>NC_035169.2:27256088-28557445 GCF_001659605.2 Manihot esculenta | reverse complement strand
TCACTTTCATCTGAGCAACCAAGGCACCTGTACCAGACAACTCTAACTGTAGACCTTCATCAATGAGCTTGTAAAACTCCTTCACCACTGGTCTCCTCTCTGCCGTGATGTGGGATAGACTGCCTAGTGGCTTCCGGCTTAGGGCGTCTACCACGACATTCGCCTTACCCGGATGATACTGAATCTTGCAATCATAGTCACTCAACAGCTCTACCCATCTCCTCTGTCTCAAATTCAAATCTCTTTGACTTAGGATGTGCTGCAGGCTTTTATGATCTGTGAAGATCTCACATTTTACCCCATAGAGGTAGTGCCTCCACATCTTGAGTGCAAAGATTACTGCTGCCATCTCAAGGTCATGCGTGGGGTAATTCAACTCATGCTTCTTTAGCTGCCTCAAAGCATAAGCAATCACCCTCTCATTTTGCATCAGTACACAACCCAGTCCCACCCGGGACGCATCACAAAAGACTGTAAAGTCCTCATCACTAGATGGCAGAGCTAAAACTGGTGCTGAAGTCAACCTCTTCTTAAGCTCTTCGAAACTCTCTTCGCACTGGTCGGTCCACAGAAACTTCTGATTCTTCCTGGTTAGTCTGGTCAGAGGAGCTGCTATTTTTGAGAAGTCTTGAATGAACCTCCTGTAGTAACCTGCCAAACCCAAGAAACTCCTGATCTCCGTCACTGAAGTGGGTCTAGGCCAGTTAGCCACAGTTTCTGTCTTCTTGGGGTCCACCTCTATCCCATTCTCTGACACTACATGCCCCAAGAACGAAATGCTCCTCAGCCAGAACTCACACTTAGAGAACTTGGCATACAAGCCATATTCCCTCAAGGTCTGCAAAACCAACCGCAGATGATGGGCATGCTCCTCTGCATTCCTGGAATACACCAAGATATCATCTATGAAGACAATAACGAAGTGATCCAAGTACTGGCTAAACACTCTGTTCATGAGATCCATGAACGCTGCAGGGGCATTGGTTAACCCAAACGGCATTACAAGGAACTCAAAATGCCCATATCTGGTCCTGAAAGCCGTCTTTGGCACATCCTCATCTCTGATCCTCAGCTGATGGTACCCAGATCTAAGATCTATTTTGGAGAAACAACCCGCTCCTGCTAGCTGGTCGAATAGATCGTCGATCCTTGGCAAAGGGTACTTGTTCTTGGTAGTGACTTTGTTCAACTGTCTGTAGTCGATACAAAGTCTAAGGGATCCATCCTTCTTTCTCACAAACAGAACTGGAGCACCCCAGGGTGAGGTACTCGGTCGGATGAAGCCTTTGTCTACCAGCTCTTGCAACTGTTCTTTCAATTCCTTCAACTCGGCTGGAGCCATCCTGTAGGGAGGGATAGAGATCGGTCGGGTTCCAGGCATCAATTCTATCTCGAACTCTATCTCCCTAGCAGGTGGTAAACCTGGCAGCTCATCTGGGAAGACGTCTAGAAACTCTCTAACCACTGGCACCGAGGCGGGCTCTCTAACCTGACTGTTAAGCTCTCTCACATGAGCCAAATACCCCTGACATCCCTTCCTAAGCAACCTACGAGCCTGAAGAGCTGATATCAGACCTCTAGGTGTACCCCTCCTGTCTCCTCTGAAGACAACCTCTGACCCATCCTGAATTCTGAACCTGACTACCTTGTCCCTGCAGTCCAAGGTAGCACCATGGGTAGATAACCAGTCCATCCCTAGAATGACGTCAAAATCTGTCAAATCTAGAACCACTAGGTCGGCGGACAAGCATCTTCCCTCAACAAACACAGGACTACACTGGCAGACTGACTCTACCACTGATGGATCACACTTGGGTCCACTGACCCAGAGAGGACACTCTAACTCAGAGATCATCAACCCTAACCTCTGGACGGCTCTCGGTGTAACAAAAGAATGAGATGCACCAGGGTCCATCAAGGCATACACATCTGAACAACCAATGACTAAGTTACCTGCCACCACGGTGTTAGATGCATCTGCCTCCTGCTGAGTCATTGTGAAGATCCGTGCTGGAGCTGATGGACCTTCACCTCTGAAACCCGCTGAAGAAGAGGCTGCCCCTCTCCCTCTGCCTCTGCCACTGGCCTGAGTCATGGCTGGAGCTGCTGGCTGCGCTACACTACCTGAAGCTGTCTGCTGGGACTGTGCCATCGGGGCTGCTCTTAGACAATCTCGAGACATATGCCCCTCCTGACCACATCTGTAACAGGCTGTCATCCCAAACCGACATACTCCTCTGTGTGGCTTACCACACCTTGCACAAACTGCATTATCCGCACCAGAGCTTGAGCCACTCCCTAGTCCCAGACTGGACTTAACCTTGTTCCAGAACTTATTCTTCTTAGACTTCCTGGGACCTCTGTCCCACTTCTTGCTACCTGAAGTTGCTGCACTCATTGAAGAAGAGCCTGGGGTCTTAGAACCAGAAGGCTGTGCCACTGACTGTTTAACTGTCCCCTGAACGATGGCACTGGCCTCCATTTTCCGGGCCATATCCACTATGGCGTGGAAGCTCTCCCTATCTGCTGACTGGATCAAAGAGGAATATCTGGAGTGAAGTTTCATGATATACCTCCTTGACCTTTTCTGATCCGTGTCAAGGCTTTGCCCTGCAAATGGCAACAGCTCCAAAAATCTGTCTGTGAACTCCTCTACACCCATCTCATCGGTCTGCCTCTACTGCTCAAACTCTATCATCTTCAGCTCCCTTGCACTATCTGGGAAAGCCCATCCTGCAAACTTGTTTGCAAACTCTTCCCAAGACGTGCTATCCACTTTCGGGTTCACATAATTCTTGAACCACTCTCGTGCCTTCTTGCACTTAAGTGTGAACCCAGCCATCTGAATGGCTCTACTATCATCAGCCCCAATCTCATCTGTGATCACCTTGACCCTCTCCAGATACACAAACGGGTCATCCCCTTTTTCATACTGGGGAGCACCCAACTTCATGTAGTCGGTCATGTTGACCTTGCTCCCACTGGCTGAGCTAGGTCTAGGAGGTTGGGCAACTGGGGCTGCTGGTTCTGCTGGAGGAGGAGGAGGTGCAGCATCCCCTGGGGTAGGGTTTGCTGGATTTGGATAGTAAGGTGGAGGTGGATACATCGGGTACTGTGAATATGGTGGGTACTAGGGTGGGTATGGCATCTGTGTGGGATAAGGGCTAAAGCTGTGGTAGTCCGATGTGCCTCCCATCGAATACCCAGGGTTTTGTGAGAAGGGTGGGTAGTAAGGTGGCTGAACAAATCCCGAGGCCTGAGTGCCTCCTTGGGATTCTCCCATTCCTTCTTCTGACATACTGACTCTCAGACTGCCATCCCTCCTCTGCTCTACGTCCATATCATCCCCCATGTCCTCTGACGCTCCTCCCTGAACTGTTCCTCTGACTGATCTGCTTCTACCCAGATCCAAAGACCTTCTAGGGTCTCTTACTGCTCTTTCTCTACCAGACCTACTAGACATTGCCCTAGGCAATGCTGGAGGACGGGCGCTCGTGCCCTCATCCTCAGGTGGTACTCCAGTCAATCTTGCTGATCGACGAGTTCCTCTCATCCTGTTTTCTGAAAACAGTACACATCACATAAACATTAGCATCATATGGTTCATGTGGGCACACATGAACCCGCATCACATATCATAGCATATCATTCATATCATACCATTTCACATCATCATGTAAGACAGGACTCCACATCCTATCCTAGTGGACATGACCTTTCCTATTGTGCTTGACCTTCTATAACATCTATGAGCCCGACACTCTAGGTCCGACCATATGAACCTAGGGCTCTGATACCATTCTGTAACGACCCAGAAATCGGACCGCTACCGGCGCTAGGATCCAGATCGGCTTAAGGCCGCCGGGACCCGTAGCAAGCCTGACATGCAACCTGTAAACCTGTTTAATCCCATACATGATCAACAATCATACATAAAAATTAAAACTTTTCTTTCATACATTCTATCATCCACCAAACTCAACCTGTGTATGCACTGAACATATACATAATCATAAACTTAACCCCTCTGTGGGATCTCATCACTACCCCAATGGGTAAATACAACATGCATTGAGTTGGCCAAACATGGACATCAATAAACATTAAGATCATGTATCAAAAGGGATTACATTATACTATAGTCAAGCACACTTCTAACCTCAATATCATTACATTACATATCTATACATCATTATACAATCTGTCATGTCCACATTCTAACTATTACATACACATGACTTCATTACTCTTCTTGACTTCTCTGTCTAACCCGTACCTGCAAACCTGGGGAATTTGGGAGAGAGGTGAGCTACTAGAGCCCAGTGAGCAGAATCATAAAGCATTTAAAACACATGCTATCATGGAATGCATCACATCACAACTAATCATATCAAGGATGAACTTGTCACCATTTAGCCCTCTACATAATCCAATCATGCCAGGGGCGTAGTGCAGGCCACACCTGGTCTTTCTCTTATACATAACATACATGTTCCATGGTGCCGGGGGCGTAGTCCAGGCCACTTCCGGTCTTTCTCTTACATAGTGCCAGGGGCGTAGTGCAGGCCACATCTGGACTTCCATATCATATCATCGTGTCATAACATATGAGGGCTAATGGATCATTCAACATTCATCCACATCAACAACATTTTATGCAATGCAATATATTCGTGATTTCTAATGCAAGCAACCTAAGATATCACATGGCATCCGTGATGCATGAACATGCTCAAAACTGATTTATTTATTTAAAAGCATAAAAGTCATTCCACTCACCTCTGGCTAGCTCTGACACTGACTGAAGCAGCTGACTCACTGCTGAGGTCCTCGGGTCCAAACCTACACAGGTGGACTCAAATGAGGGACCAACATACTATAACATGACTCTGAAAACATCCCCCAAAAACCCTCTAAAACATCCTAAAACATCCATGCAAAACATGCAAAGAAAGGCTGGACAGGGCACTTTCGGCGGCAGGTTCGGTGGCCGAAAGTCCCTCCAGAGCCGAAAGTCAGGCAGGTTCGGCGGCACCTTCGGCGGCCGAAACTCCCAGACAGAGACGAAACTCATGCATGTTCGGCGGCACTTTCGGCAGCCGAAACTCCCAGACAGAGACGAAAGTCTCCTTTCGGGGGCAAGCTTCGGCAGCCGAAGGCTGCCTCCACAAGGGGGTTCGGCGGCCGAAAGTCCCTTCGGCTGCAGAACCTGGTTTCTCCCAAAGGGCAGAAACTTGGTTCAAACATGCACAAACGCCTCCAAACTCAAACCATCATGCATTTAGCTCAACCAAAACATGCATACAAGCTCCTAGGGGTCTCAAACTACCTTAAACCCCAACTACAACACATCAAACACACATTACAAGCCACATTGTTCATGAACATACATTTATACCCTTAAACATAACTATAACCTAAACATGCATTCTACCCCATAGATCTAGCATAAAACTTACTTTAAACATACAATGAGCTTAAGATCGGCTCTTACCTCTTGAAGATCGAGAGAGAGACGTCCTAAACTCGAAGGTGGGAGATTTTGAGTTCTTGAACCTCAAAGCTCCAAAACTTGCTTTAAACTCGAAAATCTTCAAAACAAAGCAAAAGCTTGTGAAAAACTTGAAAGATCTGAAGGAAAGAACTCAAAGATGGTGAGGAATGGCGGAAGGACTCACCTTGGCCGAGAATGGGGAAAAAGCTCACCCATTTTCGGCTAAGGGACCCTTTTATAGTGGCTGGCCAGGCCACGTTCGGGGGCCGAAAGTGCCTCCGCATGCATGCCATGTTCGGCGGCCGAACTTGAGGTTCGGCGGCCGAACCTGGACTTCCCTCACTTTTGCCTTCGGGGGCCTAAAGCACTCCCGAAGTGCATGCATGTTCGGCGGCCGAACTTTGAGTTTCGGCGGCCGAACCTGAGTTTCCTCCAAGGGTGTTTTTATTCAAAAACTCATTTCCTCTTTACTTAAAATCATCAAAAACATTAAAACATTTCATGAAAACATGGTTTTACCCTTCTAGAGGTTTCCGACATCCGAGATTCCACCGGACGGTAGGAATTCCGATATCGGAGTCTAGCCGGGTATTACATCCACCTTATATGCCATATATGTCTTATCCTTCTTTTTACCCACCATATCACATGTATTCACCCCCACCCTTTCAGCCAAGTCCAGCACAACCTGAACCAAGAGAAATAGTACCTCCACCACCACCTGAACCAGTAGCCCCTGTTGTTGAAGCACAACAACCTAGTTCATCAGGGGGACATAAGGTGAAGATGACCGAGTACTTAAAGTTGGATGCTCCTAAATTCAATACAGGAGATGATCCCTTTGAGTACCTTAGTGCAGTCAGAATGATAACCAGTGAGTTGGGAGCTGATGAGAGCAGGGCCATTGAGATGGCAGGGTTCACATTAAAGTGCAAGAAAGCTAGAGAATGGTTCAAAAACTATGTGGACCCCAGAATAGACAGTATGACATGGGAAGAGTTCGCCAATGAGTTCGTAGGGTGGGCTTTTCCTAACAGTTCCAGGGAGATGAAGGTTGTCGAGTTCGAACAGCTGAGACAGACAGAGGAGATGAGCGTTGATGAGTATACAGATAAGTTCCTGGAATTGTTACCATACGTAGGACAAGCGTATGATACGGATCAGAAGAAGGCAAGGAGATATGCCACAAGGCTTCACCCCAGGTATTTTTCCTTGATTCTTCCAGCAGAAAAAAGAGAGTTTCCACTCCATTGTGGATGCAGCCAGAAAAATGGAGGCGAGTGCCATCATACAGGGAACAGGAAAGCAGTAGGTGGCACAGTCTTCGGGTTCTAAGACCCCCAGTGCAGCAGTGTCTGGCAGCAGAAAAGGAGAGAAGTTTAAGTCCAAAAGAGGCAAGTTCTGGAGCAGGATTAAGTCAGGACTGGGAATGGGAAGCGGCTCCAGCTCTGGCACAGGCAATCCAGTCTGTCAGAAATGTGGGAAACCACACAGAGTTTGTCTGATGGGATCTACAGCCTACTATAGATGTGGGCAAGAGGGACATATTGCACGAGAATGTCCCTAGGCGACCTTTATGGCACCATCCCAGCAGATGACCTCAGGCAGTGTCGCACAGCTAGCAGCTTCAGCCGTTCCATAGAGCAGTGGCAGAGGTAGAGGAAGAGGGTCAGCCTCTTCATCAGGGATGGGTTCCCGAGGTGCAGGTCCGTCAGCCCCAGCACGGATTTTCACCATGACTCAACAGGAGGCAGCTACATCGAACACAGTGGTGTCAGGTAATCTCATCATTGGGTGTTCAGAGGTGTATGCTTTGATGGACCCCGGTGCTTCTCACTCTTTCATTGCTTCTAGAGCCGCAGAGAGGTTGGGTTTGATAGTTTCCGAGTTAGAGTGTCCTCTCTGGGTCAGTGGACCTAGATGTGATCCATCATTGGCAGAGTCAGTCTGTCAAGTCAGTCTAGTGTGCATAGAGAGTAGATACCTTCCAGCTGACCTTGTGGTTCTAGAGTTGGCAGATTTTGATGTCATTCTAGGGATGGATTGGTTATCTACGTATAATGCTACCTTGAACTGCAGGGACAAGGTAGTCAGTTTCAGAGACCAGGATGGGTCAGAGTGTGTCTTCAGAGGAGACAGGAGAGGGACACCGAGAGGTTTGATATCAGCCCTTCAGGCTCGTCGGTTGTTGAGGAGGGGTTGTCAGGGGTTCCTAGCTCATGTGAGAGAGCTAGACATGCAGGTTAGGGAACCATCCTCAATCCCAGTTGTTAGCGAGTTCCCAGATGTATTTCCTGAAGAGCTTCCAGGACTACCACCTGTGAGGGAAATTGTAATACCCGGCTAGATTCCGGCATCGGAATCCCTACCTCCCGGCGGAATCTCCGTTGGAATCTGAGATTTTGTTGATGCCAGAGTCTTCTTGTAGGGTAAAAGGTGTTTTCTAAAATGTTTTTACTGATTTCATGGTTTTAAATGAAAAAGATTTGAGTTTTGAAAAGAAAAGACCAAGGAAGCATTTGCCAGGTTCGGCCGCCGAAAGTGAAGTTTGGCCGCCGAACATGGGAAGGTTTCGGGAGTGCCTTTGGCCTCCGAAAGCCTTGTTTGAATGAACCAGGTTCGGCCGCCGAACCTCAAGTTCAGCCGCCGAACATGCATGAGTTTAGGGGGCACGTTAGGCTGCCGAAGGTGGTTCAGCAGGCCACCTATAAAGAGCCCTCAGATCGGGAATGGGCGAGTTTTCTCCCCATTCTCGAGCTCAGGTGAGTTTAGATCCTCCTTTGGTCGTTTTCATGTTTTTCTCTACCCACCCTTCAAGTTTTCATGAGATCTACCCTTGTTTTGAAGATTTGAAACCCAAATAGAAGTTTTGGAGCTTGGAGGCTTTTGGAGCTTGGATCCTCCACACCTCCGAGTTAGGGATCACACCACCCCTCGATCTTCAAGAGGTAAGTGTAGATCCTTGCTTCCCTACTCTTTTTAATGAAGTTTTAGTAAGTTTAATGATGTTTTGATGATTGAGTATGAGTAGATATACATGATAGGGTTTATGTGGGTTTTGTGCCCAAAGTGTGTTGATGTGATGCTATGTTGAAGGTTTGAGCTGGTTTATGCATGTGGGAGAGTGTATGCATGATTGGGAAAGAGCAAGTGAAATTATGGGTTGTTTTGATGGTTTTGGCCTATGTGGGTCATAAACTATCTATGTATGCTTTTGATGTGTTTTTGGGGTTTAATCTAGTTGTTAAGCTCCTTTATGCATGACTAAGGGTTTATGCATGGTTTGAGAAGTTTATGCATGTTTTAAAAAGGTTGGATGCTTGTTTTGGGGGTTTGGGAGGCTTGTATGCACAAGGGCTGAGTTCTGGAAGAACTCAGGTTCGGCCGCCGAAGGTGGTTTCGGCCGCCGAACATGCCTATGGATGCATGAATTGGCCGCCAAACCTTACCCCGGAAAGTTGTGTTTCAGAGCTGAAGCAGACTTTCGGCCGCCGAAGGTGATGTTTGGCCGCCGAAAGTGCATGGCTTTCGTCTCTGGAGAAAGGGTTCGGCCGCCGAAAGCGCCCCCGAACCTGCATGACTTTTGTCTCTGGAAGGGACCTTCGGCCGCCGAAAGTGCTGCCGAAAGTGCCCTGTCCAGCCTTTTCATGAGTGTTATGTATGCATGTTTCCTTGATGCTTTAAGGGGTTTTTGGGGAGTTTTTTATGAGTTGTTTAGGGTGTGTTTGGCACCTCACTAGAGTCCACCTGTGTAGGATCGGACCCGAGGAACCGAGGTGTTTAGCAGTGTCAGCCATTTCAGAGTAGGCCTAGAGCTAGTCAAAGGTGAGTGGAACTAAACCTAATGCTTTAATATAAGAAATTAAATGTTTTTAGAGCATGATCCATGCATCATGAAATGCCATGATATGTATTAGGTTGTTTTGCATTAGAATCCACGAATATGATGCATTGCATAATATATTGTTGATGTGGATGGATATTGGATGATCCTTAGCCCTCAGTATGAGATGAGATATTATGATATGAGATGACATGGTATGATATAGAAAGCCCAGGTGTGGCCTAATCGCCCCTGGCATCATGTATATGTAAGGAAAGACCAGGTGTGGCCTGATCGCCCCTGGCATAGTTGGACATGTTATGATATGAGTTATGTAAGCGAATACTAGGTGTGGCCTCATCGCCCCTAGTATAGTTGGACATATTTCGATATGTAGAGGGCTAATGGTGACAAGTTCATCCTTGATGTGATATGTTTGTGGTGTGATGCATTCCATGATGGCATACTTGTAAATGAACTGTTCTGCTAGTGTGGTTTCCGCTCACTGGGCTTTATAGCTCACCCCTCTCCCCTAACCCCAGGTTTGCAGGGTCAGAGTTAGTCAGAAGATCAGCAGGTTATGTCTATGGTCAGATTCATGTAATAGATTAGTAGTGGACATGATGTAAGGTAAAGATATGTAATGTAAGTTTATGTAATAATGTAAAATAGTTGTTTTACAAAATGATATTATGTAATTTGTTCAGAGTTATAGTATTGTGCTTGGCCCGAGTTGGATAATCCCTTTGTACATGAGTTTTATTTTTTATGTTGATGTATGTATTGGACCGAGTTTGACATGAGTATGCTGACCCTAGGGGTTCTATGAGTTCAGTCATAGTGCATACACAGGTCAAGCTGGTTAAAGGTAAAGTTTTAAATGTTTTATGGAAATGTTTATTCATGATTGGGGATTATACCGGTTGTTCAGAATGCATAGTAGGCTTGCTACGGGTCCCGGCGGCCTTATGCCGATCTGGATCCTAGCGCCGGTAGCGGTCCGATTTTCGGATCGTTACAGAATGGTATCAGAGCCCTAGGTTCACATGGTCGGACCTATAGTGTGTCGGGCTCATAGAGGTTATAGAAGGGCAAGCACAGTAGGAGAGATCATGTCCACTAGGATAGGATGTGGAGTCCTGTCTTGTATGATGATGTGAAATGCCATGATTTTATGCATATGCATTAATGATATGCTATGTATGTGATGCGGGTTCATGTGTTTGCACATGAACCATTTGACGTTAATGTTTATGTGTTATGTTGTGCTTTCAGAAGTCAAGATGAGAGGAACTCGTCGATCTGTAAGGTTGACTAGAGCTCCGCCAGAGAATGAGGGCATGGATGCCCATTCCCCTGCTCTACAGAGGGCAAGATCTTGTAGGACAAGCAGAGAAGGTGCATCAAGGGACCCTAGAAGGTCTTTTGATGCAAGTCGGAGGAGATCAGTTCAGGGTGGTATGTCAGCAGATGTGATGGGAACTGAGGAGGATAATCAGAGAAGAGATAGTAGTTTGGGCAGGAGTATGTCAGAAGAGGATATGGGAGAGTCCCAAGGAGGCACTCAGGCCTCGGGCTTTGTTCCACCACAGTATCCACCCTACCCGCAAGGGCCAGGGTATCCGATGGGAGGTACATCGGATTTCTTTCATTGCAGCCCATATCCCGCCTTTATGCCCAATCCACCCTTTTACCCACCTTACCCACAGTACCCCATGTTTCCACCCTCATCCTTCTACCCAGGTCCAACAAACCCTAATCCAGGGAATGCTGCACCTCCTCCTCCACCAGCAGAGCCAATTGTCCCTGATGTCCAGATACCCAAACCTGGTTCATCAGTTGGGGGTAAAGTAAAGATGACAGACTACCTAAAGTTGGATGCCCCCAAGTTTGAATCAGGTGATGACCCTTTTGAGTACCTCAGAACGATGAAGATGATAACTGATGAGTTGGGAGCAAGTGACAGTAGAGCCATTCAGATGGCAGGGTTCACATTGAAATGCAAAAAGGCAAGGGAATGGTTCAAAAACTATGTGGACCCAAGGTTGGAAGGCTTATCCTGGGAGCAGTTTGCCAATGAGTTTGCAGGATGGGCTTTTCCAGATAGTTCCAGAGAACTGAAGATGATTGAATTTGAGCAGCTAAGGCAGACAGAAGAGATGAGTGTAGATGAGTTTACAGACAGGTTCCTGGAGCTGTTGCCATTTGCAGGACAAGGTCTTGACACAGACCTGAAGAAGTCTAGGAGGTATGTTATGAAGCTTCACTCCAGGTATTCCTCGTTGATTCAATCAGCAGAAAGGGAGAGTTTCCATGCTATAGTGGATATGGCACGGAAAATGGAGGCTAGTGCCACCCTTCAAGGGACAGTTAAACAGTACGTGGCACAGTCTTCGGGTCTCCAAGTCCCGGGGACAAGTGATGTTAATCTCTCCCCTCTGAGCGAGGCTGTCACAAAGAGTAAGAAGGGAGGCAGAGGCCTTAGAAGATCGAAGAAGGGCAAGTTCTGGGACCAGTTAAAGTCTGGTCTGGGATTAGGTGATGGTTTGAGCTTTGGTTCGGGTAACTCCAGATGTATGCGGTGCGGTAGGCCGCACAAGGGAGTCTGTTTGATTGGGACTACGGCATGCTTCAGGTGCGGACAGGAGGGGCACATGGCACGTGAGTGTCCCACTGCGACCTTGTTGGCACAATCCCAGCAAACAGTTTCAGGCAGTGTAGCTCACCTAGTAGCTCCATCCATGGCGCAGGGCAGAGGCAGAGGAAGAGGGATAACTCCTTCTTCAGCAGGTTTCCCAAGTGAAGGTCCATCAGCTCCAGCACGGATCTTCACTATGACCCAGCAGGAAGCTAACACATCGAACCCGATGGGATCAGGTAATCTCATTCTAGTATGTTCTAATGTGTATGTTTTATGAACCCTGATGTTTCTCTTTCTTTGTTTGCTTGCGAGTCATTGTGAGGTTGGGCATGATAGCTTAAGGGTTAGAGTATCCCCTTTTGGGTCGGTGGATCCAAGTGTGATCCATTAGTGGCAGAGTCAGTCTGCCGGTATAGTTCAGAGTATGTTGTGAGTAGATGCTTTCCAGCTGGCCTAGCGGTTCTAGATTTGATTGTCTGACGTCATTCTAGGGTTGGATTGGTTCTTCTACTAGTGGTGCTACCTAAGTCTGCAAAGACAAGGTAGTCTAGTCCAGAGGTCAGGATGGATCTGAGGTAGTCCTTTGAGGGGACAGAGTAGGGATACCTAGAAGTTTGATGTCAGCCCTACGGGCTCGTAGGTTGTTCAGGAAAGGTTATCAGGGGTTCTAGCTCTTTAGAGAGAGAGTTTGATGGTCGGGTCAGGGAGCCAGCCTCAGTGCCAGTTGTTAGAGAGTATTAGATGTTTCCTCAGACAAGTTCCCAGGACTACCACCTGTCAGGGAGATAGAGTTTAAAATAGAAGTAATGCATGGAATTGGACCAATCTCTATCTCTCCCCACAGGATGGTATCAACAGAGTTGAAAAAGTTGTAAGGATCAGTTGCAAGAGTTGGTAGACAAGGGTTCCCATCTAATTGAGCACTTCGTCTTGGGGTGTTCCAGTATTGTTATAAGGATGAAAGATGGATCCCTAGGACTTTGTATCGACTACAAGTCGTTGAACAAAGTCACTACCCAGAATAAGTATTTGTTACCTTGGATCGACGATCTATTTTAAACCGGCTAGCAGGAGCTGGTTGCCTTTCCAAGATAGATCTGAAGTCCAGGTATCATCAGTTAAGATCAAGAAAGAAGGGGTGCAGAGAGCAGTGGTTAGAACCAGATATGGGCACTATGAGTTTCTAGGAATGTCGTTCGGGTTAATGAACGCCCCTACAGCATTCATGGATCTCATAAGCAAAGTTTCAGTTGGTTTCTGGACCACTCCGTTATTGTCTTCATCGATGGTACCTCGGTGAGTTCCAGAAATACAGAGGAGTATGCCCATTACCTGAAATCAGGATTGCAGATCCTGAGAGAACATGGCTCGGATGTCCAGTTCTCCAAATGTGAGTTTCGATCGAGGAGCATACCTTTCTTGGGTCATGATATGTCGGGAAAGAAGAGAAAAGTGAGGTAGACCCGAGAAAGTTAAAGTTGTAGCTGACTAGCCCAGGCCCATTATTGTGTCAAAGATCAAGAGTTCCTTGGGGTGGGCCGGTTACCTACTGGAAGTTCATCCAGAACTTCCCTAGAGTTGCCGCTCCTATGACCAGATGGATCAAGAAAAACCAGAGGATTGTGTGGTCTACTCAGTGTGAAGAACGCTCTGAAGAGCCGAAGGAAATGTTGATGTCAATACCAGTGGTGGCTCTGTCCACCAGTAATGAAGATGTCACAGTGTCCTGTGATGCGTTCCGAGTGGAACTAGATTATGTGTTAACGTAAAGTGGCTGGATGATTGCTTATGCTTCTAAGTAGCTGAAGAAGCATGAGTTGAATCATCTTACACATGATCTAGAGATGGCAATGATAATCTTTGCACTCAAGATGTGGAGGCGATGCCTGTATAAGGTATGATGGTAGATCCTTACGGGTCGAAAGAGCTTGCAATACATCTTGAGTCAAGGGGGAAGAATGTAATACCCGGCTAGATTCCGGCATCGGAATCCCTACCTCCCGGCGGAATCTCCATTGGAATCTGAGATTTTGTTGATGCCAGAGTCTTCTTGTAGGGTAAAAGGTGTTTTCTAAAATGTTTTTACTGATTTCATGGTTTTAAATGAAAAAGATTTGAGTTTTGAAAAGAAAAGACCAAGGAGGCATTTGCCAGGTTCGGCCGCCGAAAGTGAAGTTCGGCCGCCGAACATGGGAAGGTTTCGGGAGTGCCTTTGGCCTCCGAAAGCCTTGTTTGAATGAACCAGGTTCGGCCGCCGAACCTCAAGTTCGGCCGCCAAACATGCATGAGTTTAGGGGGCACGTTAGGCTGCCGAAGGTGGTTCAGCAGGCCACCTATAAAGAGCCCTCAGATCGGGAATGGGCGAGTTTTCTCCCCATTCTCGAGCTCAGGTGAGTTTAGGTCCTCCTTTGGTCGTTTTCATGTTTTTCTCTACCCACCCTTCAAGTTTTCATGAGATCTACCCTTGTTTTGAAGATTTGAAACCCAAATAGAAGTTTTGGAGCTTGGAGGCTTTTGGAGCTAGGATCCTCCACACCTCCGAGTTAGGGATCACACCACCCCTCGATCTTCAAGAGGTAAGTATAGATCCTTGCTTTCCTACTGTTTTTAATGAAGTTTTAGTAAGTTTAATGATGTTTTGATGATTGAGTATGAGTAGATATACATGATAGGGTTTATGTGGGTTTTGTGCCCAAAGTGTGTTTATGTGATGCTATGTTGAAGGTTTGAGCTGGTTTATGCATGTGGGAGAGTGTATGCATGATTGGGAAAGAGCAAGTGAAATTATGGGTTGTTTTGATGGTTTTGGCCTATGTGGGTCATAAACTATCTATGTATGCTTTTGATGTGTTTTTGGGGTTTAATCTAGTTGTTAAGCTCCTTTATGCATGACTAAGGGTTTATGCATGGTTTGAGAAGTTTATGCATTTTTTAAAAAGGTTGGATGCTTGTTTTGGGGGTTTGGGAGGCTTGTATGCACAAGGGCTGAGTTCTGGAAGAACTCAGGTTCGGCCACCGAAGGTGGTTTCGGCCGCCGAACATGCCTATGGATGCATGAATTGGCCGCCAAAACTTGCCCCCGAAAGTTGTGTTTCAGAGCTGAAGCAGACTTTCGGCCGCCGAAGGTGATGTTCGGCCGCCGAAAGTGCATGACTTTCGTCTCTGGAGAAAGGGTTCGGCCGCCGAAGGCGCCCCCGAACCTGCATGACTTTCGTCTCTAGAAGGGACCTTCGGCCGCCGAAAGTGCCCTGTCCAGCCTTTTCATGAGTGTTCTGTATGCATGTTTCCTTGATGCTTTAAGGGGTTTTTGGGGAGTTGTTTATGAGTTGTTTAGGGTGTGTTTGGCACCTCACTAGAGTCCACCTGTGTAGGATCGAACCCGAGGAACCGAGGTGTTTAGCAGTGTCAGCCGTTTCAGAGTCGGCCCAGAGCTAGTCAAAGGTGAGTGGAACTAAACCTAATGCTTTAATATAAGAAATTAAATGTTTTTAGAGCATGATCCATGCATCATGAAATGCCATGATATGTATTAGGTTGTTTTGCATTAGAATCCACGAATATGATGCATTGCATAATATATTGTTGATGTGGATGGATATTGGATGATCCTTAGCCCTCAGTATGAGATGAGATAATATGATATGAGATGACATGGTATGATATAGAAAGCCCAGGTGTGGCCTAATCGCCCCTGGCATCATGTATATGTAAGGAAAGACCAGGTGTGGCCTGATCGCCCCTGGCATAGTTGAACATGTTATGATATGAGTTATGTAAGCGAATACTAGGTGTGGCCTCATCGCCCCTAGTATAGTTGGACATATTTCGATATGTAGAGGGCTAATGGTGACAAGTTCATCCTTGATGTGATATGTTTGTAGTGTGATGCATTCCATGATGGCATACTTGTAAATGAACTGTTCTGCTAGTGTGGTTTCCGCTCACTGGGCTTTATAGCTCACCCCTCTCCCCTAACCCCAGGTTTGCAGGGTCAGAGTTAGTCAGAAGATCAGCAGGTTATGTCTATGGTCAGATTCATGTAATAGATTAGTAGTGGACATGATGTAAGGTAAAGATATGTAATGTAAGTTTATGTAATAATGTAAAAGAGTTGTTTTACAAAATGATATTATGTAATTTGTTCAAAGTTATAGTATTGTGCTTGGCCCGAGTTGGATAATCCCTTTGTACATGAGTTTTATTTTTTATGTTGATGTATGTATTGGACCGAGTTTGACATGAGTATGCTGACCCTAGGGGTTCTATGAGTTCAGTCATAGTGCATACACAGGTCAAGCTGGTTAAAGGTAAAGTTTTAAATGTTTTATGGAAATGTTTATTCATGATTGGGGATTATACCGGTTGTTCAGAATGCATAGTAGGCTTGCTACGAGTCCCGGCGGCCTTATGCCGATCTGGATCCTAGCGCCGGTAGCGGTCCGATTTTCGGGTCGTTACAGAAATAGAGTTCGAGATAGAGTTAATGCCTGGTACGAGACCGATCTCTATTCCTCCCTACAGGATGGCACCAGCAGAGCTGAGAGAATTGAAAGAGCAATTACAGGAGTTGGTAGACAAGGGTTTCATCCGCCCGAGTACCTCACCTTGGGGTGCTCCAGTACTATTTGTCAGGAAGAAGGATGGACCTCTTAGACTTTGTATCGACTACAGGCAGTTGAACAAGGTCACTACCAAGAACAAGTATCCTCTACCTAGGATCGATGATCTCTTCGACCAGCTGTCAGGAGCAGGATGTTTCTCTAAGATAGATCTGAGATCCGGATACCATCAGTTGAGAATCAAGGAAGAGGATGTACCTAAGACAGCTTTCAGGACCAGATATGGGCATTATGAGTTCCTAGTAATGCCGTTCGGGTTAACGAACGCCCCTGCAGCATTCATGGATCTCATGAACAGAGTTTTCAGAGAGTACCTGGATCACTTTGTGATTGTCTTTATAGATGATATCTTAGTGTACTCCAGGGATGCAGAGGAGCATGCCCAGCATCTGAGGATAGTCTTGCAGACTTTGAGGGAGCATGGCTTGTATGCCAAGTTCTCTAAGTGCGAGTTCTGGCTGAGGAGCATTTCTTTCTTGGGGCATGTAGTATCAGATGAAGGTATAGCAGTGGACCCCAAGAAGGTAGAGGCAGTAGCCAACTGGCCTACACCCATGACAGTAATAGAGATCAAGAGTTTCCTGGGTTTGGCAGGCTACTATCGGAGGTTCGTTCAGGACTTCTCGAAGATTGCTGCTCCGATGACTAGACTGACCAGAAAGAACCAGAAGTTCATATGGTCAGAAGAGTGTGAAGAGAGTTTTGAAGAGCTGAAGAGACGGTTGACTTCAGCACCGGTGTTAGCTCTGCCGATCAGTGATGAAGACTTCACAGTGTTCTGTGATGCATCCCGAGTGGGATTGGGTTGTGTGTTGATGCAAAATGACAGAGTAATAGCTTATGCTTCGAGACAGCTGAAGAAGCACGAGCTGAACTATCCTACACACGATCTGGAGATGGCAGCAGGTATCTTCACACTCAAGATGTGGAGGCATTACCTCTATGGGGTAAAGTGTGAGATCTTCACGGATCATAAGAGCCTGCATCACATCTTGAGCCAGAGAGAGCTAAACTTGAGGCAGAGACGGTGGGTAGAATTGCTCAGTGATTATGATTGCAAGATCCAGTATCACCCGGGTAAGGCTAATGTTATAGCTGATGCCTTAAGCCGGAAGTCACTCGGCAGTTTATCCCACATTACAGCAGAGAGGAGGCCGGTGGTGAAAGATTTCTACAAGCTCATGGAAGAAGGGCTGCAATTAGAATTATCTGGTACTGGTGCTTTGATTGCACAGATGAGAGTTACTCCCGTGTTTCTTGAGCAAGTGGCTCTGAAACAGCACGAGGACCTTGAGTTAGTGAAAATTGTCAGGACTGTTCAGTCAGGCAACAGTGCGGAGTTCAGATTTGACAGTGAGGGGATTCTTCGTCACGGGAAGAGGTTATGTGTACCAGATGACAGCAGTTTAAAGGAGGACATTATGAGGGAAGCTCATAATGCAAGGTATAGCGTTCACCCTGGAGCCACCAAGATGTATCAAGATTTGAGAAGAGTGTATTGGTGGCCAGCGATAAAGAGAGAAGTGGCACAGTATGTGTCAGCCTGCGAAACATGTCAAAGGGTGAAGCTAGAGCACCAGAAGCCGGCTGGAATGCTTAACCCACTGCCGATTCCAGAATGGAAGTGGGAGAATATAGCGATGGATTTTGTAGTGGGGTTACCGGCGACGTCCAACAGGCTAGACTCCATATGGGTGATAGAGCATAAATTAGCCCATATTATCATGATATTCTTGATGTCTATTTACATCTTTTCTACCTAATTTTGTGGTTTTAATCATGTTTTGCAGATATTAGGTGAAAAGGGACATTCAAGAGAAAATGCTCTTAAAAACGCTCAAAAGTGCAAAATCTGGAAAAGCCACCTTCGGCAGCATCTTCGGCGGCCGAAAGCCCAGTCCAGAGATGAAACTGCCCCACCTTCGGCGGCACCTTCGGCCGCCGAACATTGGCTCCAGAGATGAAAGTCAGCCTCCTTCGGCCGCCGAACCTCAACCTTCGGCCTCCGAACCTTCAGACCAGAACCGAAAGTCCAGCCTCCGAAACTCAACTTAGGCAGCCGAAAATGCCTATTGCACTCTTTCTTGTTCAAGAAGCCATATCCCAAGTTGCCACATTTGAGGAGCCAAATAAGGGAAATATCTTGAAATCCAAATCTCCAAGATTCACATTCAAATATTGGATTTCAAGATCAAGCTTATTAAGGAAGCGAAATCCAAAGATCACATGTTTCCCACTTCATTCAAGTTTCCAAAGAAGGCTCCACCTTCCTCATTAGTGCATGGGCAATCTCTTGGACTTAATGTACAACATCTTGAGGATCTTGGACAGCTATGAAAAGACCAAAGTGCCCTCACTTGCCTTCTATCACATGTGACTCGTTTTTGCCTTTACTCATGCACAAACAAGGCACATGCAACACCAAGGACACTTTGGACAGCCTCTAAAAGTCTCCTGGACTTCCATGAAACCCTAGGTAGCCTCTCAAGATCTATTTAAAGGCTTCAAGAAGACAAGAAGACAGCTTTTTCATCCTCCCAAAAATCGGCAAGGCTCCAAGCCTCTCTCTCCACCTTAGTTCTTCATCTTTTGCTTTCTTTTCTTTTATTTTCTGTTTGGTTCAGCCATGAGTGGCTGAAACCCTCTTTCTAGTTGAAGTTTGGTTGAAACTAAGGTTGTTTAAAGGGTTGTGAGATCTGAACAGAAACTATTGTCTTTGATTTTATTCAATATTCATGCAATTGTGCTTTGATTCCAAGATTGCTTTGTTGTTTTGATCAAATTGGCCACTTGATTCTTGATTGCAAAGTTAATTAATTGTTGGATTAGGGTATTTGTTAGTCCGTAATTGCTGGAAATATTCTGTCCATAGAACACTTGGGGTAAAAACCCAAGGAATTGCATGATCTAACATCATCTCATGCGTTTGAGTAGTTAGGGTTTGGATCTTTCTTGTTCTTCATGCAATTGGCAATTGTTTTGATGCCTATGGGCCAAGGACGTTCCTTGGCAATTTGTTGATTAGTAATTGATTAGAGGACGTTCCCTAATCAGTTTATTCATAAGGAAAGACATGGTGGTGAGAAGCGTCTTCCACCCCCATAACCAACCTATTGAATTAATCAAGATAACCATGTTTCAATGATCAACCCAAACAACCAAAGTGGATCCATATCTTCAACTAGACTTTTCCATATTGATTTCTCTCTTATTTTAGACTACTTACTGTTTTAATTGCTTTTATTAGTTGTTAATCAAATCATCTCAAAACCCCCTTTTACTTTTATTGCACTTGTTTCTCCTTCTCTTTGATTACTTGCTTTCACTTGTGCTTTCAACTAGTTCTATTGGTCTTGTTTGAGATAAATAAATAGGTATTCAATTCTCTGTGGATACGATCCTTCACCACTGTCTACAGTTGTAAATTGTAGGTAACAGAGAAGGTTATTTTTGACCGGCTTCGACAACCGCTCCTGTCAATGGGTGATTGTGGATAGACTGACTAAATCTGCTCACTTCATTCCAGTCAGGAGTAACTATTCTGTGGACAAGCTAGCGCAGGTGTATGTAGAAGAGATAGTAAGGCTGCATGGAGTTCCTATGTCAATCGTATCAAATAGAGGACCTCAATTCACCTCCAGGTTTTGGCGGAGTATGCAAGCTGCTATGAGCACGAGGTTGGATTTTAGCACGGCTTTCCATCCACAGACATACGGTCAGTCAGAGAGGACCATCCAGACAATAGAAGATATGCTCCGAATGTGTGTGTTAGACTTTGGCGGTTCTTGGAGGCAGCATCTACCTCTGGTGGAGTTTGCCTACAATAACAGCCATCATGCTAGCATAGGGATGGCTCCCTATGAAGCTCTGTATGGGAGGAAGTGCAGATCACCTATTTGCTGGGAAGAGGTCGGGGAAAAGGCTCTTGCAGGGCCAGAGCTAGTCGAGATTATCAGTAGATTAGTGTCTATCATCAGAGAGAGGATCAGAACAGCTGTCAGCAGACAGAAAAGCTATGCAGATGTCCGTAGGAAGCAGATAGAGTTCCAGGAGGGGGATATGGTTTTGCTGAAGGTGTCTCCAATGAAGGGCGTGGTTCGTTTTGGGAGAAAGGGTAAGCTAGCTCCACGATACATTAGTCCCTTTGAGATTCTGCAGAGGATCAGGAATGTATTGTACAAGCTGGATGTACCTGCATCTATGGAAAGAATCCATCCGGTTTTTCATGTTTCTATGCTACGGAAATTTGTGTCAGATCCGGGCCAGGTTCTCAATGAGCCTGATGTGGAGATCCTAGGAGATCTCACATATGTTGAGCAGCCAGTGAGGATCATTGACACCCAGATCAGAAAGTTGAGAAACAAGGAAATTTCGATGGTAAAAGTCCTGTGGAACCACTATAACCTAGAAGAGTGCACCTGGGAGACACGGGAGTCTATGCTCCAGCAATACCCATATCTTTTTTGAGGTTAGTTTTCCCCTTTTCTATGTGTTTATGTGCTTCGTGTTTGAGGAACATTCGGGGACGAATGTTCTTAAGGGGGGGAGAATGTAATATTCGGCTAGAGTCCGACGTCGGAAGTCCTGTAGTCCGGTGGAATTTTTGATGCCGGAATCCTCTGGAAGGGTACGGATTATGTTTTCCTATGTTTTGAAAGTGTTTTCATGTTTTAAAGTGTTAAAGAAGTAAGGTTTTGCAAGAAAAGCACCAAGGCAGAAAAGCCAAGGTTCGGCCGCCGAAGGTGACTTTCGGCCGCCGAACGTGCATGGCATTCGGGTTCTCATTCGGCCGCCGTAGTTGGTCTGGCCAGCCAACTATAAAAGGCCCTAGGTCGGTCAAATGGATAAGATTTTCTTTCCATTTGCACGAGCTGAGGTGAGAATTGATCTTCCTTGGTGATTTATGTGTTTTCTCAAATCTTTCATGGTTTTGATGGATTTTCATGTGTTTTTGAAGTTTTTGAGCCAAAGAGTAAGTTTGGAAGCTTGGAGAGTTTGAGAGAGGATTTCTCCATATCTCCATGTAGGGATCGTTCAATCTCTTGTTTGGAAGAGGTAAGTGAAGATCCTGAACTTCCTTTCTTGAGTTTTGCAGGTTTTATGGCAGTTTCATGGGTAGTATGCATGAGTAGGTTTAGATGAGGTTTTTGGTGATGTTGGTGTATCAGCATGGTTAAGTGTTGTTTAATATGTTTGTTGGAGGTCTTAGGAGAGGTTTAGACCTCTTTATGCATGTTATATGGTATATGCTAGTTGGGAGTAGTTGTTATGCATGTTGGCTAGGTTTTGGGTGAAGTTTGCATGAAACAGAGCAGGTTTCTGCCCAACGGGCAAAACCAGGTTCGGCCGCCGAAGGAAGGTTCGGCCGCCGAACCCCTTGTGGAGGCAGTTTCGGCTGCCAAAGCTTGCCCCCGAACATTTGGACTTTCGTCTCTGGAGGCAAGATTCGGCCGCCGAAAGTGCTGCCGAAGGTTGAGTTTCGTCTCTGGACGAGACTTTCGGCTGCCGAAGGTGCCGCCGAACATGCATGAGTTTCGTCTCTGGAGGGGAGTTTTGGCCGCCGAACCTGCCGCCGAAAGTGCCCTGTTCAGCTTTCTTTTGCATGTTTTATGTGCTTGTTCTAGGATGTTTTAGAGGGTTTGTGGGGAGTTTTTTAGAGATGTTCTTGAGTTAGTTTGGTCCCTCATTTCAGTCCACCTGTGTAGGAACGGACCAGAGGAACCAAGGAGTTCAGCAGTGAGCACTGTTTCAGAACCTGCAGAGTCAGTACAGAGTCAGCCAGAGGTGAGTGGAACTGAACTAAATCTTTTAATGAGAATTCAAACATACATTTTTAGCATGTTTCATGCATCATTTATGCCATGTGTAGAGTATTGCATTAGAGAGCACGAAGATGTTGCATTAATCAGTGTATGTATAGATCGGGCGTAGCTTGAATTCATTAGCCCCCTAAATGAAGACCTGAGGAGCCCTGAAAGGGCCGGGCACACGGTACCATAGGGTGCTGAATGAAGACCTGAGGAGCTCCTTTGCGGGCCGGGCAATGTGGGGGAATTTTGAATTAGTCCGTCTGAGATTATGTGATTTACTTGTGTTGTGATGCACTCCATGAGATCATGTTTTATAACATGTTTTATATGTACTACTCACTGGGCTAGTATAGCTCACCCTCTCCCTTAACCCCAGTCTTGCAGGTTCAGAGTCCAGAGAAGTCAGTAGGGTACAGATAAAGAGAAGAGATATGTAATAGCTAGTGTGGACATGTAATTGTAAAAGATAGTTTATGTTGTTGTTTAGATGATGCTTGACCATATGAGTTGTAATCCCTTTGGTATATACATGGTCTGTTATGAAAATGATTTTATTGCATATGAAAAACCATGCTTAACATTATATGAGTTGACCCGCCTAGAGCAAAGATGAGATAGAGTATGCACAGGTTAAGCCTTGGAACAGAGAATTACTAAAAATGTATGATCATGTATGGGATTTCACAGGTACACAGAGTTCACAGCAGGCTTGCTACGGGTCCCGGCGGCCTTAAGCCAATCTAGATCCTAGCGCCGGTAGCAGTTCGGTTTCCGGGCTGTTACAAAGGCCCTTGTTCCATATGGTTGTCTTCATTTCGTCAGAAGCTTTAAACTCCGCAAGTCGCTTCTCGCAGGCCTCAGCAACCTCGGCTTTAAAATCAGAAGAACTCTTGAAATTCTGGAGGCGAGCTTCACAGGCCTGCTCGATCTCTTTCTTCAACTCGGGAGACTCCTTATATTCCATCAAACGCCTCTCACACTCCAGTTGGACCCTGTCTTCAGCGAGCCTGGCATCCTCGAGCAGGGCTGAGCATCTATGCTCCAAAGTCTTGACCTCATGGCAGAGCTTTTGATTGTGAAGCTTAGACTCCTCTGCCGCTGAAGCCAGGTCTCTGATACGATCAGAACTCTTACTCAGCTCCTGCTCGAGAACCTCAACCCGAGCTAGCGCCCCCTCCTTCTGGACCTCCACCTTGTTAAGACGAGCCTGGGCTCTTTCGAAATCAGCCTTCAGGGCCTCGTACTAACGCTGGGCCTCGTCCCTCTGGTTCATAGCCTCGTCCCTTTCACGAAGGGCATCCACCGTGGAGGACAGCTGCTTCAGGACTTCTTCACAGCGAACCTCAGGAGCAGCTGCCCTCTCGTCAGATTCTTTAAGAATCCTCCGGGCATGAGGCAACTCTGCCTCCAGGGACTTGGCATGCTCATGGGCCGTGGCTAGATTGCTCTGGGCATCGCTAGTTGCTGACAGGTTCTCCTCCAGACGTGCCTCCTCAATCCGACGATCCACAGACTCCCGGAGAGAGTGGTCACGAGCATCCACCTCCATGAAGAGGCCCATCACCTAGTGCAAAAAGAGAAAACTGTCAGAACGAAGAAACAAAGAAAACTAGAATACGAGCAGAAACCAGAACGAACGACTTACCATCAGGAGCATCTCCCTGATCCTATCTCCGAGCTCCCCTCGAGGTAGAGACCGGAATGCTGCCTGGTCTCGTGTGAAGCCAGCCAAATGGCCGGTCAAAGCAAGCAGACGAGAGTCTAAAGCCTCCGTGATTCCCCCGAACATTCTCTCCCGCAAGATCTCCGCTACAAGGCTCGCCGGAGTTTGATGAGTGATGTCCTCCGCGTTCAAAATATCGTTGTCAAGAGCAAACAACAGGGGTATCACAGGGACATCCTTCTTCTTTTCAAGAAGAGGGAGAGCTGGAGCTGATCCCTTGGAAGCCTCTTTTTTCTTTCCAATAGGAGGGAGAGCTGAAGCTGATCCCTTGGATGCCCTGGATTTCTTCCGAGCAGGAGCTGGGGCGGACATTTCAGGGGGGGCAAGACGCTTGTCCCCAGCCTTCTCTGTGACACCTCCGTCATTAATAGGGTCAGATCTAACCTCCTCAGGAGCAGGGGCATCTTCGGTAGGGGCCTCCTGGACATCTTCTTCCACAAGAATAGCCTCCATTCTTTTCCCTGGAGCTTCCTCTTCAGTAATGGGGGCCTCGAGCCTCACCTCGGGGACCTCCTCCTCAGCAACAGCGGAGACCTCAAGCCCCACATCAGAAGCATCCATAGGAGGAAGGACAGGATCCGTCCTCGCCAGCCCGGTGTCCTCAGCCACTTCAGAAATAACTCTTGGAGCCTCTCCCATCCTCTCAGTAGAAGCACGTCGAGGCTGGGGGGCTTGAGAGGACTGGTGAGCCGAGCCCGACCTGCTGCGGCTGGAGGGACGAGATGACTTGCTACGTCGAGAGCTCGGTCTAGGAGCCTGAGAGGAGACCAGAAGAGGAGGAGGAGGTCGGATAGCCGACCTGGAAGAGATAGCTTCGGCCACCCTTTGAGTAGCCTCCCTCACTGATTGCCTAGACAGGAGGGCATCCAGAGCAGCGTCCATGCTCTCCCGGGATAGCACGAGATTCTTGGGGGGCTTAATCTGGTCCATTTTCACTGAAGAAGCTGCAAGAGCCACAAAAGTAAGACAGGTTAGGACCATTTTCAGCAAAACGTCATAAAGACAAAATTAAGGCAGATAAAATAAGATACCCGCGTCCTTAATATCCCGAAGGTTGGACGCGAACAAGCACTTTTCGACGTCATACTTCTTCTCCACAGAAGTCAGTCGAAGGTATCTGACCTGGTCGGAAAGGCTCAGCTGGGGCAAGTCATTGCAACCCAGAGAGACATCCTCCCAAGAGAGATCAAACTCCCAAGCCAACCCCGTCTCCTTCTTCAACTCTACACCAAAAACCCCTCTACCCAGCCTTTGATAGAGTCCTTATAGCCCGTGAAGATGGATAGTCCTCCTCGAGGGGCAAAGTAGTAAAATTTTTGGCTCGCTTTGACTAACCTGAAGAAGCTGACGAATAGATGAACCGTGGGTGTGAACCCCCAGCTCAGACACATAGATTCAAAGGAAGACATGAAAAGAATGGAGTTAGGGGTTAGCATTCGAGGAGTGATCTCAAAATACCAGAAGACCTCTTTGAAGAACGGAGAAAAGGGGAAAGACAAACCATACTCCCTCTACTTGAGGAAGAAGACTAGACTGACGTCTCTTTGAGGGTCGACTAAGCCAGGGGGAGAAGGATCAGGGAGAACGATCTTCTCATTCCGGTAAGGAGCCCGGATGTGAAAAAGAGGGGTATCAAGGTATTCCCTGGAGATGAAACTCCTAATGTTGGACGGGTTGATGCTAGACTCTAGGTTGACGACATCGGGGAGGCTAGAGCTATCCATGGCAAAAGAAGAGGCGTACTTGGAGAATAAAAATAGGAAGGCAAAGACAGCAACGTGCTCGGGGAACAGAGGAATGCAAGAACTTGGAGAAGACAGAGGAAATTTGAAATTTGAAATGACAATAAGGTGAAAGGGTGTTCTGAGGCGAATCGTACTTAGACGGCGCGGTCATAATGATTCTCGGTATTTACCCCCTCGCCAGTCGGACAATAACTGGCGAAAAGGTAAAGGGGCAATTGATGACCACTGGATTTCTTCACCCCGGTCTGGGGCCCTTCCCATAGTACCAGCCTATTATTTGGAGGCCTTCAAGTCTCCCGCATAAATCAGGTCCGGTCCGCTCAGCTTTAAGACCGGGCTCCAGTTATCTTCCTCAATCGGGCCGATCCAGTCCATATGGCCCATCGAGCAGACCCTTTCTGGACTCAGTTTTAACCTTATCTTCTGGCCCGGCTCGGAACCAGGAAGGAGTTCAGTCCATTCGCCTTATGGGACCATCTGCATGCGCATCCGGGAAAAATCAAAGGCTATTACGTATGTGGCAGAAATTTGATATCCTCGTACGATCGTATCAGTATGGCAGAGATAGGTGGCCCAATGGAAGCCAGGTCGTTACACGTCATTGACAGACAATGAAAACAGATAAAAGAAAGAAACATTCTCTTCTCATGGGGCTTTTTTGACTAAATTTATAGGACTCTTGTAAAACTCTATTTGTCTGGATTTCAGATCATCTCGTGAAAATCAAGGAGGTGTGATATGATTATGATACAGGACAATTGCAGGAGTTATCAGAAGAAGCTGATGTGAAATGATTATTTTGATACAAATTGACTCTTTTCCTCTTAAAATTATTTAAAAAATATTAATTAATAATTATATTTTATATATAAAAACTTATTAATAATATAATATTATGAAATATCATTTCACATATTATAAATTTTAAAATGAAAATAAATAAAATTATCTGGTGTTTTCTTTTTCTAACTTTCTCAAAAAATGTTAAAACTGAGCAGAAATCATAATTAATACCATGGAAAAATTCCAAATTTCTCTTAACGCTATTAAAAAAAAAGGTAAATTATAATTTAGTCCCCCTGATTTAGTGAAATACAACATTTCGTCCCTCTGTTTTAAAAAACCTTCAATTTAGTCACTGTGATTTTTAAAAATTATGTCATTAGTCCCTCCCGTTAGATTTTCAGTTAAGTCACCGTTAATTTTAATTAAAAGACTAAAATACTCATTCTCTCTCTTTCCCGATCTTCTTCTTCTTCTTATTCTTTTCTTCTTTTTCTTCTTCTTAGAAGCTTGTTTTCTTTGCAAGAGACCACTGGGTAACAACAGAGACATCTTCATGTATAGGTACTTTTTTTCTCCCCTTATTTTCTCTCTAATTTTACGGTTTCTGGAATTTCACTTCTTTAATTATAAATCTGAGAACTGTTTGGATTAATGGTGAAATTAATTGATGCAAAGGGGACACACCATTCTGTAGTGAAGATTGTAGACAAGAGCAAATAAAGATAGATGAAGCAAAAGAAAAGAATTGAAATCTTTCTGCTTCGAAGAAAGCTATAAGGAAAAATGACCAGAAGAAATCCACCTCCCCAATCAGAAATCGAGACTACCCTTCTCGTACTGGATGTAACAGCCCGGAAACCGGTACCTCTCTGTAACGGCCCAAACTGCTCGGCGCTAGGATCCAGATCGGCTTAAGGCCGCCAGAACCCGTAGCAAGCCTAACCTGCATTCCAAATAGCTGACAGAATCCCATACATGATCCGACATAAACAGACAATTGGAAAACTTTTCTGTAAAAACTACCAGACTTAACCTTAAAACATTCAGATATACCAATCTGAAATAGCCCCCAGGGCTTACACCAGTAACTCTGCCCGTAGAGTCACGGGAATCAAACCCGGTCTTCCCTTACGGTCTGATCTGGGGTCAAGGGAATCAAACCCTGTCTTCCCTCACAGCCTGATCTTGGGTCAAGGGAATCAAACCCTGTCTTCCCTCACAGTTATATTATACTGGCGTTTTCGAAATACAACATCTATTAAGCCTGGTTTGACTCATTTCTCATCAAGAAACATAAAACAGGATACATGCATACACAAGGGATTAAGCATACACTAGGCAAAGCACGTTCTAACCCATAACACACTGACTTACTATCTATTACATGCCTTTACATATATCTCTTTAATTTACATCATGTCCATACTATTCTATTACATAAGCAATCCTTTAGTCAACGCTCTGCTGCTTCTGAATTCCCAGCTAACTCTGAACCTGCAAAACTGGAATTACAGGAAAGGGATGAGCTTCTAAAGCCCAGTGAGTAGAAACACTGAAAACAGTTCATTAATACACACTTTCATGAAATGCGTCACAACACAAACATTACACATCTCGGATTAGACATGACCTCAAAACTCCCTCTGTCGGTGCCCGGCCCTATGGACTCCCAGGTCACTACATGCACTAGCGCCCAGCCCCTTCTACGGAGCTCACACAGGTCTTATCTAGCCATAACAGATCGTGGGCTATTGAAGTCGCCTGGGTCCAATCCCCATCAATAATAATGCAATGCACCATATTCGTGATTCTAATGCAATCACCCTAGTACATAACATGGCATCCATGATGCATGAACTATGCTAAAGCATTCCATTTTCTCAGTATAAAAGATTAAGTTTAGTTCTACTCACCTCTGCTCCTCTAGCAAAAAACTGAACTGACTCTGCACCACCTAACACTGGTGACCTCCTCGATCTCTCGGGTCCAATCCTACACAAATGGACTCGAATGAGGTGTCAAACATACCCTAAACAACTCATAAACAATTTCCCAAAATCCCTCAAAAAGCTCTTAGAACAATCACATAAAGCATGCAAAAGAAGGCTAGACAGAACACTTTCGGCGGCAGGTTCGGCGGCCGAATGTCCTCTCCAGAGCCGAAACTCAAGCACCTTCGGCGGCCGAATCTCTACTTTCGGCTGCCGAACCCTTTCGGGGGCAAGGTTCGGGGGCTGAAAGACACTCTAGAGACGAAAGTCTCTAACCTTCGGCGGCACCTTCGGCGGCCGAATCCCCCTTCCAGAGCCGAACCTCAAAACTCTCGGGGGTGAGCTGTGGCAACCAAAGCCACCTCTCAAGGGGTTCGGCGGCCGAATGCACCTTCGGCTGCCGAACCTGAGTTCATCCAGAACTCAGCTTCGTGCACAACCTAGCTCCTCAATCCTTTCCAACTCTCAAAACATGCATAACACAACTCCGTAACTTACATATACTCAAGTATATGCACAAAGGGGTCCAAAACTAACTTACAACCCCAACAAAAACAACAAACATAACACATAAACATGTTTTCATCATCAAAATACCAAAAACATACTTTAAACCCTAAACATGCATTTCTACCCATAACCTCCATAAAATCTCTATAAATCCCCAAAAGAAGCTCAGAATCTTCACTTACCTCTTGATAACAAGAAGCTGAACGATCTGAACTCAGAAACCTAGAGCAACTCCCCTTCAAAATTGCCAAACCACCAAACCTTAGCTTTTGAACTCAAAACCTTCAAAACCACATAAAAACACTCAAACCTTTGCATGATTTGATAAAACCATGAAGATGACTCATGGAGAACGTGGCCTCACCTCAGGAAGTAAAAAGAAGGCAACCCTTATCCATTTCACCGACTGGAGGCACTGATATAGAGGGCTGACCGACTCACCTTCGGCAGCCATACCTGCATGCAAAACCATGCAACGTTCGGCGGCCGAACATGAACTTCGGAAGCCGAATCTAGAGCACTTTCGGCGGCCGAACATTACCTTCGGCGGCCGAACATGGCAATTGTTCCCATAGTCTTTTCTCTTCACAACTCAATTCAAACCCTGTAAAATACATTAAAAACATTTTAGAAAACGATTCTCTTACCCTTCTAGAAAACTCCGACATCCTCGAATTCCACCGGACGGTAAGAATTCCGATGCCTGATCTAGCCGGGTATTACAATCTTCCCCCTTTTAAAAACATTCGTCCTCGAATGTTAAAAACAAACACATAAACAATCAAGACCTTAACCTATTCCTGAATTCCACAGCTTCCGCTGCGCACTCTGATCTTTATCTTTTTTCTTTTCATCTTTCCTCCACTAATCTCTTTTCTAACTTTTACTTGCTAACTCTCATCAGATGATACTCAAATCTTTGATCTATCTAGGAAAACCACAATCAACTCTTACTAGCTGTTCTACTAGATCAATCCTAACTAGGAATACCTGGTAACCGCTTAAAGTTACTATAAAATCTCAAGAATTCATCCTTCGTTTCCCATAACAACTCTGGAATATTCCAGGGTGAGGTACTAGGTCGGATAAAACCCTTATCTACCCAGCCTCTTTACTATTCTTAACTCGCTTTCTCTTTCTCTCTCTCTTTCTCTCTGCAGGTGCCATCCTGTAGGGAAAGGAAAGAAATGGTTCTGTGTCCAGATACCACTCCTATTCCAAACTCTGATTCCCTGACAGATGGTAAACCTGACAGCTCGTCTGGGAACATCTAGGACTCACGAGCAACAGGCACTGAGGCTGATTCCCTGACCTGACTACTAAACTCGCTCACAAGAGCTAGAACCCTCTGACCACCTTTCCTTAATAACTATGAGCCTGCGGGGCTGACATTAACTTCTAGGCACTCCTACACTGTCCCCCTAAAGGACTCCCTCTGATCCATCCTAGCCTCTGAACTCTGAACTCTCCTACCTTGTCTCTGCAGACACAGGTAGTACCTCGAGTAGCTAGCCAATCCGCCCTAGGTTGACATCACCAGTCACCCCTAGAACCATAAGGTCAGCTGGAAGGCATCTACTACTCTCAACAAACTCTGAACTAAACCGATAGACTGACTCTGCCACAGATGGATCACACTCGGGTCTACCAACCCAAAGACAACTCTCGAAGCCCAGAAGTCATCACACCCACCCTATTAACGGCTCACAAACAACAAGGAAAGCGAAACACTAGGGTCCAAAACAAATAGCATACACATCCAAACACTTCCAAGTGAACGTATCTGACGTCACCGTGTTTGATATGGTAGCCTCCTATGGAATCAGGGTGAAGATCCAAGCTAAAGCTAACGGAACTTCCTTCGGGAATCTACTGAAGAAAAGACTGACCCTTTTCTCTGCCTCAACTACCACCTAGTCCCAGACTGGTTCTAACCTCTTCCTAAGCTTAGTCTTTCTTCTTTTCTCTTTTACTTTCTCTCTATACTATGAGATGAGAAGATTAATCTCACTATATCTGACCTTGGAACACTCTAGGCCACAACATCTCATAGCAACTCTCTCTTTAGCTTTTCGTTGGTTCACTAACCTCTAGCTCTTAACTCATCTCTAAATCTCTATCTCTTTACCTTTTATGTTTTGCCATAAAATTGACATCCTACTAGGGTTCATACACACACATCAGATCACTCACAAACATGAGCATACCTGGCACCACTGGGTCTGATGTGGCGGCCTCCTGCTGAACAGCTCTACCTGAAAATGTCCGCTGGGACTGAGCCATCCAAGGCGCAGTAGGACACTCACGTGCTATGTGTCCTTCCTGTCCGCACCTAAAACAAGCTGTGGTCCCAATCCGACAAACTCCCTTATGCAGCCTTCCACATCTCACACACGCACCAACATCTTGATTTACCCTCAATCGCTTCCACAACCTGCCCTTCCTAGTCCTACCCCACTCCTTTTTCTTTGACCCTTTAAGGCCTCTGACCTTTTTCTTACTCGTGCTCCCCCATTTCACTCCTTTTGAGGTAGCTGTACTCCAAGTAGAGGGATCATTCTCTCCGAAACCTGCAATCTTAGAATCCTTGGTTTGAGCATCTTCTATAGATTCTTCGTCCATATTCACCTGCAGAACTACCTCCCTTTTCTGCACATCTAACTCTACTTTTCTCCTATCTCCAGATACTCTCCCTAGAGCCATTCCTTCCCTGCTTTCATCAAAAGACCTTTCAGAAGGATCTGAGTCCACAGATTGACTAACACCACTCATCTTAGCTCTTCTGAAAACACAAAACACAAATAAGCAAACATTAGCACACATATAGTTCATATGCAAGACACATGAACTTACAACATATACATGCATAGCATACATCGCATAACATTAATGCACCTGCATATATTCATGGCATTTCACAGCATCATGCAAAACAAAACTCATCATCCTATCCTCGTGGACATGATTTTACTTATTGTGCTTGCCTTTCTATGACTCTAAACCAACCTCTTTCCGATGTGGGATCTCTCTAATCCTTGAACAAAAATGCTCACACACCGTACTCGTGAGGAACCTATGCTCTCATACCATCTGTAACAGCCCAAAAATCGGTACCTCTCTGTAACGGTCCAAACTGCTCGGCGCTAGGATCCAGATCGGCTTAAGGCCGCCAGAACCCGTAGCAAGCCTAACCTGCATTCCAAATAGCTGACAGAATCCCATACATGATCCGACATAAATAGACAATTGGAAAAATTTTCTGTAAAAACTACCAGACTTAACCTTAAAACATTCAGATATACCAATCTGAAATAGCCCCCAGGGCTTACACCAGTAACTCTGTCCGTAGAGTCACGGGAATCAAACCCGGTCTTCCCTTACGGTCTGATCTGGGGTCAAGGGAATCAAACCCTGTCTTCCCTCACAGCCTGATCTTGGGTCAAGGGAATCAAACCCTGTCTTCCCTCACAGTTATATTATACTGGCGTTTTCGAAATACAACATCTATTAAGCCTGGTTTGACTCATTTCTCATCAAGAAACATAAAACAGGATACATGCATACACAAGGGATTAAGCATACACTAGGCAAAGCACGTTCTAACCCATAACACACTGACTTACTATCTATTACATGCCTTTACATATATCTCTTTAATTTACATCATGTCCATACTATTCTATTACATAAGCAATCCTTTAGTCAACGCTCTGCTGCTTCTGAATTCCCAGCTAACTCTGAACCTGCAAAACTGGAATTACGGGAAAGGGATGAGCTTCTAAAGCCCAGTGAGTAGAAACACTGAAAACAGTTCATTAATACACACTTTCATGAAATGCGTCACAACACAAACATTACACATCTCGGATTAGACATGACCTCAAAACTCCCTATGTCGGTGCCCGGCCCTATGGACTCCCAGGTCACTACATGCACTAGCGCCCGGCCCCTCCTACGGAGCTCACACAGGTCTTATCTAGCCATAACAGATCGTGGGCTATTGAAGTCGCCTGGGTCCAATCCCCATCAACAATAATGCAATGCACCATATTCGTGATTCTAATGCAATCACCCTAGTACATAACATGGCATCCATGATGCATGAACTATGCTAAAGCATTCCATTTTCTCAGTATAAAAGATTAAGTTTAGTTCTACTCACCTCTGCTCCTCTAGCAGAAAACTGAACTGACTCTGCACCACCTAACACTGGTGACCTCCTCGATCTCTCGGGTCCAATCCTACACAAATGGACTCGAATGAGGTGTCAAACATACCCTAAACAACTCATAAACAATTTCCCAAAATCCCTTAAAAAGCTCTTAGAACAATCACATAAAGCATGCAAAAGAAGGCTGGACAGAACACTTTCGGCGGCAGGTTCGGCGGCCGAATGTCCTCTCCAGAGCCGAAACTCAAGCACCTTCGGCGGCCGAATCTCTACTTTCGGCTGCCGAACCCTTTCGGGGGCAAGGTTCGGGGGCTGAAAGACACTCCAGAGATGAAAGTCTCTAACCTTCGGCGGCACCTTCGGCGGCCGAATCCCCCTTCCAGAGCCGAATCTCAAAACTCTCGGGGGTGAGCTGTGGCAACCAAAGCCACCTCTCAAGGGGTTCGGCGGCCGAATGCACCTTCGGCTGCCGAACCTGAGTTCATCCAGAACTCAGCTTCGTGCACAACCTAGCTCCTCAATTCTTTCCAACTCTCAAAACATGCATAACACAACTCCGTAACTTACATATACTCAAGTATATGCACAAAGGGGTCCAAAACTAACTTACAACCCCAACAAAAACAACAAACATAACACATAAACATGTTTTCATCATCAAAATACCAAAAACGTACTTTAAACCCTAAACATGCATTTCTACCCATAACCTCCATAAAATCTCTATAAATCCTCAAAAGAAGCTCAGAATCTTCACTTACCTCTTGATAACAAGAAGCTGAACGATCTGAACTCAGAAACCTAGAGCAACTCCCCTTCAACATTGCCAAACCACCAAACCTTAGCTTTTGAACTCAAAACCTTCAAAACCACATAAAAACACTCAAACCTTTGCATGATTTGATAAAACCATGAAGATGACTCATGGAGAACGTGGCCTCACCTCAGGAAGTAAAAAGAAGGCAACCCTTATCCATTTCACTGACTGGAGGCACTGATATAGAGGGCTGACCGACTCACCTTCGGCAGCCAAACCTGCATGCAAAACCATACAACGTTCGGCGGCCGAACATGAACTTCGGAAGCCGAATCTAGAGCACTTTCGGCGGCCGAACATTACCTTCGGCGGCCGAACATGGCAATTGTTCCCATAGTCTTTTCTCTTCACAACTCAATTCAAACCCTGTAAAATACATTAAAAACATTTTAGAAAACGATTCCTTACCCTTCTAGAAAACTCCGACATCCTCGAATTCCACCGGACGATAAGAATTCCGATGCCTGATCTAGCCGGGTATTACACTGGAACTGTAGCTGCAGCTTAATTTCACAACATAAATATATAATATACTAATATTATATTATATCAATGAATCAATCAAGTTCTCTTGGAAAGAGAAGGAGAAAAGAAAAAAAACAGAGGAAAGAACAGTTTGTGTATGGTTATGTGGTTTGAATATGTGATGATAGTTTTGTCCATTAATGGCAAAGCCAGAGAAGGAGATGGAGGATGAGAAGAAGACCCATTTTGACGTCCTTCTTCTTCTTCTTCTTCTTCTTCTTCTTCTTCTTCTTCTTTTCGATCTTCTTCTTCCCGATCTCCTCCTCCTCCTCCTCCTCCTCCTTCTTCTGTGTTTGATTTCATGTAATTGGGCGAGATGGTAGTGGTGATTATGCGAATATGGGTAAATCTCCTCCTCCTCCTCCTCCTCCTCCTCCTTCTCCTCCTTCTCCTCCTCCTCCTCATTCTTCTTCTTATTATTCTTCTTCTTCTTCTTCTGTATTTTTTTACTTAAAGGGTAGTTTAGTAATTCTCATTAAAATAAATGGAAGGTTAACTGAAAATTTGACGATAGGGACTATTTTTCAGTTCTTTTAAATGTGAAAGATTAAATTGAAGGTTTTTTAAAACAGATGGACGAAAGGTTGTATTTCACTAAATCAGAGGGACTAAATTGCAGTTTACCCAAAAACAAAACATTGTTGAAATGAGATTGTCATTAGCCGTTGGATGAAGATAATCTTCTAATCTCAACCACCCAATCAAACGTACGAGTTCGAACTTTTCTCTTCGCTTTACCGTTTCTGCAGGCTGCACCTTTCCTGTGTCTTACCTCTTCGCAGTTCCAGCATCTGAAGTTCTGAATCTTCTGATCCCTTTTGCTCCATGAGCTGCCGTCTCCACCCACCCTAATCGCCTCCGTCTATCTCTTCTATTTCCCTGTTGCCTAATCGACGTACACCTCTTAAACCATTTGCCACCATCGCCACAGCCAGTTCAATTTCCTCTCTCCCATAGTTGCTGAAATTCATCTGTCTCTTGGTTCTATACAATTCGGTGATTGCGATCTTTAAAGAAATGTGGCAGATGCTAGGCCATCGTTCTCTTTTTGTAGATATTGTCTCACGATATTCAGCGATTTGAAGACCAATCCTTCAGTGGTACCCCTATTTCTCTGTTATTTCTGTGAATGTGTGCTTGCTTGTATTTTTCCAATTTCAGATCTTCAGGATTCTTTTTTCTTTTTTTTGCTGAAATATTGTTCGTTTGTTTTCTTTTATATTTCCTCTTTCCTGCTTCTCTGTTTGGCTAGTGAGAAACTGGTGGGAATTGGGTAGTATAAATTTGGAATCTTTACCTATTTAGTTGATTAGGTTGCCTTAGTTCAATAGGTCTGAAATGGGAATATAAGATGTTCTCTTCACATTGTATTAGATCTGGAATTAAGGGGGAATTTCTCTAGGATTTCTTAAACCTATAATTTGTGTTATGTAAAAGGTATCTTCTATGATTTATTTTCTATACCTTTTCTCTTTTCCTCACTCTATTTATCCTGAAAGAAAACGTTGAATCAATTGCCTGACTTTTGTGGGCGGAGCCACCTTTCTTGGCTGACACACTGCTAGGCTGGTTTTCCTATTGAAGCTCTTGCTATAATTTTCTTTTTCTCTCAGCTTTTGGTCACCTCTTCCTTTGACAGCAGCTTGCTTTTGCTGCTTACCTATTAGTGTTGCCTGCTTTACTGTATAGCAAGGAGAACTATTATATATTTGATGGTAAATATTATGTGATGTCAAAAATCTTTATGATTTAATCCCTTACTTGCCAAATCGATTGTGATTTCTCACTTCAATTTTTGTTTTAGTTTGGACCTTCTTGCATTAATAGGAAGCAATTTGATGGTCAATATCTAGTTCATAGAGTTGAAGTGATGGGATCTTGTTGCTGGATTCCCAATCTCTGCTTCTCTGAAAGCTCCTTCTTTTATTTATTTATTTTTTTTAATCTTTCTGTGTTTCTTAAAAAAGATAGATATATATATACACACACACATATTTATTTTATCCTTAAAGCTTAATGCTACTTTTTATTATCTTCTTTTGGTTCTCTCTTATTTTCCAATCAATACATGTATAGTGAGCATCTGTGAGGGTAAGCCATGCTTTAGTGTCTAAGATTCCTGGAAACTAAGGAGTTACTTGTCCATGAAATTTATGAGTTTAGTCGAACTGCGTTACGAACTTCCATAGATAATTTTTTGGTATTTTGTAGCCTCTATTAATGCTACCTTTTGTCCTTGGCTTAAATGTCTCTGTGTGGTAGTTGTTTTCATGAAAAAAGATTTATGGCAAACAGTAAAGCAAAGATTATTTAATCGTTTATGGCAAACAGTAAAGCAAAGATTATTTAATCGTTTATTCCACATTTTCCCTATTAATTTTGGTTTCCATCACAGTAAAGCACACAGTGAGAGAATATGTTTGATGTGAGTAAGAAAAGAAAGTTACAGGCGGAGCAATTTGGCTTGCCATTTCCAAAACATAAGTGTTGGGATAATCATTCATCACCCAAAACTCTTTCAATATTGGAAGAAAACCAAGAAGCAGAAGACCTAATTACAGAAGTAGTTAAGGAAAGTGCTGGGAGACAAGCTATAGAAGATGGATCAGATCTTGAATCAGCAAAAGATAGCAACAGTTTTGTTGGAGATTCTGACCATGTCATGTCTGTATATGGGGAAGCTAAATTTGAAACAGAAGTTTCAAAACCAGGGCTTTCTAATGAGCCTTCTTCTTCATTGTTGGATTTCTGCCAAAGCAATTCCAAGGATATTCAATGTTCCTTGCACAGCACTACGGCAACATCAACAGTTGGTGCTGGCAAAGATGAGTCTGCTTTTGAAGCAGGGGAGCATGGTCTTGACCATCATGAATTACATCAGAATCTTGATGAGCCCATTGTAGAATTTGGAAGCCATTTTGATTACACTTGCACTCAAGATGGAATTGACAGCATTGAACCATATGTGGATAAGGAGCTTGAGGATATTTTATATTCTAATGGAGTTAATCCAAATAGGTATGTCCTATCTTCTGGAAGATGGAGCGTTAACCAAGGTAATCTTAACTTGCCATGCTACTTGAGATTGCAAAGTCCGTGGGACTATATTATCTAATTTCTGCTTGTGTTTATATGGGTAATTCGTTTTCTTTCATTTAGTGACTGATATTGTGAATGCAGATGCTCAGCCCGGCACCAGAAAACCAACCATTGATCAAGAATTTGAGCAGTACTTTTCCATGCTTATGCTGTAGCAAGAACACTTGTTCATAAACCATGAAGTGTGCAACTTGTATAGGTATATGTTTACTGTGTTCTGACAAATAAGACAGACTGAAAACTGCAGAAGCAGCTTCTTCCTAAACCTTGAATGTAATGTGTGTTGTATTGTGAATTTATGATAAATAAGATTAAAGTTGAATTGTAAGATTATCATCATTTTTCTGGTTAATCTTTCTAGAACAATTGTAGATTCAAATAGATCTTCATGGTTTGCCCATGATTGCTTTAGTTTAAAGTTTGCTTGTACAGTTGATGAGTGATGATCTGCTATGTCTGCCAAGATGGCAGTTTTAGGAGTGATTCTGCATAAACTCCAGAGTTCAGCTGTGTTCATGGTTAATTCAAAACTAAGTCCATGGTCATGGTTAGTAAAGTCAGGGTGCGCAGGTATTAGCAGCGGAAGGCAAATCTCTCTCAATGACTCGTTTAGCAGCATTAAGTCCAAAGTAAGGTTTTCATGGAACTAGGGAGGTAAACATGTAGGGTACCGCGAAAATTAAACTATAATACGATTTATATTACCAATATTAGCAATATCAATTAAATCGATTTATATTAGTAATATTAGTAATATCAACTAAATCTGAATATGATTTATATTAGCAATATCTGAACTCGTTCTGATTAAAAATTAAACTAAAAATTAAATTAAACTATTCAAATATGTTTCAAACTCTTTTTTTTTTTAATCAAACTCAATTATTATTATCCTAACCTGTTTAGTCTTATATATTTTAACTAATAATTTATATAAAAATATTTTTCATTAATAATTTTCATTTAAAAAATTTAACATTTTTAAAAAATATTTAATTTTTAATTTTTAATTTTTAAATAAAAATATATAAAAAAAATTTATAAATATTATTGTAAAATATAATTTTTATATTAAATTAATTATTTATATAAACGGATTCGAATAGTGTATCCCTTATATATAAAATTCGAATTCATCTGAAACTACAATGGGTATTATTTTTTAATTTTGAACTCCTCTCAAATCCGATTATAACTATCTAAATACGTCTTATTAAAGTTCGATCGGATCGGATACTCAAAAATACCTGATCGTTGTCATTCTAGTTGGAAGAGCTGTTTAGAGAAATACTTTTTGAAAATATTATTTAAAAAATATTAAAAAATAATTTTATATAATTGGATCATAAAACACCAAAATAACAAAGTTGTTTTTTTCCAAAGTATTTTTTTTACCACATCTAAAATAGTGCTTTTTGCAAAAAATATATTTTTAACCCCAAACACCTTCACTAATGCTGTTAGACCAATGAAGCAATGGAATTTGAGAGATTGCACTAATAGAAGGTGGAATATTAGTGCAATCGAAGCTACTGTTAAGGATGTTTTCACTCACTTATCATGGTTTAGAACTTGAGAAGGTTTCTTGTATTTTTTTTTTTAATATCACGTTTAAAGCTCTTGTACTAAAATTGAGATTGGGGTAATTTTGATTCACGGTTATTAAACTTAAATCACTGTTTTATTACTTATTGAATTTTAATTTATTTTAAAAAAATTATGAACGTTTGATATTTACTTAAAATAATCATTTGAGTGAATTTCCAATAAATTTTTCAATAGACGCATATATAACATGTTTTACATTACTCAAAAAATTTAAATAAAAAGTTTATTTGCTTAAACTTAACCTCCCACTGTTTATAAATCCATTTCACTCACACATCTCAGAAGAAATAAAAAAAAAAAAAAAAGAGAGAAAAGTGATCCATTTCACTCACACATCTCAACGAAGTAAAAGGCTTATTTACGGTGTTTGAAGGAAACAGTAGAAGTATGTGATTAATATGCATATATAATTATAATGCAGATTTGAAAACTTCGTGGACTAGCGGCAATCTAAATAGGCGATTTTGTGGGTGTTGAAATTACGGGATGAGTTTTCTTCGATAATTTTTAACCTACATTTGATTCTATAACTTGATAAGTCCTTTCTATTTACAATTTTTTCTATATCATATAATAAAAATTATTATGAGTTTATGAGTCATTTTCAAAGTAATTGACAAATTATGTTATCAGTTATGAAAATTTAAGAAATATGTTGTTAAATGCAGATTAATGAAGTTAATTGTTACAATTTTACATTAACGCAATTTTTGGACAATGTAATCTCGTGTTTAAGGGAAGAAATTAAAATTTATTATATGTACAATGTATTTCTATTGTGAGCCATATAGTTGTAGATTATATTACAACATATTATAACAAGTAAATTGGTATTCAATTCCCGTTAATATTTTATAAATTATTTAATATATATATTTATTTTATATATTTCATTTTATGTGATTATTAATTAAAATCAGACACTAAACAAAATTTTTGGATTCGTCATATCAATAAATTATATTTTAAAAATAATTAAATATATTTTTTATTACGAAAAACTATCATACTTTTGTCTGGTGGGAAAATTAAGTATTATTTTAAAACATTATTTAAAGTTATTATGAATTTTGCACTCCCTTATCCTGGTGGAAAGTGCATCCCTGTAGCCTTGTGAGGTCAAAAGTTCGACTCCCCTACTCCTATTTCAAAAAAAATAAAAATTATTATGAATTTTATAACTATTTATATAATTTAGATAGAATTTTATAAAATAATATAATTATGATATATTAGTAAATATATCATTGGTACTATTTAATTTTAATATTATAAAATTAATATATTAAAAATAATAAAATATATTTAAAATAATTATGAATATATTTTATTAAAAAATTATATTGTAAATAATATTATTAAATTAATATAATATAAATATATTGTTATATCATAATAATAATAATAATAGTTAAAAAATTTTAAGAAAAACATTAGAACGCTGACAGTGAGCCTTGTGCAGCCTTGCATAAGCACGACAGACACTTTATTTATTATTATTTTTTTTAAATAATTAATGTATACTAGACGATAGGTCACACTCTCTCCTTTCCCAAATCAACAAATATTTTTTAAATTAGTTTTTCATTGAAGTTTTCTATGTTTAAATAACTATTTGGAAGAAAATTATTAATTAATTTTTTAATTTTAAAAATTAAATTATAAATTTTTATAAATAAATACATCAATAAAAGATAAAATAACCCTACAAAGAGAAATATTATAACACGAATTTCTCGATTATATGTTGCATAAATAAAATATTTCAAGACTTTAAAAATTTCAAAAATGAAACGAATTTCTGTTTTGATCGAAAAAATGAAAAACTAATGAAATGATTAAACCAAATGAAATGGGTTTCTCATCCTTTCTATTGAGTTTTAAAATGCTAAATTAGTACACTGAATTAGAAAAAATTGTGAGCTAAATCTTATTAATTTGTTCGAAGTTTACAATTTGATCTGCTCTTGAGCTTCGACCAACCAAAGTACAAGATCACGACCAAACATTTGAAAAACCCTTCTCTTTTTTGTTGCTTCACAAAATTCTTATTAACTTTTAAACAAATCAAATTAAAAAACATAAGAAAATCAAGTCAAGTGAATGTACAAGAACAATCCGGACCAATGGTTGGTCAACAAACAAAAAAGAAAATCAACAGCTTGGAAGATCTGACGGTGGTGGTTGTAGCTTCTGATTGGGTTGTGGTCCATCCAACACTACCCATGCCATCCTTAGCCCCCAGCTCGTATGCACATCTAGGTGACAGTGCATGAACCATACTCCTGATATGCAAGTTTGAAAAAAAATTCATCAATCATAAACCTTTTGTGACCAAAAATCATCTCTAAACATTAAAGTTTATAATAAATACTAAAATTTTACCATTAAACATTATAAAAAAAATAAAATATATCGACTATATTTATAGTATGATATAGTCGATAATTATCAATCAATAAAATAATCAATCAATATTGATTAATACTTATTGGTGAATCAGTCGCTAAATAATTCTTAATTGATGATGACTAAAATCAATACCAACCAAATTCAAAATTTTACTAACTAAATTTTGATGGAAAAAATTTGGTTACCAACCAAATGTTTTGTAAGATTAATCTACCATCAAAATATTTTATGATTCATTTTTTTATAGGTAATTAATCGATAAAGTGATTTATCAACTAATTTTATTTATTTTAATTGATAATTATTATCAATTTATTTTTATTTTTTTAATAATATAAAAAAAAAACCATCACTAAAAGTTTTAGCATCTCAATTTTTATTAGTATATTAATAGCGAATTTTAATTTTTTCATTCAATATTTTACTGGCAAATTTTATACATTCAGTCGCGATTTTTTTATCGGTAGTAAATGGAGGAGCAAACTTCTCTAACAAGAAACTGATGGAGATCCACGTACCTGGGTTGTCAGCGAGGAAGCGAATGGCAATCCAACCTCCAGCAGGAACCCCAGCTGTGTTCCTCTCAATAGGGTCGATCAAATTGAAGTTGGCAGGATCTTTATTAGGATCATAGTTGCCAAAACCTTGTCCAACCACAAAGAAATTAAATCCATGGAGATGAAGAGGATGGCTCTCCGCACCAAGAATGCTCGTACCCTGAAGTACAAGTTCCACGCTCGTGTTGAACCGTAGAATCAAGGCTTTGGTGCCATTGCTAACATTAGTATTATTTGGTGGAGTACCCGTGTAGTTAAAAGTTACAGGTGGGTTCTGAGGAAAATCAGATGTGAAGACGCCATTAGACATTCCAAAGAAGTAGGATTGCAGAAGAGCTACAGAGGGTAATGCAAAGGAGACATTATTAATCGAAGCTGAAAACTTTGTAGTATTTGTAGGTCCTTGACAGGTGGTGTTGGCTGGGCATGGATTGGTCCCAAGTCCGACAGTGAAGAAAAATTTTCTGTCCACAGTTTGTGGTACATTAGCAGGGAACTTGGCATTGGCTAAGCTGCGGAATTTTCTGGTGAAATTTGCAACGAAGCCTGTTGCGTTGATTGGTGGCAGAGTTGGCTTAAATAAGGGAACCTTTCTTGAACTATTTGACGGGTGGCTGTATTCGAGAATAGCGGCGGTGGTGGAGTTGTCAATGCTTCCTCTGCCGGTGAAGTAAGGTCTAGCAGACATGAAAAATATTGCGCTAGGAGAAGCAGGCTTGGTTTTGAGAAGTACATTAGTGGTTTGGCCTGGAGAGATGAGGAGTGTATCGGCGTCGAATGGCTTAACATAAATGGCATCTGCTTCGACGACGGTAAGAGTATGGTTGGCGATGCTGAAGAAAAGTTCATCGTTGAGTGCAGCGTTGATCAAGCGGAGAAGGTAGGTTTTTCCTGGCTTTACCTTCAGCTTGAATGTGTCTGCATAATGAGGAACAAAATTTTTTAATGACATATTATATTAATTTATTCATGTAAAAAAATAATATCTTTTTAAATAAATATTATATTTCTATTAAAATTCCTCTTGATATACAATCTTCTTCTATTCTTGATACGTATATAAGAATTTCCCATTATAATACATTATCTTTTAGGATGTTAACAAAAAAAAAAGACCACAGAATACCTTTAGAAGAACAGTTGTACAAAGGCCCAGGGAGACCATTTATAGTATATGCATCTGAAACATTTGGACCTGCTCCAGTCTGAAGAGCCTGTGCAATTATGGCCTCAGGATCTACGTTAAACCATTCTCCTGTAGTTCCAAATCCATCAAATATCATTCTACAAATGCCAAAAAGAAACCCCAAAACTTCAACTACATTCATTTCAAAACATAATAACATACCAAAGAGAATGGGAAATTCCTTATAAGGCTTCCGAAATGGGTATGATTCGTTGCGTTTTGGGAGGATAATGATGGGTCCATAAACGGATGACCTTAGCCATGAGATATGAGCATGCCATAAGAGAGTTCCTCTCTGCCCAGTAATGGTGAAGTTATAAGTGTATGACTGCCCAGTCTTTATTGGACATTGTGTTACATAAGCTGGCCCATCTGCCCATCCGCTAGTAAGCTGCCTTATCCCATGCCTATGGAGACATAAAACCAATAAACCAAATTATATATGTCTAATATTCATCACTTGAGCTCTTTGTCTGAACAAGGTTAATGCTTGTTATAGATTCTTACCAGTGGATGGTGATATTGTATGAAACTTGGTTGACAACCTTGACGAGAACTTGATCACCTTCTCTTGCAACCAAGCGAGGCCCTGGGAACTTCCCATTCACAGTTACTACGCTCCTTGTATTGCATAATCTAGTGATGTTTTTGTACGTAATCTTTATTAATCAATAAGAGAAATACAGATTAGTTAGGACATGCACAGAGGAAACACACAAACAAAAATAAGTGCAACGTAAATATAGTAAAATCCAGTGCATGTACATTGAACGTGTAGTGCCTCGTTATGGCCTCTACAGAGTATGGCAGTAGCAAAGAACTGAGGAGAATGGCTGCCATTGAAGCAAGCGAAGGATACCAGTAGATAGCCATTGCTTAATCTCTCACTCTGTGTGTCTGTGTATTTGGTGAATGGAAGAGAAGTGAGAATGTGCAGAACGCTGGGATATCAAACAAGAATTGTGTTATATAAAGAGAGGAGAAAGAGTAAAATAGGGGGCAGGAATGTCGTGAAGAGCACAAGGAATTGATAGTTGAGATGGTAATGTAGTTGTTGTCTCCTCAGTTTTGCTTTTTTTGGTTGAGCTGAATTTTAGAGTGTTGATAAAGTAAAAAATTTTCATAAATTTTCATAGCATTGTATCCTTAGATAACATGACAGAGATAGCAAATTTATTTTTATGAAAAATATATAGTTTTTTTATTTTTTTCATATGCTTTTGAAAATTTCATACTTTCAACATCAAGAACTTTTCTTAATTCTCATTAGCAATTCAGGGCAAATAATTTCAACCTTTTGAACATTCTACTGTATTTTAGTGAAGATATAAAAATTGCTGACGTAGTGCTGATATCAGCACTAAATTAGCTGACATGTCAACAAACATAACTAGTCTAAATAAAATAGTAAAAACGTCACAACTAAAATTACCGTAGCAGTATAAGAAAACGACAATCTAGAAAACTAAACAGTATTATCCCAAAGAAAAATCATTGACTTGCATTGATCGAATACCCATATGCGTTTGTCAGATAACATAAAATTCAAGGAGAGCTTAGGTTAACGCTGCAAAATACTGCTTATCACGATGGTATGAAATTAATTATGATGTGTAATGTTTACCTGGCTGCTTGTTAAGAAAGCGTCCTATATGGATAGCTTACGGGGTGAGAAAGCGTCCCGTATAAGAAGTTATAGTAAATTAAAATTATATATAATAGCTAATAATGAAATTATTAAATAATTTAAATTAATTATTTAAAATTAAATAGAAAGTGAATTTAAAAATTATTTAAAATAATTTAAATAAAATTATTTTAATTGATATTAGAGTCATCTTAAATTTAAAAAAAAAATTAAAAGGGGTATCGTGTGAGACGAGGTGGAGCCGCCTGGACTACTAAGCAAACCACAATATCTGAGAATTCGGTCCTGACTTAGTAATTGTATCCGATTCAGTTATAACGAAAACATTACAAATTTAGAGCGGAATACGATGTGAAAAAACATCCATCAGAAGAATATAATAAATCGAACTCATATATAATAGTTAGTACGAAACTATTAAATAATTTAGTTTTATCATTTTAAACTAAGTGGAAAATGAATTTAAAAATTATTTAAGTTGATTTAGACCGGACAAACATATATATCAATTTAAAATTTTGAAATGACTCTCTCTTATAATTTACTTTTAATAAGGTTGTAAATGGAATACCTATATTCTATTTATTTATTTTAAAATATTTAACTTCATGCTGTTAATGAAAAAGACTACATTGCATTATCATTCTAATTAAAAAAATACTTAAAGTCCATACGAATCTTAGGATATTTTGAAGATAGATCCTTAGATGCTTTGAATTGAAATTCTTTTTATCTAGGCCTTTTGATTTCACCTATTCTGTCTTTGAAACTAAGGAAAATTATTTGCAGAATGTACTATATAAACAATATGATTTTCATATAAGCAAAGATTTTTAAAAAAAAATGATATTAATTATTATAGTTAGGTTCATGTCCATAGATAGCTGTGTTAGTCAATGAAATTAATTATTTCATTTTTCAATAATATGATTAGAGATGTTTCACCTAGTTAATATAACCTCTCATAATTATTGTTAATGTGTGATAATCGCCGGACTTATAGTACTCGGATTGAGGTCGAGTCTAGACTCAAAATTAATATGCACCCTCCAGTCCGTGACTAAAATAGGTCAGATTGACTCTGTGTTTGAATTCACTAAAAGAGAGCCCAGTCCAGAGACGTGATGGAAGGTAAAAAAGCAGATCCAACTACCTCGCAACCTTATCAGCATGCGTGCCGAAAAATTAAATGGCCGCCTGAGAGATGGATATACTGATACATTCGGACGTATAGGTGGATAAGGAAAAAAGGATAAAAACTCAAGCTAAACTGTGGATTTTAGAATATTAATGTGAGTTTGAATTTAAAAATTATAAAAATTTGATAGACTAATCAATGAATTTTTTCAAAGTTCAGATACTAAATAGTAAAATTTTGGATCCTTAAGTAATTACTTGGGTAGTCTTAATTGTTTTTGTGGGTGAAAAATTAATCTTTTTTGGTAACTCTGTTGGGGGATGAGGATGTCTCAACTGAATAATGCCACGATTAGAGAGTGATGTCTGCTCAACTGGACATTTTGGAGATCTAAGGATACTAAACTTAGCCTTTATTGTTAATTGGATTTACTTTTTCACTTGTATTGTTAAGATTTCAACTCAAAGATTAATTCATTAATCGGTTTAATTCATTTAATGTTTGATGAAATGATTGAATTATTGGTAACTAATTAATGTTTACAATCTAGTACCTTTTCAAAAATAAACTGTGTGAAAATGTAAGTATTTTATTCAAAATCGAATTAAATCGAATAAATTAAAAATTAAAATTTTAATATTTATAAAAATCAAATTGAATTGATTTTGAGTAGGAATTAAATCAAATCAAATTGAATCGATTTAATTAGATTTGATCGATTGAATTTTTAATGCACTTTTAGTTTGTACGCTTTATTTTTAGTATTCTAAAATTTAATTGAAATATTTCAACTTTAATTATGATTTATTTTTTTTTATATTATCAAAAATAATATACCATTATCGCTAATCAATTTGATTCAATTTTTTTGATTTTTTTTAATTAAATTTAAACCGAATCAAAATAATTGAATTTTTTAAAATTAAAAATCTAATTAAACTGAAATAAATAAATAAAAACTGAATTTTTGAATTAATTCAGTTCGATCAATTTTTTTTATTTAAACCGAATACTACGCGTGTCTAATAATTTTTATTTTTTAAAAAATTATTATTCACATTTCGTTTTTAGATTATAATAATATATAAATTAATTATTATAATTCTATTTAATTATTTTACTTTTAAGAAATCTTTTAAAATCTCAATGCTATTTAATAATAGCATAAAATTTTATAATTTAAGGGGAATATAATTAAAAAATTAATAAAAAAATTATATTTTTTAATATATTTAGAGTAGTAAAACAAATAAGAATTATTTAAAAAAATTAATGAATTAACATGCATTTTTCCTTAGATGTCCATAATTAATAATTTATTTTTGTAAATATGAATTTGTATACCTATTATATATAGGTAAAGCAGAGGGAAGCCCTCTTAGAATTGACCCACTCAACTTTTCAATATATATATATAATTGATTATTTAATTTTGTGAATATGAATGTTATGTCTATTAGATGTAAGCATTGTTAGGGCGAAGCCATATTTTAGAATTGACTCACTCAACTTTATAAAAAAAAATATGGAAATACATATAATAATTTTTAATTAAATTGATTTGTTGAAATTAAGCAAAATGTAAATTGGGAAATTTTATATTTTGAAATAATATATTAAAAAGTTCAGTAGCTATATAATTCACTTAGAAAATTTTATTTTTATTTTTAAATAATTATTTAATGATTTGACATATTTAAATTTATTAGGGAATATATATTAGGGGTGAGCATTCGGTCGGATTGATTTAAAACCGACTGAATAAATAAAAAATTAAAATTTTGGTATTTAGTCAAAAACCAAATCGAATTAAATCAGTTTGATTCGATTTGATTCAGTTCGGTTTGATTAATTTAAATTTTAATAATTTTTTACACTTTATTTTTAGTATTTCAAAATTTAATTGAAATATTTTAATTTTAATATGATTTAATTTTTGTATATTATTAAAAATAATATACTATTATCTCTGATCGATTCGGTTCAATTTTTTCGATTTTTTCTGATCAAAATCGAGTTGAATTGAAATAACAAAAAATTTTAAAATTAAAAATCAAACCAAATCGAATTTTCAAATTAATTTGATTTGATTGATTTATGAGTTTGAACCAAATTCTGCTCCCTCCTAAAATAGATAAAAACATAAAAATTATCTTAATATTCAACAATGGTTTTAAGGTATTAAATAATCATAAAATGACTTGACAACAAAATTTATTTTTTTTTAATATTAATTTTTATATAATTAAAAATAAGGAATAAAACATTTTATACAAAACATTTTTCACATATAAATTATTTAAAAAAATGGAATGTTAAATGGTAAACAATAAAAAAAAAAGGTGTTGTAGATATTAAATAAGTTATTTGAAGTTTAATTTGGTAAGACCAAAATCATGACTACTTAGGAAATGTCTTTTCTTTATATCTAAGGATATATCTCAATCTCTATCTCTCTCCCTTATGGTTGGAAAATGCTGAGACTTCACCATACTAATTTCTCAAATTAATTAATTCATTAAATGCGTCAAATCACACTAGAGAATAAAATTACGCTTGTTTTGTTTGCTAATGGCTATTTTTAAATAGCAGTTTACAGCAGTATAACGTCATTAATTACTCTTTTTATCAGAGAGAGAAGAGTAGTATTCAGAGATTTAGTCTTAATAATCTATTAAGTGAGAGGAAAATGGTAGACTCTCGACTTGATGCTCATCCCCTATCAAAGGTATCTCCTCGAATTAATCAAAAAGTTTGATGAGAAATCTTTCACATTCTTAGAACCACCTATATTTAATAATTTTCTATCATTTTATTATTATTATTTTTTTTTATAATTCTACCATTTTATTTATATCCAACTGTTAATGGATTGCTGAGACTTTGTGTTCATGCTAAAGATACTTGTTAAGAATGATGAAGAAACTCGACAGTGGGAAAGAGACTTATGAGAAATAATGGAATGAAATTGAATGCAAAATCTTTGGGTTGACAAGATTTTAGGATTTAAAATTTAGGGGTTTTAACAAAATTAATAAGGGTATTTTTGGAAAAAGAAATCAGCTTTTACTTTTGACCAATCCTGATAATTGATTATACTAGATCTGAGAGACTAAAATTTAATTTTTTTTTTAAATTAAATAATAATCTATAATTAAATTATTAATTTGATAAATAATAAATAGAATTATATGTTATTTTATTTATTAACAACGAAAAGATTACCGTACCAATTGATATTGAGGATCGTAGCATAACAATATTGTAATCTTCACACAAAACTATGACAAACCATACAATGATGCATATTCAGTTAAAGATAAATATGACTGGAACAAATCATTCAGCATTAAGCACATCAGTACGCTTAAGAAGCGATTAGACAAAGCTGTTCAAAACATTTCTCAAATATATATAGGTTGGAGTTCTTCTGGCCCAGCAAATTCTTCATCATCCTCAAAGATGTAGTTCTAGGTTGCCAAGCTCCATAAACAATTTCACTCCAGGCAGTAGCTAGTACTGGAATGAAGTGCCCATAATTCATTTTACTGCAATTCATAAGATGAAAAACTGAAGCCTGATCGTCCCTCATTGGTGGATTTCAGTTCAAGCTTCTGAAATGGGCTGCAGCAGGTTGATTGGAGTGCATATTTCATCAATCAGTTTTGTCTCAAAGTGCAGAAAAACTATAATTGATTAAAGTAGAAAGATCAATGTGCTGGTTGAAAGCACATCCATATTTCTGGAAATAAAGTTTGAAATCACAATCAATCATTAACATTTTATATTCTGATAGCAAAGCAGAAGTTACACTATGTCAAATGCTACGTTGTAGACAAAGAAGAGAATACCTGCTATTAGGATCATAATAAAACCCATTGATTGAGCCATCTGTACAAGAGAAGCAAACATAGTAAAAGCCAGCTATCGTTAACCCACAGTCAGTTCCGACATTGACAAAATATTGCTCTTTCCACCTCTACACGAGAACATAGGAGAAAATAGTTAAGTTATTGGCTTACTAAAACGTTGAGAATTTTTCACCTTATGGTGAGAGACTAACAGTAGATTACCATAAATATGTATGGGTAGTTACTCAAGTCCAAAGATTTGCCACCATCAACCTCCACTTGGCACTACAAAAGAGAAAGTCAATCTATTGAGCAGATATTCCTGAATGAGAAGTTATTTCTGACTTCTTACCAAGAAAGGAGAAAAGGATGGAAACTTTGTCCAGTGCCTTATATCATCTTCTGATCTGTTAAAATATCTAAAACACATTAAAAATGGCATTGACATTTCAAGTTCATCTATAAGCAAGTAATCAACAATCACATCACCAATGATTGCTTTTCCACCATTCCTAATATCCATATATGATCCAATTTCAAGAAATAGAAGAAATACATACGTTGCTTCCCATTTGCCAGTGAAGAAAGTGTAATTCTTGCCATCAACAATCTCCCCCTCCCAAAAGGTTACTACCTGAGAATGCATAACACGGAAATGGAACAATTTTAAATGGAAGGCTCAAAAATATCCTGTATCACTCGACTAGATTGCCTGATTCCACCAAAATGAAATTTGTGGCATTACAAATACTTACTATATCTCTTTGACCATTCCCATCTGAAGCATTATAGCAAATAAAAGTTTACCCCATATACGGGATATGAATGAAAAATTTATTACGCAGCATCAATATATAATATGTTATACTTGCATCTAGTATCCTATAACAATTTAAAAGGCATACAACCAACAGAACTGATAACACACACATGTTGCAAGTGCCACTATTATAACCTCCCAGAGATACAAATATTAAAACTGTCAACAGATAAAAATATTTTAGTTAAATACATGCTTATACCCTTGTACTATTTGGAATTAATCCATTGAACACTTAACTAAAACCATAACCCATTAAACACCTGAATTTATAAAAAACTATAACAACGTAACACAAATTAATTATGTAGTGTCAAAAAAATAAAAATAATCTCATGTATTGTTGATTGTACTCTAGATTATCCTGATTATGAGACTATTTAGAGCACATCAATAAAATTTAGAATAAAGTCATCAAAGTTAGAGTATAACCAACAATTAATGAGACTAATTTTAACTTTTTTTCAATACACTGCTAGTTTGTGTTATTGTATGGTTTTTATAAGTTCAAGTATTCAATAAGTCTTGATTTTAGTTTCCGTGTTCAGTGGATTAATTACAAATTATACATGTATGAGTATGCACTTCGTCAAATTATTTTCCAGATAGAAGATTAAGGGCCAAGTCATGTGCCAAACAAATAGTGAAAATTAGTACATTCAGATAAGCTCTCAGAAGGGGGAGGGGGGGGTGGGGGGAAAGAAGAGAGAGAGCAGCTTCAATCATTACTTATCCTTATTGATGTTTTTTCTTTAAGAAGGCCCTATTTTGCTTCTCATAAATTGTAGAAAAACAGATTAAAAAAAATAGCGAAGAGGAGAATGCTCATTCAAAATAAGCTAGTTGAAGTTAAAAAGATGCTCACCGGCGTGTCAGCCATAGGAACATTCAGAGCTTCCATAGTGCCACATAAGTAACCATGATCAAGGTCACATCCTTGAATACGGACATTAACCCTCCAAGCTTCATCTTTTTGTAGACTAGAAACATTCTGGGTACCAGAGAAAGCCTGCAATAAAATAATTTCAACTTAAGCCATCTTTAGCGACTGGCTGCATACCATGTATGCAATTCCAACTAGATTGGGAAATCAAATCATAAAATCCCCCACTTAAGTGAGCAATCAACAAATACCAAAAAAAGAAAGAAAAAAAAAGAAAAAGAGAGAGAGAGAGAGAGAGAGAGAGAGAGAGAGAAATGAACAATAACCTGTCCAACACTCAGGAGGGTACAAAATGGCGGCGAAATCTGTTCAGAATTTGCACCTTCGCAATTAAATATAGATGTTAGAATCCCATTATGAGAATTAATAAATTCAAATGTAAAAATCATATAAGCAAGCTTTTTGTTAGCTCGAAATATAAGTTAAGAAAAGTGGAATTATATACATGTAAAACGAAACCCTAAAATGTAGCACAGAGCTTAGTCCTGATTCAAATGCAATTATTAATCTAAGAAATGAAGGGAATACCTGAAATTTGAGAAGGTGCAGAGGTTTCGACCACTCTCACTGGCATTTTCTTGATATGTTGATTGATAACTCTTCTGAAAATTGAATTGATCACCCTGCGATTTCAAGTTTCAAGCTCGCCTGCAGTATTTCCTGCCCCTCGCTGAGAGCAGAATGGACTTCCCACTTTCTGAAACCGAAACGCTGCATTTTGGGATATAAAATGAGTTATTATAAAATCCAAAAGAAAGTAAATTGGCTGCTAAACTTTGAGATTAAGATTTTGAAAATTTCAATTTACTTAGATTTGTTTTTCAATAATTTTTTTGCTTGAAATACAAGAAAATTATTTTTTTTAATTTAAAAAATTGTTATTCTGAAAAAATTGAAATCTTACAAGTATTCATTTGATTTTTTTTACAAAATAAATTATATAAAACATAGAGTAAATAAATAAATAAACCGAAATGGAAATGTTGAGGTAAAGTGAGCAATCGACTTAGATGAATTACATTCACAAAGAAAAATTAATAACCATTACATTTTATTAATTCACAAAATAATATCACTTGAAAATAAATCATAAAAAATAACATCATATTTATGCATACAAATCATTATTTAATTTAACTCTTTCATTTCCCATGGACAACCAAATTTATGAGCAAAAAACTATTATGAAAATAATTATGGAAAAAATGTATACTTTCCATCAAAGAAAGAAAAAAAAAGCCTAAATCTACATTTTAGGCTTAATCAACCTGCAATTAAAGACGTTTTGAGTCCTCTCTCTAGTCACATCTAGAGAGATTTTTCTCGCCAGAAGTCTTTCTCCCATGAGAGCTCGTCTCTCTACTACCTGTAGCCACTCAGCTTGATCAAAGAGTCAAGTGTGTGGAGAATACTTCACAAAGTTATGCAGGGCATTCAGTATTACTAAATAGAGTGTTGACTTCTGATAGGGGCAGCGGGAGAGATATAATTCAGCGGTAGAGTGTCGTAGTGGAAGTCATCGGTTCAAGTCTGATTATTCCTAAACTCAATGTTTGTTTTTCTTATTTGATTTGTTCCGACCGTCGTGATTGAATGAAAATAGATAAGAGGTTCATGGGATTAATGTCTAAAACCAGGACCCTTTATTATCACTTCTACTCATTGCATAAATTGATCGTGTGGGTTTACCTCCCGCCTCCGAGGTGGATTTTTGGGATTTTTTGTTTGTTTTCTCGTTTTTCTGTTTATTTTCTTTTCCTTTGCTTTAATGTTGTTTTTCCTTTCTTTTCTATTGTTTTCTTTGCAGATTTGAGATGAAAAGAGAGAGAGACATTTGATCTGCTTGGTTTTAGTTATCAATGTATTTTATTGTTCCTTTCCTTGCTGTACATGTTGCAAACAAAGGTTGGTAGTTGCTAGATCTTGATCTTCATCTTGATCTTCATCTTGCTTCTAAGCCAGACAAAGGTTGGATAGTGGTCCGTCGTGGAGTACAGTTCAGAAGGTGCGATTGGAATGCCAAAGACCGTACCTCCTGCACCTTGGTCTGTGACATTCGATTTTAGTCGGCTACTTTTGACCCCAATAGTGGTGTTTCGAAAATCATCTGTGTCTCTTGGTTCTAAACAATTTTGATGATTGTGATCTTTAAAGAAATGTGGCAGATGCAAGGCCATAGCTTTCTTTTTATAGATATTACCTCACGATTTGAAGACCAATCCTTGAGTGGTACCCCTATTTCTCTTTTATTTTTGTGAATGTATGTTTGCTTGTATTTTTCCAATTTCAGATCTTCAGGATCCTTTTTTCTTTTTGCTGAAAAATTGTTCCTTTGTTTTCTTTTATATTTTCTCTTTCCTGCTTCTCTCTTTGGCTAGTGAAAAACTGGTGGAAAATGGGAAGCATAAATTTGGAATATTTATCTATTTAGTTGATTAGGTTGGCCTTTGTTCAATAGGTCTCAAATGGGAATATAAGATGTTCTCTTCACATTGTATTAGATGCGGAATTAAGGGTAATTTCTCTAGGATTTCTTAAACATATAATTTGTGTTATGTAAAAGGTATCTTCTGTGATTTATTTTCCATACCTTTTTTCTCTTTTCTTCACTCTATTTATTATTATTTTTTTAATCTCATGCATCTATTGGTGTATATCTTGAAAGAAAACGTTGAATCAATTGCCTCACTTTTGTGGGCAGAGCCACCTTTCTCGGCTGACACCCTGCTCAGCTGGTTTTCATAATGCCACTCCTGCTATAACTTTCTTTTTCTCTCAGCTTCTTGGCCACCTCCTCCTTTGCCAGCAGCTTGCTTTTGCTGCTTAACTATTTGTGTTGCTTGCTTTACTGTATTGCAAAGGGAACTATTATATATTTGATGGTAAATATTATGTGATGTAAAAAACTAATCCTTCATGATTTAATGCCATACTTGCCAAATCCTGCCATACTTGCCAAATCCTTTGTGCTTTCTCACTTCAATATTTTGTTTTCGTTTGGACGTTCTTGCATTAATAGGCAGCAATTTGATAGTCAATATATAGTTCATGATTTTCAGTTGAAGTGATTGGATCTTGTTACTAGATTCCCAGTCTCCGGATTTTCTGAAAGCTCCTCTTATTTATTTTTTAATTTTTCTGTGGTTCTTAAAGAGATACACACACACACACGCATACATATAGAGCTTAGTGCTACTTTTTTTCTTTTGGTTATCTCGTATTTGCCAATCAATATATATGTAGTGAGCATCTGTGAGGGTAGGCTATGCTTTAGTTTTCCAAGATAATAAGGAACAACATGCACATGAAATGTATGAGTTTGGTTGAACTGCGTTACGAACTTCCATAGATAATTTGTGGTATTTTATAGCCTCTGGCCCTCTAGAAATTCTACCTGTTGTCCTTGGTTTAAATGTCTTGATGTGGTAGTTATTTTCATGAAAAAAGATTTATAGCAAACAGTAATTCAAAGATTATTTAATCGTATGTTGCACATTTTTTCCTATTATTTTTTGCTTCCATCACAATAAAGCACACCGTGAGAATATGTTTGATGTGGGTAAAAAAAGAAAGTTACAGGCAGAGCAATTCGGCTTGCCATTCCCAAAGCATAAGTGCTGGGTAATCATTCATCACCCAAAACTCTTTCAATATTGGAAGAAAACCAAGAAGCAGAAGACCTATTTGCAGTAGTTAAGGAAAGTGCTGGGAAACAAGATATAGAAGATGGGTCAGATCTTGAATCAGCAAAAGATAGCAACAGTTTTGTTGGAGATTCTGACTATGTTCATGTCAGTATATGGGGAAGCTAAATTTGACACAGAAGTTTCAAAGCCAGGGCTTTCTAATGAGCCCTGTTCCTCATTGTTGGATTTCGGCCAGAGCAATTCTAAGGATATTCAAAGTTCCTTGAACAGCACTATGGCAACATCAACAGTTGGTGCCGGCAAAGATGAGTCTGCTTTTGAAGCAGGGGAGCATGGTCTTCACCATCATGAATTACATCAGAATCTTGATGAGCCCATTGTAGAATTGGGAAGCCATTTTGCTTACAGTTGTTCTCAAGATGGAATAGACAGCATTGAACCAAATATGGATAAGGATCTTGATGATATTTTATATTCTAATGGGAATAATTCAAATATACGAGTTTTCTTTCATTTAGTGACTGATATTGTGAATGCAGATGCTCAGCCCGGCACCAGAAAACCAACCATTGATCAAGAATTTGAGCAGTACTTTTCCATGCTTATGCTGTAGCAAGAACACTTGTGCATAAACCATGAAATGTGCAACTTGTATTGGTACATGTTTACTGTGTTGTGATAAATGAGACAGACTGAAGCTTCTTCCTAAACCTTGAATGTATATGTGTGTTGTATTGTGAATTTGTGATAAATAAGATTAAAGTTGAATTGTAAGATTATCATCATTTTTCTGGTTAATCTTTCTAGAACCACTGTAGATTCAAATAGATCTTCATGGTTTATAGAAGTGTAATGGAACCGAGCCGAGCTAATCTTTGTAAAGCTCAAGCTTTATTATTAAAAAGTTTTAGAAACTCAAGCTCTAATATCTGCATGGAGCTCGGCTCGTGACTTACATATTAAAATCCAGCTGGGTTCGAGTTCGACTCGTGAAAAGCTCGTTTATAATAATAACAAACCTACTTCAAGCTCAGTTAGATAAATTCAATTGAGAAGCTTGTTAACAACTCGAGCTAAAGCTCGAAAAGTTTAAGAAACTCGTTAATAAAGCTCGAGCTAAGCTCAAAATTAAAAGGCTTTGACTCAAGTTCGAGTTCATGCTCGAATTAATAATAGCTGAAAATAACGTTAATTGAGTAAAATAATTTGTTTCTACATTAAATCTCAAACATATAAGTTTCTACATATCATGCATTTCACAAACAAAATTATGCATTTTCATCTGAAACCGTTGTTACCTGATATGATGATATTGATAATTCTATAATTAGCATTCTCCTAGACAAAGCTGTCTTCAGTCCTTATGTACTCACTGCCTAGCATCTGCAACTAATCAGCTATTTGGGGTTGTGCTTTTGGACCTGTTTAGCATGTGCCTAGCATCTCAAACATATAATTCTATATATGCATTTGGGGTTGTGCTTTTGGAGCTTCTACTGAGAGGAAGGCCTGTGGAAAAACTAGCACCAGATCATATTCAATGTATTGTAACATGTGCATGTCTTCTGATCTACTATGACCCTCTCAAACCTATTTAGCAGTGCTATGTATGCAACCAGAACCCACATCATTTTAGGGACAGAAACTATTTTCTTCAGATTTAAAAAAAAAAATGCTTACCGTTGAACTGCTGAACTGCAGAGGAGTGCGATGCAGAGGTGGGCGGCAAACGACAGTCGCGCAATGCAGAGGTGGGCTGCAAACGAGCGGTCGATGCAGAGGTGCGGCGTGCGGCGGCTCACGGGCAAGAGATGCAGTGGTGCGGCGGCTCACAGGCACGCGATACGGCGGTGGTGCTGGCGCGACGTGCTGCTGCTCAGGCGGTCGACGGGTCCTCTGGTTGAAATACGATGATGGCTGCTGCAGCGTGATTGTCTGGCGAGAAAGGTGAATTCGACAAATTTTTGATGCAGTGCTGGGTTATTATTAGTAATACCAAAACTACGTCGTTTTAACAAAAATTATGTGTTTTTTATAATTAGATAATTTAATTAATGAGTTCTAAAAATATTTTTTATATAAGTAAAAGATTTTATTTAAAACTATATTATTTTAATTAAAATATATAATTTAGTCAGTAAATTTTATGTGAATAATTATATATATATATTAAAAATAATTATATAAATATATTGAAAATAATTAATTAAATATTTATAGTAATATCTAATTTTAAAAAAAATGGTATGCAGAAGTTGCATATAATTTTAGAGTTGAGATTTTAAGAAATTATTAAGAAAAATATTTTCCTTTTCTAAAGCAATATATTATGAAAGTTTTACAATAATTAAATACATAATATTTCAAATTTATAGATACTCATTTTTTTTAAAAGAAAAAGTTTTAAGCCGTATATTATATCGTAAAATTTCAAAAGAAAAAGTTTAAATAAAAATATTCCATATAAGAGTGAGGTTAGGAGTTTAATGTATGCTATAAAGTGTACTAAACTTTCTATGCTATGCTATGAGTATAGCAAATCAATTTGACCTTAGGCAAGCATACAGGAGGTCGTGAAATAGATATAGAGATATTTTAGATATATATAGGAGATTTCAATGAGTTTAAATCTACCTCAAGATATATTAAGGATATAAATACACATAACTTGAAAGTATTTTCTATGCATGAAGTGAATTTTGAGTCTTCTAATGAAGACTAGTATGAAAGACGTTTTATACAAACTTATGAAGTCATCTAATTAGGGTAAAGGATCAGATAATGCGCTAATATATTTAAATTATTATTGCAATAGTGTAATTTATACATACTATTTTATATGAGAAGTGTGTCAGATAGATAACAAATACTTGCTCACACAGCATTAGTTTTATTATCCAGTGAAATAATAAAACTTAAGACAATTATAAATTTTTCTTTTATTTATGGATAAAATTGAGAGTTTTAAAATTTATAATACAATATATCATCTCAAAGAGATTAAAAATAATTGAGGAAAATCATTGTATTAAAATACAATAATTTTATGTGAATTAAGGTACATAATTTGTCTTAATAGCCAAATGAAATTTTGTTTTAAAATGAATAGTTTAGAGAACTCAAATTTAAATATTAAGTATACTCAAATTATTATCCGTATGATATCTTAAATAGAGACATACACTCCATTATAAATGAAAAGAGATATCGTAGTATGTGATTTATACCACATGTGCTTGTGATCAATGATGGTAGTATATGCTTGTTATTGTGTGAGACCCTAAAGATTATAAGTAAACTTACTAATACACTTAAAACTCTGATTTGTTACTTGAGACTTAATTTAATATTTGTTATCTTAGAATATTATCAGTTGATTATGAATAATTCGATTTGATGAGATATTCTTAGAAAAGTAAATTAAATTAATTTTGAAAGTATCGAGATATGAGAAAGATCATATAAAAGTATCACCTTTATTTTGTGTTCATTGTCCAATTAATTATGTTTATTTGTGGATAAATCATAATTATGGACATAAAAGAAAATAATTGAAATTATTTTGGATATTCAATATGATAAATGATCTAGGCTATTCTATACTACAACTACTCTTAATTTCATCATTTGAGCGGTTACATTGTTCTAACAAATATACAATATTTAAACCCTCAAAATATGCACAGGTCACAAGTCTATTTGTTAATTTCTAAGATTGCAGTATACATAATACACCCAACTAGGGGTGAGCAGTATTCGGTTCAAACTGAAAAAATCGACCGAACCGAACCGATTTGAAAATTTAGTTCAGTTTTTTATACATTTCGGTTCGGTTCAGTTTTTAATTTTAGAAATCTTAGTTATTTCGGTTCGATTCGGTTTTGATCAGAAAAAATCAAAAAAATCGAACCGAACCGATTAGTGATAATAATATATTTTTTCAATAATATAGAGAAATTAAATCATATTAAGATTAAAATATTTTAATTAAATTTTAAAATATTAAAAATAAAGTGTAAAAAATAAAAAAAAATTATTAAAAATCAAAACCGATCAAACCGAACCGAATCAGACTGGTTCGGTTCGATTCGATTTCTGATCAAAATTAGTTCGGTTCGATTTTTATAAACACTAAAATTTCGATTTTCAGTTTATTCGGTTCGGTTCGATTTTGAACCGAACCGATCGAATGCTCACCTCCTACACCCAACATAGAACTGAAAATAAAATAAAAAGCCCAAAATAAGTTATGTATCTTATTTATAATAGTCCAGTTTTGATTTATTTTAAATAAATTAAAAAAAAAGAAAAAAATATTTAAATTTTAAATTTTAAATTTTTGCCAATTACATTGTAAAAGATCGTGTAACTGCTCGTTTGTGAGTGGTTGGCAACAGCTCATGTTTCTCTGGATCCATCGTCAATAAAGAAAATAGATCTCTATCCTATGCTCTTTCTTTCTCAAAATAGCTAACGATTATCAAAATAAATTTTTGAAAGAACAAAAAGTTATTCTCTCATTTTATTCTTTTTGGTTGGACTATTTCTTTTATGTCTTGGATGACCTCTTATATTTTATGAAACTAAAGGACGATAATCGTGAAATATATAAATATCCAGATATTTGAATTATTATGAAATACACTGCCATATATAATTTCAGATAATCTCTTCTCTCTAAAGAAATATTCAATGCTCTTTTTTTTTCTCAAAATAACTAACCATTATCTTCTTCCTAAAAAAATATTCAATGCTCTTTTTTTCTCAAAATAACTAACCATTATCAAAACAGTTTTTTGAAAGAATAAAAAGTTGTTCTCTTCCATTTTATTCTTTTTAGTTGGACTATTTTTTATATGCATTGGGTGATCTCTAGTATTCTATGGAATTAAATGACGACAATTCTAGAATATTTAAATATCGTTATTGTGAAATACAAACTCTATTTCAGTAATTCATTATATTATAATATTTTGGATTGGTTTTCTCGTTTAAACTTAATATTATATATATATATATATATATATATATATATATATATATATATATATATATATATAACTATTTAGCTGTAATACCCGGCTCGAGTCCGGCCTCGGAATTCCTATCGTCTGGTGGAATCTCGGGTGTCGGAACCCTCGAGAAGGGTAAGACCTATGTTTTCATGTGTGTGTTAAGCGTTTTGAATGGTTTCAAGTGTGAAAGGAAATGAGTGTTGAAAGAAAAGCAATAAGGGAGAAATGCAAAGGTTCGGCCGCCGAAGGTCACTTTCGGCCGCCGAAGGTCACTTTCGGCCGCCGAAGGTCACTTTCGGCCGCCGAACATTGCATGGTTTCGGATTCACGTTCGGCTGCCGAAGGTGGTCTGGCCAGCCACCTATAAAAGGGCCAAAGATCGGTGGAAGGAGGATATTTCTCCTCCACTTGCAGCCAGAGGTGAGTTCAAGCCTCTTCCACGTTGACTTTCATGTTTTTCATGTTTTTCACCAAATCTTTCAAGGGTTTTAAGAGTTTTGGTGTGTGTTGAAGGTTTTGAGCAAAAATAGCAAGTTTGGAAGTTTGGAGCTTTGGAAGAGGTTTTCTTCATATCTCCACGTTAGGATCACTCATCCTCAAGTTCTTAAGGAGGTAAGGGTGGATCCTGAACTTCTTTGATGATTTTTAAAGATTTTATGGAAGTTTGATGGGTAGTATGCATGATTAGGTTTAGGTGAGGTTTTTGGGAGATGGGTATGTTCAAGCATGTGAAGTGGTGTTTGATGTGTTTGTTTGAGGTTTTAGGCTAGTTTTGGACCTCTTTATGCATGTTTTATGGTATGTGCTAGTTGGGAGTAGTTGATATGCATGTTAGGTAAGTTTGGGGGAAGGTTTGCATGAAACAGAGCAGGGTTCTGCCCAGCGGGCAAAACCAGGTTCGGCCGCCGAAGGAAGGTTCGGCCGCCGAACCCCTTGTGGAGGCAGTTTCGGCTGCCAAAGCTTGCCCCCGAAACTTGGGACTTTCGTCTCTGGAGGCAAGGTTCGGCCGCCGAAAGTGCCGCCGAAGGTTGAGTTTCGTCTCTGGACGAGACTTTCGGCTACCGAAGGTGCCGCCGAACATGCATGAGTTTCGTCTCTGGAGAGGGGTTTCGGCCGCCGAACCTGCCGCCGAAAGTGCCCTGTCCAGCTTTCTTTTGCATGATTTATGTGAGTGTTTGAGGATCGTTTAGAGGGTTTTTGGGGAGTTTCTTAGAGATGTTCTTGAGTTAGGTTGGTCCCTCATATGAGTCCACCTGTGTAGGTACGGACCAGAGGAACCCCAGAGAGCAGCAGTGAGCACTGTTTCAGAACCTGTAGAGTTAGTTTAGAGTCAGCCAGAGGTGAGTGGAACTTCTCTTTTCAGAACTAAATTGCTTTGAGCATATGTCATAAGATTATAGTAGGATGTTTGCATTAGTTTCACGAAGTTGACGCATTGCATAATACGATGTGTATGAGGCTGTGGATAGACCAAGGCGACTCCAATAGCCTTAGCTCTGTGTAAGACCTGGCCGGGCCAGGCAGCCTTCTGTAGGTAAGACCTGGCTAGGCCAGGCAGCAGATTATCGTAAGACCTGGCTGGGCCAGGTGAGCAGAGTTTGGAAGACCTGGCCGGGCCAGGCAGATTGAGGTTGTAAGACCTGGCTAGGCCAGGCATCCTTTGAGTAGGGATTTTTGGTGGTCATGTCTATCCCTGAGATGATGTGATGTAGTGCATTCCATGAGATCATGTTTTCAACGTATGGTTTATATAGTTCTGCTCATTGGGCTTGTATAACTCATCCCTCTCCCGTAACCCCAGTTGTGCAGGTTCAGCGTTCAGAGGGAGTCCAGCAGGGTTTGCAAGAAGAATAGTTATGTAATAGCTAGTGTGGACATGTCTTGTAAAAAGAGATAGTGTACAGTGTATAGACTAGTGTTTGACTTATAGAGTTATAATCCCTTGATGTAGACACATGATCAGTTTATGTATGTTACTTTTCTTATTGATGTATATGAGAAAACCAAGCTTAATATTATGAGTTTATAGACCAGAAATCGTGCATGCACAGGTTAAACCCTGGAGAAAAAGAAAAGTTTTAATGGTTTGACAGAAAATGTATGATCATGTATGGGATGTCACAGGTACACAGAACGTATAGCAGGCTTACTACGGGTCCCGCGACCTTAAGTCGATCTGGATCCTAGTGCCGGTAGCAGTTCGGTTTCCGGGCTGTTACATTAGCTTTAGTTCAAATTCAAATAGCCTCACAGCCCTAAGTACAACTTTAATATCATGCAATAAAATTCATGGGTTATACATAACTAAATTAGTTTTATGAATTATTTAGACATATATAATATAATATTCAAAATCTATTACGTCGATTAATATAAATTCACATCAAACATATCTATTAAAAAATTTTCATTTTCAAAATTCAAACTCAAAATCTAAATCTAGTTAAATAAGAAGCGAGTTATAGCATCAGAAGTAGGGGTGAGCATTCGGTCGGTTCGGTTCAAAACCGAACCGAACCGAATAAACCGAAAACCGAAATTTTAGATTTTATGAAAACCGAACCGAACCGATTTTGGTCAGAAACCGAATCGAACCGAACCGGTCTGATTCGGTTCGATTCGGTTCGGTTTGATCGGTTTCGATTTTTAATATTTTTTTAATTTTTTACACTTTATTTTTAGTATTTTAAAATTTAATTAAAATATTTTAATTTTAATATAATTTAATTTCTCTATATTATTGAAAAAACATATTATTATTCCTAATCGGTTCGGTTCGGTTTTTTCGGTTTTTTTCTGATCAAAACCGAACCGAACCGAAATAACCAAAATTTCTGAAATTTAAAACCGAACCGAACCGAAATGTATAAAAAACCGAACCAAATTTTCAAATCGGTTCGGTTCGGTCGGTTTTTTCGGTTCGAACCGGATTCTGCTCACCCCTAATCAGAAGTCATCTCTTTGGAGATTAGTCGCATGAATTTTTAATTTTTTTACCATTTAGCCACTTTCCTTTTTCTAACTCACACTACTCCATTAGTAAATGAATGAATCTAATTATGCTTTTTTTTATTAACTTAGCAATGATATAACACTCCATTGTGATAAAAGGTGAATGTGTTGGTCACAAGTTGCCAACAATTTGCATTGGTAATCTTTTTTCCCATCTCTAAATTCTATTTCAATTTATTTATTTTGACAAACATGATCTATAGTTATTTATAAATATGAATCATTTGTAAATTAAATAAAAAGGTGAATCCAATTTCAAGTTAAAAGTAACTACTTTTAGTTTTCAAATTAATTTTAATTCAAAATTTAAATTTCCACATTATCTCATATTTAAAGCATTTAAGAAAATTAATTAATGAAAACTATTAATATTTGTATTATATAAATTTATTTTTAATAATATAATTAAAAATAAGTAATAAAACATTTTATGCAAAATTTTTTCATATATAAATTATTTTATAAATGGTAAACAATAAAACTAAAAAGGTGTTGTAGATATTAAATAAGTTATTTGAAATTTAATTTGGTAAGACCAAGATCATCACTACTTAGGATTGTTTGCCAATGGCTCTTTTTAATAGATGTGTACAGCACTAATATCATTAATTAAGTTTTAGGGGGCGTAAATGAATCGAGATTAATTAAAAATTTTTTAAGTTTGAGCCGAGTTTAAATTTTATTGATTTTGAATTCGAACCGAATATTAATAAATTCAAATTTAGACGAATTGAGTTTTTATCAAAATTAATCTTGAATAATTTATGAACAATTCAATTTATTTATATATATAATAAGTTTTAATTTTATGAGTTTAGTTTATGAATAATTCAATTTATTTATATATATATAATAAATTTTAATTTAAAATTAATAAATTTAAAATTAAATAATTTTAGTTAAATATAAATATATATAAATTAACTCATTATAAAAATGAATCTTTAAGTATTAACGATCTAAATATCTATAAATTTTAAAAGTGTAATTAAATAATGTAGAACTAAATTTTTAAAAATTTAAATTGACTTGTGAAAGTATACGCAAAGTTGAGTTTAATTCTTTTATAATATTAATTTAAACATGTTTAATGAGACTGATTATGAGTTTATTCGTAAGTTTGCTCATGAACTCGAAAACGATATGAGCTCATGAGTTTTAACGAGTCGAATAATATGAAACTCAAGTTTGATTTATTTACTAAACCAGTCTAAAAATTAAATATATTTATATATTTAAATACTGTAAAATTATAATATAATTTTTTTAATATACGATAATTTTATTTTATTTCACAATAATATATTGTTAATATCAAATTAAAATTTTCATAAATATTAATATATTTAAATATCAAATAATTACACTACACTATTAGTAATAATCTAGATTTTCTTAAAAAATATCTAAATTTATTTACTGCAACAACAAACATTATTTTTAATATTTTTTTTCTAAAAATAAAATAAATATCAATCATTTTTTTAAAAGTAAAGGCGTATTTTTATTCTATAAATATATGAATTATAATTTTCACATAATAAATTTTATAATTTTATATTTTTTCATTTTATTGCCAATTAAAGTTATTATTATTTTTGTTTATTACCATCGTATATAATTTTTAACCTTTTGAAATACTATTACTTGAATATTCTAATTTTTTAAAATAAATCTATTACAATAACTTTGAGATAAATTTTTTTATATTGATAATTGATATATTAATTTTAAATAAAAAATTATAACTAATAAATTATTTTAAATAAGATAAAAAATTATTTTAGAACAATATCAATTTAAAAAATCTCATTATATTATATAAAAATTTACACATTTCATAAAAATAAAATAATTTATATGAATCTATTTTAATTTTAAATAATAAATAATATAAACAATTTAATTTAACTTTAGGGAAAATTACTTTTTAGTCCCTGAGGTTTAACGTAATTAACACTTCTGTCCCTCTATTTTGACGACCCAACACTTAAGTCCCTCACTTTCACTTCCGTCCAAATTCGTAGTCCTTCCGTCCAAAACAGCCGTTTGGGACACGTGAATTGACAAAATTAACCCTCTTCCTTCTTTGTGGACCACTCGAGGCGAAAATGAGTGCCGATCGCTAGCGGATGCATGACTGATCTGTCTGCAGCATGCTCGCCCGGTGATACTTGCCTGACTGCAACGGCCGCGACATGGACATGGAGCACGTCGGTCCCCACGTTCGTAGAGGTCGAGATCGAGATGGTCTCGGTTTGGGCTTTCGTCGTGAGCTGTCATCAACAAGGTGAGGTCCGAGTTGGCTCAGCGCCGACAGAGGCGCAATCGTTGCTCGATCCGCCGGTTTAGGGGCTGTCGACCGACATTGCACGGACGGCATACACAGTGGTAGCAGGATGAACCTAGCAGCCTCGACGTCGCCGGGGAGGAAGTTGCTGTGTGAATCGGCGATTTGAGGAAGACCGAAGCAACCTCTCGTGAGCTATCGACGATGAAGGCAGCCAGAGATGGTTCGTAGCGCCGACGGTGGAGCAATCGTTGCACGAACTGCTGGAACTCGGGCTGGCGGCAGCATTTGGCGATCATCGGGCGTACGGCGTGAGAGGGGCAACGGCGAGAGCATCTTCTCAAGGTAGAAGATGGACTCGCTAGCCAAATTTAATTTTATAATTTATTGTTAAAATTAATTTTTTAATATGATTAGAAATTTAAATAAAATTATTTTATTTATAAATTATTTTCATTTACACTTCTTCTTTCTTCTTCTTCCTTTTCCTTTTCTTCTTCTTCTGCAACTTTCTTCTTCTTCTTCTGCAACTTTCTTCTTCTTCTGCAACTGGAGAAATGCAACTGAAAAAACATGAAAGAGAAAAACAAAAAGGAATTTCACATTCAGAGAAGGGTATTTCTGGAAAAAATTATTATCTCTCACTTTTGACTCTTTGACCAAACGGCTGTTTTGGATGGAAGGACTACGAATTTGGACGGAAGAGAAAGTGAGGGACTTAAGTGTTGGGTCGCCAAAATAGAGGGACAGAAGTGTTAATTACGTTAAATCTCAGGGACTAAAAAGTAATTTTCCCTTAACTTTATAATTTTTAAAAAAATTTTAATATATTTTTTAAAATTGGAGAATTAAGTAATGAATTTTTTTAATATAATAGGAATTAAATAGTAAATTTTTTTGTAATTATAAAATAAAAATATATTTTGTAAATTAATTAAATGAACCTGAATTTACAAAAATAATTTGATTGTTGAAAATAAAAAATTTGGAATTGTTAATAATAATTTGATAAAAATTGTAAAAAAAAAAAAAAAACAACGTGACAATAAAAACGCAATATTAACAAATAAATAATTTTTTTTTTAATTTTTCTATCATACGAATTCATCCTACTTTATTTTCTTTTTAATCAACAATACTTTCATTAATTAATTTTTTCAATACTTTAAACATTACAAAAATTAAAAAATCTCCACCTGAATTTTTTTTTTCACAAAAAAAAAAAATAAAGCATAAATTTTATCCTTGGAATCGAGAAATCCATAATTTTCAATTTAATTAATTAATTTATTATTAATATTAAAATGAAATAATTTAATTTTTTAATTAATGAATTATTTCTAAAAAAAAGTAGAATCATGATTTTATAAAAATGTATTTTAATTTTTTTTTTTCTGGTAAATCCATTTTTGAAAGGAAGGCTATAATTTTAAGATTTTTAGTTTTAAATCTACCACAGAAGAAATTAATTAAATATCACTTTCAATTCAGACATAATTTTTTTCTTTAATTAGTCTCATCGGTGTAAATAGAAATGCATAAGTCCAACAAAATACCATCACTTTAAAAAAAAAAAATTATTATTTAGTTAGTATAAATAAATAAATTAATTAATTTTTGTATTTTAAAAAATATATTAAAATATTTTTAATATTTTAAAAAAATTATTATTTATTTTTTTCCTTAATTTTACTATTAAATATTTTAATATTTAATTTTTATAATTTTAAAAAATTAATTAATTAATTTTTAAAATTTTATTAATTACTTTTTTTATATTAAAATATTTTAAAATTTTTTATAATATTTAATGATTAAAATTAATAAAAAAACATAATAATTTTTTTAAAATATTAAAAATATTTTAATATATTTTTTAAAATTAAAAAATTAATTAATGAATATAATATTTTATATTATAAAAATTAAATAATAATTTTAAAAAACCATTTATAATTTAATTTTTAAATATTTTCATTATTAATAAATCAATTCTTATATTTTATTTTTTAATTCTTTTTCTCGATCAATAAAATAATTTTTTATTTATTTTTATCGATAAAAATATAATAAAAAAATTAAATTACCTCCTCCCTTCTTTTTATTTTTTTCTCCTCCGTCTTCTATTCTTCTTTTTTTTCTTTTTAAATTTTTTTCTTTTCTTTTTTTAAAATAAAAAGAAAAATTCTTCTGCTTCATCTTTTTTATTATCACCATCTTCTTCTCTTTTTTTTTTATTTCTCTTCAATTTTTTTTTTTATCTTTTCCTTTATCATCATCTTCATTTTCTTTTTCATTATTATCTTCATTTTCCTTTTTTTTAAAAATAATTATTTTATTATAAAAAAATAAAAGAAAAATAAAAATATTTTAATAAATTTAAAATAAAATAAAAATATTTTAATAAATTTCTATAAATATAAAAATTAACTTATTAATAATAATATATAAAAGCTAAATAAAAAATTTTATTTAAAGATAAAATTAAATTAAATTTTATTTTTAAAATTTAAAAAAATTTTCTATCATTTTCTATTTATTTATAATAAAAAAAATAAAAAACTATTTAATTAAAAAAAATTTAAAAATACAAAAACAACTAAATAATAAATCCCAAAAAAAAAAAATAACAATTTCTATACAGGCTGTTTAATTAATGCACACCGTAAACAAGATTACACACGTTAAGAGACTAAACCCAAGCTTGTCGCCGCCGAGGCGGCATGGAAAGCAGAAGATCAAGATCAGGCGATTGAAAATACCCTTTTTTAGGTGGCTCTCGCATTTTCCCCACCACAGATTTCTTCCTCGGAGGTGGCGGACAAACAGCCGGTGCTGGTATTCGATATTCATCACTCTTCGGAGTCGTGCATTCTTCCACACCATCCCGGATCTCGAATCTCTCGTCTATCTCCATTTCCAGAAGCAAGAGTTTTGAATTGAATCATCTAAAAAGAAAGGCTAAAGAGGAATTATGTAAGGGTTTGAAGATTTGAAAAATAGGATAGAACGGAGGGAATTTTAGTGGGAACGGAAGATGTGATGAAGATTTGGAGCAGCTTTCGACTCCATTATAGGATCGTGCGGTGGGGTTGGCGGTGGTAATGCGTGTGCGCAGTAGACCGACAACTAGAAGTGATGACGTGGCAGTTAATTACTGCGCTTAAAAATCTACGTGTGGTTGTACGTGGAACACGTTGCCTCTGCATTTCTTTAGTCGGTGCTCGCGTATTGGTCCCACTTGATAAACACGTTTTTATTTCAAATAAATGGTGTAGCTGATTGGCAAAATGCCTAAAATAAATTGTGAAAAAAATTATTATGGTTTTTTGGAGATTTATTAAAATTAATTAGTAAATTTTTAAAATTTTATGTTGAAATTAAAACATTTTTTTATTAATTTAACTGCAAAAATATTTATTAATAGTATTTTTATTAATTAAGAATAAGATTCAAAGACAATCAGATACCGTTTTAATATCAATCATAAATAATGCCGATTTAAAATAGATGCACGTTGCTTTTAGAACTCTATCGCCACCTTATAAAAAATTAAAGTTTTTAAGTTTAATGATTCGTCTATTAAATATTTTATTAGTCTAATGAGGGTTGGACTTCACATGGAGGGCCTCAACCATTTCGGTTCAACTCACTATAAGGGTTGGACTTCCTCGGAGTGCAGATCCAAAAATCATAGTGCTAAAGAGGCTCTTGGATTTGTTATTAGCAAAATAACAGCTAAAAAACTACTGCAAACTCTATTTTAATAAACAGTATCTACAAACTAAGCTACTAATCCGAGCTAAGATTGGCACACTAATTCGACGCAGCTGCCTAACAAAAAAAAAATTAAAGCAATCTCTGAGAAAAGTATGAATTATCGCTACTGGTTCCACTAACAGAGCTATAATTATTATCGCTATTAACAATAATAATAATAATAATAATAATAATAATAATAATAATTTTTTATTATTATTATTTTGCTTCACAGATTTACTAGTACCAATGGCATTTTTTATATATGGTAATCAGAAACTTTAATTTATTTATGATTAATTTGGATATCAAACTTGGAATCAGTTAAATCATATTATTATTATTTTTTAAAAAAATATCATACTCTTTTTTCTTGAAACACCATTTTGCATTTGTGTTCAGCACCGAAATTGTAGTTACCATCGAGCTACAAGTCCCTACGCATCAAATTTAATTAAGACATCAATGACTATAAATTGAAAAGCAATTTAACTTAAAAGAAATTAGTGAAAAAAACTCAAGTTCGCACTGCTCATACTAACAAAAGACAGCGCGCGCTACTACAATTAAAAAGTCAAAATAAAAAAGTTTAAAAATAAAAGATTTGACACTAAGAAACCTGGAAATTACGATAAAAAGTTATTTTATATAATATTAAAAAAGTTATTTGAAAAAAATAATTTAGCAATTATTTTAGAGTTATTATAATTAAAAATCATATAGAATTTTCAAATTAATTTGAGCTACATTTTCTTATTTATTCACCATAAAATTACTGGTAAGTGGAAAAAAAATAAAAATAAAAATAAAAAAAAGGCATAAGAGGAGTAGAGAAAATAACGTGGCTTCGTAGTTGAGAAACTCTCTCATTGGAGTAGGAATGACCATAGCTTCCTTAAATTGAATTGAGTAAAATATTTAAGAAAAATTTTGTTACTTAATATTTTCCACAAAATGAGATTCTCAAAGTGTTAATATTTTGTTTCAAACAAAATATTTTGCTGGAAAATATTTAAAAAAATATATTTTTCATACTTTTTAATATGTAAAAAAATTAAATTACTTTTAAAGAAAATAACTTTTATTAAAATTTAAAGATTTTAATTATACTATTTTTTTATTTTTTAAATCATACCTAAAAAATAGAAGTATATTAATTTAAAAAAATATTTTTCATTAAAAATATTTCAAACCAATAATTTTCATCACCTAAAATATTTAATATTATATTAAAATTTCGACACGTTAAATGAGATAGCACGGATCCTTTCTCCTAAAGCTAAAAATATTGAGTTTTGAACACTGAATATAGAATATTTTTAAAAATTTAGAAGAAAGTGTTTTGCTTAATAATAAACCTGCGAATTTAGATTAATTGAATGAATGAATTTTAACTTAATTAATCTCCTCAACTGATATATTTATTTTATAATATGGTATAATAACTATAAATAAATTTGTTTTAGTGTAAGTAAGCCAAAGATTATAGGATATTTTAAAAATATATGAACATAGTACTTCCCTTATTAAAAAAAAGTGAATTCTTCTTGTAATATGAAAAATATACTTTAGATACTTGCATTAAATGGTGAAATATATACCAAAACACCTTAAAGAAATTTATATATATATATTTAAATTTAAATTAATAATATTTTATTAAATGAATGTAAATACATTCAGATGCCTATAAAAAATTCAACACAAACATTATTTTGTCGGAGACGAGCTATTACAAGTGGACAAACCCAAAATGCAGTGCAAAAAAGCAGGTTGAAAGATGCAGAGAGGAAGAAGACACACTCATTATCACCTGTGAAGGATTCCATTTACACTTTGCTTACCCATATTTTGTAATGGACCAACCTCGTCTCATCAACCCACCATTGAAGAAGCCCAAGAATTCACAGGCTACAACCCATCAAACAGCAGAAGAGACCCAAGAATGCCCATCACAAGCAAGCCCAATTGCTGCCACTATAACTAGCTCGATTGATGAGTGCATGCAAGAATCAGGGCTTGATCAAGCAGAAGGAGAATTTACGTTGAATAAGTCCATGTATAACCCTATAATCCCTCTTTATTTTATTTTATTTTATGCTTTTTTATAATGATTAGATAATTTTATGGTGTAATAATGTATAATTATTAATGTTGTTTATATTATAATTTTTCGGATATGGATCTGTATACTCTCTAATACTTAAGTAATTTAGTGTATTATATAGAGTTTTAATATGATATAGAATTCTAAATAAAATAGAATATCAAATCTTAAATAAGATAGAATATGAAATTTTATATATAATATTCTGATATGTAACCTATTATATTGTGATTAATATTCTACCACTTTATTTGAAGTTATATAGAATATTTGAATAATTGACACGAATTATTAAAATTTAAATTTAATATATTTTTATATATATATATAGGAAGAAAAATTCTCAATTGAATTAATTTAGACTAAACAACTTTAATACAATCTGCATTTAGCAGTAAACCAGTCTCACAGTCTGGATTATCCAACCACACAAGTTTAGCCTCTCTTGCCATTGCTAATATTGCAAAATGATCCGTAATACTATTAGCTTCTCTAAAAATTTTTTTAACTTCCACTTTCCAACCTTACTGCAAAAGCCTATTGGTGTTCTTTAATAAATTAATAATTCTGAAAGCTCATTGACCTTATCCTTGAGCTAAAACCACACTAGCTGCATAATTAGATTGTAATTCAATCTTCTTCCGCCCTCTTTCCCAAACCAACCTTAAAGCAATGTAAATCCCCCACAACTTCGTTTCCAAATGATCACATCTACCACAAAAACAAGTGTAAAACCGTCAAGCCAGCGATCGAAATGGTCCCTGAAAATACGAGTACAATCTCTATTATGAGAATTCACTCTAATATCTGTGTTAACAGTTATTCATCCTAAGTCACCTGGTTGCCAAGTAATGAAAAATAAATATTTCAACCCATTATTGTACAGCGAGTCTCTCTGTCATGCCACCTGAACCGTTTTAGCCTCCTTCAAAATGAAATATAATAAGAGTTGAGAGTGGTTTAATCACAATTGTATATATTTAATATATTTTAATATTAAGTTACATTAATTATATTAATTAATATAGCTTGAATCATATTTTAATTATAGCTATCTTAATTAGCAACTGTAACCTTTCTGTTGAAAATTATATTTAAAAAATAGGTAATTCTTATCTAAATATTATGAATCAACGGTAACGATTCTGCTAAAAATTATATTTAAAAATTAGGCAATTCTTATCTAAATATTATGAGTTAACAGTAACTGTTTTGCTGAAAATTATATTTAAAAAATAGATAATTCTTACCTAAATATTATGAGTTAAAATAATGATTTTGTTGAAAATTATATTTAAAAAATAAGTATTTCTTATTTAAAATTTATGGACTAAATATATAAGATTTTATATAAATTCTATTATTATTTTATAGTTACTCAATTTAGGCGAGTTGTTTCTTTGATGAATAACTCGAGCTGATTGGGCTTATCTGACTTATTTGGTTGGGTCTGGAATTAAAGGAAAGAGCTCAGCCCAGTAACTGTTCTGTTGCTAAATTCAGCCGAAGGGAACGGCCCAGGCAAGTGTAACGTAAAACCATCTTAATGACGAAATTACACTTCCTCATCATGCTGCTGACACAAGAAACGTCAGGGTAACTACGTAAAATCACTCAAAGTGTGGCTTCCCACAGTACAAGTCCCTGTCTTCTTTCCTTTTCCTTTGCTCGGGTTCTAAACCTGTGATTGCACTAGAAATCCTATAAATTTGCGATCATTATATTTTCTCGTCATCCAAACATACTCGCTAAGATCCCTACTTGGGTTTCGCCCTCTTATCAATTGAACCGATTCTATTCTTGTCGCAATCTTCTATGTAAAATGATTTTCTCAAGGATCGTTCACTCTCTATCTCGCTCTTCTCGTTCCGCTCTCCAAAGAGGAAACGCAAAAGCAAGTTTTTTTTTCGCTTTCCCTTGTTCTCATGGATTTTGTTGATTTGATTTCTCCTTTTGGTTACCCGATTCTCCTTTTTTTTTTTTTTAGAATGTAATAGCCAGTAGTTGTAATGCACGGACTATGCCAGTAGAGAATACGTGCATTTCTGGCGTGGATGGCGGATTAGGGATTATTAGAGGTTATTTAACTTCTGCTGGAGGTGTGAGGCAGCTCCTGTCAAAAACAAATTTGTTTAATTCGAAGTCTCTTCTTGCAAAACCTAGGGCTCGTCTATTTTTCTCCAGTCAAGCTCCAAAGAAGAGAAGTAAGTGGCGTTTGATTTATTTATTTATTTATTTTTAAGATGCTGTTTTGGTTTTATATATTGATGTTTTTGTTTTTTTGTTGGTTAGTATAGAATATGAGAATTACTTCCCGAAGGATAGAAAGCAAAATCCAAAAGAAAATGAGAGCAAATTTGAATATAAAGGTGCGAAACTTTTGCTCCTTCAAATCGTCCCTTTTCCAATTTATTGTTATTATTTCCAAATAAAGTTCTTGTTTTTGCCAGACTTATTTGTTTTATGTTAATGCAATAGTTATTTATTTGAGAAAGACTAGAAGCTAGTCTTGAGAGTGGCCTGTGCTTTTACGTTTATGGCTTATGTTGCAGCAATGAAGTTTGAGTGCTAATGGGTTTTTGTTGAAGTTTTCCTTTATGTGAGGATATACACTGTTTGTGAGCCAGTCTACGGGTTTCTTCTCCTCCTGATTGCCAAATTGATTTGGTTCATTTTTTAATGTTGAAATATAATAGAATAAAATGAAGGTTCTTGTAAGATGATTAATAGAATGTATACCATGGATTGGAAGTATTGTGATTGTCAATGCACTATTGTGGTAAAAGTATGAGAAAATGTTAGCAAGGTGAGTCATGACACTAAGGGGACAAGGTTCCCTCTCGCCTAAGACGAGAGGCTAGGTGATGCCTTTTTGAAGTGAGGCACCATACTTATATTAGTTATATACATATTGTGTATATATATGTATTATGTATAATGTATAGATATATATGCATACATATATGTATAGATATCGTATTAATTCCTTCTTAGTTAGTTAATTAGTTAGCATAATTATAAGGATATATGTTCCTAATTAGTTAGCTGAATTATAGTTATACTTATATATTAATATGTAATCTTTTTCAATATTGGAATGTACTTGAAGATTGGAAGTCAACTATGTAGATATTATATTATTTCTTTCCGAATTAGTTAATATATATATATATATATAATTATGCTAATTAATTAGGAATACATCTCTAATTAATTAGCCTAATTATAGGATATAAATCCCTAATTAATTAGATTATTTATTGGAATATATCCTCTAATTTATACCTAAAATTTAGTTTTCGAATAAAAGGAAATATGTATTAGGGTTTAGTCTTTACAGAGAAAGAAAAAAAGGCCATCCATGTTATTTTCAAGAGGTGATGCCTTCCCTTGCGCCTTGAGCTAGGTGAGGAAACTCGCCTCGCACTATGCCTTTTGTCCCTTTAATAACACTTGTATGAGAAATGTATTCATTTGATTATTTTCAAGGTCAACTTACCAGGTGGTTTTGCTCTTGTCACTGTCACACTTCAACATTAAAATGGTACCATTATTATCAGAATCTTATGATTCTCGATTCAAATCTTACAACTCGATCAATTTCCTAACAAATCGATCCAAATCTAAAGAGCAAATCTTAAATGTACCTGAATCTTACAATTTGATTCGAATTTTATGATTCTGGTTTCGACTCTACATCCTAGCGATTCAAATATATAGAGTAAATTGCAAATGCACCTGAATTGTAACTCAATTGGAAGAATCAATAATAAATCAAGTGAATTAATATGAATTGGCCGAATCTTCACCTAATTCAGTCAACTTTATATTTTTAAAGTTTAAGATCTCGTTCATTTTTGCTGTGAAAAGTGTACATAGAACTTTTTTTAAAAACTTTTTTCTTCCACCACCCATTCTTTTCCCTCTCCTTCTTTCATTTCCCTTTTTTTGTAGTTAATTAATTTACATAACTAATTATAGTTGTCAAGTTATATCAATTTATATTAAGAGAAACTTACTTTTTTATCCCTTAAATATAGTATAAATAATATATTTATCCCTCTATTTGTAGAAATCAATACTAAAATTCCTGAAGTTTAATTCTATCAAAACTTGAAATCTTTCCATCAAAAAATGTCGTTAGTGAAAGGAGTGATGACCGAATTACCCTTTTTTTGAACTCAATATTTTAGTCTTTGAAGTTTGATTCTATCAAAATAAGAGGTCTCTCTCTCAAAGAATTGAAGCAACAAATTGAAATCTCAAAGTCAATCTCCACAAAAAAAAATTCAATAAATTCAGGATTCAAACTCAACAAATCTAACAAAATCAAAATAGATAAAATCCAAATTATCAAAAATAAAAAATCAAAACTCAATAGAGGTCCCTCCTTGCCGCTTGCCATTGCTCACTATCGCTCGCCGATTGTTCCCCACCGCTCACATCTCTCGTTGCTCGCCATTGTGTGCAGCTCACGCTGCTCATCATCTCACGACTCTCACTGTTGCTCGTGATTTACATAGCTTGCCATCGCGCATTGTTACTCGTGATCATCTCACACGGCTAGCTGCCGGTTGTTGCTCATTGCTTGTCGTCACCCTTTGCTTCTCTATCTCCATCTCCTTTCACCAGGCATGAATAATGAACAAGATTTGGAGAGGATGAAGATGATTTAGGGATTTGAAGAGGGATGAAGAGGATTTAGGAATTTGAAGGGTAGAGGTGTAATTTTTATCGTTAATAAGGATATTTTTGGAACTATATTTTAATATCTTTCCTTTGACCATGCATAAATCATTGACTTAATAGAAATATTGGACGGAGAGATTTTTAATTTTGATGAAATTAAATTTCAGGAATTAAAGTATTGGGTTTCAAAAATAGAGAGACAATTCTGTCAATTATGTTATACCTCAAGGATGAAAGATTAATTTTTCCTTGTATTAATAATATTAAAACTTGCTATCTTTTCTTACTATTTGCTTATTTGATTAAATTTAAATGAGAGTTTCAGCATCTGTATAATGATAACTATCGTCTACAATTTCAAAATTTATAATTTATAACATAAAGCCATATAATATAGAAACACATGTTATTCTTTTATTTTTTTTGTGAAATAAAAACAGATTTTATTCTATTATAAAGAATATTTCTAATTATGTAAGTGATAATTATATATTTATCAAAATATGTCATTATAAGATTTTTTTACTCATTTGTAGAATATATATTATTTTTAATTAAGTTGTAGAATTTTTATCAATCTTACAATTCAATTCGATTCTCGATTTGATAACTGTGAACAGTACCATGATACTTTGTTGTGTTAGTTAATCCATTACTATTAATTTTTAATGGCTATCAGGCTATTTTAAATCTTTTAGTGTTAAAAACTAATGTTAATTTAACAAAAACTAGCTAATTTTTTTCCTAAAAAAGAAAAACTCAAATGCAAGTGATGACAAAATTTCATAGTGAAGAACAAGAAGAGTAGTTTGAAATTTGAATAATCTAAATAGAGACTTAAGAGGTTGAAAATTTAAATGATAAGATTAAGTTGGATACTTTAGAGGAACCTTTGCTAGGGAAATAAGCTGATGAGAATGAGCAATAGATCCTTAGGTAAAGAAGAAAACTAAATCATCAAGAAGACAAGGAAACAACAAAAAGAACACATAAAGAAGATGATGGGAATTTAGGATTTAGCTAGTTCTCTTGTTCCACTTCCTAGTGAATGGAAAAGTCTTTCTACTCTAGTTGTGCCTGATTAAATATGTTTGATGTTTTCAGAGACGTGAAGGACAGAATGAAGTTCATCATTTAGATCTTATTGCTATCAGTGAAGAAGATAGTGTTAATTGATTTGCAAATAGAATTTCCATATTTTATATCTTCTTCTAACCCTGTGTGTAATTGTGTTTGCATGTCGAATTTATATATGAGAGAGAGAAGAAATGGTACTGATATATTTTTACTCCAAGGAGCTTTAGTAGTACAATTTGTATGATTAGTTTGCTTGTCCAATTCTTGAATTTTGGCTTGAAAAGGAAATCCAATGTTTTTATAAATGATCCAAGTTATGGTTGATACAGTTGTCTTATTGGTCATCTCCATAGGCTCAATAGATTCTGTATATGCTTTTGCTCTTCTAACCTTAATTAGTTCCTTGCAATGAAACAATGCATAGTTTTAGACCCCACAATGAGAAAGCTATGTTCTTCTGCAGAGGACTCAGGTGCTGCTGGTGGCAGTGGTGGTGGTGGCGGTGGAAACTCCCAGAACTTTATGAAACAGTTCCAAAATTTCATTGCTCCTGTATTGTTGATTGCCTTTTTGTATTCATCAGTTCTTTTTGGTCCTCACGACCAGAAACAGGTTATAGATTCTGCAACAATCTTACAGAAATTTAAATAAGCTGATAAATGCTTCAACATATTTTACCTGCTAAATTTGATATGAATTGAATTGGTCCAGACATGGACATTCAGTAGTATGCAAGAAACTCCTTTTGCTATGCTTCTTTTCTTTGCTGCAGCTTGTTCTCTTTTAGGCTCAAGTATATGATGTTGTTAGAATGCTAATGAGTCTGAGGTCAAGTTTGTAAGCAGCACCTCTTCTCTGTAGTTTGATCTTTTATGAAGCACTTGTTGCTATTATGCAAGAATGATAACATTCTAGTGCTCCAAGTTTCACTCTGCTCCAACTTCTTATTATGCATCAATGTCGTGTATTATGTAACTCAATCTTTGAAAAACCAGTCTCCCTAAACAAAAAACATCTCACCAGCCACATAGGCACATTCTTGAAGAAGCATTGGCAGCCTGGCTATATAATTGCTATTATATCCTGTAAGGGGCTAAATAATGACGCTGTAATTAGATGAGAATTGCTTGTGTATATATGCATTTCTGGATTAATTTATTGCATGCCATGTATCTTAGTGGTTTCATTCTTATTCCAGATTTGATACTCCACTCTGCTGCTTTGTGTCTTATAGGTTTTTTTATTATGTTAAAACTTTCTTTATGTACCCTTTTTCCATGTCTAATTTGTTTCAGATTAGCTTCCAAGAGTTCAAAACCAAGCTACTTGAACCAGGCCTGGTGGATCGCATTATCGTTTCAAATAAATCAGTTGCTAAGGTGTATGTAAAAAGCTCACCAAAGAATGGAAATCAAACCAGTGATGATATTGTTCAGGTTCCTGCCAACAGTACCCCTGCTAGAAGGGATACCAGCCTCTACAAATATTACTTTAACATAGGAAGTATAGAGTCTTTTGAGGAGAAGCTGGAGGAGGCACAGGAAGCGCTAGGAATAGATCCCCATGATTATGTTCCTGTAACTTATGTGAATGAAGTGAACTGGTATCAAGAGTTAATGAGGTTTGCTCCTACGGTCTTGCTTTTAGGAACGCTCTGGTTCATGGGGCGAGGAATGCAGAGTGGTCTTGGTGTTGGTGGCACTGGTGGACGAGGGGGCCGTGGAATATTTAACATGGGAAAGGCTCCTTTCACGAAAATGGATAAGAATGCCAAAGATAAGGTTAGTTGCACACAATTTCCTGGGTAGATGAGATGAGAATAATATCAGTATGTTATTCTCTTGTAGAAGCTACAGGCTACAGCAAGGAAACCTCATGCAACTTCTTATTCTTCTTCTTTTCTCTCTTTTAATTGTTATTACTTGAAGTATTACATGCTTGGACATTTTTTTTTCTAAAATAATGAATTAAAATTGAAAATGACCAGCGTATTAGTCCCTTACGATGTTTCATTTGGTGGTATAGGTATTCTTTAAAGATGTAGCTGGGTGTGATGAGGCAAAGCAAGAAATTATGGAGTTTGTTCACTTCCTGAAAAATCCAAAGAAATATGAGGAGTTGGGTGCTAAAATTCCAAAAGGTGCGCTTCTTGTAGGCCCACCTGGCACAGGAAAAACACTTCTTGCTAAGGCAACTGCTGGTGAATCTGGTGTGCCCTTTCTATCTATATCTGGGTCAGATTTTATGGAAATGTTTGTTGGAGTTGGGCCATCTAGGGTCAGAAGTTTATTTCAGGAGGCAAGGCAATGTGCACCTAGTATTGTATTCATTGATGAAATAGACGCAATTGGTCGAGCAAGAGGGCGTGGAGGCTTTTCGGGTGGCAATGATGAGCGTGAAAGTACTCTTAATCAGTTGCTAGTAGAAATGGATGGATTTGGGACCACCTCAGGAGTAGTTGTACTTGCTGGAACAAATAGGCCTGATATCTTAGACAAAGCTTTATTAAGACCTGGTCGGTTTGACCGTCAAATTACAATTGATAAACCTGACATCAAAGGCCGTAACCAGATATTCCAGATATATTTGAAAAAGCTGAAACTTGATAATGATCCATCTTATTATTCTCAGAGACTTGCTGCTCTTACTCCTGGATTTGCTGGAGCTGACATTGCTAATGTTTGCAATGAAGCTGCTTTAATTGCAGCAAGAAATGAGAGTGCGCAAGTCACCATGGAACACTTTGAGGCAGCGATAGACAGGGTAATTGGTGGCTTGGAAAAGAAGAATAAGGTATTTTGTCTCATTGTTTCTGCATTTTTCTATTTGGTAGCATTTGTTTGTTCTTGATGCTCTCCACGGGCATGGCTAATATATTAACCATTGGTTGGTTGATACTGAACTAAGTCTAATTTAGTGAATTTACAATTGTGTGTCTATATAAATGCTACATTTATAATCAATTCCTTCAAGTTTAACTGTTTTGGAGATAGACTGATATAGGATCAAGAACTCCTAAAGGGAATAAGAAACAATTTCAATATTTTATTAACTCTCAATCTCTGTTGTCAATTTGTAAATAAGAAGTCTGCCAAAATACGTAGAGCTTAGAGGATCGTATTTATGGCACAGTTGTTGATCGTTTTACTATTAGGATGTGGCATTCCAAACAAGATAATACTTTAAGCAAATACTAAACAAACTCAAACTTTCTAAATAAAGATACTACTTATTATATAATAATAGAATTATTAAACTTCCTAATACTAAAAAAAATTGATTGTAAACTTGATCTTCCTTCATTGCATCATTCTCCATTGATCGGAGAACACGAACTTCAAGTTTTGTATTGCCTTGACTCAAAAACTGAATTTGGATGGTATAAAACTTTATATTCTTAGATGTTAGCAATAAGATTGAAATGAATAACTGCTTTTCTTCGCATGCTTGAAAACATTTGAACATACAAAAATAGTCACAATTACAGTTGAAAGGTTCTTCAATTGACTAGGAGCAAAAGAATTAGATAAATTTTCATTTACCTTGTTTCCTTAATGCTCCATTTTCCTTCTTTCCTGGGATTGAATAGTCAAACTTTTATTGCTCGTTCTCAACAGCTTCATTCTCTAGAATAGGTTGCTCAAAATTTTCCGACTCAATTTTATCTTCTTGGATTTCAACAAGTGAAACACAGCTTAGGATTCTCCAAATGCCTTGCGACCTGTTGATATGTAACTGTATCTTCAAGAACCCCTGATATAGCTTCCAGCTCTGCTTTTAGCCTAGCCATATGATAAATCACCAAAACATTTTGAATACAACAAAGCAACTCTATGCTTAAAGTTGTTAACATTGTTGTTAATCAACCTGAAAATAACATTTTGATATCACTTGCATTAGAAATCACATTTATGATATTAAAAACTTAGGCGTGAAAGGAATCAACCTCTAAATCAGATGGAAGTTTGAAATGATCAATCATTTTTACTTTCTTTCTGGGCATGTGAGTTTAATTTTAGTAACCTGGATAATGCATGCTTACTAAATGGTGATAGCTTGTACAGGAGCTTGTCCTTAAAATCTTACAGTTGATAATCTGTAGCTGTGGGTAGCCCGTTTCAATGAGTTTGATAAAATAATATGTTGTTTTATATTCTTCCGAGTAATATACAGTTGCAATATGAAGTATGTTGCGATTAGCCAGTTACATTATGCGGATTTAATTCATTAAGGCTATGAACTTTTCATTTGTATGACCCCCATAACATGCAAGTCAAAATGCACCTCAAAAGACTGTGTGTCACATTGTCATTTGTAATTGTATTAATAACTTTGAGCATTTATGCTGGACATAAGGTTCTCCTTGTCCTTCCTATTTGGCCTCTAGTTTGTTAGACCATTACTTTATTCCATAGTTTGTGAAAATGAAAACAAAACCTTTTATCTTTTTGAGTGTAGGTTATTAGCAAGCTTGAAAGGAAGACAGTTGCTTACCATGAATCAGGTCATGCTGTTGCTGGTTGGTTCTTGGAACATGCAGAGCCCTTGCTTAAGGTAACAATTGTTCCGCGTGGTACTGCAGCATTGGGATTTGCTCAGTATGTTCCCAATGAAAATCTTTTGATGACCAAAGAGCAGCTTCTTGATGTGACTTGCATGACACTTGGTGGTCGAGCTGCTGAGCAGGTGATTCCATCCATCCTCTTCCTTTTATCTTTCTATGTTGTCAGGAATGGCCAAGTCAGCACTTGTGAAGAAGCAAGAAATCTTGATCTATCAACATGAGCACTTACATAACATTTTGAGATGTCTGTGTCAAATGCATAATGGGTTAGGTTTGAGGATTAAGGTTATGGGTTCAGGCCTTCTGGATAATTGTTTGAATCTAGAGTTTGAAAATCTTGATACGTCTTGACAAGTTCTTAATTTCATGAATCTGATTTGAGATGCATATTATGGTTTAGCTTTCTGGATTAAAGAAAATAATCCCACTGGCTTTGGCTTTTTAAACATGTGTATTTAATGTTTAAATTTGTCCCTTATCTTGGGAATGTCATCTAAAGGTTGTCGCATTGCTTACACAACGCCTTGTTAATTTTGAAAACATTTTATTATGATAATTATTTTGAATTGTAATTGTGCTTGTGCATCACCTTGTTATTTTAGAACTTCTTATTGTGATAATACTTGAACTATAATTGTTGTGCCTAAGAGATGCAGGCATATGCACTTGCTCCCTAATTGGGCAGCAACTGGTTAAGCCGACCACAAAGGGAAAGACCTCCTATTTAAGGGTGAGAGAATCCATAAAATATATATTAGTTCCTTATGAACCAAACTTGATATGGAAATGGAGGGAGTCAGGCAACATGGGAGGCCAGTTGTACGTGCTTCCAGGAATTAATGATAGTATCTTCATTAGCCTTGGGAACATGCTTATGGAATAAACTACACGTCAAGGCCTTGGAGTCTGAAATTGAGACCTGATACAAAAAAAACTAAATTAGCTCTTATACTTTAGCTTACAATGTTTCAGGTGTAGGTTGTTGAATCATCTTTGCTGGATGTTTTTTCATTCCATCAATAACTTCTTATAGGTTTTGACAATTCAAAAAATAAATAACCGGTCATTCATAGTCAATAATTTGTTAGTGAGCTGAGCGGATAATAATAAGTTTTGTTTATACTCTAATTGATCATATGAAAATGCATACATTGCTTTTGAATTACATACTTGTGCTGTGGTTTTTTTTCTGATTAGGTTTTGCTGGGGAAGATTTCAACTGGAGCCCAGAATGACCTGGAGAAAGTAACAAAAATGACATATGCCCAGGTCGCAGTTTATGGTTTCAGCGAGAAGGTGGGTCTTTTATCCTTTCCCCAGAGAGAGGATACATTTGAGATGACTAAGCCCTACAGTAGCAAGACAGGTGCAATCATAGACAGTGAAGTAAGAGAATGGGTGACCACAGCATATGAACGCACTGTTAAGTTGATAGAGGAACACAAGGAGCAAGTGGCTCAGATTGCAGAGCTGTTGCTTGAGAAGGAAGTCCTTCATCAAGATGACTTGGTTAGAGTTCTGGGTGAACGTCCTTTCAAGTCAAGTGAGCCCACTAATTATGATAGGTTCAAGGAAGGATTCCAAGATGACAATGAACCTAAAGAAACAACTAAAGCTGAGACCTCGGAGGAGGATGGATCATCAAACTTGGAACCGCCAGTTGTTCCAGCTTAGCCGGCGGATAATAAATTTACGGATGTGAAAATGGGATTTTTTTTCTTCTTCAAATTAACTTGCTAGTTTTACTTAACATGAACTAAATGAAATTGTAAAATTCAAGAAATATGCAAAGATCATCTTCAACAACTTGGTTCTTCTGGACCTGTATGCTGAATTTGAAATTTGATGATTGATACCAAAAGCTTTTCAAAATGCATATACAGCTAATTATGAATTGGCCTATCGGTTTCAACAGAGTTTGGTCGGTTTATTTTATAAGAGAATACATCAGCTCTCATTTCTTTTTCTTCTACGATCATTACTTTGGAAGATGCTAAAATCATTGGATGCACAAAAAAAAGAATGCTTTTCTAATTTCTAGCATCTTTGCGTAAGCAGGGAGAGGATTCTAAGTTTTGTAGTTACTTATTCCTCATTGGCGGTGACGGCTAAATTTAACTAGTAGAAAATTGAAAGGATGTGGATGCACGGTGCCTATTTGCCCTTTTATTTAAATTTCTTTTAATTAAAATATAATTTGCCCTTTTATTTAAATTTCTTTTAATTAAGATATAATTTTGTGATGTAGGTTTGCTCTTTAAAATAATTTTATTTTTATTTAATATAACTTTGTGATTGTGATGTTGACTGGCCAAATTAGGCTGTTGGAAATGTATCCCCATCAACTGTATTTGCCTAATTGCCTCCCCTCCACACACAAGGCTTTTGTGTGATAATAACATTTGTCTCCTTCAAAAAGAACAAGCTCACCCTTCAGAGTCTCTTAACCTCAAAATTTTTTTATTGCCAAGATTTTGGAATTGAGGAATGCATCATCAGTTCAGGATTCTAGTTTCTTTTAGATGAATAGGCATCTCGTAACAGCAGATAACAACTGATACATAGTGAATGTCAGGTATACAAGCAATGTGGTCAGTAGTCACCAAATCTTATCAGCCACAAATTCACACACTTGTGTAAAGTTCATTGTTCAAAGAAGATGCTTGACATTTCTTTTGGAAGCAATGGATTTGTGTGGATAGGAGACTGCAAATTTTGATTAGGGTAAGGTCACAAACTCAGTGGTCTACCTGGAAATCACACTGGACAAAACTGAAAACTGTAGCTGCTTTTTATGCATAAAAGGCTGCCCATAACTTCCCATATTAATGGTCTCCTTGTTGGAAAGCAAACACATTCCATGCTAATTTTCATCCACAATATTTCAACTTTGATCATATTTTTAATTTAAATTTCTTTTGAAATTCTTTCAATTTTGTTTTTATTGTCATAAAACTTCCTATTATCTTATAGGTTAAAAAATACACACACATATATATATATTCTCTTTTTTTTTTATAATAATCTTTGTCTATTTTTTTTTCTCTCTTTAAAAAAAATACATATTATTAGTTTTAATACCAACAATTTTTAAATTATAAAGTAAAATATTATTTGTTAAATATAATAATAATATTATAGTTATTAGTACTACTACTGAAAACTTTTCCAGCCATTTCAGTTATTGTCTAACTACACCGCTAATATCTTAGAAACTTCTTAAGTCATGATTGCTAATATTTAATAAAGTATGCTAATAAAAGAAAAAGTAAAAAAAGTTTAGGACATTGAATTAATTCATTTTTTATTATTTGTTACATTATTTTTATTTTAAATATTAATATTAATATTAAATAAATATTTTAACTAGATAAATATTTAAATTTTTTTAATAATGGTAGTTTATATAATTTTAAAATAATAAAAATAATTAAGAAAATAAAATTGAAAACAGAAAATGAGATGTTTTCAATGTCAGGTTGTCCTAATAAAACAGAAAATGTGCTATTGCTCCTCTAAGCAATTAGTGGTGGATTGAAAATAAGTGGGATTTTTCCTCTTTTGGCAATTTTTCATTTTTCTTTATGAACTTATTCATATTATAGAATTTTCTAATCAACGTTAAAGACAAAGTTTGAACACTAATTAATTGTCATTACATAACCCATAACTATTATAATTCTATTTTATTTTAAAGAAATAATTTAATGTATTTAAAATGAATATAATTAGAAAATTAATAAAAAATTATATTTTTCAATATATATAAAAAAATAAAATGAATAAAACTTATGGGATGGAGAAGAGAATATTTCTTATACTCACTAATTAACATACTGTATTTATTTGGGTTGGAATTTAGAAGGAAATTGTATTGAAAGCAGAGCTGTTTCATAGGGTTGATTATCAACATAAATCAAAACAATTGCACTATTGACCAATTCAGCCATTGAAATTAATTTGGCAACTTTTCCCATAATGCAGTCAAGCACTAGAGGATTCTTTTACTTTGGAAATTCAATTTTCTTTTTTAATATAATAAGGTGACAAGCAAATTCACTTGTCAATTTATATTGCCATTTGTTTGAACTAAATTAAATTAAAGAAAAAATTTACTAAGGAAATAAATACTTTTAAAGTTTTCATGCCATTAGTAGTGATATTTGATAAAATTGAATCAAAACAAACAGATAGGGAGTGGAGAATATGTAGGTTTTGTAAATAATAATAATAATAAAAAAACTTCAATCATTGCTTTGAAATTTTAATTTATAGGTTAAGCATTTAGTATGAAATTCATAAATATCATGAAGAATAAGCTTTTGTAACTCTTCAAGAGGCACAAATTTTAAATGGCAAATAATTTAATATATGTAATATAAAATTTTACTACCAAATATATAATAATTCGATTTATTTACTATTTAATAAAATTATTACTTTTAATATCTTTTTAATAAAATTAAATTCAATTTCACTTCACATAAAACATTATTTTTCGAATTAAATTTAACCCTAAAACACTATTTTCCAGACAAAGCGATTACAATAGTAAACGAAGAAGAGAATTTAGAAACGTGAACCGTAAAATATTATTTTTCAAATTAAATTTAATTTTAAAATATTATTTTTTGGACAAAGCGATTACAACAGTGAACGATGCAGATAACTCAGAAACGTGAAACACATTGTTAAAATAAAAAAAAAATAGTGGAAAATGAATGATAATATTCATTAGATATGGTGAATAATAAGAGTGTAAAAGATCTCCGTTGATGTAGCTTTCTGAGTCAACCGCCCTCACCTACTGAAAGCTAAGAAGTCCAGCAAATTATAATTATAAAGAAATAAAATAATTAAATAAAATAAAATAATTAAGATCATAACATAAATTAAGAAAGAAAAGGGTCATTATCAGAGGCAGAGGGAGAGAGAGCCAGCCCATTAGCTTTATACTTGAAATTATTGAGTAGAAAGAGTTAAGAGAGATGCTGCTTTCACCAGACCCACCACTCCATATTTTTTTATGTCTTTTCTTCTCAACTACGTATCTATGTTGTCTATAATTTCTTTTTTTTTTTTTTTTAATAATCACTAAATAACAGAGTTTGCACAATCTATTGAATCTAAAAGGTCGATATTTAAAATTTCATGCTCCAATCTCTTACTAAAAAAATTTAAAAAAATTAAATTTTTAATCAATTGAAAAAAAAAAATTCGATATTAAGTGTAAGTATTTTCTTTTGGCAAAAAATATTTTTTTTAATATATATATATATATATATATGATGAAAGAGATTTAATGGGTCATCAAATGCATACACTTGAACTGTGATTTGATTCGATGAGAATTAAATGTCTTTGAGATTTCATATGAGTTCCTCCATACTCGATTATAAGGAAAGAGCCTGTAAAATATAGAAAAATGGTCAGGGATTTGCTGAAAATGCTCCATTAAAAACCCTCCGACGTTCAGGTTATATCTAAAACTTTTAGAGTAATGTCTTAATGGAAAGAGATATGACGCGGAACCCTATGGCACAAGCCTCAAACTCACACGCACAAGTAGATACGGAATCCAAAGATCTGATAAACCCACCTCCTATGGCACCCCAAACTTAGAGAAGCTGAAACACCAATGATCGAAGGATTTAGATGAGAATCCGACAAACGCCACAACGAATAGTTGATAAGTTAGCCAAGATTCCTGGTGCAATTGATGAAAGCAAATCCTCACTCTCACTCAAAGCAATACACGCCAAAGGCATGAAAGAAATTCTGAAAAGTTTGATTAAAAGCTACCTCTTACAATTGTTTCTTATCCTTATATAGTAAGGAGAAAAACAAATAAAACCCTAAGATACTCTTCTTGGGCCTGACTTAAACACATAAGGCCCAAGCCCAATCACACACTAAAATAACACATAAGTATTAAAACATAAGCCCAAAACATGGCCCAACACTCTAAAACTTAAAAGATAAAATATGGCCAGAATACAAGCCCAAACAAAGCTAAAATAAAATAAGTGTTCAAATAATAAAACATTGCAAGCCCATCATAACAAAGCTGAATCTTCACAAAAACCTTACTTGATCTTCACTTTAGGCTTCCCTTTGTGTAGTTTTAGCCCATAGGTTTGATTAGGCTCCCTAAGCCTATGATTGCAAGTGTTGCACCAAATCTGTCCCATATGAGTTGAAGCACGCCCCAAATATATATGGATCATATGAATATGATTTTGAACTCCTTTTAGATCCATTTGAATGACATAAGTTTGCTCCACACCATTGTTAGAAATTTGCCCTATTGGATCCGTATCATTCCCTCTTTCTTTAGAAAAGATTCGTCCTCGAATCTTGCTGATATTTATGTCAAGAAGGAAAGCTTTAGGCACCCATGTATCTTCAAAGACCTCCTTTTGAATAGGTGGAAATAGTATAAAACTTTCATCATGGATGTTTTCATCAACAACCTGCACATCAAGAACAAATGAACTAGACATAAAAATATTAGTCATAGAAAGATCATGTGGATGTGACCCATTCTCCTCTACAACTTCCAAAACAGTCTTATTCACCTCCTCCACCTCATCAATCATGTGCTCCCCATGTCCACCATCATTCACAACCTCTTCTATAAGTTCATTAATGGAATTTTCAATTTCAATCTCTATGGAAGTTGACATTGGAACTTGAGCCTCTTCTTTCTCCTTTTCTTTCTCCATCTTCCCTCCTTGAAGTAGTCTTGATTCTTTTCCAGCCTCGTTACCCTCAAACTCACTCTTTTCTCTCATTTTTTCCACAGAACTCAAGCTCTCACTCTCCTTTGTAGCCAAGGCCGAAGCCTCCCTCTCCCTCTCCAGCATTTTTATGTGATCGGCATATACCTCTTGAGGTGATAAAGGAGCGAGTATAAGCTTCTGTCCTTCATGAGTGAAGGAGTACTTGTTATTGAGCCCATCATGTTGCACCTTTCTATCATATTGCCACGGCCTACCCAACAATATATGGCTTGCCTGCATAGGTACCACATCGCACAAGATCTCATCCTTATACCTACCAATAGAAAATGGTATAACCACCTGGCGTGTAATCCTGACCTCACCACAGTCGTTCAACCATTGCAATCTGTATGGCTTAGGGTGTTTAATAGAAGCCAAGCCCAATTTCTCCACCATATACACACTAGCCACATTTGCACAACTACCTCCATCAATAATGACAGTACACACTTTTCCATTAACCAAACACCTAGTGTGAAATATGTTTTCCCGTTGTTTCAGGCTTTCTTCCTTAACCTGCATATTCAGAGCACGCCTAGCAACAAGCATCTCACAATGTGCAGCAAGCAACACATTATTAACAAACACATCCGAATCATCACAGTCATTATTGCAATTATGAGTTCTTTGAGGTATTCTTGTAGAAATGGACGCTGGTGAGACATTCTGATCTTTACTCATCCTACCTTTAATCAACAAAGAACAAAGAGAACTAGCAAATATTGTGTTAGAAAAGAAAGAACTCAAGTGTTTGCACACTTACCACTCTTTTGCTGATTCTTCAATTGCACTTCAGAAACTAAGGTCAACCAACTAACCACAAGGTGCATTTAATGAAACAAAAAAGAGAAAACCTAAAGAAAGAACGAAGAGCGCAAAAACTAGAAAGAAGACACTGACAATTTGGAAAGTAACACAAGAACTAGGTTTTGTGCTACTTGAAAATATCACCTAGAGTATAGACCCAAGCAAACAATACTCCAGCAATGTCAAGGAAGCAAAAGCAAGTTTAAATCAAAAAAGAAACTTTGAATTAAAAAAAAAACGAACCTGGACAAAAGTTTGAAATTAATTCACTTCAAAGCAAATTAAATATGGATCTAATTAAATCTACCCAAAAAGGAAAGTATCAAAACACTGCAAATAGAATCAGAAAAAAAAAATGTAAATTTCTCTCAGATCAGAGACATGGACGAAAATTCTGGTGTTAAAAGAAGGATTTGACATCAAATCAATGTAGATGCAATTGCCTTAAATGTGCACTTTAGGCAGTAGGCAGAATTTCTTTTATCTCATAATCTGATTTCAACCCAATTCAAAATTCAAAATTCAAAATTGATTCCTATAATTTACTGCAATCAATTGAAATAGGTAAGGCAATATGGACGAAAAAGGAAGTATATCACAATTTCGGCCAGATCAAGGTAAATAAAGCAAAGGCGATTTTTTTTTTTTTTTTGGATTTCAATTTTTTTTTTTTTACATTAATAATCAAGAAGGTGCAGCCATGGATACAAAAGCTTTCACCGAAATCAACAAAAAAGACAAAGGAAAACTCAAAAAAAAAAAAAAACTCTAGATCCTGAGATAAATAAGAATTTACCTCACTTTGGCTCTGATACCAACTGACGCGGAACCCTATGGCACAAGCCTCAAACTCACACGCACAAGTAGATACGGAATCCAAAGATCTGATAAACCCACCTCCTATGGCACCCCAAACTTAGAGAAGCTGAAACACCAATGATCGAAGGATTTAGATGAGAATCCGACAAACGCCACAACGAATAGTTGATAAGTTAGCCAAGATTCCTGGTGCAATTGATGAAAGCAAATCCTCACTCTCACTCAAAGCAATACACGCCAAAGGCATGAAAGAAATTCTGAAAAGTTTGATTAAAAGCTACCTCTTACAATTGTTTCTTATCCTTATATAGTAAGGAGAAAAACAAATAAAACCCTAAGATACTCTTCTTGGGCCTGACTTAAACACATAAGGCCCAAGCCCAATCACACACTAAAATAACACATAAGTATTAAAACATAAGCCCAAAACATGGCCCAACACTCTAAAACTTAAAAGATAAAATATGGCCAGAATACAAGCCCAAACAAAGCTAAAATAAAATAAGTGTTCAAATAATAAAACATTGCAAGCCCATCATAACAAAGCTGAATCTTCACAAAAACCTTACTTGATCTTCACTTTAGGCTTCCCTTTGTGTAGTTTTAGCCCATAGGTTTGATTAGGCTCCCTAAGCCTATGATTGCAAGTGTTGCACCAAATCTGTCCCATATGAGTTGAAGCACGCCCCAAATATATATGGATCATATGAATATGATTTTGAACTCCTTTTAGATCCATTTGAATGACATAAGTTTGCTCCACACCATTGTTAGAAATTTGCCCTATTGGATCCGTATCAAGATACAAGGAGAAGGGAAGAGAAAGAGAAAGCTCTAGAGAGAAAAAGAGAGGATGTGTCAGAGAGTTTCTGTGTGAGTGTCGGAGAGAGAGTATTGTCTCTCTTTTAGGCTAGATTAATGATAAATATCCCTAATCATTCTGACACCTCTTGTGTCGTGTCCCAGCTAAGGTTTTCTCTTGCAGGCGCATCAGGCGGCTTATTAATGATGGACGATTGGCTAATAAATGCGGAGCTGGTTGATCCATACCCTGTCCATCGTGTACGTCATGTCAGTCTATTTCACCACACGCACATTTATAACCCCGATGAAGTATCGAGGAGACGACCAACACGTAGGAAGTCAACATCCTATTTTAGTCTCATTAGTTGTGCTTGGCTCACCCGATCTGCATTGAGGTGGGGTCCCCTCGGTCGCTTAGGTCCGTAGTATCCGTATTTAATTCCCATTTGTGGCACAAGTTTTGAAGAGGTCTGCCCATCCATTTTGGGTTTTGGTAAGGCCAGGGATGTTGGTGGCCGGATCTTCGTACCCTATAGATTGAGCTTCCTACTACCTAATCGGACCAATTGGAAAAGTTCACATGACCCTTCTAAATCTCATGTATATGTGTCGTGATCTTAATGGGTCTGTCATTTATATATTATCAGATGCTTTTTCGCTTTTCTAAGAGTTATTTTTGATGGTTGAAGGAGCAAATTTAATCTTATTGAGCCGTTATGGATGGATTTCAACGCATTTCCCTTCGAGAAACAAGCCCTCATCATTACTGTTTCTCGAACAGGTGCCATTAAATGAAGAAAATGATTATTGAGAGATTTTCGAAGAATCACCGCTTGAGACCTTTTGGGGAATTTGAAATTTGAATTATGTGGCTTATAAAAGCCTTTTTCTGGATGCTTTAGTATATTTTGACATTTTGAATTTTGTCTTTTTACTTCGAAATCTCCTTTCCCTTTATTTTCTTTATTGGATTTTTTTACTATAAGTATGTCTCCTTTTACCATGGCTCCTATTGAGTTTTCTATGGTGGAGAGGCTCCCTTCTAACTTTACCTCTAGTAACCTCCGTCGGGCTATTCTTAAGGAGCTTTTGTCCACTCCTTCTTGTTATATTCAAGCTCCTTATTCTACTGAGCGGATCATGCTTTTTTCAACTCATCCTCCCACTGGTCTTGAGGATGCTCAAAACGAGAAGGAGTTAGTTTTTTTCCTTAAATAATTTGAGTACGAGTTGGCTTTTCCTCTTTTTCATTTTTTCATTGGGGTTTTTAGGTTTTACAGAGTATCTCCTAGGATGTTAACTCCTAATTCTATCTTGTTTATGAGAGTCTTTGAGGCAGTGTGTTGGGGCTGGAGCTGGGGCTTCAGGCCATATGTTAGCCTTTTTAGGTATTTCTTTAGGATCACCAAATCAAATAATGAATTTTGGAGTCTCGAGCTCCCTGCCGGGAGTGATTGTTGTGCTACTAGTACTTATTGCTTTGATTTTTATGTTTCTGGTTCTTTTTTTCTTAATTAAAGCTTATTTTTTTGGTCTTGCAACTTCTGTCTTTTCGATGGGAGAGACTTCAGCGTCCAGGAATTTTACCTTGTTCAGGGATTTTATCAAGCAAGCAGTCGAGCAGTTCACTCGTCGAAAGACCATAGAGGCCGTTCACGAGGCATTGGAAGATGTGCTTCCATTGGTGATTGTGAGACCACATTCCGAGGGGGTCGTTAAGGAGGGATCCACAGGGTCTATGGGTGAAGTAGATGCCCTAAAGACTGCTCGAAACAACCCTCATTGTTCCACTGGGATCCCTGCTGTCCATGTGCTCCACTCTGATCGCTTCTCAGAGGAGGAGGAAAGGGTTGATCTTGTTAGAGCTTCAAGGTGGGGAGACCACCTCAGGTGATCATAGGAGAGGTGCTCCCGATGCGGTAAGGGGAGGCAAGGAGGGCTTATCTGCTAGTGTCAGCATAGAGTTTCCTCAAACTCTTATTCCTCATGAGTCGAGGGTTGCTTACACCATAAACCAGGAGTTGACCTCTACTTCTATTGCAGAGCTTCTCTATAACTACATTTTTAGGTCTTCTCTTGATATCTCCGACCCTCGGCTCCTGGGGACCTTTTTCCATCTGGTCAAGCCAAATGCTCAGTCAGAGGCCAGCAACTTGAAGCCGATGGAAGAGCTTTTTGTTGACTCTAAAAGACAAGTCCTCCTAGTACCTTCTTTATTTTCCTATATTATTAGCTTTTTTCATTATCATACTAAATGTCTATTTATATTTGCAAGTTCTCAGTGCCCTTGTCGAGTTGGAGGAGAAGATGAGGGGTGCTCAAGAGGTTGCTCGTGTTGAAGTTGAAAGGGTTAAGCAAGAGTAGGCTGCTCATGTTGCTCCCTTGCGAAAAGGGGAGCACAAGGCAGAGGTGAGGAGATTGAATGAGTTATTGGAGTAGAGCTGTCTTGTGGACTGCTTATCTGGAGAGTCAATTGGCTAAAGAGCTGTCTGAGACGACAGCTCAGTTGTCCCAGGTCTAAGCTGATGCAAAGCTGAAAATTGAAGGCTTGCTCTCACGGACTACCCATCTCAAGGGTGAGCTTGTGAAGATATCCAAAGATTTGAAGGGGGCTTGTCATCATTTAGAAAGGTCTCGGGAGGATGCTCACACTAGTGAGGCTATGAAGAATCAGTATAAGCTGGAGGTGACCGAGCTCTCTGCTCGTTGTAAAGAGTATGAGGTAGTTATTGTGGACATGGGTAGGAAAACTGAAGGCATCATCAGGACCATGTATCGAAAATACCTGCAGTCTGATGAGCACAAGTCTAAGATTCTCAACTCTGCTATGCGTTTTTATGCTAGCGGCTATAATTAGGGCTAAAGGCCGATCGTAATGAGCCAAGCAAGCCTCTTAGTACTCTTCAACTAGCTGAGTGTGATTTTAATGGTATGGACATGCAGTATATCCCTGACGACTTGCCAATTCAAAAGCCTGCCAAGGCCCTTGTCTCGAAGATCCTAACTTCTAAGGCTCCTGCCTCCTCTTCTCGTGGTACTTTAGGGAAAGATAGTGATCCAGCTGGTCAGATGATTGACAATCTTACTGCACTAGAGGCTGTAAATGCCTAAGTTTCTCTCCCGAGAGATGTTATTATTACAGACCTGACTATTGAGGCTACTCGTATTACTCTTTCCATCTTTGGAGTTGAGCCTAACTTGGATGCTAAACTTGCTTCTTTTGAGGAAATTCAAGAGTACTTTGTAAATATATAGCATGCTTGTTTTTGCCTTGCCCTTGTGTAATACCCGGCTAGACCCCGGTATCGGAATTCCTACGTTCCGGCGGATTTTCCGTTGGAAGTCGGGATTCGAGGATGTCGGAGCTTGCCCTAAGGGTATAAGAAAGGTTTTTAAGATGTTTTTAAGTGTTTTTATCATGTTTGCATGTTTTGAGTTAAGAAAATTGAGTTTTGAAATGAAAAGGCCAAGGGGACAAAAGCCAGGTTCGGCCGCCGAAGGTGAAGTTCGGCCGCCGAAAGTTGCATGGTTTCGCATGCACGTTAGGCCGCCGAAGGAAGAGTCGGTTGGCCACTACAAAAGCCCCTTTGCCCGAGCCTTGAGTGTTAAACACTCTGTTTTTGGGTCAAAGGTAGGTTCAAGCTCTCCTTGGTGTGATTTCTCACTACGGGTCCCGGCGGCCTTAAGCCGATCTGGATCCTAGTGCCGGTGATGGTCCGGTAAGCGGGCTGTTACACCTTGTTTGTACATAGTTTTTAGTTTCTTGTAACACACATCTTTTTATTAATGAAATTGCTTTTGTTTCTTGATTGTTATTCGATGTTAATATTCATTTTTTGCCCTTCTATTGGACTTTGGTTTCTTATTAAGTATACACAGCCCTGTCGTTTATATGAGATCTTAATGCCTTATTAGGTCGGCAAGTCATTTATAACTTATTTTAGCCCTGATGGCGTGTCGGGATAACGATAGTTAAGATTCATGTAAACGAAAAAAGTAACAGACAAACTACTTGATAAAGATAAAAAAAAAATCACAAGTTGTTGTATGGAATCCTTGATCCGTGTTTAAAAGATTTTGAAGGGTCGTGATATCCTTCACTTTTTCTTTTCATGTTATCAATTCGTACTTCTTTTAGAAAGGACCTTCTAGACTTTTCGAGACCTGAATTATTTTTCTGAGCTTTTTAGCTTTTTTATCATCTTTGGATTCTTTTTATGAGAATTTCAGCTCTTTATCGGGCTCCTTAACCTATATTATTATTTTTGTACAAGCACTTCGGCTTTTTGTTGGACTCTTTAGCCTTGATTATTTTTATGAGCATTTTAGCTCTTTACTGGGCTCTTTAGCTTGATTCTTCGTCCGAGCTCTTTGACTCCTTGTATTCTTCTGGGCTATTTAGCCCAGATTTTTCGTCTGAACTCTTTGGCTCCTCATGATCTTCCTGGCTTTTTAGCCCGAATTCTTCATCTGAGCTCTTAGGCTCCTCGTGATCTTCCGGGCTCTTTAGCCCAGATTCTTCGTCTAAACTCTTTGGCTCTCTGTATTCTTTCGCGCTCTTTAGCCTTGATTCCTCATCCGAGCACTTTAGCTCCCTGTATTCTTTCGGGCTCTTTTGCTCTGAGTTCTCGTTTGAGCACTTCGGCTCCTAATCGGCTTTCGGCTCTTAGCTCTTGGTCTTCATTCGAGTACTTTTGGCTCTTTGCTATCTTTCGGGCTCTTAGCCCTGGTTATTTGTCCAAGCATTTTTGCTCTTTGTCATCTTTTGGGCTCTTAGTCCTGGGTCTTTGTCCGAGCGCTTTTGCTCTTTGTCATCTTCTAGACTCTTTAAATTTGATTCTTCATCTGAGCTCTTTAGCTCCTTGTATTCTTCTGAACTCTTTAGCCCTATTCTTCGTCCGAGCTCTTTGCCTCTCTGTATTCTTCTGGATTCTTTAGCCTTTGGTCTTCGTCCGAACGCTTTTGGCTCTTTGTTGTCTTCCAAGCTCTTAGCCTTGGATCTGGTCTGAGCACTTCTGGCTCCTTGTCATCTTTCGGGCTCTTTGGCTTGGTCATCATTTAGGAACTTAGGCCTTTTTGTTCGATTAGGCACTTGGCCTTTTATCACTTCCAGGCTTATTAGCCTTGCTCGGTATTTAAGCTCGTAGCCTTATTGGTGCTTTCAAGTATTCAGGCTCATGGTCCTACTGGCGATTCCGAGTATTTAAACTCGTGACTCTACTGGCGATTCCGAGTATTTAAACTTGTGACTCTACTGGCAATTTTCGAGTATTCAGGCTCATAGCCCTAATGGTGATTTTCGAGTATTCAGGCTCGTGGCCCTATTGGCAATTTTCAAGTATTCAGACTCGTAGCCCTACTAGCAATTTTTGAGTATTCAAGCTCGTGGTCTTACTAATAATTTCTAAGTATTCAGGCTCGAGACCCTACTGGTGATTTCTGAGTATTCAGACTCGTGGTCCTACTGGCGATTTCCAAGTATTCAGGCTAGTGGCCCTACTGGAGCTTTCAGGCTTTTAGCCTTGTTTTATGTTCGGGTTCATTGGACCCCATTTTATTTAAAAGCTTATGTGACTAGTCATGATAATAAAATATATTGATCTAGAGAAGCAACTGTACAGTTAAGTTAAATCGCGTATGTCACTTTTCTTCCGTTTATCTTTGTGTTGCATCCCCTCTCACATCCACGTCTTCTTCTGTCGGGCTTTTACCATATGGCTTCTAGATTTAGTTTGTGATTCCTTGGTCCTTTTTCCTTCTCTTTTTCCTTTCAGTATCTCCTATTGCTATTATTAGATTTTCTTGGTTTGCCATGTGGATTTCAATGGGTTTTATTTGGAAACTCCAGCAATAAAATAGCCTCCTTCATTCCTATAGATAGTACTAATTGATGAATTGAGATCCAGTGGAGTCACAAGATGCGGACACCAACTGTGGTTTGATTCGCTAAGGAGTAAATACCTTTAAAATTTCATATGGGTCCCTCCATGCTCGATCTTGAAGAAGGGGCCTGTAAAATATGAAAAAATAATTAGGGGTTCTACCGGAGATGTCCTAGTAGAGACCCTTCGACGTTCAAGTCTGATCTAGAACTTTTAGAGGAATGCCTTAATAGAAAGAGATACAAGGAGAAGGGAAGAGAAAGGGGAAGCTCTAGAGAGAAAAAGAGAGGATGTGTCTGGAAGTTTCTGTGTGATTGTCGAAGAGAGAGAGTCTCATCTCTCTTTTAGGTTAGATCAGTATAACCTTGATCGTTCTAACACCCCTTATGTCTTATTCCATTGGACTAGACTGAGGTGTCCTCTTATAAGCATATCAAACAGCTTATTAATTATGGCGGTTGGCTAATAAATGTGGAGCTGGTTGGTTCATACCCTATCCATAGTGTGTGTAATATTATTCTATTTCACCACATGCGCTTTTATGACCCTAGTGAAGTATCAAGGAGACGACCAATGCGTAGGAGGTCAACATTTTACCCTAATCTTATCCGATCTGTATCAAGATGGGGTTTCCTCAGTCACTTAGATTGATAGTACGAGTTTATTGTATAAGTTTTAAAAAAATATGCCTGTACATTTTAAATTTTAGTAAGATCAGAAATATTTGTGGTTTGATTTTCATACTCCATAATTAACGCTTTCTAGTATTTGGTCGGACCAATTAGAAAAATTTAAACGACTCTTCTGAATTTTATATAAAAGTGTCATGATTTTAAGAGATCCTATTATATATATATATATATATAAAAGAGAGAGAGAGAGGACCGTCCAGGGCTTTGATTAATAAAATCCGACCTACCAATTCAATCTGATTTGGAATGCTGTCTCTGTGTGTATATATTTCCAGTTTACAGCATTTTGTATATTGCCCTCTTGTCGTTTTCCATAGCATCCAATAATCTTAGCGCTCCAATTATTTCCTCTTCATTACATTATTTTGATTTCTGTTAGTCATTTTCACCAAATCAATTGCGGCTTAAGCTCCACTTATTCCTCCTAATTTTATTTAATAATTTCCATGTAATTATTTTATTTTATTTTATTAATCATAATATCATTCATATTCAAAATGTTGTCCTTTTCTTTTTTGGAAAAAGTCGGTTTTGTAATGAAGAAAATTAACTCTTATTGTTTGATTCTAAAATTTTTAACTTATAGTTCCCTTTTTTTTATTAAAAATATTTTTATTTTTTTATAATTTAAAATACTTAAAAATTTTAATTAATAAAAACTATTTTTGTTATAAAATATAAATATATTCTAAAGTTAAATAAATAAAATATAAAGAATGCAACCCTTTAAAATTTATCATTTTCTTTATATAAAGTACTTAAAAGTACAATGGATATTTGAAAAAGGAAAATGAAAAAGAAAAATGAATAGATATATAAATGAAAATGGATCATCTTTATCTTATAAATGATAGAACAAGATAACGTGTGGATGGAAGTAATGATATGAACATGTGCACCATATCAATACCCTCTGCTTATGTCCCCATTCAATGGATGCAGGATACCACCATCTACCGAAGCTTTTTTATTTTTTACTTTCTACTACCTGGGTTTGAAAAAAAATATTTTTTAATAAAATAATTTTTTATTATTTAATTTTAATTTTAATCCATATTTTTTATTTTATCTCCCTTTATTCAAATTATTTTAAAATTATTATTTATTTTTTTTCAACACTATAACGGCCACTATTATAATTTTATTTTATTTTTAAAAAATCTCTTAAAATATTTTTTATTTAGACTACCGTAATTTATTTAATGACTTTATAAATTTTTATTTTATTTGTTAAAAAAGTATAAATGTAAGCAAAAAAAACTTTTAGGAGCTCAATCGAAAGCAAAGTTTATTGAAGGTTTAATACTAAAATTATGAAAAGTTTAAGGGCTTAAAAATAAAGTGAAATGTGTTTTCATAAATTTATTTAAAACGCCATTTTAAATAATTTTATAATGTCTGTTAGAAAAGGATGCAATTTAAGTAAAAAAATTAAGGCTCAGAGATATTTAAAAAGAAATAAATACACCTAATGAATCAAAACTTTAAGGCCGGTTGGATTTAAAAAAAAAAAAAACTAAATTTTAAATGCTTTTCCATTTTAATCAAACGTTTCGACTTGAAATTTATTCTCTCAATTTTTTTAATTGAATATAATTTTAGTTAAAATTTGAAATCAATATAAAATTCAATTATTCATTAATTCATACTTAAATTAATATTTATTTTTCAAATTCCATGTTTAATTCAATATTTATTTAATTAAATTTCATGTTTATAAAAATATTTCTATTGGATAATTGAATTGAACGTGTACAATGTAATTTCAAAATTTTAGCTAAAAATTTCATTCAATGAAAAAATTGAAATAATAAATAGAAAAATTAAATATTTAAATTAAAACGTTCTAATGAATATAAAACTAAAAAACACATAAAATTTTTTTTGTCCAATTATCATATGTGTTTAGAATAGTAGATCGTTATCTCTTATATGATATTCAATTAAAAATTCAATAAAAAATTTAATCGATTAAATTAAATATTTTTAAACGAATTTTATTGAATTTGAATTCTGAATTTGTTGTTAAGAAGATTTTATTTTACTATTAATCTGATCGGAAATTAGTTTTATTCATTTATGCAAATGAGAGCAACGTGTGGTTATTTTAAATAAAAAAAAAAAAAAAGGATCTAACAAAACTAGGAATTCCACATATATTCCATCAACTTGTTAATTCTGCAATAATAAATTCTTTCACAAAACTCCCTCTTAAAGGTAAAAGCATCTCACTATTACTATAATCTTTCTTTTTAGCTGTTTCTTCCACTTTTTTATGCCCTTTTGTACAGCTGTGCCCCTTCACTATTTTTTCTTTATTTTTTGCCACGTCATCTTTTTTTATTAATCCTGGCATTTTGAGATTATTTTACTAAATTTATTTTTTCTATAAAAAAAATTTAATTTTATTATAATTAAATTTTATAAACACAATTTCGGTAATCTTAAACTAATAATAAATTTGAAAGTTTTTTTTAAGTGAAAATCATATATAGTAAAGAGGACAATATTAAATAAAGAAAAATTAATTTTCTCCCATAATTAAAAAAAAAGGTAATTATAAAATAAGATGTAATTTTTAAAAAAAAATTAATTTTGTCCCATTATTTTTATATTAGAGAACAAAAGGTATCGGTGTTTCCAAATAATAAAATATTACTTTTATTTTATAATTACATAAAAAAATTATTGTTTAGTTTTTATATGCGAAACAATTTGATTTTTTAATTTTAAAAAATATATTAAAATATTTTTAATATTTTAAAAAGTTTATTAATTAATTTTTTTTTTATTTTAATAATTAAATATTATAAAAAAATTTAAAATATAATACGAAAAAAATTATATAGTAAATTTTAACTAATAAATTTTTTAAAATTATATAAATTAAATAGTATAATATATTTAACGGTAAAATTAATAAAAAAAATTGATTAATAAATTTTTTAAAACATCAAAAATATTTTAATATATTTTTTAAAATTGAAAGATTAATCAATAAATTTTTTATAAAAATTAAATAATAATTTTTTTATATAAATAATTATAAAACAAAATGTAATTTTATTTATTTTTTATCATTTTCTTTTAAAATGAGGGGGAAATTAATTTTCTGTTTGAAAAATAAAATTACTTATGAATTTATGTATTTTCTTCTTACTAGAACAAGTGAATAATACAAAATTTATTTATTTTAATTTTCTATGTCTTCCTTTTTCTTATTTTAATTTTTCCATCACTATATTCCAAGCAAAGGTATAAGCTAAAGTACTCACAGGTACCCTAACCGATTTTATTAATATTTTTACAATTTAAATTATTCAAAATTTTAGTTAATTATTTATTTTGTTGCTATTTGACATGTCGTTTCATATAGTTAATAATTTTTATCATTATTGTACTAACTTATGTTTTAAGTCATAAACTATATTTTTTTATAAATTATTTAAATCTTATCAAATTTAGCATGATTAGTTTTTTATTAATTATATTTTATATATTTGTGACTAAATTATTTAAATAAAACTCATTATAATTTTATATTCTTATGATATTTTTAAATTGATTGCATATATATATTTTAAATAAAATTTATTTTACATTATTTGCAAAGGTGGATGAATACAGTAAATTTAGTTTTAAATAATTAGTAAATATAAAAATATAAAAATATAAAAATATATCTTTATATAAATAATTAGTAAATATATAAATATATTTTTATAAAATATTTAAAATTTTTTTTATATATTCTAATCTAAAAAATAAAATAGTGGAAAATATTAAATATTAAAATAAAAGACACCACAATGAGAGAGAAAAAAAAATGGACACCCACGAACAAGGTGGCAATTGAAGGCAATGGGAGTTTTTCCTATATAAACCCCTCTCTGCCTCTCTTCTTCCTCCTCCCTCTACCTCTTCTTTACCCTCTAACATTCACTTTCTCTCCATCTGTGCATCCTTTTGCCTTCTCTATAACCCTTAACTCCCTCTTTTTTGTTCCTTTTCTCCTTAAGTTTCAGAAATCTTTACCTGGTATGATATGCTCCTTTGGTTTTCAGTCTTGCATTTCCTTTCTCTTTCAAGTTTTGAGTGTTTTTTTAATCCATTTGGAACTTTCGCAATCTGGGTTTTCACCTTCAATGGAGTTTCCGATTCCTGTGTGTGTTCTTTTTACTGTGAACTGTTTGAAACACTTTTAGCTCAAACTCAAAAGCAGATGTGAAGTACTGTAATGGGGTCTTTTTATTATTAAAAGCTATGATTGTGAAAATTTGTTAATTAAATGACGCAATCTGTTCTAGTGGTTGTGGATTGTCTACTCATGAACTCAACAAAGTCTTATCTCAACTACTTGGGGTTGTCCACTGTTCTCTAGATGATTCTCTGCATATGGTGCTAATCCTAGCAGATTTGAACCTTAATTTTCCTATTTTTTCACTACCCATTAGCGCTTATATTTTGAGAATTAAATTCAATCTTCGTCTAAGCTTTGATGAGTTTAAGTTAAAATTGAACTTCGAATTCACTCTCTTTTGTTGTTTGCTTAAGGTTTGTTGATTAAAGATGGAATACGAGAGGCCTAAATATGACTGCCTTCTGTTTGGTAATATTCCAAGATACCACCATTCTGATGAACTAGCTTGATTGATAACTCCAAGAGAGAAAACTAAATCATTTATTTGGATTTACAGATCTTGATGATACACTTTATCCCCTTAGTTCTGGTCTTGCGGCTGCGTGTGGCCAGAATATTAAAGGTAACTTTGCAAGGTTATGGTAATGGGTACCCTTTATTTAACAGACACCATGGAGCTTTTCTCTCAAAAATTGGGTTTCCTTCTGCAGATTATATGGTGGAACACCTAGGGATAGAGAAGAGCAAGATCACTGAATTGGGTAACCTTCTCTACAAGAATTATGGGACAACAATGGCTGGTCTCAGGGTATAGTATTTGAACATTCTTTTAACTTTTTAACCATAATATAAAATCCTTATCAGATTCCATGAGTTGCATTTTGATGGTGGTGTCTTTCTTTCTGCAGGCAATTGGTTATGACTTCGACTATGATGAGTACCACAGGTAGAGAACTGTGAATATCCTCTTTTCTGTTTTATCCCTGTTTTGTTTTGTTGATTTTCTTTTTTTATTACATGTTTTTCTGCTGGTTTGATTTACACTTGTTTTTCACTTTCCAATAACCAGTTTTGTTCATGGGAGATTGCCTTATGACAACCTAAAACCAGACCCTGTCCTGAGGATTCTTCTGCAGAGCCTCCCAATTAGAAAAGTAGTAAGTAGCCAGTAATTACCATCAACAGATAAATGACAATAACTTGGTAAAACTCCGACACTTTACTAATGATGCCTCTTTCTACTGTAAAATCTAGATCTTTACAAATGCAGACAAAGTTCATGCCCTTAAAGTTCTTACCAAGCTTGGGTTGGAAGATTGTTTTGAAGGGATTATTTGTTTTGAGACTCTAAATCCTACCCATAAGAGCACCATTTCTGATGATGAAGATGACATTGAGTTTGTGGGATCAGCTGCTGCTGCTGCTGCCAAAACTGCTAATAATGGTCCTGAAATTTTTGACATTATTGGCCATTTTGCTCAACCAAACCCAGCCGCGGTGTTACCAAAAACACCAATTGTCTGCAAACCATCAGAAACTGCCATAGAAAGGGCTCTTCAAATAGCTAACATTAATCCGTACAGAACTGTAAGTTCAAAGCCTTCTCAAGCTGGCTAAATTGGATCATTCACACACACTTAAATAGCATATACTAACAGTTCATGATCAATATCTGAGCTTTTGCAGCTGTTCTTTGAGGATAGTGTCCGCAATATTCTGGCCGGAAAACGTCTGAATCTTCACACTGTGCTGGTGAGCCTCCGATCTAAAATGATAGAGTTACAATCAGAACTTGTGAATCCTAGTATTTTAATTTTTAATGGGATATTTTTATTTTTGTTTAATGGATGCAGGTCGGTACATCTCAGAGAGTGAAAGGTGCAGATTATGCATTAGAAAGCATCCACAATCTGAGGGAAGCAGTGCCAGAGCTTTGGGAGGCTGAAATTAAGACAGATGGGTACCCTGCAAAGGTTGCAAGAGAGACACCTGTCACTGCTTAAGATATTTGCTTTCTTTGTCATTTGCTCAATGGAAGGAATGATGGAAATCAATGATCACATTATCTCAGGATCTATCTATGATCATAGGGTGTGCCCATTTCCGCCCGCTCTAGTTGACTCAGCACACAAATTGTACACCCAGTATCCTGAATTCAACGCTCAAACCCCATCATTAGAATATTAATGAAAAAAAAAATCTAATTAATTCATGTTTCCCTATTCTATGATCCAATTATGTAAATATTTACTGTAATCATTGATAATATTATTAAAAAAATTTTAAGAGTTGCTTTCTTCTTCTCCATCATGTTGAATCTAATGCTAATTTAATTTTGTATTGTGATAAAAAGGATTTTCTTAATAGATTAAACGAAAATTAATAAGAAGTCTTAAATAACAGGAAGATCAAAATATAACATTAAAAGAATCAGACCAATCCAATCTGGTTCTGAGTTAAATCAATTTTTTTCTTTGAGAAACGAAAAAAATTGAAAGAAATTTAAGCAGTAATCAAAATCGAACCAAGCCAAATCTCAGACCGTCATTAAAACCAAGGTGTGGTTTGGTCTGATTCCATCCCTTTAATCGTCTCTGAAACCGCAAATTCCAGACTAGAAGGAAGCCATGGGGAACCCTAATCCTAGCCGTACACATGTCATCAAACGAGTAGTTGATTTCGCTTGATAAGATAGGGACTTCTTACTTAAGCCAAACGGCGGGACAAAAAAACAAAATCAACTTTTAATTAATTATTAAATCTTCACCCTTACAAAAAAAAAAAAAAGAAAAAAAAATCTTCACAGCAACTCCAATAGAGTTTTCTTGAAGATTACCAACTTGTCTCTCTGAACTTCGAAAATGCCCCTTAAGAAAAGGAATGGAGCTAAAAAAAAATAGGGCAAAATATATACAATTGATTAGAAAATAGTTCATTATTGTCTTTAATCTAGAGTGAATCTTCTTGAATCATGCCAATTTGCCTTTGCATGCACTGGTTTTGCTCATCCTTCTTTGATGTGAAAGATTCAAATTTCTTTAGATTTTTCCTTTCTCCTTAATCGTTAGCGGGTGTTTGTTGATAATTGTGGTGGCTAAATCTTTCAAATTGTGAGTGAAGCATCTCTGTTGTTTTTCAAGGTGGATCTAGACTAAGTTTAGGTTCTCCTTTAGGATTTTTAGGTTTTGTTTTATCATGGGCCTTTTTCTAAGTCTAGAAACCTTTTGATATAGAACTTATTAGTTGGGGCTTGATATAGAACCTACCATGGGGCTTGGACTTGTTTTATCAAATAAAGGTCAATGTTTAATTTTGTTATTAAAAATCAAAAAAATCTCTTATTTTGAAGATAATTTCTATTTTTATTAATTTTGTTCGTAGGTCGGGTAATGATGTAACTCATGCGCTTGTTCGAACTAGTTATAGTATTTTGGGTCTGGTTGAGATTTTTTCTTCATCTATTTATTAAATTTTTGAATTAATCGTTTTTAAATCTTAATGAAATTTACAACTTTTATTCAAAAAAAAATAATATATGAAGTTTAATTTTTTATACATATGATATGTCATGTATAATAAGTAAATAGTTTACCATGTTATGCATACAAAATGAATCTTAAATATTGAAGTTCATGTGTTTATTTTAAAATTTGATTAAAATTTTACTCGAATAAAAATATTAAATTTTTATTATTCAATAATAAAATGTTTGAATTATTGTTAATAGTTAACCTTAAAAAAAAAAAAAAAAACAATTAACACCAATAACATGCTTTTTCTTTGGCTTGCGAGTGAGCTCCTGCATAGCATGTTACACTCAAGAAACCCATTCTTTAAAGTAGAAGGCTCCATATTTAACAAATTGCTCTTTTTTAAAAAAAAAAAAAATCAAATTCAAGAATTCTAAGTTCTAACTCACTTTCACATTCATCACAAGATTAATCCGCTAAATACATACTCGTACACTTATATTTTAATATTTTTATTTATAAAATACTTCAATTTTAATTATTATTTAATAAATATTTAAATTTAAAAAAATATTTTTAAATATAATTTGATAATTTTTTTTAAATTTAAGAGTTTAAAAATAATATTTATAAAAATTTTAGTGTTTATAAATAATTTTTTTCTAAATTTAAGTATTTATTAAATTACAATTAAAATTGAACTTGGTAAAAATGTTAAAATGCTTTAATCAAGATTGATTTATCATCCAGCTTGGACCTCTTCATGTCATGTACATGAATGCATGCATGTTGCAATTAGAGCCAAACACTCTAAGGTGCTTGACAGATAGCTTCCAGCCAATCTAGACCTCATCTGGTGATATTCCTTCTTAGCAAGTAGCCTATTAAATGATATTATTGCCAATATATACCATTGGTTTAATATAATTCATTTAAAAAAAAATTAATAAATTTTTATAAAATCAAACATAATTTTATTTACTTTAAAAATAAAAATTTTATAAATTAAAATAACAATAAATTATTTCATTATAAACAACAAAATTAATAAAAAAAAATTAAATTTTTTATAAAATCTTATCACAGTTGTAGACAATTGTTGTAGTAATACTAATATCTTATCTCAAGGTCTTATCTTCATGTCAATTTGATTTCAATTCCTTTTTTTTTTAAATAATTCTAATTAAATATTAAATTGGATTTTTTTTAACAGCTATGTTAAGATTAAAATGAAACAATTTGATGGGGAAAAATTAAAATTTTATAACCACACATGGTAGCAAGTTTGATTTAGGATATTTTAATAATCTTTGAGTGGCTATAATTGAAGCAATGGCAATGATTTGCCATCCTTTTGTGGATGGCTGGCTGGCTGGATGCCTTCCTTCCTCACATTCACTTGAGTCATAATCAATTTCCAATCATTTAAATTGAAGTTTGGAAGGCAATGGTTACCAACCAAAATAAATAAAATTAAAATGACACCAATGTAATCCTAACTTCGATAATCCAATATTTTATAAATAATTTAATATTAATTACACATATTAGATCTGGGGAGGATTTGATCACACTGAGAAATATATGGAAAGAAAATGACTTTTTAATTAATTAATTTAGGGCTAAATTATTGGTGTAATATGAGTAATTTAAGCAATTAAGATGGATCAGAAATTGCCAACAAACCAAGGATGAAGCTGGCAAATACATTAAAAATAGATAGATACCTAACAAATACAAAAGCCCTGCATTCTGTGCAAGTACTAAAATGGACCGTTGAATTGTAACGTGTTAAATTTCGAAAGTGAATAATATCTAAATAGTACTATTTAAATAACGATTAAATAATTAATTTAAAATTAAAATAAATTTATTAAGATAATGAGAAATTTAAATAAAAAATTAATTTATGGACTTATTTTATATTTTTAAAAAATATTAAAATTAAAAGAAAATATGCTATAGTTTATTTTGGTAAGGATATATTTGATTAAATAAATAAAGAATAAGAAAAGATGTGTAATAGGAAAGAAATGTGAGGTTAATATAAAATTATAAATTTTTGTGGGCAAAATGATAAGATAAAGATATTTTTAAGGGATCAATACACTCTCGACACTTGACTGTTTTCTAATCATTATAAAAAAAAAGTTTGAAAAGAATTATGGAAACTCATTTTCTTCCACTTTTCTTTTTTCTTTTGCCGGATGAAAGAGAAGAAAGTTCTACTCCATCTTCAACTACCCTTACACCAAATTTCTCTTTTACCCCACAATTAAATCTTTATTTTACCCAAACCCTTTTTCTAGATAAATATATTAGAAGGGAGTAGAAATTGAGAGAAACTTCAAGATTGGAGAAAGAGGGGATAGTGACTAAGTGTAGGAATTTTAAAAGTATGTTGAAGATCTTAATTTATAAGTGTTTATTATCATATTTATAAGAATTATTTTGGGGAGAAATTGAATGTAGTTTATTTTCTTGCAATTCATGAAAATCAAGTTGAGAAAAATTTGAAAGGAAAAGAAAGGAAAGCTTAGGAAGGAAAAAGAAGAGAAGAAAGTATAGAGATTTTGAAGAAAAAAGTTTGTGCTCAATTTTTCTTAAATATACTCATGGAACACATAAGAATTGTCTGCGCTACAGATTTGATAAGAACCTTCTTATCTACTTTAGAAGAAATCTACTATTCCATTAGTTAATTCTCTTCCACATTCTCTCCCTCAAAAAATCAAAAACTATTTTTTATTCCACCCAATAAGAGAGATTAAACCCAAGTAAGCAAAGGTGAGTGAACATTAAGACATTGCAAATGGTAGAATTCACACTATAAACCACATTAGGATTAATATATAAATATAATTAACATTAATTGTTGCACTTGTACCTATTATACCATTAGCTATTTACCACATATCAAATGAATATATGTGATGTAGATCAATATTAAAATATATTAAATACGAATCTCAATAATTCAAATCATGTCAAACTTCATCCATATCAGAATTTTATCCTTATCCGATAGGATCCTACATCCTACATTAGATATAACTCTATCATCTCATACACTTCTAACAATATCCAATATGCTATATAATGAGCTCACAACCTCCATAATCAGGTATACTATTATCTCAATAGTCAATTCGATTATTTATTCATTATCCATACTGACTTAAGCATTAGAGAGGTTGCCAAGTCAATCCACACGATAGTCTCTCTTATTTTATAGATCCATACCTAAAAAAACATGATGTAAACAATAGCATTGGTGCCGCAAGTGGGAATTGATACAAAAGTTATGTATCTCACACTTTTTTTATTATTTAAAGAAAATTGTGATCAAACAAGTAGAAATTTGAGTTTCTGCAATGAAAATATTGCAGTCACTAAAGGATTTTATTCCATCACAAAATCTACTACAGCAAAATTTATATCTCTCACACACTTTATTAGACATCTGGGATTCTGCAATGAAAGAATTACCATCACTAAAGGGTTTTATGTTGTCGCAAAAAAGTTATGTAACATATTTGCGATCAACCTAGTCCATGTTTGCTACCTTCGTCACAAACTTTTTGCGATTGAAATTTATAAGTGGCTAATATAGCGGCAAACCTTGTGACAAATTCGCTGAATCAGTGACAGAATTTCGCCATCGCTAAATGACATGCATTAATATTTTGTTACTTTTAAGTATCACTCAAGCTCTCATTAAACATGAAAGTTCATCAATATTAGTCTTTTATTAAGTTTATTTTACAAGATCTACCATCATATTAATGACTTAGAAAGAGCCATTTATTGTATATAAAAAAAAAGAGAAAAAAAAAGTTACCAATTATTTTATTGGCAAAATTACAATATTTACAAATATCAACTAAGTAATTTTATGTGTTTGACAACCATCGGTCCTCATGCAAATTCAATTTTTTATATTTACACTTTAGCACGGGTATTATGACCTTTGCACTCTAACCATATTAGTCAAAGTACTATGCATATACATTCAAAACGTTGATATTACAATAAATGGTTTGATTTGAATTTTAAAATTACCCTCACACATGTTGTCTGGCTTTACTATTATACTAAGAAATTTCATAAAAATTTTGCATAAGAATTAATTTTACAAATGATGTTCAAAAGGTTATGTCACTTATAAGAAAGACACAACTTTAAAATGATGAGACATACCACAAATCAAAAGTTTTACGCTCATTTTCAACAGCCTTTCGTCCATTAAGTGGATTTCAAAATCAAAGCAACAAGTTTGTCAAGGAAAGAAGAATCCCACAAGACGACGAGTTCATCAAGAGGAAAGAATCCCATAAAGTGACACGTTCATCAAGAGAAGAAGTATCCCACAAGGCGACAAGTTTGTCAAGGAAAGAAGAACTCCAAAAGTGACAAGTCGTCAAAGGAAAAGAATCCCGTAAGGTGACAAGTTCGTCAAGGGAAGAAGAATTCCACAAGGCGACAAGTTTGTCAAGGGAAGAAGTATTCCACAATGCGATAAGTTCGTCAAGGGAAGAAGAATTCCACAAGGCAATAAGAATCTCATAGGGCAATAAGTTCATAAAGGGAAGAAAAATCCCACAAGGCAATAAATTCGGCAAGGAAAAAGAATGCCACAAGACGACAAGTTTGTCAAGGAAAGAAGAATCCTACAATGCGATAAGTTTGTCAAGGAAAGAAGAATCCTACAAGGCGACAAGTTCGTCAAAAGAAAAATCAAGGCACATTATTGCTAGAATCTCATAAGGCGACGGGTTCGTCAAGGAAAAAATTAAGGCACATCAATACCAGAATCCTACAAGACGATAGGTTCATCAAGAAAAAAATCAAGGTAACTCATTGCCAGAATCCTACAAAGCGACAGGTTCGTCAAGGGAAAAATCAAGGCACATCATTGCCAAAATCCCATAAGGCGACAGTTTCGTTAAGGAAAAAATCAAGAAAACTCATTGCTAAAATCCCACAATGTCATAAGTTCATCAAGGAAAAAACCGAGACAACTCATCATCATAATCTCACAAGGCGATAGGTTCGTCAAGGGAAAAATCAAGGTAATTTATCACCAGAATCCCATAAGGTGACAAGTCTGTCAAAGGGAACAATCAAAGAGATCCCATAAGGCAATAAGTTCATTATAGGGAACCATCAAAGCGATTCACCAAAATTTCACAATGCCAAAAATTTCATCAAAGGGAATCACTAACGCATTTCATTGCCAGAATTTCGCAAGCCGATAAGTTCGTCAAAGTGAACCATTGAGGTGTTTCATTGCTAAAATCCTGCAAGGCAATAAATTCATCAAAGTGAACCATCTAGTATCGAACTTTAAGATTCAAAAACTAGGGGAGGGCTACTGATGTAGATCACTATTAAAATATATTAAATCTGAATCTCAGTAATCCAAATCACATCAAACTCCTAATAAAGTGGTAGAACTCTAATCACAATAGGATATTATGCATATAAGAATATTATCCTTATCCGATAGGATTCTACATCCTATCTTGTAACGGCCCGGAAACCGGACCGCTATCGGCGCTAGGATCCAAATCGACTTAAGATCGCCGGGACCCGTAGTAAGCCTACTATACATCCTGTACATCAGATAAAATCTCATACATGATCAACATTTCATAAAAATTTTAAACTTTTTATACACCAAGCTTGACCTGTGCATGCACCAAAACATTAAATATACAAACCCCATACTAGAGCCCTCATCAAATGCTCTAGTGGAGCAACATAACATATGTCAAGCCTGGTTCAACATAACTTATCATTAAAATATTTCATAAGATCATGTACAAAAGTGATTATCATACATTAGGGCCAAGCACAATACTAATCCTCATTACATCACTGAACAATACCTTACATTACATTTCATTATTTTACATATCATGTCCACTACTAATCTATTACATATACAACCTTTACCCTTGACGACTTCTCGGTCTATCCTGAACCTGCAAGCCTGGGGTTTAGGGGAAAGGGGTGAGCTACTAAAGCCCAGTGAGCAGAACAATAAAACAATTTAAATAACATATGCTTCCATGAAATGCATCATATCACAGACAAATCACATCAAGGATGGACTTGTCACCAATGACCCTCTACATAATCCAATGTGCCCAGCCCACAACGGGAGCTCCTCAGGACTTTCGCTTAACATATCATGACATAACATATCCAATGTGCCAGGGGCATAGAATGAGCATCGACCTGGACTTTCTCTTACTCTGTGCCAGGGGCGTAGAATGGGCCTCGACCTGGACTTCCATACCATATCATATCATATCATATCAAGGGCCAATGGATCATCCAACATCCATCCACATCAACATCATATTATACAATGCATCATATTCATGAATTCTAATGCAAAACAACCTATTTCATACATGGCATTCATGATGCATGATCATGCTTAAAAGTTTATTTACTTGCAATAAAAGAGTTGTGTTCTACTCATCTCTAGCTGACTCTGAACTAACTCTGAAGCAGCTAACACTGCTGGCCTCCTCGGTTCCTCGGGTCCGATCCTACACAGGTGGACTCAAATGAGAGACCAAACAAATTCTAACATGACTCTAAGCAACTCCCCAAAAAATCCCCTAAAACATCATAAAACATTCATAGAAAACATGCAAAGGAAGGCTGAACATGGCACTTTCGGCGGCAGGTTCGGCGGTCGAAAGTCCCTCCAGAGCCAAAAGTCAAGCACTTTTGGGGGCAGGGTTCGACGGCCGAAGGTCCTTTCAGAGCCGAAAGTCACCCACTTTCGGGGGCAGGTTCAGTGGCCAAAACTCCCCTCCAGAGCTGAAAGTCCAAACTTTCAGGGGCTAGTTTAAGCGGCCTAAACTGCCTTCCCTGGCAGGTTCGGCGGCCGAACCTTGCTTCGGCGGCCGAACCTGGATCCTTCTGAGTGGCAGAACCCGATTTTGCCATCCCATATTCAACCACCCACAACAACCCAACATGCATTCAATTATTCTAAAATATGCATAAACACTTATTCAAGCATATAGGGGCATAAAACTAGCCTATACCCTAACAAACATCACATTAAGCATACATTTATCATTTAACTAACATAAACCCTAACATTTTACCCCTAGCCTAAACATGCATCAAAATCCTTAACCCCTTCTTAAAACTTACTTAAAACATGAAAGAAGAGAAGGATCTACACTTACCTCTTGAAGATCGAGAGGAGGGTGATCCAAACTTGGAGATTGGGAGAAATCGAGCTTCGGGGGTCTCCAAACTTCAAAAACTTGATCTTAGCTTAAAAATCTTCAAAACAAAGTAAAAACTCGTCAAAACTTGAAGGGATTGAAGGAAAATAACAAATCGACCATGGAAGGGCGAAATCTCACCTATGCCCAAAAATAGAGAGAGAAAACTTGCCCATTGTAATACCCGGCTAGACTCCGGTATCGAAATTTCTACCGTCCGGTGGAATCTCGGATGTCGGAAACCTCTAGAAGGATAAAATCATGTTTTTATAAAATGTTTTAATGTATTTTATGATTTTAAGTAAGAAAGAAATTGAGTTTTGAATGAAAAAGACCAAGGAGACATTTCCAGGTTCGGCCGCCGAACCTCAGGTTCGGCCGCCGAACATTGGATAGTTTAGGGGGGCAAGTTAGGCTTCCGAAAGTTTCAAAGGTTCGGCCGCCGATCCTCATGTTCGGCCGCCGATCCTCATGTTCGGCTGCCGAACTTGCATGAGTTTTGGAGGCACTTTAGGCTGCCGAAAGGTGGTCTGGCAGCCCTTATAAAAGGGCTCCATGGCCGAAATGGGCAAGCTTTCTCCCCATTTTCGGCCAACGGTGAGTCCATGCTCTCCCATGGTCGTTTTTAATGTTTTTCCTCCAATCTTTTATGTTTTAACAAGTTTTACCTTGATTTGAAGATATTTGAGCAAAGGAGCAAGTTTTGGAGCTTAGAGACCAAGGAGTGGATTTCTCCCCATCTCCAAGCTAGGATCGTCTTTCCTCTCGATCTTCAAGAGGTAAGCTTAGATCCAACCTTCCTTGTATGTTTTAAAGAAGATTTATGAAGATTTATGGGGTAGAAATGCATGTTTAGGTTATGGTTGAGTTTATGGGTTTATGTTATGTTTTTTAGCAATGTGAGTTGTTTGATGTGTTTTGGATGGGGTTTAAGTTGGTTTGAGACCCCTAGGTGCTTGTATGCTTGAGTTTGCTTGTTGTAGAATAGGTAAATGCATGTTGAATGAGTTGGGAGGCTTTTGTGCATGTTGGAGCTGAGTTTCTGCCCTTTGGGAAGAACTCAGGTTCGGCAGCTGAAGGCTCTTTCAGCCGTCGAACCTGCCTGTGGTAGCATGTATCGGCTGCCGAACCCTGCCCCCGAAAGTGGACTTTCGGCTCTGGAAGGGAGTTTCGGCCGCCGAAGGTGCCGCCGAACATGCATGAGTTTCGTCTCTGGAGGGAACCTTCGGCCGCCGAAAGTGCCGCTGAAGGTGCATGACTTTCGGCTCTTGAGGGACTTTCGGCCGTCGAACTTGCCGCCGAAAGTGCCCTGTTCAGCCCTCCTTTGCATGATTTATGTGATTGTTTGAAAGTGTTTTAGGGGGTTTTTGGGGAGTATTTTAGAGTCATGTTCTAGTATGTTTGGTCTCTCATCTGAGTCCACCTGTGTAGGTTCGGACCCGAGGAACCGAGGACCTCAGCAGTGAGATAGCTACTTCAGAGTCATTAGAGCTTCAGCCAGAGGTGAGTGGAATAACTCTTTATGTTTTAAAGCAAATAAATAAATAAATTTTGAGCATGATACATGCATCACATATGCCATGAGATATACTAGGTTGTTTGCATTAGAATTCACGAATATGTTACATTGCATAACTTGATGATGATGTGGATGGATGTTGAATGATCCTTTAGTCCTCGTATATTATGGTATGATGATGATACGGTACGGAAGACCAGTGAGGCCCATTCTACGCCCCTGGCACTATGTTAAGAGAAAGACCAGTGAGGCCCATTCTACGCCCCTGGCACGATTGGACTATGTAGAGGGCTATTGGTGACAAGTTCATCCTTGATGTGATTTGTTTGTGCTGTGTTGCATTTCATGAAAGCATGAAATATAAATTGAATGTTTTACTATTCTGCTCACTGGGCTTTATAGCTCACCCCTCTCCCTTAACCCCCAGGTTTGCAGGTACAGGGTAGACCAGGAGGTCAGCAGGAGTAGAGTTATGTTATTGTAATAGCTAGATGTGGATATGAATATGATGTAATGTGAAAGTATAGTATAGAAATGTAATGTATTGATGCTTATGGAAGTTTAGAGTTGTGCTTGACCATAGTATGATTGTTAATCCCCTTGTGGTACATGATCTTAAATGTTAAATGATGATTATTGTAAATCAAGCTTAATGTATGTTATGTTACCCCATTGGAGCATTTGATGAGGACTCCAGTGAGGGGTTTCATGTTATGATTTGTGCATGCACAGGTTAAGCTTGGTAAAGGAATGAATGAATGAAAGAATGAATGAATGAGTGAATGAATGACCAATGAGAAAGTTTTAAAATTTTTATGTAATTGTTGATCATGTATGGGATTAAACAGGTATACAGGATAAATGTTTGGCTTGCTACGGGTCCCGGCGGCCTTAAGCCGATCTGGATCCTAACGCCGGTAGCGGTCCGGTTTTCAGGTCGTTACACCCATTTTCGGACAAGAGGCCTTTTATAGGTGGCTGGCCAGACCACCTTCGGGGGCCAAAGGTGCCTCCGCAAGAGGCCAATGTTCGGCGGTCGAACATGAGGTTCGGCGGCCGAACCTGGCTTTTCCTTCCTTGGTCTTTTCTTTTAAAACTCAATTTCTTTCTTTATTAAAACCATAAAAACACATGAAAACACTATAGAAAACCATATTTTATCCTTCTAGAGGGTTTCGACATCCGAGATTCCGCAGAAAAGTGGGAATTCCGATGCCAGAGTCTAGCCGGGTATTACATATCTTATCTAGGATTCCTTATTCTATCTTATCTAAAATTTCTTATCCTATCTTATATAGGATTCTACATCCGACGCTAGATATAACTTTATCATCTCATATACTTCTAACAATATCCAATACGCTATATAAGGAGCTCACAACCTCCATAATCAAGTATTTCATTATCTCAATAGTCAATTCAATTATTTATTCAATACCCATACTGACTTAAGTATTGGAGAGATTGCCAAGTCAAGCCACCCGGTGTTCTCTCTTATTTTACAGGTTTATACATAAAAAAATATGATGTAAATAACATCAACAAGTATAGTTTTAATTCATTGTAAGTATTTGTCTTCCAAATTTTAGAAAATCTCAAAATTATTATTAGAGAGAAAAAAAATTATACTGTCCCAATATATCTTTTTATTTGTGTCTCAAGCTCTTTCTTATTTGTTGTCCTCTGCTCAGGATAGACGTCTTTTGCATGGTATTAAGTTAGCTCGAGCAGCTTCAGTGCTTACTAATATTTTGTTTGCTAATGGTACCTTGTTATTAGCTCAGGCTACACGGGCAGAAGCAAATAATTTGTTGTCTTTGGTGCAATCTTATACAACAGCTTTTAGTCAGTTTGTTAATTATCAGAAATCATATATTTTATACATCGTTGCCATTGAGGAAGGAGATTTTATCTTTGTTCTCTATGATTGAGGTTTCTTCCTTAGATAAATATTTAGGTTTGACAGTGTTATTAGGAAATTCACGACAACAAGCTTTAGCTGAAGTGGGTCGTATGCGGGTTAAGACAGTCATGGAAGCAACAATTATTATTACATGTTGGTAGGGCAACAATGATTCAATTGGTCTTGTTTGCTATTCCCAATTATTCCATGTCCGTATTCTTGTACCCTAAGTTGTTTACTGCTAAGCTTAACAGTTTATTGTCTCGATTTTGGTGGGATGGAAACGTAAACTCTTCAAAGATTCAATGGATTAGTTGGAAATGTTTGTGTATTTCTAAGTTTCATGGTAGTTTGGATTTCAAGGATTTTGAGTATTTTAATTTGGCCTGTTTGGTGAAGCAGTGTTGGCGACTTCTTCTTTCTCCATCCAGTTTATAGGTTAGAGTACTAAAAGTCCTATACTTTCCTCATGATACATTCTGGGAGGCTGGATATAAATGAAATAGCTCTTGGATCTGGCAAAGCCTCTTAGTTGGGAGGGGTGTTTTACGTGATGGTGTTTGTATATGTATTAGAGATGGCAGGTCTACTCGTATATGGTCTGACCCTTGGTTGCCCCAAATAGATGGGTTTCATTTAAAATGCCCATCTGAGCTCCCTTATAACGTTCATTTGGTATCAGATTTAATCAATCACACCACTCTTGACCGCTCTCATAAACTGCTCTTTTGTCTCTTTCCACATCAGGTGTGTATCCAGATATTAGCTATTCCTATTGCTCCTCTTGGTACTTCAGATTCTCTCATTTGGAGTTATACGGGGAATGGTCAATATATTGTTCGTTCAGGCAATTGGTTTCTAATTTGTTGTAACTCTGGTTGGCTCACTCACCCTTCTTCCTCGATGAATCCTTACCCTTCTTCATGGAAAAGTATTTGGTCCCTTCAAGTAATGCCAAAGCTAAAGTTCTTTATTTGGCGCACAATTCATAATGCTTTACCAGTGTTAGCTAATTTGGTTAGATGTGGCTATCTTTCATATTCCAGGTGTTTGCTTTGTCGGTCTAACCCCGAGTGTAATACCCGGCTAGATCCCAGCATCGGAATTCCCACTTTCCAGCGGAATCTCAGATGTCGGAACCCTCTAGAAGGGTAAAATATGATTTTCTAAAGTGTTTTCATGTGTTTTTATGGTTTTAATAAAGAAAGAAATTGAGTTTTGAAAGAAAAGACCAAGGAAGGAAAAAGCCATGTTCGGCCGTTGAACCTCATATTCGGCCGCCGAACATTAGCCTCTTGCAGAGGCACCTTTGGCCCCCGAAGGTGGTCTGGCCAGCCACCTATAAAAGGCCCCTTGTCCGAAAATGAGCGAGTTTTCTCTCTCTATTTTAGGGCATAGGTGAGATTTTGCCCTTCCATGGTTGATTTGTTGTTTTCCTTCAATCTCTTCAAGTTTTTTTATGAGTTTTACGTTGTTTTGAAGATTTTTGAGCTAAGATTAAAGTTTTGAGGCTTGGAGACCCCCGAAGTTCGATTTCTCCAAATCTCCAAGTTTGGATCACCCTCCTCTCGATCTTCAAGAGGTAAGTGTAGATCCTATCTCCTCTTATGTTTTTAAGTAAGTTTTAAGAAGGGTTAAGGGGTTTTAATGCATGTTTAGGCTAGTTGTTAAATGTTAGGGTTTATGTACCCTTTACATTAAATGCATGCTTATGTGATGTTTGTTGGGGTATAGGCTAGTTTTATGCCCTTATATGCTTGAATAAGTGTTTATGCATGTTTTAGTATAGTTTTGATGCATGTTGGGTTATTGTGGGTGGCTGGATTTGTAACGACCCGAAAATCGGACTGCTACCGGCGCTAGGATCCAGATCGGCTTAAGGCCGCCGGGACCCGTAGCAAGCCTGACATAGAACCTGTAAACCTGTTCAATCCCATACATGATCAACAATCATACATAAAAATTAAAACTTTTCTTTTCATCATTCCTCATACACCAAACTCAACCTGTGCATGCACTAACATAATCATAAACTTGACCCCTCAGTGGGATCTCATCAATGCCCCAATGGGCGATACATCATAAGTTGAGTTGGTTAAACATAAACATCAATAGACATTAAGATCATGTATCAACAAGGGATTACAATACTCATAGGGTCAAGCACAACTATAACCTCAATATACCTCATTACATAACATACTGTAATCTCTTACATTACATCATAGTACAATTGTCATGTCCACAATCTAACTTATTACATAAACATACTTCAAAACTCTGGCTAACCTCCTGGTCTACCCTGTACCTGCACATCTGGGGTTAGGGGAGATGGGTGAGCTACAAAGCCCAGTGAGCAGAATAGTAAAACATTTAAAACATATGATAACATGAAATGCATCACATCACAGCTAATCACATCAAGGATGAATTTGTCACCAATAGTCCCCTACATGGACCAACTGTGCCAGGGGCGTAGAATGGGCCTCACTGGTCTTTCTCTTACATAACATAGCATAACATGGTCCAACTGTGCCAGGGGCGTAGAATGGGCCTCACTGGTCTTTCTCTTACATAGTGCCAGGGGCGTAGAATGGGCCTCACTGGTCTTCCGTACCGTATCATCGTCATCATAGCATAGGGGGACTAAAGGATCATTCAACATTCATCCACATCATCAACATAATATGCAATGCAACATATTCGTGAGTCTAATGCAAACATCCTATTATATCTCATAGCATTCATGATGCGTGAATCATGCTAAAACTGATTTATTTATTTAAAAGCGTAAGAGTTATTCCACTCACCTCTGGATAGCTCTGACCAGACACTGGGGCAACAGACTCACTGCTGGGGTCCTCGGTTCCTCGGGTCCGAACCTACACAGGTGGACTCAAATGAGGGACCAAACATACATGAACATAACTCTAAACTATCCCCCAAAAACCCCCTAAAACACCTCAAACAATCATGCAAAAACATGCAAAGGAAGGCAGAACAGGGCAGGTTCGGCGGCACCTTCGGCGGCCGAAAGTCCCTCCAGAGCCGAAACCCAGGCAGGTTCGGCGGCCGAAAGTCCCAGACAGAGACGAAAGTCTCTTTTCGGGGGCAACTTCGGCAGCCGAAAGGCCTGCCTCCCAGCCATGTTCGGCGGCCGAAAGTTCCTTCGGCTGCCGAACCTGGTTTCTGCCAAAGGGCAGAAACTTGGCTCCTTTATGCTCATTTGCCTCCCAAAACCTCAAATCAAGCATAAACTGGTTCTAAAACATGCATACATATCATACATCACACCTAGGGGTCTCAAACTATCAAATACCCCAACTACAACACTTCAAACATGCCACATTGTTCAAAAACATAACATTTGCTCAAAAACTCATACAACCCTAAACATGCCATTCTACCCCGTAAAACAACTTAAAACTTACTTAAAACATACAATGAGCTTAAGATCGGCTCTTACCTCTTGATGATCGAGAGAGAGGCGACCTAAACTCGGAGATCCAAGCAAATGAGCTCCTGAGTTCCCAAAGCTCCAAAACTTGTCTTAAATGCTCAAAACTTGCAAAGTGAGGTGAAAACTCAAGAAAAATGGAGGAGATTTGGAGAAAGAACACAAGATCTGGGGAGAGGGAGGTCGGAAGCTAGCTGTGGCCGAAAATGGGAGAAAGCTCGCCCATTTCGGCTAAGTGACCCATTTATAGGTGGCTGGCCAGGCCACGTTCGGGGGCCGAATGTGCCTCCGCATGCATGCCATGTTCGGCGGCCGAACCTGGACTTCCCTCACTTATGCCTTCGGGGGCCTAAGGCTCACCCGAAACACATGCATGTTCGGCGGCCGAACTTTCAGTTTCTGCGGCCGAACCTGAGCTTTCCTCCAAGGTTGTTTTTATTCAAAAACTCATTTCCTTTTCATTTTTCAATCATAAAAAACATTAAAACATCTCATGAAAACATGGTTTTACCCTTCTAGAGGTTCCCGACATCCGAAATTCCACCGAACGGTAGGAATTCCGATACCGGAGTCTAGCCGGGTATTACATTCTCCCCCCCTTAAGAACATTCGTCCCCGAATGTTCCTCAACTAGCACATGCATAGCAAACAACAAAACATACACACATAAACACATAAAGATCTAACCTTAAAAGAGATGGGGATATTGCTGGAGCATGGACTCCCGTGTCTCCCAAGTACATTCTTCCAAATTGTGGTGGTTCCAAAGGACTTTCACCATCGGGATTTCCTTGTTTCTTAGCATTCTGATCTGGGTGTCTATGATCCACACTGGCTGCTCAAGATAGGTGAGATCCTCTTGGATCTCCACATCAGGCTCACTAAGAACCTTGCCCGGATCTGACACAAATTTCCTCAACATTGAAACATGGAAAACTGGATGGATTCTTGCCATTGAAGCAGGCAAATCTAGCTTGTACGACACATTCCCAATCTTTTGCAAGATTTCAAAGGGTCCGATGTATCGCGGGGCTAGTTTACCTTTCTTCCCAAAGCGAACCACTCCTTTCATTGGAGACACCTTGAGCAATACCAGATCCCCCTCCTGAAACTCTACTTGTCTTCTGCAGACGTCTGCATAACTCTTCTGTCTGCTTGGAGCAGTCTTGATTTTCTCTCTGATTATGGGTACCACCCTGCTGGTGATCTCTACTAGTTCAGGCCCTGCCAAGGCCTTTTCTCCAACTTCCTCCCAGCAAACAGGTGACCTGCACTTCCTCCCATATAAAGCTTCATATGGAGCCATCCCGATGCCAGCATGATGGCTGTTATTGTAGGCAAACTCCACCAAAGGTAGATGTTGCCTCCAACAACCGCCAAAGTCCAGCACACACATTCTAAGCATATCCTCGATAGTCTGGATGGTCCTTTCGGATTGTCCGTCCGTCTGGGGGTGGAAGGCAGTACTGAAATCCAACCTAGTACCCATGGCATTCTGCAGACTCCGCCAAAACCTGGAGGTGAACTGGGGCCCTCTGTCCGACACTATCGAAACCGGAACCCCATGCAGCCTGACGATCTCATCCACATATACCTGCGCCAACTTGTCCACAGAGTAGCCACTCCTGACAGGGATGAAGTGAGCAGATTTGGTGAGTCTGTCCACAATCACCCATATGGAGTCCAATCTGTTGGACGCTGCCGGTAACCCCACTACGAAGTCCATAGCTATATTCTCCCATTTTCACTTTGGAATAGGTAGCGGGTTAAGCATTCCAGCCGGCTTCTGATGTTCCAGCTTCACCCTCTGACATACTTCGCAGGCGGACACAAACTATGCCACTTCTTTCTTCATCGCTGGCCACCAATACACCTTCTTCAAATCTTGATACATCTTGGTGGCCCCGGGGTGAATGCTGTATCTTGCATTATGAGCCTCTCTCATAATGTCTCCTTTTAGCCCTCTGTCATCTGGTACACACAGTCGACTCCCATAGCGGAGGATCCCCTTACTGTCAAATCTGAACTCACTGTCCTTGCCTGACTGAACAGTCCTGGCAATCTTCACTAACTCTGGGTCCTCATGCTGTTTCTGAGCCACCTGCTCCAGAAACACAGGTGTCACTTTCATCTGAGCAACCAAGGCACCTGTACCAGACAACTCCAACTGTAGACCTTCATCAATGAGCTTGTAAAACTCCTTCACCACTGGTCTCCTCTCTGCCGTGATATGGGATAGACTGCCTAGTGACTTCCGGCTTAGGGCGTCTGCCACGACATTCGCCTTACCCGGATGATACTGAATCTTGCAATCATAGTCACTCAGCAACTCTACCCATCTTCTCTGTCTCAAGTTCAAATCTCTTTGACTCAAGATGTACTGCAGGCTCTTATGATCTGTAAAGATCTCACATTTTACCCCATAGAGGTAATGCCTCCACATCTTGAGCGCAAAGATTACTGCTGCCATCTCAAGGTCATGTGTGGGGTAATTCAACTCATGCTTCTTCAGCTGCCTAGAAGCATAAGCAATCACCCTCTCATTCTGCATTAGCACACAACCCAGTCCCACACGGGACGCATCACAAAAGACTGTAAAGTCCTCATCACTAGATGGCAGAGCTAAAACTGGTGCTAAAGTCAACCTCTTCTTAAGCTCTTCGAAACTCTCTTCGCACTGGTCGGTCCACAGAAACTTCTGATTCTTCCTGGTTAGTCTGGTCAGAGGAGCTGCTATTTTTGAGAAGTCCTGAACGAACCTCCTGTAGTAACCTGCCAAACCCAAGAAACTCCTGATCTCCGTCACTGAAGTGGGTCTAGGCCAGTTAGCCACAGTTTCTGTCTTCTTGGGGTCCACCTCTATCCCATTCTCTGACACTACATGCCCTAAGAACGAAATGCTCCTCAGCCAGAACTCACACTTAGAGAACTTGGCATACAAGCCATGTTCCCTCAAGGTCTGCAAGACCAACCGCAGATGATGGGCATGCTCCTCTGCATTCCTGGAATACACTAAGATATCATCTATGAAGACAATAACGAAGTGATCCAGGTACTGGCTAAACACTCTGTTCATGAGATCCATGAATGCTGCAGGGGCGTTGGTTAACCCGAACGGCATTACAAGGAACTCAAAATGCCCATATCTAGTCCTGAAAGCCGTCTTTGGCACATCCTCATCTCTAATCCTTAGCTGATGGTACCCAGATCTCAGATCTATTTTGGAGAAACAACCTGCTCCTGCTAGCTGGTCGAATAGATCGTCGATCCTTGGCAAAGGGTACTTATTCTTGGTAGTGACTTTGTTCAACTGCCTGTAGTCGATACAAAGTCTAAGGGATCCATCCTTCTTTCTCACGAACAAAACTGGTGCACCCCAAGGGGAAGTGCTCGGTCGGATGAAGCCCTTTTCTACCAACTCTTGCAACTGTTCCTTCAACTCTTTCAATTCTGCTGGCGCCATCCTGTAGGGAGGGATAGAGATCGGTCGGGTTCCAGGCATCAATTCTATCTCGAACTCTATCTCCCTAGCAGGTGGTAAACCTGGCAGCTCGTCTGGGAAGACGTCTAGAAACTCTCTAACCACTGGCACCGAGGCGGGCTCTCTAACCTGACTGTTAAGCTCTCTCACATGAGCCAAATACCCTTGACATCCCCTCCTAAGCAACCTACGAGCCTGAAGAGCTGATATCAGACCTCTAGGTGTACCCCTCTTGTCTCCTCTGAAGACAACCTCAGACCCATCCTGACCTCTGAACCTGACTACCTTGTCTCTGCAGTCCAAGGTAGCACCATGGGTAGATAACCAGTCCATCCCTAGAATGACGTCAAAATCTGTCAAGTCTAGAACCACAAGGTCGGCGGACATGCATCTTTCCTCAACAAACACAAGACTACACTGGCAGACTGACTCTGCCACTGATGGGTCACACTTAGGTCCACTGACCCAGAGAGGACACTCTAACTCAGAGATCATCAACCCTAACCTCTGGACGGCTCTCGGTGTAACAAAAGAATGAGATGCACCAGGGTCCATCAAGGCATACACATCTGAACAACCAATGACTAAATTACCTGCCACCACGGTGTTAGATGCATCTGCCTCCTGCTGAGTCATCGTGAAGATCCGTGCTGGAGCTGATGGACCTTCACCCCTGAAACCCGCTGAAGAAGAGGCTGCCCCTCTCCCTCTGCCTCTGCCACTAGCCTGCGTCATGGCTGGAGCTGCTGGCTGCGCTACACTGCCTGAAGCTGTCTGCTGGGACTGTGCCATCGGGGCTGCTCTTGGACAATCTCGAGACATATGCCCCTCCTGACCACATCTGTAACAGGCCGTCGTCCCAAACCGACATACTCCCCTGTGTGGCTTACCACACCTTGCACAAACTGCATTATCCGTGCCAGAGCTTGAGCCACTCCCTAGTCCCAGACTGGACTTGACCTTGTTCCAAAACTTGTTCTTCTTTGGCTTCTTGGTGGTACTGCTCCACCTCTTGCTGCCTGAAGCTGTTGCACTAAAAGAAGAAGAGCCTGGGGTCTTAGAACCAGAAGGCTGTGCCACTGACTGTTTAACTGTTCCCTGAACGATGGCACTGGCCTCCATTTTTCGGGCCATATCCACTATGGCATGGAAGCTCTCCCTATCTGCTGACTGGATCAAGGAGGAATATCTGGAGTGGAGTTTCATGATATACCTCCTTGACTTTTTCTGATCCGTGTCAAGGCTTTGCCCTGAAAAGGGCAACAGCTCCAAAAATCTGTCTGTGAACTCCTCTACACCCATCTCATCAGTTTGCCTCAACTGCTCAAACTCAATCATTTTTAGCTCCCTCGAGCTATCGGGGAAAGCCCATCCCGCAAACTCGTTTGCGAACTCTTCCCAAGACATGCTATCCACTTTCGGGTTCACATAATTCTTGAACCATTCTCGTGCCTTCTTGCACTTAAGTGTGAACCCAGCCATCTGAATGGCTCTACTATCATCAGCCCCAATCTCATCTGTGATCACCTTGACCCTCTCCAGATACACAAACGGGTCATCCCCTTTTTCATACTGGGGAGCACCCAACTTTATGTAGTCAGTCATCTTGACCTTGCTCCCACTGGCTGAGCCAGGTCTAGGAGGTTGGGTAACTGGGGCTGCTGGTTCTGCTGGAGGAGGAGGTGTAGCATCCCCTGGGGTAGGGTTTGCTGGATTTGGATAGTAAGGTGGAGGTGGATACATTGGGTACTGTGAATATGGTGGGTAGTAGGGTGGGTATGGCATCTGTGTGGGATAAGGGGTGAAGCTAGGGTAATCCGATGTACCTCCCATCGAATATCCGGGATTTTGTGAGAAGTGTGGGTAGTGGGGTGGCTGAACAAATCCCGAGGCCTGAGTGCCTCCTTGGGACTCTCCCATTCCCTCTTCTGACATACTAACTCCCAAACTGCCATCCCTTCTCTGCTCTACATCCATATCATCCCCCATGTCCTCTGATGCTCCTCCCTGAACTGTTCCTCTAACTGATCTGCTTCTACCCAGATCCAAAGACCTTCTAGGGTCCCTCACTGCTCTGTCCCTGTTGGACCTGCTTGACATTGCTCTAGGCAATGTAGGAGGACGGGCGCTCATGCCCTCATCCTCAGGTAGTACTCCAGTCAATCTTGCTGATCGACGAGTTCCTCTCATCCTGTTTTCTGGAAAATAGTACACATCACATAAACAATAGCATCATATGGTTCATGTGGGCACACATGAACCCTCATCACATACATCACATATCATTAATGCACATGCATATAATCATGGCATTTCACATCATCATGCAAGACAGGACTCCACATCCTATTCTAGTGGACATGATCTTCCTATTGTGCTTGACCTTCTATAACATCTATGAGCCCGACACTCTAGGTCCGACCATATGAACCTAGGGCTCTGATACCATTCTGTAACGACCCGAAAATCGGACAGCTACCGGCGCTAGGATCCAGATCGGCTTAAGGCCGCCGGGACCCATAGCAAGCCTGACATAGAACCTGTAAACCTGTTCAATCCCATACATGATCAACAATCATACATAAAAATTAAAACTTTTCTTTTCATCATTCCTCATACACCAAACTCAACCTGTGCATGCACTAACATAATCATAAACTTGACCCCTCAGTGGGATCTCATCAATGCCCCAATGGGCGATACATCATAAGTTGAGTTGGTTAAACATAAACATCAATAGACATTAAGATCATGTATCAACAAGGGATTACAATACTCATAGGGTCAAGCACAACTATAACCTCAATATACCTCATTACATAACATACTGTAATCTCTTACATTACATCATAGTACAATTGTCATGTCCACAATCTAACTTATTACATAAACATACTTCAAAACTCTGGCTAACCTCCTGGTCTACCCTGTACCTGCACATCTGGGGTTAGGGGAGAGGGGTGAGCTACAAAGCCCAGTGAGCAGAATAGTAAAACATTTAAAACATATGATAACATGAAATGCATCACATCACAGCTAATCACATCAAGGATGAATTTGTCACCAATAGTCCCCTACATGGACCAACTGTGCCAGGGGCGTAGAATGGGCCTCACTGGTCTTTCTCTTACATAACATAGCATAACATGGTCCAACTGTGCCAGGGGCGTAGAATGGGCCTCACTGGTCTTCCGTACCGTATCATCGTCATCATAGCATAGGGGGACTAAAGGATCATTCAACATTCATCCACATCATCAATATAATATGCAATGCAACATATTCGTGAGTCTAATGCAAACATCCTATTATATCTCATGGCATTCATGATGCATGAATCATGCTAAAACTGATTTATTTATTTAAAAGCGTAAGAGTTATTCCACTCACCTCTGGATAGCTCTGACCAGACACTGGGGCAACAGACTCACTGCTGGGGTCCTCGGTTCCTCGGGTCCGAACCTACACAGGTGGACTCAAATGAGGGACCAAACATACATGAACATAACTCTAAACTATCCCCCAAAAACCCCCTAAAACACCTCAAACAATCATGCAAAAACATGCAAAGGAAGGCAGAACAGGGCAGGTTCAGCGGCACCTTCGGCGGCCGAAAGTCCCTCCAGAGCCGAAACCCAGGCAGGTTTGGCGGCACCTTCGGCGGCCGAAAGTCCCAGACAGAGACGAAAGTCTCTTTTCGGGGGCAACTTCGGCAGCCGAAAGGCCTGCCTCCCAGCCATGTTCGGCGGCCGAAAGTTCCTTCGGCTGCCGAACCTGGTTTCTGCCAAAGGGTAGAAACTTGGCTCCTTTATGCTCATTTGCCTCCCAAAACCTCAAATCAAGCATAAACTGGTTCTAAAACATGCATACATATCATACATCACACCTAGGGGTCTCAAACTATCAAATACCCCAACTACAACACTTCAAACATGCCACATTGTTTAAAAACATAACATTTGCTCAAAAACTCATACAACCCTAAACATGCCATTCTACCCCGTAAAACAACTTAAAACTTACTTAAAACATACAATGAGCTTAAGATCGGCTCTTACCTCTTGATGATCGAGAGAGAGGCGACCTAAACTCGGAGATCCAAGCAAATGAGCTCCTGAGTTCCCAAAGCTCCAAAACTTGTCTTAAATGCTCAAAACTTGCAAAGTGAGGTGAAAACTCAAGAAAAATGGAGGAGATTTGGAGAAAGAACACAAGATCTGGGGAGAGGGAGGTCGGAAGCTAGCTGTGGCCGAAAATGGGAGAAAGCTCGCCCATTTCGGCTAAGTGACCCATTTATAGGTGGCTGGCCAGGCCACGTTCGGGGGCCGAATGTGCCTCCGCATGCATACCATGTTCGGCGGCCGAACTTGAGGTTCAGCGGTCAAACCTGGACTTCCCTCACTTATGCCTTCGGGGGCCTAAGGCTCACCCGAAACACATGCATGTTCAGCGGCCGAACTTTCAGTTTCGGCGGCCGAACCTGAGCTTTCCTCCAAGGTTGTTTTTATTCAAAAACTCATTTCCTTTTCATTTTTCAATCATCAAAAACATTAAAACATCTCATGAAAACATGGTTTTACCCTTCTAGAGGTTCCCGACATCCGAAATTCCACCGGACGGTAGGAATTCTGATACCGGAGTCTAGCCGGGTATTACAGGATTTGTAAGGTAGAATCGAGTTCTGCCCTTTGGGAGAGCCCAGGTTTGGCCGCCGAAGCCAGTTTCGGCCGCCGAACCTGCCAGGGAAGGCAGTTTAGGCCGCCTAAACTCGCCCCCGAAAGTTTGGACTTTTGACTCTGAAGGGGAGTTTCGGCCGCCGATCCTGCCCCCGAAAGTGGGTGACTTTCGGCTCTGGAAGGACTTTTGGCTGCCGAACCCTGCCTGACTTTCGACTCTGGAGGGACTTTCGGCTGCCGAACCTGTCGCCGAAAGTGCCCTGTCCAGCCTTCCTTTGCATGTTTTCTATGAATGTTTTATGGTGTTTTAGGGGGGGTTTTTGGAGAGTTGTTTAGAGTCTTTATAGAGTATGTTTCGTCCCTCATTTGAGTCCACCTGTGTAGGATCGGACCCGAGGAATAGAGGAGGCCAGCAGTATTAGCTGCTTCAGAGTTAGTTCAGAGTCAGCCAGAGGTGAGTAGAACAGAACTACTTTCTATTTTAAAAGTAATTAAACTCCTAAGCATGTTCATGCATCATGATTGCCATGGTTATAGGTTGTTGCATTAGAATTCACGAATATGATGCATTGCATAATTTGATGTTGATGTGGATGGTCATTGGATGATCCATTAGTCCTCGATATGATATGATATGATATGGTACGGAAAGACCAGGGTTGCCCATTCTACGTCCCTGGCACAGAGTAAGGAAAGACTAGGGTTGCCCATTCTATGCCCCTGGCACAGTTGGACATATTATGTTATGTTTAAGAGGAAGTCTTGAGGAGCTCCGTCGAGGGCTGGGCATTTATTGGATATGTAGAGGGCTATTGGTGACAATACCATCTTAAGGTGATTTACTTGTGTTGTGATGCATTTCATGATGGCATATCTTTATAAACTGTTTTATTGTTCTGCTCACTGGGCTTTAGTAGCTCACCCCCTTTCCCTAACCCCCAGGTTTGCAGGTTTAGGATAGATTGGAAAGTCGTCAAGGGTAAAAGTTTTGTATATATAATAGATTAGTAGTGGACATGATATGTAAAATGATATAATGTAATGTAAGGTATTGTTCAGTGTTGTATTGAGGATTAGTATTGTGCGTGACCCTAATATATGGTTAATCCTTTTTGTACATGATCTTATGTTAATGTTTAATGATGAGTTATGTTGAAACAGGCTTGACATATGATATGTCACCCCGCGAGAGCATTTGATGAGGGCTCTAGTGTGAGGTTTTATGTTTGTAGTTATGGTGCATGCACAGGTCAAGCTTGGTGTATAAAAAGTTTAAAGTTTTTATGAAATGTCGATCATGTATGGAATTTTATCTGATGTACAAGATGTATAGTAGGCTTGCTACGGGTCCCAGCGACCTTAAGTCGATTTGGATCCTAGCGCCGGTAGCGGTCCGGTTTCCGGATCGTTACACCGAGACTCTTGAATATATGTTCTTTCATTGTAACTCGACCCACTTAATCTAGTTCACTAGCCCTTATGCATACAAACCTATTTATAACGGTATTTCTAGTTTTTTGGTATGGTAGGAGGCCTTATTAGCACAGTCCTTCTTAGAAACAGAGAAGTCAGTTTTTTATCTCACTACACTTACTCTTTGGTGTATTTAGAAAGAGCGCAATCGGTGTGTGTTTGAAAAGATGGCTCCGGACCCTTTACATGCTGTGTCCCGAATTTTGGCTGACTTTTCATAGTTACAGCTCAGTGATGTTTTTGCTGCTCCTCCTCTTGTCTCTTCTCAACTGTCTAATTGTGCTCCACATAATTCTATTCCTCCTGGTACTTTTGTGGTAAGATGTGATGTTTCATGGAAGGATCAATTTTTCCTAATGGCTATAGTTGTGATTATCACTAAGAGTGAGAGACAGGTTATACATAGTATTGCTAGATATGTCTGGTGCTTGTCAGCCCTTATAGGCAAAGCACGTACCTTTTTGGGCGGTGTCAAGTTAGCAATTTCGTTAGGATTGAGATCTATTGTCTACAAAATTGATTTCTATGTTTTATATATTGCACTACATCGTCCTCATGCTTTATCCCCGTAGGAGATTAGAGTACTAGTAACTTTTATTTCGCAGCTATCTTCTTGATTGCACCATTTCACTTTTGTCTACATTCCAAGACACCTTAATACACAGACACCTTAATACATGGGCATATATGATTGCAAAACTCTATGCTCATAATTTGTTACTTTGTAATTAGATTTTGTATGATTTGCACTCTCTAACATCTTTTTTTGTAATATTTGCTGCATTTGCAGCCATGCAATATATTGCAGTTTAAAAAAAATTATAAAATAAATTGCGCACCGATTTTTTTATAAAAGGATTAAACTATTTAATTTTATAAAATAAATAGATATTTTAATTAAATAATTTTAAAATAAAAATACCTCAAATTTCAAAAAATAAAGATACCTCAATTCATTTTTTTAAAATATAAGGTCTAATAGTTTATATATATATATATAAATATAATTTTTATCCCATTTCAATGCCTACCAAAATTTGTTATGAGGCTCTCTCAAAGAAAAAAAAAAAAAAAAAACTGTGTTGTCTTCAACCATCCTATGAACCAAAATCAACCGTGGCGTGCAGTTGAAACATTGATTTTATATATGGTAAATTATATATTTTTTATCCCTGTATTATATTATAATTAACATCTCAAATTTCTTTATTTAAAAAAATAATAAATATGTTTTTTTTATAGAAATTGGAAATACGGAAACTTGAATCTGAATATTCTATGAGTAAAACACCTTTGAACACTGGATCAATCCATGCTATTTTTAGTTTTATACCTTTGTCCATCAATTTATTATTATCAATTGGAAGCATTTACAATGGTAAAAATTATTAATAAAATAATAATCTTCATTAAAATTACTTTTCAGTTTTCAATAAAATTTAAAATAAATAAATAAATGGAGAGCAATGAGATTGTTGGGCTCGATTTTATCTGTCTGGGCTTATTGGTTCGTACAAGATTGTATTTCCTCTCTTTCTGTTAAAAACTGAGAATTCTAGCAGGCCTGTAGTTAGGGCCTTGGCTTCCTTCTCGTAAAAGAAAAATCAAATAATTAATTTAATTAATTACCGTATTTAAAATTAAAAAAAATCATTTTTTATTTTAAAAAGTTTATTTTAAAATAAATAAATATGATTTATAATGTAATAATTTAATTATATTCTTTTCTCGCAAATGAGTTTTTTAAGTGAAGTTCCACTAAGTGTAATGCAAAAAAAAAAAAAAAAAACCTGAAAAATATAATTATAATATATTTGATAATTATGATTTTTTTTGTAATTTATGAGTAATATTTATATGTAATTATATTTTTTTTTTTTGAAATAGGGGTTTGGGGAGTCGAACCTTAGACCTTTCAAGGCTACAGGATGCAATTTCCATCAGGCTAAACTTTAGACTTTATATATTTGTAACTTTCTTTATTATTTATATGTAATTTCTCTTAAGAATTTGCTTTATTGCAGAACTAGTTCGTAATTTGCCAAGCTGTGGCCATTCTTTGCCCTATCCAGGCAAAGGGACAACCTTTTCTCCTTATCCAAAGAGTAGTCCCTCTTTCTCTATCTCTGACCAGATCTTTACGAGTAAATAAATATTTGTTGGTGTTTTGAAGGTAACTCAAGATATTTTTAATGAGACCAATCTTGACTCTTTCCTAAACATTAAACAAAAAAAAAAAAAAAGAAGAAAAGTTAGAAAGAATTCTGAAACCCATCTCTTCCGCTTTTCTTTTTTCTTTTGTGGAATGAAATTCTCCTCCATCTTCCACTTCCCTTACACCAAATTTTTCTTTTGCTCCCCCACAATTAAATTTTTTACTTCAGCCAAACCCTTTTCCTAGGTAAATATATAAGAATGGAGTAGAAATTGAGAGAAATTTCAAGGTTAAAAAAAAAGAGAATAATAACAAGAAATTAGAGTTAACGAAGAAAATGACACGATGGAAATTTTGGTATCAGTATGTGATTTGGCCCAAAGTTAAGCCAATGACTAAATTAAAATTTTGTCATTTCTTTAGGATAAATTAAGTATTAAATAAGTTGTAATTATGAAAATTACTTCAACTTAAAATTTTGTTTGTTAAAATTGTAATTTGGACTAAAATAAATATATTGAAATTCTTTTGGGCTAAGATGGAAATTTTAAATGAAAAAAGTGGAGGTGGCTGAAATTTTCAAAGATTCAAAGGAAAATTTAATACATATATATTAAATTGAAATTATGAGATTTACAAGAGATTTGAATAATGAAAGATATAGAGGGATCAAATTAAAATTTTAAGGGTTAAAATAAAATTTATTAAGATAAAAATGAAGTATATTTGAGAAGTAAAGTTAAAATTTTAAGGAAAAATTGGAAATTATGAAACTAAGTTAAAGTATTGAAAATATATTAAATAAATAGTTTTGAAAAATTAAAATTTTGAGCTAAAAGAAAAATTTTGATAAAGTTATAAATTATAAAATTAAGTTAAAATAATTGAGTTATAAATTAAATGCGATGTTGAGTGAGAGATTTGAAAATTTTTTTGGATTAGATGATAAATTTAAATAAGATTATAAAGATTAAATTTAAATTTAAAATAAAATGAAATTCAATTCATTATATTAAATGTAATATAAAAATTTAATAAATTTATATGGTAAAAAATATATTTAATGTAAATATAAATAAGATTATAAGGATTAAATCTAAATTTAAAATAAAATCAAATTTAACTCATTATATTAAATGTAATATAGAAATTTAATAAATTTATATGGTAAAAAATATATTTAATTTAAATATTAGGAATTAAATGTAAATTGATTAAAATTATAAAATATAAAAGTAAATTAGTGAAATTAAAATAATTTATAAATTTAAGTGTAAATAATGTAAAAGCAGTTAGTTTTATTGATACTAAACAAATATAAAAGTAATAATTAGAGTTTGAGGGTAAAAAAAAAAAACCAAATAATAAAAACTTTAAAACAGCAAAAGGTAGAGATGTGAATTATACATATACATAATTTTATTATTATAACTAGTTTAATTATTTTTATATTATATTTAATTTATTTATTCTCTTTTAATATAATAAAAAAGAAAATATAAATAAAAATTAAGAAATAGAATGAGAAATATTAAAATATTTAACAGTTAAAATTAATAGAGAAAATAATTAATAAAATTTTTATAAAATTTTAAAAATACTTTAATATTTTTTTAATAAATAATAAATTAATTAATAAAATTTTTATATTATGAAAATTAAATAATAATTTTTTATTGTGGTTATTAAAATTAAATTGAATCGTTTAATCAAATCGATTTAATTAAAAAATTAAATTTTAATTCGATTTGATTTAATTATAAATTTTCAACTTTAAAGAATCGATTTAATTTGATCCCAATCATTTGAATTAAATTGAATTTTCTAAATCAAACGGATTACTTTTTCTAAAAAAAGTTTTTACTAATTGTCAATTGTAAGATCGAATCCTACTCCTTAGGGACCGAAACTCATCAATTTAACTATTAGACTACCAGACTGATGATATATTTTTTTTCACAAATATTAAGTATCTATAAGTATGAGATGTTCACATAAATAAATTTTAACATATAAGTATAGTTTATATATATAAAAAAATTTAAAGCAATTTAGAAAAATAATAGTATATTATAATTTATTTTATTATATATTTTTCACTTTATTATATTTTATAAAGTAAAAGAATACATAAACTTTTAGTTATTTTGTTATAAAATTTTAATATATTATTATTTATTTTATTAATCATTATGAAATTTTAATATTAAATGTTTTTATTATATAAAATTGAATATTAATATTTAAAATTTAAAATTATTTTTTAAAAAATATTTTGAATTTCAAAATTTAAGAAAACTTATTTTAATAATTATTTAGATATATAAAATAATAATTATAATAAAAATATTATTACTAATATTATAATATTTATTTAATAACATACCGATTAAATCTGAACCTTAATTCTTAAATCTTTTAACACTTTGTATGCACCGATTCTGTGAGCGGGTTGAATCTAAAAATATTATTTTTATTATAATATTATATATTTTGTAAAAATAATTTTATTTTTATTTATAATTATTTATAAAATTATTTATATCATATTTTATAAAAATATTTTATTATTTTTTATATAACAAAATGTAAATTTATTTTTATGCAAATAATTTTTATAAAAGAAGTAATAAAAATTAAAAACCTATTTTCTGTTTTAAAAAATAAAAATCATACAGTGATATCAAATGCACTCTAAATAATTAGATATTAAAAATTAAAGTACTATTCTGTTCCTCCTATAATTTTTATTCTTTATTTTTTCATACTGGTAAGAAATGTAATTTTTTAATTTTACTCATCTTATAAATATTAATTTTATAAAATATTAAAAAATATTTTGAATATTTATTTAAAAATATAATTAAAAATAAAATAAAATAAAATAAAATATATTATAATAGTTAATTCATATATTAGATATAATATAAAAAATAAATAATAATTTTAAATACTTAAAAAGAAATAAAAATTTTTGGATGAAAAAAGTAATGTATAATTAATCACAAATACTAAATAATAAATTCTACTTAAATTTGGTAACCGCTGCCAAAGAGAAAATGAAAAGCTTGTCTCGCTCTTTCACCGGGATGTGATGGAAATCAAACCACTTCAATTCCATCAACTAAACTAAACTCGTCCAATGCCAACTGCAACACGTGTCCATCCCTCTTCTCGTTCATTGTCATATCAACTTCCAGAATCTTCTACTCTTTCATTTCCCTCTTTTTCTTCCTTCTCCTCTAAGCATTTTCCCAACAACCCATAATAACCTCAAGTCTTCTTGGAGCTTCGCGCGCTTTCGCTGGCAATGGCAGATTCGCGTCCAACCACTGTTCTTGTCACTGGAGCTGGCGGCAGAACTGGTACTTTCTCTCTGTCTCAGTTTATTTCTCTTTTGCAACGTTTGGTTGTTGTCAAATCGATGGAAGCGGACAGGGAGGAATTTTGATGTTTGATTTTATCTTTTGGTAATTTTTGAACCTTTCAGATTTTGGGCAAAAGGGGAAAAAAATCTTGTATAAAGTTTATAATGTGTGAAATTGGGATTTTTAGGAGGGCTCTACGAATGTTTTCTGTTGATAATCTCGCGCCTTTATGTAGTGTTGATGACAATTGAAAATAGAATTGTTACTTAATTGTGCCGTCTGATTAGAAGCCTTGTTGGATGTGCTATCTGATATTAATTGAGTATAAATTTAGGCTTAAAGTGGTTGAATCGCTCTTCTTGCTTTGCATCCGTAAATATTTTTGCTTTAGAAAAAGGCAGAGAAGGGATTGATGCAGAATGTAGATATGCAACTTCAGCATGCTACATATGTTTGCTCCTAATTACATCAATGTTTATTTCCACAATGGCAGCAAATTATGGACTTTGGATTGCCTGAATTGTGCAATTATATTTCGGCAGAGTGGCTTTTTTGATAGCTCTGTGATATTATAGATGATTCACTTCATTTGATCTTGTAGTTTCTAGTGCTTGCACATTTTCCTTTCGTTACTGAGGCTAGAAGGAGAGGATGTAACCTCTTCCTCTTCTTATTTTCAATGAAGTGATGCATTGTTGTTTGTCTTTTCTTTGCCATGATTTGTTGCGTTATCTATGGCAGGTTCAATAGTATATAAGAAATTGAAGGAGAGATCTGACGAATATGTTGCAAGAGGATTGGTCACAACTCAAGATAGCAAAGAGAAAATTGGCGGAGCAGAGGATGTTTTTGTTGGGGATATAAGGGAAGCAGAAAGCATCACCCCAGCCTTCCAAGGAATTGATGCTCTCATAATTCTAACAAGTGCAGTGCCAAAGATGAAGCCTGGGTTTGATCCGTCCAAAGGTGGAAGGCCTGAGTTCTATTATGAAGATGGAGCATATCCCGAACAGGTAATCCACACACTTACCTAGATTTTGGCTCACCCTTCAATTGTTTTTTTTTTTTTTTTTTTTTTTTTTTTGACGTTGTTTGATGCAAAATTTTATTTTAGGTCGACTGGATTGGTCAGAAGAATCAAATAGATGCTGGTGAGAGTCCATTCTTGTTGTTTTATCTATTCCGTTTCCTTTTTTAGATTACGTTTTTTTTGCCTGAATTAGATTTTATCATTTGAACAGCTAAGGCTGTGGGAGTGAAGCAGATTGTGTTGGTTGGTTCTATGGGTGGGACGAATCCGAATCATCCCTTGAACAGTTTGGGCAATGGGAATATATTGGTCTGTGATCCTTTTATATTCCACATAAATTTACTTCCCGTTTATGGTCTTTCGTAGTCCTAAGTCAATAAGAACTAGTTGCTCTTAATTTTCCTAACTGGACTTCTCCTTTGACTATTTTATTGTCCTTTCTTCCATTGTGAGGCTTAATTTGTTATCTTGAATTTATTTTAGATCTGGAAGAGAAAGGCTGAACAGTATTTGGCTGATTCTGGTATTCCATACACAATTATAAGGTAGATTCTTTCCATCTAATTTGTGCTTCCCATTTCAAAATTTGGTGTGAGGGACATCCGTTATGGTCAAGATACCTTTGGTGGAGTTTCATATTTCTATAAAGTCAATGGTGGAGGAAACAATAATTTATGTTATATGGAGTTCTATTCTCAAAGTTGTTTGTTGTGGCGAAAATGGCTTTGGAGCGCTCGTATGATACACTGCCTACTAAAGGCCTCTTTCCCTTTAGCCCTTTAAAATATAGAATATAAATTATGAGTGCATCCATATGTTGTTCCCTTGGATATTTAAAGACATTTGTACATTTCTACCCAGCCTGAACCCGATGAATTTTTCACCATGCTATTGCACTCTCATTCTTATTGTTTCTAATATCTTATGTAGCTTGCCAATTGACATGGATGTATTTGGATGATTTAGGGCTGGAGGCCTGCAAGATAAAGAAGGAGGTGTCCGGGAATTACTTGTTGCAAAGGATGACGTGCTTCTTCAAACAGATACAAAATCCATTACAAGGTCAGATGTTGCAGAAGTCTGCATTCAGGTACTAATTATAAGTTTGCAACTGCAAACGTGTAATTTTCCTGGGGATCTTTCTGCTTCTCACAAAATTGAAATGGATCCTTGGCCTATTTGTTTCAGAGTACTGATTTACATTAGTATTTTACTTCTTCCCCTCTCCTGAACAGGCATTAGCATTTGAGGAAGCTAAATTTAAGGCATTTGACTTGGCCTCTAAGCCAGAGGGAACTGGCACTCCAACAAAAGATTTTAAGGCTCTCTTCGCCCAAGTGACTAGTCGATTTTGAATCTCAGTTGACCATTGTTGCTCTGGTCTTAGATATTGTATTTATGTGTTTAACTCAATAAAGAGTTGCTACCTGTTGATTAGGAGAAAGAAAATAATAAGAGGATACAGGGTGGATCTATGATATACAATTTCTTAATTGATAATACAAAGGGAACTCTCAATTGACGTACTCACGTACTTTGTGAATATTAACCTTCATATCCATAGCTCCGATTTTGCCTTTTTTCCTATTTTTCAGACTGTAGAAACCTTCATGATGGGATTATGATGTTGTCTTGGACAACACAATATGGGATGAAAGCAACTTAAGAAGAGAAATGAACCCCATTGAGCCAAGGCTTGAGTATATATGCTAATCTTGCAGATCTTTTTTTTAAGATGTTAATAAGGTATGAAATGACTAAAATGCTCTTCTTTCTAATAACATGTATACTATTTAATCTCTTTAATTCCAATATAATAATTCTGAAATCTTGTAATTTTATGATCATAGTCTTCTAATTTCTGTAATTTCATAATAATAATAATTTAGTTCTTAGGGTGTTTTGAAAAATCAATGATTAATTAACTATTTTTAAAACAAGAATAATTAAATAGTTAGTTTCACTAAATCATAGGGATTAAGTAATAATTCCCAAAATATTACAAAATTTGATAAGCCTGTAGAAGAAGAAGAAGCCAACCTTTCACTAAAGATATTACCTGATTTTTACTTGCATCACAATACTTGTGGGAAAATGGAAACCATCAGGACCAAAGGCTTCGAAGCTCCTAAATTAAAGACAACATTTTTAACTTTCTCTTCAGTGACAGTTCACATAAAGGTGCAGAAGACACCACTGAGAGGATGGAGATGATGAGTTGAGAGCTCTTTGAGTGTGAGCCTCACTGTCTGTTTGCCAAAAGTTTGTCAACGCTGCAAACTCCCTGCAAGTGTTGAGTTTGTCCGCCAACTTACCCAAGGGAGAAAATTCAGGCCTCTCTATTAACCTTCTCACAAAGCCATCTCAAATCAAAAGTGAACCGCTTTACTACTATCTTATTGAAAGCTAGTGAAGGAAGAGAATCAGAGGCCTGTGATGAGGCTTCCATTGTTGATTAGGCACTGCATGTCTTGTCAATTCTCTCCATAGTTATAGCTCGACAAGAATGCTTTTTTGACCAAGTAAACGAGATTCCTCTAAAGCTTCATCGAAAAGAAAATCAACGAATGCTTTTGCAGAGAATTATGAATACCTTTCTATCCCTAGTTGTCCTTCTGAGAGTTGCATATGTTTAAAATTCCCCCATGATAAGCCGGCAGAGATATCACGTCTTGCATGCCACTAGTTACATGTTTTATTATTTTCTTTATATTTATTAATTAATATTATTGTATAATAATGTATGCTTTTATAATGAAAAATATATATAATAAAAACATTTTATCTAATGTGTTTCCTTTTCCTTTTCTTGTGGTTGCTTTTCATTTTTGTAGATGAGCATGGGAGAGAACTTCATCTTTTGATCTGCTTTTGATTTCAAGCTTAAGGAAACTTTTATCTGGAAGGGTTCTCCAAGTTTAGTGACAACATCTCTGGGGCTTATGAGTTGCCATTGTGATTCAAGCCGACCCTTCGAGTCTATGATGACCTTCAAAGCAAAAAGAAAGTCTTCTTTCCATGGTTTTGAAGTTGGTCAGACTATTTTGTGGGTGGTGACCTTTAGTTGAGATGGGGCTTCACTATAAAATATTAATTATATATTTAATAATTAAATTACTTATTTTTAATTTAAATTTAAAAAATTAATTAAAATTACACTCAAATATAGATATTGAACTAATTTATCTACAACTTAAATATATATTTAGATTAAAATACAAAATAATATAAACGTTAATTTTTTATTCAGTCACTTGATAATATGTTACTAAATTATTAAATTTAGAAATTTATATATTAATTAAAATTATATTGAAAAAAAAATAAATTAAAATAAAAAAATAAATTAAAATATAAATATTTATAAACGTTAGATTGACTTAAAAAATAAAAATATATATCTTAAATAATTATAATATATTATTGTAAAAAATTGATGAATAATATAAAATAAAAATAGTTAAAATATAAAATAAATAGACCACTGATAATTAGGATGGTATTAGATGTGTGAAAAAATTTTAAAAAATGATAAGATTATAAATTATAAAAGAAAGTAGATGTGCCAAAAGTTTGTTTAAACCCGCCGCCAAAGCGAAATATACAAAATTTAAAATTTTCTTAAATATATATATAAAATTATAAATATTCATAATAATATTTTATATCTGGTGCAGCCGCCCACTCTCTACCCCTTCCTCCGCCTCTAATATATTTATATATAGTAATTTTATTAAACGTGGGTTGCAATATTCATATTTTTTTATATTATAATATTATTATAATATATTAATTTTCAATGATCAAGTAAAAAAAATTTAAAAAAATTCCAAACTAAATATTTATTCAATTTAAGAAAAAAAATATTCTTAAAAAATACGATCTAAATTTATTCAGGAAAAAAAATTAACTAGATATAAAATATTATTATGAATCATTCATATTACATATTTTGATTTAATAACTACTTATATTTTTATAATTATTAAATTAATTCATGAAAATATTTTTTTTATTAATCTAATTATTCCCACCTTCTTCTCATTTTTATATAAAGTAGAAATTATAGATTTTAAAATTTAAAATTTTAGATAATTTTATAATCAATTTGAGTAAAATTACCATTCACTTTAAAATTTAAATATAATTACCCATTCATCTAATAATAAAGGGGAAAATAATTTATATATTTCAAAAGATATGTTATTTTAAATTTGTCTTTCAAGAAATCCTTTAATATTAATCAATCAAATTTGAACTTATTATTTTAATATCCATTTTAAAATTGTGAATTTTATTTTAAATATTTATTATTTTTATATTATTTTTCATATTATTTAAAATTTGAATGTGTTATTTTAATATTTTTTAAAACCATTTGAATTATAAAAAAAAAAACTTAAGTAAAGGAATTGAAACATAATTTCAATTAAGAATTTCAAATTTATATAAAATTTACAATTACTTTAAATAATAAATAAAAATTAAAAATAATTTAACAATTAAATTAAATTTAGTTCTATTAGTCATGTTTATGACGATATGTCTTGTTTAGGTCTTGTAATTTCTGATGTTAAAGTTTTGATGATAGAGTTTGGTGTAAATTTGGAGTGCAGTTCCTCTCTCTTTTAGTTTTAATATAATTTTGAACGATGTCTCTAATTTATCATATGATGATTTTTTTTAAATAAATTAAATTAAATTTAGTTATTATATTACAATAACACAAATTCTTAATCAATATTATAAGTAATCGATTTAATACAACAATCAACAAAATGAATCATGAAATATTACCATAAAATAGGATTATATAACAAGAGTTTGATAAGTTGATACGCGGTCCCATCCGTGGAAAAAAAGACTGGTATATAATAATACTTGATTTTTCATCAAGACTCGCTTTCCCCTGTAAAGGTCGAGTCTTCACATAATGTTACCGTTAGTAGATATGATCCAATAGATCCTTATTATGACTGTAATTACAAAATCACCAATCAATTAGTTGATGAGATCTCCTATCAATTAGCATGTACCAGCCAGATTTTCAAGAAATATTGTAATTAACTTCTTACAGTAGAAAACTAACAGAGATAAATGTACGCAATTCTTATATAACTACTTTTGAGTTCTAAGCAACTCTTTATACTCGCCCCATTTTTTAATTTATTGACTTGAGCATCGAAGTGGCTGTCGTAGGTGCTAACCACCTCACATTCTCTTTCTTGCAGGATTGACTACTCACAGTATAACTCTATTTCAGCTACATCATCAACTTTATTTCAATAATATTATTTGGTTCCGTTGCAAGAAAATTCATTGAATTCTCTTTGTTCATTTGAATTAAAATCGGTCTTTTATCCCTTTTTCTCTTAAAAAGAAATCTCTATTTTCTCTCTCGAAATGGCCGGAAATTCACGGGTTGCTGCTAAAATTGCTACCAATGAGAGAGCGATCATTTCTTTCACTCTGGGCAGTGGACAAAACTCACCCCCTTTGGTAGCCGAAGTAGATTACAACGATATGAACAATGGCAAATGTTCCAATACATCAAAAGGTTGCAAGCCACTCTCGAGCAATACAAAACTCGGGAGGAGGAACCATTCGTGGCTCCTAGAGGAAGGGAGGAAACTTTCCGTTGATATCCCAAGGCCTCAGGCAAAAGCATCTAGACATGGCTCAAAGGGAAGGCCAAGTTTAAAGAAGAAGAGTCACCAGACGATGCTCCAAAGGATGTCGAATGGAAGCTGATATGGGCTGTTCAAAGGTACTAGAAAGAGCAAAAAGAAGACTATGGCCTAGACGGTGCCTCACTCCTATAAGAAAAAATCTTAGCAGAAACTTTTTCAACCAAGTTTAAGTTGCCAACCTAGGACAAATATGATAGAACAGTAGATCCCGGAAGTCACCTGGCGATTTTTAGGATGACCATGTAGCTTTAAGATGTCAACGACTTCGTATTATGCCCAGTGTTTTTATCAATACTCACAGGTTTGGCTCAAAAATGGTACTAACATTTGAGCCCAGATTTAATTCAAAAATTTACACAATTTGCTATGTTATTTAAATCCAAGTTTATTACTTATATACCTCCTAAAAAGTTCTCCTCTGACCTGCAGAAAATCCGCCAAGGAGAGGGAGAATCCTTAAAGAGCTTTATCTCACGCTTTAATGCAGAAGCAATACAGGGAGAGGAGTTAAATCATGAGATAGCATGTGAAGTATTAAAGATAGGAACACGCAATATCAAGTTCATGGACTCCCTAATCAAGAACCCAATGGCTTATGTACCAATAGCTAATGGACAAAGCTTAGAACTACATCAGGCTAGATAACGAAGTTCAAGTATTGAGAGAAGATAAAAGGACGAGCTAAAAACAAAAACAAAAACCATAGAGGCAAGGATATGAAGGAGACCACAGAAGCTACCTAGTCTCTCGAAAAAGAGATGATCAAAATAAGTATAAGAATTATACTCCATTAAATGACTCACGAACACGCATTCTAATGTGGATCAAGAAGAACAACAAGAAAGTTAGATGGCCTCCCAAGCTCAATCCAGAGAGAGTTGAAAGGCAAGACAGAATCAAGTATTGTCGTTTTTATGAAGACCACGAACATACAACGGAGGAGTGCCAATAGCTGAAAGACGAGATCGAAAGGTTAATAAGGGATGACGCACTTTGAAAGTTTGCCAAAAAGAATAGAGAAGACTCGGTCACAACTCCTAAAACTACCCCTGACCGTGAACCTGTAGGGGTTATTCATGTAATTGCAGAAGGATCCAAAGTGGTAAAATAAACGAATCATAGAAGATGTACCGAGTGTTCAACAGAAGAGTTAGGTCATATGTCTCTAATGTAGGAGTGGTCATATATCTCTAATGTAGGAGACTTAGTACTTAAAGGAACAGATGTAACAGGTGGTAATACCAGGTCTAGTAAGTTGGGCAAAAATTAGAAAGGACCATTCAAGGTCTCGAAGGTTATTCGTCAAGGGTTTTGTAAGCTGATCAAGCTAGACAGCCGAGTCATTTTTCACTCCTAGAATATTTGTAATCTAAGAAAATTTTATCAATAACAGTTAACGAGGTATTTTTTCATATATTGTGTTGTTTAGTAATAAGGAACATTGGAATTGCCTTCTCTAAAAAGATTAAAGAGCATTCATTAATGGCCACGAGGTGGGAATCCATCAAGGCCGTAATCTGAGTGTTAATCTTGCTAAATAAGGCATCTTATGCAAGGCCATAAGGTGAAAATCCATCATGTCGTAATCCGGGTGTTAGTCTTGCTAAATAAGGTATCTTATACCAGGCCACAAGATGGGAATTCATCATATCGTAATCTGGGTGTTAGTCTCGCTAAATAAGGTATCTTATACCAGGCCACAAGGTGGGAATTCATCAGGTCGTAATTCGAGTGTTAGTCTCGCTAAACAAGGTATCTTATGCCAGGACACAAGGTGGGACTCCATCAGGCCGTAATCTAGGTCTTAGTCTCACTAAATAAGGCATCTTATACCAAGCCATGAGGTGGAAATCCATCAGGATATAATCCGGGTATTAGTTCCACTAAACAAGACATCTTATACTAGGCCACAAGGCGGAAATTCATTAGGATGTAATCCAAGTGTTAGTCCTGCTAAACAAGACATCTTATGCCAGGCCATGAGGTGGGAATCCATTAGGTCATAATCCGATTGGTAGTCCCGATAAATAAAAGTTTCAAGACCACAAGGCGGGAATCCACTATGCACATGACCGAGTGTTAGCCCGATAAATAAAAGTTTCAAGGCCATAAAGGGGGAATCTACCAGGCACATGACCGGGTGTTAGTCCTGATAAATAAAAGTTTCAAGGCCATAAGGCGAGAATCCACTAGGCACATGACTGGGTATTAGTTCCGATAAACAAAAGTCTTATAGCCACAAGGTAGAAATCCATCAGGCCTTAATCTAGGTGTTAGCGCCAGTAAACAAGAAAGCTTATGCCAGGCCACGAGGTGGGAATCGATCAGGTCATCATTCGGGTGCTAGTCTTGCTTCACAAGAAGTTTCTAAAGGCAATTTTTGCCCAGGCCTTAAGCCGAGTGTTAGCCAAGCCACATGACCGGGTGTTAGTCCCATTTCACAAAAAGTTTAAAAGGCATTTTATGCTAAGGCCACAAAGTGGTATCCATCGGGCTCATAATCCGGGTGTAAATCTCGATTTGCAAAAAGTTTCTAAGGCTTTGTACGCATAGGCCATAAGGCGAGTGTTAGCCAAGCTATATGACTGGGTGTTAATCCCGCTTCGCAAATACTTTCTAAGGTATTGTATGGCCAGACCATAAGGCGAGTGTTAGCCAGGCCACACAACCAAGTGTTAGTCCCATTGTGCAAAAGGTTCTCAAGGCATTGTAACCTAGGCCATAAGACGAGTGTTAGCCAAGCCACACAACTAGGTGCTAGTCCCATTTCGCAAAAATTTTAAGGCATTACATGCCCAGGCCATGAGGCAGGTATCCATTAGGACATGACCGGGTATTGGCCCCATTTTGCAAATAAGTCTCATAGGCATTCTATACCCAAGTTATAAGGTAGGTATTCACCAAGCCACAAGAACGAGTGTTAGTCCCATTTATCTAAGCCATTTGACAAGGCAAGTATCCAAGTGTTGGTCTAATTCTGCAAAATTTTCTAAATTATTTATTTTATGGCCACTAGTTAGGTCAGTGACTGGGTGTCATGTTTGGTTAGCAAGCCTGCTTTAATTATTTATTCGCAGAGGCAATGTTTACTAGGTTCTTTGGTTGTGTGTTAACCTCTTATCCCATTTTTCAAATGATTATTTAAGTCTTGTTTAGAAGAGGGTTACGGACGAGTACCGATCACACAAGCACTTGGTAAAAATAATGCAAGACACAAGAGGAGATACATTTATTATATCTCAAAAGATTACATGAGAGGAGGAATATCTTCAGTTTTCTTCTCTCGAGTCTCTGTTACATTTACATTCTCTACGTCTATTATATTTTTTGCAGACACTCAGTTGGTTTCTTCAATCCTCTCCTCTTGCTCATCCTCGTCCTCCTCCTCTATGAAGATGACATCTATCCGAGCAAAGTCCTTAGAAGGAAACCGCTTCACTAGCTCCTTTTTAATCGAGTCTTGGCCCTCGATGAACATCTCCCCTTCCTGGGCTACTATCTCTTGAAGTTCTACTTCTAGTTTAGCGATCCTGATAGAGGCAACCCAGTTCTCCTAAATCTAAGATTGCAGGTCCTGGACTTAGAGCTGAAGCATGGCCGCTTGATCCTTGGTCGTCTTTGCCCGATTCTCAAGGACTAATTTTGAAGCGTTTGCCTGGTCCAGGTCCACCTTGAGCTTGTCCACAAACTTCAGCGTCTCTTTTATTGTCCGCTCCATTTCATCAACCTGAGTCATTAGACATAAGCACTCATCTTATAGGAGACCTTTGTCTATATCTTAAGCCTCGAGTTCCCACCTCAAATCCTTGTTCCGCTCCTTGGCCATATATGCACAGAGAACACTCTCCATGCTAGAGTGCATGATGTTGTCGAAGAGGTCCTCCGTCTCGACTGCATTCATATAGTGACGATCCCCAAGCCTAAGAGCATTCTTGGCTATGAGGATTGATAGATGAGGTTCCTCAAGAAGAGAGGTCGTCCGAGTCAGCGCCAGCGTCAGGTGTTGAATGCTATGAGGTCACTAGGATTGGACACTAGCATTCTCGGCTGACGGCTCAATAGAGATTGAGATTGATGCGGAGTCGACCCTTGTAGAAGACTTGGGCTGAATAGGAACCGATTCTTCTATTACAGGAAGGGGTGGAGGAGGAGGAAACATGGTTATCTCATCGGTACGACGAGCCCGTTTAGGAGGAGGATCAGTCATTCCAGCAACTGTTTTTCCCTTCCGAGCAGTGCATGCTGCATTGGCAAAATTGTTCTTTGATCCAGCCATATCTGTATAAAATAAAAAGTGAGCAAGGCAGTTAGTTTCAAAAACAAAGAGGGCAGAAAGAAAAATACCATGCATGCTAGCATGTGACGTACTTTTTCAAATGCTCGGAATGCTGGTCGAGTGAGAAGCCTGAGTATGGCTTTGCCAAGACAGAAGGGCGTTCCTTGCCGCAACGATGATATCGATCCTCTATGTCGAGGCCATCCTTTGGAGGAAGTCCAAAGACTCCTCATTCCACTGTGGTTAGACTCCATCCTTCCAAAGCTCTACATATACATTCTAGTCAGTTTGGAGCTGCCTAAAACCCCAAGTACTCGGTAACGTAGGATGAAAAACTTATTTTTCTAGCGTTTAAGAAATGAGGGTATCCGATCGAAAAGGGTTTGACATTTTCTCCTACTAAAGTACCTGAACTTTTCATTCTTTCGAGTTCCTAGCTGGTGAAACTGGGTGAATAAAGCAACACTCAGCTCGATGTTGTTGTTGAAGCAGAGGAAGCAAAAAGCCACCAAGATCCTCCAACTGTTAGGGTGCAGTTGGGTGACTGCCAGCTTATGAAAACGAAGGACTTCAACGAAGAACATGTCCATTGAAAACAGAAGACCCACCTTCAGTTGCTCCTCGTAGACCATGATAGTATCCTCTGTAGGAATCTGGTCATCCATGTGAATGCTCGAAAATAGAGCGAAGACACGGAAGATTTCTCGAGAGACTTGGTATTGATCATGTAGGCGATCGACATCCCTTTCAGTTAGTATGGAAGGGGTATTATTAACTAGGGTACTTTCATTCTCATAGACCGCCCTTAGCAGAATGATGGGAGCAGGAGCGCGAATGGGGCCGCCGGAGGAGGAACCTGAAGCTGGTCTTCCACCATAAGCAAAAGAGAAAGTATTCATATTCATTTTAAAAGGAAAAAAAAAGGAATTACCATGAAAGCAAGGAAGTATGAACGAAAAAGGGAAGTGATCGAGTCTTCTCTAAAGCAAAAATGACAGGTGTGAGTAAAAGTTATATTTGGAGAAGAAGAATGGTTCTTATATGATAGTTTTGACGATAGGCTTTAAATGCCGCTCGAGAAACATGATAGTCATCATTGATGGGCAAAAGCAGGAGAAATGACGTAAACAGAGAAAGGCCAATCTAAATTAGCAAAAACCCCAGATCGTAAAAATAATTGTCACCTTCGAATTTGAAGAATCAATGACCAGCGAGAGACTTCTGATGTAACACAACAATCGCCCAAAATGAATTATGAGTTGTCACCATAAGACAGAACTACTGTTGTAAAATTAGTTTAGATTTCAAAAGATTTTATGGTCATTAAATTTTTTATTTATGAGATTTAAATATAATATTAAATCTGACCGTTATGATTTTATTATATTATCTCAAGATTTTTATAACTATATATAACGATCGATTTTTCCACTATAAATAGCTTTTATCTTTACAAAGATAATTACTCCCATTTTTTCTACTTTATTCTTTCTTTCCTATGTGTTTTTTGCTGGGTTATCAATTAGAGATAAATTCTTGTTATTCTGATCCTGGAAATTAAATCCCAGAAGAACATGTTTAATCCTGGGAGATTACAAAATAAATCCTTAAGGACAGTGTTCAATACGACTCAGGTTTCATTACTTTATTCTATTTTTTCAATAATCTTAAGGATTTATTTTGTACACAAATGGAACCAAATATTGTCACTGTCTCTATTTCTGCATTGCCTGCTGCTCCATACACCAAACCTTTTCCTGACATCTTAAAGATTGAAGATACAAATAGGAGGGAACTTAAAGCTGCAAAAGGAAAAGAGCTGGCTATAAGAGCAAATCTTGTACAAGGAAAAGTGCACAAATCAAATAACAGGTACGAAAATAAGAAACTTGATTACAAACCTAAGTTTAATAATCCCATCTTTAAAAAGAAAAGATATTGTCTTGTATGTGGTAAGCTGAGTCATGATGCACCCCAATGTAGGAAAAGAGTGATAAATGACAATTCTCCTAAATCAAAAGTGAATTTAGTTGAAGGATATGACATTATTGCTGCGGTCATTTCTCAAACGTTTCTTGTAGCTAATGTGCAAGAATGGGTAGTAGATTCTGGTGCTACTAAGCATATCTGTACAAACAGAAATGTGTTTACCTCCTACTCTACAGTGGGGGAAGGAGAAGAACATATGTATTTGGGTGATTCTAGGACTGCAAGTGTCCTTGGTAAAGGAAAAGTTCTTCTCAAACTCACATCTGGCAAGACTTTGACACTTAATGAGGTACTTTATGTACCTAATATGAGAGCTAATTTAATTTCTGTAACTCTATTGGGAAAGGCTAAGATTAAGGTGTCTTTTGGGTCAGACAAAATTATACTGACAGAAAATGAAATTTTTATTGAAAAATGTTATTGTAATCAGAGACTCTTTATTCTCAATATTTCTGCAATAACAAATGGAAATGCATCTTCTTGTGCTTTCTTGCTTGATTCTTTTGATTTATGGCATGTTAGATTAGGACATGTTAGTGCTTCTTATATTAAAAAAAATGCAATATCTTGGTATAATATTTGACACTGGTAATACATATTTAAATAAATGTAGGATTTGTGTAAAATCTAAGTCAACCAAAAAATCATGTTTAACTACACATAGAAACTCTGAATTACTTAGTTTAATACACACAAATTTAGGAGATTTAAAATAAACTATGACTAGAGGTGGTAAAAAATATTATGTAACTTTTATTAATGATTATTCTAGATATACTAAAGTATATTTGCTTAGAAACAAAGATGAAGCATTTGATATGTTTCAATTGTATAAACCTGAAGCAGAAAATCAATTAAATAGAAAAATAAAAAAGATTAGATCAGATAGAGGTGGAGAATATATTTTATTTAATGACTTTTGTGAAAAAAAAAAGAATAATTCATGAATTTACTCCACCCTATTCACCTGAATCTAATGGAGTAGCGGAAAGGAAAAATAGAACATTAAAAGAAATGATGAATGCTTTATTAATAAGTTCTTCCTCACCTAATAACCTTTGGGGGGAAGATTTATTATTTGCTTGTCATCTACAAAATAGGATACCCTATAAGAAAACTGATAAAACACCCTATGAATTTTGGAAATGTTATACACCTAACTCAAAATATTTAAAAGTGTGGGAGTGTATTGCTAAAGAAATTCTTCCTGATCCTAAGAAACGAAAAATAGGTTCAAAAACTTCTGATTGCATGTTTATAGGTTATGCTGAACATAGTGCTGCATATAGATTTCTTGTTTTGAAGAGTGATGTGCTTGATTGTAACACTATAATTGAGACAAAAAATGCTGAGTTTTTTGAACATATTTTTCCTTTAAAAGTTGAGAAAATTTCCCATGCACCTAATGAAGATATTTATGAAAATCATTTTGGAAATAATAATGAAGATTTAAGAAGAAGCAAAAGATTAAAAAAGGAGACTTCTTTTGGAAATGACTTTTACACTTATCTTGTTGAAAATGAATCTTTAACTTTTTCTGAAGCTATTAAATCTTCTGAAGCTCATTCTTGGAAAGAAGCAATTAAAGCTGAAATTGATTCTATTACTCAAAATGGTACTTGGACTTTAGTAGACTTGCCTCCAGGAGCTAAACCTATTGGTTGTAAATGGATTTTCAAAAGAAAATATAACCCAGATGGGTCAATTGAAAAGTATAAAGCAATGCTAGTAGCAAAAGGTTTTTCTCAAAAATAAAATATCGATTATTTTGACACATTTGCTCCTATAGCTAGAATTTCTTCTGTTAGAGTATTAATTGCTTTATCTTCTATACATAAACTTGTTATTTATCAAATTGATGTTAAAACAGCCTTTTTAAATGGAGACTTGGAAGAAGAAATTTATATGGTACAACCTGATGGTTGTATTGTTTCTGGTCAAGAAAACAAAGTCTGCAAACTTCTTAGATCATTATATGATTTAAAACAAGCCCCCAAACAGTGACATGAGAAATTTGATCAAGTTTTGTTGAATAATAATTTTATCCCTATTGAAGTTGATAAGTGTGTATATACAAAATGTATAAATGATGAATCTGTGATTATTTGTTTATATGTGGATGATATACTTATTTTTTGTACAAGTTACGATATAGTTTGTAAATCAAAAGCTTTCCTTGCCTCTAAATTTGATATGAAAGATATGGGAGAGGAAAACATGATTTTGGGAGTTAGAATCATAACGAAGAATGGTAGTCTAATGCTATCATAAGAGCATTATGTTGAGAATCTTCTAAGAAAGTTTGGACATTTCAATGTCAAACCAGTTAGTACCTCTTATGATCCTAACTGTCAATTAAAGAAAAATAGAGGTGACTCTGTTGCTCAATCTGAATATGCACAGATCATTGGGAGTCTGTTGCATTTGATGAATTTTTCATGACTTGATATAGCTTATGTTGTATGTAGATTGAGTATGTATACACATAATCCCAATAACGATCACTGGACTGCATTAGTTAGACTAATGAAATATTTGAGAGGTACCATGAACTATGGTATTTCATATAGTGGATTTCTCACTATATTAGAATGATACAATAATGCTAACTAGATTTTTGATTCAGATGAGATAAAATACACTAGTGGTTATGTATTCACTCTATGAGGTGGTGCAATTACATGAAAATCAACCAAACAAAATATCATTGCTAAATCCACTATGGAGTCAGGGTTTATTACTCTGGAATTAGCTAGAACTGAAGCTGAGTAGCTAAGAAACCTCTTAGCAAATATTTTGTTAGGGATAAAATCAACGCCATCTGTATCAATGCGTTGTAATTGTCAAGCGGCAATAGCCATTGCAAAGAATAAAACTTTCAATGGTAAGAATATACATATTCGTCTGAGACATAATGTTGTTAAGCAGCTGCTGAAAGATGAAACCATTTCCATTGATTATGTGAAGTTAGAAGTGAATTTGGTCGATCCTCTAACTAAACCTTTAGGGAGAAAACTAATAGATGAAACATCGAGGGGAATGGGACTTGAGCCAATTTGAAATTAAAAGTGATGGAAACCCAACCTTTGTGATTGGAGATCCCATGAAAAAGGTTCATATGGTAAATAACAAGTCACTTGTTAGTTCTGATAGCACTATTTATTGTTGTCTCTTCCTATGGTGTGAGAAGTACTAGACTGCATTAATGAAAGGATGTGATGAAAGCTCTTAATGATATTTATATCCCTTATGGGTGGTATATAAATTGCAGTATACACTTGATGATATCACCTATGTAAGTGTGGAGTGGGACCGCTTCTATGAGATTGCGGCATAATCTTTAGAGTACTTATGAACTACCAGGCGCGCACATGGCCTATTAGCGTAAAACAGCGTTGACAACAAGATCTGTGGAGTGTTATGAGGCTGATGGGATATTAGCATACAAAAAAGAGTTTTTGGTTCATAGAAACAAAAGTTTTACCAATCCCTCTGTATGTTAAGTTTTATTAATCTAGGTCTGGTTCATAGTCTAAAAAACACTAGATTCGAAATATATACACTAAATTTCTAAACCCAGCAATGAAAATGCCTTTGAAATCTGTGAGAGATTGTTGTAAAATTAGTTTAGATTTCAAAAGATTTTATGGTCATTAAAGATTTTATGATCGTTGAAAATTTTATGGTCGTTGAAGATTTTATAGTCGTTGAATATTTTATGGTCATTAAATATTTTATTTATGAGATTTAAATATAATATTAAATCTGATCGTTATGATTTTATTATATTATCTCAAGATTTTTATAACCATATATAACGGTCAGTTTTTCCATTATAAATAGTCTTCATCTTTACAAAGATAATTATTCTCATTTTTTCTACTTTATTCTTTCTTTCCTATGTCTTTTCTGCTGGGTTATCAATTAGAAATAAATTCTTATTGTTCTGATCCAGGAAATTAAATTCCTGAAAAACCTATTTAATCCTGGGGAATTACAAAATAAATTTTTAATGATAGTGTTTAATACGATTCAGATTTCATTATTTTATCATATTTTTTTAACAACCATGTGATAAGAGTTTGATAAGCTGATACAAGAGTCGTCCTCTCCTATAAAGGTCGAGTCTTCACATAATATTATCGTTATCGTTAGCAGATACAATCCAGCAAATTTCCGTTACGCCTATAATTATGAAATTATTGATCAATTAGCCGATGAAATTTCTTACCAATTAGCTAACTTCATCTTCTAACAGTATAAAAATTAATGATAACAGAGATAAAATTATGAAATTTTTATATAATTACTCTTGAATTTTAAACAATTTTTTATACTCGCCCCATTCTTTAGTTCATTAACTTAAGTGTCGAAATAACTGTCGTAGACGCTAAACACCTCACATTCTTATTTTTATAAAATTATAACACGATTTTATTTCAGTCACATCATCAACTTTGTTTTAACAATATCAGTGATCTTGTTACTTCTTTCTTCACATTCATATACAGCACAAATATTGTTTTCCTATTTTGATATATAATATAAATTATAAATATTATAATTTTTGTTTTTATTAAGTAATTTCTCGTTATTATATCTTATTATCGGGTTTCCTTCCCACTCTTATACAGCACAAATATTCTTTGATATATAATATAAATTATAAATTATAATTTTTGTTTTATTAAGTCATTTCTCATTATTATATTTTATTATCGGGTGCTAGTTTTTCTAATAGTTGTATTTTAATTTTTTTTATTTTTTAATTAATTAGGTTAATACCAACATATACTAATCGATTATATAAATACATATAGCATATTAAAATACAAGATACCATGCAAAATAAATTATTATTTTATTTTTTCAATAAACAAATTTATCAATTTTTCATTTAACATGGTTGTATGATCATTTATAACCTTTTTCCACTTTAATAATATAGTGTAGATTACAAAATATAATTTTATTTTCATAGCTCATTTTTCATTATTATATCTTGATTATAGGATGCTACTTTTGTATTATTTTTAATAGTTCTATACTAATTTTTATTTCATTTAATTGGATAAACTAATAAATTACATAAATACAAATCATACGTAAAAGTTAAAACCAATATAATAACATGCAAATCAAACTAAAACCAAGACTGGAATTGAAGGGAATATTTCCCACACTAGATTGAATAGATTCTCAACCTTTAAGACCAGAATAGTCTGTTTGCAGAAATAAGCAACCTTATCAAATCAAACATGAATGTTCCTGAAAACATACTTTGTAATTCAATTAAGGTCCAAGAAAAAAGTTTGATGCAGACAGTTGGCATAAAATTATGATATATTTCTGCAAAAGAGACTGTCATATATTAGAATGTTAAGCCAAGCTAAGCTTATCTTACATTCATTCACCCAGTCCAAGTCCTAAACAGATATTAAAAATAAATAGACATCCTCTAAATATAATTAGCTTCCTAAAAGCCACTTCCCTCACCAAACCACCACACTAGACCTGAGACCTTAATACGGTCGGATAGAAGAACAAATCTTTTCATCGGCCATTAGACTCGGCAAGCCTAGGCCTGCACGCCATTTGCTCAAGAAACTTGGAGAGACACAAATGTTTTGCAGCCCATTGCTCAGCCAGTTTTTGCTCCTTTGTTTCTGCATCTCTTCTCAATTCTGCTAATTGTTCTCTGTATTCTGCTTCAATTCTATCTAGAGAAGCCTTCTGTTCTTCCCTAAGAGCATTGATTTTTGACTCTATCTCTTCCATTTTCTCCCTCTTTCGGCATGTCTTCTCTGACTCCAGCTGCAACTCTACTCTTCTTAGCCTCCATGCAGCTTCCTTCCTGTGTCCAGCCAAAGCACGGTGCCCTTCTTCCAACTCTTTGCAACACTCCATCAACTCAGATATCATCAGATTCTCACAAGCAGCGACTGTTCCATGAGGCGGCAAACTGCCTAAAACAAAAGGTGCGTTATCTTGTCCTCTCTCAGGCTGCAGCCAGGGTATTGGAGGAGGAGCTGCAACTGTTGACGGTGAGAGGCTTAGAGTCACAGAAGGGGAGGGTGGCCTAACAGCAGATGAACTGTTGGAAGCAGAAAGCCAGGGGGGTAGCAGAGTTGGTGCAGGAGCAGGGGGATCAGTATGAAGAAATCCCCCATTGGAAGTGGCCATGACAAATGCAGGAGTGGAGCGTTCTTTCACTAGCTTCTCTGCAAAAGTCTCTAGAATCCTATCGTATTTGCCCTCGTCAATTGGTTCTACTGTCTTGTTGTTTTCCTTCTGCTCTCTCTGCTGCTTTTCTTTGAACACTTCCCACCACTTTCCAAGTCTCTTAGCAGTTCGGCCTGGAACTTCCGCAGCAATTTTCTTCCATTTGTTGCCGTGTTTGGCTTGTAGTCGGATAACAAGTCGCTGCTCTTCTTCAGTAAGGGATCCTTTCTTTATACCAGGCTTGAGGTAATTCTTCCACCTTTCTAAGCAGGATTTGGCATCCCTGTTTAGAGGTGTGTTCATGCGCTGTGACACGAGGTTCCACTCCCTAGGACCATATTGTTTAACATATGCACGTAACAACGCGTCCTCTTCAGCTCTCCAACGCTGCCTCTCCTTCATTTCCAGGTGAAAATGCCAATGCCCATTGTCTTAAACTCTTCATAATGCATCTGAACATTGTCAGGTCAAAATATCAGTCTGTTTTAACCAAGAAATAATACAACTAATTACTCTATTGAATTGAGGATTTCACGGCAAATATACAATCCAATAAAACGAAGGGAGGAAGGATTAGCTAAAGTTGGACTCATACAAAGCTAAATTGACAGAAAATTTTGTTTCCTGCACATATATTAAAAAAAGGTCAAAGATGAAGATGTCAAACTTGAATTAGCAATGAGAACCATGCACCCACCACTGAAGCACATAATTAAGGCACCAAAACATATATATATATATATAACCTAATTAAAATGGACATAAACATGCAAACAATTTTCTTAACAAAGAGTATAATTAGGTTATGAACTCAATGAAAAGAGGACAAAGAAAACTAATCAGGAAAAGAAAACAGGTCCAACACACTTAACCTTTCTGCTTCTACCTGTGTTACACCACAAAATCAGGCATCAAAATACAATTAGAAAAAAGACGGTAGATTAAGCAACTCAGTGGGTACTGATTGTTAGATTCCAACGTGAAAAAAGTACGATATCAAGCCAAACATATGACAGTAGTGCGCTTCACAAAGAACCAAAGGTGCAACATTAATCACCGATTGATACAGAGGTAGAAGATGATATCACGACAGTAAGTGCGTCTGACTCAGCTCTGAAAACAGTGGTACAGCTTTGTATTGATTATGCTCCCAGGGTATACAATGGACAACTCATGTAAATGACAAAAAAGGAAGAACAAATATCATAGGGCTGAAGCCAAGAGATAACAAAATAGGGAAGTCCCATTCCAGGGGATCTAGGTACCAATGATGCACATCACTCAGAAGAAAACTTATTGCCTGAATCAACAATATTTAGCGAAATAACAGGACATATGGCCCGATGCTTCAGAAACTAACACAAAATTACTAAATTTCATGTACAAATAGTAATCCAACTAGCCCCTCTCAAAAGATGTGGCCCAATTGAGCAATTCCAATGACAATGTTTATTCAATAGGATTTATGGAGGAAATTTAGCTCACCATAATACTTCAAACATTATTAACACTGGAGGAATGCATTTCACAAACAATAATCAAACGAGGGTACTATTGTCAAAGCATGTTGAAGTGTTACTAATGATAAATGCCAATGTTAACATACAGAAATAAATCCTTTTTTTTCCAAGGGAGAAGGGGACCGTCAAATTTGATATTAGCAGCAAAAATTAATGCGAAGAAAATAATTGACATTGTTATTTCCAAATCATAAACACTAAAGACAGTACCAACATAATTTTTGGTACAATATATCAATTCAATAAGTTACTTCAGGAAATGAAAATGACAAAAATCATTTGCCACGAGTAAAAAATGAAATAAGAACCGACTTAAATTTGCAAAGAAATATCTGGATGACATCAAGCTGAAGAAACCTGCTCAACAGGGTATCCATTATGAAATCACTAATCGCTCCATTATTAAAGCAAGAGCTGCCGTAACTAACATACCTAGATTCCCAGAAAAGAAAAACAAAGAAGTAATGACAAAAGTGGAGTAGCGAAAAATTATAACTCGATAAAGAACATAGCTACTTTGGTAGTTCATCTGAGCCATAGATTCATCGAATTTTTTTCACAATGGTTCCCAAAGTTTCTTCACGACCAAGCATTCCACCACACATTCGCGCACACAATAAGAAGAAAAATGAGAAAAAGAAATTGCCCAGTGACAAGAAACTACTCTGCTCATGCAAAATGATGAAAAGTGAAACTGCTTACATTTTTCATTAAGCACTTAAAACCGAGATTCTTCTTCGACGCATCTCCTGCACAATACTATGAACGAGACACACACACGAAATGAACAAATGAAACAAAACCAGCTTAAAGAACCCAAACCCTAGAGAGAGAAAAATCCCTCACTAGAAAGAGAAACGTAAACAGGGGAAATGAAAGACTAGACTAGAGCATAGAGGGAAAAAACAACAACAGAGTAACAAGGCAACAGTAACATCTCCAGAGGGAGAGATCTGACAGTGACCGAAAACAGAATGCACGCGAATGCGAGAGATAAAGAGAGAGAGAGAGAGAGAGAGATAAATGTGAGTATTCAATTTCAGTCCCTGATGCTGACGCCTTCTATAGAATGTGGTTGCGTCAGCTCCTCCTGTTCCTCCGCCCACTGCTACTCCTCCATCAGCGCCACCACCACTAGCTACAGTCGATTAGCCAAGTTAGAGAGAGACGAAACGAAGAAAAGGAGAGCAACAAGCAGAGAAAAGAGAAGGAGTTTTAAATTAATGTCCGAAAAGAGAAGAGAATGGAAGAGTAGGGTAGCATAAGCTCGACTTCAGCGCTTAAAATGCGCCCCCTTCCGTCATTTTGCTGCTCTCACTCAGAGCACTAGTAATAATGCGTTCCATTACTCACCACACATGCCTGTCATTTAAACTCTATAACAGCCACATCATAGCCATCGATATCTCTAAATCGCACCAGCATCAACGTTCCATCAACCGTACAATAACGAAATGGAGACGCCACCTGGAGAATGAAGGATTTTTTACGATTATTATCGGGAAGTGTGACAAAATAAACGCACGTGTCAGCTATCGGGCATTAGGTAGAGCATAATGTGGTCCCCACACCCCCAATCCTGCATAATCCCCGTAAGTTGAGAAACTAATTAGAGACATACACATATATAAATCGTAATTCCGGCGCACAATAGCAAAGGAAAGCGTCATCGAAAAACGAAAACGACCGAGTTTTCGTAGTCTGGGAAAAATGATTTTTCACTGTTTTACCTTTTAAGGGGTTTCACTATCTCGCTCTCACAGCGCAGTGTTTGTTCTTTTCTTGCTTTGATGGAAAACTGCAAGGACGTGACTAGAGATCAACTGATAAGAGACATGGTAAAGAGTTACCGTGTATTTACGACACATCCACTACTCACTCATCTAACCGTCCATCAAGGCGGTGATGATGAATCCCAAGAAAATTCTTATTCTGATTACTGATAGACAGAGATTGAAAATGAATGAAAAGTCTACGAGGGGGTACATGGGAAATAAGATAGGGAATAGAGTAGGGGATAAAAAGGCAGAGAGATATGATTAGGGAAGCCACATGGAGGGCAGGGACCCAAGAGGGGGGACGACGAGGCTGAGGAGAGGGAGGGTTGCAGTCCGGGTTTCGCGGCACAAAGAGACGAAGGTGATAGAGACGCGACAGTGTGGTGCGGTCAGAGGTGGCGACCCATTAACACGGTTTTTTCTGGCTCATATCTCTTTCTCCCTCTGTTTTTATATGCGTGTGATGGTGGGCCATTCTCTTTCTCCCCTTTGTCTTGGTCTATGGGTTTTAATTACTTGTTTACTAACTTCTCTGAATTTCCCTTTGTGTCCCTTCAACTATTTACTATATCACTTGGAAATTTGTTTCAAATATGGTGGCTGCCAGCCTGCCACGGTGCTTTTGCTGCTACTGCTGTTGCTATAATTTTTTAACAAAATAAAATATAATTTATAATTAAATAAAATATTTAAATTTTATTTATTTTATATGTAATATTACAATATTTTTAAGAGTAAATTAAAGTTTAAGAAAATTTTATATTTATGAAAAGCAATATTTATTTTGGTAAAGTAATTATTATTTAAAAAAATATATTAAACTAAAACAATTCAAAATATATAATACAAAGTTCTTCACAAATTAATGTAATAAAAATTATTTTAAGTATGGTGGCAGCCACAGTGCAGCCGCCAACAACCTATCAAATGAATTCTAATGAGTTTAACATGTCATTGAGTTATTTAATTTTTATGGTAAAAAATTAAGGCTATTGTTAATTTGAAATAATATTTTACGTTATTATTTACAATAAATATATTATATTTCCATAAAAATTTAATATTTTTATAAAATAATTACTTTATAAAAATATGTATCATTTTATATAAATTTTATAGTTTACAATATTAACATTTTTTTGCTAATGTAATTTAATTGATTTATTAAAAAATTATATTATTTTGTAAAAAACTTAAAATAAAAAATAAAATTTTTCTAAATTTTAATTACTAAACAAAGTAATTAAACTTTATTTTCGAATAGAGCGATTATAGAAATTATCCTCAAATAAATGCTAGGAGGGAATGGGCTAGGTGGATGTATCGCTGAAGTCACATCAATGCCACAACACACCGACACCCTTGAGTACACACTTATATCCCCTTGCAATAAAAAAAATTCACAAAAAATTAATTTAATGGATTTTTATTTGAAAATATTAAAATTTTACATAATTATTTTAAAATCACTGAAATTATTTTAAAAAATTGTTGTATATTTTTTTATAGCAAATCGCATTGCACTTAAAATCCAATGGATTAAAACTGATTATAGGGACAAAACTCAGAAATAAAAGGAATTCAACCTACTATTATAACGAGAAAGAATCTTAACCCATAAATTGAACTCAATCTAATTGAAATTCAAAATACCTCTCAGCATTGATGAACGCATATAGCCATTGACAATTGCATTTCTGAAAAATAAAAAACACAAACATTTTAGATAATAATCATATACATTAATCAAACATAAATCAATAACGATAAATATAATTTTAAAAATTTTAAAAGTCATTAAAAATTATAGAGAGTCGATTATACTAAAAAAGATTGAAGAGCGAAAATCTCGTATGAATAGACTCAATCTCACACCTCCACAAAACAATTAAAAAAATTTAATAAAAAATTTATATTCATTTTCGATTAACATCGTTAAATAAAGAAATCAATTCATAATATTTTTGATCTTTTATAATTATACAATCACTTAAAAGAGTTAAACTATGTTCCGATTCTTATTCACGGATCAAGATTGATCCAATAAAGAAATAAAACGGGCGAAAAAGGGCCTCCCAAAAAAAAACAAGCAAAATTCAACGACCTTTCTCTTTCTCTAATACAAAGATCGGCCGTTAAGTCTAAATTGTAGTAGAATTATTATCCTTGGAGGAGCAAAATGAAAAGGGAATGATGAATACTGTAGAAGACGGTGGAGGGTATACTTGGAATAAAGAAAGGATGATTTGACGTAACAAGATAATTGTAAAAATTGAGGGGGAAATGTGAGCCCACATCTGAAAAAGTTAAAAGGTTTAATGGGCAGTAAAAAATAAAATAAATAATTTCATGCAAATACAATGGGACCCACATGCGAATCAAAGTCCAAAGATACTTTGCAAATGCGGGCCCGTCGGCGTTCACAGTATAGTTTCGTTGGAGAAGAGATTTGCATTTTGTAAACCTAAAATAATAATAATAAATAATAAGAGTACAAGGAAGGAAAGCCTGCGCATCATCATCATCATCATAATATAGGGATCGGAGACGGACATTGGAGTTATGGAGAGAGGTTTTTGGGTACGTTTTTTGTATTTATTATTTATTTATTATTTTAAATATGTTTATTAAAACTTATTATTTATAATTATTTTTACATTAAATAAATTTTTAAAATTTTTTTCCACAGATAATATATTTATTAAAATTTATTATTTTATTTTTTTCGACAGATAATATATTTATTAAAAATAAGAATTTGAAACCAAAATTCATATAAATATAATACAAGTCTCTTAAAAGCCCAAAACATATAAATTTTTAGACAATTGAAATCCATAAAAAATGTGCAAAACAAGAAAAACCACCCAGAAATAGTAAACCTATTACCCAAGCAGTTGGAAAGAAGGTCACTCCTGTCTATGTGGAACAGAAAAAAAACCTATAGCGCGGCAGTAATGGAAAGATTTCGCTACCAAAAAATAGAGAGAAATTTGATGGCTAATTTACTTGCTGAAAAATTAGGCTTGGAATAAATCAAGAGAGGTTAAAGTTATTATTTCAATAATACCTATTTATTAAAGGAGTAAACTTTTAAATTTAAATTTAAATTTAACTTCAAATATACTTTTAAACTTAGTTTGTGTTGCTTTTTACTATAGTAAAAAGTGTCGGTGTCTGAAATTCAAAAGATCCCGCATATGATTATACAAAGTTATCATCCGGTTCGAAGTCCTAAGTACACATTTTCATCAAAAGTTTAAATAAATCAATTTAATTTTTTTAAATAAAATGTTAAACTTTATGTTTGAATTTAGTTTTATTAATTCAAATATTTTCATAAAATTATTTTAATATCTTAAATTTTAAAAGGTATATAACTAAACTAAATTTTTAAAGTTTCTTAAAATTTAACTATGTATTAAAATTAATTTTAATCAAAATTTAATATTATTAATGTGACATAATAATCATTCAAAATAAGTTATGAACTCTGACAATAAAACAAGATTATGTGGTAAAAGTCTGATAAACTGATACGCGGTTCTACCCATAGAAAGAAAAATCCGAACACTATAGTGCTTGGTTATTCACCAAAACTCGCCCTCTCTTGAGTAGGATGAGACTTTACGAAAAGTTATCATTAGTGAATACAATCCAGCAGATCTCTATTACACCTATAATCATTGGATCCTTATCTATTAGCGAGTGGCAGTTAGATTTTCAGAAAATTTGATAACCAACTCCACTTTTTTATAATATAAAAGCCAATATGCATAGAGATATAGGTACGCATTCTTACACAACCATTCTAAGTTCTAAGCAATTCATTTCATTCGCTCATTCTGTCAGTTTACTAACTTGAATCTTGGAGTGGCTGCAATAGGTGACACCCACCTCACATCTTTTTTGCAGATTGATCAATCTGTCAGCTCAATTTTAGTCACATCATTTGGTTCTGTTGCCGTTTGGATTAAAATCAGTCTTCTATTCACTTTCTTTTAAAAAAGACTTTTTTTTTCTTTAATTCTCTAAATGGCTGACAATTCACGAGTTACTGTTAAGACTGCTATCAACAAAGGGGCCACCATTTCTTCCACCCCTAGCAGTGGATAAAACACACCCTCTATAATCAATGAAACAAATCTCAACAATCTGAATAATGAATAAATGCTCCAGTACATCAAAAGGCTGCAGGCCACTCTCGAGCAATATAAGTCTCGGGAAGAGGCCTCATTTATGGCTCCTAGGATAAGGGAGGAAGCCTCCATTGAAACCCCAAGAACTCGGACGGAAGAGATCCAAATGCAGTCCAAATGCAAGGCCAAGCTGGAGGATGAGAAATCATCAGACGAGGCTTCAAAGGACGTTGATTGGAAGCTAGTCCGAGCTGTGCAAAGGTACGTATTCTTACACAACCATTCTGAGTTCTAAGTAATTCATTACATTCGTCCATTCTGCTAGTTTACTAACTTGAGTATCGGAGTGGCTGTAATAGATGCCACCCACCTCACATCTTCTGTAATACCCGGCTAGACTCCGGTATCAGAATTTCTACCGTTCGATGGAATCTTGGATGTCGGAGATCTCTAGAAGGGTAAAATCATATTTTCATAAAATGTTTTAATTTATTTTATGTTTTTAAGCAAGAAAGAAATTGAGTTTTGAATGAAAAAGACTATAGAGGCATTTCCAGGTTCGGCCGCTGAACCTCAAGTTCGGCCGCCGAACATTGGATGGTTTAGGGGGGCAAGTTAGGCTTCCGAAAGAGGCAAAGGTTCGGCCGCCGAACCTCATGTTTGGCCTCCGAACTTGCATGAGTTTTGGAGGCACTTTAGGCTGCCGAAGGGTGGTCTGGCCAGCCCCTATATAAGGGCTCCATGGCCGAAACGGGCGAGTTTTCTCCCCATCTTCAGCCAACGGTGAGTCCATGCTCTCCCATGATCGTTTTTGATGTCTTTCCTCCAATCTTTCATCTTTTAACAAGTTTTATCTTGGTTTGAAGATATTTGAACAAAAAGAGTGAAGTTTTGGAGCTTGGAGGTTCAAAGAGCTAGATCTCTCCCATCTCCGAGTTGGATCGTCTTCCCTCTCGATCTTCAAGAGGTAAGAGTAGATCCATACTTCCTTTCATGTTTTAGTTGAGTTTCATGAAGTTTCTTGGGGTAGAAATGCATGTATAGCTTTATGTTGTGTTTATGAGCAATATGAGTTGTTTATGCATGTTTGATGTGTTGTAGTTGGGGTTTAGGATAGTTTGAAGCTCCTAGGAGCTTATGTATGGGTATATGCATGTTGTAGAAGTGTGGTGTTTGAGTTGAATGGCTTGGGAGGCTTTGTGCATGTTAAAGTCTGGGTTCTGCCACTTTGGGAGGACCCAGGTTCGGCAGCCGAAGCCCCTTTCGGCCGCCGAACCTGCTTGTGGTAGCATGAATTGGCTGCCGAACCCTGCCCCCGAAAGTGGATTTTCGGCTCTGGAAGGGAGTTTTGGCCGCCGAAGGTGCCGCCGAACATGCATGAGTTTCGTCTCTAGAGGGAACCTTCGGCCGCCGAAAGTGCCGCCGAAGGTGCATGACTTTCGGCTCTGGAGGGACTTTCGGCCGCCGAACCTGCCGCCGAAAGTGCCCTGTTCAGCCTTCCTTTGCATGTTTTCTATGATTGTTTTAAGGTATTTTAGGGGGTTTTTGGAGAGTATTTTAGAGTCATGTTCTTAAGTGTTTGGTCCCTCATTTGAGTCCACCTGTGTAGGTTCAGACCCGAGGAACCGAGGACCCCAACAGTGAGCTAGCAGCTTTAGAGTCAGCCAGAGGTGAGTAGAATAAACCTTTATGTTTTAACTTAATGAAAGTTTTAGCATGATTCACGCATCATGAATACCATGTGATATGTATATATTAGGTTGTTGCATTAGAATTCACGAATATGTTGCATTGCATAATTTGTTGTTGATGTGGATGAATGTTGAATGATCTTTTAGCCCTCATATGGAATGATATGATATGATGATGATACGGTATGGAAGTCCAGGAAGACCCATTCTACGTCCCTGGCACTATGTAAGAGAAAGTCCAGGAAGACCCATTCTACGTCCCTGGCACCTTGGAATGTTATGATATGTTATGTAAGAGAAAGACCAGGACCCATTCTACGTTCTGGCACTAATGGAAATGTAGAGGGCTATTGGTGACAAGTTCATCCTTAATGTGATTTGGTTGTGATGTGATGCATTCCATTATAGTATATGATTTAAATGTTTTATTATTCTGCTCACTGGGCACTAGTAGCTCACCCCATTTCCCTAATCCCCCAGGTATGCAGGTACGGGATAGGCCAGGAAGTCAAGAAGAGTAAAGTTATGTCTATATAATAGTTAGATGTGGACATGATATATTGTAAAGTATTAAACAGTTATGTAATGTAATGATGAGTATTGAGGTTTAGAATTGTGCTTGACCCTAGTATGTTGTTAATCCCTTTTTGGTTACATGATCTTTTAATGAAATGTTTTATGATGTTTAAGTTTAACCAAACTTTTATGATATTATATTACCCCATTGGAGCATTGATGAGGACTCCAATGTGGGGTTGATGACTATGATCATTAGTTGTGCATGCACAGGTTGAGTTTGGTAATTGAATGAGAAAAGTTCAAATTTTTACATATATGTTGATCATGTATGGGATTAAACAAGTTTACAGATTGTATGTTTGGCTTGCTACGGGTCCTGGCGGCCTTAAGCCGATCTGGATCCTAGTGCTGGTAGTGGTTCGATTTTCGGGTCGTTACAGATTGGTATCAGAGCCCTAGGTTAATATGATCGGACCTATAGAGAATGTCGGGCTCATAGATGTTCTAGAAGGTCAAGCACAATAGGAAAATCATGTCCACTAGGATAGGATGTAGAGTCCTGTCTTGAATGATGATGTGAAATGCCATGATTTTATGCATGTGCATTGATGATATGCTATGTATATGATGTATGTATGCGGGTTCATGTGTTTGCACATGAACCATTTGATGCTAATGTTTATGTGATGTGTGTTGTTTTCCAGTAAGCAAGATGAGAGGAACTCGTCGATCTGCACGATTGACTGGAGTGCCACCCCAGGACGAGGGCACGGATGGCCGTCCTCCTGCATTGGCTAGGGCAATGTCCTGCAGGTCTAGCAGGGAGAGAGCATCAAGGGACCCTAGAAGGTCTTTTGATGTAATACCCGGCAGATTCAGACATCGGAATTTCTACCGTCCGATGGAATTCGAGGATGTCAGAGGTTTCTAGAAGGGTAAGAGAAAGGTTTTCTAAAATATTTTCAAGAATTTTAAAGGTTTTAAATCAAACCGGATTGAGTTTTGAAGAGAAAGGGCAAAGGAGACATTTGCCAAGTTCGACCCCCGAATGTTAAAGTTCGGCCGCCGAAAGTGCCCAATGTTCGGCCCCCGAAGGTTAAGTTCGGCCCCCGAAAGTTGCATGGTTTTGCATGCAGTTTCGGCAGCCGAAGCTGAGGAAGTCGGCTAGTTGTGCATGCTCCTCAGTCCGTGATTTGGCCAGGTGTTTGCCTCCAGATCATGACCAGAGGTTAGGCCACGTCTCCCTTGACTCATCTGCAAGCTTTTATCAGCTTAGGCAGAGGGTTTGGTTGTGTAGTAAGTGTGAACGTTTTGAGAGAAAAGAGAGAAAAGAGAGGTTTTGGTGGTTGAAGCTTGAGAAGGGGATTTGCTGTGTTCAGGTTGGTCCTCTTCTAGTGTCAGGAGGTAAGGAAAGTCTTTAAGTTTGTTTTAATGGTTATTAATAGCTTTTTAACGAGGTTATGGGAGTTTATTTAGAGTTGCATGCTTAGGTTAGTTTTGATGAGTTTATGAAGAGGTTTGATTATGTGTTATGCTTGTTGTTTTGTTGGAGTTTAAGTTGTTTTAAGCTCCTTTATGATTGTTCAAGTGTTTATGCATGTTTTAGAGGGGTTACATGTATGTATTGAGGGCTGAGCAGGTGATGGAGGGACTGGCAGGCGTCCTTGTGCACGAAACTGAGTTCTGGATGAACTCAGGTTCGGCCGCCGAAAGTCCAAGTTAGGCCGCCGAACATGCCTGACTTTCGTCTCTGGAGGAGACATTCGGCCGCCGAAGGTGCTGCCGAAGGTGCCCTGTCCAGCCTTCCTTTGCTTGTTTTGCATGCATGTTTTGAGGTGTTTTAGAGTGGTTTTGGGAAGGTGTATAAGAGATGTTTTATCAGTGGCATAGAGTATGTGTGGTGCCTCATTTACATCCTCCATTGTAGGATTGGACCCGAGGAACCGCAGAGGTTAGCAGTCGTAGCGGTCTCAGAGTTAGAGGTAGCCCAGAGGTAGCCAAGTAGAAGCTACAGGTGGGAGTTTTACAGGATTGTTGAGTCGTTTTGTATCATGTATGGGATTTATCAGGTACACAGAGAGTATAGTTGGCTGACTACGGGTCCCGGCGGCCTTAAGCCGATCTGGATCCTAGTGCCAGTGATGGTTCGGACCGTTACGAAGGGGTACCGGTTTCCGGGTCGTTACATTTGATGTGAGCAGAAGGGGGACAGTGCAAGGTGGAACGTCAGAAGATGTGGGGGATGATATGGATGTGGACTAGAGGAGGGATGGCAGTCTTGGAGTGAGTATGTCTGAAGAGGGAATGGGAGAGTCCCAAGGAGGCACTCAGGCCTCGGGATTTGTTCAGCCACCCCAGTACCCACCCTTTTCACAGAATCCCGGGTATTCGATGGGAGGCACATTGGATTACCCCAGCTTTAATCCTTACCCTTCTCATATGCCATACCCACCTTTCTATCCACCATACCCACAGTACCCTATGTACCCACCCCCATCTTTCTACCCAGGTCCAGCAAACCCTACCCCGGGGGATGCTGCACCTCCTCCACCACCAGCAGAACCTACTGTCCCAGAAACCCAAATGCCTAAACCTAGCTCATCTGGAGGGAGCAAGGTCAAGATGACCGATTACATGAAGCTGGGTGCTCCCCAGTTTGAAACAGGTGATGACCCGTTTGAGTACCTTGGGAGGGTCAAGATGATTACAGATGAGATAGGAGCTGATGACAGTAGAGCCATTCAGATGGCTGGGTTCACACTGAAGTGCAAAAAGGCCCGTGAGTGGTTCAAGAACTATGTGAACCTGAGGTTGGATAGTCTTTCATGGGAAGAGTTTGCAAATGAGTTTGCAGAATGGGCTTTCCCTGACAGTTCAAGGGAGTTGAAGATGATTGAATTTGAGTAGTTGAGGCAGACGGATGAGATGAGTGTGGATGAGTATACAGACAGGTTTTTGGAGCTGTTGCCATTTGCTGGGCAAAATCTGGACACAGATCAGAAGAAGTCAAGGAGGTATATCATGAGGCTCCATTACAGGTATTCCTCCTTGATCCAGTCAGCAGAGAGGGAGAGTTTCCATGCCATAATGGATATGGCTCGGAGAATGGAAAGGGAAAGTCAAGCAGTCAGTGGCATAGCCTTTTGGTTCCAAGACCCCAGGTGGGGGAAAGTTAGACCCTTCTTCTTTGAGTGTAGCAGCTTCGGGCAGCAAGAGGTGGGGTAATACCACCAAGAAGTCAAAGAAGAACAAGTTCTGGAACAAGATTAAGTCAGGTCTGGGATTGGGAAGTGGTCGAGCTCAGGTGCAGATAATGCAGTATGTAGGAAGTGTGGAAAGCCGTACAAGGGTGTATGTCTGGTTGGGACGACAGCCTGCTTCAGATGTGGGCAGGATGGACACATGGCACGGGAGTGTCCTAGGGCAGCTTTTGTGGCACAGTCTCAGTAGACAACTTCTGGTAGTGTGGCTCAACCAGTAGCTCCAGCCGCGACTCAGGCCAGTGGCAGAGGCAGAGGGAGAGGGGCAGCCTCTTCTTCAGCGGGTTTCAGGGGTAAAGGTCCATCAGCTCCAGCACGGATCTTCACTATGATTCAGCAGGAGGCAAATGCATCAAACACAGTGGTGTCAGGTAATCTCATCATTGGTTGTTCTGATGTTTATGCCTTAATGGACCCTGTGTAACGACCTGAAAATCGGACCGCTACCGGCGCTAGGATCCAGATCGGCTTAAGGCCGCCGGGACCCGTAGCAAGCCTGACATGAAACCTGTAAACCTGTATAATCCCATACATGATCAACAACATACATAAAAATTAAAACTTTTCTTTCCATATACATCAACCAAACTCAACCTGCATAAACATTAATATAACATTGATCCCTCTGTGGGATCTCATCAGTGCCCCCAATGGGTGACATAACATATGCTGAGTTGGTTTACATAAACATCAAGAAAATCTCTAAGATCATGTATTAAAAGGGATACATCAATCTATGGTCAAGCACACCTCTAACATCCATAAACATCATTACATAACTATACTGTACTTTTACATTACATCCTTCTAAGATTTGTCATGTCCACATTCTATCTATTACATAAACAAGCTTTACTCTAACCGACCTTATCTTCTATCCTGTACCTGCAAGCCTGGGGGTAAAAGGGAGAGGGGTGAGCTAAAAGCCCAGTGAGTAGAACCATAAAACATATTAACACTATGCTTTAATGAAATGCATCATAACACAGACAATTCACATAGGGGTTGGGTGAACTTGTCACCAATTAGTCCAAGTTAACTCTGTGCCAGGCCGTAGCATGGGGTCCTGGTCTTCCTGTCATACATACATTACTTACCATTATCCCAGGGCCTCCTCTGGGCTCCTGGTCTTCGAGTCCCATAACCATGCCAGGCCGTAGAATGGGGTCCTGGTCTTTCCTTACTCTGTGCCAGGCCGTAGAATGGGGTCCTGGTCTTCCTGTCATGGACTAATTGGGTCATCCAACATTCACCCACATCAACAACAATCGATGCAATGCGGCATATTCGTGAAAACTAATGCAATCATCCTATTGCATAATCATGATGCATGAAACATGATAAAACATTTAATTTAAAAGATTAAGTTTAGTTCCACTCACCTCTAGCTGACTCTGACAACACCGAAGCAGCTGAACTCACTGCTGGGGTCCTCGGTTCCTCGGGTCCCAACCTACACAGGTGGACTCAAATGAGGGACCAAACATACCTGATCATAACCATAAACTACTCCCTAAAAATCCCCTAAAACATCATGAAACAACCATACCAAATCATGCAAAGGAGGCCTGGACAGGGCACTTTCGGCGGCAGGTTCGGCGGCCGAAAGTCCCTCCAGAGCCGAAAGTCAGGCAGGTTCGGCGGCACCTTCGGCGGCCGAAACTCCCAGACAGAGACGAAACTCATGCATGTTCGGCGGTACTTTCGGCGGCCGAAACTGCCAGACAGAGACGAAAGTCTCCTTTCGGGGGCAAGCTTCGGCAGCCGAAAGGCTGCTTCCCCAGCCATGTTCGGCGGTCGAAAGTCCTTCGGCTGCCGAACCTGGTTTCTGCCAAAGGGCAGAAACTTGGCTCCCTTTGCACATTTCACCTCCAAACTTATCAAACATGCATCAAACCTATTCTACAACACTCATACACAAGCATACATGTTCCTAGGGGTCTCAAACCATCATAAACCCCATCTACAACACATCAAGCATCCACATTGTTCAAGAATACACATTTATACCCATAAACATAACCATAACCTAAACATGCATTCTAACCCATAGATCTTGCACAAAACTTATTTAAAACATAAAACGAGCTTAAGATCGGCTCTTACCTCTTGAAGATCGAGAGAGACGACCAAAAACTCGGAGTTGGGAGAGATTTGGTGCTTGAACCTCCAAGCTCCAAAACTTTGGTCAAAAGCTTAAATCTTCAAAACCAAGTTAAAACAAGTGAAAATCTTGAAAGATTTAGAGGAAGAACATCAAAAATGGGTGAGGGACGACGGAGAGCTCACCTTGGCCGAAAATGGGGAAAAGCTCGCCCGTTTTCGGCTAAGGGACCCTTTTATAGTGGCTGGCCAGACCACGTTCGGGGGCCGAATGTGCCTCCGCATGCATGCCATGTTCGGCGGCCGAACATGAGGTTCGGCGGCCGAACCTGGACTTCCCTCACTTATGCTTTCGGGGGCCTAAAGCACACCCGCAACGCATGCATGTTCGGCGGCCGAACTTGAGGTTCGGCGGCCGAACCTGAGTTTTCCTCAAATGCTATTTTCGTGCAAAAAAACTCATTTTCTTTCATGCTTACAACATAAAACTCATTAAAACATTCTATGAAAACGTGGTTTTACCCTTCTAGAGGCTCCCGACATCCGAGATTCCACCGGACGGTAGGAATTCTGATACCGGAGTCTAGCTGGGTATTACATTCTCCCCCCCTTAAGAACATTCGTCCCCGAATGTTCCTCAACTAGCACATGCAAGGCATACAACATAACATACACATAAAACACATGGAACATATAAAGAAACTAACCTTAGAAAAGATAAGGGTACTGCTGGAGCATGGACTCCCGTGTCTCCCAGGTGCATTCTTCCATATTGTGGTGGTTCTAAAGGACTTTCACCATCGGGATTTCCTTGTTTCTTAACTTTCTGATCTGGGTGTCTAGGATCCGTACTGGCTGTTCCACATAGGTGAGATCCTCTTGGATCTCCACATCAGGCTCACTGAGAACCTTGCCCGGATCTGACACGAACTTTCTCAACATAGAAACATGGAAAACCGGATGGATTCTCTCCATTGAAGCAGGTAAATCCAGCTTGTACGATACATTCCCAATCTTTTGCAAGACTTCAAAGGGTCCGATGTACCGCGGAGCCAGTTTACCCTTCTTCCCGAACCGAACCACTCCTTTCATTGGAGACACCTTGAGCAATACCAGATCCCCCTCCTGGAACTCTACTTGCCTTCTGCGGATGTCTGCATAACTCTTCTGTCTGCTTGCAGCTGTCTTGATTCTTTCTCTGATTAAGGGTACCACCCTGCTGGTGATCTCTATTAGCTCAGGCCCTGCCAAGACCTTTTCTCCAACTTTTTCCCAGCAAACAGGTGACCTGCACTTCCTTCCATATAAAGCTTCATATGGAGCCATCCCGATGCTAGCATGATGGCTGTTATTGTAGGCAAACTCCACCAAAGGTAGATGCTGCCTCCAAGAACCGCCAAAGTCCAGCACACACATTCTAAGCATATCTTCTATGGTCTGGATGGTCCTCTCCGACTGTCCGTCTGTCTGTGGGTGGAAGGCAGTACTAAAATCCAACCTGGTACCCATGGCATCCTGCACACTCCGCCAAAACCTGGAGGTGAACTGGGGCCTCTATCTGACACTATGGAAATAGGAACCCCATGCAGTCTGACTATCTCATCAACATACACCTGCGCCAACTTGTCCACGGAATAGCCACTCCTGACAGGGATGAAGTGAGCAGATTTGGTGAGTCTGTCCACAATCACCCATATGGAGTCCAATCTGTTGGACGTCGCCGGTAACCCCACTACGAAGTCCATAGCTATATTCTCCCATTTCCACTCTGGAATAGGTAGCGGGTTAAGCATTCCAGCCGGCTTCTGATGTTCCAGCTTCACCCTCTGACATACTTCGCAGGCTGACACAAACTGTGCCACTTCTCTCTTCATAGCTGGCCATCAATAAACCTTTTTCAGATCTTGATACATCTTGGTGGCTCCGGGGTGAATGCTGTATCTTGCATTATGAGCCTCTCTCATAATGTCTCCTTTTAGCCCTATGTCATCTGGTACACATAAACGACTCCCATAGCGGAGGATCCCCTTATTGTCGAATCTGAACTCACTGTCCTTGCCTGACTGAACAGTCCTGGCAATCTTCACTAACTCTGGGTCCTCATGCTGTTTCTGAGCCACCTGCTCCAGAAACACGGGTGTCACTTTCATCTGAGCAACCAAGGCACCTGTACCAGACAACTCCAACTGTAGACCTTCATCAATGAGCTTGTAAAACTCCTTCACCACTGGTCTCCTCTCTGCCGTGATGTGGGATAGACTGCCTAGTGACTTCCGGCTTAGAGCGTCTGCCACGACATTCGCCTTACCCGGATGATACTGAATCTTACAATCGTAGTCACTCAGCAGCTCTACCCATCTTCTCTGCCTCAAGTTCAAATCCCTCTGACTCAAGATGTACTGCAGGCTCTTATGATCTGTGAAGATCTCACATTTAACCCCATAGAGGTAGTGCCTCCACATCTTGAGTGCAAAGATTACTGCTGCCATCTCAAGGTCGTGTGTGGGGTAATTCAACTCATGCTTCTTTAGCTGCCTCGAAGCATAGGCAATCACCCTCTCATTCTGCATTAGTACACAACCCAGTCCCACACGGGACGCATCACAAAAAACTGTAAAGTCCTCATCACTAGATGGCAGAGCTAAAACTGGTGCTGAAGTCAACCTCTTCTTAAGCTCTTCAAAACTCTCTTCGCACTGGTCGGTCCATAGAAACTTCTGATTCTTCCTGGTTAGTCTGGTCAGAGGAGCTGCAATTTTTGAGAAGTCCTGAACGAACCTCCTGTAGTAACCTGCTAAACCCAAGAAACTCCTGATCTCCGTCACTGAAGTGGGTCTAGGCCAGTTAGCCACAGTTTCTGTCTTCTTGGGGTCTACCTCTATCCCATTTTCTGACACTACATGCCCCAAGAATGAAATGCTCCTCAGCCAGAACTCACACTTAGAGAACTTGGCATACAAGCCATGTTCCCTCAAGGTCTGTGGAACCAACCTCAGATGATGGGCATGCTCCTCTGCGTTCCTGGAATACACTAAGATATCATCTATGAAGACAATAACAAAGTGATTCAGGTATTGGCTAAACACTCTATTCATGAGATCCATAAATGCTGCAGGGGCGTTGGTTAACCCGAACGACATTACAAGGAACTCAAAATGCCCATATCTGGTCCTGAAAGCTGTCTTTGGTACATCCTCATCTCTGATCCTCAGCTGATGGTACCCCGATCTCAGATCTATTTTGGAGAAACAACTCGCTCCTGCTGGCTGGTCGAATAGATCGTCGATCCTTGGCAATGGGTACTTATTCTTGGTAGTGACTTTGTTCAACTGACTGTAGTCGATACAAAGTCTAAGGGATCCATCCTTCTTTCTCACAAACAAAACTGGAGCACCCCAGGGTGAGGTACTAGGTCGGATGAAGCCCTTATCTACCAGCTCCTGTAACTGCTCCTTCAACTCTTTCAATTCTGCTGGCGCCATCCTGTAGGGAGGGATAGAGATCGGTCGGGTTCCAGGCATCAGTTCTATCTCGAACTCTATCTCCCTAGCAGGTGGTAGACCTGGCAGTTCGTCTGGGAACACATCTAAGAACTCTCTAACCACTGGCACCGAGGTGGGCTCTCTGACCTGATTGCTAAGCTCTCTCACATGAGCCAAATACCCCTGACATCCCTTCCTAAGCAACCTACGAGCCTGAAGAGCTGATATCAGACCTCTAGGTGTACCCCTCCTGTCTCCTCTGAAGACGACCTCAGACCCATCCTGACCTCTGAACCTGACTACCTTGTCCCTGCAGTCCAAGGTAGCACCATGGGTAGATAACCAGTCCATCCCTAGAATGACGTCAAAATCTGTCAAATCTAGAACCACTAGGTCGGCGGACAAGCATCTTCCCTCAACAAACACAGGACTACACTGGCAGACTGACTCTGCCACTGATGGATCACACTTGGGTCCACTGACCCAGAGAGGACACTCTAACCCAGAAGTCATCAGACCTAACCTCCCCACGGCTCTCGGAGCAATAAAAGAATGAGATGCACCAGGGTCCATCAAGGCATACACATCTGAACAACCAATGATTAAGTTACCTGCCACCACGGTGTTAGATGCATCTGCCTCCTGCTGTGTCATTGTGAAGATCCGTGCTGGAGCTGATGGACCTTCACCTCTGAAACCCACTGAAGAAGAGGCTGCCCCTCTCCCTCTGCCTCTGCCACTGGCCTGAGTCATGGCTGGAGCTGCTGGCTGCGCTACACTGCCTGAAGCTGTCTGTTGGGACTGAGCCATCGGGACTGCTCTTGGACAATCTCGAGCCATATGTCCTTCCTGACCACATCTGAAACAGGCGTTCGTCCCAAACCGACATACTCCCCTGTGTGGCCTACCACACTTCGCACAAACTGCATTATCCGCACCAGAGCTTGAGCCACTTCCAAATCCCAGACTGGACTTGACTTTACTCCAGAACTTATTCTTCTTACCCTTGGGCTTACCCCATCTCTTACTGCCTGAAGCTGCTGCACTCAGGGTAGAGGGATCTAACCTTCCCCCACCCGGAGTTTTAGAACTAGAAGACTGTGCCACTGCCTGCTTAACTGTCCCCTGAATGATGGCATTGGCCTCCATTTTCCTGGCCATATCTACTATGGCATGGAAGCTCTCCCTGTCCACAGACTGAATCAAGGATGTAATACCCGGCTAGACTCCGGTACCGGAATTCCTACCGTCCGGTGGAATCTCGGATGTCGGAGACCTCTAGAAGGGTAGAATCATGTTTTATAAAAATGTTTTAAGGTGTTTTATGATTTTAAGTATGAAATTAAATGAGTTTTTACGTGAAAAGTCCTTGGAGGAAAAACCCAGGTTCGGCCGCCGAAAGTCAAGTTCGGTCGCCGAACATGCATGCGTTTTGGAGGCACGTTAGGCCCCCGAAAGCATGAGTGAGGGAAGTCCAGGTTCGGCCGCCGAACCTCATGTTCGGCCGCCGAACATGGCATGCATGCGGAGGCACATTCGGCCCCCGAACGTGGTCTGGCCAGCCACTATAAAAGGGTCCCTTAGCCGAAAACGGGCGAGCTTTTCCCCATTTTCGGCCAAGGTGAGCTTTCCGCCGTCTCTCACCCATTTTTGATGTTCTTCCTCTAAATCTTTCGAGATTTTCACTTGTTTTCACTTGGTTGTGAAGATTTAAGCTTTTGAAACGAGTTTTGGAGCTTTGGGAACTCAGGAGCTCATTTCCGTGGATCTCCAAGTTTAGGTCGTCTTCCTCTCGATCTTCAAGAGGTAAGAGCCGATCTTAAGCTCCTTATGTGTTCTAAATAAGTTTTATGCAAGATCTAAGGGTAGAAATGCATGTTAGGGTATATATTGATGTTTTGAACAATGTGTGTTGTTTGAGTATGTTTGAAGTGTTGTAGATGGGGCATATACTTGTTTGAGGCCCCTAGGAACTTGTATGCATGCTTTGGGTTGAAAAATATGCATGATGGGTAGGTTTGGAGGCGAAATGGGCAAAGGGAGCCAAGTTTCTGCCCTTTGGCAGAAACCAGGTTCGGCAGCCGAAGGTACTTTCGGCCGCCGAACATGGCTGGGGAGGCAGGCCTTTCGACTGCCGAAGTTGCCCCCGAAAAGAGACTTTCGTCTCTGTCTGGCACTTTCGGCCGCCGAAGGTGCCGCCGAACCTAGCTGAGTTTCGTCTCTGTCCAGGACTTTCGGCCGCCGAAGGTGCCGCCGAAAGTGCCCTGTCCAGCCATTTCATGCATGTTCTTCTATGATGTTTTCAGGATGTTTTAGGGGGTTTTTGGGGAGTAGTTTATAGTTATGTTCAGGTATGTTTGGTCCCTCATTTGAGTCCACCTGTGTAGGTTCGGACCCGAGGAACCGAGGACCCCAGCAGTGAGTTCAGCTGCTTCGGTGTTGTCAGAGTCAGCCAGAGGTGAGTGGAACTAAACTCAATCTTTTAAATTAAATGTTTTATCATGTTTCATGCATCATGAATATGCAATAGGATGATTGCATTAGTTTTCACGAATATGCCGCATTGCATCAATTGTTGTTGATGTGGGTGAATGTTGGATGACCCAATTAGTCCAAGACAGGAAGACCAGGACCCCATGCTACGGCCTGGCACAGAGTAAGAAAGACCAGGCCCCAGTCTACAGGCCTGGCACAGAGTAAAGCACGGTTATGGGACTCGAAGACCAGGAGCCCAGAGGAGGCCCTGGAAAATGGTAAGTAATGTATGTATGACAGGAAGACCAGGACCCCATGCTACGGCCTGGCACAGAGTTAACTTGGACTATTTGGTGACAAGTTCACCCAACCCTTATGTGAATTGTTTGTGTTATGATGCATTTCATAGAGCATAGTTTTAACGTGTTTTAATAGCTCTGCTCACTGGGCTTTTAGCTCACCCCTCTCCCTTTACCCCCAGGCTTGCAGGTACAGTATAGTGCGGGAGTCCGGATAGAGTAAAGAAGTCATGCTTATGTAATAGCTAGCAATGGACATGATCAAATTGTAATGTAAAAGTACAGTATAGTTATGTAATGAGTTTTATGGATGTTAGTGTGTGCTTGACCATAGGTTGTTGTATCCCTTTTTATACATGATCTTAGAGATTTTGATGATGTTTATGTAAACCAGCTCAACACAGGTTATGTTACCCTTGAGGGCACAGATGAGATCCCACAGAGGGATCAAAGTTATGTTCATACTTATGCACAGGTTGAGTTTGGTAGATGTTTATGAAAAGAAAAGTTTTAATTTTTATGCATGTTGTTGATCATGTATGGGATTATACAGGTTCACAGGTTTTATGTCAGGCTTGCTACGGGTCCCGGCGGCCTTAATTCGACCCGGATCCTAGCGCCGGTAGCGGTCTGATTTTCGGGTCGTTACAGAGTGGTATCAGAGCCCTAGGTTCATATGGTCGGACCTAGAGTGTCGGGCTCATAGATGTTATAGAAGGTCAAGCACAATAGGAAAAGATCATGTCCACTAGGATAGGATGTGGAGTCCTGTCTTGCATGATGATGTGAAATGCCATGATAATAAGCATGTGCATTAATGATATGCTATGATATGTGATGTATGTGATGAGGGTTCATGTGTGCCCACATGAACCATATAATGCTAATGTTTATGTGTTGTGTACTGTCTTTCAGAAAACAGGATGAGAGGAACTCGTCGATCTGCACGATTGACTGGAGTGCCACCTGAGGATGAGGGCATGAGTGCCCGTCCTCCTACATTGCCTAGGGCAATGTCAAGCAGGTCCAACAGGGACAGAGCAGTAAGAGACCCTAGAAGGTCTTTGGATCTGGGTAGAAGCAGATCAGTCAGAGGAACAGTTCAGGGAGGAGCGTCAGAGGATATGGGGGATGATATGGACGTAGAACAGAGGAGGGATGGCAGTTTGGGAGTCAATATGTCAGAAGAAGGTATGGGAGAGTCCCAAGGAGGCAATCAGGCCTCGGGATTTGTACAGCCACCTCACTACCCACATTTCTCACAACATCCCGGGTATTCGATGGGAGGTACATCGGATTACCCTAGTTTCACCCCTTATCCCACACAGATGCCATACCCACCATACTACCCACCATACTCTCAGTATCCAATGTATCCACCTCCACCCTACTATCCAAATCCAGCAAACCCTACCTCAGAAAATGTTGCACCACCTCCACCACCTGCAGAACCAGCAGCCCCAGTTGCTCAACCATCTAGACCTAGCTCAGCCAGTGGGAGCAAGGTTAAGATGACAGACTATATGAAGCTGGGTGCTCCCCAGTTTGAGACCGGTGATGATCCGTTCGTGTACTTGGAGCGGGTCAAGGAAATTACAGATGAGATAGGGGCGGATGACAGTAGAGCCATTCAGATGGCTGGGTTCACGTTTAAGTGCAAGAAGGCACGGGAGTGGTACAAGAATTATGTGAACCCGAGAGTGGACAGCATGACTTGGGAAGAGTTTGCAAACGAGTTTGCAGGATGGGCTTTCCCTGATAGTTCAAGGGAATTGAAGATGATAGAATTCGAGCAGTTGAGGCAGACTGATGACATGAGTGTAGACGAATATACTGATAGGTTTATGGAGTTGCTGCCATTTGCAGGGCAAGACCTTAGCACAGACCAGAAGAAGTCGAGGAGGTATATCATGAAGCTCCATCCCAGGTATTCCTCCTTGGTACAGTCAGCAGATAGAGAGAGTTTTCACGCCATAGTAGACATGGCTAGGAGAATGGAGGCTAGTGCCATCATTCAGGGGACAGTTAAGCAGACAGTGGCACAAGCTTCTGGTTCTAAAACTCCGGGTGGGGGAAGGTTAGATCCCTCTACCCTGAGTGCAGCAGCTTCAGGCAGTAAAAGATGGAGTAAACCCAAGGGTAAGAAGAATAAGTTCTGGAGTAAAGTCAAGTCCAGTCTGGGATTTGGGAGTGGCTCAAGCTCTGGTGCGGATAATGCAATTTGTGCAAGGTGTGGTAGGCCACACAAGGGAGTATGTCGGTTTGGGACGAACACCTGCTTCAGATGTGGTCAGGAGGGGCATATAGCTCGAGACTGTCCAAGAGCGGCCCCAATGGCTCAGTCCCAGCAGACAGCTTCAGGCAGTGTAGCGCAGCCAGCAGCTCCAGCCATGACTCAGGCCAGTGGCAGAGGCAGAGGGAGAGGGGCAGCCTCTTCTTCAGCGGGTTTCAGAGGTGAAGGTCCATTAGCTCCGGCACGGATCTTCACAATGACACAGCAAGAGGCAGATGCATCTAACACCGTGGTGGCAGGTAACTTAATTATTGGTTGTTCAGATGTATATGCCTTGATGGACCCTGGTGCATCTCATTCATTTATTGCTCCGAGAGCCGTCCAGAGGTTGGGGTTGATGATCTCTGGGTTAGAGTGTCCTCTCTGGGTCAGTGGACCCAAGTGTGATCCATCAGTGACAGAGTCAGTCTGTCAGTGTAGTCCAGTTTTTGTTGAGGGGAGATGCATGTCCGCCGACCTTGTGGTTCTAGATTTGACAGATTTTGACGTCATTCTAGGGATGGACTGGTTATCTACCCATGGTGCTACCTTGGACTGCAGGGACAAGGTAGTCAGGTTCAGAGGTCAGGATGGATCAGAGGTTGTCTTCAGAGGAGACAGGAGGGGTACACCTAGAGGTATGATCTCAGCTCTTCAGGCTCGCAGGCTGCTTAGGAGGGGATGTCAGGGGTATTTGGCTCATGTGAGAGAGCTAAATAGTCAGGTTAGAGAGCCCGCCTCGGTGCCAGTGGTTAGAGAGTTCTTAGATGTGTTTCCAGACGAGCTGCCAGGTTTACCACCTACTAGGGAGATAGAGTTCGAGATAGAACTGATGCCTGGAACCCGACCGATCTCTATCCCTCCCTACAGGATGGCGCCAGCAGAATTGAAGGAGTTGAAGGAACAGTTACAGGAACTGGTAGACAAGGGCTTCATCCGACCGAGTACCTCACCTTGGGGTGCTCCAGTTTTGTTTGTGAGAAAGAAGGATGGATCCCTTAGACTTTGTATCGACTACAGACAGTTGAACAAAGTCACTACCAAGAACAAGTACCCATTGCCAAGGATCGACGATCTATTTGACCAGCTAGCAGGAGCGGGTTGTTTCTCCAAAATAGATCTGAGATCGGGGTACCATCAGTTGAGGATCAGGGAAGAGGACGTACCAAAGACAGCTTTCAGGACCAGATATGGGCATTTTGAGTTCCTTGTGATGCCGTTCGGGTTGACTAACGCCCCTGCAGCATTCATGGATCTCATGAACAGAGTGTTTAGCCAGTACCTGGATCACTTTGTTATTGTCTTCATAGATGATATCTTAGTGTATTCCAGGAATGCAGAGGAGCATGCCCATCATCTGAGGTTGGTTCTACAGACCTTGAGGGAACATGGCTTGTATGCCAAGTTCTCTAAATGTGAGTTCTGGCTGAGGAGCATTTCGTTCTTGGGGCATGTAGTGTCAGAGAATGGTATTGAGGTAGATCCCAAGAAGACAGAGACTGTGGCTAACTGGCCTAGACCCACTTCAGAGACAGAGATCAGGAGTTTCTTGGGTTTGGCAGGTTACTACAAGAGGTTCGTACAGGACTTCTCAAAGATAGCAGCTCCTCTGACCAGACTAACCAGGAAGAATCAGAAGTTTCTGTGGACCGACCAGTGCGAAGAGAGTTTTGAAGAGCTTAAGAAGAGGTTGACTTCAGCACCAGTTTTAGCTCTGCCATCTAGTGGTGAGGACTTTACAGTCTTTTGTGATGCGTCCCGAGTGGGACTGGGTTGTGTGCTTATGCAGAATGAGAGGGTGATTGCTTATGCTTCTAGGCAGCTAAAGAAGCATGAGTTGAATTATCCCACACATGACCTTGAGATGGCAGCAGTAATCTTTGCACTCAAGATGTGGAGGCATTACCTCTATGGGGTAAAATGTGAGATCTTCACAGATCATAAAAGCCTACAGTACATCCTGAGTCAAAGAGATTTGAATCTGAGACAGAGGAGATGGGTAGAGTTGCTGAGTGACTATGATTGCAAGATTCAGTATCATCCGGGTAAGGCGAATGTCGTGGCAGACGCTCTAAGCCGGAAGTCACTAGGCAGTCTATCCCACATCACGGCAGAGAGGAGACCAGTGGTGAAGGAGTTTTACAAGCTCATTGAGGAAGGTCTACAGTTGGAGTTGTCTGGTACAGGTGCCTTGGTCGCTCAGATGAAAGTGACACCCGTGTTTCTGGAGCAGGTGGCTCAGAAACAGCATGAGGACCCAGAGTTAGTGAAGATTGCCAGGACTGTTCAGTCAGGCAAGGACAGTGAGTTCAGATTTGACAATAGGGGAATCCTCCGCTATGGGAGTCGATTGTGTGTACCAGATGACATAGGGCTAAAAGGAGACATTATGAGAGAGGCTCATAATGCAAGATACAGCATTCACCCCGGAGCCACCAAGATGTATCAAGATATGAAGAAAGTTTACTGGTGGCCAGCTATGAAGAAAGAAGTGGCACAGTTTGTGTCAGCCTGCGAAGTTTGTCAGAGGGTGAAGCTGGAACATCAGAAGCCGGCTGGAATGCTTAACCCGCTACCTATTCCAGAGTGGAAATGGGAGAACATAGCTATGGACTTCGTAGTGGGGTTACCGGCGACGTCCAACAGATTGGACTCCATATGGGTGATTGTAGACAGACTCACCAAATCTGCTCACTTCATCCCTGTCAGGAGTGGCTATTCTGTGGACAAGTTGGCGCAGGTGTACGTTGATGAGATAGTCAGACTGCATGGGGTTCCTGTTTCCATAGTGTCAGATAGAGGGCCCCAGTTCACCTCCAGGTTTTGGCGGAGTCTGCAGGATGCCATGGGTACCAGGTTGGATTTCAGTACTGCCTTCCATCCACAGACAGACGGACAGTCAGAGAGGACCATCCAGACCATAGAAGATATGCTGAGAATGTGTGTGCTGGACTTTGGCGGTTCTTGGAGGCAGCATCTACCTTTGGTGGAGTTCGCCTACAATAACAGCCATCATGCTAGCATCGGGATGGCTCCATATGAAGCTTTATATGGAAGGAAGTGCAGATCACCTGTTTGCTGGGAAGAGGTAGGAGAGAGGTCCTTAGCAGGACCCGAGCTAGTAAAGATCACCAGCAGGGTGGTGCCCATGATCAGAGAAAGAATCAAGACCGCTGCAAGCAGACAGAAGAGTTATGCAGACATCCGCAGAAGACAAGTAGAGTTTCAGGAGGGGGATCTGGTATTGCTTAAGGTGTCTCCAATGAAAGGAGTGGTTCGCTTTGGGAAGAAAGGTAAACTAGCCCCACGATACATCGGACCCTTCGAAATCTTGCAAAAGATTGGGAATGTATCGTACAAGCTGGATTTACCTGCTTCAATGGAGAGAATCCATCCGGTTTTCCATGTTTCTATGTTGAGAAAGTTCGTGTCAGATCCGGGCAAGGTTCTTAGTGAGCCTGATGTGGAGATCCAAGAGGATCTCACCTATGTTGAGCAGCCAGTACGGATCCTAGACACCCAGATCAGGAAGCTGAGGAACAAGGAAATCCCGATGGTGAAAGTTCTTTGGAACCACCACAATATTGAGGAGTGTACCTGGGAGACACGGGAGTCCATGCTCCAACAGTATCCCCATCTCTTTTAAGGTTAGATCTTTATGTGTTTATGTATGTATGTTATGTTGATTGCTATGCATGTACTAGTTGAGGAACATTCGGGGACGAATGTTCTTAAGGGGGGGAGAATGTAATACCCGGCTAGACTCCGGTACCGGAATTCCTACCGTCCGGTGGAATCTCGGATGTCGGAGACCTCTAGAAAGGTAGAATCATGTTTTATAAAAATGTTTTAAGGTGTTTTATGATTTTAAGTATGAAATTAAATGAGTTTTTACGTGAAAAGTCCTTGGAGGAAAAACCCAGGTTCGGCCGCCGAAAGTCAAGTTCGGCCGCCGAACATGCATGCGTTTTGGAGGCACGTTAGGCCCCCGAAAGCATGAGTGAGGGAAGTCCAGGTTCGGCCGCCGAACCTCATGTTCGGCCGCCGAACATGGCATGCATGCGGAGGCACATTCGGCCCCCGAACGTGGTCTGGCCAGCCACTATAAAAGGGTCCCTTAGCCGAAAACGGGCGAGCTTTTCCCCATTTTCGGCCAAGGTGAGCTTTCCGCCATCTCTCACCCATTTTTGATGTTCTTCCTCTAAATCTTTCGAGATTTTCACTTGTTTTCACTTGGTTGTGAAGATTTAAGCTTTTGAAACGAGTTTTGGAGCTTTGGGAACTCAGGAGCTCATTTCCGTGGATCTCCAAGTTTAGGTCGTCTTCCTCTCGATCTTCAAGAGGTAAGAGCCGATCTTAAGCTCCTTATGTGTTCTAAATAAGTTTTATGCAAGATCTAAGGGTAGAAATGCATGTTAGGGTATATATTGATGTTTTGAACAATGTGTGTTGTTTGAGTATGTTTGAAGTGTTGTAGATGGGGCATATACTTGTTTGAGGCCCCTAGGAACTTGTATGCATGCTTTGGGTTGAAAAATATGCATGATGGGTAGGTTTGGAGGCGAAATGGGCAAAGGGAGCCAAGTTTCTGCCCTTTGGCAGAAACCAGGTTCGGCAGCCGAAGGTACTTTCGGCCGCCGAACATGGCTGGGGAGGCAGGCCTTTCGGCTGCCGAAGTTGCCCCCGAAAAGAGACTTTCGTCTCTGTCTGGCACTTTCGGCCGCCGAAGGTGCCGCCGAACCTAGCTGAGTTTCGTCTCTGTCCAGGACTTTCGGCCGCCGAAGGTGCCGCCGAAAGTGCCCTGTCCAGCCATTTCATGCATGTTCTTCTATGATGTTTTCAGGATGTTTTAGGGGGTTTTTGGGGAGTAGTTTATAGTTATGTTCAGGTATGTTTGGTCCCTCATTTGAGTCCACCTGTGTAGGTTCGGACCCGAGGAACCGAGGACCCCAGCAGTGAGTTCAGCTGCTTCGGTGTTGTCAGAGTCAGCCAGAGGTGAGTGGAACTAAACTCAATCTTTTAAATTAAATGTTTTATCATGTTTCATGCATCATGAATATGCAATAGGATGATTGCATTAGTTTTCACGAATATGCCGCATTGCATCAATTGTTGTTGATGTGGGTGAATGTTGGATGACCCAATTAGTCCAAGACAGGAAGACCAGGACCCCATGCTACGGCCTGGCACAGAGTAAGAAAGACCAGGCCCCAGTCTACAGGCCTGGCACAGAGTAAAGCACGGTTATGGGACTCGAAGACCAGGAGCCCAGAGGAGGCCCTGGAAAATGGTAAGTAATGTATGTATGACAGGAAGACCAGGACCCCATGCTACGGCCTGGCACAGAGTTAACTTGGACTATTTGGTGACAAGTTCACCCAACCCTTATATGAATTGTTTGTGTTATGATGCATTTCATAGAGCATAGTGTTAACGTGTTTTAATAGCTCTGCTCACTGGGCTTTTAGCTCACCCCTCTCCCTTTACCCCCAGGCTTGCAGGTACAGTATAGTGCGGGAGTCCGGATAGAGTAAAGAAGTCATGCTTATGTAATAGCTAGCAATGGACATGATCAAATTGTAATGTAAAAGTACAGTATAGTTATGTAATGAGTTTTATAGATGTTAGTGTGTGCTTGACCATAGGTTGTTGTATCCCTTTTTATACATGATCTTAGAGATTTTGATGATGTTTATGTAAACCAGCTCAACACAGGTTATGTTACCCTTGAGGGCACAGATGAGATCCCACAGAGGGATCAAAGTTATGTTCATACTTATGCACAGGTTGAGTTTGGTAGATGTTTATGAAAAGAAAAGTTTTAATTTTTATGCATGTTGTTGATCATGTATGGGATTATACAGGTTCACAGGTTTTATGTCAGGCTTGCTACGGGTCCCGGCGGCCTTAAGTCGACCCGGATCCTAGCGCCGGTAGCGGTCCGATTTTCAGGTCGTTACAAAGGAGGAATACCTGGAATGAAGTTTCATGACATACCTCCTTGACTTCTTCGAATCTGTATCCAGATTCTGCCCAGCAAAAGGCAACAGCTCCAAGAATCTGTCGGTGTACTCCTCTACACTCATTTCATCTGACTGCCTCAACTGTTCAAACTCTATTATCTTCAGCTCCCTTGAGCTATCGGGAAAAGCCCATCCTGCAAACTCGTTCGCGAACTCTTCCCAAGACATGCTGTCCACTCTCGGGTTCACATAATTCTTGAACCACTCTCGTGCCTTCTTGCACTTAAGCGTGAACCCGGCCATCTGAATGGCTCTACTGTCATCAGCCCCAATCTCCTCTGTGATCACTTTAACCCTTTCAAGATACACAAATGGGTCATCCCCTTTTTCATACTGGGGAGCACCCAGTTTCATGTAGTCAGTCATCTTAACCTTGCTCCCACTGGCTGAGCTAGGTCTAGATGGCTGAGCAACAGGGGCTGCTGGTTCTGTAGGTGGTGGAGGTGGTGCAACATTTTCTGAGGTAGGGTTTGCTGGATTTGGATAGTAGGGTGGAGGTGGATACATTGGGTACTGTGAGTACGGTGGGTAGTATGGTGGGTATGGCATCTGTGTGGGATAAGGTGTGAAACTAGGTTTATCCGATGTGCCTCCCATCGAATACCCAGGGTTTTGTGAGAAGGGTGGGTAGTATGGTGGCTGAACAAATCCCGAGGCCTGAGTGCCTCCTTGGGACTCTCCCATTCCCTCTTCTGACATGCTAACTCCCAGACTGCCATCCCTCCTCTGCTCCACATCCATATCATCCCCCATGTCCTCTGACGCTCCTCCCTGAACTGTTCCTCTAACTGATCTGCTCCTACCCAGATCCAAAGACCTTCTAGGGTCTCTTACTGCTCTGTCTCTGCTAGACCTACTAGACATTGCCCTAGGCAATGCTGGAGGACGGGCGCTCGTGCCCTCATCCTCAGGTGGCACTCCAGTCAATCTTGTTGATCGACGAGTTCCCCTCATCCTGCTTTCTGAAAAACAGTACACATAGCACAAACATTAGCATCATATGGTTCATGTGGGCACACATGAACCCGCATCACACATCACATATCATAGCATATCATTAATGCACATGCATATTATCATGGCATTTCACATCATCATGCAAGACAGGACTCCACATCCTATCCTAGTGGACATGATCTTTCCTATTGTGCTTGACCTTCTATAACATCTATGAGCCCGACACTCTAGGTTCGACCATATGAACCTAGGGCTCTGATACCATTCTGTAACGACCCGAAAATCGGACCGCTACCGGCGCTAGGATCCAGATCGGCTTAAGGCCGCCGGGACCCGTAGCAAGCCTGACATGAAACCTGTAAACCTGTATAATCCCATACATGATCAACAACATACATAAAAATTAAAACTTTTCTTTCCATATACATCAACCAAACTCAACCTGCATAAACATTAATATAACATTGATCCCTCTGTGGGATCTCATCAGTGCCCCCAATGGGTGACATAACATATGCTGAGTTGGTTTACATAAACATCAAGAAAATCTCTAAGATCATGTATTAAAAGGGATACATCAATCTATGGTCAAGCACACCTCTAACATCCATAAACATCATTACATAACTATACTGTACTTTTACATTACATCCTTCTAAGATTTGTCATGTCCACATTCTATCTATTACATAAACAAGCTTTACTCTAACCGACCTTATCTTCTATCCTGTACCTGCAAGCCTGGGGGTAAAAGGGAGAGGGGTGAGCTAAAGCCCAGTGAGTAGAACCATAAAACATATTAACACTATGCTTTAATGAAATGCATCATAACACAGACAATTCACATAGGGGTTGGGTGAACTTGTCACCAATTAGTCCAAGTTAACTCTGTGCCAGGCCGTAGCATGGGGTCCTGGTCTTCCTGTCATACATACATTACTTACCATTATCCCAGGGCCTCCTCTGGGCTCCTGGTCTTCGAGTCCCATAACCATGCCAGGCCGTAGAATGGGGTCCTGGTCTTTCCTTACTCTGTGCCAGGCCGTAGAATGGGGTCCTGGTCTTCCTGTCATGGACTAATTGGGTCATCCAACATTCACCCACATCAACAACAATCGATGCAATGCGGCATATTCGTGAAAACTAATGCAATCATCCTATTGCATAATCATGATGCATGAAACATGATAAAACATTTAATTTAAAAGATTAAGTTTAGTTCCACTCACCTCTGGCTGACTCTGACAACACCGAAGCAGCTGAACTCACTGCTGGGGTCCTCGGTTCCTCGGGTCCGAACCTACACAGGTGGACTCAAATGAGAGACCAAACATACCTAATCATAACCATAAACTACTCCCCAAAAACCTCCTAAAACATCATGAAACAACCATACCAAATCATGCAAAGGAGGCCTGGACAGGGCACTTTCGGCGGCAGGTTCGGCGGCCGAAAGTCCCTCCAGAGCCGAAAGTCAGGCAGGTTCGGCGGCACCTTCGGCGGCCGAAACTCCCAGACAGAGACGAAACTCATGCATGTTCGGCGGTACTTTCGGCGGCCGAAACTGCCAGACAGAGATGAAAGTCTCCTTTTGGGGGCAAGCTTTGGCAGTCGAAAGGCTGCTTCCCCAGCCATGTTCGGCGGCCGAAAGTCCTTCGGCTGCCGAACCTGGTTTCTGCCAAAGGGCAGAAACTTGGCTCCCTTTGCACATTTCGCCTCCAAACTTATCAAACATGCATCAAACCTATTCTACAACACTCATACACAAGCATACATGTTCCTAGGGGTCTCAAACCATCATAAACCCCATCTACAACACATCAAGCATCCACATTGTTCAAGAATACACATTTATATCCATAAACATAACCATAACCTAAACATGCATTCTAACCCATAGATATTGCACAAAACTTATTTAAAACATAAAACGAGCTTAAGATCAGCTCTTACCTCTTGAAGATCAAGAGAGACGACCAAAAACTCGGAGTTGGGAGAGATTTGGTGCTTGAACCTCCAAGCTCCAAAACTTTGCTCAAAAGCTTAAATCTTCAAAACCAAGTTAAAACAAGTGAAAATCTTGAAAGATTTAGAGGAAGAACATAAAAAATGGGTGAGGGACGACGGAGAGCTCACCTTGGCCGAAAATGGGGAAAAGCTCGCCCGTTTTCGGCTAAGGGACCCTTTTATAGTGGCTGGCCAGACCACGTTCGGGGGCCGAATGTGCCTCCGCATGCATGCCATGTTCGGCGGCCGAACATGAGGTTCGGCGGCCGAACCTGGACTTTCCTCACTTATGCTTTCGGGGGCCTAAAGCACACCCGCAACGCATGCATGTTCGGCGGCCGAACCTGAGTTTTCCTCAAATGCTATTTTCATGCAAAAAAACTCATTTTCTTTCATGCTTACAACATAAAACTCATTAAAACATTCTATGAAAACATGGTTTTACCCTTCTAGAGGCTCCCGACATCCGAGATTCCACCGGACGGTAGGAATTCCGATACCGGAGTCTAGCCGGGTATTACACCCTGGTGCATCGCATTCTTTTATTGCTCCGAGAGCCGTCGAGAGGTTGGAGTTGATGGTCTCTGGGTTAGAGTGTCCCCTATGGGTCAGTGGACCCAAGTGTGACCCGTCAGTGGCAGAGTCAGTCTGCCAGTGTAGTCCAGTTTTTATTGAGGGAAGATGCCTTTCAGCCGACCTTGTGGTTCTAGATTTGACAGATTTTGACGTCATTCTAGGGATGGATTGGCTATCTACCCATGGCGCTACCTTGGATTGCAGAGCCAAGGTAGTCAGGTTCAGATGTCAGGATGGGTCAGAGGTTGTCTTCAGTGGAGACAGGAGGGGTACACCTAGAGGTTTGATATCAGCCCTACAGGCTCGTAGGCTGCTCAGGAGGGGTTGTCAGGATTTTCTAGCTCATGTGAGAGAGCTGGATAGTCATGTCAGAGAGCCCACCTTAGTGCCCGTGGTCAGAGAGTTCTTAGATGTTTTTCCAGACGAACTGCCAGGTTTACCACCTGCTAGAGAGATAGAGTTCGAAATTGAATTGATGCCTGGAACCAGACCGATCTCTATCCCTCCCTACAGGATGGCACCAGCAGAATTGAAAGAGCTTAAAGAGCAGTTGCAAGAGTTGGTAGATAAGGGCTTCATCCGACCGAGTACCTCACCTTGGGGTGCTCCAGTGCTGTTTGTGAGAAAGAAGGATGGATCCCTCAGACTTTGTATCGACTACAAGCAGTTGAACAAGGTCACTACCAAGAACAAGTACCCATTGCCAAGGATCGACGATCTATTCGACCAGCTAGCAGGAGCAGGTTGTTTCTCTAAAATAGATCTGAGATCGGGGTATCATCAGCTGAGGATAAGAGAAGAGGATGTGCCTAAGACAGCATTCAGGACCAGATATGGGCACTATGAGTTCCTTGTAATGCCGTTCGGGTTGACCAATGCCCCTGCAGCATTCATAGATCTCATGAACAGAGTTTTCAGTCAATACCTGTGTAACGACCCGGAAATCGGACCGCTACCGGCGCTAGAATCCAGATCGGCTTAAGGCCGCCGGGACCTGTAGCAAGCCAAACATACATCCTGTGAACCTGTTTAATCCCATACATGATCAACAACATACATAAAAATTTTGAACTTTTCTTTCATTCATTCATTCATTCACCAAACTCAATCTGTGCATGCACTACACATAACATAACCATAAACATTGACCCCTCTTTGGGATCCCATCAATGCCCCAATGGGTGACATAACATGTATTGAGTTGGTTTACATAAACATCATAAAACATCTAAGATCATGTATTAAAAGGGATAACAACATTCTATGGTCAAGCACACCTCTAACATCCATGAACATCATTACATTACATTTCTATACTGTACTTACACATGACTGTACTAAACATAACATCTCAACATTATTCATGTCCACACTATCTATTACATAACCAAGACTTCATTACTCTTGCTGACCTCCTGGTCTACCCTGTACCTGCAAACCTGGGGGTTAAGGGAGAGGGGTGAGCTACTAGAGCCCAGTGAGCAGAATGATAAAACATTTTATTTAAACATTTGGTATCATGGAATGCATCACATCACAACTAATCATATCAAGGATGAATTTGTCACCCATAGCCCTCTAAGTGGTCCAACTGTGCCAGGGGCATAGAATGGGCCTCAATGGTCTTTCTCTTACATAACATATCATAACATAACATTCCAACTGTGCCAGGGGCGTAGAATGGGCCTCACTGGTCTTTCTCTCACATAGTGCCAGGGGTGTAGAATGGGCCTCACTGGTCTTCCGTACCGTATCATATCATACCATATCATATCATGGGAGGGCTAAAGGATCATTCAACATTCATCCACATCATCAACATATTATGCAATGCAACATATTCGTGAATTCTAATGCAAACAACCTAATATATCTCATGGCATTCATGATGCGTGAATCATGTTAAGAATTAATTTATTTACTTAAAAACATAAAGAGTTTATTCCACTCACCTCTGGCTAGCTCTAGCAGACACAGAAGCAGCTGAACTCACTGCTGGGGTCCTCGGTTTCTCGGGTCCGAACCTACACAGGTGGACTCAAATGAGGGACCTAACAAACATAAACATGACTCTAAAATACTCCCCAAAAATCCCCTAAAAACACCTCAAAACATCCATGGAAAACATGCAAAGGAAGGCTGAACAGGGCACTTTCGGCGGCAGGTTCGGCGGCCGAAAGTCCCTCCAGAGCCGAAAGTCAGGCAGGTTCGGCGGCACCTTCGGCGGCCGAAATTCTCAGACAGAGACGAAACTCAAGCATGTTCGGCGGCATTTTCGGTGGCCGAAACTGCCCTCCAGAGACGAAAGTCCTCTTTCAAGGGCAAGCTTCGGCAGCCAAAGGCTGCCTCCACAAGCGGGTTCGGCGGCCGAAATTCCATTCGGCGGCCGAACCTGAGTTTCTCCAAAGTGGCAGAAACTCAACTCCAACATGCACAAACGCCTCCCAAACCTTTCAAACATGCATAAACCTGATCTACAACATGCATACTCAAGCATACAAGCTCCTAGGGGCTTCAAACTATCTTAAAGCCCAACTACAACACATCAAGCAACCACAAACATCATACATTGCTCAAAAACTTAACATAACCCATAAAACCAACCAAAACCTAAACATGCATTTCTACCCCATAGATCAACTTAAAACTTGTTTAAAACATACAGTGAGCTCAAGATCGGCCCTTACCTCTTGAAGATCGAGAGGAAAACGACCCTAGCTCGGAGATGGGAGAGATTGAGTTTCTTGAACTTCAAAAGCTCCAAAACTTGCTTTATACTCGAAAATCTTCAAAACAAAGTGAAAACTTGTGAAAATCGTGAAAGATTTGAAGGAAGAAACTCAAGAATTGGTGAGGGACGGCGGAGAGCTCACCTTGGCCGAAAATGGGGAGAAAAGTTCGCCCATTTCGGCTAAGGGACCCCTTTATAGATGGCTGGCCAGGCCACATTCGGGAGCCGAACGTGCCTCCGCATGCATGCCATGTTCGGCGGCCGAACATAAGGTTCGGCGACCGAACCTGGTTTCCCTCACTTATGCCTTCTGGGGCCTAAGGCACACCCGAAACACATGCATGTTCGGCGGCCGAACCTGCATCTTCCTCCAAGGCTATTTTCATGCAAAAACTCATTTCTTATTTGATTAAAACCACAAAATACATTAAAACATTTTATGAAAACATGGTTTTACCCTTCTAGAGGTCTCCGACACCCGAGATTCCACCGGACGGTAGGAATTCCGGTTCTGGAGTCTAGCCGGGTATTACATTCTCCCCCCCTTAAGAACATTTGTCCCCGAATGTTCACCAAACAACACATAGCATGGCATACACATAACATACATACAAAGCACATAAAACTCACCTGAGAAGAGATGAGGATATTGCTGGAGCATGGACTCCCGTGTCTCCCAGGTACACTATTCGATGTTGTGGTGATTCCAAAGGACTTTCACCATCGGGATTTCCTTGTTCCTTAGCTTTCTGATCTGGGTGTCTAGGATCCGTACTGGCTGCTCAATATAGGTGAGATCTTCTTGGATCTCCACATCAGGCTCACTAAGAACCTTGCCCGGATCTGACACGAATCTCCTCAACATAGAAACATGGAAAACCGGATAGATTCTCTCCATTGAAGTAGGCAAGTCCAGCTTGTACGATACACTCCCAATCTTTTGCAAGACTTCAAAGGGTCCAATGTACCGTGGAGCCAGCTTACCTTTCTTCCCGAACCGAATCACCCCTTTCATTGGAGACACTTTGAGCAATACCAAATCCCCCTCCTGAAACTCTACTTGCCTTCTGCGGATATCTGCATAACTCTTCTGTTTGCTTGCAGCATTCTTGATCCTTTCTCTGATTATGGGTACCACCCTGCTGGTGATCTCTACTAGCTCAGGCCCTGCCAAGGCCTTTTCTCCAACCTCTTCCCAGTAAACAGGTGATCTGCACTTCCTCCCATACAAAGCTTCATATGGAGCCATCCCGATGCTAGCATGATGACTGTTATTGTAGGTAAACTCCACCAAAGTTAGATGCTGCCTCCAAGAATGCCAAAGTCCAGCACACACATTCTGAGCATATCCTCTATTGTCTGGATGGTCCTTTCTGATTGTCCGTCCGTCTGTGGATGGAAAGCAGTGCTAAAATCCAACCTGGTACCCATGGCATTCTGCAGACTCCGCCAAAACCTGGAGGTGAACTGGGGTCCTCTATCGGACACTATCGAAACAGGAACCCCATGCAGCCTGACGATCTCATCAACATACACCTGCGCCAACTTGTCCACAGAATAGCCACTCCTGACAGGGATAAAGTGAGCAGATTTGGTGAGTCTGTCCACAATCACCCATATGGAGTCCAATCTGTTAGACGTCGCCGGTAAACCCACCACGAAGTCCATAGCTATATTCTCCCATTTCCACTATGGAATAGGTAGCGGGTTAAGCATTCCAGCCGGCTTCTAATGTTCCAGCTTCACCCTCTGACACACTTCGCAGGCTGACACGAACTGTGCCACTTCTCTCTTCATAGCTGGCCACCAATAGACCTTCTTCAGATCTTGATACATCTTGGTGGCTCCAGGGTGAACGCTGTATCTGGCATTATGAGCTTCTCTCATAATGTCTCCTTTTAGCCCTATGTCATCTGGTACACATAGTCGGCTCCCATAGCGGTGGATTCCCTTGCTGTTGAATCTGAACTCACTATCTTTGCCTGACTGAACAGTCTTGGCAATCTTCACTAACTCTGGGTCCTCATGCTGTTTCTGAGCCACCTGCTCCAGAAACACGGGTGCCACTCTCATCTGAGCAATCAAAGCACCTATACCAGACAACTCCAACTGTAGACCTTCATTCATGAGCTCAAAGAACTCCCTCACTACTGGCCTCCTCTCTGCTGAAATATGGGACAAACTGCCAAGTGATTTCCGGCTTAAGGCGTCCGCCACGACATTCGCCTTACCCGGATGGTACTGAATCTTGCAATCGTAATCACTGAGCAGTTCTACCCATCTTTTCTGCCTCAAATTCAGATCCCTCTTACTCAAGATGTACTGCAGGCTCTTATGATCGGTGAAGATCTCACATTTAACCCCATAGAGGTAATGCCTCCACATCTTGAGTGCAAAGATTACCACTGCCATCTCTAGGTCATGTGTAGGGTAATTCAACTCGTGCTTCTTCAGCTGCCTAGAAGCATAAGCAATCACCCTTTCATTCTGCATTAGCACACAACCCAGTCCCACACGGGACGCATCACAATAGACTGAGAAGTCTTCATTACTAGATGGCAGAGCCAACACTGGTGCTGAAGTCAACCTCTTCTTTAGCTCCTCAAAGCTTTCCTCACACTAGTCGGTCCACGCAAACCTCTGGTTCTTCTTGGTCAATCTGGTCATGGGAGCTGCAATCTTAGAGAAGTCCTGAACGAACCCCCTGTAGTAACCTGCCAAGCCCAAGAAGCTTTTGATCTCTGTCACTGTAGTGGGTCTAGGCCAGTTAGCTACAGCTTCCACTTTCTTGGGGTCTACCTCGATTCCATTTTCTGACACCACATGCCCTAAGAAAGAGATGCTCCTCAGCCAGAACTCACACTTGGAGAACTTGGCATACAAGCCATGTTCCCTCAAGGTCTGCAAAACCAACCGCAGATGATAGGCATGCTCCTCTGCATTCCTGGAATACACTAAGATATCATCTATGAAGACAATAACAAAGTGATCCAGGTACTGGCTAAACACTCTGTTCATGAGATCCATGAATGCTGCAGGGGCGTTGGTTAACCCGAACGGCATAACAAGGAACTCATAATGCCCATATCTGGTCCTGAAGGCTGTCTTCGGCAAATCCTCCTCCCTTATCCTTAGCTGATGGTACCCCGATCTCAGATCTATTTTGGAGAAACAACCTGCTCCTGCTAGCTGGTCGAATAGATCGTCGATCCTTGGCAACGGGTACTTATTCTTGGTAGTGACCTTGTTCAACTGCCTGTAGTCGATACAAAGTCTAAGGGATCCATCCTTCTTTTTCACGAATAGCACTGGAGCACCCCAAGGTGAGGTACTCGGTCGGATGAAACCCCTATCTACCAGATCTTGCAACTGCTCTTTCAACTCTTTCAATTCTGCTGTTGCCATCCTGTAGGGAGGAATAGAGATCGGTCTAGTTCCAGGCGTCAACTCAATTTCAAACTCTATCTCCCTAACAGGTGGTAAACCTGGCAGCTCGTCTGGGAACACATCTAAAAACTCACTGACCACGGGCACTGAGACAGGCTCTCTGACATGACTACCCAGCTCTCTCACATGAGCTAGAAAACCCTGACAACCCCTCCTGAGTAGCCTACGAGCTTGAAGGGCTGATATCAAACCTCTAGGTGTACTCCCCCTGTCTCCTCTGAAGACGACCTCTGACCCATCCTGACATCTGAACTTGACTACCTTGTCTCTGCAGTCCAAGGTAGCACCATGGGTAGATAGCCAATCCATCCCTAGAATGACGTCAAAATCTGTCAAATCTAGAACCACAAGGTCGGCGGATAGGCATCTTCCCTCCACAAAAAACTGGACTATACTGGCAGACTGACTCTGCCACTGACGGGTCACACTTGGGTCCACTGACCCATAGGGGACACTCTAACCCAGAGACCATCAATCCCAACCTCTCGACGGCCCTCGGAGCAATGAAAGAATGAGATGCACCAGGGTCCATTAAGGCATAAACATCTGAACACCCAATGATGAGATTACTTGACACTACGGTGTTGGATGTATTTGCCTCCTGCTGAGTCATGGTGAAGATCCGTGCTGGGGCTGATGGACCTTCGCCTCTGAAGCCCGCTGAAGAAGAGGCTGCCCCTCTCCCTCTGCCTTTGCCACTAGCCTGAGTCACGGCTGGAGCTACTTGCTGAGCCACACTACCAGAAGCTGTCTGCTGAGACTGTGCCCCAAAAGCTGGCCTAGGACACTCCCGTGCCATGTGTCCCTCCTGCCCACATCTGAAGTAGGCTGTCGTCCCAACCAGACATACTCCTTTGTGCGGCCTCCCACACTTCTTGCATACTGCATTATCTGCACCAGAGCTTGAGCCACTCCCTAATCTCAGACCTGACTTGATCTTATTCCAGAACTTGTTCTTCTTTGGCTTCTTGGTGGTACTGCTCCACCTCTTACTTCCTGAACTCAGAGAAGAAGGGTCTATCCTTCCCCCACCTGGGGTCCTGGAACCAGAAGGCTGTGCCGCTGATTGCTTGACTTTCCCTTCGATGATAGCACTAGCCTCCATCCTCCGAGCCATATCCACTATGGCATGGAAACTCTCCCTCTCTGCTGACTGAATCAAGGAGGAATACCTGGAATGGAGCCTCATGATATACCTCCTTGACTTCCTCTGATATGTGTCCAGATTCTGCCCAGCAAACGGCAACAGCTCCAAGAATCTGTCTGTATACTCATCCACGCTCATCTCATCTGTCTGCCTCAACTGCTCAAATTCAATCATTTTCAGCTCCCTGGAACTGTCAGGGAAAGCCCATCCTGCAAACTCATTTGCAAACTCCTCCCATGATAGGCTGTCCAACCTCGGGTTCACATAATTCTTGAACCACTCTCGGGCCTTCTTGCATTTTAGTGTGAACCCAGCCATCTGAATGGCTCTACTGTCATCAGCTCCTATCTCATCTGTAATTGTTTTGACCCTCTCATGGTACACAAATGGGTCATCACCGGTTTCAAACTGGGGAGCACCCAGCTTCATGTAGTCGGTCATCTTGACATTGCTCCCTCCAGATGAGCTAGGTTTAGGCATTTGGGTTTCTGGGACAGTAGGTGCTGTTGGTGGTGGAGGAGGTGCAGCATCCCCCGGGGTAGGGTTTACTGTACCTGGATAGAAGGATGGGGGTGGATACATGGGGTACTGTGGGTACGGTGGGTAGAAAGGTGGGTATGGCATCTGAGAGTGATAAGGGTTAAAACAGGGGTAATCCGATGTACCTCCCATCGAATACCCGGGATTATGTGAAAAGGGTGGGTAATAAGGTGGCTGAACAAATCCCGAGGCCTGAGTGCCTCCTTGGGACTCTCCCATTCCCTCTTCCGACATACTTACTCCGAGGCTACCATCCCTCCTCTGATCCACATCCATCTGATCTCCCCCATCCTCTGACATTTCCCCTTGCACTGTCCCCCTCACTGATCTACTTCTACCCAGATCCAAAGACCTTCTAGGGTCTCTTACTCCTCTTTCTCTGCTAGACCTACTTGACATTGCCCTAGGCAATGCAGGAGGACGGGCATCAGTGCCCTCGTCTTGGGGTGGTACTCCAGTCAATCGCGCAGATCGACGAGTTCCTCTCATCCTGTTTACTGAAAAACAGCACACATCACATAAACATTAACATCAAATGGTTCATGTGCAAACACATGAACCCGCATCACATACATCACATACATAGCATATCATTAATGCACATGCATATAATCATGGCATTTCACATCATCATTCAAGACAGGACTCCACATCCTATCCTAGTGGACATGATCTTCCTATTGTGCTTGACCTTCTATAACCTCTATGAGCCCGACACTCTAGGTCCGACCATATGAACCTAGGGCTCTGATACCAATCTGTAACGACCCGGAAATTGGACCGCTACCGGCGCTAGAATCCAGATCGGCTTAAGGCCGCCGGGACCCGTAGCAAGCCAAACATACATCCTGTGAACCTGTTTAATCCCATACATGATCAACAACATACATAAAAATTTTGAACTTTTCTTTCATTCATTCATTCATTCACCAAACTCAACCTGTCCATGCACTACACATAACATAACCATAAACATTGACCCCTCTTTGGGATCCTATCAATGCCCCACTGGGTGACATAACATGTATTGAATTGGTTTACATAAACATCATAAAACATCTAAGATCATGTATTAAAAGGGATAACAACATTCTATGGTCAAGCACACCTCTAACATCCATGAACATCATTACATTACTTTTCTATACTGTACTTACACATGACTGTACTAAACATAACATCTTAACATTATTCATGTCCACACTATCTATTACATAACCAAGACTTCATTACTCTTGCTGACCTCCTGGTCTACCCTGTACCTACAAACCTGGGGGTTAAGGGAGAGGGGTGAGCTACTAGAGCCCAGTGAGCATAATGATAAAACATTTTATTTAAACATTTGGTATCATGGAATGCATCACATCACAACTAATCACATCAAGGATGAATTTGTCACCCATAGCCCTCTAAGTGGTCCAACTGTGCCAGGGGCGTAGAATGGGCCTCACTGGTCTTTCTCTTACATAACATATCATAACATAACATTCCAACTGTGCCAGGGGCATAGAATGGGCCTCGCTGGCCTTTCTCTCACATAGTGCCAGGGGCGTAGAATGGGCCTCACTAGTCTTCCGTACCGTATCATATCATACCATATCATATCATGGGAGGGCTAAAGGATCATTCAACATTCATCCACATCATCAACATATTATGCAATGCAACATATTCATGAATTCTAATGCAAACAACCTAATATATCTCATGGCATTCATGATGTGTGAATCATGTTAAGAATTAATTTATTTACTTAAAAACATAAAGAGTTTATTCCACTCACCTCTGGTTAGCTCTGACAGACACAGAAGCAGCTGAACTCACTGCTGGGGTCCTCGGTTCCTCGGGTCTGGACCTACACAGGTGGACTCAAATGAGGGACCTAACAAACATAAACATGACTCTAAAATACTCCCCAAAAATCCCCTAAAAACACCTCAAAACATCCATGGAAAACATGCAAAGGAAGGCTGAACAGGGCACTTTCGGCGGTAGGTTCAGCGGCCGAAAGTCCCTCCAGAGCCGAAAGTCAGGCAGGTTCGGCGGCCGAAACTCCCAGACAGAGACGAAACTCATGCATGTTCGGCGGCACTTTCGGCGGCCGAAACTGCCCTCCAAAGACGAAAGTCCTCTTTCGGGGGCAAGCTTCGGCAGCGGAAGGCTGCCTCCACAAGCGGGTTCGGCGGCCGAAAGTCCATTCGGCGGCCGAATCTGAGTTTCTCCAAAGTGGCAGAAACTCAACTCCAACATGCACAAACGCCTCCCAAACCTTTCAAACATGCATAAACCTGATCTACAACATGCATACTCAAGCATACAAGCTCCTAGGGGCTTCAAACTATCTTAAACCCCAACTACAACACATCAAGCAACCACAAACATCATACATTGCTCAAAAACTTAACATAACCCATAAAACCAACCAAAACCTAAACATGCATTTCTACCCCATAGATCAACTTAAAACTTGTTTAAAACATACAGTGAGCTCAAAATTGGCCCTTACCTCTTGAAGATCGAGAGGAAAACGACCCTAGCTCGGAGATGGGAGAGATTGAGTTTCTTGAACTTCAAAAGCTCCAAAACTTGCTTTATACTCAAAAATCTTCAAAACAAAGTGAAAACCTGTGAAAATCGTGAAAGATTTGAAGGAAGAAACTCAAGAATTGGTGAGGGACGATGGAGAGCTCACCTTGGCCGAAAATGGGGAGAAAAGTTTGCCCATTTCGGCTAAGGGACCCCTTTATAGATGGCTGGCCAGGCCACATTCGAGAGTCGAACGTGCCTCCGCATGCATGCCATGTTCAGCGGCCGAACCTGGTTTCCCTCACTTATGCCTTCGGGGGCCTAAGGCACACCCGAAACACATGCATGTTCGGCGGCCGAACCTGCATCTTCCTCCAAGGCTATTTTCATGCAAAAACTCATTTCTTATTTGATTAAAACCATAAAATACATTAAAACATTTTATGAAAACATGGTTTTACCCTTCTAAAGGTCTCCGACACCCGAGATTCCACCGGACGGTAGGAATTCCGGTTTCGGAGTCTAGCCAGGTATTACAACCTGGATCACTTTGTTATTGTGTTCATAGATGATATCTTAGTGTATTCCAGGAATGCAGAGGAGCATGCCCATCATCTGAGGTTAGTTCTGCAGACCTTGAGGGAACACGGCTTGTATGTCAAGTTCTCCAAGTGTGAGTTCTGGCTGAGGAGCATTTCATTCTTGGGGCATGTTGTGTCAGAAAATGGAATCGAAGTGGACCCCAAGAAGGTGGAAGCCGTAGCTAACTGGCCTAGACCCACTACAATGACAGAGATTAAGAGCTTCTTGGGTTTGGCAGGTTACTACAGGAGGTTCGTTCAGGACTTCTCTAAGATTACAGCTCCTATGACCAGACTGACTAAGAAGAACCAGAAGTTTGTATGGACTGACCAGTGTGAAGAGAGCTTTGAAGAGCTAAAGAAGAGGTTGACGTCGGCACCAGTGTTAGCTCTGCCAACTAGTAATGAAGACTTCACGGTTTTCTGTGATGCGTCTCGTGTGGGACTGGGTTGTGTGCTGATGCAGAATGAAAGGGTGATTGCTTATGCTTCTAGGCAGCTGAAGAAGCATGAGTTGAATTACCCTACACATGACCTAGAAATGGCAGTTGTAATCTTTGCACTGAAGATGTGGAGGCACTACCTTTATGGGGTAAAATGTTAGATCTTCACAGATCATAAGAGCCTACAGTACATCCTGAGTCAGAGAGAGCTGAATTTGAGGCAGAGAAGATGGGTAGAACTGCTTATTCACTATGATTGCAAGATCCAGTACCATCCGGGTAAGGCGAATATTGTGGCAGACGCCTTAAGCCGGAAATCACTTGGCAGTTTGTCCCATATTTCAACAGAGAGAAGACCAGTGGTGAGGCAGTTCTTCGAGCTCATTAATGAAGGTCTACAGTTAGAGTTGTTTGGTACAGGTGCTTTGATAGCCCAGATGAGAGTGGCACCCGTGTTTCTGGAGCAGGTGGCTCAAAAACAGCACGAGGACCCAGAGTTAGTGAAAATTGCTAGGACTGTTCAGTCAGACAAGAATGAAGAGTTCAAATTTGACAGCAAGGGGATCCTCCGCTATGGGAATAGATTGTGTGTACCAGATGACGTGGGTTTAAAAGGAGACATTATGAGGGAGGCTCATAATGCCAGATACAGTGTTCACCCTGGAGCCACCAAAATGTATCAAGATCTGAAGAGAGTGTATTGGTGGCCAGCTATGAAAAGAGAAGTGGCACAGTTCGTGTCAGCCTGCGAAATATGTCAGAGGGTGAAGCTGGAACATCAGAAGCCGGTTGGAATGCTTAACCCACTACCTATTCCAGAGTGGAAATGGGAGAATATAGCTATGGACTTCGTGGTGGGGCTACTGGCGGCGTCCAACAGATTGGACTCCATATGGGTGATTATGGACAGATTGGACTCCATATGGGTGATTGTGGACAGATTGACCAAATCTGCTCACTTCATCCCTGTCAGGAGTGGCTATTCTGTGGACAAGTTGGCGCAGGTATATGTTGATGAGATCGTCAGGTTGCTTGGGGTTCCTGTTTCAATAGTGTCGGATAGAGGGCCCCAATTCACCTCCAGGTTTTAGCGGAGTCTGTAGAACGCTATGGGTACCAGGTTGGATTTCAGCACTGCTTTCCATCCACAAACTGACGGACAGTCAAAGAGGACCATCCAGACTATAGAAGATATGCTCAGAATGTGTGTGCTAGATTTTGGCAGTTCTTGGAGGCAGCATCTACCTTTGGTGGAGTTTGCTTACATTAACAGCCATCATGCTAGCATAGGGATGGCTCCATATGAGGCTTTGTATGGAAGGAAGTGCAGGTCGCCTGTCTGTTGGGAAGAAGTTGGAGAAAAGGCCTTAGCAGGGCCTGAGCTAGTAGAGATCACCAGCAGAGTGGTGCCCATAATCAGAGAAAGGATCAAGACTGCTGTGAGCAGGCAAAAGAGTTATGCAGATATCCGCAGAAGGCAAGTAGAGTTTCAGGAGGGGGATTTGGTATTGCTCAAAGTGTCTCCAATGAAAGGGGTGATTCGGTTCGGGAAGAAAGGTAAGCTAGCTCCACGGTACATCGGCCCCTTTGAAATCTTGCAAAAGATCGGGAATGTATCGTACAAGTTGGACTTACCTGCTTCAATGGAGAGAATCCATCCGGTTTTTCGTGTTTTTATGTTGAGAAATTCGTGTCAAATCTGGGCAAGGTTCTTGGTAAACCTGATGTGGAGATCCAAGGAGATCTCACCTATGTTGAGCAGCCAGTGTGGATCATAGACACCCAGATCAGAAAGCTAAGGAACAAGGAAATCCAGATGGTGAAAGTCCTTTGGAATCACCACAACATCGAAGAGTGTACCTGGGAGACACGGGTGTAATACCCGGCTAGATTTCGGCATCGAAATCCCTATCTTCCGGCGGAATCTCCGTTGAAATCTGGAATTCTGAAGATGCCAGAGTCTTCTAGAGGGGTAAAATGTGTTTCTAAAATGTTTTCATATGGTTTCATAGTTTTAAATGGAAAAGAAATGAATTTTGAAAAGAAAAGACCAAGGAGGCATTTGCCAGGTTCGGCCGCCGAAAGCGAAGTTCGGCAGCCGCACATGGGAAGGTTTTGGGAGCGCTTTTGGCCTTCAAAAGCTTTGTTTGAACGAACCAAGGTTCGGCCACTGAACCTCAAGTTCGGCCGTCGAACATGCATGAGTTTAGAGGGCACGTTAGGCTGCCGAAGGTCGTTGACCAGGCCACCTATAAAGAGCCCTCAGATCGGAAATGGGCGAGTTTTCTCCCCATTCTCAAGCTCAGGTGAGTTTATACTCTCCTTTGGTCGTTTTCATGCTTTCTCTACCCATCCCTCAAGTTTTCATGAGTTCTATCCTTGTTTTGAAGTTTTGAAGCTTAAATAGGAGTTTTGGGAGCTTGGAGGCTTTTGGAGCTTGGATCCTCCACACCTCCGAGTTAGAGATCGCACCAACCCTCGATCTTCAAGAGGTAAGTGTAGATCTTTGCTTCCTTTGTGTTTTAATGAAGTTTTAAGTAAGTTTAATGATGTTTTGTTGGTTGAGTATGGGTAGATATGCATGTTAGGGTTGATGTGGGTTTTATGCCCAATGTATGTTATGTGATGTTTGTGTTGAGGAATTTATGTTAGTTTATGCTCCTTTATGCATGTGGGAGAGTGTATGCATGATTCGGAGAGAGCAAGTGAGATTTTGAGTAGTTTTGATGGATTTGGCTTATATGGGCCATAAGCTATTTATGTATGCTTTATGATGTTCTTTGTTGGAGTTTAAGCTTGTTTAAGCTCCTTTGTGCATGGTTAAGGGTTTATGCATGTTTTTAAAAGGTTGGGTGCTTGTTTGGGGTGTTTGGTAAGGTTTTGGAGGCTGGTATGCACGAGAGGCTGAGTTCTGATGAACTCAGGTTCGATCGCCGAACCTGCCTGTGGATGCATGGTTTGGCCGCCTAACCTTGCCCCCGAAAGTTGTGTTTCGGATCTGGAGCAGACTTTCGGCCGCCGAAGGTGATGTTCGGCCGCCAAAGGTGATGTTCGGCCGCCGAAGGTGATGTTCGGCCGCCGAAGGTCCTTGACTTTCAGATCTGGAGTGAGGCTTCGGCCGCCGAACCTGCATGGCTTTCGGTTCTGGAAGGGACCTTCGGCCGCCGAAAGTACCGCCGAAAATGCCCTGTCCAGCCCTTTCATGGGCATTTTCTATGCATGCTTTGAGGTTGTTTTAAGGGGTTTTTGGGGAGTTGCTTATGAGTTGTTTAGAGTGTGTTTGGCACCTCATTAGAGTCCACCTGTATAGGATTGGACCCGAGGGATCGAGGAGGCCATCAGTGTTAGCTGTTGCAGAGTCAGTCCAGCGTCTGCCAGAGGTGAGTAGAACTAAACTTAATCTTTTATTTTACGAAATCAAATGCCTAAAGCATGTTCATGCATCATGTTTATATGTAATAGGTTGATTGCACTAGTTACACGAATATGACGCATTGCATTATTTACTGTTGATGTGGATGGACCAAGGCGACCCCAATAGCCCTAGATATGTTATGTTAATGAAGTCCTGAGGAGCCTGAAGGGCCGGGCATAATGAAGTCCTGAGGAGCCCGAAGGGCCGGGCATAATGAAGTCCTGAGGAGCCCGAAGGGCCGGGCATAATGAAGTCCTGAGGAGCCCGAAGGGCCGGGCATAATGAAGTCCTGAGGAGCCCGAAGGGCCGGGCACTATGATATGTTACAGACAGAGGGAGTTTTGGTGGTCATGTCCATCCGTTATGTGAAATGTTTGTGCTGTGACGCATTTCATGAAAGCATATAATTAATGAACTGTTTTTCTGTTTCTACTCACTGGGCTTTTTAGCTCACCCCTCTCCCCTAACCCCAGTTTTGCAGGTCAGAGGTAGTCCAGGAAGACGTAACGACCCGAAAACCGGACCGCTATAAGCGCTAGGATCCAGATCGGCTTAAGGCCGCCGGGACCCGTAGCAAGCCTGACATTCATCCTGTAAACCTGTTTAATCCCATACATGATCAATGTAATACCCGGCTAGACTCCGATATCGGAATTCCTACCGTCCGGTGGAATCTCGGGTGTCGGAGACCTCTAGAAGGGGTAAAACCATGTTTTTATAAAATGTTTTAAGGTGTTTTATGTTTTTAATCAAGAAAGAAATGAGTTTTTGCATGAAAATAGCCTTGGAGGAAAACTCAGGTTCGGCCGCCGAACCTCAAGTTCGGCCGCCGAACATGCATGCCTTCGGGAGCGCTTTTAGGCCCCCAAAAGCATAAGTGAGGGAAGTCCAGGTTCGGCTGCCGAACCTCATGTTCGGCCGCCGAACATGGCATGCATGCGGAGGCACGTTCGGCTCCCGAATGTGGCCTGGCCAGCCACCTATAAAGGGGTCCCTTAGCCGAAAACGGGTGAGCTTTTTCCCCATTTTCGGCCAAGGTGAGCTCTCCACCGCCCCTCACCGATCTTGAGTTTCTTTCTTCAAATCTTTCACGATTTTCACTAGTTTTCACCTTGTTTTGAAGATTTTTGAGCAAAAGGACAAGTTTTGATCTTGGAGACCCAAGGAGCTAAAATCTCTCCCAACTCCAAGTTAGATCGCCTCTACTCTCGATCTTCAAGAGGTAAGATTCGATGTCTAGCTTATGTTGTGTTTTAAACAAGTTTTATACAAGTTTACGAAGTAGAAATGCATGTTTAGGTTGTTTTGAGTTTATGGGTTTAATGTGTGTTCATGAGCAATGTGGGTATGTTTGATGTGTTGTAGTGGGGTTTAGGCTAGTTTGAGACCCCTATGAACTTGTATGCTTGATTGAGTATTGATTGAGAGTGTTGTAGAATAGGTTTATGCATGTTTGAAAGGTTTGGGAGGCATTTGTGCATGTTGGAGCTGAGTTTCTGCCACTTTGGAGAAACTCAGGTTCGGCCGCCGAAGGAACTTTTGGCCGCCGAACCCGCTTATGGAGGCAGCCTTCGGCTACCGAAGCCTGCCCCTGAAAGAGGACTTTCGTCTCTAGATGGCAGTTTCAGCCGCCGAAAGTGCCGCCGAAGATGCATGAGTTTCGTCTCAGTCTGGGAGTTTCGGCCGCCAAACCTGCCTGACTTTCGGCTCTGGAGGGACTTTCGGCCGCCGAACCTGCCGCCGAAAGTGCCCTGTCTAGCCTTCCTTTGCATGTTTTTCTATGATTATTTCATGATGTTTTAGGGGGTTTTTGGAGAGTAGTTTAGAGTTATGTTCATGTATGTTTGGTCCCTCATTTGAGTCCACCTGTGTAGGTTCGGACCTGAGGAACCGAGGACCACAGCAGTGAGTCAACTGCTCCAGTGTCTGGTCAGAGCTATCCAGAGGTGAGTGGAAAAACTTATTACGTTTTAAAGCAAATAACGGACATTTCAGCATGATTCACGCATCATTTATGCCATGAGAAATACTAGGTTGTTTGCATTAGAATTCACGAATATGTTGCATTGCATACTTTGTTGTTGATGTGGATGAACGTTGGATGATCCATAGCCCTCGATCTATGATGTGACGATGTGATATGTACGGTATGGAATGTAAGACCAGTGGGACCCATTCTACGTTCGCTGGCACTATGTAAGAGAAAGACCAGGACCCATTCTACGTTCTGGCACTACTGGATATGTAGAGGGCTACTGGTGACAAGTTCATGTTTAATGTGATATGTTTGTGATGTGATGCATTCCATGAGAGCATGAAATGTTAATATAATGTTTTTTTTATTATTCTGCTCACTGGGCTTTATAGCTCACCCCTCTCCCTTAACCCCCAGGCTTGCAGGTACCGGGTAGACCAGGAGGTCAGCAAGAGTAATGAAGTCTTGGTTATGTAATAGATAGCGTGGACATGAAAAATGTTGAGATGTGATGTATAAGTACAGTATGGAAATGTAATGTAATGATGTTTATGGATGTTAGAGGTGTGCTTGACCATAGAGTATTGTTATCCCTTTAAATACATGATCTCAGATGTTTATGATGTTTATGTAAACCAACTCAACACGTGTTATGTCACCCATTGGGGCATTGATGAGATCCCAAAGAGGGGTCAATGTTTATGGTTACGTTTATGTTTAGTGCATGCACAGGTTGAATTTGGTGTATGAGAGAATGAATGAAAGAAAAGTTTTAATTTTTTTATGTATGTTGTTGATCATGTATGGGATTAAACAGGTTCACAGGATGTATGCTAGGCTTGCTACGGGTCCCGGCAGCCTTAAGCCGATCTGGATCCTAGCGCCGGTAGTGGTCCAGTTTTTGGGTTGTTACAGAATGGTATCAGAGCCCTAGGTTCATATGGTCGGACCTAGAGTGTCGGGCTCATAGATGTTATAGAAGGTCAAGCACAATAGGAAGATCATGTCCACTAGGATAGGATGTTGAGTCCTGTCTTGTATGATGATGTGAAATGCCAGGAGTGCGTGCATGAGCATTAATGCTATGATATGTATGCTATGTATGTGATGCGGGTTCATGTGTTTCCACATGAACCATATGATGCTGATGTTTTTAGTATTGTGTACTGTTTTTCAGAAAACAGGATGAGAGGAACTCGTCGATCTGCACGATTGACTGGAGTGCCACCTAAGGATGAGGGCACGAGCGCCCGTCCCCCTGCATTGCCTAGGGCAATGTCATGTAGATCAAGCAGAGAAAGAGTGTCAAGGGACCCTAGAAGATCTTTTGATGCTAGCAGATGGGGGACAGATAGAGGAGGAAGTTCTTCAGATGTGAGGGAGGTTATAGAAGAGGACCAGAGGAGGGATGAGAATCTGGATGTCAGCATGTCGGAAGAAGGGACAGGGGAGTCACAGGGAGGCGCTCAGGCCTCGGGGTACGGTTTTCCACCCCATTATCCACCCTTCCCACAGGATTCAGGGTATCCGATGGGAGGCACATCGGATTACTCTAGCTTTAACCCCTACCCTACCTACATGCCTTATCCACCTTTCTATCCATCTTACCCGCAGTACCCAACTTATCCACCCTCACCCTTCTATCCTACCCCGGCAAACCCCACCTCGGGGAATGCTGCACCCCCACCTCCACCACCTACAGAACCAGCAGCCCCAGTTACTCAACCTTCTAGACCTAGCTCAGCCGGTGGGAGTAAAGTGAAGATGACAGATTACCTTAAGCTGGATGCTCCCAAATACAAGTCAGGGGATGACCCCTTTGAGTACCTGAGGGTAGTGAAGACGATAACTGATGAGCTAGGGGCAGATGACAGCAGGGCCATTCAGATGGCAGGGTTCACTTTAAAGTGCAAAAAGGCACGGGAATGGTTCAAGTGTTATGTGGACCCAAGACTAGACGGCATGACATGGGAGGAATTTGCAAATGAGTTTGCTGGATGGGCTTTTCCAGACAGTTCCAGAGAACTGAAGATGATCGAGTTTGAGCAGCTGAGGCAGACAGAACACATGAGTATAGAGGAGTACACGGATAAATTCTTGGAGCTATTGCCTTTTTCAGGGCAAGCTCTAGATACAGACTCGAAGAAAGCCAAGAGATATGTTATGAAACTGCATTCTAGGTACTCCTCTTTGATTCAGTCAGTTGAGAGGGAAAGTTTCCACACTGTGGTGGATATGGCTAGAAGGATGGAGGCGAGTGCTATAGTTGAGGGGTCAGTGAAGCAGTCAGTGACCCAGTCTTCAGGAGTTAAGACTCCAGGCAGAGGAGGGCCAGGTCCCTCTTCTTAGAGCTCAGGTAGCAAGAGGTGGAGTAACACCACCAAGAAGCCGAAGAAGAACAAGTTCTGGAGTAAGTTGAAATCCGGTCTGGGATTAGGCGGTGGCTCGAGCTCAGGCTCAGATGGTACAGAATGCCTAAGGTGTGGGAAGCCACACAAGGGAGTGTGTCAGGCTGGGACTAATGCATGTTTCAGATGTGGACAGGAGGGACACGTGGCTCGGGAGTGTCCTAGAGCACCTTTTATGGGCCAGCCCCAACAGACAGCTTCTGGTAGTGTGGCACAGCCAGCGGCTCCAGCCACAACTCAGGGCAGTGGCAGAGGTAGAGGGAGAGGGGCAGCCTCTTCTTCTGGTTCCCGAGGTGAAGGTCCGTCAGCTCTAGCCAGGATCTTCACCATGACACAGCAGGAGGCTAACACATCCAACACCGTGGTGTCAGGTAATCTCATCATTGGGTGTTCTGATGTGTATGCATTAATGGACCCGGGTGCATCTCATTCTTTTATTGTTCCGAGAGTCGTTGAGAGGTTAGGTCTGATGGTCTCTGGGTTAGAGTGTCCCCTATGGGTCAGTGGACCCAAGTGTGACCCGTCAGTGGCAGAGTCAGTCTGCCAGTACAGTCCAGTTTTTGTTGAGGGAAGATGCCTCTCCGCCGACCTTGTGGTTCTAGATTTGACAGACTTTGACGTCATTCTAGGAATGGATTGGCTATCTACCCATGGTGCTACTTTGGACTGCAGAGACAAGGTAGTCAGGTTCAGAGATCAGAACGGGTCAGAGGTCGTCTTCAGAGGAGACAAGAGGGGTACACCTAGAGGTCTGATATCAGCTCTTCAGGCTCGTAGGTTGCTTAGGAAGGGATGTCAGGGGTATTTGGCTCATGTGAGAGAGCTAGATAGTCAGGTCAGGGAGCCGGCCTCAGTGCCAATTGTCAGAGAATTTCAGGATGTTTTGCCAGAGGAGCTTCCAGGACTACCACCTGCTAGGGAGATAGAGTTTGAAATCGAATTGATGCTTGGAACTAGACCGATCTCTATTCCTCCCTACAGGATGGCTCCAGTTGAGTTGAAGGAATTGAAAGAATAATTGCAAAAACTGGTAGAAAAGGGTTTCATCCGACAGAGTACCTCACCTTGGGGTGCTCCAATCTTGTTTGTGAAAAAGAAGGATGGATCCCTTAGACTTTGTATCGACTACAGGCAGTTGAACAAAGTCACTACCAAGAACAGGTACCCTCTGCCAAGGATCGATGATCTATTCGACCAGCTAGCAGGAGTGGGTTGTATCTCCAAAATAGATCTGAGATCTGGGTACCATCAGCTGAGGATAAGAGAGGCAGACGTGCCAAAGACAGCTTTCAGGACCAGATATGGGCATTTTGAGTTCCTTGTAATGTCGTTCGGGTTAACCAATGCCCCTGCAGCATTCATGGATCTCATGAACAGAGTGTTTAGCCAATACCTGGATCACTTTGTTATTGTCTTCATAGATGATATCTTAGTGTATTCCAGGAACGCAGAGGAGCATGCCCATCATCTGAGGTTGGTTCTGCAGACCTTGAGGGAACATGGCTTGTATGCTAAGTTCTCCAAGTGTGAGTTCTGGCTAAGGAGCATTTCATTCTTGGGGCATGTAGTGTTAGAGGATGGGATAGAGGTGGACCCCAAGAAGATAGAAGCTGTGGCTAACTGGCCTAGACCCACTTCAGTGATAGAGATTAGAAGTTTCTTGGGTTTGGCAGGTTACTACAGGAGGTTCGTTCAGGACTTTTTGAAAATTGCAGCTCCTCTGACCAGACTAACCAGGAAGAATCAGAAGTTTGTGTGGACTGACCAGTGCGAAGGGAGTTTTGAAGAGCTTAAGAAGAGGTTAACGTCAGCACCAGTGTTAGCTTTGCCAGCTAACAGTGAGGATTTCACAGTTTTCTGTGATGCATCCCGAGTGGGTTTGGGTTGTGTGTTAATGCAGAATGAAAGGGTGATTGCTTATGCTTCTAGACAGCTGAAGAAGCATGAGTTGAATTACCCCACACATGACCTGGAAATGGCAGCAGTAATCTTTGCACTCAAAATGAGGAGGCACTACCTCTATGGGGTTAAATGTGAGATCTTCACAGATCATAAAAGCCTACAGTACATCCTGAGTCAAAGAGATTTGAACTTGAGACAGAGAAGATGGGTAGAGCTACTGAGTGACTATGATTGCAAAATACAGTACCATCCGGGTAAGGCGAATGTCGTGGCAGACGCTTTAAGCTGGAAATCACTTGGCAGTTTATCCCACATATCAACAGAGAGGAGGCCAGTAGTAAGGGAGTTCTTCGAGCTCATGAATGAAGGTCTACAGTTGGAGTTGTCTGGTACAGGTGCTTTGGTAGCCCAGATGAGAGTGGCACCCGTGTTTCTGGAGCAGGTGGCTCAGAAACAGCAGGAGGACCCAGAGTTAGTGAAGATTGTCAGGACTGTTCAGTCAGGCAAAGATAGTGAGTTCAGATTCGACAACAAGGGGATCCTCTGCTATGGGAGCAGACTATGTGTACCAGATGACACAGGGCTAAAGGGAGACATTATGAGAGAGGCTCATAATGCAAGATACATCGTTCACCCCGGAGCCACCAAAATGTATCAAGATTTGAAGAAGGTCTATTGGTGGCCAGCTATGAAGAGAGAAGTGGCACAGTTCGTGTCAGCCTGCGAAGTGTGTCAGAGGGTGAAGCTGGAACATCAGAAGCCGGCTGGAATGCTTAACCCGCTACCTATTCTAGAGTGGAAATGGGAGAATATAGCTATGGACTTCGTAGTGGGGTTACCGGCGACGTCCAACAGATTGGACTCCATATGGGTGATTGTGGACAGACTCACCAAATCTGCTCACTTCATCCCTGTTAGGAGTGGCTATTCTGTGGACAAGTTGGCGCAGGTGTATGTTGAGGAGATCGTCAGGCTGCATGGGGTTCCTGTCTCAATAGTATCCGATAGAGGACCCCAGTTCACCTCCAGATTTTGGCGGAGTCTGCAGAATGCCATGGGTACCAGGTTGGATTTTAGCACTGCTTTCCATCCACAGACGGACGGACAATCAGAAAGGACCATCCAGACAATAGAGGATATGCTCAGAATGTGTGTGCTGGACTTTGGCGGTTCTTGGAGGCAACATCTACCTTTGGTGGAGTTCGCCTACAATAACAGCCATCATGCTAGCATCGGGATGGCTCCATATGAAGCTTTGTATGGGAGGAAGTGCAGATCACCTGTTTGCTGGGAAGAAGTTGGAGAAAAGGCCTTGGCAGGGCCTGAGCTAGTAGAGATCACCAGTAGGGTGGTACCCATAATCAGAAAAAGGATCAAGACTGCTGCAAGCAGACAGAAGAGTTATGCAGACATCTGCAGAAGGCAAGTAGAGTTTCAGGAAGGGGATCTAGTATTGCTCAAGGTGTCTCCTATGAAAGGAGTGGTTCGCTTTGGGAAGAAAGGTAAACTAGCCCCACGATACATCGGACCCTTTGAAATCTTGCAAAAGATTGGGAATGTGTCGTACAAGCTGGATTTACCTGCTTCAATGGAAAGAATCCATCCGGTTTTCCATGTTTCCATGTTGAGGAAGTTTGTGTCAGATCCAGGCAAGGTTCTTAGTGAGCCTGATATGGAGATCCAAGAAGATCTCACTTATGTTGAGCAGCCAGTACGGATCATAGACACCCAGATCAGGAAGCTGAGAAACAAGGAAATCCCGATGGTGAAAGTCCTGTGGAACCACCACAATTTGGAAGAATGCACTTGGGAGACACGGGAGTCCATGCTCCAGCAGTACCCTTATCTCTTCTGAGGTTAGTTTTATGTGTGTTTTATATGTATGTTATGTTGTGTGCCTTGCATGTGCTAGTTGAGGAACATTCGGGGACGAATGTTCTTAAGAGGGGGAGAATGTAATACCCGGCTAGACTCCGCTATCGGAATTCCTACCGTCCGGTGGAATCTCGAGTGTCGGAGACCTCTAGAAGGGATAAAACCATGTTTTTATAAAATGTTTTAAGGTGTTTTATGTTTTTAATCAAGAAAGAAATGAGTTTTTGCATGAAAATAGCCTTGGAGGAAAACTCAGGTTTGGCCTCCGAACCTCAAGTTCGGCCGCCGAACATGCATGCCTTCGGGAGCGCTTTTAGGCCCCCGAAAGCATAAGTGAGGGAAGTCCAGGTTCGGCCGCCGAACCTCATGTTCGGCCGCCGAACATGGCATGCATGCGGAGGCACGTTCGGCTCCCGAATGTGGCCTGGCCAGCCACCTATAAAGGGGTCCCTTAGCCGAAAATGGGCGAGCTTTTTCCCCATTTTCGGCCAAGGTGAGTCTCCGCCTCCACTCACCGATCTTGAGTTTCTTTCTTCAAATCTTTCACGATTTTCACTAGTTTTCACCTTGTTTTGAAGATTTTTGAGCAAAAGGACAAGTTTTGAGCTTGGAGACCCAAGGAGCTAAAATCTCTCCCAACTCCAAGTTAGATCGCCTCTACTCTCGATCTTCAAGAGATAAGAGTCGATCTCTAGCTTATGTTGTGTTTTAAACAAGTTTTATACAAGTTTATGAAGTAGAAATGCATGTTTAGGTTGTTTTGAGTTTATGGGTTTAATGTGTGTTCATGAGCAATGTGGGTATGTTTGATGTGTTGTAGTGGGGTTTAGGCTAGTTTGAGACCCCTATGAACTTGTATGCTTGATTGAGTATTGATTGAGAGTGTTGTAGAATAGGTTTATGCATGTTTGAAAGGTTTGGGAGGCATTTGTGCATGTTGGAGCTGAGTTTCTGCCACTTTGGAGAAACTCAGGTTCGGCCGCCGAAGGAACTTTCGGCCGCCGAACCCGCTTGTGGAGGCAGCCTTCGGCTGCCGAAGCCTGCCCTCGAAAGAGGACTTTCGTCTCTAGAGGGCAGTTTCGGCCGCCGAAAGTGCCGCCGAACATGCATGAGTTTCGTCTCTGTCTGGGAGTTTCGGCCGCCGAAGGTGCCGCCGAACCTGCCTGACTTTATGCTCTGGAGGGACTTTCGGCTGCCGAACCTGCCGCCGAAAGTGCCCTGTCCAGCCTTCCTTTGCATGTTTTTCTATGATTATTTCATGATGTTTTAGGGGATTTTTGGGGAGTAGTTTAGAGTTATGTTCATGTATGTTTGGTCCCTCATTTGAGTCCACCTGTGTAGGTTCGGACTTGAGGAACCGAGGACCACAGCAGTGAGTCAGCTGCTCCAGTGTCTGGTTAGAGCTATCCAGAGGTGAGTGGAATAACTTATTACATTTTAAAGCAAATAACAGACATTTTAGCATGATTCACGCATCATTTATGCCATGAGAAATACTAGGTTGTTTGCATTAGAATTCACAAATATGTTGCATTGCATACTTTGTTGTTGATGTGGATGAACGTTGGATGATCCATAGCCCTCGATCTATGATGTGACGATGTGATATGTACGGTATGGAATGTAAGACCAGTGGGACCCATTCTACGTTCGCTGGCACTATGTAAGAGAAAGACCAAGACCTATTCTACGTTATGGCACATTGGAATGTTATGTTATGCTATGTAAGAGAAAGACCAGGACCCATTCTACGTTCTGGCACTATTGGATATGTAGAGGGCTACTGGTGACAAGTTCATCCTTAATGTGATATGTTTGTGATGTGATGCATTCCATGAGAGCATGAAATGTTAATATTATGTTTTTTTTTTATTATTCTGCTCACTGGGCTTTATAGCTCACCCCTCTCCCTTAACCCCCAGGCTTGCAGGTACCGGGTAGACCAGGAGGTCAGCAAGAGTAATGAAGTCTTGGTTATGTAATAGATAGCGTGGACATGAAAAATGTTGAGATGTTATGTATAAGTACAGTATAGAAATATAATGTAATGATGTTTATGGATGTTAGAGGTGTGCTTGACCATAGAGTATTGTTATCCCTTTAAATACATGATCTCAGATGTTTATGATGTTTATGTAAACCAACTCAACACATGTTATGTCACCCATTGGGGCATTGATGAGATCCCAAAGAGGGGTCAATGTTTATGGTTACGTTTATGTTTAGTGCATGCACAGGTTGAATTTGGTGTATGAGAGAATGAATGAAAGAAAAGTTTTAATTTTTTTTTTTATGTATGTTGTTGATCATGTATGGGATTAAACAGGTTCACAGGCCTTAAGCCGATCTGGATCCTAGCGCCGGTAGCGGTCCGGTTTCCGGGTCGTTACAATCAACAATTACAAAAAAAAATTTTAAAACTTTCTCATTTGGTCATTCATTGATTCATGCTTTCATTGATTCATGCTTTCATTCATTCATTCCTTCATCAAGCTTAACCTGTGCATGCACAAATCATAACATAAAACTCCCGACTGGAGTCCTCATCAATTACTCCAATGGGGTAACATAACATATATTAAGCTTGGTTTACGATAATCATCATTTAACATTTAAGATCATGTACCACAAGGGGATTAACAATCATATTATGGTAAAGCACAACTCTAAACTTCCGTAAGCAACATTACATTACATTTCTATACTATACTTTTACATTTCATCATATTCATGTCCACAACTAGCTATTACAATAACATAACTTTACTCCTGCTGACCTCCTGGTCTACCCTGTACCTGCAAACCTGGGGGGTTAAGGGAGAGGGGTGAGCTATAAAGCCCAGTGAGCAGAATAATAACATATTCAATTATATTTTATGCTTTCATGAAATGCAACACAGCACAAACAAATCACATCAAGGATGGACTTGTCACCAATAGTCCTCTATATAGTCCAATCGTGCCAGGGGCGTAGAATGGGCCTCACTGGTATTTCTCTTAACATAACATAACATAACATAACATTCCATAGTGCCAGGGGCGTAGAATGGGCCTCACTGGTCTTTCTCTTAACATGGTGCCAGGGGCGTAGAATGGGCCTCACTAGTCTTCCGTACCGTATCATCATCATACCATAACATACGAGGACTAAAGGATCATTCAACATCCATCCACATCATCATCAAGTTATGCAATGCAACATATTCGTGAATTCTAATGCAAACAACCTAATATATCTCATGGCATACGTGATGCATGTATCATGCTCAAAATTTATTTATTTATTTGCTTTGAAACGTAATAAGTTATTCCACTCACCTCTGGCTGAAGCTCTAATGACTCTGAAGCAGCTATCTCACTGCTGAGGTCCTCGGTTCCTCGGGTCCGAACCTACACAGGTGGACTCAAATGAGGGACCAAACATCCATGAACATGACTCTAAAATACTCCCCAAAAACCCCCTAAAACACCTTAAAACAATCATAGAAATCATGCAAAGGAGGGCTGAACAGGGCACTTTCGGCGGCAGGTTCGGTGGCCGAAAGGCCCTCCAAAGCCGAAAGTCATGCACCTTCGGCGGCACTTTCGGCGGCCGAAGGTTCCCTCCAGAGACGAAACTCATGCATGTTCGACGGCACCTTCGGCGGCCGAAACTCCCTTCCAGAGTCGAAAGTCCTCTTTCGGTGGCAGGGTTCGGCAGCCAAAAGTTGGCCTCCACAGGTAGGTTCGGCGGCCGAAAGTCTCTTCGGCTGCCGAATCTGAGTTCTTCCCAAAGGGCAGAAACTCAGCTCCAACATGCACAAAAGCCTCCCATCTCAATCAAACATGCATTTACCTACTCTACAACATGCATACTCAAGCACACAAGCTCCTAGGGGATTCAAACTATCTTAAACCCCAACTACAACACATCAAACATACATATTCAACATACATTGCTCAAAACTCAACATAAAAACTCATAAACTCAAAATAACCTAAACATGCATCTCTACCCCATAGATCATCATGAAACTCAACTAAAACATGAAAAGAAGTATGGATCTACTCTTACCTCTTGAAGAACGAGAGGAGAGACGATCTAACTCGGAGATGGGGGAGATCTCACTCCTTGGGTCTCCTAGTTCCAAACTTGCTCTTTTGTTCAAATATCTTCAAAACAAAGGTGAAAACTCGTGAAAATCATGAAAACTCGAAGGAAGAAGCTCGAAAACAACAAGGGACGGCGGAGAGCTCACCTTGGCCGAAAATGGGGAGAAAAGCTCGCCCGTTTCGGACAAGGGACCCCTTTATAGGTGGCTGGCCAGGCCACTTTCGGGGGCCTAACGTGCCTCTGCATGCATGCCATGTTCGGCGGCCAAACATAAGGTTCGAAGGCCGAACCTGGACTTCCCTCACTTATGCCTTCGGGGGCCTAAAGCACACCCGAAGCGCATGCATGTTCGGCAGCCGAACTTGAGGTTCGGCGGCCGAACCCGAGTCTTCTTCACAAGGCTATTTTCATTAAAAACTTAATTTCTTTCTTGCTTAAAACCATAAAATACATTAAAACATTTTATGAAAACATGATTTTATCCTTCTAGGGGTTTCCGACATCCGAGATTCCACCGGACGGTACGAATTCCGATATTGGAGTATAGCCGGGTATTACCACCGAAAGTGCCCTGTCCAGCCCTTTCATAGGCATTTTCTATGCATGCTTTGAGGTTGTTTTAAGGGGTTTTTGGGGAGTTGCTTATGAGTTGTTTAGAGTGTGTTTGGCACCTCATTCGAGTCCACCTGTGTAGGATTGGACCCGAGGGACCGAGGAGGCCATCAGTGTTAGCTGTTGCAGAGTCAGTCCAGCGTCTGCCAGAGGTGAGTAGAACTAAACTTAATCTTTTATTTTACGAAATCAAATGCCTAAAGCATGTTCATGCATCATGTTTATATGTAATAGGTTGATTGCACTAGTTACATGAATATGACGCATTGCATTATTTACTGTTGATGTGGATGGACCAAGGCGACCCCAATAGCCCTAGATATGTTATGTTAATGAAGTCCTGAGGAGCCCGAAGGGCTAGGCATAATGAAGTCCTAAGAGCCCGAAGGGCCGGGCATAATGAAGTCCTGAGGAGCCCGAAGGGCCGGGCACTATGATATGTTACAGACAGAGGGAGTTTTGGTGGTCATGTCCATCCGTTATGTGAAATGTTTATGCTGTGACGCATTTCATGAAAGCATATAATTAATGAACTGTTTTTCTGTTTCTACTCACTGGGCTTTTTAGCTCACCCCTCTCCCCTAACCCCAGTTTTGCATGTCAGAGGTAGTCCAGGAAGATGTCAAGGGTAAAAGTCTTGTTAATGTAATAGATTAGTACTTTTAGTGTGGACATGTATTGTAAATTGATATAATGTATTGTAAGATAATGAAATGTAATGCAATGCAAGTATAGTAGAGTTGTGTTATGGATTAGTGTTGTGCTTGGCCCTAAGACTTGGTTAGTCCCTGTTTAGTACATGATGTATGTTATGGTTTAATGTTGAGTTGTGTTTGAACTAAACTTGTGGCATGTGTTGTTTTCCACGCTAGAGTATTTGATGAGGACTCTAGTGGAGGTCTTATGTTTGTGGTTTGATGGATGCACAGGTTAGGTTCTAGTTCTTTGGATGTGATCCAAGCTTGATGTATGTAATGTTGACCCAGCTAGAGTTTTGATGAGGGCTCTAGTAGGGGGTTCTTTATGTTTCCAGTTATGTCGCATACAGGTCAAGCTCGATCTATACATCATATGTTACAGTTTTTATGTTAATGTTTTGATCATGTATGGGATTTGACCAGGTGATAGGATGTATGTTAGGCTTGCTACGGGTCCCGGCGGCCTTAAGCCGATCTGGATCCTAGCGCCGGTAGCGGTTCGGGCCGTTACAGAGGGATATCGGTTTCCGGGTCATTACAGAGTGGTATCAGAGCCCCAGGTTCACATGGTCGGACCTATAGGGTATGGAGAGCCCTAGGTTCATATGGTCGGACCTATAGTGTGTCGGGCTCATAGAGGTCATAGAAGGGCAAGCACAATAGGCAAAATCATGTCCACTAGGATAGGATGTAGAGTCTTGTCTTGTATGATGATGATGTGAAATGCCATGATTTTATGCATGTGCATTAATGTTATGCTATGTATACTATGTATGTGATGAATGTATGTTGCAGGTTCATGTGTTTTCATATGAACCGTATGATGCTAATGATTGTTTGTTTGATTGTGTGTTGTTCTTCAGAGGAGCCAGAATGTGAGGTGCCCGTCGATCTGTGGAATCGACTGGAGTTCCATCTGAGAGGGAAGGTATGGATACCTTTCCCCCTGCTCTGCCAAGAGCGCAGTCATGGGGAGTCAGCAGATGGGGAACATCAAGGGACCCTGGAAGGTCTTTTGATTTAAGCAGAGAAAGAATGGCTCTAAGAAGGATGTCAGCTAGTGTGAGGGAAGTAGAGTTGGAGGTTCAGAGAAGAGATGTCAGTTTAGGAGTCAGAGTGCCAGAAGAAGGTATGGGAGTTTTTCTGGAGGATGCTCAGACTCAGGATTCCAGAATTTCAGGTTCAGGAGGGATTGATCCCTCCACTCTGAGTATAGCCTCCACGAAAAGTAAGAGGTGGGGCAGAACCCTGAGAGGGAAGAGAAAGAAGTTCTGGAAGAATTTGAAGTCTAGTCTGGGATTAGGTGGTGGTTTGAGCTCTGGCTCAGGCAGTTCAAGATGCTTGAGGTGCGGTAGGCTGCACAAGGGAGTCTGTCTGGTGGGGACAATGGCATGTTTCAGATGCAGGCAGGAGGGGCACATAGCATGTGAGTGTCCTACTGCGCCTGGGTGGCTCATCCCCAGCGAACAGCTTCAGGTAGAGCGGCTCAGCCAGCAGCTCCAGCCCTGTTGCAGGACAGTGGTCGAGGCAGAGGGAGAGGGTCAGCCTTTCTTTCTGAAGGTTCCCGTGGAGAAGGTCCGTCAACTCCAGCTCGGATCTTCACCCAAGCTCAGCAGGAGGCAAACATATTGAACATGGTGGTGTCAGGTACGCTCACTTTTGAATGTTCTGATGTGTATGTTTTGTGAACCCTGGTGTTTCTCTTTCTTTAGTTGCTCTAGGAGCCGTCGAGAGGTTGAGTTGATAACTTCTGGGCTAGAGTGTCCTTTTTGGGTTAGTAGACCTGAGTGTGATCCACCTGTGGCAGAGTCAGTCTGCCGGTTCAGTTCAGTATTAGTTGAGGGTAGATGCCTTCCACCCGACCTTAAGGTCCTAGACTTGACTGTCCGGACGTCAATCGAGGGATGGATTGGTTTTTCTACTCATGGTACTACCTGGGTCTGCAGAGACAAGGTAGTCAGATTCTGAGGACGGGATGGGCCAGAGGTGGTCTTCTGAGGGGACAGTAGGGATGCCTAGAGTTTTGATATCAGCCTGTCAGGTTCGTAGGGTGCGTAGGAGGGGTTGTCAGAGGGTTCTAGCTCTTGTTTGAGAGTTTAGTAGTCGGGTGGGGGAACCAGCCTCAGTGCCAGTTGTTAGAGAGAGGTAGTAGTCAGAGTAGGGGCGAGACTTGGTAGACAAGGGGTTTTATCCGACCTAGTACCTCACCCTGGATTATTCCAGTGTGGTGGTGGGAAAAGAAGGATGAATCCTTGAGACTTTGTAGCGACTGTAAGCGGTTAAACAAGGTCACTACCAAGGGTAGGTATTCTCATGCAGGATTGATGATCTATTGGACCAGCTCTTAGGAGCCGGTTGTTTTCCAAGATAGATCTGAGATCCGGGTACTACCCGTCGAGGGTTAGGAATGAAGTCAGTTAGTAGAGAAGAGAAAGGGGAAAGGATCAGAGAAGCGCAGCGGAAGACCCGGGAGTTCTTACTCCAGCAGTGCCTGTGTCTCTCTTTAGAGAGAGGTTTTTAGGCTTTGCTTGCTTGTTTGCTTGCTTGTTTATGTATGATTGATGCTATGATTTTCTGAATGCCTGTTTGTTGTGGAACATTCGAGGATGAATGTTCTTAAAGGGGGGAAGAATGTAATATCCGGCTAGATTTCGGCATCGGAATCCCTACCTTCCGGTGGAATCTCCGTTGGAATCTGGAATTCTGAAGATGCCAGAGTCTTCTAGAGGGGTAAAATGTGTTTCTAAAATGTTTTCACATGATTTCATGGTTTTAAATGGAAAAGAAATGAATTTTGAAAAGAAAAGACCAAGGAGGCATTTACCAGGTTCGGCCGCCCAACATGGGAAGGTTTTGGGAGCGCTTTTGGCCTCCGAAAGCTTTGTTTGAACGAACCAAGGTTCGCCCGCCGAACATGCATGAGTTTAGAGGGCACGTTAGGCTGCCGAAGGTCGTTGACCAGGCCACCTATAAAGAGCCCTCAGATCGGAAATGGGCGAGTTTTCTCCCTATTCTCGAGCTCAGGTGAGTTTATACTCTCCTTTGGTCGTTTTCATGCTTTCTCTACCCATCCCTCAAGTTTTCATGAGTTCTACCCTTGTTTTGAAGTTTTGAAGCTTAAATAGGAGTTTTGGGAGCTTGGAGGCTTTTGGAGCTTGGATCCTCCACACCTCCGACTTAGAGATCGCACCAACCCTCGATCTTCAAGAGGTAAGTGTAGATCTTTGCTTCCTTTGTGTTTTAATGAAGTTTTAAGTAAGTTTAATGATGTTTTGTTGGTTGAGTATGGGTAGATATGCATGTTAGGGTTGATGTGGGTTTTATGCCCAATGTATGTTATGTGATGTTTGTGTTGAGGAGTTTATGTTAGTTTATGCTCCTTTATGCATGTGGGAGAGTGTATGCATGATTGGGAGAGAGCAAGTGAGATTTTGAGTAGTTTTGATGGGTTTGGCTTATGTGGGTCATAAGCTATTTATGTATGCTTTATGATGTTCTTTGTTGGAGTTTAAGCTCCTTTGTGCATGGTTAAGGGTTTATGCATGTTTTTAAAAGGTTGGGTGCTTGTTTGGGGTGTTTGGTAAGGTTTTGGAGGATGGTATGCACGAGAGGCTGAGTTCTGATGAACTCAGGTTCGGCCGCCAAAGGTAGTTTCGGTCGCCGAACCTGCCTGTGGATGCATGGTTTGGCCGCCTAACCTTGCCCCCGAAAGTTGTGTTTCGGATCTGGAGCAAACTTTCGGCTGCCAAAGGTGATGTTCGGCCGCCGAAGGTGCTTGACTTTCGAATCTGAAGTGAGGCTTCGGCCGCCGAACCTGCATGGCTTTTGGTTCTGGAAGGGACCTTCGGTCGCCGAAAGTGCCGCCGAAAGTGCCCTGTCCAGCCCTTTCATGGGCATTTTCTATGCATGCTTTGAGGTTGTTTTAAGGGGATTTTAGGGAGTTGCTTATGAGTTGTTTAGAGTGTGTTTGGCACCTCATTCGAGTCCACCTGTGTAGGATTGGACCCGATGGACCGAGGAGGCCATCAGTGTTAGCTGTTGCAGAGTCAGTCCAGCGTCTGCCAGAGGTGAGTAGAACTAAACTTAATCTTTTATTTTATGAAATCAAATGCCTAAAGCATGTTCATGCATCATGTTTATATGTAATAGGTTGATTGCACTAGTTACACGAATATGACGCATTACATTATTTACTGTTGATGTGGATGGACCAAAGTGACCCCAATAGCCCTAGATATGTTATGTAAATGAAGTCCTGAGGAGCCCAAAGGGCCGGGCATAATGAAGTCCTGAGGAGCCCGAAGGGCAGGGCATAATGAAGTCCTGAGGAGCCCGAAGGGCCGGGCACTATGATATGTTACAGACAGAGGGAGTTTTGGTGGTCATGTCCATCCGTTATGTGAAATGTTTGTACTGTGACGCATTTCATGAAAGCATATAATTAATTAACTGTTTTTCTGTTTCTACTCACTGGGCTTTTTAGCTCACCCCTCTCCCCTAACCCCAGTTTTGCAGATCAGAGGTAGTCCAGGAATACGTCAAGGGTAAAAGTCTTGTTAATGTAATAGATTAGTACTTTTAGTGTGGACATGTATTGTAAATTGATATATGTATTGTAAGATAATGAAATGTAATGTAATGCAAGTATAGTAGAGTTGTGTTATGGATTAGTGCTGTGCTTGGCCCTAAGACTTGGTTAGTCCCTGTTTAGTTCATGATGTATGTTATGGTTTAATGTTGAGTTGTGTTTGAACTAAACTTGTGGCATGTGTTGTTTACCACGCTAGAGTATTTGATGAGGACTCTAGTGGAGGTCTTATGCTTGTGGTTTGATGCATGCACAGGTTAGGTTCTAGTTCTTTGGATGTGATCCAAGCTTGATGTATGTAATGTTGACCCAGCTAGAGTTTTAATGAGGGCTCTAGTAGGGGGTTCTTTATGTTTCCAGTTATGTCGCATACAGGTCAAGCTCGGTCTATACATCATATGTTACAATTTTTATGTTAATGTTTTGATCATGTATGGGATTTGACTAGGTGATAGGATGTATGTTAGGCTTGCTACGGGTCCCGGCGGCCTTAAGCCGATCTGGATCCTAGCACCGGTAGTGGTTTGGGCCGTTACAGAGGGATATCGGTTTCCGGGTCGTTACAACGGGAGTCCATGCTCCAGCAATATCCTCATCTCTTCTAAGGTGAGTGTTTTGTGTGTTTGGTATGTATGTTCATGTTTTATGTTATGCATGTAATAGTTTGAGGAATATTCGGGGACGAATGTTCTTAAGGGGGGAGAATGTAATACCCGGCTAGACTCCAGTATCGGAATTCCTACCGTCCGGTGGAATCTCGGATGTCGGAGACCTCTAGAAGGGTAAAATCATATTTTCATAAAATGTTTTAATGTATTTTATGTTTTTAAGCAAGAAAGAAATTGAGTTTTGAATGAAAAAGACTATAGAGGCATTTCCAGGTTCGGCCGCCGAACATTGGATGGTTTAGGGGGGCAAGTTAGGCTTCCGAAAGAGGCAAAGGTTCGGCCGCCGAACTTACATGAGTTTTGGAGGCACTTTAGGCTGCCGAAGGGTGGTCTGGCCAGCCCCTATATAAGGGCTCCATGGCTGAAACGGGCGAGTTTTCTCCCCATCTTCGGCCAACGGTGAGTCCATGCTCTCCCATTGTTATTTTTGATGTCTTTCCTCCAATCTTTCATGTTTTAACAAGTTTTATTTTGGTTTGAAGATATTTGAACAAAAAGAGTGAAGTTTTAGAGCTTGGAGGTTCAAAGAGCTAGATCTCTCCCATCTCCGAGCTGGATCGTCTTCCCTCTCGATCTTCAAGAGGTAAGAGTAGATCCATACTTCCTTTCATGTTTTAGTTGAGTTTCATGAAGTTTCTTGGGACAGAAATGCATGTATAGCTTTATGTTGTGTTTATGAGCAATGTGGGTTGTTTATGGATGTTTGATGTGTTGTAGTTGGGGTTTAGGATAGTTTGAAACCCCTAGGAGCTTATGTATGGGTATATGCATGTTGTAGAAGTGTGGTGTTTGAGTTGAATGGCTTGGGAGGCTTTGTGCATGTTAAAGGCTGGGTTCTGCCACTTTGGGAGGACCCAGGTTCGGCAGCCGAAGCCCCTTTCGGCCGCCGAACCTGCTTGTGGTAGCATGAATTGGCTGCCGGACCCTGCCCCCGAAAGTGGACTTTTAGCTCTGGAAGGGAGTTTCGGCCGCCGAAGGTGCCGCCGAACATGCATGAGTTTCGTTTCTGAAGGGAACCTTCGGCCGCCGAAAGTGCCGCCGAAGGTGCATGACTTTCGGCTCTGGAGGGACTTTCGGCCGCCGAATCTGCCGCCGAAAGTGCTCTGTTCAGCCTTCCTTTGCATGTTTTCTATGATTGTTTTAAGTTGTTTTAGGGGATTTTTGGGGAGTATTTTAGAGTCATGTTCTTGAGTGTTTGGTCCCTCATTTGAGTCCACCTGTGTAGGTTCGGACCCGAGGAACCGAGGACCCCAGCAGTGAGCTAGCAGCTTTAGAGTCAGCCAGAGGTGAGTAGAATAAACCTTTATGTTTTAACTTAATGAAAGTTTTAGCATGATTCACGCATCATGAATACCATGTGATATGTATATATTAGGTTGTTGCATTAGAATTCACGAATATGTTGCATTGTATAATTTGTTGTTGATGTTGATGAATATTGAATGATCTTTTAGCCCTCATATGGAATGATATGATATGATGATGATACGGTATGGAAGTCTAGGAAGACCCATTCTACGTCCCTGGCACCTTGGAATGTTATGATATGTTATGTAAGAGAAAGACCAGGACCCATTCTACGTTCTAGCACTAATGGAAATGTAGAGGGCTATTGGTGATAAGTTCATCCTTAATGTGATTTGGTTGTGATGTGATGCATTCCATTATAGCATATGATTTAAATGTTTTATTATTCTGCTCACTGGGCTCTAGTAGCTCACCCCATTTCCCTAATCCCCCAGGTATGCAGGTACAGAATAGGCCAGGAAGTCAAGAAGAGTAAAGTTAAGTCTATGTAATAGTTAGATGTGGACATGATATATTGTAAAGTATTAAACAGTTATGTAATGTAATGATGAGTATTGAGGTTTAGAATTGTGCTTGACCCTAGTATGTTGTTAATCCATTTTTGGTTACATGATCTTTTAATGAAATGTTTTATGATGTTTAAGTTTAACCAAACTTTTATGATATTATGTTACCCCATTGGAGCATTGATGAGGACTCCAATGTGGGGTTGATGACTATGATCATTAGTTGTGCATGCACAGGTTAAGTTGGTAATTGAATGAGAAAAGTTCAAATTTTTACGTATATGTTAATCATGTATGGGGTTAAACAGGTTTACAGATTGTATGTTTGGCTTGCTACGGGTCCCGGCGGCCTTAAGCCGATCTGGATCCTAGAGCCGGTAGCGGTCCGATTTTCGGGTCGTTACATCTTCTTTTTTATAGATTAACCAATCTGTCTCAACTCCATTTCAGCCACATTATCTGGTTCCGTTGTTGTTTGATTAAAATCGATCTTCTATTCACTTTCTTTTAAAAAAGACACTTTTTTTCTTCGATTCTCTAAATGGCTGATAGTTCAAGAGCTATTGCTAAGACTGCTACCAACAAAGGGACCACTATTTCTTACACCCCTAACAATGGATAAAACACACCCTCTATGATCAATGAAACAGATCTCAACAATCTGAATAATGAATAAATGCTCCAGTACATCAAAAGGCTGCAGGCCACTCTCGAGCAATATAAGTCTCGTGAGGAGGCCTTATTTATGGCTCCTAAGATAAGGGAGGAAGCCTCCATTGAGACCCCAAGAACTCGGATGGAAGCAATCCAAATGCAATCCAAAGGGAAGGCCAAGCTAAAGGATGAGAAATCATCAAACGAGGCTTCAAAGGATGTTGATTGGAAGCTGGTCTGAGCTGTGCAAAGGTACTAGAAGGAGCGGGAGGAGGATTATGGCCTGGACGATGCTTTGCCCCTGTCATAAGAGATCCTAGTAGAAACTTACCCTACCAAGTTCAAACTGCAAAGCTTGGACAAATATGAGTGAACAGTAGACTTCAAGAGTCACTTAGTGATCTTCAGAACAACGATGCAACTTCAAGGTGTCAACAACTTTATGCTGTGTCGAGTGTTTCCGTCCACACTAATAGGTTTGGCTTAGAAATGATACCAACATCTGAGCCTAGGTTCTATTCAAAGCTTTACTCAATTTGCTATGATGTTTAAGTCTAGATTTATCACCTGCATACCTCCTAAACAGCTCTTCTCTGACTTGAGGAAGATCCATCAATAAGAGGGTGAGTCTTTAAGGAGTTTTATCTCATGTTTCAATGTTGAAGCGATACAGGTGGAAGAGTTAAATCACGAAATAGCGTGTGAGGCATTGAAAAAGGGAATTCGCAGTATTAAGTTCATGGACTCTTTGATCAAGAATCTTGCCGCTAGTTATTAGCAGCTAATGGATACAAGAGGACGAGTCAAAAGTAAACACAAAAGCCAGAGAGGTGAGGGCATGAAGGAGACTATAGGAACTATCCAATGTCCCAAGGAAGGGACGACCGAGGTAAGTTCAGAAACTATACCCCACTATATGACTCATAAACATACATACTTATGTGGACCAGAAAAAATAGCAAAGAGGTCAAATGGCCCGCCAAGCTTAACCCGGACAAATCAGGCATGCAAGACAGAACAAAGTATTGCCAATTTCATGAGGATACACACTGTAGAAGAATGTCGACAGCTAAAAGATAAAATTGAGAGACTAATAAGGGAGGCACACTTTGAAAGTTTACTATAAAAATAGAGAAGAAAAGAGGTCACGACCTGAGGTAAGAGCACTAGTCAATCCTGATGAAAATGAACCCATAGGGGTTATTTACGTAATTATAGGAGAATCAAGTGGCAATAAGGGTCTATAAAAAGATTTCACAGATATTCAACTCCTTAGTCAAAGTCTGAGTTTTGAAATTGGTCAAGTTAGATGACCAAATCTTTTAATTATTCTTGAAAGAATATTTGTAATTTATAGAAATATTATCAATAAAACTATGATTTATTCTTCAAAATTTTTTGGTATTTAAATCAGAAATATTAGATGGATGAAAGCATGGAGATAAGAAAAAGGCCACAAGGCGGGTAACCACCAGACAAGCTACAAGGTGGGTATTCAACAGGCTTATGATCGGGTGTTAGTCCTGTTAAATTAAGGTATTTTATACAAAGGCTACAAGACGGGTATTTGCCAAACTGATGACCGGGTGTTAGTCCCATTAGCTAAGGCATTTTATGCCAAGGTCACAAGGCGGGTATCCACCAGGCCGATGCCCAGGTATTAGTCCCGTTAAATTAAGACATTTTATATCAAGACCACAAGGCGAGTATTCGCTAGACTGATGGCCAGGTGTTAGTCCCCTATAATAAAAAAATTCTAAGGCATTTTTATACCAAGGCCGTAAGGCGGGTATCTGCCAGGCCCATAATCAAGTGTTAGTCCCATTTAATAAAAATTTTTCTATGGCATTTTTATGCTAAGACCGCAAGGCGGGTATCTGCCAGGGCCATAATCCAGTGATAGTTCCATATAATAAGAATTTTTCTAAGACATTTTTATGCCAAGGCCACAAAGCAGGTATCCGCCAGGCCCATAACCGAATGATAGTCTGATTTAATAAAATCTTTAAACTCTATTTTCATGACCATGTGTTAAGTCTAGTTGAAAAACTTTTTAAGGTATTTTATGCTAAGGCCACAAGACGAATATTCACTAGGCTGATGGCCGGGTGTTAAGTTCTGCTAATAATTTCATTTAAGTTATCTTATGACAAAATGCATATACTACCAGGTATTTGACTGGGTGTTAACTCCGCTTAGCAATTTTTTCCAAGTTATTTAAGTCTTATTTGGAGATAATTGGAGAAGGGTTATGGTCGAGTACCGATCCTACAAACTTGATAAAAATAAAGATAAGATGAAAATATTTTTTTTATTGAGAAAATATTACAAGGCAAGAGGGATGTCATCAGTCGCCTCCTCCCGAGCTTCTATTACATCTTTATCTATAAATATTATATTAGAAGCCAAGTTAGAGAGATTGTCTTCGGTTGGCCTTTCCTCGTCTTGCCCATCTTCGTCCTCGTCCTCATCGTCCTCCTCCTTTGGGAAGATGTCATCAATCTAAGCGAAGTCCTCAGTAGGAAAGCGCTTTACTAACTCCTTCTTCACTGAGTCTTGTCCTTCAATGAACATCTCTCCTCTTCAAGCCACTGTCTTTTGAAGTTCGGCTTCCAACTGAGCAATCCTATTAGATGTAATACCCGGCTAGACTCCGGTACCGGAATTCCTACCGTCCGGTGGAATCTCAGGTGTCAGAGACCTCTAGAAGGGTAAAATCATGTTTGTATAAAATGTTTTAATGTGTTTTATGTTTTTAATCAAGAAAGAAATGAGTTTTTGCATGAAAACAACCTTGGAGGAAAACTCGGGTTCGGCCACCGAACCTCAAGTTCGGCAGCCGAACATGCATGCGTTTCGGGTGTGCCTTAGGCCCCCGAAAGCATAAGTGAGGGAAACCAGGTTCGGCCGCCGAACCTTATGTTCGGCCACCAAACATGGCATGCATGCGGAGGCACTTTCGGCTCCCGAACGTGGCCTGGCCAGCCACCTATAAAGGGGTCCCTTAGCCGAAAACGGGCGAGCTTTTCTCTCCATTTTCGGCCAAGGTGAGCTCTCTGCCATCCCTCGCCGGTTTTGAGTTCCTTCCTTCAAATCTTTCTCGATTTTCATTAGTTTTACCCTTGTTTTGAAGATTTTGAGCATTTGAGCAAGTTTTGGAGCTTGGAGGTTCAAGGAACTCTCTCTCTCCCATTTTCCGAGCTAGGGTCGTTCTCCTCTCGATCTTCAAGAGGTAAGGGCTGATCTTGAGCTTGTGGCATGTTTTAAGCAAGTTTTAAGTAGATCTATGGGGTAGAATGCATGTTTAGCTTATGGTTAGGTTTATGGGTTTATGTTATGTTTTTGGACAATGTGGATGTTTGATGTGTTGTAGATGGGGTTTATGATAGTTTGAAGCCCCTAGGAACTTGTATGCTTGAGTATGTATGTTGTAGATTAGGAAAAATGCATGTTGGAATGGTTTTGGGGAGGCAAATGTGCATGAGGAACCAAGTTTCTGCCCTTTGGCAGAAACCAGGTTCGGCAGCCGAAGGACTTTCGGCCGCCGAACCTGCCTGGGAGGCCAGCCTTTCGGCTGCCGAAGCCTGCCCCCGAAAGAGGACTTTCGTCTCTGGAGGGCAGTTTCGGCCGTCGAAAGTGCCACCGAACATGCATGAGTTTCGTCTCTGTCTGGGAGTTTCGGCCGCCGAAGGTGCCGCCGAACCTGCCTGACTTTCGGCTCTGGAGGGACTTTCGGCCGCCGAACCTGCCACCGAAAGTGCCCTATCCAGCCTTCCTTTGCATGTTTTTCTTTGGTTGTTTCATGATGTTCTAGGGGGTTTTTGGGGAGTAGTTTAGAGTTATGTTCATGTATGTTTGGTCCCTCATTTGAGTCCACCTGTGTAGGTTCGGACCCGAGGAACCGAGGACCCCAGCAGTGAGTCAGCTGCTCCAGTGTCTGGTCAGAGCTACCCAGAGGTGAGTGGAATAACTCATTACGTTTTTAAAGCAAATAAATGGACATTTTAGCATGATTCACGCATCATTAATGCCATGAGATATACTAGGTGGTTGCATTAGAATTCACGAATATGTTGCATTGCATACTCTACTGTTGTTGCTTGTGGATGAATGTTGGATGATCCATAGCCCTCGATCTATGATGTGATGATGTGATAGGTACGGTACGGAATGTAAGACCAGTGGGACCCATTCTACGTTCGCTGGCACTATGTAAGAGAAAGACCAGGACCCATTCTACATTCTGGCACATTGGAATGTTATGTTATGCCATGTAAGAGAAAGACCAGGACCCATTCTACGTTCTGGCACAGTTGGACTATGTAGAGGGCTATTGGTGACAACTTCATCCTTGATGTGATATGATTGTGATGTGATGCATTCCACGTTATCATATGTTTTAAATGTTTTATTATTCTGCTCACTGGGCTCTAGTAGCTCACCCCTCTCCCTAATCCCCCAGGTTTGCAGGTACAGGGTAGACCAGGAGGTCAGCAAGAGTAATGAAGTCATTTGTATGTAATAGATAGAATGTGGACATGATAAATTGTAAAATTATGAATAGTTATGTAATGTAATGATATTGAGGATTAGAGGTTGTGCTTGACCTATGTGTAAGGTATCCCTTTTAATACATGATCCTAGATCTTTTATGATGTTTATGTAAACCAACTCAACATATGTTGTATCGCCCATTGGGGCATTGATGAGATCCCACAGAGGGGTCATGGTTATGATTATGATTATGTTTTGTGCATGCACAGGTTGAGTTTGGTGTATGAATGAAAGGAAAAGTTTTAATTTTTATGTATATTGTTGATCATGTATGGGATTAAATAGGTTTACAGGTTGCATGTCAGGCTTGCTACGGGTCTCGGCTGCCTTAAGCCGACCTGGATCCTAGCGCCGGTAGCGGTCCGATTTTTGGGTCATTACAGAATGGTATCAGAGCCCTAGGTTCATAGGATTGGACCTAGAGTGTCGGGCTCATAGATGTTCTAGAAGGTCAAGCACAATAGGGAAGATCATGTCCACTAGGATAGGATGTGGAGTCCTGTCTTGTATGATGATGTGAAATGCCATGATTATATACATGTGCATTGATGCTATGATATAAATGATATGTATGTGATGCGGGTTCATGTGTGCTCACATGAACCATATGATGCTAATGTTTATGTGATGTGTACTGTTTTTCAGAAAATAGGATGAGAGGAACCCGTCGATCTGCAAGATTGACTGGAGTACCACCTGAGGATGAGGGCACAAGCGCCCGTCCTCCTGCATTGCCTAGGGCAATGTCATGTAGATCAAGCAGAGAAAGAGCGTCAAGGGACCCTAGAAGGTCTTTTGATGCTAGCAGAAGGGGGACAGATAGAGGAGGAAGTTCTTCAGATGTGAGGGAGGTTATGGAAGAGGATCAGAGGAGGGATGGGAATCTGGATGTCAGCATGGCAGAAGAAGGGACAGGGAAGTCACAGGGAGGCGCTCAAGCCTCGGGATACGATTTTCTACCCCATTATCCACCCTTCCCACAGGGTTTAGGGTATCCAATGGGAGGCACATCGGATTACTCCAGGTTTAACCCCTACCCTACCTACATGCCTTATCCACCTTTCTATACACCTTACACTCAGTACCCAGCTTATCCACCCTCACCCTTCTATCCTAACCCGGCAAACCCCACCTCGGGGAATGCTGCACCCCCACCTCCACCACCTACAGAACCAGCAGCCCCAGTTGCTCAACCTTCTAGACCTAGTTCAGCCGATGGGAGCAAAGTGAAGATGACAGATTACCTTAAGCTGGATGCTCCCAAATACAAGTCAGGGGATGATCCCTTTGAGTACCTGAGAGTAGTGAAGACGATAACTGATGAACTAGGGGCAGATGACAGCAGGGCCATCCAGATGGCAGGGTTCACTTTAAAGTGCAAGAAGGCACGGGAATGGTTCAAGTGTTATGTGGACCCAAGAATAGACGGCATGACATGGGAGGAATTTGCAAATGAGTTCGCTGGATGGGCTTTTCCAGACAGTTCTAGAGAACTGAAGATGATTGAGTTTGAGCAGCTGAGGCAGACAGAGCACATGAGTATAGAGGAGTACACGGATAAATTCTTGGAGCTATTGCCTTTTTCAGGGCAAGCTCTAGATACAGATTCGAAGAAAGCCAAGAGATATGTTATGAATCTGCATTCTAGGTACTCCTCTTTGATTCAGTCAGTTGAGAGGGAAAGTTTCCACACTGTGGTGGATATGGCTCGAAGAATGGAGGCGAGTGCTATAGTTGAGGGGTCAATGAAGCAGTCAGTGACCCAGTCTTCAGGGGTTAAGACCCCAGGCAGAGGGCCAGGTCCCTCTTCTCAGAGCTCAGGTAGCAAGAGGTGGAATAACACCACCAAGAAGCCGAAGAAGAACAAGTTCTGGAGTAAGTTGAAATCCGGTCTGGGATTAGGCGGTGGCTCGAGCTCAGGCTCAGACGGTACAGAATGCCTACGGTGTGGGAGGCCACACAAGGGAGTGTGTCGAGCTGGGACTAATGTATGCTTCAGATGTGGACAGGAGGGACACATGGCTCGGGAGTGTCCTAGAGCACCTTTTTTGGGCCAGCCCCAGCAGACAGCTTCTAGTAGTGTGGCACAGCCAGCAGCTCCAGCCACAACTCAGGGCAGTGGCAGAGGTAGATGGAGAGGGGCAGCCTCTTCTTCTGTTCCCGAGGTGAAGGTCCATCAGCTCTAGCCAGGATCTTCACCATGACACAGCAGGAGGCTAACACATCCAACACCGTGGTGTCAGGTAATCTCATCATTGGGTGTTATGATGTGTATGCATTAATGGACCCGGGTGCATCTCATTCATTTATTGCTCCGAGAGCCATTGAGAGGTTGGGTCTGATAGTCTCTGGGTTAGAGTGTCCCCTATGGGTCAGTGGACCCAAGTGTGACCCGTCAGTGGCAGAGTCAGTCTGCCAGTACAGTCCAGTTTTTGTTGAGGGAAGATGCCTCTCCGCCGATCTTGTGGTTCTAGATTTGATAGACTTTGACGTCATTCTAGGGATGGATTGGCTATCTACCCATGGTGCTACCTTGGACTGCAGAGACAAGGTAGTCAGGTTCAGAGATCAGAACGGGTCAGAGGTCGTCTTCAGAGGAGACAAGAGGGGTACACCTAGAGGTCTGATATGAGCTCTTCAGGCTCGTAGGTTGCTTAGGAAGGGATGTCAGGGGTTTTTGGCTCATGTGAGAGAGCTTAGTAGTCAGGTTAGGGAGCCAGCCTCAGTGCCAGTTGTCAGAGAATTTCAAGATGTTTTTCCAGACGAGCTTCCAGGTTTACCACCTGCTAGGGAGATAGAGTTCGAGATAAAGTTGATGCCTGGAACTAGACCGATCTCTATCCCTCCCTACAGGATGGCTCCAGCCGAGTTGAAGAAGTTGAAAGAGCAGTTACAAGAGCTGGTAGAAAAGGGCTTCATCCGACCGAGTACCTCACCTTGGGGTGCTCCAGTCTTGTTTGTGAGAAAGAAGGATGGATCCCTCAGACTTTGTATCGACTACAGGCAGTTGAACAAAGTCACTACCAAGAACAGGTACCCTCTGCCAAGGATCGATGATCTATTCGACCAGCTAGCAGGAGCGGGTTGTTTCTCTAAAATAGATCTGAGATCGGGGTACCATCAGCTAAGGATAAGGGAGGAAGACGTGCCAAAGACAGCTTTCAGGACCAGATATGGGCATTTTGAGTTCCTTGTAATGCCGTTCGGGTTAACCAACGCCCCTACAGCATTCATGGATCTCATGAATAGAGTGTTTAGCCAATACCTGGATCACTTTGTTATTATCTTCATAGATGATATCTTGGTGTATTCCAGGAACGCAGAGGAGCATGCCCATCATCTGAGGTTGGTTCTGCAGACCTTGAGGGAACATGGCTTGTATGCCAAGTTCTCTAAGTGTGAATTCTGGCTGAGGAGCATTTCATTCTTGGGGCATGTAGTGTCAGAAAATGGAATAGAGGTGGACCCCAAGAAGGTAGAAGCTGTGGCTAACTGGCCTAGACCCACTTCAGTGACAGAAATCAGGAGTTTCTTGGGTTTGGCAGGTTACTACAGGAGGTTTGTATAGGATTTCTCAAAGATTGCAGCTCCTCTAACTAGGTTAACCAGGAAGAATCAGAAGTTTGTGTGGACCGACCAGTGCGAAGAGAGTTATGAAGAGCTTAAGAGGAGGTTGACTTCAGCACCAGTGTTAGCCCTGTCATTTAGCAATGAAGACTTCTTAGTGTATTGTAATGCGTCCCGTGTGGGACTGGGTTGTGTGTTAATGCAGAATGAAAGGGTGATTGCTTATGCTTCTAGACAGCTGAAGAAGCATGAGTTGAATTACCCCACACATGACCTGGAGATGGCAGTAGTAATCTTTACACTCAAGATGTGGAGGCACTACCTCTATGGGGTTAAATGTGAGATCTTTACAGATCATAAGAGCTTGCAGTACATCCTGAGTCAAAGATATTTGAACTTGAGACAGAGAAGGTGGGTGGAGCTGCTGAGTGACTATGATTGCAAGATTCAGTACCATCCGGGTAAGGCGAATGTTGTGGCAGACGCCTTAAGCCGGAAATCGCTTGGCAGTCTATCCCACATATCGACAGAGAGGAGGCCAGTGGTGAAGGAGTTTTACAAGCTCATTGAGGAAGGTCTACAGTTGGAGTTGTCTGGTACAGGTGCTTTGGTAGCCCAGATGAGAGTGGCGCCCGTGTTTCTGGAGCAAGTGGCTCAGAAACAGCATGAGGACCCAGAATTAGTAAAGATTGCCAGGACTGTTCAGTCAGGCAAAGATAGTGAGTTTAGATTCGACAGCAAGGGGATCCTCCGCTATGGGAGCAGACTATGTGTACCAGATGACATAGGGCTAAAAGGAGACATTATGAGAGAGGCTCATAATGTAAGATACAGCGTTCACCCCGGAGCCACCAAGATGTATCAAGATTTGAAGAAAGTTTATTGGTGGCCAGCTATGAAGAAAGAAGTGGCACAGTTTGTGTCAGCCTGCGAAGTGTGTCAGAGGGTAAAGCTGGAACATCAGAAGCCGGCTGGAATGCTTAACCCGCTACCTATTCCAGAGTGGAAATGGGAGAATATAGCTATGGACTTCGTAGTGGGGTTACCGGCGATGTCCAACAGATTGGACTCCATATGGGTGATTGTGGACAGACTCACCAAATCTGCTCACTTCATCCCTGTCAGGAGTGGCTATTCTGTAGACAAGTTGGCGCAGGTGTATGTTGATGAGATCGTCAGGCTGCATGGGGTTCCTATTTCAATAGTGTCTGATAGAGGGCCCCAGTTCACCTCCAGGTTTTGGCGGAGTTTGCAGAATGCCATGGGTACCAGGTTGGATTTTAGCACTGCTTTCCATCCACAGACGGACGGACAATCAGAAAGGACCATCCAGACGATAGAGGATATGCTTAGAATGGCGGTTCTTGGAGGCAGCATCTACCCTTGGTGGAGTTTGCCTACAATAACAGCCATCATGCTAGCATCGGGATGGCTCCATATGAGGCTTTGTATGGGAGGAAGTGCAGATCACCTGTTTGCTGGGAAGAGGTTGGAGAAAAGGCCTTGGCAGGGCCTGAGCTAGTAGAGATCACCAGCAGGGTGGTACCCATAATCAGAGAAAGGATCAAGACGGCTGCAAGCAGACAGAAGAGTTATGCAGACATCCGCAGAAGGCAAGTAGACTTTCAGGAGGGGGATCTGGTATTGCTCAAGGTGTCTCCTATGAAAGGAGTGGTTCGCTTTGGAAAGAAAGGTAAACTAGCCCCACGATACATCGGACCCTTTGAAATCTTGCAAAGGATTGGGAATGTATCGTAAAAGCTGGATTTACCTGCTTCAATGGAAAGAATCCATCCGGTTTTCCATGTTTCCATGTTGAGGAAGTTTGTGTCAGATCCGGGCAAGGTTCTTAGTGAGCCTGATGTGGAGATCCAAGAAGATCTCACTTATGTTGAGCAGCCAGTACGGATCATAGACACCCAGATCAGGAAGCTGAGAAACAAGGAAATCTCGATGGTGAAAGTCCTGTGGAACCACCACAATTTGGAAGAATGCACTTGGGAGACACGGGAGTCCATGCTCCAGCAATACCCTTATCTTTTCTAAGGTTAGTCTCTTATGTGTTTTATGTGTATGTTATGTTGTATGCCTTGCATGTATTAGTTGAGGAACATTCGAGGACGAATGTTCTTAAGGGGGGCGAGAATGTAATACTCGGTAGACTCCGGTACCGGAATTCCTACCGTCCGGTGGAATCTCGGGTGTCGGAGACCTCTAGAAGGGTAAAATCATGTTTGTATAAAATGTTTTAATGTGTTTTATGTTTTTAATCAAGAAAGAAATGAGTTTTTGCATGAAAACAACCTTCGAGGAAAACTCAGGTTCGGCCGCCGAACATGCATGCGTTTCAGGTGTGCCTTAGGCCCCCGAAAGCATAAGTGAGGGAAACCAGGTTCGGCCGCCGAACCTTATGTTCGGCCGCCGAACATGGCATGCATGCGGAGGCACTTTCGGCTCCCGAACGTGGCCTGGCCAGCCACTTATAAAGGGGTCCCTTAGCCGAAAACGGGCGAGCTTTTCTCCCCATTTTCGGCCAAGGTGAGCTCTCCGCCATCCCTCGCCAGTTTTGAGTTCCTTCCTTCAAATCTTTCTCGATTTTCATTAGTTTTACCCTTGTTTTGAAGATTTTGAGCATTTGAGCAAGTTTTGGAGCTTGGAGGTTCAAGGAACTCTCTCTCTCCCATTTTCCGAGCTAGGGTCGTTCTCCTCTCGATCTTCAAGAGGTAAGGGCCGATCTTGAGCTTGTTGCATGTTTTAAGCAAGTTTTAAGTAGATCTATGGGGTAGAATGCATGTTTAGCTTATGGTTAGGTTTATGGGTTTATGTTATGTTTTTGGACAATGTGGATGTTTGATGTGTTGTAGATGGGGTTTATGATAGTTTGAAGCCCCTAGGAACTTGTATGCTTGAGTATGTATGTTGTAGATTAGGAAAAATGCATGTTGGAATGGTTTTGGGGAGGCAAATGTGCATGAGGAACCAAGTTTCTTCCCTTTGGCAGAAACCAGGTTCGGCAGCCAAAGGACTTTTGGCCGCCGAACCTGCCTGGGAGGCTAGCCTTTCGGCTGCCGAAGCCTGCCCCCGAAAGAGGACTTTCGTCTCTGGAGGGCAGTTTCAGCCGCCGAAAGTGCTGCCGAACATGCATGAGTTTCGTCTCTGTCTGGGAGTTTCGGCCGCCGAACCTGCCTGACTTTCGGCTCTAGAGGGACTTTCGGCCGCCGAACCTGCCACCGAAAGTGCCCTGTCCAGCCTTCCTTTGCATGTTTTTCTATGGTTGTTTCATGATGTTCTAGGGGGTTTTTGGGGAGTAGTTTAGAGTTATGTTCATGTATGTTTGGTCCCTCATTTGAGTCCACCTGTGTAGGTTCGGACCCGAGGAACCGAGGACCCCAGCAGTGAGTCAGCTGCTCCAGTGTCTGGTCAGAGCTACCCAGAGGTGAGTGGAATAATTCATTACGTTTTTAAAGCAAATAAATGGACATTTTAGCATGATTCACGCATCATTAATGCCATGAGATATACTAGGTGGTTGCATTAGAATTCACGAATATGTTGCATTGCATACTCTACTGTTGTTGCTTGTGGATGAATGTTGGATGATCCATAGCCCTCGATCTATGATGTGACGATGTGATAGGTACGGTACGGAATGTAAGACCAGTGGGACCCATTCTACGTTTGCTGGCACTATGTAAGAGAAAGACCAGGACCCATTCTACGTTCTGGCACATTGGAATGTTATGTTATGCCATGTAAGAGAAAGACCAGGACCCATTCTACGTTCTGGCACAGTTGGACTATGTAGAGGGCTATTGGTGACAACTTCATCCTTGATGTGATATGATTATGATGTGATGCATTCCACGTTATCATATGTTTTAAATGTTTTATTATTCTGCTCACTGGGCTCTAGTAGCTCACCCCTCTCCCTAATCCCCCAGGTTTGCAGGTACATGGTAGACCAGGAGGTCAGCAAGAGTAATGAAGTCATTTGTATGTAATAGATAGAATGTGGACATGATAAATTGTAAAATTATGAATAGTTATGTAATGTAATGATATTGAGGATTAGAGGTTGTGCTTGACCTATGTGTAAGGTATCCCTTTTAATACATGATCCTAGATCTTTTATGATGTTTATGTAAACCAACTCAACATATGTTGTATCGCCCATTGGGGCATTGATGAGATCCCACAGAGGGGTCATGGTTATGATTATGATTATGTTTTGTGCATGCACAGGTTGAGTTTGGTGTATGAATGAAAGGAAAAGTTTTAATTTTTATGTATGTTGTTGATCATGTATGGGATTAAACAGGTTTACAGGTTGCATGTCAGGCTTGCTACGGGTCCCGGCGGCCTTAAGCCGACCTGGATCCTAGCGCTGGCAGCGGTTCAATTTTCGGGTCATTACAGAGGTGGTCTGATTCTCCTGCGCCTGAGCCTAAAGCTCCTGGACTTGGAACTGAAGTATGGCCATTCGGTCCTTGGCAACTTTTGCTTGATTCTCAAGGGCGGACTTTGAAGTGTTAGCCTCGTCCAGGTCTGTCTGGAGTTTATCAATGGACTCTAGTGTCTCCTTTATAATGTTCTCTACCTTTTTAACCCGAGCCTTTAGTCTCGAGCATTCCTCCTATAGGAGACTTTTTTCTGTCTCCTTTGCCTTGAAGTCTTGCCTTAGAGCTTTGTTACGCTTCTTGGCCATGTAAGCACAGAGGGTACTCTCCATTGCGGAATGGATGATATTGTCATAGAGTTCGTCTGTCTCAACCTCATTCAAGCAATGAAGGTTCCCAGGCCTCAGAGCAATCTTTACAATGAGGACTGATAGGTGAGGCTCCTCGAGAAAGGAGGTCGCCCGAGTTAGCACCAAGGCTAAATGTTAGATGCCTCGAGGCCATACGGCTCCAGCACTAGCCTTTTCCTGTTGAGGATCAGCTTTAACAAGGACTGCTATAGGACGGCCCTATAAAGAAAACTCAGGCTAAGTAGAGGTGGTATCCTCGGTTGCAGGTGGAGGAGGGAGAGAAGGAAGCATGATAATCTCCTCTGCCCGGCGAGCTCATTTTAGAGGTAGACTGGTGGTTCCAGCAATAACTTTGCCCTTACAGGTAGCGTGTGCCGCCTCAGCAAATTTGTTCCTTGTTTTGACCATATCTAGATAGAATAAAAGGTGAGTAAGTAAGGCAGTTTTAAAAGTGAGAGGAGTTAGAAAGAAAAATACCCTGCTCACTAGCATGGGATATGTTTTCCTAAAGGTTTAGAAGGCGAGGCAGGTGAGGAGTCCAAGCTTGGTCCGCCTGAATATGGCTCTGCCAGGACAAAATGGCATTCCTCACTACCACAGTGATATCAATCCTGTGTTTAGGCCATCATCTAGAGGAGGTCCAAAGACTCTTCCTCATCCCGTTGTGGTTGGATCCCATTTTTTCGAAGCTCTACATATGCATTTCAGTCAGGCTAGAGCCTGCCAAAATCCTTGAATACCGTGTGATGCAGGATGAAGAATTTATTCTTCTAACGTTTGAGGGAAGAAGGTATCCCACTAAAGAACTAAAATTCTTCATTCTTCTCGGTACCTAGCTGGTACAGTTGAGAGAACAACGCAATACTCGACTCGATATTGTTATTGAAGCAGAGGAAACAGAAAGCCACTAGAATCCTCTAACTGTTGAGATGTAGTTGGGTGACTACAAGCTTGTGAAAACAGAGGACTTCAGCAAAGAACAAATCCATAGGAAACCGAAGATTTGCCTTCAGTTGCTCTTCGTAAATGATTATTGTGTCTTTCGCAGGAATTTGATTGTCCACTCGAACACGCGAGTTGTAGGCGTAAACCTGGAAGATCTCTCGAGAGATTTGGTAGTAATCGTGAAGGCAGTCTACATCCTTCTTGGTTAGCACAGAAGGAATTTCATTCATCAGGATGCTTTCGTTGTCGTGGACCACTCTCAGCAAGACGATGGGAGTAGAAGTGCAAATAAGGCTACCGGAGGAGGAGTTTGAGGTTGGACTTCCACCAGAGAAAGAGGAAGAGGAAGAAGAGGAAGAGTTCCTATTCATTTTTATGTGAGAAAGCATGATTAGGAATTACCTTGAATAAAGAAAAGTGGGAATAAAAAGTTGAGTGATCGAGTCTTTTTTAAAGTATAGAGATAAGTTGTGAGCAAAAGTGTGAATCGAAGGAGAAGAAGGATTTTTTATATTATGATTTCGATGATAGATTTTGAATGCGGTTCGAGAAACAAAGCAATCATCATTTATGACTAAGAACAGAAGAAGCGACACGAGTATAGAAAGTCAATCCAGATATGCCACGTATCCAAGATCGTGAAGACAATTATAATTTTCGAATATAAAGAATCGAAAACCAGTTGGGAACCTCTGATGCGACATAATAATCACCCAAAATAAATCATGAGCTGTCATTATAAGACAGAGCTATGTGGCAAAGGTATATGCAGTCCCACCCATAGAAAGAAAAATTCGGACACTGTAGCGCTCGGTTCTTCACAAAACCTACCCTCTCTTAAATAGGACGAAACTTCACGGAAAGTTATCATTAGTGGACACAATCCAACAGAGCTCCATTATACCTATAATCACGGGATCTTTATCTACTAATTGGTGCCAGTTGAATTTTCAGGAGATTTGATAACCAACTCCACCTTCTTACAGTATAAAAATCAATGTGCATAGAGATCAAAATATGCATTCTTACACAACCATTCTAAGTTCTAAGCAATTTATTACATTCGTCCATTTTGCCAATTTACTTACTTGAGCGTCGGAGTGATTGCCGTAGGTGCCAACCACCTCATGTCTTTATTTTTTTTTTTTATATAGATTGATCAATTACAGCTCAACTCCATTTCAGCCACATCAATTATATTATTCACAAATAAGCTCAGAAATTTTTATTAAAAATTAAATATTATAAATATTTAAGAATACATCTTTACAATTTTTCAAATTTACCCCTAAATATTATAGTTATTTATAAATAGCCATTATATTTTATAAATTGATCCCTTAAATATTATGATTATTTTTTTAAGATCCTTTAGCATTGTATGAACATGTGTCCAATATAAGATTTTGTTTGTAAATAATTATAATATATAAGATTAGTTTGTAAAATTATAAGGATTATTTGTAAATAATTAAAAGATGTAGTAATTAATTTGTAAAATATATGGATCAATTTGCAGTCTTATTCATAAATAGTTATAATATGAGGATTAATTTGTAAAATTATAGAAATTGCTTGTTAATAATTAAATTTTGTAGAATTAATTTATAAAATATAAGGACTTACTTGTAAATATATATTATTTAGGATCAGTTTGTAAAATTCTTGGTACTTATTTGTAAATTATTAAAATATTTCAGAATAATTTAGAAAAGCATAAGGGCATATTTGTAAATAAATATTTTATCAACTTGTAAAATTATAATTCTTATTTATAAATAGTAAAATATTTACGGTTAAATTTATAATAATATTAAAATAAATTAAAAAATACCAAATTTAAATTAAGAGACTACACCTATAAATTTAATTAAATTTGAGGAATTTTATTATTTTAAATGAAAATATATACTAGAGTACATTTTGTTATGTTAAATAAATTTAACAATAAATTGCTTTAATTTTGACGGTAAGAATGAAATTATAAGTTTTTTTAAATATAAAAAATTTAGTTGTAAAATTTTAAAAATATAAAAACTAAGTTTCTTGGTCCTTTTGTGCCTCCATACTCTTACCTTTTACTCTTTTTTAAACCTAATTTCTTTTTTTTTCATTTTTTATGAAAAACGATCTGCGTCAATTGACTATCAATGAAGAAGAAGATATTGTTGTCCCTATTAAGAGCTCCAAAGATATTCTGATCGTCACTTATGATTTATGTATGGTAGGGATGTTTTTCACATACAATCCAATCAATTTTTAGAATATGCATATCTCTTGGCAAATTTATGACATCCTTTCGATGGGTATCTATTATGGAATTAGAGGTAAAAAGATATTTGTTCTCTTCCTTAAACCTAATTTCTTCTTTCCTTTTTTTCATAAAAGATGATTTGCTTCAATTGACTATCGATGAAGAAGAAGATGTTGTTGTCCCTATTAAAAGCTCCAAAAATATTCCGATTGTCACTTATGATTTCTGTATGGTAGGGATGTTTTTCATATATAATCCAAATAATTTTCAGAATATGAATATCTCTTTGGCAAATTTATAGCATCCTTTAGAGAGGTATCTATTGTGGAATTAGAGGTAAAAAGATATATGTTTCGGTTTTTTAATAATGTTGATTTTGAAAATATAGTGAATTGGCCCCTTGATTGTACAATCGATTTCTGCTTGTTTGGAAGGAGATACAAGGTAATGAAAATCCTCTCCATATCCCTCTAACTCATTCTGATTTTTGGGTTCTGATTAAAGACCTCCCTTCTGTTATTATAACGAGACGTTTGCTAAATTGGTTGGGGATTTTGAGCTTGATGAGAAGAGTGCAGTCCGAATAAATGATAGATGCTAAAAAAAGGCCAAGAAACACTAAATATAACATTGTTACAGGTTTTCCTTTCTCTCAACAAGATGTCTCTAACAACACCCCTACGAATGTTAATTTGACAAGCAACAGTGAAGCGGTCCATCCCGTCAAAGGTCGAGATAGCTGAAAGTAATGATCGTCCTGTGTTGGAACTGCCGAGAACTCGGCAATTCTCGGACAGTTAATGGATTAAAGGATTTGATTACTAGTTATAAGCCGGACATTTTATTTTTGATGAAAACAAAAACTCTTAGTTCTCGTATGAAATTTTTTTGTAATTTTTTACATTTTGATGGTTGCTTCTCAATCAATAGACAAGGATTGGGAGGAGGCCTTTCGTTAATGTGGAAGAGTTATGTGTCTGTTTCTGGGGTTGGCTTTTCTTCAAATTTTATTGATTTGGTTGTTTCGGAATGTAATGTTCAATTGAGGTTTACTGGTGGTTTCCGGAATCGCAACGATGACGTCAATCTTGGAATCTTATTCGAACTTTATCTTGTACAAACTCTTTTCCGTGACTTTGTTCGGGAGACTTTAATGATTTATACTCGAGAGATGAGAAATAAGGAGGAGCATATTTGCCAAATTATTTTATGTAAGGGTTTAGACAGACACTTGAGTAGCATATTTGTCAAATTATCTTATGCAGGGGTTTGATTTTAAATGATTATAAATCTTTGTTGGACTTTAGAACTGATATTTTTGTTAGATGTATTCGTCGCAATGCTATTCTAGTTGCTCATACTTTAGCTAGAGAATCTATTAAGTATAATCGTCTTTCTATTTGGGATGATATCTCTCTTTATTTGATGAAATTTTATTAATACAATCAGTAGTTTTGTTTTAAAAACTAAATTTTACATTTTACTAAAATATGATGACTAAATTATAGTTTATTTTTTAAAAAAGTACTATAAATATATTTTTTTTATACACAAAAACCGAGTACTTCTACAAATCAGAGTTGGTTTTCTCTCTTCTTGTCACAAGAAGGAAATATCTCACAAGAGATAGAAAACTCAAACTTAAAAACTCACTCACTCCCCCCACTTAATGATTATTAATTTTAAAAATTAATAATCGTAATAAATTTGAATTCAAATTTAAATTTTATAAATAAAATATATATTATTCAAATTTAATATATAAATAATTAATTTAATATAAAATATATTTTATAATAATACTTACAAATTTTGTATAAGTTCTCATTTAAAAATTAATTTAAATATTTTGTATAAATATTAATTTTAAAATAAAAATTATTAATAAAAATATATTTTTATATAAATTATAAATTAAAATATATAAAATTAAATGAGGTATTTTTATGATGATAATGATTGGGTTTGAAACGGATTTAATAGTTTAGAATAAATCAGACTTTAATTATATCATTCGGATTTGAAGTATGGTAAATTTTGTAAGTATATTTGAAACAAAAATTTTTATAATAATTTAATTTAATTAATTTTTTTTATTAATTTTCTTATTGAAAATTCAGTTTTTTCACTTAAAAAATATTTATTTAAAAAAAATAAAATTATGTATAACTTTACAATTATTCATTTAATTTTTTTTTATAAAATGAATGGTATTAAAAAAAAATAATTATAACTCTAAATCTCAGTAGTATGAGGAGAGACATTTTTTTCTAATTAGAATGGAATAAATATTGTGGAAGATATTTTCTAAATAATGTAAATCTCATATTTATTTAATTTTTAAATTAAATGAGATTTTTAATTAAATTAAAATTGAGATAACTAACTCTATAAATACTAGTATCTTTATTAGCATTAAAACTATAAAATTTTATGTGTTTTGACAATTTAATCTAATTTTTAAAATTTTAGAACAATAACCAGATTTTCAAAATTGGTTATAATTCTACCCAATTTTGAAACTCAATTTGGGGAAGTGTATATAGCCCCACATATTACTCTGCTACTAATTTTTAATCTTCATGGATTCAACATGACATGTTAGCTTTTTTTTTCCATATAAAAAATAAGGAATTTATGGTAAAATTAAGGATTTTTTTTTCATTTACAATAACAATATTTAGTTAATTAGATTATAGGTTCAATTTTGTAAGAAATAAGTCCATGTGTCAAATTGGATCAATGTATAAAAAATAAAAAATATCAAGGGATTATACAATTTGAATAAAATTATAATAAAATATTATATTTTAGGGTTAACACTATTTAATTTGAATTAAAAACACCGACTGAATTAATTTTATTTAATAATTTAATTAATTTTAAAATTAAATTAATTAAATTTCATTAAGTTCGATTTAATTTAAAAAAAATATTCCGATTTAACTGAATCCACCAAATTCTCCCTAAACTTTGCATTTTGTATTAGGTTAAAACATATTATTTTTTCAATTTCAACTTCAAACTTCTACCGCACTCCCAACCAATTCCCAACTCTCTCACCCACCTAGTCAGCCAGTTTTCAGTCGCCAGTCTTCTCCTGTTGCTCGCGTCTCTTTCTCACCCACTCCTCACCCTCGTCGCTCGCGATTTTCTCTCTCGCGTCTCATCTCGTTGTCGTCGCCTTTGATCTCATCGTCGATGCTATCGTGTCCCGTCTCTTTGCCATCGCGTCTTTACCCCTCTCGCTCTCAGTTTCTCGATGAGTAAAACTGCAGAGATCCTCTTCTCTCCTATTGAGTTTTCTGTCAGCCAGCCACTCGCCTCAATCACCTTTTGATCTCTCACGAAAATGTCCAAAATCTATTTCGAACAGAATTAATTAATCTAGTTCGATTCGATTCGATTCAATCTCCTTACAATTTACATTAGTTGTTATATTTATCAAATTCACCGATACTTAATCTTATATATCAGATTAAAGAATTTGATAAATTGCTAAAACATGCAAAGATTTATTTTTAAATTAAGATAGATCAATTAAGTAGTACACATGAGTTTTAATGATGAGGATGAACCAAGTAAATATTATCATTGTAGTTTTTTTATTTTTTTATTTCACTTACACACAGAATGCACAACATAATTGAATAATTAATAATACCATAATTTATTATACTTGTTTGTTAATTTGAGTTATTAAAATATTTTTTTATATTAATATCTTATCCCTATTATCATCATTGTTATGATTATTATTATTATTATTATTATATAAGAAAAAGTATACAAAATTTATTTAATTATTAAAATCTAATTGTTTTAAAAAATTAATTATAAAATTACTAAATTTATATTAGTAATTATAAATGTATTAAAATCTTAATTATAATAAATCATTACTATCAATTAATTAGATAATATTTATTTAATAATATATCAATTATAATCCAATTGAACTTTAAATTCTTAGTATTCGATCTTATCGACTAATGACCAAGTGAAATTTAAAAATACCGTGGATTATACTTTTGATTTGGAAAAATATATAAAAATATTTTTATTCATAAGAGTTAAGCATTAAAAATTAAATTTTAGTTCACAGTTATTGAGTTTGAATTCAATTTGAGTGCATTTGAATTTTATTATATATATATATTTTATTTTATTTGAATTTATTTTTCACACAAACTAGATATGAGCCACCGAAGAAAATTATATTTAATATTTAAAAATGAATTTAAAATTAAGTGAATTTTGGTTATTTTAACTTTATATTTCCATTTTCTCTTATTTTTATTGGGCGTGTTACCACCCAGTATCTTTCTGCTATATTCAACAATTTGTATATATATACAACGATTATTTAATTTTTTTCAGTACTATTTGAATACGATTCTTATTATTATTATTATGAGCTTTGTTTTTATATGGAGGCTAATGGGTATTCGAATCTAAATTGATCCGAATTCATTAGGGTTTATCTAATATGTAAGGCCATTCCTAAATTAATCTGAGGCGGTTTTCTTATAGCGTTTTTAGGTCTGGATTTAAGTTTGCTCAATTTTTTTTTCTTGAAGCTTGTTAGACTCAATTGTCTGAAGTTTAGTAGTGATTAATATTTTTATTTTTTTAAATTTTATTAATATATTATTATTATTTTTCTGTAATGATTGATTAGTTTTATTATTATGATCGAAGTTAGTTAGATGCTTTGGTAGGTAATTTAGGTAGGATTGTTGGATGCATGCATGCAACCTATCCTCCGTTGTTGGCGGTTTGATGTTTGGCATTCTCAGTTTTATAACATTTCATTTGCATCCATCGTGGGAACCTCAATTTTCCACGATTTCTCACTTTTTATTATTATTATTTTTTTATAGAATTTGCCATTGAAATATATTTCAAAACCTCATATGGTTTCATTCTTTTAAAAAAATAATTATAATGTACTATAAAATAAATTTAAAAAAAATTGTATTTTAGACTTCACTCATTTATAAAAAATAATTTGTTTTCAAAAAATATTTTCATAATTTTTTTAAAAAGTGTTTTTCATACTTTTTACATTTATTGTCCATTATTAGTTGTAATTTAGAAAATAAAAAAATTAATAAATTTATATACAGTTAACAAAATTTTCAAAATTTAGAAAATAACTTTTTATAAGATAAATTTATTTTTTTGAAATAAATTATTTTTTAATATAAATTTTTAAAATAAACTATTTTTTTAAAACCTCACATGGATAGTAATAATAAATAATTTGACTAGAATATCAAATTACAATTAAAGTGAAAATAAATTTTATTTTTCATTTTAAATTTAACTATTATTAAAAATTAAATAAAACAATCACTTGTAATAATTTAGTAATATTATATTTAGTCTATTTTATATTTTATATTTTATTTTTTAATTATTATTGGAGGTAGTTGCCTTGTTGGCCTAAGTTTATACAAGTCAGCATAATTGTCTTCCTCCTCATCAAATCCCTATTAAATTAATCACTATGACGTGTAGATTCGTTTTTCATACTTTTTTATTTTAATTAAAAAACGTGTTATATTTAAATCTTTAATTTTTTTTATCATTAAGCTATAAGTGGATGGAAATTTTATTAATTAATATCTTTAATTATTTAATTTTTTATATAAAAAATATATTAATTATTTTATATATTCTTATTTTCTCTACTTTTTAATATTTTCGTCTAATTTAAATCAAAATGTTCAAATGAGATAAATTATCATTATAAAAAAAATTCAAGATTTTAAAAAAATTGATAATATAGTTTTATTTTAAAATTATAGGTTTTAAATAAATTTTAAACTAACACCTAAAATAATTAGAGAATTAAGGAGTAAATAAAAAAATTACAGAGTAATTAATATATTTTTTAAAATAGAAAACTAAATAATTAATTTCATTAAATAATATTTGTTTTCTAAATTCACTAGCTCAGATTCTAATATTTATTTGAATTATTAAATAATTTTTTTCGCAATTTACTATCCATTAAATTAAATAGTAGTTTTTTTTAGATAAACCAATTAATAAATTGATAATTAATTTTATTATTACATTTTAATAAATGTTTAAATTTATTTCTTTACTATTTTATTTCATACATTAATAATTTTGAAGCCAAATTATAAAAAATTGTCTTAATATTTATAAGGGTGTAAACGAATAAAACTGTTCGTGTGAGCTTGGTGTTGAATATGCATTTATAATAAAATAAAATTAAAATTGAAGTCACCACATTTTAATGGAAAGCTTTTAATTTTTTATTAATATTAAAACAAATATTTCATTAGTTTCATAATTTTTATTTATATTTTATTTTTTAATTTTTTTTAAATTATTATCTATTTTTTAAACTATAAATTAATCTATTTTATTTATTTTATTTTTAAAAAATCTCTTAAAATATTTATTAATATTTAATTAAAATTAATATATTTAATATAAATATAATTAAAAAATTAATAAAAAATTATATTTCTTAATACGAGTGAAAATTCAAAATGAATAAAAATTATAAAACGAATACTCTCTCCGTTCACATATATTAAAAAAATAATTTTTTTTATTTGCTTTTTAACTATACAATTTTAAAAATATTAAATTTTATTAAGTATTAAGAAATATTTTAAGAAATCTTTTTAAAATAAAATAAAATAAAATAAAATTATAACAATCAATTTATATATTATTATAATATAAAAAATAACAATAATTTTAGAATATAAAAAAATAATAAAAATTATAAAATCAAAATGTGTAATTATAAAAAAAAAAATTTATAATTGCATATACTGAACCGAAGAGATCCATATTAAATTATCTATTTTTAAATAAAAAATTAGTAAAATTAGGTTAATACATAAATTCTACTAATCAATTGGTTTAATAATAATGAAAGGCTAGAAGAAATTAAATTTAAAAATTCTAAAATTCTATCTTTTCTCTTTAAGTTGTAAGGGATTAATGAACTTGATAGTACTGAGATTTAAACAATAAATTCTAACACTATTCAATATGGGCAAATAAAAAATTTAAAATATTTAACAAGTTTAGGATATCTATTTTATTTAAATTGTTCAGTAGGCCACATGGTATTTGAATTTTATACTCATTTTTTTTTTAATTTTTTATTAAAAAAATAATTATGGCATTTTAAAAGAGAAATTACTATTAGACGCTGAATTTTTCAAAAATTTATTAATTTACTCTTATTTTAAAATCTAGAAAAATTAAATAGTATAAATGTTTAAAATTTTATTAATTAAATAATTTATACAATTAAAAGTATATAGTTTAAACAATTCAAATATTCATAGTAGCTTGATCAAAATTAAAAAAAATAATAATTTATAAAATAGAATAAAATAAAAATATATAAATAAAATTTCTGAAAATAGAGGATTTGTTAATAATTCGCAACTATTTTAAAAGAACATGTGTGATGGTTGATGGTTGTCTGGTGGCTTGCTGGAGAGTGAAAAAGGACAAAAAAGCTCAAAAAAGCGAGTCAACCGTGTATGGCTGGCGAGGGGTCCAAAAAGGCTATCAAAAAATAAACAAAACCTCACAGCCTCCTTTTTCTTGCTTCCTGCAATGCCATCTCTCTCTCATTTCCAATACAAAAATTATTCATGTCCTCTCTAATTATTACCTGTTAATTTTGCTCTAGCTGGTCTTTTTCTTCTTCTATTTGCATCCCATCTTTTAATAGGAAAAGGGATTTTTTTCTTTTTTATACAAAGATCTGAGCTTTGTCTTTGTTTGATTTGAGTTTGGCTTTTGCAATTGTAATATTCAAGTTCTGAAGCGTCTACTCTTTGATGGGACTCTGCTTTAGCAATCGAGTCAAGGCTTATACTCCTTCTAATACAGGTTTGGTTGGTGATCTGTCTCTCTCTGTGTGTCTCCCAATTTCTCAATTAGCTGCTATCGATTTTGCTTGATCAAGAACTTTATTATCTATGGATGCTTGAGCTCTTCTTTTCATTGTTTCTCATAAATTTCCCCAAGTATTGTCTATTGAAGATGTTGTCTAAAATCCGTACTTGTAAATTTTTATCATTTTCTTTCAGTTTTTTAAATTTTTTTTTTTTTTGTTATGTATATGTTGATGAATCTAATTTAGAAATTGGGCAATGAAAAGAATAACAGTTTTGGGTTTTATTGCAAACTACTTCTAATGAATTTAATGTAGTTGTTTATTTATTATTTAGGCCTGAATTCAAAAACTTCCAGCAGAACTGGAAAGAATTTGAGTGGCTTGAGTAGCAAGGTCTCATCAACTTCTGTACCCCAAACACCTCGAAGTGAAGGTGAGATCCTGCAGGCAGAAAATTTAAAGAACTTCAGCTTCAATGAGCTGAAGACTGCCACTAGAAATTTTCGACCAGATAGTGTACTAGGAGAAGGTGGCTTTGGATCAGTTTTCAAAGGGTGGATCGATGAGCATTCGCTTACGCCTACAAGGCCCGGTTCTGGCATAGTGATTGCTGTCAAGAGGCTTAACCAAGAAGGGTTCCAGGGTCATAGAGAATGGCTGGTCAGTAATATGATTTCAGTTTCTTGAGTGCTTATGCAAGTTTTTCTTGATCTTGTTCACTTTCCCATTTATTGTCATGTCTCATTATTCTTTTACTTTGGAAAGGGGTCCTGTCCTTGATTGCATACTTCTCTCCTAGTTAGAAAGAATTTGGGAATAGAAATTTATCTGGATATACAACTGATCAATCCCATATCCATAGCTGCAAGGATTTTCAAACAAATCCTGCTAAATATCAGTTGAATGATGATATTATATTTATCTTTTCATGACTGGATTGTTTGGTAGATTGTTATGGCTTGAACAGTTTTTTTTTTTTTTTGTTCATTCAAATTACAGGCGGAGATCAATTACCTTGGGCAACTGCAGCATCCTAATCTTGTTAAGTTGGTTGGTTACTGCTTTGAGGATGACCATCGACTTTTGGTTTATGAATTCATGCCCCGTGGCAGTATGGAGAATCATCTATTCAGGAGTGAGTTCCTGATGATATTTGAATTAGCTGCTACTTTCAGTTTGTTGCTTACATGAAGAGTAGGGCTCAGTGTCACACTCAGCAACTCCGAAATTTATATTTGTTTAACTAAAGCATTAAGCAAAATTTGAAACAGGAGGGTCACACTTCCAGCCTCTTTCTTGGAACATTCGCATGAAAGTGGCCCTTGGTGCTGCTAGGGGGCTTGCATTTCTACATAGAGCTGAAACAAAAGTCATATATCGGGATTTTAAGACTTCTAATATACTACTTGATTCAGTATGTAATTTTTTAACATTGGTTGATCACTTTCTTTTTTCTTGTGATTTATCTTAATTTGGGGATTAAGGCTTATTTATGAATATCTAAATTTGGTGAGCTACCCTGCTGATTGTTGCCCCGTATTTGCAGAACTACAATGCAAAGCTTTCTGATTTTGGTTTAGCCAGGGATGGACCAACTGGGGATAAGAGTCATGTATCTACTAGAGTCATGGGAACTTACGGATATGCCGCACCAGAATATTTGGCCACAGGTACCGTTTCTCTATGTGGTTTCTTGCAACTATCAACTGATTTGAACGTCTTTTACATGCTCCAATCTTCTGAATCGATAATATTTTCTCCATGTTATCCAAAGTTTTGGTTGAGAAAAGTTCAGTTTTCACTTGTTGGACCATTAGAGGCATTAAGCGGATCCTTATATGTAGGACATTGTGTGTTTGCATCTATCTATGCGTATATGCATGTTCACATGCGAGGGTGAGGGGAGAAAGAAAAGGCGAGACCAAGTGAAAGCTACCACTGGGAGAGATTGTGAATGAAAATTTCCAAATTGTTAGTTCCTTTTGAGTAGTTTTATCCAAATGTATGCAAGGCAAGCCTATTTCAACAACTTGTGTTTTGTTAACTGTTCTCCAAGTGCCAAAGCATAGTTCAATATTTTTAACATAGGATTTGCATGGATGCTATTAATGCAATGTGTTGGGTTCGAGCTTCACTTTTGTATATTTGCTATGTATGATGCAACAATAAATAGAAGTGTATTTTGAGTTTTGATCATTGATTGTATTCTGACATTGAGCAGGCCATTTGACTGCAAAGAGTGATGTATACAGTTTCGGTGTTGTACTTCTAGAAATGTTATCTGGCCGACGAGCTATAGACAAGAATAGGCCACTGGGGCAACATAACCTGGTGGAGTGGGCGAAACCTTACCTGGCAAGCAAACGCAGAATTTTCCGTGTACTAGATGCTCGTCTAAATGGCCAGTACTCCCTCAGTCAGGCTCAAAAGGTGGCTAACCTTGCACTTCAATGCTTGGACGAACCTAAGTTCAGACCAGACATGGATGAGGTGGTAAAAACATTAGTGCAGCTTCAAGAATCAAATAAAAAAGAGAACAATCCAATTACTCATGGGGAGAAGAAGAATGGTGGATGCGTTGCATATCCACGACCTTCTGCATCCCTGTTTATGCATAAGCAAGCATGAGTTAGATTTTTTTTTTTTTTTTTGTTAATATAATGGATTTCTTGGATGTGAAGCAGGTTCAGGAGTTGAGGCATATGCTAGAGGCATGTGTTTATTGGAGTAGTGTACAGTTTGTGGTTTGTTTGTATGTTTATGCCTCCATATTGGATGTTTCCAGTTCTCCATCAGAATGGTGGAGCACAAATTTATCTGGATTACTGCAATATTTTGTACTTGAAAACAGCCACTGAAAAGCCAAGTTTTTATGTGAGCATAATTGAGCTTATTTGAATATGCTTTTTGGAATTGATGGGCATGCTATTAGGTGTTAAGGAAAAGTGAAAAAGAAAAAAGAAAAAGAAATGCATGTAATTTGTAACTTTCTTGTAAATGAAAATCTGAATTTTAAAGAAACATCAAATATAAGACTTTGCATTCTAGCACAGGCTGTGAAGGTGATGCCTTTGTAGGGGGTAGCGGGCGGCAATCAAAGAGCCTGTGTAGTCTAAAACATTTTGTTGTTGATGCCCATTATTTGTATTTGGTGTTGGATGCCCATTTTTGCATCCGACATGAAACTTAGCTACTGTAAGTACATTCCCCGGGTAGGAAGAAACTACCTTGTCCCAAATGTTGTGGCAGTGGATCCCTTATAAGGTTCTAGGCATATTCTTGAACCAGTTAGAATTAGCTAATGGAATCTGAGTTAAACTCAACCCATTTCATAAAGCCTTTCCATTCAATATTGAGTCTAAGTTTTTCGTGTTCCAACATTTGGTATTGAGTGAGAAAAGAACCACATTGATTTGAAATAGGATAATATACCCTATAAGGCTTTAGGCATTTCTTCTGGGATGAGTTGAGCCTACCCATTTTCTTAAGACAAACTAACATAAACTTGTTCCAGCAACTCAATTCTTTAACCATAACAAAAAGATAATTGAGCTATTTCTAAACAAATAACACTTCCCAATTGCATAAGATTGAAATTAGCAAATATAGCAAAGGAAGGTTATACAAACAGAAATATCCACGGCAAGTACACAAAATGAAAACGAGAAAACAATTACTGGAAATCAGAAGACCTCTAGAAGTTTATCGCCCCAACAAAGCAACTCGGTCTTTCTGTATCGCCTGTGTTAGGTTGATGTCAAAGAGTTCGCATCTTATAGGCATCTCCATTTCATAGAAAGGGTTCTTTAAAACATAATCTGTGTACAATTCATATATGACTTTTAAGAGACCCTCCATGTGCGATGTCCCAGGTTCACATACCACAAAGAACTTTGTCCCTGAAGGGGAAAAACAAGGAACCAAATGAGAATTAGAAGTTGTAGCATGATATGCTTCAGAATAATTTATTTCATTTTTCCAATTTGAGCAATAAATCTATTTTTTCATTTTTCTCTATTGAAATTAAATTTGGAATGCTTCAATATATTTAAACTCCTACACAATTTGAGTTTTCCTACTTGTAAAGACACGTTCCTCCACATAAATAGAGGCCGCCATATTAAAGCTCTAGAAGGAACCCCACACTTTTTTTAAAGACCAACTTCAACATTATCCAGAAAAGACAGGAAAATTATCCATAGAAATTCAATGCTAGAAAAACATGACCTTTAGATACAATACAGAAGAAAATAAATTGCCATAACAATACTTTATGCAACCAACAAAAAAGTCAATTTAGCAGTAAAACTAGGAAGCCCATATGGTAAGCAATATCCACCATACAAGAATGAGAAACTGAAAAATGTGAATGTGAGCATGCATGCATGGTAATCTACCCTTTCTACTGGTCGAATTTCAACAAATATCAACTAATACCCGCTTATAAAAATGTCAATACACTCACATCATTATCTGTGTAATCATTTAATGATATACTTGACTTGCTGATTAAAAAAATCAGCTGTTTCTTGATACATTTTTACATGATTTAAGGCTTTTTACCAAACTGTAAAAATTTGTATGGTTCTTAACTAAGCTAATGTATCAAATTGGAAAAAATCAATTCATTCCTAAGAAGAATACAAATATATAAACATATAGTAATTAACTGCATTTTGCTTTAAAAAAATCTATCATTAATATTTATCAGTTACAGCAAAAAAAAAAAAATGTTAAGCTGACATTTTCATCATGTGGAATCCATTTCGTTTATCCCTTTTAGTTTATTTAGTTATCTGTGCAAGTGAAAAATGAAGATTTCTCGCACCAGTAAGAGATTGAAAACAATGGAGGTCAAATGTATCAGCTTCAAGGAGTTCAATGCCTGAACAACCTACAGTTGGTGATAGCTGCTGGGAGATGGCATGCATTGAATGCCATAAACTAGCTACTCGTAAGCTATCATTTGTGTCCATCCGTCCAGCAGATCCATAATCCTAATACTCATAATAGAATAAGTGAAAGATCATCAAACAAGCCCAATAAGAAGCAATAATAATAACAAGGACTCCAGCGGTTCTTATCAATTTAAGAAATTTCCCTACCATGGTTTGTAAAGTAAATGCCAAGGAATTGACCCACTGTATCCTTGTTGGTTAATGCTATCATGCCGAAATTTTTTTTTCATTTTTTTTTGTTATCTTGTTAAATAAATGCATGAGGCGAAAATGATTAAGAAAAAAAAAAAGAAGAAAAAGAATAATAAGAAAGGAGCAGTTAAGGGAGTAGTGTGAATATACAAATACAATGTGCCAAAACAGATCTTATTGCAGTTTCCCCGACTACCTTCACAGGAAAGAAAAATTCATTTACCAGTATATTTAACAATTTTAATTACCAATGGTAACAGTTCCACAATTTAGTCCATCATTTCCCTTCTTTCATTAACCTAAAACATACAGGGGTAGCTCATAAATTCCATTCGTCTCATCGTGCTTTCCCTCCAATAACCTCATTTGTTTGATTGTAACTAAATTGCCTAATGTACCATATTATCAGAGGACGAATTTCTGTATTACATCGTAGGTGACCTAATATTGCCAATATGATCGCTGAGCAAATAGGAAAATAGTTTGAACCAATGCTACTTAGTTTATTAGCTTGAAACTATAAGAATTGCAAATATTTCTTCCACCCAATAATATTTATCAATTCTTACTGAGATTCAATAAGAACAAAAGGATTTCCAGGTCTGAATACAATTGAACGTGCCTCTAAATAAGTCTCCAAGAAACTAGTACCTTTTGTCCCTATTCTATTTTCTCATCAATCAAACAATAAGGGTTACTTTCATATTGATTCGTCATTATATGATTGCTTCAGTATAATCTTTTCTCCAAATGCTGAATCGAATCTGCAACGTCTAATCTTTGCTTGCTGATTCTCGGCTTAAATAACTTCAAAATTAACAAAAAAAGAATCATAGAACTCCATTTTTAACATAATTACTAATTAATCTACAATTTATCCAAAATAAACAAATACATAAAACCTATCAGAAGCAATTTCAACGGAAACAAATGCATGACAATTGAAGGAGAGCGATACCTTGTAGAAGATCAAACCACCTGATTTATTGATAATGTATAAGCTATAAATCGCAGCCATTTCCAGTCACTTCCTCGGAATCCGAACGAAAAGAAGAAGAAATAAAACTCAAAAGACCTAAAAATGATCGCAATGTTTGCAGTAGGACACAGGTACGAAAGCCACTCACCTCCTGAGCGAAAATCTCACGCAGATGATTTTTCTCTCACTCTCAAGTCCCGGTCAAGTGGAAGCCGGTTTCGTACAAATTACAATCACTTCAGAGTTCCATGAGGCCCATATCTGGTCAATTTTGGCTATCAGTAATTTATTTGGAGAACTTAATCAGCTGGCCGTCTTAGCTCAGAGGTAGAGCGCATGGCTTTTAACCATGTGGTCGTGGGTTCGATCCCCACAGACGGCGTATTGGATTTTTTTGTACTCATCGCAACAGTTAATTTTATCCCCACAGACGGCGTGTTGGCTATTTAATTTTTGTATTATTAAAAAATTTATTAATTAATTCATTAATTTTAAAAAATAAATTATAACATTCATCTATTTTTTAATTATCTCTTATATAGAAAAATTAATTAATAAATTTTTAAAATATTTAAAAAATTAATTAATAAAATTTTTATTAAAAAATTCACTAATTAATCTCTAATTTTTTATAAATACATTAGAACGTTCTTCCATTTATCTTAGTTAAATATTATAAAAATAAAATTTAGAATTAGACATATATCGAAAAAATGACTTTCAATATCCATTTATCTTTCGAAATTATATTTATACATTCGCTCATGATTATAGTTTAAATAAATTTATTTTGTTGAAAAATGTAGGTTATGACAACATTTCATTTAGGTCATAATTATGAGAATTGAATAAGTTGTAATAATTGAATAAAAAATTCATAAATTCTAAATAAAAATGAATCAATGAAAGCTTTATCGGAAACTTGAGTAAGAAGTAGTTTTTTTGGGGGGTTTTATTGATTTTAACAACTCTAAAACACATATGATATGAAGAGGTTAATTATTAAATTTTTTAAATAAAATTTTTAAAATTAATTAACCGTCTTAGCTCAAAGGTAGAGCGCATGGCTTTTAATTATATAGTCGTAAGTTTGATCCCACAGACCGTGTTGCCTTTTATTTTCACTGTTTTTATTTCAGCAGTTAATTTAATTTTTTAAGAGAAAAAAATTACTATTTAATTCTTATAATATTAAAAAACTCACTAATTGGTATCTCAATTTTGAAAAATACGTTAAAACGTCTCTGATATTTTAAAAAGTTTACTAATTAGTCTCTTTATTTGTTTTAACTGTTAAGTATGTAAAAAACTCTAAAATGACTATAATATGAATAGACTAATTAATAATTTTTTTAAAGATTTAAAAGATCATTTAATAAAATTTTTAAAATTTTGTCTTAGCTAAGAGACGGAATAACCACGTTTAGGGGTGAGCATTCGGTCGGTTCGGTTCAAAACCGAACCGAACAGAATAAACCGAAAACCGAAATTTTAGTTTTTATGAAAACCGAACCGAACCGATTTTGGTCAGAAACCGAATCGAACCGAACCGGTCTGATTCGGTTCGATTCGGTTCGGTTTGATCGGTTTCGATTTTTAATATTTTTTTAATTTTTTACACTTTATTTTTAGTATTTTAAAATTTAATTAAAATATTTTAATTTTAATATAATTTAATTTCTCTATATTATTGAAAAAACATATTATTATCCCTAATCGGTTCGGTTCGGTTTTTTCGGTTTTTTTCTGATCAAAACCGAACCGAACCGAAATAACCAAAATTTCTGAAATTTAAAACCGAACCGAACCGAAATATATAAAAAACCGAACCAAATTTTCAAATCGATTCGGTTCGGTCGGTTTTTTCGGTTTGAACCGGATTCTGCTCAGCCCTAACCACGTTGACGTGGGTTCAATTCCCACAAATGATATTACTTTTTATTTTCATTACCATCATTTCAGTAATTAATTTTATTTTTTTAAAAAAAATTACTATTTAGTTGGTTCAATTCCCACAAATGATATTACTTTTTATTTTCACTACCATCATTTCAGCAATTAATTTTATTTTTTTAGAAAAAAAATTATTTGTTCCCTTCATTTTAAAAAATACAGTAAAATGTACTTCACATTTCAAAAAATTTACTAATTAGTCATTCTATTAGTTTTAACTGTAAATTTACTAATTAATCCTTTTATTAGTTTTAACTGTTAAGTATTATAAAAAATCTAAAATATCTTTGATACGGAGATACTAATTAGTAAATCTTTAAACATCCGAAGAACCAACTAATAAAATTTTTAAAACAAATTAGCAATCTTAGCTCAAAGGTAGAATGCATGGCTTTTAACCATGTGGTCGTGGATTTGATCCCCACAGACAACATTACCTTTTATTTTCACAGCCTTCCTTTCAGAAGTTAATTTTATTTTTTTAAAGAGAAAAAAGTACTGTTTAGTCCTTATAAAATTGAAAAATCCACTAATTGGTCCCTTCATTTTGAAAAATACATTAAAATATCCTTAACGTTTTAAAAAGTCTACTAGTTATTCACTCCGTTAATTTTAGCCGTTAAATATTATAAAAAAATCTAAAATATATCTGATATAGAGGGATTAATTAGTAAATTTTTTTAAAATATGAATGACCAATTAATACAACTTTTAAAACTAATTAATCGTCTTAACTCAAAGTTAGAGTGCGTGGCTTTTAACAATGTGGTCGCAGGTTTGATCCCTACAAATGGCGCTGCCTTTTATTTTTACTGCTTTCATCTCAGAGGTTAATTTTATTTTTTAAGAGAAAAAATTACTATTTGATCCTTATAGTATTGAAAAACTCACTAGTTGGTCACTCTATTTTAAAAAATACATTAAAACGTCTCTAACATTTTAAAAAATCTACTAGTTAGTCCCTCCGTTAGTTTTAACTGTTAAGTATTATAAAAAAATCTAAAATATCTCTGATACGGAGGGACTAATTAGTAAATTTTTTAAAAATCTGAGGAATCAACTAATAAAATTTTTAAAACAAATTAGTCGTCTTAGCTTAGAGATAGAGCGTATGGTTTTTAACCATGTGGTCGTGCGTTCGATTTCCACAAACGGTGTTGCTTTTTATTTTTGTTGTTAATTTCATCTTTTTAAAGAGAAAAAATTATTATTTAGTCCTTATAGTCTTCAGAGGTAGAGCGCATGGCTTTTAACCATGTGGTATGGTCATGGGTTCGATCCCCACAGACAGTGTTGCCTTTTATTTTCACTGCCTTCATCTTAGCGGTTAATTTTATTTTCTGTAAGGAAAAAATTACTATTTAGTCCTTATAGTATTGAAAAACTCACTAGTTGGTCCTTGATACGAAGGAATTAATTAGTAAATTTTTTAAAAATCTTAAGGACCAAGTAATAAAACTTTTAAAACTAATTAGCCATCTTAGCTCAGAGGTAGAGCGCATGGCTTTTAACCATGTGGTCATAGGTTTGATCCCCATAGACAATTTCAGCGGTTAATTTCATCTTTTTTAAGAGAAAAAATTATTATTTAGTCCTTATAGTCTTTAGAGGTAGAGCGCATGGCTTTTAACCATGTGGTATGGTCGTGAGTTCGATCCCCACAGACGGTGTTGCCTTTTATTTTCACTGCCTTCATCTTAGAGGTTAATTTTATTTTCTTTAGGGAAAAAATTACTATTTAGTCCTTATAGTATTGAAAAACTCACTAGTTGATCCTTGATACAAATGGATTAATTAGTAAAATTTTTAAAAATCTTAAAGACCAAGTAATAAAACTTTTAAAACTAATTAGCCATCTTAGCTCAGAGGTAGAGCGCATGGCTTTTAACTATGTGGTCGTGGGTTTGATCCCATAGACAATGTTGCCTTTTTATTTTCACCACCTTCTACTCAGCAGTTAATTTTATTTTTTTAAAGAAGGAATAATTGCTATTTAGTGCTTATAGTATTAAAAGACTCACTAGTTGGTCCCTCTATTTTGAAAAATACATTAAAACATCCCTAACGGTTTTAAAAAAAGTCTACTAGTTCGTCCATCCGTTAGTTTTAGCCGTTAAGTATTATAAAAAATATCTAAAATACCTCTTATACAGAAGAACTAATTAGTAAATTTTTTAAATATTTGAACAACCTACAAATAAAAATTTTAAATTAATTAGCCGTCTTAGCTCAGAGGTAGAGCGCATGGCTTTTAACCATGTGGTCATGGGTTCGATTTCCATAAACAGTGTTGCCTTTTTATTTTCACTGCCTTCATCTCAGCGGTTAATTTTATTTTCTTAAAAAAAAATAATTACTATTTAGTGCTTATAATATTAAAAAATTAACTAGTTGGTCCCTCTATTTTAAAAATACATTAAAACATCCCTAACATTTTAAAAAAGTCTACTAGTTAGTCCCTCCATTTGTTTTAGCCGTTAAGTATTATAAAAAAATCTAAAATACCTCTGATATAGAGGGACTAATTAGTAAATTTTTTAAACATCTGAATAACCAACAAATAAAATTTTTTAAACTAATTAGTCGTCTTAGCTCAGAGATAGTGCGTATAGCTTTTAACCATGTGGTCGTGGGCTTGATCCCAAAAACGACATTACCTTTTATTTTCACTACCTTCATTTCAGCGGTTAATTTTATTTTTTTAAGAGAAAAAAATTATTATTTAGTCCTTATAGTATTGAAAAACTCACTAATTGTTACCTCCATTTTGAAAAATACAGTACCTAAAATTTAAAAAAATCTACTAATTAGTAATTCTATTAGTTTTAACCGTTAAATATTATAAAAAAATCTAAAATATCTCTAATATGTAAGGACTAATTAGTAAATTTTTTAAATATACGAAGAATTAACTAATAAAATTTTTAAAGAGGAAAAATTACTATTTAGTTAAAATTACTATTTAGACCTTATGATATTAAAAACTCACTAATTGGTCTCTCAATTTTTAAAAATACATTAAAATGTGTCTAGTATTTTAAAAGGTCTATTAGTTAGACTCTCCGTATGTTTTAGCCGTTAAGTATTGTAAAAAACTCTAAAATACCTCTAATACAGATGTACTAATTAGTAAATTTTTTCAACATCTGAAGGACTAACTAGTAAAATTTTTAAAACTAATTAGCTGTCTTAACTTAGAGGTAGAGTGCATGGCTTTTAACCATGTGGTCGTGAGTTTGATCTCCATAGACGGCTTTACCTTTTATTTTCACTGTCTTCATTTCAGCGGTTAATTTTATTTTTTTTAAAAGAAAAAAAATTACTATTTAGCCTTTATAGTGTTAAAAAATTCATTAATTGGTACTTCAATTTTGAAAAATATATTAAAACGTGTCTAACGTTTTAAAAAGTCTACTAGTTAGTTTCTCTGCTTTTTTAACCATTAAGTATCATAAAAAAACACTAAAATGCCTCTGATACGGATGAACTAAGTTTTTTAAACAGACCAAGTATTAAAATTTTTTAAACTAATTAATTAGTTGTCTCAGCTCAGAGGTAAAATGCATGGTTTTAAACCATGTGTTCTCGGGTCCGAACTCCACAAATGACATTACTTTTTATTTTCACTACCTTCATTTCAACAGTTAATTTTATTTTTTAAGAAAAAATTACTATTTAATTCTTATAATATTGAAAAACTCACTAGTTCGTCCATTCATTTTAAAAAATACATTAAAACATCTCTAACATTTTAAAAAAGTCTACTAGTTAGTCCCTCCATTAGTTTTAATTGTTAAGTGTTATAAAAAAAATCTAAAATACCTCTGATATGGTGGGATTAATTAGTAAATTTTTTCAATATTTGAAGGACCAACCAATAAATTTTTTAAAACTAATTAGACAACTTATAGTATTGAAAAACTCACTAGTTAGTCCCTCCATTTTGAAAAATACATTAAAATATCTCTAGCATTTTTAAAAAAATCTACTAGTTAACCCCTCAATTAGTTTTAATTGTTAAGGGTTATAAAAAAAAATGTAGAATACCTCTAATACGGTGGGATTAACTAGTAAATTTTTTCAATATTTAAAGGACCAAATAATAAAATTCTTAAAACGAATTAGCCATCTTAGCTCAGAGGTAGAGTGCATGGGCTTTTAACCATGTGGTTGTGGGTTTGATCTCCACAGACAACCTTATCTTTTATTTTCACTGTCTTCATTTCAGCAGCTAATTTTATTTTTTTAAGATAAAAAATTGCTATATAGTCTTTATAATATTGAAAAACTTACTAGTTGGTCCTTCCATTTTGAAAAATTTATTAAAATGTCCCTAACGTTTTAAAAAGTCTACTAATTAGTCCCTCCATTAGTTTTAGCCGTTAAATATTAGAAAAAAAAATCTAAAATATCTATGGTATAGAGGGATTAATTAGTAATTTTTTTAAAAATTTGAAGGACCAATTAATAAAATTTTTAAAACTAATTAATCGTGTTAGCTCAGAGGTAGAGTGCATGGTTTTTAACAATGTGGTCACGTGTTTGATCCCTACAAACGGCGTTGCCTTTCATTTTTATTATTTTCATCTCAAAGGTTAATTTTATTTTTTTAAGAGAAAAAAATTCCTATTTAATCCTTAAAATATTAAAAAAGTCACTAGTTGGTCTCTCCATTTTGAAAAATACATTAAAACATCCATAACGTTTTAAAAAAGTATACTAGTTAGTCTCTCCATTGGTTTTAGCCACTAAGTAATATAAAAAAAATCAATAATATCTCTGATACAGAGGGACTAATTAGTAAATTTTTTAAACATCTGAAGGACCGGCTAATAAAATTTTTAAAAATAATTAGTCGTCTTAGCTCAGAGGTAGAGCATATGGTTTTTAACCATGTGGTCACGGGTTCGATTTCCACAGACGACGTTGCCTTTTATTTTTGTTGTCTTCATTTCAACGGTTAATTTCATCTTTTTAAGAGAAAATTATAATTTAGTCCTTATAGTATTGAAAAACTCACTGGTTGATCTCTGATACGGAGGGACTAAATAATAAATTTTTTAAAAATTTGAAGGACCAACTAATAAAATTTTTAAAACTAATTAGTTGTCTTCAGAGGTAGAGCACATGGCTTTTAACCATGTGGTCTGATTGTGGGTTTGATCTCCATAGACGATGTTGCCTTTTATTTTCACGACCTTCATCTTAGCGGATAATTTTATTTTTTTAAGAGAAAAAATTGCTATTTAGTCCTTATAATATTGAAAAACTCACTAGTTAGTCCTTGATATGGAGGGACTAATAAGTAAATTTTTTAAAAATCTAAAGGACCAAGTAATAAAATTTTTAAAACTAACTAGCCGTCTTAGCTCAGAGGTAGAGCGCATGGCTTTTAACCATGTGGTCGTGGGTTCGATCCCCACAGACGGCGTTGCCTTTCTATTTTCACTTCTTCATCTCAGTAGTTAACTTAGAATACCTCTCATACAATGGGATTAATTTAGTAAATTTTTTAAATATTTGAAGGACCAACTAATAAAATTTTTAAGCAGAGGTAGAGTGCATGGCTTTTAACCATTTTCACTTCTTCATCTTAGTAGTTAACTTAGAATACCTCTCATACAATGGGATTAATTTAGTAAATTTTTTAAATATTTGAAGGACCAACTAATAAAATTTTTAAGCAGAGGTAGAGTGCATGGCTTTTAACCATGTAGTTGTGGGTTGATCCCCACAGACAGCGTTATCTTTCATTTTCACCGCCTTCATTTTAGCAGTTAATTTTATTTTTTTAAGAGAAAAATTACTATTTAATCCTTATAGTATTGAAAAACTCACTAGTTGATCACTCTATTTGAAAAATACATTAAAACGTCCCTAATGTTTTAAAAAAGTCTACTAGTTAATCCCTCCGTTAGTTTTAATCATTAAGTATTATAAAAAAATCTAAAATATTTCTAATACAAAGGGACTAATTAGTAAATTTTCTAAACATCTAAAGGACCAACTAATAAAATTTTTAAAACTAATTAGTTGTCTTAGCTCAGAGGTAGAGCATATGGTTTTTAACCACGTGGTGGTGGGTTCGAATTCCACAGACTTAATAAATTTTTTAAAAATTTGAAGGACCAACTAATAAAATTTTTAAAACTAAATAGTTGTTTTCAGAGGTAAAGCGCATGGCTTTTAACCATGTGGTCTGATAATGGGTTCGATCCCCACAGACGGTATTGCCTTTTATTTTCACTGCCTTCATCTTAGCGATTAATTTTATTTTCTTTAAGAGAAAAAATAACTATTTAGTTCTTATAGTATTGAAAAACTCACTAATTGGTCCTTGATACAGATGGACTAATTAATAAATTTTTTTAAAAATATGAAAGACCAAGTAAGAAAATTTTTAAAACTAATTAGCTGTTTTAGCTCAGCGCACGACATTTATCCATGTTGTTTGTGGTTCCATCCCCACAGACAGCGTTGCCTTTTTATTTTCACCACCTTCATCTCAGCGGTTAATTTTTTTTTAAAAAAATAATTATTATTTAGTACTTATAGTATTAAAAAACTCATTAGTTAGTCTCTTTATTTTCAAAAATACATTAAAACAACTCTGACATTTTCAAAAGTTTACTAGTTAGTCTATTTATTTGTTTTAAATGTTAAGAATTGTAAAAAAACTCTAGAATACCTCTGATACGGTGGGATTAATTAGTGAATTTTTTAAACATTTGAAGTACCAACTAATAAAATTTTTAAAATTAATTAGTCGTCTTAGCACAGAGGTAGAGCGTATAGTTTTTAACCATGTGGTTGTGGGTTCGATTTCCACAGATAGCATTATCTTTTATTTTCATCGCCTTCATTTCAGTAGTTAATTTTATCTTTTTTAAGAGAAAAACTTATTATTTAGTTCTTATCGTATTAAAAAACTCACTAGTTAATTCCTGATACGGAGGGACTAATGAATAAATTTTTTAAAAATTTGAAGGATCAACTAATAAAATTTTTAAAATTAATTAGCTGTTGTCTTCAGAGGTAGAGCGCAGTGCTTTTAACCATGTGGTCATGAGTTTGATCCTCACCCACAGTGTTGCCTTTTATTTTCACTGCCTTCATCTTAGTGGTTAATTTTATTTCCTTTAAGAGAAAAAAATTAATATTTAGTCCTTATAGTATTGAAAAACTCATTAATTAATGATTGATACGGAGGGATTAGTTAGTACATTTTTTAAAAATCTGAAAGACCAAGTAATAAAATTTTTAAAACTAATTAGTTGTTTTGGCTCAGAGATAAAGAGCATGGCTTTTAACCATGTGGTCGTCGATTCAATCCCCATAGACGGTGTTGCCTTTTTTTTTTTTTTTCACCGCCTTCATTTCAGCGGTTAATTTTATTTTTTTTAAACAAATAATTACTATTTAGTTTTTATAGTATTGAAAAACTCACTAGTTGGTCCCTCTATTGTGAAAAATACATTAAAACATCTCTAACATTTTAAAAAAGTATACTAGTTAGTCCCTTAGTTAGTTTTAACCATTAAGTATTATAAAAAAAATCTAAAATACCTCTAATACCCAGTAAATTTTTTAAACATCTGAAGGACCAACTAATAAAAATTTTAAAACTAATTAGTCATCTTAGCTCAGAGGTAGAGCGTATGGCTTTTAATCATGTGGTCATGGGTTCGATTTCCACAAACGACGTTGCCTTTTGTTTTCATCATCTTCATTTCAGCAGTTAATTTTATCTTTTTTAAGAGAAAAACTTACTATTTAGTTCTTGTAGTATTGAAAAACTCACTAGTTGATCCCTGATACGGTGGGACTAATTAATAGATTATGTGTAAACGAACCAAGTCGAGCCGAATTTTGAAGAATTAAAGCTTGGTTCATTAAAATTTTTTCGAGCTCGAGCGAGTATTAAGAAATTCAAGCTTGACTCCTTTAGCAAACGAGCTTAGACGAGTCGAGCTTTTATCGATGTTAGTCTCAAATAGTTCACTAGTAGTTCAATTTATTTACATGTATAATGAGTTTTAGTTTAAAACTAATAAGTTTAAAACTAAAATAATTTTAGTTAAATAAGTATATCTATAAATTAGCTTGTAAACTTATAAAGATGAGCTTTTAAATCTTATTGATCTAAATATATGCAAGTTTAAGAGTGTAATTAAACTATATAGAGCTGAATTTTAAAAAATTTAGGTTTAGCTCATAAAAGTATATGCAGGGTTTAAGTTTATTTCTCTTATGATAATAATTTCAGCTTACTTAACGAGACTGTTCATAAGCCTATTTGCGAGCCTGCTCATGAACTCAGAAACGAGCTGAGCTCATGAGTCTTAACGAGCTGAATACTACGGAGTTCAAGCTTGGTTCGTTTAGAAATCGAGTAGAGTTCGATCGAGCTTTTATCGAACTGAACCTTAAGTAGCTCACAAACGGTTTGGTTTATTTACACCCCTCACTTAGGAGTAGAGTGCATTGCTTTTAACTATGTGGTCGTGGGTGAGTTCGATCCTCACAAACGATGTTGCCTTTTATTTTCTCTGCCTTCATCTTAGCGATTAATTTTATTTTCTTTGAAAAAAATTACTATTTAGTCCTTATAGTATTGAAAAACTCACTAGTTGGTCTTTGATACGGAAGGACTAATTAGTAAATTTTTTAAGAATCTGAATGACTAACTAATAAAATTTTTAAAACTAATTAGCTGTCTTAGCTCAGAGGTAGAGCGCATGGCTTTTAACCATGTGGTCGTGGGTTCGATCCCCACAGATAGCGTTGCTTTTTTACCTGATAAAATAAAATTTTTACTCTTTGTTAATTTTAGCTGTTAAGTATTATAAAAAAAAAAAATGAGTATATGGCTTTTAACCATGTAGTCTAGGATTCAATTTCCACAGATGGTGTTGCATTTTATTTTCATTGTCTTTATTTCAATAGTTAATTTTATCTTTTTTAAGAGAAAAACTTACTATTTAATCTTATAGTATTGTTGAAAAACTCACTAATTGATCTTGATACGGAGAAACTAATTAATAAATTTTTTAAAAATTTGAAGGATAAACTAATAAAATTTTTAAAACTAATAGTTGTCTTAGCTCAGAGGTAGAGTGCATGGCTTTTAACCATGTGGTCATGGGTTTGATCCCCATACACGTTGTTGCCTTTTATTTTCACTGCCTTCATCTTAGTGGTTAATTTTATTTTCTTTAAGAGAAAAAATTATTATTTAGTCTTTATAGTATTGAAAAACTCACTAGTTGGTCCTTATTATGGAGGGACTAATTAGTAAATTTTTAAAAAATCTGAAGGACCAACAAATAAAAATTTTAAAATTAATTAGCCGTCTTAGCTCAGAGGTAGAGCGCATGACTTTTAATCATGTGGTCGTGGGTTTGATCTCTACAGACGGCGTTGCCTTTTTATTTTCACTGCCTTCATCTTAGCGATTAATTTTATTTTTTTGAAAGAAATAATTACTATTTAGTCCTTATAGTATTTAAAAACTCACTAGGTAATCCCTCTATTTAGAAAAATACAATAAAATATCGCTAACATTTTAAAAAAGTTTACTAATTAGTCTCTCCGTTAATTTTAGCCGTTAAGTATTATAAAAAAATCTAAAATATCTCTGATACGGAGGGACTAATTAATAAATTTTTTAAACATTTGAAGGACCAACTAATAAAATTTTTAAAACTAATTAGCCGTCTTAGCTCAGAGGTAGAGGTATGGCTTTTAACTATGTGGTTTAGGGTTCAATTTCCATGGAGAGTGTCGCCTTTTATTTTTGTTGTCTTTATTTCAGCAGTTAATTTTATATTTTTTAAGAGAAAAACTTACTATTTATTTCTTATAATATTGAAAAACTTACTAATTAATTTCTTATATGAAGAGACTAATTAATCAATTTTTAAAAAATTTGAAGGAACAACTAATAAAATTTTTAAAACTAATTAGCTATTTTAGCTCAGAAGTAGATTGTATGGCTTTTAACTACGTGATTATGGGTTTGATCCCCATAGATGGTGTTGTATTTTATTTTCACTGCCTTAATCTTAGTGGTTAATTTTATTTTCTTTAAGAGAAGCAAATTACTCTTTAGTCTTTATAATATTGAAAAACTCACTAGTTAGTCTTTGGAATAGAATGACTAATTAATAATTTTTTTAAAAATATGAAAGACCAACTAATAAAATTTTTAAAACTAATTAGTCATCTTAGCTCAGAGGTAGAGCGTATGTCATGGGTTCAATTCCCATAGACGGTATTGAAAAACTCACTAGTTGGTCCTATATTTTGAAAAATAAATTAAAACATCTTTAAATTTTTAAAAAAGTCTATTAGTTAGTTCCTCCATTAATTTTATTTTTTGAAAAGAATAACTAGTATTTAATTGTTATAATATTGAAAAACTCACTAGTTGGTCTCTTTATTTTAAAAAATTTATTAAAACATCTCTAACATTTTAAAAAAGTCAACTAATTGGTCTCTCCATTAGTTTTAGCGGTTATGTATTATAAAAAAATATAAAATACTTCTGATACGGATGAACTAATTAGTAAATTTTTTAAAAATCTGAAGTACCAAATAATAAAATTTTTAAAATTATAAAAACTAAATAGTAAAATATTTAACAATTAAAACTAACAGAAATAGTAACTAGTAGATTTTTTAAAATTTTAAAAATATTTTAATATACTTTTTAAAATTAAAAAATTAATTAATAAGTTTTCCAATATTAATTTTTCCTTTTTAATATTACATTTTTCTTGTTATAAGTAACTAACTAAAGCTCTTAAAAAGATTTTTTTACAACCGGCAAGTTTTCCTTATAACGAGATAAAAATAATAATTATAATAGTCTGGGGAGATAAAATAGTTTTTTATTTTATTTTTAATTAAAAATTATATAAAAATTCAATTTAATTGAATTATTTTTTTATAAAATTTTTATTTAAAATTAAAAAATTTAAAAAATTTAAAAAATTTTAACTTAAAATTTTTTATCATAAATAAAGATAAAATTATAAATAATTTTATAAGAATTTATTTGAATTCTTTTCTTATAAAATTATTTATATTAAATGAAGAAAAATATTTATAAATTAAAGTAAATATTTATTATTATTATTTTATTTTTAGAATTTAACTTAATATTTATTTTTTAATTAATTAAATAAAGTATTTACACCATTAAATGAATTTTAAAATAAATTCTATCATTTGTAATGAAAATATTTGTTTACAACTTATCTGTTTCTTCGATTTAAAGCTAAATTATGTTTGTAATATGATATTTGCCAAAATTATAATGAAAATGAATTAATATAATTTATCATTTAAAATTTTTTTTAATACTTTTAGTTGCTTCTAATATATATATATATATATATATATATATAGAAATAAGAAAATAATAGAATCATTAAAAATACAGTGTTTAATTTTATAATAATAAATTAACTTGGATTACAAAAAATTTTAACATTGAAATTTATTATATATATAGTAATTTTCCCTACTTTCAAATATATTTTCTTTTTTTAAATACTATATTTGCCTTAAAGTAAGGGAAATTAACGTATACTTCAGACAAAATAATGCATAAGCCGTCTTAGCTCAGAGGTAGAGCGCATGGCTCTTAACCATGTGGTCGTGGGTTCGATCCCCACAGACGGCGTTTTTATGTCATGTTTTAGTTTTTGGGCTCACCCCAATTCTGTTTCTATTTATGTTGGTTTATGCGGCTTTGGGCCCACCTCAATTCTGCTTCTATTTATTTTTTCCACGTCTTAGAATTTAAAGTGATCACAACTTCGGATAAAAACTAATTTTCTTTTTTAAAAAATATTAAATTTAATCAAAATAAATACGATAATTAAACTTTTATCTGAGAGATCTTTCGATTCAATTTTGTTCTTCACATATTTGGGGAAAAAAAAATCCTTAATTTGTTTTTAATTTCAATCTAAAATCAAATCTCGCTTGCTTTTGCTTATTTTAACCGTTTGTTTCATTGTTTGATATAATTTATGTTGTAAGGGAAAAAATTAATAAATTCCTATAAAATTATATAAGATTTTAATTTTTTTAAAATAAATTTTTTTATTTTAAAAATAATTAAATTTAATTTTTATAAAATTTTTATTTCAAACTGATTTATTATTTAATTTTAAAATTTCATTAAATATTTTCTAGTTACAGAAAATGTATTTTGTCATAGAACAACTTTAAGTTTATCATAATACTCTTTTCAGTCCAAAAAATAAGTTTATAATTATTTTCAAATAAATTAAAAGAATAAGTTTTATATTGTTATTTAATATGCCTTCAATTTATACTGCACAATTATTAAATTATTATAAAATTAATAAATTGGATTTTTCAATATATGGTAAATTGATATGTATTAAGTCAACAAATGATCATAGGAAGGAGAAGGATAAAATTGTGGTATCTGTTAACTCCGTTTTCCAGGCTGCTCCACAAAGAGGTTCAGGAGATGATTAGCTCTCTTTTGTAAGAAATTGCATGGCCTTGAGTAGTTTTCGGTAGGTAGTGTATTATCTACTTTGTTTGTGGCTTTTAGGGCGTAAACTAATCAATTTGACTTGAGTTTTGAAAATTTTAAGTTTAGTTTGTAAATTTTTTGAACTCGAATCGAATGCATTTTAAATTTAAACTGAATATTAATAAACTCAACTTTAAGTTGATTAACAAATAAATTAACTCATTTTATTGAATTTAGTTTCGAATAATTCATAAACAATTTTATTTATTTATAAATATAATGAATTTTTATTTAAAATTAAATAATTTTAATTAAATAAATATGCATATAAAATAATTTGCAAATTTGTAAAAAATAATTTTTGAATCTTAACAATATGAATATATTTAAACTTTAAAACTATAATTAAATTACACAATGTTGAAATTTAAAAAATTTATATTTATCTTATGAAAATTTAAATAGGGTGAGTTTAATTTTGTTATGACATTGATCTCAATGTGCTTAATAAGACGATTCACAGTTTACTCGTGAATTTAAAAATAAATTAAGCTCACGAGTCTTAACAGATTAAAATATTATAGAGTTTAAATTTGACTCATTTTCTAAATAAATATAAAAATTAAGTTCAAACTTGATTAGTTTAGAAATCGAATTGAGCTCGGTTAAATTTTTATCGAACCGAATCTCGAATAATTTATTAACAATTTAATTCATTTACGCTCTTAAAGTATTTAAAAGTTAGATATATGGTAATAAACTAATAAATAAGTTAATATGTCAAAAATAGTTGCATGTAATATATTATTGATAAAAAAAACTAAATTGAAAATTGGAGAAGGGAGTATTTAAAAAGAGTATAGAAAAAAATATTAAATTTTATATTTTGATTTAAATTTGTTTTTGAGTTATCTTTAAAAAATCAAATGAATTTACCATTGTTAGAATTTTAAAACCACTAAATTTATTTAATCATATTTAGATTTAGTTTAGCTTTTCGATAATAATCCAAGAACAAATTTCTACCAGATTTGATACTTTTGACCTAGGACAAATTTAATAGAGATGGGGCATAATTATATATGGCATTTATTTGTTTTATTCCCATAAATGGGTTGCTTTCTTTTGGGCCTTCAGCAAAAGAACCCATCACCGGCCTACTGTTTTCTTCATAAAACAAGTACCTTTTTGCAAACTCATGGATCCCCAAATTATTGCCAAAAACTCCCACTTTCATATTGGACGCAGCACTATTTACTGCAAAAGCTCCTCCTTAGTTACTACACATATAGACTTTTGTTTCAGTACACCTAAACATAATATCCCATACTTTAACAATACAATTTCCATTATACTTTGAAAAAAAAAATGTGGTTCCAATTTGCATGAGTTATCTATGCATTATAAATACTATGATGTTTGTTATTAAAACGGGAACAGGAGGACACTGGACAACAACTCTCTATAATGCCTTAGCAGAATAATGAGCAAAAGTAAATAGACAACCAACAACTAATCAGACTACCCAAGTGGACACACAAAAGATAAGAAAACGCACATGGAGATGCCGTACTTCTCAGCCTCCACCGACAACTGGGAAGCTCAAGCTCATTTGGTAAGTGTTGTTCTCCATTAATACACCCAACTCACAGCACATCATCCCAATTTTTCAAAAAATAATAAAATACAAATTTAAGCATAAATTCATGATACAAACAGGATTTTTAAGAGTAAATTATGGCTTAAGACCAAATAAGGTAATAGCATTAATAAGAACAGGACAATACAGAGACTTGTATTGCTCAGAGGCTGCGGGCTACATGTTTTTCCTTGTTGCAGCCGCTTCAGCTTCTTTAACTTTTCACCAACTAACACACTAAACAGTAAACAGTAAAAAGTAAAACCCCTTCCCCCTCCCAAACAAAACAGTGTCCATAGTAAAAAGAAAAAGGTTACCACAGACAACAATTTCCCCTATCCCCTACCAAAATCCCCACATCAAGCCCGACGCGCAACTTCAAATTTTCCCGAGAAAATTTAGGAAAATTGAAGGCGGGAAACACTTGGATCTAATAATATAGTTCGATATAAAATAATAAACTTAAAGAAAAAAATTGTTTTGAAATTAAAATTATGGGGAGGTAAATCAGACTCGGAAATTCTTTCCCGTGAAGGTCTGACCGAACTGCCAATTAGCTGGTGCGATGTTCCAGGAAGTAGACGTGCGCCTATCACTGCCCGTGACCCTAAATGAAAGAGACTGCCCCACAAGTACTGCATTGGACTGCCAATTTTGCCCCCAGTTTCTGCTCATGCTCAACCACCCTGTCTTTGATCCCTTGATGCTCACCTTCACTATATCTCCTGCACCTGCGACGTTTGTGACCAGTACCAGATTGAAGTAACGGAAGCCGTTGATCGTGAATCTGATCCCGCCTTGCTTCCTGCATGGTATCCTGCAAATCCAGAAAAAAAATGTAAATTAAAATTATTTTCCAATCCCATAAGAAAGAAAAATTCATAGATGGGGGCTTTTTTCTCTTTCCGTCTGGTGAGTGATCCAACACGCGTGGGACTTGGAGTGATTAATTTTTACCCTTTTCTGGATTTCTCGGGAATATGAATTTACCAGATTGCTTATCATCATTTAAGTCTATCTACTGAAAGGTTAAGGTTATCTTCGTCTTTTCATAATATGCAGTGCGTTTGCTGGTAATTGTACTACATATAATAAATGTACCCTATCATTTTCCCTTGGATCAATGAGATAATTGTACAGCTTATTTATTTTAGAAAAAATATAAAATAAAACATATGATTTATATTTTTTAACTTATTTTTTATTATTTAATTACAATATTATAAATAAAAAAATTAATTAAATTCTCATGATAAAAAGGTCATTTTCTATTTTAATACAAAAATATTTTTCATTTAGTAATTTTCTTATCCATTTCAAACATTCTTTTTTCTTAAGAATAATTTTTCTTGTATGGGTAAGAAAGCAACAAGAGGATCAATTCTCTGCCAGCAATTTGCAATGATGCTTAGTTCCTTTGAGGCGCTGTTCGTTTCCCGAGAAAAATAAAATGCTACTAAAACTATACCCATCCCTATTGTCAAAACAAATTAATATACTAGTATAATTTTTTTTATATAAAAAAATGGATTAATAATACGTAGACAGTGATTTACGCGGAAATAAAACCTCAATTTAAGCACTATCAAGCAACTTAAGTAGCCGAGAACTTAAGTTAAAAGCTAGAATGAAAAGAACGGGAATCTGACCCAGAATGTGTAAGCAAAAACAAAAGCGGAGATGCACTCACCGGCGGAAAGTGACGGGGACTATTCCAGCGCGGTACTCGGCGATCTTGAGAAACATGGGCATGGCAAGATCAAAATGTGGACGAGGTGGGTTGCACCATCCGCCATTGTCGCTGGGCAGTGCAAAGTTCGGAGGACAGAAGTTGGTTGCAGTTATGAAAATGGATGGGCTACCAGGATTGCACCATTTGGGATCATTTGCACATTTGATCTCAAAGCAAGCGCCGCAACTGAGACCATTATTGAAGAGTGCTGTGCTCAAGGCTGCTGTGTTCACTCCATAACCTTGGCTGTAAAGATTACCATATCCACAAGCACCACCTGCGCACAGAACAGTGGATATAAACAAGTTATCAATTGATCAAATGACTATGATTTAGCAAAATGCAGAGCCTCGAGAGAGAGAGCTTGTAGTTCTATAAAAAGAGAACATACCCATAGTTCCAGAGGCGTCACTTCCACCATAGAAAGTAGCATGGGCAGATTCCCAAGGGCCACCGGTGTAAAGACCAGGGATTCTTGCATTAGCTACCATGAAAAGCGGTAGCAGATATAGAATGCAGAGGAGACGAGCCATTTGAGAGAGAGAGAAGAAAGGACGGAGAGTGTTTGTGAAAATGCGGAGGAGAAGGGAGGGAATGAGGAAAGCGGGAAGAAGGTGGGGGGTATTTATTGAGAGGGAGAGGGTGTTGATCAAAGTGAAGGCAGGGAGGTCTGAGAAGTTACTACTCTGTAATTAATGCAATTTGCTGTATTCTACTTTGTAGATCCATTTTGAGGAATTTTCACTTTTTTATTTTATTTATTTATTTGTGAATTGAGGGGGTCAGATATGGCCCACACACATGGGCATTTCATGTTATTTTTGGTTGGTGAGCCAGAACTGCTTGAGGCAAGTTCAATTCCAAAAACAAATAATTAAATAATTATATAAAAGGTATGACGGAGATTTTTTTAAAGCAAGGAGAATTTTCTTTTTGCTTGGGACATGAACATGTATTCTTTCTATTTTTTTTTATTTTAAAAATTTTATAAAGAAATGAGATTTATTTATATTCTAACACAATTTAAGGATTTTTTTTCTACTCATATTTTAATTAATATATTTTTAACTGAATATTTGGATAAAATAATTTTTTAAAATGAGACATAAAAGAAAAATAGAGAAAATAAAATCAATAGATTACTTCATCGTTGAATATAATTAATAGTTATTATTAAAATTAATTTTAATTAATAAATAATAATTTATTTTAAAACATATATTTTAAGAGTTTTATAGATTATATTTAACTCTTGTTAATTATTATTATTATTATTGATATATAAAATTATTGATAAAATGTGTTTCAAAATTTATTATATTAATGGAATACATATAGAAGTATTAATTTATTTTATAATATATATAATAATTAAACAATAATTTTTAAAAATATAATTACTTTTCATGGATATACATAATCACGTTGACAGAAACTAAATTAGTAATTTAACTGGAATAAAACTGTGTTGTGATTGGTTAAATCTGAAAAAAAAAATGGAATGTGAGGGGTGGGTGCCACAGCAGTTATTCCAACGTTCAAGTCAATAAGATAAAGTGAAGGGCGAGTATAATGTTTATAACTCAAGAGCAGTAATGTGAAAGAACATCATATATTTGCATCTATGATCGTTCTCCTTTTATGCTGTAAGAAATTGGAGATAAATATAGTATTTTCTGATAATCCAATGATGATGTGGTCGGTTCGTTAGTAAAGGATCTTCACCGGATTGGTCGAGAATCTCGTGATAGTAAGCATAAAGGGAATTTGCTGGATTGTAACTGTTAACAGTAACTTTCTTATAGAGTCTCACCCTGAAATTAAGAGGGTGAGTCTTGTCCGATCTGAAGCCAACATGTCCTGAAATGCTCGAGTCTACTTTTCTCTTGGTTTCGGATACCATGGTCGTCCGGGCCTTTTTTATATAAGTGGGACCACATATTGATTTATCATATTTTTGCCACGTAACTCTATTTTATGATAACAGCTCACTGCTTACTTTAGGTGAGTCTCATGTAGCATCAGAGGCCCTGCTGGTCTTCGATTCTTTAGATTCGAAGATGACAGTTGTCTTCATAATCTGGGCCATGTGGTTTGTTTGTCTAGTCTGAGCGCATGATGTTTTTGCTTTCTTCTTACTTGAACTGCTGACCAGTCAAGTCCAACATCTTATTTGGCAAAAATTGATCCGAGTGATATAATAATACCTAGACGAGTTCCGGGCTTTCTCTAGTCCTGGGGATCACCCGATAATCTTTCAGCCCTTACGAGCCCTTTGGCCTATAAGCTTCTGGACATTTTTTAATCCTAGCATACTTCCAAGCATTTTCTTGTCCCCTAACGAGCTCCTTGACTTTTTATAGCCTTGACAAGCTTTCTGCTCTTTTACAGCCCTAATGGGCTTCCATGCATTTTTTCAGCCCTAACGGGCTTCTTGGCCTTTTTTAGCTTTGTTGAGTTTCTGGACATTTTTCAATCCTGATGAGCTTTCGTATAGCGAGCTCCTTAGCATTTTTCCAGCCCTGATGGGTTTTCAAGCATCATCCAGCCCTAATGAGCTTTCGGGTATCAAATATCTTAGCATCTTTTTCTGAAGCAAGACTAACACCTAATTAGTTGGTCTGACATATACCCGCCTTGAGGCTTGGCATCAAATGTCTTAGATTTTATGTGAAGCGGGACCAATACCTGGTAGATCAGCCTGGCGTACTCGCCTTGAGGCCTGACGTTAAATATCTTAGAAACTTCTTGTGAAATGGAATAACACCCGATAGGTCGACCTGCCTTATACCTGCCTTGAGGTCTGGCATTAAATGCCTTAAAGATTTCTTGTAAAGCGAGACTAATACCCGGATATTAGTCTGGCGAATTTCCACCTTTGGGCCTATCATGAATGCCCTGTTATATGAGACCCATGCCAAACGAGACTGCAGCCTTATATGTTTGTTTATTTCCGTGGACCAACACCCGGATTTATATATGAGACTCATGCCCATCGAAGTTGCAGTCTCTTATAAATGTTTATTTTTGCAGACCAACGCCTAGATTTATATGTGAGATCCATGCCCATCAAAGCTACAGTCTCTTATGAATGTTTGTTTCCACGAACCAACGCTCAAATTTATATGTGAGACCCATGCCCATTGGAGTTGCGGCCTCTTATAAATGTTGATGGAAACTAAATTGATGACGTGAGTGGAATAGAGCTGCGTTGTGACTAGCTAAACCTGTACAAAAGAGAACGTGAGGTGGTGAGTATTCACAACAGCCACTCCGATACTCAAGTCAGTAAGATGAAGAGAATGGCAAGTATAATATTTACAACTCAAGAGTAGTATGAGAGAATAACGTACCTTTACCTCTATGATCATTTTTCCTTTTACACTATAAAAAGGTGGAGATAAATATAGTATTTTCTAATAATCCGGTGATGATGTGGTCGACTCATTGGTAAAGGATTTTCACTTGCTAATTGATCGGAAATTCCATGTAATATTGGTCGAAAATTCCATGATTGCAGGCTATACAGATTATCATTTATTTAAACATTTTGATCATTTATTTTTTATTTGAAAAGAGAATATTCATCTCTTAAAATTTAAACATTTTGATCATTTATTTTTCATTTGAAAGAATATTTAAATCCTAATTAACTTATATACAGATTATCATATTCAATTAAATTTTAACACTTTTTGTTATTTACTTTTTATTTATTAAAGTACTCCGGTACTTGATAATTTTATTTTTTTTTATTAAATACTTACAATTTCAGTAATTTCTAAATAGTATCAAGTAACTTTTAAATAGATGATAGATTTTTATAAAAAATATTTAAAAAAAATATATACTTTTTAAAATTTGACCATCCATTAATTTTAAACTAATATCCATAATGGATGAAAAAACTATAAATTTGGATGGACCGAATACAGAGGGATTTAATGATTTGATTTTAAAATACAAGAACTAATTTGTTAATTATACTAAAATTCAGATACTAAAGTGTAATTTATATAATATGAAATATTTCACCCACATCGACAAAAATTTAAGTGTTCACGAGAGTATTTTAAATATTTTAAATATTTGTTATTCTTTTAACCTGTTAACTAACGAAATTATATATAAAAGAAACTTTCATTTGGACGGAGTGCTTATAAAGAAAGTTAAGTGTTCGATTTTAAAAGTATAAAAATCGATTTATTAGCTACGTTAAAATTTAAGAATTAAAATATAATTAATTATATTTAAATTATGATTCAATGGCAAATTCATGGATGTTTATTAGTGGAAATATGAAGCAACTTAGCAAACAAACTGCCATATAAAATGGCCATGGATGTACAGTTATTGCTTATTTCATAATTAATGGAATTAAAGGGGGAATTGTCCTCATGAGGAATGAAATTTAAAATAATAAAATTAGGTTAATTATATTCAAAATTTCAAAAAATAAATTACTTTAAAATTCTGTTGTGTAGAACAATTACTTTAGAAGAACAAAATTTTTTTAATGTTAACAATTTGTCCTAAAGTTTATAAAGAAAGAAAATTTATTATTTTGTCATTAAGCTTTATCATGAATAATTATTTAGAAGTTACATTATTTACTCTTTGCTTTTATTAAAGTTCCTAATTTATCCAAAAAAATAAATTAGTCTTTCTCTATGATTTTTATCTTTCGGTTAATTCTCTCTTTCCCTTTTATCTTTTGCTTTTTTTAAAAACAAAATATATCACAAATAAAAATAAAATTAAATTAAAAATTAAAATAAACACCACCATCAATTTATTTTTATATCTTTTAATTTCATTGCAAAATTAAATTCAAAATCAATAATTCACCGTAAATATTCTAGTTTTGATAAAAGACTAAATTTTAACCAATATTGTTTGGTTAAGATGTTATAAGAGAAAATATAGACTAAAAAATGAACAGTTTTATTAAAATTTTTTAAAAATTGCAAAATGAATTTTTAATAGATAAAGAAGACTATTTATAATAAAAATAAAATTTTAATATGTAAAATTATAAAAATACTTAAAATATTTAAAAAAAATAATTAAAATGTAAAATTGACCTCTAAACGATGAAGTTTCATATTAAACTTTGTCATAAGTCTGCAGCCCTCATCACACTTTTGAAAGTCGTGCATTTCGAAATTTTCTTTCTGAAAAGCTATCGTGAATCTCTATCGGATGTCAGCAACAAAAATTAAGTTTAGTCTAAATTTACTGTAAAATTCAATAATAGTTGCTTCATATTAAGCTCGCTAAAGGTATTCAGAACCTAGAGAAACATCTCTCTTAAAATAAACAACAGCATCAATTTATTTTTTGAAATGCATTTTTGATTGGTAGTTGTTTGATTCTCTTGATGTGAAAAACAGCAAAAATTTTCTCTTGTTTGCTAATTCTCTTTTATTTTTTAATCATATTTGTGGCATGTTTATAAATTATATGTAAAATTACTATTCATAATGATGATGACAGTTAAGATTAACTTTTAAGGGAACATTAAATCAATAAATTAATCTCATAAATTAACTATATCAAGTAATAAAAAATTATTGTTATAAAAAAAATAAATTAAAATGTAAATTAGAATCCTAAAATACAAATTTGAAGTAACTTTGCTTGTGTTTGAAGATAAGCAATATTTATTAATTTTCCTGTTGGGATCAACAGAGAGGGAATGGTAAACTGGGCAAATTTATCCAAACAGAGGATAAGGAAGCACCAAGCAAGAAGAAGAAAAGACAATTAATCCTAAAACGCGTAAATGGTGGGGACCACTTTCCGTATACAGGAAGGTATGTACGTATCTTATGGCATATATAACCGTAAGTGGGACCCACATGAGACTGAGATACTGTTTGTATTTTTGCTATTATTATTGTGCACACAGCCGAAAACGCTTACTCTGATTCTTCTGATTCTGTTGATTTTTCTTAGCCAATCCCAACTGCTTCCTCACCCATTTGTTTTCCCAATTTTATCACCTTTCACCAACTTGCCCTCTTAATTTCTTTCCCACTAATTAATTAATTATTTATTTATTTTCAAGAGATAATTGAAATAAATAAATAATTTTTTATTTTCAATAATAAATACAATTATTTAATTATTTTAAAATTTCAATATTTTTTTTAATAAAAACATAAATTTTATTAAATTTTAATAATGATTCGAAATATAATTTATTAAATAAGTGAATAAAGTATATTATTAATAGACTTACAAATAAAATTAATAAAAATAAAAATCATTTTCGAAATAAGGTTTTTCTTAACAAAATAAATTTAATAAAATTTCAATAATTTAATTCATACTAAATTTATTTTGTTCTACTCATTAAAAATTATAGGTTTCTCTTTTTTAATTAAAAAAATTATTTATTATTTTACTAATATATTCATAATATACGCAAAAAAATTTATTGATTCTAAAAATATATTTTTTCACACTCCGTATTTCTACCGGCACATATGGGTGAGGCTAATCCACGTTGGATTCGAAATAATATTTAAATAAAGCCTTTTTTTTTAAATTATAATATTATTAATAATATTTTAGAGAAATTTAATAAATTATATTCATTTAAATAAAGCTTTTTTTTAAATGATAATATTAAAAATTATATTGAGAAAAAAATTAATAAATTATATTCATTTTATCAGAGATGAACAGGTCTGCTTAAATAATTTAATCTAAAATCTAAACTGTTAAGTAAAAAAATTTAAAGGTCTACCTAAATAATTTAATCCAAAATCTATATTGTTAAGTGAAAAAATCTAAAGTAACATAAAAACTTAAATCACTATATAAAAAGTCTGGTAAATAAATAAAAAAGAATGACTAAAAAAATAAGACAATTACTCTACCTAATAAATAAGCAGCTACATTAGTCTAACGTCTAATCTAAGACAGGGTTCAATCATATTTTTATCAAAGAAGGAATGTACAATAATAGATAAGTTGACCAAATTTAGAAAAATTTCTGTGCACTAAATAAATTGCATCTACTATTTGCCTAAAGTCCATCTTAATATCCACATTATCTCTATTAGAATTAGTGAGCCAAACTAGAGATTCACAAAAAGTAAAAACCTAAATCATTATAGACAAATAACTGCTTCTAGCATACCTCGAAAATCCTGTAATAAACGAATCTATGAAATCACAAGTAATTGCCCAAGTGCATATTGTAACCATCGAACGGTGAAGGGAGCTCTTAGCTCTATGTGTACCACCTTGAGTATCTTGAACACTGTCGCATGAAAATATGCAAATCCTTTAATGATGAAATAATATGACATAAGTATTGAAGCTTTCCATTCTAAAGATACATGATCCTGAAATTCCAAAGGTTCTAAAAAACCACACGTAATTTCTTCTATAAAGTACAATTAGGAATATTTAAAAAGAAATTAATAAAATCAGAAGAACTTGCAATAGACTATGAAGGAATACGGAAACCCAAACTATGCTAACAATCACTAGCTATAGAACAATGAATAAAAGTATGCATACATCTTCCTCCACACCACAAACCTAACAACCGAGTGCAACATTTATAACCTTAGCTAATAAACTCATTTTAGAGTGCCAATAAAATGCTTTACATTTGGTGGCACAAGTAAATTCCACAACTTTTTCCAAGGACATGAAACACGAAATTGAGCAAGCATCTAAATGAACCAACAGGTGGTAACTCGATTTAACATAATACAATCTATTCTTTGTATAATGTCAAATCTGTCTATCATTTTGCTTATAGATACTTAGAGGAATGCAAGAAATACAACCAACATCATTAAGGGAAAAATACTTAGAAAGTAATTGCAAATTTTAACTAATACTCACTTCATTAATCAAACTCATAAACACTAAAATCCTCCAAACCATCAATATAAGGGTTTCCCATGAAAAAAACTTAGCATCTCTATTAAGCCAAGGATCACCTCATAATCTAGTCATCGTTTAACATACTCCGATCCTGCAAAATACTCTTCCAAATAAAACTTAGGTTAGAATCCTCATGAGTATTAAGAAAACCCACCCTAGGAAAATTTTTAGTTTTGAGAATACGAGCAAAAAAAGATTTTGAATTAGAGACAAACCTCTAGCTCTGCCTGTCGAGCATGGGTAAATTAAAATATCGGAGATGTCAAAAACCCAAACCCCTTGTCTTTGCTTAAACACATCCAATGCCAAGATAACCAATAAATTTTCCTAGGATCTCATCCCCTCGAATCCACTAAAAAGAGTTCATCATCCTTTTTAGCTCCTCACACATAGAAACCAGAATAGCGAAGACACTCACCATATAAGAAAGAATATCATGAGCCACTGAATTTAATAAAATTTATTTTTCTACTTGGAATAAAAACTTACCGTTCCAATACTAACACATCTCTATAACCTATTCTTAGGAAAAGAAAACACTCATTTTTTTACTCTTTCCAAATGAAAGAATGTATGTCCAAATAACGACCATAAAAACACCCAATACGAAAGAGATATGGGCCTTCCTGTCACTAGAGCAATTTGAGCTAAAGAAGATATATAGGCTTCAAAAGTTAACAGCTTGACCTCAAACTCTCTCATATGTTGCTAAAGTACTCTTAATATAACCACATTTCACATCATCTACTTTAAAAAAGAGAAAACTAACATAAGCAAAAAAGCAAATGGGAAAATGCAAGAGCTCTATGGCATATTCTAGTACCATGAATAAGGCCATTTCTCTCGGTCCAATGAAACAAAGCCAACAACCCTTAGAGAACAAATGATAAACAAATATGAGCTTAGAGAGTCCCCTTATCTCAGGCCTCTTTTAGGCATAATAGGAACAAATTATGCATCATTCACAGCTATAGAATATCTAAAGAGCAAACACAAAGCATAATAATATCCACCCATCTACTATGAAAACCATATGCAATATGACTAATTTTAAATTGTTCCAATCCACCCAATTATAGGCCTTGCTAATATCTATTTTCACAGTCACCTCTCCCTTTTTGCCCCTTACTGTCCTCTAGAGAATCACAATATTATTTATAATCATCCTACTAGAAATAAAAGTAGATTGAAGAGGCAAAATAATACCTGGCAAGAGCACTTTTAGTCTATAAGCTAAAACTTTAGCCTAAATTTTACATAGAACATTATAAAACAAAATCAGTCTCAAGTCCTTCAAATCAGATAAAGCTCTCTTAGTAATGGTTCTTTTTAGGATTTGAGCCTATATTAGAGCTCCTGAAAATCAATTATCCAATGTTATTGACAATTATAAAAATAATTTAGTAATATAATTTATTTAATTTTAATAAATTAATATGAATATAGTATATATTAATAAGGACAAAATAGAGTTTATTATTTTTATGTATAATATTATTTTAGTATATATAAAAATAGAAGTAACCCTCTATCTTTATAAGACTTTACTTCCTCTGTTTCAATATAATAGTCTTATTTTCATTTCACATAATTAAAGAGTAGGGTTTTTATTAATTTAACTATTTTTTTTTTATTTTTTTATTGTTAACAAATTCTGTCAATCTTAAATGAAAAGTCTTAAATATCATTTTTAATTAAAATTTTTTTTATCTTTTCATAAATATCCTCTTAAATCAAGAACTTTTAATAAGATTAAGTAGTTAAATAGAAAATTGAACCGATTGAATTAAACCGATCATATATATACAATCTTGAAAAAACCCTATCTCTATTCTGTTGACCAACTTTGCTTTCATCTCTTTCATCCTTCAATTCTCTCCAACCCTTTATTCTCCCTTGATCTTCAGTTGTCACACATTTGAAAATGCCCCCAAAGTTCGTCTTCTCAGCTTTTTTAGATCTCTTCATCTTTATTGCCGTTAGATCCTCTAGATATCTTTATTGTTTAATTGATGGTCGATGGTTGCTTTCTTTGCCATTGATTGTGCTCTTTGTTGTTGATCACTCTCTCTACAAATTGCCGTCCTCTCCCTTAATCTGATCAATGGTTGATGGTCACCTTCTTTGTTGTTTTAAATCTCTAGGTTTTGAATTTATAGGGGTTTAGGGATATGAAATTTCTTAGTTTGGATGTGTGGGTGTGTAATGGGTTTATGAGTTTGTTGTTTGGTTGGGATTTTGCGTTGATGGATTATTGCTTGAATGAAATATGATTATGGTTGTTTGATGCTTGTAGGATGTTATGAATTTTAGTTTATTTATAAAATCTGAATTTTAATTTTTTTAGATTATTGTTTGTATTGATAATTAATGTTTAATGTCTGGATTTAATTTAAATTTTTAGCTTAAATTTTAATTATTTTCTGTCATTATTAATAGATTGAATCGAACTAAATCAAATTATATAAAATGTTAAATTTATTTTTAAAATTTATATTTTTTCTTTCTCTTGACTTACTGTTTCCTTCTTTGATTAACAAAATCATTAGAGAGACTAAATAATTATATTTTAAAATAATAAAAGATATTTTAAAATTATTTTAAAAATTATAAAAATTAATTAATTTTACTAATGACAAAGTTTATTTGTAATTTACTACTGACTCACCATTTCGTCAATGCATTTTACGACGACGTACCGTTAGCGTCGTAATTTCAGCGGTATTTTTTCTTTATTGTAGCGATGTTAGTATAAATCAACGTAATATATAAGTTTTACTTTTGCAGTTAAAAAAAAAGTTTTACTATAAATAATAAATTCAAATAAATCTGAGACAATAAAAATTTTAAAAACAAATATAATAATTTAAATATATATATATATATATATATATGATACCAACAAATACATAGGATCAAACATACAGGAAATGATGGAGAGTCAATCAACAAATTTTTAATTTTGAAGTTTTTAAAAAAATTATAATTTTTAATAGTGCGTGACTTTGTAATTCAAATTTCTTCTACGGCATAATAATTTGCCGAATTGAAAAGGTCTGATTTTCCAGTCGATATATCAACAAAATATAAGAATAATATTACTGGCCTCTCAGAGTCATTGACCTTTTAATAAAGCAATCAAATTATGGCAAGCGGATAGGTTAAGACCGTTCAAGTTTTAGTGGTCAAGTGCCGTTGTCACACCTATTGATTTATAATGGATTGTATTCTAGATGATTTGCTATATTAATTTGTGTCTGTCTTTTGGTCTAAGTTTGAGGAAGAGGATGAAGATGTGTCCCCCCTTTTCTTTTCTTTTCCTTTTTCTTTTCTCTTTATTTTCTCTATCTTACTGTGTCTGTCTTTTACAGTAAGATTCGATGGCAAACAAACCATTCATTTACAGTAAAAAAGAATTGAAGTGGCAAACAAACTATTAATCTACGGTAAAAAGAAGCATACAGATTACTATTTATGAACAGTAAAAGCCGCGTGAATCAACAGTAAAGATCTTGTGACTCAACAGTAAGAGCTTAAAATTTTTCTATAAAAAAGAGCATCTCCCTTTGTAAAAGCACACATATGATATACCTCCACTCTCTCTATTTTCTCTATCTTCATTTCCCTCTCTATTTCCTTTGTAAATTCTCTTCTGGTTTCCAGAAATTCTATATCAATTCTTAAGTCTTAAATACAGTAAGTTTATTTTTGCTACTTATATAAAGACCGTATTGACGACAGTCTTCTCTTCTCCCCTTATTTTGACTTAACTATGGGGATTTCAGGTTAAGATTACAAGAACCCTAGCCTTCATAATAAAATTAAAACGCCATAAGTATGCTCTGTGATTGCGGCTTAGTCTGATTTTTCATATCAGAAAATTTGCCATAATTTAATTGTTTTATTAAAAGGCCAATGACTCTGAGAGGCCAGTAATATTATTCTTATATTTTCTTGGTATATCGACTGAAAAATTATATCTTTTTGACTTTTTGACTCAACAAATTATTGTGCGGTAGAAGAAATTTGGATTACAAAGTGACCAAGTATTGAAAGTTATAACTTTTTTAAAAACTTTAAAACTAAAAATTTGTTTTATATATATATATATATATATATATATATATATAATACATATAATTCAATGTATATTGCAGTCATCATTAATTTGGTATATAATAATAATAAAAAATTATTACTGATATGAAAAATTCACTATTAGTCTTAATTTTAAAAAATATATTAAAATATTTCTAATATTTTAAAAAAATTATTAATTAATTTTTTTTATTAATTTTACTGTTAATTATTTTATTATTTAATTTTTATAATTTTAAAAAATTAAATAACTAATCTCTTAAATTTTTAAAAAATTTATTAATTAATTCTTATTTTAGAGTAATTTTAATATTTTTAATATTTAACGGTTAAAATTAATGAAGAAATTAGCTAGACTTTTTAAAATATTAAAGATATTTTAATATATTTTTTAAAATAAAAAAATTAATTAATAAATTTTTTATAAAAATTAAATAATAATTTTTTTAATAAAAATAAATTTAATAAATGGTTGAAAATTAATATAATGATAATATTACATTATATAAAAAAAATATTGTATATAAGAGTTAATATATATATAAAATAAAACATAAAATGCTATTTTTTTTTAAAAAATATTAATTATTTCTTTAGATAATATAATTATTGAAAGATTTGGTGAATTTCATGAAACTATCGTTAAAGAATATAATTATAAAAAGATAGAAAGGTTAAACATTAAATTGTTATAATCGAAAGCTTTTGATAAATTTAAAATATCACCTAAGTTTAATAATTTTTCAACTGAGACTAATTGAAAATTAAAACAAAAAACTGTATAATTTATAAAGAAAAAGAAGACTCACAATGGGGGAGGAACATTCAAATGAAAAGGGAAACTTAGTTTCGTTTCTTTTATATATATATATATATATATATATGTTTATTATTTAAAAATATTAGTTAACAAAAATATTTTTTTATTCAAAAAAAATAAATCATTTAAAAAAAACAACTTTTTTCTTTAATGGAAATTATTTTCTATATTTTAATAATTTTGTTAATATATTATATATATATATAAATTTATCAATATAATTTATTTTTTAAATTAAAATTAAAAATTAAAAAATAAGTTGTTTTTTTCAAAATATACTATAAAAAATATTAAAAATATATTTTTTAAATATAAATTATTTTTCATGAACAAATATAATCTTGTACTCCGGTCATGTTAGATATTAGTGTAAATTGAAAAATGATCTTTTTCGACATTTAAAGTATTACCTAATACTCATCATATAAACTTTTAATTTCCTTTGAATATAAATATAATTTTTATTTATTAAAATAAATTAAATAAATTTTTTAAATTTTTTTTTTAAAAATATACATTTTTCTAAATAAAACAAATAACTCTTTCAATATTTATATATAAATAAAATAGAAATTAAATTATAATTTATTTCAATTCAATCCCGCCAAAATCATCCGGTGCATGAAGTTTTTGTAAGCTATTTTGTGTACTCGATTTATTATTGATGAGTATTTTGTGCATTTTAGAGTAAATAAATAATTTATTTTTTATCAAATAATTAAAAAATTTCTTATATAATTTTAATTATTTTTTAAAATATGAGTAAACAATATAAATTGATAGTTATTATTAAGGATATTAATTACAGAACAATGAAAAAAATATAATAAAAATATTTGACTTATAATTAAGAGTTTATTTAATACATTTTAAAAATTTAAAGTTATTTTTATATTTCAAAAAGGCATATTTAATTTATTTTTAAATTTTAAAAATTTTATTTAATATATATTTTAATAGTTAAAACAGCCTGTTTGATCTAGGGGTGAGCAGTATTTGATTCAAACTGAAAAAATTGATCGAACCGAATTAATTTTAAAATTCAATTCAGTTTTTTATTCAATTCGGTTTGGTTTGATTTTTAATTTTAAAAATTTTGGTTATTTCGGTTCGGTTAAATTTTGATTAAAAAAATTAAAAAAATCAAACCGAATCGATTAGTAATAATAATATGTTATTTTCAATAATTAGAGAAATTAAATTATATTAATACTAAAATATTTTAATTAAATTTTAAAATATTAAAAATAAAGTGTAAAAAATAAAAAAATTATTAAAAATTAAAACTAATTAAACCGAATTGAATCAGACCGATTCAATTCGATTCGAATTTTGATCAAAATCAGTTCGATTTGATTTTCATAAATACTAAAATTTTGATTAAATATCAAGGATTTATGTCACTATTAACTCAAAGTAAATATTTTTCCATGTAAATTTTATTCAACCTTTATAATTTGAAAATCATAATACTTGTATGTTTTTCAGTTTGAATATTTAGTTCGTAATAGCAGTTTTTCTTTTTTTAAAATATATTTAATAATATAAATTCTCAAAAAAAGAATTTTGTAAGAAATATAATTTAATTATTTTTTATAATAATTTTATTATTTAAAATAAAAAAGTTTATTTTTTTAACTTAAAAAATATTATTATATATAATTTTATAAAATTTTATTTAATTTTTTTAATGAATCACCGTAGATAAAATGAAATTTTAATTAAATAATATATTTATTTTTCCGAAATAAAAAGTAATCCTTCTTTAGTTTTCCTTTTGGGCACCGCTAGAGCAAGCGTCACATCAAAACCAGGGGCACATGGGCTCTTAACAAATGATATGGGCAACGAGTCAATAACTCGTCAAATGATTCAAAGTTGAAAACTGAGTTGCATGTGACCCAACTCATCTCTTATCCCACCACCACGTGCATCTGCCTCCACTTATTGCTTCCTTTTTATTTATTTTTGAGTCGATGCACAGCTTATCAATCCCCTTTTCAAATATAATAATAATAAATATAATAATACTTAGTTGTTGTTTTATTATTTCACTTTAAATTTTAAATTACAAATAATATATATATATACAAGCACTGGCAAATTTAAAAATTTTATTTAAAAGTTTAATTTTTATGAATGGTAAATAAAAATAAAATATGTAAAATAAATTTATATAAAATAAATATATATTTAAAAAATTATAAAAATTAATAAATATTATAATTAAATTACAATTTATTTATTTTTTATTAATTAAAATATATTAGTAATAATTTTATTTTTAATATTTATAATATATTTTTTAATATAGATTAATAATTTATTTTATTATGAAAATGATTTTTAATAATATTATTATTATTTTACATGACACGTAAATTTATAAAAAAAATAATACTGTTAAAACAACATACCAATTTAATATAATATCTTTTATAAAATATATTTTTTAAAATTAAATTATTTAACCATTACCTATAAAAATAATATTTTCATTTCATTTTTTCTAATTTAAATAATAAATTATTATCTATACAAATAATAAATTTATATTTAAGTATTTTTAAATTTAAATCATCTAACTTATTACCTATTAAATTTATATTTTTTAAAACTAAATTAATTTTTAAATTTAAATAGTTTATAAAACTCATTAATTAATAAATATTATTCCTAGAACACTTTTATTTATAAAAATTTAAAATTTATTTTTCTAAATTTAGATAGTTTAATAAATAATTTTAATTATATAAATAGATTAAAAATTAATTAAATAAAATAATTATTTATTAATAATAAAAATAGCGTATAAAATTAAATTATATAAATAATTAAAAAAAATTCACATATTGAAATTGAAATTTTAAAAATAAAACATAAATTTTTTAAATTAAAAAAATAAAAAATAGGGATAAAATAAAATTAACAACTAAAATTAAATAAACTAAATAGTATTAAATTATATAAATAATACGTCTGATATTTTTTACAGTATGCTATTTGTAATACTGTAGAAAATTAGAATTTCAATGATTATTACTTTTGATTTTTATTCTTGTATTTCACACGTTTTTTTTATAAATTTTTATCAAATCAATAATAACATAACGTAGAAAATTAGAATTTCAATAATTATTACTTTTGATTTTTATTCTTGTATTTCACACGTTTTTTTTATAAATTTTTTTATCAAATCAATAATAACATAACCAAGAAAAATAGAATTTCAATGATTGTTATTTTTGATTTTTATTCTTGTATTTCACACGTTTTGTTTTTTTATAAATTTTTATCAGATAAATACTATTACATAAGAAATTTATTTCAATAAAAATTAACAGCAATATCAGTCGGCTGATTTATTTTTTTATTGTAATAAAATTTTAGTACATGTAGTAGTTATGTAATGTAAAAGTTAATTTGCAGATAAAAAATTAATATTAAATTATTTTATAAATTAAAGATTGAATGGGTAAATAAAATAAATTTAAAATTAGTAGATTGATTGGGTAAATAAAATAAATATAAAATTAAAAATAACTTTTAATTAAAAAGAGATAAATGATGTAATTTCGCTATAATCTTTCTCCTTCTCTCGAATTCAATTTCTATCATCTTCCCATACATGCATTTTCATTTCATGTAATTTTTAAAAAAAAATTAAAATTATATATAAATTTATAAAGGGAAATAAAAAAATAAATATTTACCATAATTTTTATTTACATCCAACCATTAAATTTTAGATGATAAAAGTAATCTTTTTCAATTTATCATTATTATAATTCGGAGGAATAAATTAAATTTAAATAATAAAATGTCTTTAAATATATATTTTTATTACAATAATATTATTTTTTTATTAATTTTATTATTTATTATTTATTTTTACTTTTATAATATTATTGAAAATATTAATAAAAATTTTAAATATAAAAAAATAAAATTTTACAATTTAAAATATGCAATATTTTATTTTATTTAAAATATTATTAATGGAAAGTAAAGTTTTTTAAATATAAAAAATATATATATAATTTATAATATTAAGTATAAATATTGAGTGAAATACTTTAATATATATTATTAATGGGTGATGTTTTATATAATAAAAATTTATTTAATATAATATATTTAATATTATATAAAATAAATATAAAATATATTTAATTTTAATATAAAATTTAAATTAAAAGATTATATATTTTATTAATAAAATAAAATTTTAAAGATTATATTATAATTTATTATTAATTTATACAAATTTAATTTAATTCTCTTAATTATAATCATAACAAATCAAAAACATTTATTTTTACCGTTTAAAATTTAAAATATTAAATATAAATATAAACAATATAAATATTTAAATTTTTTATCCAATATTTTTTATAAAAATATACTTAAATTATTTTCTTTCAAAATGCATGATTCTAAATGAAAAATAACATGATTATTGATGGAAGTTTATTATTATTATTATTTTTATTTCGATGGTCGGTATTGATAAATTAAATATACTTTCATATTTATCTCTTAATTAAAATTTAATATGTTTTTTTTAATAAATATGATCAATTGAATATAAAGCATACCATCAATACTAAAAAATAATAATAAAATTTAAATTTAAAATTTTAAAAATAATATCTTTTTTTATTATATAAACGTTATACTGTGAGATATTAAAATTTTAATTTTAATTATATTTGATATTTATATTTATGAGTTAATCCAATGAAAGTTCTTCAAATATAAGCGGATGCATTTCCCTCGTGCTATTTTGGGGCTGCGTTCAATGCGTCTTTTGTCCTTATAGCCTTTATCCATTGAATCTGTGAAAAAAAAAAAAGCAGCTTTTCCCTACACCAATGAATTGGATATAAATGAATATAAATTAATTTTGTAATGATGATGGAAATATATATTAATAAAAATACTTTTTACAGTAATTATTTATAATAATAATTATTATTTTATTTGATCATGCCAGACACGACGGCAAAGGCGTAAAGATGTTTGAGAATCAGGTTTTTATTGGACTAAATAATAAATTTAAATAATATATAATTAAAATTGATACAAATTTAATTTTGTAAGTTAAACTGTGTAGATTTAAATGGAATTTGGATATTGTATATATTGGAAAATTTTAAAAATTTTAATTAAAAAATAACAATAATATATGATTAAATAGTACTTATAAATTTAATCCAGTAAATATTTCTGAGTAAATATAATAAATTTTAAATTATATTCTTTCAATTTTTATTTTAAAAAAATAAATATTTTTTATATAAAAAATTATTTAAATTATTTTTTTACGAGATAAATCTTTTCAAACTAAAGGATAATAATTTATATATCTCCTTAAGACTAAATACATTTTTTATTTTTTATTATAAAAAATAAATATTTTAGAATAAATAGATAAAAAATTTGAAATTTAAAGTCAAAATCCCACGTACTTGACTTAAGCTTTGTAATTGAATTAAATATATAGGAGGTGTCGGGGACAAACTTGGGTTTGAATTTGGAAATATTAGGTTTAGGGTTAATTTAGTCGATTGGGATCCAAAAATCACATGTGATTATATGAATATATCTATAACTTCCCAATCATTGTTTAAAGAGTCAAATAGAATGTTAGGACAATAATTAATTAAGTATTCTAAGTTCATTATCCAATTCGTTCCGTACCACTTCATGGCCAGACGGTTTCTCATGTTGTCCAATATATATTGTTATTACTATTTTCACATATATTAAAAAATTAATAAAAATTAATCGCTATAATAATTAAAGTTTATATATTACATAATAATAAATTAAATAAAGTAAATAATAATAATAATAATAACAACAACAACGTATGGAGTATACTCATGCATCGATCCTTCATGATAATCTTAATAGTTTGTGGTTCTTCTTTATCTCAATTTTGGGATTCTAGAGAATCAAATTTCATTATTTTGGTTAAATTTGTTTTACGAAACATATTTTTTCATGTTTTAAATATTCAAAAAATTTATTCAAAATTTTTTTTAATTAAAAAAAATTAATTATTTTGAGAGGAAGTCATTTTTCATTTTTTGATATTTTTATTATGATTTTTATATAAATTTATTAATAAATTTTATTTTTTAAAATAAAATAAAATAATAAAAAATAAATTATTTTATTAAAAAATATTTTTTAATATAAATTATTTTCTATAAATAAATGAAATTTTATATGATAAATAGCGGTGGAGAGAGAAAAAAAAGTAAGTTTATTAATTAACTAGAAAGAAGAAAAGGTAGTTTTTTTTCCTATAATAAGGTGATTCTTTAATTTATTTTTTTAAGATTTATTTTATAAGAAAAATATTTAAAAGAATTTAACTTTTTTAAAATGAAATTTTTTTAATTAAAAAACATTTAATTCTGCCATCTTAAATTATTAAAAAAATTATATTTTTGTAAATTGTTAGATTCCAAATAGAAGGTAAAGACGTTAAAATAATAGGACTACAATCAAGGTCTATGTCTTAACCACAGAATAGAAAATGTAGCTAAGATCTGGAACTTAGTCCAAATAAATTACACCGTTTTAATTATTTTAGTTTCAATAATTTTCTCTCCGTTAAATTAAAAATAAGATAGTGAAATAAAATGCTGAGATAAAGATAAATAATGAGATAGGTTTCACTAAATTTTAAAAGTAATCGATGTAATGTGATAAATTTTTAAAATAAATTATGAGTTGAAATTACAAAATAATATTATGTGAAAAAAATTGGATATGAATCACCTTTTTTAAAGAGAGTTTTGATGTCAAATTATCGCTAATAAATATAATTTAATATATTCATTATACTTATAATCTCGAAATCATTAATTTATTAGTCGATAATATTTTTTATTAAACAGTCGGCCATATTATCATTGGATTATTAAGAAATACTATATTTATTTTTATTTTCTTATCGTATAAAAATAAAAAAAATTACATATATAAATATATATTATTCTCATACACAAAAATTCTAAATAATTTATCACATTCATTTTCTTTTTTAATTGATTGACTTGAACGTTGGAGTGGCCGTCGTGAGCATACACCACCGCCTCACATTCTCTATAATTTTATTCAATTACAGCCATTCCAGCCACGATATTAATTTAATCTTTGCAATATCAATAATTAATATATTTAACAGAAATTAGGATAAAATTAAAAAAAATATTAATTTAATAGTCCAAAGTGAAAAATAATTTGAGATAACAACTTTTCAAAATTGATAGATAAAAGTGGATGGAGGGAGTATTACTAGCTTTTTAAAAAATAACGGTTTAGTTTTTGTTAGACAATAATTTTTAATATAGTGTTTAATATTTTAGATAAGCTAATATATTAATATTTAGATGTTAAATGAGTAGATTATTATAAATTATTTCTAATAATTTTTAGTGAACAACTATTGAAAGAGTTATAAATTTCTAACAAGGAAAAATTATTAAAATAATGATTATTGTTTAATAGGATATTAATATTATATTTTAAATTATATATATATATATATATATATATATATATATATATATATATATAACTGGTTCATTAAAATTGTCACACGTATACATTAAAATTTGAAAGGTTTCATGAATTTTTCTATTTAGTTGGATTCAATAATAAAAAGTTCGACTTATGATGTATGAGAATTAAGCTATATACTGTGACCTTGCTGAGGTATGAGAATAAGACTACATACTCTGACCCTGCTGAAACGCAAAATGTATTGACAGATCTCTTTAAAACTCATATCATAATAAGGTATTGAATACGGGTGTGATTAACCATAGTGATAGAAGGAGACCGAACTTGATACAAATTGAGTGAGTCAGACACAACTTGATGTCTACCTACTGAGTATCTCTTTAATATATACATCATCATCATAAATGTACGTGCATTAAAATAGATTGATGTGATGCATGCATAAATTAGTCGACTCCACGTTTATTAGCTAACTGTCAACTATTAATAAATTACTAAATACATCTGCAAAAAAAAAATTTTATTTAATCCAATGAGATATGATACGAAAATGTTAGAATGACTAGATATATATACCTATAGTCTAATCCGAATTTGATGACATTCCTAATTTCATAATTTACTAAATTTATTATCTTTATTCCCTCAAGAAACCTTTAACCCTTGTAAGCAAAACACCGATTCATTACCTCTCCTTTATTCTCCAAAAAATCAATCAAGATCTATTGATTTCTTCAATTAATTGAACCCTTGTTAAAACGTCTGTATTTGGTAATTCCTCCGAATTTCAATTCATTAATAAATAAAAGGAATTTATCCATAATAAAATGTTGTTTGGGCGTAGAATTAGGAGATAATGCACCTCGCATGATAATCAAAACTATATTCCCAATCATTCATTTCTATTAACTCTTTCTCACGCTAATCTTAATCTTGTTTCAGGTTGCGTTCTGCTTAATATACTTTAACTTAACTCCTCTCTAATTTATTATTATTATTATTATTATTAGTACTACTGCTTAAGCTTTAATCATCAAATTCACAATTTTATGAATTTAAAACTAGACTTTCATATTACTAAGTCAAATTTATTTATTTGCATGCGAATTTATATAACTATCAGAAGTCAAATTAAATTATCAAGAAAATTGCAGTATGAAAGGAACTTTAAGAATTGATTCAATTGTAATTGTATTTTTTTTAATCACGAGTATTTTTATTTTATTGGATTATAATTAAATTACATTCGTACTTGATCGATCCATTATTGAGTTAAGTACCTACAATAAGTATTTATTTTATATATGAGAATTAAATTCCACTTCATGCAGGATAGAAAATTACTGAATTACTCATTTCAATACTCATCGATTTGGTACATTATATTTTAGTATGAATAGGCAGGTTAGAAGTTAGACTAAGAAATCAAATAGAATGTTAAAGCAACTATTAAATAGAGATTACAATTAACTAAGGAAAGTGTTCTAACTTAGTTAATTAATTAATGGATTGTTCTCTAAGCATATTCATAAAATTAAATTAAGGCTCATTCATTTTCTTAGCTCTTAGGTATGATCAAACTAAAAAAATTGATTAAATCAAACTGATTTAAAAAATTAATTTAATTTTTCTTTTTTTTTCAATCAATTTCGATTTGATTTTAATAAGTAAAAAAATAAATAAAATCGAATCAAACTAAATAATAATAATAACATATTATTTTTTATAAAATAAGGAGATTAGATTAAAGAAATATTTTGATTAAATTTTAAAAGTGTAAAAAATAAAAAGTTTATTAAAAAATTATATAAATCAAATTAAATTAAATTAATTTAATTTCAATTAATTTCTATTTAAAATTAATTTTTATAAATATTAAAATTTTAATTTTAATTTATTTAATTTAATTTGATTTTAAATCAAATCAACGGAATTCTAATATTTACCTGCCACTTTATTATTAAAGAGAGTTCTCTTTTTTACCGCCATTATTATTCTTATTAAAAAATAATCTATTATTATTATTATTATTATTATTATTATTATTATTATTATTATAAATTAAAAAATTAATACATATAATTTAATTTTATGTGTTGCGTGGCAATAAAATAAATGAAATGAAAGACAATAATGAATGGAATATAGTAACATGCATGCGTTGATTGTTGATGATAATCTTAAGTTAGGGCTTTTCCCTTGGTTGACTTGATTGGGGTTCTAGATTATTAAATTTAATTATTTATATGCATCCAATTTTGACTCACATAATTAGTATTATTATTAGCAGCAAAGAGAAATGAAAAATAAATTTATTAATTAATAATTTCCCATAGAATTACAGAGGACCATAAACATACATCACGTGGCCTCTTTTGAGCAGGCAAGAGTATTGCATTGAAAGGCCAAATAGACAATTGATTATATAGCGCATATAAATTATAAAAAAATATCACAGATTTAGAGTTAAATATATTTGAATAAATTTAAGAAATTTTAAATTTTATTATTTTAATTTTTAATTTCATTTCAAATAAAAAACTATCAAAAAATAAACCACCCAGCATAAATCAAATCAGCAACAACATAAAACAGAGTGAAATCAGCCCAACCATCCATCAAACCAAAATTCATTATTTACTAGAAGGGAAATAACATAGTTTGTATTATTATTATTATTATTATTATTATTATTATTATTATTATTATTATTATTATTATTATTATTATAACAAATTTAAGGGCCGGCATCCAACTATCATTAAAAATTTTAATTTTTAAATGGAATAGATTAATATAAGATCATTTTTCAAAAATTGTCCACTCAGATTCTTTAAAAAAAATACTGGCTTTTATTAGTCCAACTAAATAAAAATTTATTGAATTTAATTTAATAAATTTGAATTATGTTTTTGTAAAAATCTAATTTTAATTAAATCAGAATTAGTTTAATATAATATATTGAAATTAAACTTATTAAATATATATTTTGATCTTAAATGAAATGAAATATTGTATCAAAAAATATTTTAATATGAAAATATAAATATTATGTTTACCCTTAAATATAAATATTATATCTGTCTGATAATTTGGCCGTTGAGGAGAATCAGAATATAAGCATATTATATATATATAATTAAATGGATAAAAACGCAAATAAAAAATTGATAACTTCTGTTTAAAAATAATCCTAGTAAAGAACAATATTGTTTGAGTAATAATTTGTCTTTTTTTATTTATAAAAATTAAAATTCTATAATATTGCTTTTTTTTTTTGTTTAGAGATACTAGATTCTCATCAGAATTTTAATATCATAAACTTGAATTACAGGGAGTTCATATATATTAAATAATAAATACATAAGTTCTATTCGATAATTACAATTTGTATTTAAAAATTAAAATAATTATTAACTATTAAAACAATTAAAACAAATAGTATTATCAAACTGCTAATATAATCTCTTAAAAAGGCATATAAAAACAGAAAAGAGTGATTTGGACATTTGTTTTGTAGTTTCACTATCTTTTGTAATTAGAAGAGAGTTCCACGGTTTCATTTCTCCCTACGATTGGTGTAATGCCGACATGTTGATGACAGTTATGCTGCCGGGCAGCTTCTCCGCAGTTATATTTCTGGGTCCACCACCTTATGGATTTTTTAAAAGCTAGGTAGATACAACAGTCTTCCTCGACGGTTTCATTGGAGTTGGTGGAGTGCTTCGCTCATATGATGGTTCTTTTGTTGGAGCTTGTCAATTTTGAATCCTTGATTATTTCTCTCCTAAAACAGTTGAGCTAATTGTCATTAGAGAAGTTTTGAGTTGGATTAAAAGGCTGCGCTATGATCAAATAGTATTGGAATTAGATGCTCTTATAGTAGTGGGGCTTTACGTTCTTTTTTAAATTCTGATTTTTCTAGTTTTGAGCCCTCTGTTGATGATTGTAAATATCTTAGATGAATTCAGTATCCGTAAGTTTTGTTCCTAGGTCTGCCAATAGTGTGGCACATCTTATAGCTAGAGCCGTCTCTACTATTTCAGATAGTGCAGAGTGCTGGGTAATTATCCACAATTGATTGTTCATGCTTTATTATTTGATTTTCAATTTTAAATAAAATTATACTTTTATTTCTAAAAAAAGAAGAGAGTTTAGTATTAATGGAGGAATACTATATTAGCAAACTTATTGATAAAAAAAAACATTATCCTCAATTATAAATTTAGTGTTTCAAGTAACAATAATTAAAATAAAATGTTAGATTTGTAATTTATTAAGATTTATAATATTAATAGAATTCTCTTCTCTGATTAGAGTGAAATACATATTTCTTATTAAGTAGAACTTCAAACAGAATAATTTTTTATTTATTTATGCAATATTATTAAATTGAATGAAATACCTAATTAGATTAACACGAAAGTTTACATAATTAAGAAATTATTTAGCTTTATGCAACGTAGAGAGTGAAAGCCAATTGCAAAAGGGTGGTTTTACCCATTATGGTAAAAGGCTTTGCCTATTGTGGTGAGAAGTTTTGCTTAATTGGTTAAATCCCTTTTTTTTTTTTTTATCAATAAGAACATTCATCCATGAGCTTAAAATAAGATTACAAAATGTCTCATTCCATAGCTGAAATTAACCATGGAGGGGTTAGAAAGTCCATCGGTAAACACCCAACTCTTATTTTACAAGCAATCCAAATATAGCACAAGAGTTAGCTGTTCTAGGGATGTACTCAAAAGAAAACAAGGGATAATTACAACATAGAGTTTCAAGCTCCTGAATGATTACCTCCATTTTCCACAGAATAGGAGAAGATCTTGCTGAAAGCAGTTGTATCAACTGAAGGGAGTCAGTTTTGAACATGACATGATGGCATCCATGAGAGATAGCAAACTGAATCGCTGTTCAAAGGCCTAAACTTTTTGCCAGTAAAGGTGAATAACACAGGAAGACAGAAGCACATCCACCCACTATATTTCTTGTTGAGTTTCTGATAGTAAAACCAAAAGCTGCTTGAGATGTTCTTCAACCAAAAGAGGCATGATAAAGGACTAATTAGATTTCGTCAAGAGTTTTAACCAACATAATTTGGTTAAGAGAAAAGATAGGTTGAAAGACAAATAATCTTATTGAAATTCTTCAAAGATTGAAAAGTGTGTTTCTAATAGTCAAGGAAGACTATTTATAATAGAAAAAAAACCCTAATATGTAAAATTATAAAAATATCCAAAAAAATAATTAAAATACAAAATTGACCCCCTAAACGATGGAATTTCAATATCGAACTTTGTGACAGGACTATGGCCCTAGTCACACTTTCGAAAATCGTGCATCTCGAACTTCCCTTTCCGAAAAGTTAATGTGAGTCTCCATTGGACGTCGCTAGTAAAAGTTAGGTCCGGTCCAAGTCTGCCGTAAAGTCCAAGGCTAGTTGCTCCGTATCATTCCCTCCCACTTATAAAGAACTCGACCTCGAGTTGTTATCAGTAGGGTAGTACTGAAATAGATCCGCCACGTTAAACGTCTTGAAAATTTTCATCTCATTTGGGAGATCAAGAACATAAGCATTGTCATTAATCTTCTAAATGATCTGGAATGGACCAATCTTCTTGGCGTCAAGCTTTTTTTGTCCTCCATCACGCTCCTTGCGTAAATACACCGTAACTTGGTCACCGACATTGAAAGATTTGAAACGCCTATGTTTATTAGCTATAACTATATATTTATCATTGGCTTTTGTAAGGCATTATTGTACCTGTTTGAAAATATCCATGTGCTGCTTTGCTAAGTTGCTTGTTTTAATACTATTGTGAGAACCTGTGGGAGAGGCAATAAGATCAACTGTATGCGCTGGGACTTTCCTATACACAACAACTGTAATACCCGGCTAGACCCCGGCATCGGAATCCCCACTTTCCGGCGGATTTTCCGTTGGAATCCGGGATTCGAGAATGTCGGAGCCTTCCCCAAGGGTTGATCAGAGGTGTTTTTTAAGATGTTTTTGCATGTTTTATAGTTTTGAGTAAAGGAAATTGAGTTTTGAAAAAGAAAAGACTAAGGAGGCAAAATGCAGGTTCGGCCGCCGAAGGTGAGGTTCGGCCGCCGAAAGTTGTATGGTTTTGCATGCAGGTTTGGCCGCCGAAAGAGAGGCGGTTGGCCACCTATAAAAGCCCTTTGACCGGAAATGGAGGGTGTGTGAGCTCCTTGTTTTTGGTCAAAGGTAGGTTTTTGCTCTCTTTGGCATGTTTTCATGAGATTTGTTCAAATCTTGCATGTTTTTACATGTTTTGAACTTGGTTTTAGAGTTTTTGAGCAAAAGAAGGCAAGTTGAGCAACTTGAAGACTTTGGATCGTTTTCCACCACATCTCCACGTTAGGACCATTAATCCTCTCGTTCTTCAAGAGGTAAGCATGGATCCTCACCTCCCCTTATGTTTAAAGCATGTTTTAAAGAGTTTTATGGTTTAGTTTTTGGTGGAACTATGAGTTGAGCATATGTTGATCATATGCTATTTGATGATGTTTGAGGTTATTGGTAGGGTTTTAAATTAGTTTTGGACCCCTTTGTGCATGTACTAGAGTATATGCTTGTTGTTGAGAGTTGGTATGCATGTTTTGGGTGTTTGATGGTTTTTGGAGGCTGGAAGCTCGAGTTTGGAATAGGTTCTGCCTGTTTAAGAAACTCAGGTTCGGCCGCTGAAGCAAGGTTTGGCCGCCGAACCCCTTAAGGAGGCTGTTTTGGCCGCCTAACCTTGCCCCTAAAAGTTGGGACTTTCGTCTCTGGAGGGAAGGTTCGGCCGCCGAACATGACGCCGAAGGTTAGTGACTTTCGGCTCTGAAAGGTCTTTCAGCCCCCGAACCTTGCCCCCGAAAGTTTAGACTTTCGGATCTGGAAGGGACTTTCGGCCGCCGAAGGTGCCGCCGAAAGTACCCGAGTTTCGTCTCTGGAGAGGGTGTTCGGCCGCCGAACTTGCCGTCGAAAGACCCTTGTCCAGCTTTCCTTTGCCCTTTTTTTCATGCATGCTTATGATGTTTTCAGGGGTTTTTGGGGAGATGTTTATAACTTTGTTAGAGTATGTTTGGTCCTCATTTGAGTCCACCTGTGTAGGTGCAGACCCGAGGAACCAAGGAGGCCCTCAGAGTTAGAATTACTAAGAGTTACAGAGATTGATCAGCAGTTGATCAGAGGTGAGTGGAACAGACCTATGCTTTTAACTTACATGAAAGTTTGAGCATAAAACATGCATCATAAATGCCATGATGATGATAGGTTGTTATGCATTGCATTAGTATTCACGAAGATGTTACATTGCATTATTATGTGAAGATGGGATAGACACAGAGTTGGACCCATTAGCCCTTTGATATTTATGTTTATGTAACAGAAGTCCTGAGGAGCCCCTTGAGGGCCGGGCACAGAGTTTATATGTATGTAATAGAAGTCCTGAGGAGCTCCTTTGAGGGTCGGGCACAGAGCAGAGGGATTTTTGGGTCAGTCCGTCCGTGATGTGATTTATTTATGTTGTGATGCATTTCATAATGGCATGTTTTAAATATTTTATTTCTACTCACTGGGCTCGAGTAGCTCACCCCTCTCCCTAACCCCATGTTTTCAGGGCCACAGAGAAGAGAAAGAGAAAAGCAAGGGTAAAGGCATATGTAATAGTTAGAGTATTGGACATGATGTACAATTTAGAGTTGATGTAACAGTTATGTATTGTAAAAGTGTTATCGTATTGTGCTTGACCCTAATGTATGTTTGTCCCTTTGTACATGATCAGTTTTATGTGTAATTTGTTTATGATGCAAAGAAAAACCAAGCTTGATGTATTATGTTTTTAGTTACTGTATGGTACCACAGCAGGTATCACTCTCAGAGTGCATACAGAGCATGTACAGGTCAAGCTTAGGGATATAAAGTTCAAAATTTTTATGGAAATATATGATCATGAATGGGATTTAGCAAGTACTCAGAGTTCACAGTTGGCTTGCTACGGGTTCCGGCGGCCTTAAGCCGCCCTTGATCCTAGCGCCGGTAGCGGTTCAGTTTTCGGGCTATTACAACAACAAACAGTGACATATTTGTGGAGCTGTGGACAACATTGTTGTAAGCAAATTTTGCTTGGGCAAGAGTAAGATCCCAAGTAGTTTTCTTGTTACTGCAGATGCATCACAGAGAATTGCTAAGTGTGCGGTTCACCACTTCAGTTTGTTCATTAGTTTAGGAATGGACAACATTACTGTATCGAAGTTCAGTACTAAAATATTTCCATAAAGTCACCCAGAAGTGAGCTAGAAACTTTACATCTCTGTCAGAAGTAATGGTCTTGGGGACACCATGTAAGCGAACAATCTCCTGAAAAAACAATTTTGCCACATGAGAAGCATCATTAGTTTTCTTGCAAGGAATAAAATGCGCCATTTTGGAGAACCTGTCAACAACAACAAAAACGGAATCAAATCCACATTGAGTACATGGAAGACCAAGAACACAATCTATAGACAAGTCCTCCCAAGGATGTGCTAGAATAGGCAGTGGAGTGTATAAGCCTGTATTCTGCGAATGTCCCTTCTGAGTTTGACAAACTGGGCACTTTTGGACCATCCGATCTTTATTCCTTTTTAATTGTGGCCAGTAAAAATGCTCCTCCAACCTAGCAACAGTCTTATCACGCCCCAGATGTCCACTCAAACCTCTTCCATGGACCTTTCGAATCATTTTTTCCCGCAAAGAATATCAAGGAATTCATAACCTGTTCTTAAAAAGAAAACCATCATGTATCAAGAACCCATCAACAGGCTGGTGAGTCTGGACTCTAGCCCATATATCAGTAAAGTCATCATCTGTAGCATACAAATCTTTCAGGAATTCAAAACCTACAACCTCCTGATTAACTGTAATCAACAGAGCAGCCCTCCTACTCAAAGCATCTGCCACCTTATTACTATGGCTAGCCTTATGTTTTATGACATAATGAAAAACTCCAAAATAAGCTGCCCATTGAGCATGCATCTTATTCATATGTTTTTGAGTTTTAAAATGGATCAAAGATTGATGATCTGTGTGAATAATAAATTCTCTCCCCATCAGATACTACTCCCAAATTTTAAAAGTCAGGAATACTGCATATAACTCATTGACTCGTGGTTGTAGAAGCCGGTCAAAAATAACCTTTCTGGTTATCAATAATTTACAACTGCAGATAATGGTGAAAGGATCGAATCCACAGGGAATTGAGATCTTACCTATTTCCCTTATCAAGACCAATAAAATAAACTGAAACAAAAATAAACTGAAAAAGAAGAAAACTGAAAACGAGATAAACTGAAACGAGATAAAACTGAAACGAGATAAATGGAAAGCAAAATAAACTGAAAGCAAAATAAACTGAAAGAGAAATAAACGGAAAGCAAAATAAACTGAAAGCAAAATAAACTGAAACGAGATAAAACTGAAAACGAGATAAACTGAAAGCGGAATAAAAATAAATTGCAGTAAAAGTAAAATGGGGGGTTTGAGATCGATTTGATTAACAAACTAATGAAAGCAATTAAAATAAGCGAATAATAAAATAAAAGAGAAATAAATAATAAGAAAGCTTTAGTTGAAGAATTGGATCCACTTCAGTTGTTGGGATTGATCATTGACACTTAGTTTCTTTTGATTGATTCAATAGATTAGTTATGGAGATGGAAGACGCTTCTCACCACCATGTCTCTCCTTATGATTAAACCAATTAGGGAACGTCCTCTAATTAATTACTAATTAACAAATTGCCAAGGAACGTCCTTGGGCCTTAGGCATCTAACAATTATTAATTGCATGAAGAAAGAGAGAGATCCAATCCTAACTACTCAAACGCATGAGATGTTGCTAGATCATACAATTTCCTTGGTTTTTACACCAAGTGTTCTTATGTTTGAATAACTCAAGCAATTACGGACTTAAATCATCCAAACTAACATATTATTACTTTGCAATCAAGAATCAACGTAGATCTAAAGAACAAAGCAATATTGAAATCAAGCATGAAGTTGCATGAATATTGAACAACCAAAAGTTTAACAATGTTTAATCAAGTCTCCCAATCCATAAAACAACTAAAGTATCACCTAATTGTAACGACCCGGAAATCCGACCCGTTACCGGCGCTAGGATCCAGATCGGCTTAAGGCCGCCGGGACCCGTAGCAAGCCAAGCATACCTCCTGTAACCTGCAACTCTGGGGATAAAGGGAGTGGGGTGAGCTACTAGAGCCCAGTGAGCAGAAACTAAAAACATTTGTTTTAATTCCTCCCTTTTTAGATATATTATTATTCATTTTATTATTATTTTTATTATTTAACTTTTTCTTATTCATGCTTTCATGTATGCGCCATAACACAAACATTTCACAACAAGGATGAACTTGTCACCATATAGCCCCAATCTTTCTTACTCATACATGCCGGGGGCGTAGAGCCGTAGCAGGCACACCCGGACTTTCATAATCAGTCATAGTGCCAGGGGCGTAGAGCCGTAACAGGCACACCTGGACTCACATAGGCTATCATGACATACAAGGGCTAATGGATCATTCAACATTCATCCACATCAACAACAAAGTATGCAATGCAACATATTCGTGAATTCTAATGCATACAACCTAATATTGCATAGCATAATGATGCATGGGCAATGCTTTATGATTCATTCATTTATTCCTTTACTTTAAAGCTTAAGGGGTTGTTCCACTCACCTGGTAACTGAAGCTTTAACAACGAACTCTGAACGACTATCTCACAATCGGGGGTCTCGGTTCCTCGGGTCCGAACCTACACAGGTGGACGCAAATGAGGCACCAAACATACGTGAACATGACTCCAAAATACCCCCCAAAGACCCCCCTAAAACATCCTGAAACATCACATGAAATCATGCAAGAAACGGCTAAACAGGGCACTTTCGGCGGCAGGTTCGGCGGCCGAAAGTCCCTCTACAGCCGAAAGTCATGCAGGTTCGGCGGCACTTTCGGCGGCCGAACCTCCCAGACAGAGACGAAACTTGAGTTTCGGGGGCAGGCTTCGGCAGCCGAAACTGCCTCCACAAGGGGGTTCGGCGGCCGAAAGTCACTTCGGCGGCCGAACCTGAGTTTCTGCCGAAGGGCAGAAACTTGGCTCCCTTGTGTCCAAAGCCTCCAAAACGCCTCAAAACATGCATAAACTTGTTTCTACACATGCATACACATCATACATCACACCTAGGGGTCTCAAACTATAATATACCCCAACTACAACACTTCAAACAACACATTTCCAGCATACATTGTTCAAAAACATACTTTATACCCATAAACATACACATAACCTAAACATGCATTCTAACCCATAGATCTTGCATAAAACTTATTTAAAACATAACAAGAGTTCAAGATCGACCCTTACCTCTTGAAGATCGAGAGGAAAACGACCTTGACTCAAAGATGGGAGGATTGAGCTCCTTGAACCTCAAAGTACTCAAACGTGCTTAAAACTTGTAAATCTTCAAAACAAAGTTATAAACTTGTTAAAAACGTGAAAGATTGAAGGAAAATGCTCAAGATTGGTGAGGGGCGGCGAAGGTTTACCTTGGCTGACAACGGGGAAGAAAAGCTCGCCCGTGCGGACCAAAGAGACCCTTTTATAGTGGCTGGCCAGGCCACGTTCGGGGGCCGAATGTGCCTCCGCATGCATGCCATGTTCGGCGGCCGAACATGAGGTTCGGCGGCCGAACCTGGACTTCCCTCACTCATGCTTTCGGGGGCCTAACGTGCCTCCAAAACGCATGCATGTTCGGCGGCCGAACTTGACTTTCGGCGGCCGAACCTGGGTTTTCCTCCAAAGACTTTACATGCAAAAACTCATTTAATTTCTTACTTAAAAACATGAAATACATGAAAACATTTTATAAAACCATAGCTTTAACCTTCTAGAGGTTTCCGACATCCGAGGTCCCACCGGACGGTAGGGATTCCGATACCGGAGTCTAGCCGGGTATTACATTCTCCCCCCCTTAAGAACATTCGTCCCCGAATGTTCCTCAACTAACATACAAAGCATGGCATCAATCATAACATACAACACATAGAACAACTAACACTCACCTCAAAACAGATGGGGGTATTGCTGGAGCATGGACTCCCGTGTCTCCCAGGTGCATTCTTCAATATTGTGGTGGTTCCAAAGGACTTTCACCATCGGAATTTCCTTGTTCCTCAGCTTTCTGATCTGAGTGTCTAGGATCCGCACTGGCTGTTCTACATAGGTGAGATCCTCATGGATCTCCACATCAGGCTCACTAAGAACCTTACTCGGATCTGACACGTACTTCCGTAACAGAGAAACATGGAAAACCGGATGGATTCTCTCCATCGAAGCAGGCAAGTCTAGCTTGTACGACACATTACCGACCCTCTGAAGCACCTCGAAAGGACCGATGTACCGTGGAGCTAACTTACCCTTCTTCCCGAACCGAACCACTCCTTTCATAGGAGACACCTTGAGCAAAACCAAATCCCCCTCCTGAAACTCTAGCTGTCTTCTGCGGATATCTGCATAACTCTTCTGCCGACTAGCAGCAGTCTTGATCCTCTCTCTGATTATGGGTACTACCCTGCTGGTAAGCTCTACTAACTCCGGACCCGCAAGAGTCCTCTCTCCTACTTCCTCCCAGCAGATAGGTGATCTGCACTTCCTCCCATACAAAGCTTCATATGGAGCCATCCCTATGCTAGCATGATAGCTGTTATTGTAGGCAAACTCCACCAAAGGTAGATGCTGCCTCCAAGAACCGCCAAAATCTAGCACACACATTCTGAGCATATCCTCTATTGTCTGGATGGTCCTCTCTGACTGTCCGTCTGTCTGTGGGTGGAAGGCAGTACTGAAGTCTAATCTGGTACCCATAGCGTTCTGCAGACTCCGCCAAAACCTGGAGGTGAACTGGGGCCCTCTATCTGACACTATAGATACCGGGACCCCATGCAGTCTAACAATCTCATCTACGTACGCCTGCGCCAACTTGTCCACAGAGTAACCACTCCTGACAGGGATGAAGTGAGCAGATTTGGTGAGTCTGTCCACAATCACCCATATGGAGTCCAATCTGTTGGACGTCGCCGGTAACCCCACTACGAAGTCCATAGCTATATTCTCCCATTTCCACTCTGGAATCGGTAGTGGATTCAACATTCCAGCCGGCTTCTGATGCTCCAGTTTCACCCTCTGACACACATCGCAGGCTGACACGAACAGTGCCACGTCCTTCTTCATAGCTGGCCACCAATACACTCTCTTCAGATCCTGATACATCTTGGTGGCTCCAGGGTGAACACTATACCTGGTATTATGGGCTTCCCCCATAATATCTCCCTTCAGACCAATGTCATCTGGCACACATAATCTGTTCCCGTAGCGGAGGATCCCCTTATCATCAAACTTGAACTCATTACTCTGGCCTGACTGAACCGTTCTGGCTATCCTGACCAACTCTGGGTCCTCATGCTGTTTCTGAGCTACCTGCTCCAGAAACACGGGTGTCACTCTCATCTGAGCCACTAAGGCACCTGTGCCAGACAACTCCAACTGTAATCCCTCACTCATAAGTCTGTGGAACTCCTTTACCACCGGCCTCCTCTCAGCTGAAATGTGGGATAGACTGCCGAGTGATTTCCGGCTTAGGGCGTCTGCCACAACATTCGCCTTACCCGGATGGTACTGAATCTTGCAATCATAGTCACTCAACAGCTCTACCCATCTCCTCTGCCTCATGTTCAGTTCTCTCTGACTCAGGATGTACTGCAGGCTCTTATGATCTGTGAAGATCTCACACTTTACCCCATAAAGGTAATGCCTCCACATCTTGAGTGCAAAGATCACTGCTGCCATCTCTAGGTCATGTGTGGGGTAATTCAGCTCATGCTTCTTCAGCTGCCTAGAAGCATAAGCGATCACCCTCTCATTTTGCATTAGCACACAACCCAGTCCCACACGGGACGCATCACAATATACTGAGAAGTCATCATCACTTTTTGGCAGAGCTAACACCGGTGCTGAAGTCAACCTCCTCTTAAGCTCCTCAAAGCTTTCTTCACACTGATCGGTCCATATGAACTTCTGATTCTTCTTTGTCAATTTGGTCATAGGAGCAGCAATCTTTGAGAAGTCCTGAACGAACCTCCTGTAGTAACCTGCTAAACCCAGAAAACTCTTGATCTCGGTCACTGTGGTGGGTCTAGGCCAGTTAGCTACAGCCTCTACCTTCTTGGGGTCTACTTCAATACCCTGTTCTGACACAATGTGCCCCAAGAATGATATGCTCCTAAGCCAAAACTCACACTTGGAGAACTTGGCATACAAGCCATGCTCTCTCAATGTCTGCAAAACTGTCCTCAGGTGATGGGCATGCTCCTCTGCATTTCGGGAATACACTAAGATATCATCTATGAAGACAATAACGAAGTGATCCAGATACTGACTGAATACTCTGTTCATGAGGTCCATGAATGCTGCAGGGGCGTTGGTCAGCCCAAACGGCATCACAAGGAACTCATAGTGCCCATACCTGGTCCTGAAAGCTGTCTTCGGTACATCTTCATTCCTTATCCTCAACTGATGGTACCCTGATCTCAGATCTATTTTGGAGAAACAACTTGCTCCTGCTAGCTGGTCGAATAGATCGTCGATCCTCGGCAAAGGGTACTTGTTCTTGGTAGTGACCTTGTTCAACTGTCTGTAGTCGATACAAAGTCTGAGGGATCCATCCTTCTTCCTTACAAACAAAACCGGAGCACCCCAAGGTGAAGTACTCGGTCGGATGAAACCCTTATCTACCAGCTCTTGCAACTGTTCTTTCAGTTCTTTCAATTCAGCTGGTGCCATCCTGTAGGGAGGGATAGAGATCGGTCTGGTACCAGGCATTAACTCAATCTCGAACTCTATCTCCCTAGCAGGTGGTAACCCTGGCAGCTCGTCTGGGAAAACATCTAAGAACTCACTCACCACAGGCACTGAGGCGGGCTCTCTGACATGACTATCTAACTCTCTCACATGAGCTAGAAACCCCTGACATCCCCTCCTGAGCAACCTACGAGCCTGAAGAGCTGAGATCAGACCTCTAGGTGTACCCCTCTTGTCTCCTCTGAAGACGACCTCTGACCCATCCTGATCTCTGAATCTGACTACCTTGTCTCTACAGTCCAAGGTAGCACCATGGGTCGATAACCAATCCATCCCTAGAATGACGTCAAAATCTGTCAAATCTAGAACCACGAGGTCGGCGGAAAGGCATCTTCCCTCTATGAAAACTGGACTACATTGGCAGACTGCCTCTGCCACTGACGGGTCACACTTGGGTCCACTGACCCATAGGGGACATTCTAACCCAGAGACCATCAATCCTACCCTCTCCACGACTCTCGGAGCAATAAAAGAATGAGATGCACCCGGGTCCATTAAGGCATACACATCAGAACAACCAACGATGAGATTACCTGCCACCACGGTGTTGGATGTGCTGGCCTCCTGCTGAGTCATAGTGAAGATCCGTGCCGGAGCTGATGGACCTTCACCTCTGTATCCTGCTGATGAAGAGGCTGACCCTCTCTCCCTGCCTCTGCCACTGGCCTGTGTTGCGGTTGGAGCTACTGGCTGCACCACACTGTCGGAGGCTGTCTGCTGAGACGGTGCTGCAAAGGCTGCTCTAGGACAATCTCGAGCCAAATGACCCGCCTGTCCGCACCTGAAACATGTGTTTGTCCCTGCCAGACATACTCCTTTGTGTGGTCTCCCACATCTCATACATGCTGTAACCTCTGCGCCAGAGCTTGAGCCACTGCCTAAACCCAGACCTGACTTGATCTTGTTCCAGAACTTATTCTTCTTAGATTTTCTGTGACCTCTGTCCCACTTCTTATTTCCTGCAACTACTGTACTCAGAGAAGAAGAGTCTAACCTTTCCCCACCTGGGGTCTTGGAACCAGAAGACTGTGCCACTGACTGTTTTACCTTCCCCTCAACGATAGCACTAGCCTCCATTCTCCTAGCCATATCCACTATGGCATGGAAACTCTCCCTCTCTGCTGACTGTACCAAAGAGGAATACCTGGAGTGCAGCCTCATAATATATCTACTTGACTTCTTTTGATCTGTGTCCAAATTCAGCCCAGCATATGGCAGCAACTCCAGGAACCTGTCTGTGTACTCCTCCACACTCATCTGATCAGTTTGCCTCAACTGCTCGAATTCTATCATCTTCTGCTCTCTAGAGCTCTCAGGGAAAGCCCATCCTGCAAACTCATTTGCGAACTCCTCCCAGGACATACTGTCCGCTCTCGGGTCCACATAGTTCTTAAACCAACCACGTGCCTTCTTGCACTCCAGTGTGAACCCAGCCATCTGAATGGCTCTACTGTCATCAGCCCCTATCTCATCTGTAATAGTCTTGACCCTGCTCAGATACTCAAATGGGTCATCGCCTGCTCTGTACTGAGGAGCACCCAACTTCATGTAATCGGTCATCTTGACCTTGCTCCCTCCAGATGAGGTAGGTTTGGGTACTTGTGTTTCCGGGACAGTAGGTACTGGTGGTGGTGGAGGTGCAACATCCCCTGGGGTAGGGTTTGCTGTACTGGTATAGGGAGGTGGAGGTGGGTACATGGGGTACTGAGAGTACGGTGGGTAGTAAGGTGGGTATGGCATATGTGGAGGATAAGGGCTAAAACTGGGGTAATCCGATGTACCTCCCATCGAATACCCTGGATGGTGTGAATAGGGTGGGTAGTGATGTGGCTGGACATAACTCGAGGCCTGAGTGCCTCCTTCTGATTCTCCCATGCCCTCTTCCGGCATGCTCACACCGAGACTGCCATCCCTCCTCTGATCTACTTCCATATCCTCAGACATTCCTCCCTGCACTGTTCCCCTTACTGATCTGCTTCTACCCAGATCCAAAGACCTTCTAGGGTCTCTAGCTACTCTGTCTCTGTTGGACCTACTGGACATTGCCCTAGGCAAAGCTGAAGGACGGGCATCAGCGCCCTCGTCCTGAGGTGGCACTCCAGTCAATCGTGCAGATCGACGAGTTCCTCTCATTCTATCTTCTGAAAAACAGCACATAGTATAAGCAATCATTAGCATCATATGGTTCATGTGGAAACACATGAACCCTCATCACATATATAGCATCACATCATAGCATTTATGCACATGCATATCATCATGGCATATCATATCATCATATAGACAGGACTCTACATCCTATCCTAGTGGACATGATTTTCCTAGTGTGCTTGACTTTCTAGAACATCTATGAGCCCGACACACTAGGTCTGACCATATGAACCTAGGGCTCTGATACTACTCTGTAACGACCCGGAAATCCGACCCGTTACCGGCGCTAGGATCCAGATCGGCTTAAGGCCGCCGGGACCCGTAGCAAGCCAAGCATACCTCCTGTAACCTGCAACTCTGGGGATAAAGGGAGTGGGGTGAGCTACTAGAGCCCAGTGAGCAGAAACTAAAAACATTTGTTTTAATTCCTCCCTTTTTAGATATATTATTATTCATTTTATTATTATTTTTATTATTTAACTTTTTCTTATTCATGCTTTCATGTATGCGCCATAACACAAACATTTCACAACAAGGATGAACTTGTCACCATATAGCCCCAATCTTTCTTACTCATACATGCCGGGGGCGTAGAGCCGTAGCAGGCACACCCGGACTTTCATAATCAGTCATAGTGCCAGGGGCGTAGAGCCGTAACAGGCACACCTGGACTCACATAGGCTATCATGACATACAAGGGCTAATGGATCATTCAACATTCATCCACATCAACAACAAAGTATGCAATGCAACATATTCGTGAATTCTAATGCATACAACCTAATATTGCATAGCATAATGATGCATGGGCAATGCTTTATGATTCATTCATTTATTCCTTTACTTTAAAGCTTAAGGGGTTGTTCCACTCACCTGGTAACTGAAGCTTTAACAACGAACTCTGAACGACTATCTCACAATCGGGGGTCTCGGTTCCTCGGGTCCGAACCTACACAGGTGGACGCAAATGAGGCACCAAACATACGTGAACATGACTCCAAAATACCCCCCAAAGACCCCCCTAAAACATCCTGAAACATCACATGAAATCATGCAAGAAACGGCTAAACAGGGCACTTTCGGCGGCAGGTTCGGCGGCCGAAAGTCCCTCTGCAGCCGAAAGTCATACAGGTTCGGCGGCACTTTCGGCGGCCGAACCTCCCAGACAGAGACGAAACTTGAGTTTCGGGGGCAGGCTTCGGCAGCCGAAACTGCCTCCACAAGGGGGTTCGGCGGCCGAAAGTCACTTCGGCGGCCGAACCTGAGTTTCTGCCGAAGGGCAGAAACTTGGCTCCCTTGTGTCCAAAGCCTCCAAAACGCCTCAAAACATGCATAAACTTGTTTCTACACATGCATACACATCATACATCACACCTAGGGGTCTCAAACTATAATATACCCCAACTACAACACTTCAAACAACACATTTCCAGCATACATTGTTCAAAAACATACTTTATACCCATAAACATACACATAACCTAAACATGCATTCTAACCCATAGATCTTGCATAAAACTTATTTAAAACATAACAAGAGTTCAAGATCGACCCTTACCTCTTGAAGATCGAGAGGAAAACGACCTTGACTCAAAGATGGGAGGATTGAGCTCCTTGAACCTCAAAGTACTCAAACGTGCTTAAAACTTGTAAATCTTCAAAACAAAGTTATAAACTTGTTAAAAACGTGAAAGATTGAAGGAAAATGCTCAAGATTGGTGAGGGGCGGCGAAGGTTTACCTTGGCTGACAACGGGGAAGAAAAGCTCGCCCGTGCGGACCAAAGAGACCCTTTTATAGTGGCTGGCCAGGCCACGTTCGGGGGCCGAATGTGCCTCCGCATGCATGCCATGTTCGGCGGCCGAACATGAGGTTCGGCGGCCGAACCTGGACTTCCCTCACTCATGCTTTTGGGGGCCTAACGTGCCTCCAAAACGCATGCATGTTCGGCGGCCGAACTTGACTTTCGGCGGCCGAACCTGGGTTTTCCTCCAAAGACTTTACATGCAAAAACTCATTTAATTTCTTACTTAAAAACATGAAATACATGAAAACATTTTATAAAACCATAGCTTTACCCTTCTAGAGGTTTCCGACATCCGAGGTCCCACCGGACGGTAGGGATTCCGATACCGGAGTCTAGCCGGGTATTACACTAATCTTCAACTAAAATAAAAGATTTCAGCCTCTCATGGCTGAAACAAAAACAAAAATAAAAGAAAAGAAGAAAGGTAGAAGAAGAGATGTCAATTTCGTATGTGCCTCCCAAGGGGGGCTTAAAGGTTGCGTGGAGGCTCCTTATGTGTCTTTTTATAGTTGAAAGTGCTGTTATAGGTCATACTTGCTTCCTCATTAGTGAAGAGGCTGCCCAAAGTGCTGAAAAGGAAAGAATCGCGTTGCAAAACTCTCTAGAAGGAAGGAGACGTGCGGCTTGCACTAAAGAGGAAGATGTGCACGCGGCTTGGACTGCAGAAGAGGAAGGAATCAGGCATTAATGCATTCAGAAGAGGAAAGATATCTGTCCAGTCTTTCCTTTTTAGGTGGAGCCTTCGTTTGAATTTTGAATGCTGAATGAAGAAGAGGCAAGTGTATCTCCTTGAGATCTTGCTGCCTAAATAGGAAGATTTGACTGCTGCAGTGTGTGCATATCTTTGAATGAGGAAAGAAAGATTTGCGATTTGGATTTCAAATAATCTTCTGACTGAGCTTTCCTTATTTGCTTTTGCTTCTGCACTTCCCTTATTTGAGGACTTTCCTTTTCTGAAAACTTTCCTTATTTAGCACTTTCCATATTTGGCACTTTTTGGCAGTTTTAAGAGCATTTTCTCCAGATTGTCTCTTTACACCTAATATCTGCAAAACATGATTAAAACCACAAAATTAGATAGAAAAGGTGTAAATAAACATCAATAAGATCATGATAATATGGACTAAAATATGCTCTATCACTCATGCTCTATCACTCATGCTCATAAGTGGACCACTTATTCCTAGCTTTATTAAATTTCTCACTAAAGAAAGCAATAGGCCTTTTAGAATGTGATAACACTTCACCAATCCCAACTCCACAAACATCACATTCAACCTCAAATAATTTATCAAAATCGGGTAGAGCAAGAATAGGGGCAGAAGTAAGCTTATCTTTAATCACTTCAAAACTATTGTTGGTAGCGTCAGTCCCAGCAAATTTCTGCACTCTCTCCTTCTTCAAGCAATCTGTGTTATGAGCAATGATGTTGCTGAAATTTTTGATAAACTGTCAATAGAAAGTAGCAAGGCCATGAAAACTGCGAACTTTAGAAATAGTTTTAGGGATGGCCCAATTCTGTATTGCTTTTACTTTCTTCACATCAACATGTATCCCTTCTGCACTAACAACGAATCCCAGGAACAGAACGTGCTTCATCATATAAATGCACTTCTTAAGATTAATAACCAAATCACTTTCTTGCAAGGCTGTCATGACTTGATGGAGATGTTGTAAATGTTTTTCTTTGCTGCGACTAAAAATCAAGATGTCATCAAAATAAACAACCACAAATTTGCATAAAAAAGAACGCAAAACCTAGATCATGAGTCGCATAAAAGTGCTAGTGCATTCGTCAAAGTAAAGGGCATAACCAGCCACTCATACAAGCCTTTCTTAGTCTTGAAGGCGGTATTCCATTCATCTCCCTCCTTGATCTGAACTTGGTGATAGCCGCTCTTAAGGTCGATTTTAGAGAAGACTTTAGACCTGGATAACTGATCCAGCATGTCATCCAATCGTGGAATAGGAAATTGATATGAACTGTAATTTTGTTGATGACCCTACTATCCACGCACATTCTCCAAGTCCCATCTTTCTATGGAACTAATAGGGCAGGTACTCCTCAGGGGCTAATGCTCTCCCGAATATGCCCATTCTTCAATAATTCTTCAACCTATTCTTAGAGGATTTTACTCTCCTTTGGACTCATTTGTAATGAGGTAGATTCGGTAATTTTGATCCAGGAATGAGATCAATCTGATGTTGGATATCCCACAGAGGTGGAAGCTTGGATGATTCCTCCACTATCTTAGGAAACTCCTTCAACAGTTCTTTGATGGGTGGTGGTAAAGGTGGTGCATCCTCCATTGCACCTTTTACTCTCACCAATAAAGCTAGTGTGCCTCAAGATTTTTCAACTGCACCTGATAGCCTCTGCACTCTCGTGGAAACAACAACAACATTCTTCCCTTCCACTTTAGAATGTTTCACAGAATTGGAAGGCAAGATAGTAATCTTCTTTTGATTCCACGTGAGCATGTATGAATTCTCCTTCCCCTTATACAAAGCATCAACATCGAACTGCCAAGGGCAACCTAGCAAAATTTCACAACAATCCATATCTACAACATCATAATTAACAAGTTCAGTATAAGATTTACTGATTGAGATAGGCACGCTGCAGATTCTGTTGACCTCAATTGTCGAACCTTCCTTAATCCATCCGGCTTTGTATGGCGAAGGGTGCGGTTATGTAGGCAACTGCAATTTCTCCACCAATTGCTTAGCTATCAGATTCTCACAATTGCAGCTATCTATAATTAGCCTATAAATTGCCTCTCCTACTCGATACTTTTCTTGGAAAATCTTCCTCATTTATGTCTCATCCTTCTATTTTGTTGAGCATAAGATTTTCTTCACCACATAGGTGACTTCACCATCTGCTGAACCAGCAATAGATCCATCATCGTCATCCATTTCTTTCTCAGATTCAGCCACCTACTCAACCACATTAACCTGTTGGTGATCAGTATTAACTCCTCTACATTTTGGACAGTTGTTCGATCGATGACCAGGTTGCTTGCAGTGGTAACATATGTCTCCCATTGGCTTCTGATAAGGATTGGTTCTGCCTCCTTTTTCTACTGTAGTGGTGATTGTCTTTCCTTTATTGTCTCTCCTTTCTTCCATAGTATTCTGAGGATTGCCAGAATTTACAACCTTAGAAGGTTGCCCGCTGTAATTGCCTTTATACTGCTACGTCCCTGTCAAACTAGAATTTTTGTAATTAAAATTTCGGTTGTGCTGCTGTCGTGGCTGCCACTCAACACGCTCTTCTGTCCTTTTTGCCATCTCGATGGCGTTTGCTAAAGTAAAAATCACAGTTGGTCCCATCATACAGCGAATTTCATGATTTAGGCCCCTCTGATAATGATCAACTTGCTGGGCCTCGTTCTCACAGTTCTCACACCTCGCCTACAACCTCAAAAACTCCTCGATATATTCATCCACCCTTTGGTTTTCCTGTACACAATCATGATACCGGTTATACAAAACCTGAGCGTGATCGCTAGGCAAGAACCATTGTTCAATCATCTGCTTCATCAACACCCAGTTTCGTATGGGTTCCAGCCTCCTTCGATAGCGTTCGTTTTGAATCGAATTCCACCAGGTTGCTGCACCCCCTTTAACTTATAAGCTACAATCGAAACCCTGCGATCCTCTTCCACGTTCATAACTTTGAAGAAACGTTCAACCTCTGCCAACCAATCAAGAATAGATTCCACATCTAACGAACCAGAAAAGTTTTGAAGGTCCATCTTGATCTTATAACCTTCCTGATAATTCTGTTGGGGATTTATAGGCACAAGATTGGCAACTGGCTGGGGGTGGGCGGTGGCGGCGGGTTGGTGGATTCCCTGCTGTAGGGTCAACTGTCCGATCATCTCCCTCAATTCTGTCAAAGATGCATCAATCGCAGCAAGTCGCGCCTCTTGGTTATCTACCATGGTAAAACTTTGCTCTGATACCAATATGATAAAAGACTAATTAGACTCCGTTAGGAGTTTTAATCAATATCGTTTGGCTAAGAAGATATAAAAGAAAAGATAGGCTGAAAGATGAACAGTCTTATTAAAATTCTTCAAAGATTGAAAAGTGTGTTTCTAATACCCAAGGAAGACTATTTATAATAGAAAAAAACTCTAATTTGCAAAATTATAAAAATATCTAAAAAATAATTAAAATGCAAAATTGACTCCCTAAATGATGGAATTTACATATCAAATTTTCTGACAGGCTTATGACTCTAGTCACACTTTTGAAAGTCGTGCATCTCAAAATTCTCTTTCCGAAAAGCTATCGTGGGTCTCCATCGAACGTCGGCAGCAAAAATTAGGCCCGGTCAAAGTCTGCTGTAAAGTTTAAGGCTAGTTGTTTCGTGTCAAGAGAAACAGTTAGGCTGAGAATGAGGTTGTTGAACTACCATTGATTGCATTTCTTCAAGTGCATTCTGGGCCTTTTTAATTGAGAGTTCTGGATTAGGAGTGGTTGAATTGAAAATTGCCTCATTCCTGGTCTTCCACATATACCAACACAAAAAACTTGTAAACATGGATACTTTCTTATTGCATGTATTGTTCAAAGCCAAAATTTTATTCCACCAGTCTAGAATAGAGCCTGAACTAACTAGATTATGATTAAAACCAAGATGAGAGCCAAACCAAGTATCTCGAGCATGATTACAAAAGAAGAGGAGGTGCTCTACAGACTCTTCAGATAACTTACAGATTAGACAAAAGAGGAGAATCCACACACTTTCTTTTGAAAAGATTAACTTTGGTAGCTAAAGAGTTGCAACAAGATCTCCACATAAACATTTGAAATTTTGGAGGGATATTCACATTCCATATGCTCTTCCAGAAAATCTCAAAAACTGCTTGAGAGGATGAGGGCTTGTTCCTATTTGCAATCTGTGCCTTTTGTTTCTATACTGCCCTTACTGATGGTATACCATCCCTAGAGTAGTGCCAAACTCTAGAGGCCTCCTTATGCTCCACACCTATTAGAATTTTCATGATTTCTCCATATTTCATTTGGCTAAAGTTTGAGAATAGTAATGCTCTATCCCTTTGGTTGGTACCTGACACTATGAGATCTAATATACACAGAATAAGACTATCTAAGAGTTTAGAACTAAAAATTTTGAAATCAGGTAGTAAGGGGATCCATGATTCTTTTCAACCATTTAAAAAAGATGGCCCTATTATGTTCTGCTTGATACTTAGTCTTAAAGCCTCTCTACCCTCCAATAAGCTTCTTCATCCCTAAGATGGCCTACTATCTTTAGTTGCTTAAATTAGAGAAGGGGAAGTATAGGCCTTTTAGTATTTTTGCTCAGAGATAGGGGTGAGCATTCGGTCAGTTCAGTTCAAAATCGAACTGAACCGAATAAACTGAAAATCAAATTATGGTATTTATGCAAATCGAATTGAACCGATTTTGATCAAAAATTAAATTGAACTAAACCGGTCTGATTTAATTTAAATAATGAATTTTTAATAAGTTTTTTATTGCTTACACTTTATTTTTAATATTTTAAAATTTAATTAGAATATTTTAACCTTAATATGATTTAATCTCTCTATATTATTAAAAATAATATACTATTATCACTAATTGGTTCGGTTCGATTATTTTAATTTTTTCTGATCAAAATCGAATCGAACCGAAATAACAAAAATTCTTGAAATTAAAAATTGAACCGAACGAACAGAAATGAATAAAAAACCGAACTGAATTTTCAAATTAATTCAGTTCTGTTAGTTTTTTCAGTTTGAACCTAATAGTGCTCACCTCTATCTAGATAGCATTAGGAGAGCTGATCAGTTTCTAAGATTGGTTTGCTAAAAGAGATAGTTTGAACATAGATAGATCTTTAAAACTAATGCCACCTTTGCTTTTGCTCCAAGTTAATTTATCCCAAGCTAACCAGTGAATGCTTTTGTTTTCTGTTGAATGAAAATGAGCCGCCAAGCGATGAATGTCATCAATGATAGAGCTCGGTAGTTTAAAAATAGACATTATAAATGACGAGATGGCTTGGATAATAGCTTTGATCATAACTTCTTTCCCTGCTAAAGATAGACATTTGCTTTTCCAACCCTTTATCTTCTGAAGGACTCTCTCCTTAAGATATGGCTTGGCTCTTTGATTTTCCCCAAGAGATTGGAATACCAATACTGGAATTTTGAAAATTTATCTCAGCTGCAATTTGGTTTTGGATCAGTAGAGGAGTGTTTTTGCTGAAGTAAATATTAGATTTTCTCTGATTAATACGCTGACCAAATGCAGTATTGTATTCATCTAGAAGATGTTTTATATGGGTAGCCTCTTCCATTGTTGCTGATCTAAAGATGATTGTATCATCTACGAATAAGAGGTATGTTAGGGTAGGGCAATGTCTATTGATTCTATAACCCAAGATTTGATTTGCTGCTAAAGCTCCTTCAAATAATTTTGAGAGTACATCAGAGACAAAAAGGAACAGATATGGTGAAATTGGGTTACCTTGTCTGATTCCTCTTGGGGGAATGAAAGAGTCTGTAGCTTTTCCATTTATCAAAATAGAGTACCTGACAGTAGAGTTGCATTGAAAAATCCAAGAAACCCAAGAATAATTAAATCCCATCTTCTTCATAACACCAGCAAGGAAATCCCAGCTTACTGAAAGCCAAGCTTGATGGAAAAAGCTCCAGTTCTACCTTGCCTTCGATTATTCAAACTGTGGAAAGCTTCATTTGCAACTAGGATATTATCCTGGATGGTTTGGTTTGGTACAAAGGCAGCTTGGAGAGAGGATATAATGCGATCTAACTAGGGCTTTAATCTATTTGCTAACATTTTTGCAATGACTTTGTATAAGAAATTACACAGGCAGATGGGGCGTAGCTGTGCAAAACTCTGAGGATTCTTGACCTTTGGGATAAGAGCAATACCACATAATAGAACACCTGGATGCAAAAACTCCTATACCATATGCACCACATCCGTTTTAATGATTTCCCTGTATTTTTGATAAAAGAATCCCTAGTATCCATTAGGATCTAGTGCCTTGTAAGCTCCCAAATTAAAAATAGATGCCTTCACCTCTTCTTCTGATATTGGTTTACACAAGTCATTGTTGATGTCATCACTCATCACATTTGGAATTAAATTTAGCATAGCCTCAGGAATATTAACCTGCACTGCTTGAAACAGGTTTGAGAAGAAGTGAGTTGCCCCATGTCTTATGGCCCCATTATCTTCTTGCCAAAAACCTTCTTCATTTTTTTTTTTTATTTTCACCAGTTGATTCCTCTAGCGTCTCTAAACTGTTGTTGAATGGAAGAATTGAGTGTTCTTATCTCCATAGAAGATCCAACTAATTCTTGTCTTTTGGGACCAATATATTTCCTCAAGCTGCCGCAGCTCTTTTAATTCTTTTTGGACTAGTTCAATCTTTGTTTTTGAACTATCATGAGAAATAGAGGATTGCAATTCATCCAGCCTTTTGCTTAAATCCTCTATGCGCTTCTTTGAGTTTCCATTAACTCTTCTACTCCACTGGCTTAGAGCTTTCCTACAGGTCTCCAGATTCTGATTAATGGAGCTGGAACTAGTGTTCTGCCAAGTCTCTTTTATAATTGATTCACATTCACCAAACTGGGACCATCTAATGTTGAACTAGAAGGCTTTCTTGGATTTTGGTAGCCGAAGGCTTAGGAAGAGAAGTAAAGGTCTATAATCTGAGGCTATTAGCTTCTCAGGAATAAGTTAGAAGGAAGGGTATTGAACTCTCCAATCTTGGTTGTTGATAGCTTTACCTATACGTTCCATAATTCTGCTTTGGCCATGCTGTTTATTTGACCAAGTGAACCTATGACCCTTAAAATGTAATTACTCTAAACCATAATCAAACAGGAAGCTCTAATATTTTCTGGCTATCTGAGAATTAAAAATTCTTTCTCAAACTTTATCACATTGAGAACTGCAAATATTGAAGTCTCCTATCAACAGCTAAGAATTTATACAAGAACCCAAATTAACGGTTTACGTACTCCCTTAGCGATTCATTCCTTCCCTGCTTGACTGTCTCCAAGTAGCTGGTTTTCCTGCCAGCTGCCACTCCGGCTATGAACCGGCTAATGAAGACGTTAGCTGTAATACCCGGCTAGCTCAGGCATCGGCATTCTTACTGTCCGGTAGGGATCCAAGATGTCAGAGGTTTCTAGAAGGGTAGAGTGAAGGTTTTCTACAAGATTTTTACATGTTTTCCGTATTTAAATGGATTTTAAGGTGTTAAAGGAATTGAGTTTGGCAAGAAATTGCATAGAGGAGAATTACCAGGTTCGGCCGCCGAAGGTTGAGTTTCGGCCGCCGAACTTTGCATGGATTAGGAGGCACGTTCGGTTGCCGAAGGAGGTTTGGCCAGCCACTATTTAAGGGGGCCCTCAGTCGGTCAAGGGAGAGGTTTTCTGCTCCCCAGCCGCCTCAGGTGCGTTCCTTTCCTCCTCTAAGTGATTTGCCATATGTTCTTTCCAATCTTTGAGAGTTTTACAACGATTTCAGCATGTTTTGAGAGTTTTAAGTAAAAAGGTTGAGTTTTGAAGGTGTGATGATTTGGAGAGGGTTTCCTCCATTTATTCACGTTAGAACCTTCCATCCTTTTGTTTACAAGAGGATTATGGAGATTTCTAACATGTTTTCATGATTTTTGAAGGTTTTAAGGAGTTTTCATGGTTAGTTGCATGTTTTGAGTTTTTGAGGGTTTTGAGGTGATTATGTGCTATTTGTTGTTTTGAGTGTGTTTTGTTGGGGTTACAGGCTAGTTTTGGACCCCTTTGTGCATATACCTGAGTATATATGTGTTGTGGAGTGTTGTATGCATGTTTGAGTGGGTTTGGGGGAAGTTGTGCATGAGGTGAGCAAGGTTTTGCCTAACGGGAGAACCCAGCTTCGGCCGCCGAAGGAGGGTTCGGCCGCCGAACATGTTGAGGAGGTGGCTTCGGCTGCCTAAACCTGCCCCCGAAGGATTGGACTTTCGTCTCTGGAGGGGAAGTTCGGCCGCCGAAGGTGCCACCGAAGGTTAGAGACTTTCGTCTCTGGAGTGGGTTTCAGCCCCCGAACCTTGCCCCCGAAGGCTTCGGCCGCCGAAAGAGGAGATTCGGCCGCCGAAAGTAGGCGAGTTTCGTCTCTGGAGAGGACATTCGGCCGCCGAACCTGCCGCCGAAAGTGTCCTATCCAGCCTTCCTTTGCATGCTTTCTGTGTTTGTTTCATGTGCTTTTAGAGGGGTTTGGGGAGTTGTTTAAGAGTTGAGTAGAGTTATGATAGCGGAGGTTTGGTGCCTCATTTGCGTCCTCCATTGTAGGATTGGACTCGAGGAACCGAGGTGTTTAGCAGTCGTAGCTGTTTCAGAGTTAGAGGTAGCCCAGAGTTAGCCAAGCAGAGGCTACAGGTGAGTGGAACTAACTTAATGTTTTACATTGAGAAATGACACGATACTAGCATGATCTAGGCATCATAAAATGCCATGTTATATATTAGGTTGTGTTGCATTCGAAATCACGAATCTGATGCATTGCATAAATTATTGTTGTTGTGGATGAACGTTGGATGATCCTTAGCCCTTGATATTAACTGAGATCCTATGAGCTGAGGTGAGATATGGCATGAGATAGCCATTCCAGGTCGCTCCTGGATAGTCCAGGTCGCTCCTGGTACTACGATATGAGACAGTATAGAGAAGTCCAGGTGATAGCCTAGTCGCCCCTGGCACAGTTGGACAGGTTAGGCTATGAGTCGGATAAGAGAAGCCCAGGTGTGGCCTAATCGCCCCTGGCACAGTCGGACATACGCTTATGTATGTAAAGGGCTATTGGTGGCAAGTTCATCCTTAAGTTGATATGTTTGTGATGTGATGCATTCCATGAGAGCATATAATGAATGAATTTTTTTATTGTTCCTACTCACTGGGCTTTAGAAGCTCATCCCTCTCCCTTAACCCTAGTTTTGCAGGTGCTGAGATAGCTATGGGAAGTCAGAGTCAGCAAGAGTAAAGAGGAAAGTTCTGCATGTGTGTATGTTGGAATAGAATAGTGGACATGATGTAAATCAAAAGTTTGGTTGTAATGTAAGATATAGATATGTGCTGTCACCTTATGGATAGAATTGTGCAATGCCCTAATGTGTGGATAATCCCTTTGTACATGTATCCTGTTTTACGTTTCTTGATGAGAAATGTGCTGAACCAGGTTTAATGTATGGCATGTATAGAGTGTGATGGGAAGACAGGGTTTCATTCCCTTGCTTGACCCTAAGTGAACAGCATCCACTAATGTCAGCCCTGAGGGCTGTTCCAGATTTGTATGTCTGGGTGTCTGCTTTGGTTAAGCCTGGTTAGTCATAGAAAAGTTTTATAGTTTTATGTTCAGGTTGGATCATGTACAGGATTTTTCAGGTACACAGAGAGTATAGTCGGCTTGCTACGGGTCCCGGCGGCCTTAAGCCGATCTGGATCCTAGTGTCAGTGATGGTTCGGGCCGTTACAGAGGGATACCGGTTTCCGGGCTGTTACCGATTGGTATCAGAGCAGGGCCTCATAAGTACGGTGTGGGGAGTACAGTTGTTCAAGGATTAGAAAGAACCCACATCGGAAAGAGGTTGGTTTAGAGGTTATAGGAGGGCAAGCACAATTGGTCCAATCATGTCCACTAGGATAGGGTGTGGTGTTCTGTCCTGCATGATGATGTGGCATGCCATGACAAGATGCATGTGCATTATTGCTGTGTTCTATATGTTTTGTGGATTCATGTGTTACTACATGGATCATTTGATGTTTATGCTATGTGATGTATGTTGTTTTTCAGAGAGAAGCCAGATGAGAGGAACTCGTCGATCTGCACGATTGACTGGAGCTCCATTAGAGCAGGAGGGCATGGATGCCCATTCCCCTGTGTTGCCAAGGGCAATGTCATCAAGTAGAGACGGTACGTCAAAGGACCCTAGAAGGTCTTTTGATGAGAGTAGAAGGGGAATAGTTCAGAGTGGTATGACAGTGGGTGTGAGGGGATTAGAGGAGAGTGAACAGAGAAGAGATGGTGGTTTAAGTATGGGTATGTCAAGAGAGGATATGGGTGAGTCCCAAGGAGGCACTCAGGCCTCGAGAGTTGTCCCACCCCAGTATCCGCCCTACCCGTGGGGGTCAGGGTATCCGATGGGTGGTACAGCAGGTTTCCCTCGTTATAACCCCTATCCCACCTTTATGCCCTATCCTCCTTTTTACCCGCCATATCCCCAGTATACCATGTTTCCACCTTTCTTTCGTTACTCCGGTTCAGCCGACCTTAACCCAGGAAATGTTGCACCTCCTCCACCACTAGTAGAACCAGAAGCCCCAGTTGTGCAACCACCTAAGCCCAGTTCACCTGAAGAAAGGATGGTACAGATGACAGACGATTGGAGGTTGAATGGTCCCACATTTGAGACTGGTGATGACCCTGTTGAGTATCTTAGAATGGTTAAGCTGCTAACTGATGAGTTGGGAGCCAGTGAGAGTAGAGCCATTCAGATGGCAGGGGTCACATTGCACTGTGAAAAAGCAAGGGAATGGTTCAACCAGCATGTGGCTTCGAGGGTAGAAAGCTTATCTTGGGAGCAGTTTGCTCTTGAGTTTGTAGGAGGGGTTTTACCAGACAGGTCAAGGGAGAGTTCCCATGATATAGGAGATGTGGCACAGAAGAGGGAAGCTAGTGCTAAACTTGCAGGGACAAGTGATGTTAATCTCTCCCCTCTGCACGAAGTTGGTACAGAAAAGAAGAAGGGAGGTAGAGGCCTCAGAAGATCAAAGAAGAATAAGTTCTGGAAGCAGCTAAAGTCTGGTCTGGGAATATGTGAGGGATCGAGCTCTAGTTTGAGCAACTCTAAATGTCCGAGGTGCGGTAGGTCGATCAAGGGAGTCTGTCTAGTAGGGACAACAGCATGTTTCAGGTGCGGACAGGAGGGGCACATAGCACGTGAGTGTTCCACCGCGACTTTGAGAACACAGTCACAGCAGACATTTTCAGGTAGAGCTGTTCAGCAGGAGGCAGCCACATCAGACCCAATGGTACCAGGTATGCTCATTTTCTTTGAGTATTCTGATGTGTCTGTTTTGTAGACTCTCGTAGGATGTCTATGTCAGTTACGGTGAGAATAGCCGAGTTCGATATTCAGATAGAAGGTCGAACAAGGATCAGTAGCGAAGAGGTTAGCAAACGAGAGAAGAGCTCGAGAAAGTTGGTATGAGAGTGGTAGAAAGTGATAGAGTTAGAAGTTCAGAACGGAAGTTAAGAAATGCAGATTCAGAAAAGAGAGGTTAGAAAATTGAAGAAGAGAGCTAGAGAGAGAGTTGCTATGAGACATTATGGTCTCAGGTTTTCATGGCCCCAGGTATAGTGAGAATTGATTTCTCAAGAAGAGTAAGATTAAGAGGAAGTAAGATAGCTCCGAATACGAAAGAAAGAAGAGAAAGAGGAATAAGATAAGAGAAAGAAGAAGAAGAGATGGAGTAAGTACACAGAAAAAAAAAAGAAGCAGAAAAGGAAGAAAAGGGTAAGAACTGTAAGTGAACTCGAACAGAACAGAGTAAATAAGACAAGGAATAGAGGAAAAACCAGAAGAGGAAGTGAATCAGATCAAGTAAGAGAAAGAGAGGTTAACAAAGTTGGATGTGCAAAGTGAAAGTACGAGATGAAGGTGTAGAAAATCAATAAGCAAGATAAAGCAGAAGACTAAGATAGATCAGAGTAAAAGGACAAGAAGAAATAAGAAGGAGCTTAGACAGAGATTAGTCTTAGTCTGGGTTTGAGTGGTAGATGAGGCAGAGGAAAAGGGTGAGCCTTTTCTTCAGTCGGTTCCCGAGGGGAGTTCCATTAGCCTTAGCTTGGATCTTCATCCTGACTTAGTAGGAGGCTAACACATCGTACACGGTGACGTTAGAGACGTTCACTGGTAAATGTTCGGATGTGTATGCTATTGTTTGGACCCCAGTGTTTCGCTTTCCTTGTTGTTTGTGAGCCGTTGATAGAGTGGGTTTGATGACTTCTGGGCGTATCATGTTTTGTTGGGTCAATGGACCTGAGTATGATCCATCTGAAGCAGAGTTAGTTAGTGAGTTCAGTGCAGAGTTTATAGTGAGTAGATGCGATCCAGCTGACCTTATGGTTATAGAGTTAACTATTTGATGTCATTCTAGGGCGGATTGGCTAGCTACTCATAGTACTACCTGTGTCTATAAAGACAAGGTGGGATAGTTCAGAGCTGAGGATGGATCAGAGATAGTCCTTAGTAAAGACAGAGTATAGGTGCCTAGAGGTTTGATGTCAGCCCATCAGGCTCATTTTGTGCTCAGGAAAGGTTGTCAGAGGGTAGTCAGGTTAGGGAATCAGCCTCAGTACCTATAGCTAGTGAGTTCCAGATGTTCCCCAGACGAGTTATCAGGGTTACCATCTGTTCAGGAGTTAGAGTTTGGAATAGGAATGGTGTCTGGACGCGGACCCATTTCTTTCCTTCTACCCTACAGGATGGCACCTGCAGAGTTAAGAGAATAGTGAGAATAGTGTAGAAGCTTAGTAGATAAAGGTTTTATCCAACCTAGTACCTCACCCTGGAATGTACCAGTGTTGTTATGGGAAACGAAGGATAGATCCTTGAGACCTTGTTATAGCTGTATGCGGTTAACAAGGGTACTACTAAGGATAGGTGCTTTCAGTTAGGATTGATGATCTATAAGAACAGCCAGTACGAGTTAGTTGTTTTGTCCAGATAGATCGAAGATGTGAGTACTACCTGTGAGAGTTAGAGATTGAAAGCGAAAAGAAGAGTAGAGAAGAGAAGAGTAAGAAAGATAAAAGCAGACGAGACGGACAAAAAAAAAAAAAAAAAAAAGAGAGAAGTGAAGATCAGAGTAGCGCAGCGGAAGTTGTGAAGTTCAGGAAAGGATTCGGATATGGAGTATAGTGTTATGTTGAACCCAAGTGAAGTTTTAAAGTGACCAAAGGTGAGAAGAGTAGTGAAGGGTTTTTGGCGTCACTATCATAGAAAGAGAAGTGTGTTAAAGAGACCCAGGAGTTTGGTATTAGATTTTGTTTGCTCGTTTATTTGTTAGTTTTCAACATTCGAGGACGAATGTTTTTAAAGGGGGGAAGAATGTAATACCCGGCTAGCTCAGGCATCGGCATTCTTACTGTCCGGTAGGGATCCAAGATGTCAGAGGTTTCTAGAAGGGTAGAGTGAAGGTTTTCTACAAGATTTTTACATGTTTTCCGTATTTAAATGGATTTTAAGGTGTTAAAGGAATTGAGTTTGGCAAGAAATTGCATAGAGGAGAATTACCAGGTTCGGCCGCCGAAGGTTGAGTTTCGGTCGCCGAACTTTGCATGGATTAGGAGGCACGTTCGGCTGCCGAAGGAGGTTTGGCCAGCCACTATTTAAGGGGGCCCTCAGTCGGTCAAGGGAGAGGTTTTCTGCTCCCCAGTCACCTCAGGTGCGTTCCTTTCCTCCTCTAAGTGATTTGCCATATGTTCTTTCCAATCTTTGAGAGTTTTACAACGATTTCAACATGTTTTGAGAGTTTTAAGTAAAAAGGTTGAGTTTTGAAGGTGTGATGATTTGGAGAGGGTTTCCTCCATTTCTGCACGTTAGAACCTTCCATCCTTTTGTTTACAAGAGGATTATGGAGATTTCTAACATGTTTTCATGATTTTTGAAGTTTTTAAGGAGTTTTCATGGTTAGTTGCATGTTTTGAGTTTTTGAGGGTTTTGAGGTGATTATGTGCTATTTGTTGTTTTGAGTGTGTTTTGTTGGGGTTATAGGCTAGTTTTGGACCCCTTTGTGCATATACCTGCGTATATATGTGTTGTGGAGTGTTGTATGCATGTTTGAGTGGGTTTGGGGGAAGTTGTGCATGAGGTGAGTAAGGTTCTGCCTAACGGGAGAACCCAGCTTCGGCCGCCGAAGGAGGGTTCGGCCGCCGAAAATGTTGAGGAGGTGGCTTCGGCTGCCTAAGCCTGCCCTCGAAGGATTGGACTTTCGTCTCTGGAGGGGAAGTTTGGCCGCCGAAGGTGCCGCCGAAGGTTAGAGACTTTCGTCTCTGGAGTGGGTTTCAGCCCCCGAACCTTGCCCTCGAAGGCTTCGGCCGCCGAAAGAGGAGATTCGGCCGCCGAAAGTAGGCGAGTTTCGTCTCTGGAGAGGACATTCGGCCGCCGAACCTGCCGCCGAAAGTGTCCTGTCCAGCCTTCCTTTGCATGCTTTCTGTGTTTGTTTCATGTGCTTTTAGAGGGGTTTGGGGAGTTGTTTAAGAGTTGAGTAGAGTTATGATAGCGGAGGTTTGGTGCCTCATTTGCGTCCTCCATTGTAGGATTGGACTCGAGGAACCGAGGTGTTTAGCAGTCGTAGCTGTTTCAGAGTTAGAGGTAGCCCAGAGTTAGCCAAGTAGAGGCTACAGGTGAGTGGAACTAACTTAATGTTTTACATTGAGAAATGACACGATACTAGCATGATCCAGGCATCATAAAATGCCATGTTATATATTAGGTTGTGTTGCATTAGAAATCACGAATTTGATGCATTGCATAAATTATTGTTGTTGTGGATGAACGTTGGATGATCCTTAGCCCTTGATATTAACTGAGATCCTATGAGCTGAGGTGAGATATGGCATGAGATAGCCATTCCAGGTCGCTCCTGGATAGTCCAGGTCGCTCCTGGTACTACGATATGAGACAGTATAGAGAAGTCCAGGTGATGGCCTAGTCGCCCCTGGCACAGTTGGACAGGTTAGGCTATGAGTCGGATAAGAGAAGCCCAGGTGTGGCCTAATCGCCCCTGGCACAGTCGGACATACGCTTATGTATGTAAAGGGCTATTGGTGACAAGTTCATCCTTAAGTTGATATGTTTGTGATGTGATGCATTCCATGAGAGCATATAATGAATGAATTTTTTTATTGTTCCTACTCACTGGGATTTAGAAGCTCATCCCTCTCCCTTAACCCTAGTTTTGCAGGTGCTGAGATAGCTATGGGAAGTCAGAGTCAGCAGAGTCAGCAAGAGTAAAGAGGAATGTTCTGCATGTGTGTATGTTGGAATAGAATAGTGGACATGATGTAAATCAAAAGTTTGGTTGTAATGTAAGATATAGATATGTGCTGTCACCTTATGGATAGAATTGTGCAATGCCCTAGTGTGTGGATAATCCCTTTGTACATGTATCCTGTTTTACGTTTCTTGATGAGAAATGTGCTGAACCAGGTTTAATGTATGGCATATATAGAGTGTGATGGGAAGACAGGGTTTCATTCCCTTGCTTGACCCTAAGTGAACAGCATCCACTAATGTCAGCCTTGAGGGCTGTTCCAGATTTGTATGTCTGGGTGTCTGCTTTGGTTAAGCCTGGTTAGTCATAGAAAAGTTTTACAGTTTTATGTTCAGGTTGGATCATGTACAGGATTTTTCATGTACACAGAGAGTATAGTCGGCTTGCTACGGGTCCCGGCGGCCTTAAGCCGATCTGGATCCTAGTGCCAGTGATGGTTCAGGCCGTTACAGAGGGGTACCGGTTTCCGGGCTGTTACATTAGCTAAATCTCCAAAGCTCCTGATACTTTCGGCTTCCAGACTGTTGAACCACGCCCGTGCTAGCCCTGTGAGCGGTGTAGAGAGTACCTTGCACATCAAAGCATCCGATAGAGTCTGCAGCTCCATGAAGGTCTTATAGTTAAGAACATGCTCTCTTGATTTCCAGCTCCGTCGTATGCTGCCATAGGCAGCATCATGAATTTTTTGGGATGGTCTCTTGCTGTACCCATCTTGAGAAGGGCGAGGATGCAGGCAAAAGGGTCTGACTACGATCTTTTGCTCCCAACTCGACCAGAAGCTGTTCTTTCATTTTCTGCAGTTTTTGATCTACATCCTCTTCTTCTTGCCTAGGTCTTTTCCCCACGGGATATTCCTCTTTCCATTCATCGTCCTCCGTTCTCCTGGTAGTTCTAGCAGAGTAACTGTCTGTCTCGTCATTTTCTATCAACTCCCTCACCCTTCTTCCATGGACTCTGGCTTCCGGTTCTTCTTCTTCACCGGCTGTTCTGCCTCTTTCTCCGATTTTTTTGCTGTTTGTTTGAGGATGGAAGGTAGGCTGGGGTTCATTGGTTCAAGGCTCTTCTACTACAGGCAACGCGTTCGCTGGGGTATTGAGGCCCCTCTGCTGCATTATCTGTATGAGCGGTGTTTTGTAATTGAAGAGCCATGGCTTAGAAGTCCTGGTTGGATAGGGTAGCTCCGAGCACATTCCCTGCCGAGTTCGGCGAGGGGTTAAAAGGGATTGGTGGTTGATTATTTGGGGTTGCGGGCCTAGAAAAAGAAAACCGTTGCCCCTCTTGGGCAGAACTCAGGTCATTGAGGGTATTGGCAATGTTGTTTTCATTATGGTTGGCCATCGTGGATCTCAGTGGGTTTTGTAAGAATGGAACTCCGACGATGAAAAGATCTCCTTTGTTTCCCACAGACGGCGCCAATTGATGATCTGAGATCCAGAGAGAGAATAGGGTTTACAATAGTTGGGTAAGCTTAGGTGAGGGGAAGGTGCTCTCTCCCATTTATTCCTTTCCTTTTTGTTTGTTAGTGATGCCTAACGGCCCCCTCAGCTACAGTGTCTTCAATCTCTGTCATACAGGTCCGTAGGTACGAAACCGTCAGACGCCCTCTCTGCGTCAGGCGGCCATTTAATTTCCCTCGGCACACGTGTAAATAGGGCTGCGAGGTGATTGGAAGGATGGGCCGGTTATCCTTTCTCCTATCATGTCCCTGCCCGAACTTGATGCGAAAGGGCCGAGGCCCACGGGAGGCCCAACCTCAAGGCTAGGTGGTCCAAGCCGGCTCGTTGAAGAGGCCCCATAACCTTTGGATGAGAACCGTTATCATGGGTTAGGTCTTATATTGGGGTGGTGAAACCCAACGGTCATCAAACTCTATGAGAGTTTTCATTGTCAGGGTTTGCCTGGTATCCTGACAATTCCAGCTTAGGATGATCATGGTGATTATGGTGGCTTTTGGCCAGTGACCTTAGCCTCAGATTCACGTTGACAGCCCTGAGCTTCATGCACATCGTTAATAGGCTGTGAGGTACCAAAGGATTGAGATCTGAGTTAGTTCCTGGCTAAGTGTTTAAGTTTGTGTTTCTTTGGGCCTTTTTTTTACTGATGACTTGCCAGGAAGAGAGCTTACAAAGTTTTTGGATAAACAGGCTTTAGAGTTACAGGGTTGTAAATCTTTTAAGGACATAATTGGTATAGGGATGGGCTTTCCTTCCAGCTCAGCCCAAGAAAGATTAGAAAGAGAAAAAAGATTTGGGTTGGCTGATGGGTTTAAGGGATTCAGATTTGAAAAGAGTTCCTTTCTCATTCTTCGGGTCAGAAGGGTAAGGGTAAAGCTTTCTTTTATGGGAGGGTTTCTCATCTGGTTCAGTAAAGGATAGATTTTCTGAAGGGGTGAGCAGTATTCGGTTCAAACCAAGAAAACCGACTGAATCAAACTGATTTAAAAATTTAGTTCGATTTTTTATATATTTCGGTTCGGTTCGGTTTTTAATTTTAGAAATTTCGGTTATTTCAGTTCGGTTATTTCGGTTCGGTTCGGTTTTTATCAGAAAAAAATCGAAAAAATCGAACCGAACCAATTAGTGATAATAATATGTTTTTTCAATAATATAAAGAAATTAAATCATATTAAGATTAAAATATTTTAATTAAATTTTAAAATATTAAAAATAAAGTGTAAAAAATAAAAAAATTATTAAAAATCAAAACCGATCAAACTAAACCGAATCGAACCGAATCAGACCGGTTCGATTCGATTCGGTTTCTAACTAAAATCGGTTCAGTTCGATTTTCATAAACACTAAAATTTCAGTTTTTGATTTATTCGATTCGATTCGATTTTAAACCGAACCGACCAAATGCTCACCCCTAGATTTTCTGGGATATCTTTTAAGTCAAGAATCATTTGGTTTTCTATTTGTGAAAAGGTGATTTTCCTTGAAGAAGCCGATTTTTCTAGGATAAGGGTCTGAATCTTTTATATTATTTAATATAATTATGAAAATTTACTATCTGATAATTTAATGTTATTACAATTATTTTAATATTCTTAATTTAAAAATTGAATTGTCCTTATTTAAGTTATATTTTCATTTATTATCTTATAATTATTTCCTTAATTGAACTTGTTATAAGTTTAGTTTTAATAATTTTATATCAAAATTTGGATTCTTTAACTATTGAGGTATAACCTCAAATTCACATATTTATTTACTAAATTTAAATTAAAATAGATAACAAAATTTATTTTTGATTTTAAAATTTAAATATAATTGTAGTAATTAAACGAATAACATGTTATTTAATAATTTTATATTACTAAAATTATTATTTTATATTCTTCTTAATTAATATTTAATTTAAAATTTAAATATAATTGTTAAGAATTAGAAGAACCATCTTTATCTAATAATTTTACGTTATCAAAGATTCCTATTTTATGTTATTTTTCATAATTATTTAATATTTAAATTTGTTATTTTAAAAATTTGATTTTTTTCTAAAAATCAATTATTTATTAAATTTAAATTAATTTAAATAATAAATCATTATGAAATTTAAAATTTATTATTAAATTATTGTTTTATATTATTTTAAAATTATTTGATATTAATTTAAAATTTATTAACAATTATTGTTTATTATTTGAAAATTTTATTTTATTTTTATTATTTGTAAATGGTTGTGACATCATAACTCTATTGTATTTTGAATTACACTAAAAAGCATTTTTTTTTTTTGAAAATTACTAAAAAGCATATTTAATAGGTAAAATAAAATAAACTTTATTAAGAGGAGAAACACAACCTCATGAAAGGAAGAAAAGAAAAAGTTAAAATAAGGAGGGTAAAACTCCATAGGCATCTCTTTGTCTATTTTTTAAAAAAAGATAATGTCCAAATCTATTTAAGAGAACATAACCCTAGAGTTCAAAGACAAAACTAACAAAAATAATGTTGAAATAATTGCACGAAATTTAATGTAATTTCATCGGAAGGTTTATATTTACATAAAAATATGGATAAAATTTCATAAAAAAGTCTGGACAAATTAGTAAAAAAAAAAGCGCTAATAAACAAGATATCTTCTTTATATAACAAATGAGCACCTAAATTAGTCTGACGTCTAATCCAAAATAAAAGCAAATCATACTGTTATTAAAAGAAAAATTTGTAATCGATAATAAGTTGACCAAATTCAAAAAAGTTCTCATGAGCAGGACAAACTGCATCCACCATCCCTATAGAAACTACTTCAATATCCATATTATCTCTATTATCATTAATAAGCCACACAAGAGACTCACAAAAGAGTATAAGACTCAACCTTTACAGACAAATCACTACTAATAATATAACCCAAAATTCCTACAAGAAAAGAATATGTGGAATCATAAACAACAACTCCATAAATAACCTATCTAGAATGAATGACAAAAAACTCATGCATCCACATTATATTTCAATCTACCAAGAACATGTAATAACTACCGGATGATAGAGTTCGAACATTGTGTATATTGTGAGTAGTATGAACATTATTCCATGAAGTTAGAACATCTTCAAAAGAGAAAATAATACGATCGGAATCGACAGGCTTGCCATTCCAAAGATTCGCGTTCTTAACATTCTAAAGATTTCAAAAAACCATGCAAAGCTGCCCTAGTAAAACACAATCAGAGATATCCAAAATGTAATTAATGAAAATAGAAAAGCTCACACTAGATTGTGCAGGAATATGAACACCCAATCTCCTCCAACGCTCACTTGCCATAGAGTAATGAACCAAAGTGTGCATAATATCCTCCTCAACACCATAAATTTGACAACTGGGTGCAACATAAACTTACCTTAGAGGGTAGAATACCCCTTCAGAGTCATTCCAAGGAAATTCTATACCTTTGGAGGCACATATAATTTTCACAACTTCTTCAAAGTCCCTAGCACATAAATTGAGCAAGGTTACTATCCAACTGAACTAGAAGAAGATAACCTGATTTAACTGAATACAATCCGTTCTTTGTAAAGTGCCAAATGCATTTATCATTCTACCTATAGATACTCAAAGGAATGCAAGAAATACAAACAACATCAGAAGGCACAAAAAGCTTAGAAAGTAAAAGCAAATTCCAATTAGTATCTGTGTCATTGAGTGTAACGATCCCAAAATGGACCGTCACCGGCGCTAGGATTCAGGTCGGCTTAAGGCCGCCAGAACCCGTAGCAAGCCTGCTATACTCTCTGTGTACCTGTAAATCTCATACATGATCATACATTTTCTGTGAAAATAAAAACTCTTTTCTGAACCATGGCTCAACCTGTGCATGCATTATCACTGTACTCTGTACCCTGTACTCTGTACCCATGACTAGAGCTTGCTCTAGATGGGTTATCTCATACCTGTTAAGCTTGGTTTTTCACATACACTGTAAAACATATACATATACAGATCATGTACATAACCAAAGATTTACAACACAAACCACTAAGTCAAGCACAAGTCTAACTTTAAACACAACTGGCACATTTCTTAAATATTACATGTCCACTCTAAGCTTATTACAAAGCTCTTCTCTTATTCTGTACTCTCTTTGGACTTCCCCTGTACACTGTACACTGAACCTGCAAAACTGGGGTTAAGGGAGTGGGATGAGCTCTATAGCCCAGTGAGTAGAACTGAAAAACAAGCCATTAAAATATGAACTTATGGAATGCATCATAACACAGACAATCCATATCAAGGATAAACCTGTCACCACATAGTTCCAGTAAACCGTGCCAGGCCGTAGACTGGGGTCCTGGTCTTCCTGTATTGTATATGTATATGTGTATATAACACCTGTACTTACCATTTGCCAGGCATAGACCGGAAACCTGGTCTTTACTATACCTGCCAGGCCGTAGAATGGGATCCTGGACTTCCTATACCTGCCAGGCCGTAGAATGGGGTCCTGGACTTCCTGTCTAGAACTACTGGATCATTCAGCATTTACCCACACCAACAATATAACTATGCAATGCAACATCTTTGTGAATTCTAATGCAATCAACCTATTGCATTTTCATGATGCATGAAAGATGCTAAAAGCAGTTAATGTCTCAATTAAAACGAGTAATAAGTTTAATTCCACTCACCTCTGGCTGTCTGGACTGACTCTGCAGGTTCTGTAAACTCTGGAGCAGTACTCACTGCTGCTCTCTCTGGTTCCTCTGGTCTGTGTAAGCACAGAAATACTCAAATGAGGGACCAAACTAGCTTAAAAATAACTCCATTAAACTCCCCAAGAATCCCCTTAATCTCACTCTAAAACTCATGCAAAGCATACAAAAGAAAAGCTAGACAGAGCACTTTCGGCGGCAGGTTCGGCGGTCGAAAGTCCTCTCCAGAGACGAAACTCATACACCTTCGGCGGCTGAACCTCAACTTTCGGCGGCCGAACCCTTTCAGGGGCAAGTTTCGGGGGCTGAAAGGCACTCCAGAGACGAAAGTCTCTAACCTTCGGTGACACCTTCGGCGGCCGAATCCCCCAAACAGAGCCGAACTTCAAAACTCTCGGGGGCAAGCTGTGGCAGCCAAAGCCACCATGCAAGAGGTTCGGCGGCCGAATGCACCTTCGGCTGCCGAACCTGAGTTCATCCAGAACTCAGCTCCGACGGCACCCTAGCTCCTCAACCCCTTCCACCTCTCAAAACATGCATACTTCAACTCCTCAACACACATATACTCAAGTATATGTACAAAGGGGTTCAAAACTATCTAAAAACCCCAACAAACACATCAAACATAACACACAACCATGCTTTCATGCATAAGTCATCAAAACATCCTTATTAACCTAAACATGCATCTCTATCCAAACCTCCATAAAACTTCTATAAAACATTAAAACATGTTTAAGATCTTCACTTACCTCTTGTAAACAAGATTATGAACGATCTGAACAAAGAAAAATGGATCAACTCCTCTTCAAACTTACTAAACCTCAAAAACTTAGCTTTTAACTTCAAAACCTTCAAAACCCTTGAAAACCAACAAACTTCTGCATGAGCTGCTAAAAACCTTGCAGATGAGTCATGGGAGACGTGGCCTAACCTCTGGCAATGATCTGGAGGCAACACCTGTCCAAATCACTGACTAAGGAATGCACAATAGCTGGCTGACCAACTCAGCTTCGGCTGCCGAATCGTATGCAAAACCATGCAACATTCGGGGGCCGAACTTGAGCTTCGGGAGCTGAACATTGGGCACTTTCGGCGGCCGAACTTACCTTCGGTGGCCGAACCTGGCTTTTCTGCCTTGGTTCATTTCAACTCAAAACTTGGTTCTTTGTCACTTAAAAACATTAAAACTTGTTACATTACTTTAGAAAAACATAAATCTTACCCTTCTAGAGAATCCCGACATTCTGGATTCCACCGGACGACAAGAATTCCGGTGCCGGACTCTAGCCGGGTATTACATTCTCCCCCCCTTAAGAACATTCGTCCTCGGATGTTCCTAAAACAAACAGTAAACACATAAAAAGGAGGAAACTAACCTCAAAACAGATGTGGATATTGCTGGAGCATAGACTCCCGCGTTTCCCAAGTGCACTCTTCCAGATTATGGTGGTTCCACAAAACTTTCACCATCGGAATCTCCTTGTTCCTTAGCTGTCTGATCTGCGTGTCCAGAATCCGTACTGGCTGCTCTACATAGGTGAGATCCCCAAGAATCTCTACATCAGGCTCACTAATAACCTGACCCGGATCTGACACAAATTTCCGTAGCATAGAAACATGAAATACCGGGTGAATCCTCTCCATAGAAGTGGGTAATTCCAGCTTATATGATACATTTCCGATCCTCTGCAAAATCTCAAAGGGGCCAATGTACCGTGGAGCTAACTTACCCTTCTTCCCAAAACGAACCACTCCTTTCATTGGAGACACTTTCAGCAATACCCAATCTCCCTCCTGAAACTCTAACAGTTTCCTGCGAATGTCTGCATAGCTTTTTTGTCTGCTCTGAGCAGTTCTGATCCTCTCTCTGATCACAGGCACTGTTCTATTGGTAATCTCTACCAACTCTGGCCCTGCAAGAGCCTTCTCTCCTACCTCTTTCCAGCAAACAGGTGATCTGCACTTTCTCCCATATAATGCTTCATAAGGAGCCATCCCGATGCTAGTATGATGATTGTTATTGTAGGCAAATTCCACCAGAGGTAGATGCTGCCTCCAAGAACCGCCAAAGTCTAACACACACATTCTGAGCATATCCTCTATGGTCTGGATGGTCCTCTCTGACTGCCCATCAGTTTGTGGGTTGAAAGCAGTACTAAAATCTAATCTCGTGCCCATTGCACTCTGCAGACTTCGCCAAAATCTGGAGGTAAACTGTGGTCCTCTGTCTGAAACTATAGACACTGGGACTCCATGTAGCTTTACTATCTCATCCAGATAAACCTGTGCCAACTTATCCACAGAATAGTTACTCCTAACTGGGATAAAATCAGCAAATTTCGTGAGTCTGTCCACAATCACCCATATAGAGTCTATCCTGTTAGATACTGCCGGTAAGCCCACTACAAAATCCATAGCTATATTTTCCCATTTCCATTCTGGAATCGGCAGTGGGTTAAACATTCCAGCTGGCTTCTGATGTTCTAATTTCACCCGCTGACAAGTCTCACAGGCTGTCACAAACTGCGCCACTTCCTTTGTAATACCCGGCTAGACTCCGGTATCGGAATTCCTACCGTCCGGTGGAATCTCGGATGTCGGAAGCCTCTAGTAGGGTAGGAACATGTTTTCATAAAATGTTTTAAAGTATTTCATGGTTTTAAGTATGAAAATTAAATGAGTTTTTGCATGAAAAGTCTTTGGAGGAAAACCCAGGTTCGGCCGCCGAAGGTCAAGTTCGGCCGCCGAACATGCATGCGTTTTGGAGGCACGTTAGGCCCCCGAAAGCATGAGTGAGGGAAGTCCAGGTTCGGCCGCCGAAAGGCAAGTTCGGCCGCCGAACATGGCATGCATGCGGAGGCACTTTCGGCCCCCGAACGTGGCCTGGCCAGCCACCTATAAAAGGGTCCCTTAGGTCCGCACGGGCGAGCTTTTTCTCCCCCGTTGTCGGCCAAGGTGAGTCTCTGCCACCCCTCCCTCGATCTTGAGTGTTTTCCTTAGATCTTTCATGATTTTCACGGGTTTTAACTTCTGTTTTGAAGATCTGTGAGTAAAGAGCAAGTTTTGGGTACTTGGAGGTTCAAAGAGCTCAATCTCTCCATCTCCAAGCTAGGATCGCCTTTCCTCTCGTTTCTTCAAGAGGTAAGCTCGGATCCACCCTTGTTATGTGTTTTAAACAAGCATTAAGTTGTTTTATGGGTAGAGATGCATGTTTAGGCTTGTTGATGAGTTTATGGGTTTTGATGTTTTGATGAGCAATGTATGTTGATTTTTGTGTGTTTGAAGTGTTGTAGTTGGGGTATATGCTAGTTTGAGACCCCTAGGTGTAATGTATGATATGTATGCATGTTTTAGAACAAGTTTATGCATGATTGGTGAGTTTGGAGGCAAAAATGCATAAGGGAGCCAAGTTTCTGCCCTTTGGCAGAAACCAGGTTCGGCAGCCGAAGGCACTTTCGGCCGCTGAACATGGCTGGAGAGGCAGGCCTTTCGGCTGCTGAAGTTGCCCCCGAAAGGAGACTTTCGTCTCTGTTTGGGACTTTCGGCCGCCGAAGGTGCCACCGAACATGCATGAGTTTCGCCTCTGTCTGGGAGTTTCGGCCGCCGAAGGTGCCGCCGAACCTGCCTGACTTTCGGCTCTGGAGGGACTTTCGGCCGCCGAACCTACCGCCGAAAGTGCCCTGTCTAGCCATTTCTTACATGTTTTTATGTAATTGTTTCATGATATTTTAGGGGGTTTTTGAGGAGTATATTAGAGTTATGTTTATGTATGTTTGGTCCCTCATTGGAGTCCACCTGTGTAGGTTCGGACCCGAGGAACCGAGGACCCTAGCAGTGAGCCAGCTGCTACAGAGTTTGTCAGAGCTAGCCAGAGGTGAGTGGAATAAACCTTAAGTTTTAAAATAAATGAAATATGAATTTTGAGCATGATCCATGCATCATGAATGCCATGAGATATAGTAGGTTGCTGCATTAGTATTCACGAATATGTTGCATTGCATTTATGATGTTGATGTGGATTGGTTATTGAATGATCCTTTAGTCCTCATATGATATGATGATGTTATGGCATGATATGGTATGGAAGTCCAGGTTGTACCCATTCTACGTCCCTGGCACGATGTAAGAGGAAGTCTAGGTTGTACCCATTCTACGTCCCTGGCACAGTTGGACTGTATGACATGTTATGTTATGTTAAGAGAAAGACCGGTTGTACCCATTCTACGTCCCGGCACAGTTGGACTATGTAGAGGACTATTGGTGACAATACCATCCGAGATGTGATTTGTTGTGATGTGTTGCATTTCATGAAAGCATTATATTTTAATATATGATTTCACCATTCTGCTCACTGGGCTTTGTAGCTCACCCCTCTCCCCTAACCCCAGATGTGCAGGTACAGGGTAGACCAGGAGGTTAGCCAGAGTTTTGAAGTATGTCTATGTAATAGCTAGATTGTGGACATGACAATTGTACTATGATGTAATGTAAGAGATTTCAGTATGTTATGTAATGAGGTATATTGAGGTTATAGATGTGCTTGACCCTATGAGTATTTTATCCCTTTTGATACATGATCTATAGAAATGTTTTATAATGTTCATGGAAGCCAACTCATCTCATGTTGTATCGCCTGTTGGGGCATAGATGAGATCCCACAGAGGGATCATGATTATGATCATGACTATGTATATGTATGTTCAGGTTGAGTTGGATGTTTAAAGGAAAAGTTTTTAAATTTTTATGCATGTTGTTGATCATGTATGGGATTATATAGGTTTACAGGTTATATGTCAGGCTTGCTACGGGTCCCAGCGGCCTTAAGCCGATCTGGATCCTAGCGCCGGTAGCGGTCCGATTTTCGGGTCGTTACAGAATGGTATCAGAGCCCTAGGTTCATAGGATCGGACCTAGAGTGTCGGGCTCATAGATGTTATAGAAGGTCAAGCACAATAGGAAGATCATGTCCACTAGGATAGGATGTGGAGTCCTGTCTTGTATGATGATATGAAATGCCATGACGTTATGCATGGGCATTAATGGTATGCTATGCTATGTGATGTATATGATGAGGGTTCATGTGTGCCCACATGAACCATGTGATGCTAATGTTTGTATGATGTGTACTGTTTTTCAGAAAAACAGGATGAGAGGAACTCGTCGATCTGCACGATTGACTGGAGTGCCACCTGAGGATGAGGGCACGAGCAACCGTCCTCCTACATTGCCTAGGGCAATGTCTTGTAGAGCCAACAGAGAAAGAGTGTCAAGGGACCCTAGAAGGTCTTTTGATGTTAGCAGAAGGGGGACAGATAGAGGAGGAAGTTCTTCAGATGTGAGGGAGGTTATGGAAGAGGATCAGAGGAGGGATGGGAACCTGGATGTGAGCATGGAGGAAGAAGGGACAGGGGAGTCTCAGGGAGGCGTTCAGGCCTCGGGGTATGGTTTTCCACCCCATTATCCACCCTTCCCACAGGGTTCAGGGTATCCGATGGGAGGTACATCGGATTACTCCAGCTTTAACCCCTACCCTACCTACATGCCCTATCCACCTTTTTATCCACCTTACACACAGTACCCGGCTTATCCACCCTCACCCTTCTATCCAAACCCGGCAAACCCCACCTCGGGGAATGCTGCACCTCCACCTCCACCACCTACAGAACCAGCAGCCCCAGTTACTCAACCTCCTAGACCTAGCTCAGCTGATGGGAGTAAGGTAAAGATGACAGATTACCTCAAGCTGGATGCTCCCAAATACAAGTCAGGGGATGACCCCTTTGAGTATCTAAGAGTGGTGAAGACAATAACTGATGAGCTAGGGGCAAGTGACAGCAGGGCCATTCAGATGGCAGGGTTCACTTTAAAGTGCAAGAAGGCACGAGAATGGTTCAAGTGTTATGTGGACCCGAGATTAGACGGTATGACATGGGAAGAATTTGCGAATGAGTTCGCTGGATGGGCTTTTCCAGACAGTTCCAGAGAACTGAAGATGATTGAGTTTGAGCAACTGAGGCAGTCAGAGCACATGGGTGTAGAGGAGTTCACGGATAAATTCTTGGAGCTATTGCCTTTTTCGGGGCAAGCTCTAGATACAGATACGAAGAAAGCCAAGAGGTATGTTATGAAGCTGCATTCCAGGTACTCCTCGTTGATTCAGTCAGCTGAGAGAGAAAGTTTCCACATTGTGGTGGATATGGCTCGAAGAATGGAAGCAAGTGCTATAGTTGAGGGGTCAGTGAAGCAGTCAGTGACCCAGTCTTCAGGGGTTAAGACCCCAGGCAGAGGAGGACCAGGTTTCTCTTCTCAGAGCTCAGGTAAGAAGAGGTGGGATAACACCACCAGGAAGTCGAAGAAGAATAAGTTTTGGAACAAGTTGAAATCCGGTCTGGGATTTGGCGGTGGTTCGAGCTCAGGCTCAGATGGTACGGAATGCCAGAGATGTGGAAGACCGCACAGGGGAGTGTGTCGAGCTGGGACTAATACATGTTTCAGATGTGGACAGGAGGGACACATGGCTCGGGATTGTCCTAGAGCACCTTTTATGGGCCAGCCCCAGCAGACAGCTTCTGGTAGTGTGGCACAGCCAGCAGTTCCAGCCACAACTCAGGGCAGTGGCAGAGGTAGAGGGAGAGGGGCAGCCTCTTCTTCTGGTTCCCGAGGTGAAGGTCCATCAGCTCCAGCCAGGATCTTCACCATGACACAGCAGGAGGCTAACACATCCAACACCGTGGTGTCAGGTAATCTCGTCATTGGGTGTTCTGATGTGTATGCATTAATGGACCCGGGTGCATCTCATTCATTTATTGCTCCGAGAGCCGTTGAGAGGTTGGGTCTGATAGTCTCTGGGTTAGAGTGTCCCCTATGGGTCAGTGGACCCAAGTGTGACCCGTCAGTGGCAGTGTCAGTCTGCCAGTACAGTCCAGTTTTTGTTGAGGGAAGATGCCTCTCCGCCGACCTTGTGGTTCTAGATTTGACAGACTTTGACGTCATTCTAGGGATGGATTGGCTATCTACCCATGGTGCTACCTTGGACTGCAGGGACAAGGTAGTCAAGTTCAGAGATCAGGACGGGTCAGAGGTCGTCTTCAGAGGAGACAAGAGGGGCACACCTAGAGGTCTGATATCAGCTCTTCAGGCTCGTAGGTTGCTTAGGAAGGGATGTCAGGGGTACTTAGCTCATGTGAGAGAGCTAGACAGTCAGGTCAGGGAGCCGGCCTCGGTGCCAGTTGTCAGAGAGTTTCAGGATGTTTTTCCGGATGAGCTTCCAGGTTTACCACCTGCTAGGGAGATAGAGTTCGAGATAGAGTTGGTGCCTGGAACTAGACCGATCTCTATCCCTCCCTACAGGATGGCCCCAGCCGAGTTAAAAGAGTTGAAAGAGCAGTTGCAAGAGCTGGTAGAAAAGGGTTTCATCCGACAGAGTACCTCACCTTGGGGTGCTCCGGTCTTGTTTGTGAGGAAGAAGGATGGATCCCTTAGGCTTTGTATCGACTACAGGCAGTTGAACAAAGTCACTACCAAGAATAAGTACCCGTTGCCTAGGATCGACGATCTATTTGACCAGCTAGCTGGAGCAGGTTGTAACATCCCGGAAATCCGGACCGCTACCGGCGCTAGGATCCAGATCGGCATAAGGCCGCCGGGAACCGTAGCAAGCCTGACACAACCTGTAATCCTGTTTAATCCCATACATGATCAACAATACTCATAAACCTGTAAACATTCTCATATAACAACCAAGTTCAACCTGAACATAAACATAAACTTAACATAAACCTCCACTGGAGCCCTCATCAAAATGCTCCAATGGGGTATCTCATCATACATAAGCTTGGCTGAAACATAACCTCATATCTCATATCATAAAGACCATGTATATACAAGTGGGATTAACAATCTGCATTGGTCAAGCACAACTCTATCCTCAATATTCAAATTACATAACATAACTTAAAACACTTTTACATTATATCATAATACAATTGTCATGTCCACCATCTAACTATTGCATAAACATAGCTTCCATACTCTGGCTAACCTCCTGATCTACCCTGTACCTGCACATCTGGGGTTAGGGGAGAGGGGTGAGCTATAAAGCCCAGTGAGCAGAATAGAGAAAACATATATTAAATATTTCATGCTTCCATGAAATGCAACACATCACAAACATATCACATAAGGATGGTATTGTCACCTATAGTCCTCAACATAGTCCAATCGTGCCAGGGGCGTAGAATGGGCCTCACTGGTCTTTCTCTTACATACATAACATAACATAACATAACATTTCCAATATGCCAGGGGCGTAGAATGGGCCTCACTGGTCTTTCTCTTAACATAGTCCAGGGGCGTAGAATGGGCCTCACTGGCAATCCATACCGTATCATCATCATATCATACCATAGGAGGACTAGAGGATCATCCAATAGCCAATCCGCATCCACATCATATTATGCAATGCAACATATTCGTGAATACTAATGCAAACAACCTAAGATATCACATGGCATATATGATGCATGAACATGCTCCAAAAAGTTATATTTCATTTATTTAAAAACTTAAGGTTCATTCCACTCACCTCTGGCTGAAGCTCTACAGACTCTGAAGCAGCTATCTCACTGCTGAGGTCCTCGGTTCCTCGGGTCCGAACCTACACAGGTGGACTCCAATGAGGGACCAATCATACATAAACATAACTCTAATAAACTCCCCAAAAACCCCCTAGAACATCAGGAAAACATCACATAGAAATATGCATGAAATGGCTGAACAGGGCACTTTCGGCGGCACCTTCGGCGGCCGAAAGTCCTGGACAGATCCGAAAGTCAGGCACTTTCGGCGGCACCTTCGGCGGCCGAAAGTCCCAGACAGAGACGAAAGTCTCTTTTCGGGGGCAACTTCGGTAGCCGAATGCTGCCTCCACAAAGGGGGTTCGGCGGCCGAAGGTCACTTCGGCGGCCGAACCTGAGCTTCTCCAGAAGGGCAGAAACTCAGCTCTTTTATGCCCATTTCGCCTCCCAAGCTCAAATCATGCAAAAACTTGCTCTACAACATGCATACTTCACATACATCACACCTAGGGGTCTCAAACTAGCATATACCCCAACTACAACACTTCCAACAACACATAAACAAGCTACATTGTTCAAAATCATAACATAAACCCAAATATTCAAATAACCCTAACATGCATTTCTACCCCATAAATCTACTTAAAACTTGTCAAAAACATACATTGAGCTCAAGATCGGCTCTTACCTCTTGAAGATCGAGAGAGAGACGACCTAAACTCGGAGATCCAAGAAAATGAGCTCCTGAGTTCCCAAAGCTCCAAAACTTGGGTTTAAATGCTCAAAATTTGCAATGTGAGTTTAAAACTCAAGAAAAATGGAAGAGATTTGGAGGAAGAACACAAGATTTGCAAAGGGAAGGTCGGAAGCTTGCTGTGGCCGAAAATGGGAGAAAGCTCGCCCATTTCGGCTAAGTGCCCCTTTTATAGGCGGCTGGCCAGGCCACGTTCGGGGGCCGAATGTGCCTCCGCATCCATGCAATGTTCGGCGGCCGAACTTGACTTTCGGCGGTCGAACCTGGACTGCCCTCACTCATGCTTTCGGGGGCCTAACGTGCCTCCAAAACGCATGCACGTTCTGCGGCCGAACTTGACTTTCGGCGGCCGAACCTGGGTTTTCCTCCAAAGACTTTTCTTGCAAAAACTCATTTAATTTCATACTTAAAACATTAAAATTCATGAAAACATTTTATAAAACATGATCTTACCCTTCTAGAAGTCTCCGTCATCCGAGATCCCACCGGACGGTAGGAATTCCGGTATCGGAGTCTAGCCGGGTATTACACAGGTTGTTTTTCCAAAATAGATCTGAGATCGGGGTACCATCAGCTAAGGATAAGGGAAGAAGACGTGCCAAAGACAGCTTTCAGGACCAGATATGGGCATTTTGAGTTCCTTGTGATGCCGTTCGGGTTAACCAACGCCCCTGCAGCATTCATGGATCTCATGAACAGAGTGTTTAGCCAATACCTGGATCACTTTGTTATTGTCTTCATAGATGATATCTTGGTGTATTCCAGGAATGCAGAGGAGCATGCCCATCATCTGCGGTTAGTCTTGCAGACCTTGAGGGAACATGGCTTGTATGCCAAGTTCTCTAAGTGTGAGTTCTGGCTGAGGAGCATTTCGTTCTTGGGGCATGTAGTGTCAGTGAATGGGATAGAGGTAGACCCCAAGAAGACAGAAACTGTGGCTAACTGGCCTAGACCACTTTAGTGACAGAGATTAGAAGTTTCTTGGGTTTGGCAGGTTACTACAGGAGGTTTATTCAGGACTTCTCCAAGATAGCAGCTCCTCTGACCAGACTAACCAGGAAGAATCAGAAGTTTTTGTGGACCGACCAGTGCGAAGAGAGTTTTGAAGAGCTTAAGAAGAGGTTGACTTCAGCACCAGTTTTAGCTCTGCCATCTAGTGATGAGGACTTTACAGTCTTTTGTGATGCGTCCCGTGTGGGACTGGGTTGTGTACTGATGCAGAATGAGAGGGTGATTGCTTATGCTTCTAGGCAGCTGAAGAAGCACGAGTTGAATTACCCCACACATGACCTTGAGATGGCAGCAGTAATCTTTGCACTCAAGATGTGGAGGCACTACCTCTATGGGGTAAAATGTGAGATCTTCACAGATCATAAAAGCCTGCAGTACATCCTGAGTCAAAGAGATTTGAACTTGAGACAGAGAAGATGGGTAGAGTTGCTGAGTGACTATGATTGTAAGATTCAGTATCATCCGGGTAAGGCGAATGTCGTGGCAGACGCCCTAAGCCGGAAGTCACTAGGCAGTCTATCCCACATATCGGCAGAGAGGAGGCCAGTGGTGAAGGAGTTCTACAAGCTTATTGAGGAAGGTCTACAGATGGAGTTATCTGGTACAGGTGCCTTGATGGCCCAGATGAGAGTGGCACCCGTGTTTCTGGAGCAGGTGGCTCAGAAACAGCATGAGGACCCAGAGTTGGTGAAGATTGCCAGGACTGTTCAGTCAGGCAATGATAGTGAGTTCAGATTCGACAGCAAGGGGATCCTCCGCTATGGGAGCAGACTATGTGTACCAGGTGACATAGGGCTAAAAGGAGACATTATGAGGGAGGCTCATAATGCAAGATACAACATTCACCCCGGAGCCACCAAGATGTATCAAGATCTAAAGAAGGTTTATTGGTGGCCAACTATGAAGAAAGAAGTGGCACAGTTCGTGTCAGCCTGCGAAGTGTGTCAGAGGGTGAAGCTGGAACATCAGAAGCCGACTGGAATGCTTAACCCGCTACCCATTCCAGAGTGGAAATGGGAGAATATAGCTATGGATTTCGTAGTGGGGTTACCGGCGACGTCCAACAGAGTGGACTCCATATGGGTGATTGTGGACAGACTCACCAAATCTGCTCACTTCATTCCTGTCAGGAGTGGCTACTCTGTGGACAAGTTGGCGCAGGTATATGTGGATGAGATCGTCAGGCTGCATGGGGTTCCTGTTTCGATAGTGTCAGATAGAGGGCCCCAGTTCACCTCCAGATTTTGGCGGAGTCTGCAGAATGCCATGGGTACTAGGTTGGACTTCAGTACTGCCTTCCACCCCCAGACTGATGGACAGTCAGAAAGGACCATCCAGACTATCGAAGATATGCTCAGAATGTGTGTGCTGGACTTTGGCAGTTCTTGGAGGCAGCATCTACCTTTGGTGGAGTTTTCCTACAACAACAACCATCATGCTAGCATCGGGATGGCTCCATATGAAGCTTTATATGGAAGGAAGTGCAAATCACCTGTTTGCTGGGAAGAGGTTGGAGAAAAGGCCTTGGCAGGGCCTGAGCTTGTAGAGATTACCAGCAGGGTAGTACCCATAATTAGAGAGAGAATCAAGACTGCTGCAAGCAGACAAAAGAGTTATGCAGACATCCGCAGAAGGCAGTTAGAGTTTCAGGAGGGGGATCTGGTATTGCTTAAGGTGTCTCCTATGAAAGGAGTGGTTCGCTTCGGGAAGAAGGGTAAACTAGCCCCACGATACATTGGACCCTTTGAAATCTTGCAAAAGATTGGGAATGTGTCGTACAAGCTGGATTTACCTGCTTCAATGCAAAGAATCCATCCGGTTTTCCATGTTTCAATGTTGAGGAAATTTGTGTCAGATCCGAGCAAGGTTCTTAGTGAGCCTGATGTGGAGGTCCAAGAGGATCTCACCTATGTTGAACAGCCAGTACGGATCATACACACCCAGATCAGAAAGTTAAGAAACAAGGAAATCCCGATGGTGAAAGTCCTGTGGAACCACCACAATTTGGAGGAATGCACTTGGGAGACACGGGAGTCCATGCTCCAGCAATACCCTCATCTCTTTTAAGGTTAGATCTCTTTGTGTATATGTGCTATGTATGTATGTTATGTGTTATGCCATGCTATGTGTGCTAGTTGAGGTACATTCGGGGACGAATGTTCTTAAGGGCGGAGAATGTAATACCCGGCTAGACTCCGGTATCGGAATTCCTACCGTCCGGTGGAATCTCGGATGTCGGAAGCCTCTAGTAGGGTAGGAACATGTTTTCATAAAATGTTTTAAAGTATTTCATGGTTTTAAGTATGAAAATTAAATGAGTTTTTGCATGAAAAGTCTTTGGAGGAAAACCCAGGTTCGGCCGCCGAAGGTCAAGTTCGGCCGCCGAACATGCATGCGTTTTGGAGGCACGTTAGGCCCCCGAAAGCATGAGTGAGGGAAGTCCAGGTTCGGCCGCCGAAAGGCAAGTTCGGCCGCCGAACATGGTATGCATGCGGAGGCACTTTCGGCCCCCGAACGTGGCCTGGCCAGCCACCTATAAAAGGGTCCCTTAGGTCCGCACGGGCGAGCTTGTTCTCCCCCGTTGTCGGCCAAGGTGAGTCTCCGCCACCCTTCCCTCGATCTTGAGTGTTTTCCTTAGATCTTCCATGATTTTCACGGGTTTTAACTTCTGTTTTGAAGATCTGTGAGTAAAGAGCAAGTTTTGGGTACTTGGAGGTTCAAAGAGCTCAATCTCTCCATCTCCAAGCTAGGATCGCCTTTCCTCTCGTTTCTTCAAGAGGTAAGCTCGGATCCACCCTTGTTATGTGTTTTAAACAAGCATTAAGTTGTTTTATGGGTAGAGATGCATGTTTAGGCTTGTTGATGAGTTTATGGGTTTTGATGTTTTGATGAGCAATGTATGTTGATTTTTGTGTGTTTGAAGTGTTGTAGTTGGGGTATATGCTAGTTTGAGACCCCTAGGTGTAATGTATGATATGTATGCATGTTTTAAAACAAGTTTATGCATGATTTGTGAGTTTGGAGGCAAAAATGCATAAGGGAGCCAAGTTTCTGCCCTTTGGCAGAAACCAGGTTCGGCAACCGAAGGCACTTTCGGCCGCCGAACATGGCTGGAGAGGCAGGCCTTTCGGCTGCCGAAGTTGCCCCCGAAAGGAGACTTTCGTCTCTGTCTGGGACTTTCGGCCGCCGAACGTGCCGCCGAACATGCATGAGTTTCGCCTCTGTCTGGGAGTTTCGGCCGCCGAAGGTGCCGCCGAACCTGCCTGACTTTCGGCTCTGGAGGGACTTTCGGCCGCCGAACCTGCCGCCGAAAGTGCCCTGTCCAGCCATTTCTTACATGTTTTTATGTAATTGTTTCATGATGTTTTAGGGGGTTTTTGGGGAGTATATTAGAGTTATGTTTATGTATGTTTGGTCCCTCATTGGAGTCCACCTGTGTAGGTTCGGACCCGAGGAGCCGAGGACCCCAGCAGTGAGCCAGCTGCTACAGAGTTTGTCAGAGCTAGCTAGAGGTGAGTGGAATAAACCTTAAGTTTTAAAATAAATGAAATATGAATTTTGAGCATGATCCATGCATCATGAATGCCATGAGATATAGTAGGTTGCTGCATTAGTATTCACGAATATGTTGCATTGCATTTATGATGTTGATGTGGATTGGTTATTGAATGATCCTTTTGTCCTCATATGATATGATGATGTTATGGCATGATATGGTATGGAAGTCCAGGTTGTACCCATTCTACGTCCCTGGCACAGTTGGACTGTATGATATGTTATGTTATGTTAAGAGAAAGACCGGTTGTACCCATTCTACGTCCCGGCACAGTTGGACTATGTAGAGGACTATTGGTGACAATACCATCCGATATGTGATTTGTTGTGATGTGTTGCATTTCATGAAAGCATGATATTTTAATATATGATTTCACCATTCTGCTCACTGGGCTTTGTAGCTCACCCCTCTCCCCTAACCCCAGATGTGCAGGTACAGGGTAGACCAGGAGGTTAGCCAGAGTTTTGAAGTATGTCTATGTAATAGCTAGATTGTGGACATGACAATTGTACTATGATGTAATGTAAGAGATTTCAGTATGTTATGTAATGAGGTATATTGAGGTTATAGATGTGCTTGACCCTATGAGTATTTTATCCCTTTTGATACATGATCTATAGAAATGTTTTATAATGTTCATGGAAGCCAACTCATCTCATGTTGTATCGCCCGTTGGGGCATAGATGAGATCCCACAGAGGGATCATGATTATGATCATGACTATGTATATGTATGTTCAGGTTGAGTTGGATGTTTAAAGGAAAAGTTTTTAAATTTTTATGCATGTTGTTGATCATGTATGGGATTATACAGGTTTACAGGTTATATGTCAGGCTTGCTACGAGTCCCGGTGGCCTTAAGCCGATTTGGATCCTAGCGCCGGTAGCGGTCCGATTTTCGGGTCGTTACATCCTTCTTCATGGCTGGCCACCAATACACTCTCTTCAGATCCTGATACATCTTGGTGGCTCCTGGGTGAATACTATACCTCGCATTATGAGCTTCCCTCATAATGTCTTCCTTTAGACTGCTAATATCTGGTACACAAAGTCGACTCCCATAGCGAAGGATCCCTTTACCGTCAAATCTGAACTCTGCACTGTCGCCTGACTGAACAGTCCTGGCAATTTTCATCAACTCAGGGTCCTCATGCTGTTTCTGAGCTATCTGCTCCAGAAATACTGGTGTCACTCTCATCTGTGCTATCAACGCACCTGTACCAGACAACTCTAACTGTAACCCCTCCTCGATGAGCTTGTAAAGCTCCATCACTACTGGTCTCTGCTCTGCTGCTATATGAGATAAACTGCCTAGTGACTTCCGGCTTAGGGCGTCTGCCACAACATTCGCCTTACCCGGATGATACTGGATCTTACAATCATAATCACTGAGCAATTCTACCCATCTTCTCTGCCTCAAATTCAGCTCTCTTTGGCTCAAGATGTACTGTAAACTCTTGTGATCAGTGAAGATCTCGCATTTAACCCCATAGAGGTAATGCCTCCACATCTTGAGTGCAAAGATAACTGCTGCCATCTCTAGGTAATGGGTGGGGTAATTCAACTCGTGCTTCTTCAACTGTCTAGAAGCATAAGCAATCACCCTATCCTGCTGCATCAAAACACAACCCAATCCCACTCGAGATGCGTCACAGAACACTGTGAAATCCTCATTACTAACAGGCAGAGCTAGCACTGGTGCTGATGTCAATCTCCTCTTGAGCTCCTCAAAGCTCTCTTCGCACTGGTCTGACCAGATAAACTTCTGGTTCTTCTGAGTCAGTTTGGTCATAGGAGCTGCTATCTTTGAGAAGTCCTGTACGAACCTCCTGTAGTAACCTGCCAGTCCCAGAAAGCTTTTAATCTCAGTCACTGTAGTGGGTCTGGGCCAGTTAGCTACAGCCTCTATCTTCTTGGAATCTACCTCTATCCCATCAGCTGATACTACATGTCCCAAGAAGGAAATGCTCCTCAACCAAAACTCACACTTAGAGAACTTGGCATATAAACCATGCTCTCTCAGTGTCTGCAGAACTATCCTCAGATGCTGGGCATGCTCCTCTGCATCTCTGGAATACACTAAGATGTCATCGATAAAGACAATCACAAAGTGATCCAGATACTCGCTGAAAACTCTGTTCATGAGATCCATGAATGCTGCAGGGGCATTAGTCAACCCGAACGGCATCACTAAGAACTCATAATGCCCATATCTGGTCCTGAACGCTGTCTTAGGCACATCGGCCTCTCTGACTCTCAACTGATGATACCCGAATCTCAAATCTATTTTAGAGAAACAACCTGCTTCAGCTAGCTGGTCAAATAGATCATCAATCCTAGGCAGAGGATATCTATTCTTGGTAGTGACCTTGTTTAACTGTCTGTAGTCAATACAAAGTCTGAGGGATCCATCCTTCTTCTTGACAAAGAGCACTGGAGCACCCCAAGGTGAGGTACTAGGGCGGATGAAACCCTTATCTACCAAGTCCTGCAACTGGTCTTTCAACTCCTTTAACTCTGCTGGTGCCATCCTGTAGGGAGGAATAGAGATAGGTCTAGTATCAGGCAACAATTCAATTTCAAACTCTATCTCCCTACCAGGCGGTAGTCCTGATAAGTCGTCTGGGAACACGTCTGGAAACTCTCGAACTACTGGTATCGAAGCTGGTTCCCTAACCTGACTGTCTAGCTCTCTCACATGAGCTAGAAACCCCTGACAACCCCTCCTAAGCAAACGACGAGCCTGAAGGGCTGAAATCAGACCTCTGGGTGTACCTCTCCTATCTCTTCTGAAGACTCACTCTGACCCATCCTGGTCTCTGAGACTAACTACCTTGTCTCTACAGTCCAAAGTAGCACCATATGTAGATAGCCAATCCATTCCTAGAATGACGTCAAAATCTGTCAAATCTAGAACCACAAGGTCAGCTGGAAGGCATCTACCCTCTATGAACACTGGACTGAAACGACAGACTGACACTGCCACTGATGGGTCACATTTGGGTCCACTAACCCAGAGAGGATACTCTAACTCAGAACTGATCAAACCCAGTCTCTCTATGGCTCTCGAAGCAATAAAGGAATGAGAAGCACCGGGGTCCATCAAAGCATACACATCTGAACACCCAATAATGAGATTACCTGACACCACTGTGTTCGATGTATTAGCCTCCTCCTGAGTCACAGTGAAAATCCGTGCTGGGGCTACAGGATTTCCACCTCGGGAGCCTGCTGCTGAAATAGAGGCTGCCCCTCTCCCTCTACCTCTGCCACTACTCTGAGGCATGGCTGGAGCTGCTGGCTGCCCTATTGGCTGTACAACACTGCCTAAACTCATCTGCTGGGAAGGTGCCACAAAAGTCACCTGGGGACACTCTCTAGCAAAATGTCCTACCTGTCCACATCTAAAACAGGCTGAAGATCCCAACTGACAAGCTCCTCTGTGTGGTCTTCCACATCTCCTACATACTGGAATAGCTGTGCCAGAGCTTGAGCCACTACCCATTCCCAGACCAGACTTGACTCTGCTCCAGAACTTATTCCTCGCTCCTTTTGCCTTTTCCCATCTTTTGCTACCTGAGGTTCCTGCACTGGGAGCCTTAGAACCTGAAGCCTGTGCCTTTGACTGTTTCTGAATATTGGCACTAGCTTCCATCTTCCTGGCTGCATCTATTATAGAGTGAAAACTCTCCTTTTCTGCTGGAAGGATCAAGGAAGAATACCTGGGATGAAGTCTCATGGTATATCTTCTTGCCTTCTTCTGATCAGTATCATAGGCCTGACCCACATACTGAAGCAAATCCAGGAACTTATCCGTAAACTCATCAATACTCATTTCATCTGTTTGTCTCAGCTGTTCAAACTCTATTATCTTCATCTCCCTGGAGATATCAGGAAAAGCCCACCCTGCAAACTCATTAGCAAACTCTCCCCACAACATACTGTTCATTCTGGGCTCTATATAGTTCTTGAACCATTCCCGAGCCTTCTTACACTTTAGTGTAAACCCCGCCATCTCAATGGCTCTACTATCATCTGCACCCAACTCATCAGTGATCATCTTCACAGTTCTCAGGTACTCAAATGGATCATCTCCTGTATTGAACTTAGGAGCATCCAATTTCAGGTACTCAGTCATTTTCACCTTGCTTCCAGATGCACTAGGTGGAAGTGTTTGAGCAACAGGGACTACTGGTTCTGTTTGTGGTGGTGGGGGCACTGGTTCATTTAGTTCTGGGTGTGCTGCACTTGGATGGATAGGAGAGGGTGGATACATAGGATATGGTGGGTAATAGTATGGATATGGCATATGTGGCATATATGTAGGATATGGGTCAAATCGAGAGTACTTCGACATACCCTCCATCGGATACTCTGGATCCTGGGAAACAGCCGGATAATCAAAACCTGAGGCCTGAACGCCTCCCTGGGATTCTCCCATACCTTCATCCATAGACAGATCAGTCTCCTTGGCCTCCCTCACTTCCTCTGATCTACCTCCTCTAACTACCCCTCTTCTGCTCTCGTCTACAGACCTTCTAGGGTCTATTGACATACCTTCCCTGCTAGATCTTTGTGATCTTGCCCTCGGCAATGCAGGAGGACGAGCAGCTACTCTCTCACTATCTGATGGGACTCCAGTCAATCGAGCTGATCGACGAGTTCCTCGCATTATAACTTTGAAAACAACACATAACATAGCATATTAGCATATAAACATATATCTCAATCATAATACACATGCATATGCATTTCATAGCATCAAAAAGACAGGACTCAATATCCTATCCTAGTGGACATGATTTCCTATTGTGCTTGACCAACTGTAATCTCTATGAGCCCGACACTCTTTCTATAGGTCCGATCATTTGAACCTAGGGCTCTGATACCAATCTGTAACGACCCCAAAATAGACCGTCACCGGCGCTAGGATTCAGGTCGGCTTAAGGCCGCCAGAACCCGTAGCAAGCCTGCTATACTCTCTGTGTACCTGTAAATCTCATACATGATCATACATTTTCTGTGAAAATAAAAACTCTTTTCTGAACCATGGCTCAACCTGTGCATGCATTATCACTGTACTCTGTACCCTGTACTCTGTACTCTGTACCCCTTACTAGAGCTTGCTCTAGATGGGTTATCTCATACCTGTTAAGCCTGGTTTTTCGCATACACTGTAAAACATATACATATACAGATCATGTACATAACCAAAGATTTACAACACAAACCACTAAGTCAAGCACAAGTCTAACTTTAAACACAACTGGCACATTTCTTAAATATTACATGTCCACTCTAAGCTTATTACAAAGCTCTTCTCTTATTCTGTACTCTCTTTGGACTTCCCCTGTACACTGTACACTGAACCTGCAAAACTGGGGTTAAGGGAGTGGGATGAGCTCTATAGCCCAGTGAGTAGAACAGAAAAACAAGCCATTAAAATATGAACTTATGGAATGCATCATAACACAGACAATCCACATCAAGGATAAACCTGTCACCACATAGTTCCAGTAAACCGTGCCAGGCCGTAGACTGGGGTCCTGGTCTTCCTGTATTGTATATGTATATGTGTATATAACACTTGTACTTACCATTTGCCAGGCATAGACCGGAAACCTGGTCTTTACTATACCTGCCAGGCCGTAGAATGGGGTCCTGGACTTCCTATACCTGCCAGGCCGTAGAATGGGGTCCTGGACTTCTTGTCTGGAACTACTGGATCATTCAGCATTTACCCACACCAACAATATAGCTATGCAATGCAACATCTTTGTGAATTCTAATGCAATCAACCTATTGCATTTTCATGATGCATGGAAGATGCTAAAAGCAGTTAATGTCTCAATTAAAACGAGTAATAAGTTTAATTCCACTCACCTCTGGCTGTCTGGACTGACTCTGCAGGTTCTGTAAACTCTGGAGCAGTACTCACTGCTGCTCTCTCTGGTTCCTCTGGTCTGTGTAAGCACAGAAAGACTCAAATGAGGGACCAAACTAGCTTAAAAATAACTCTATTAAACTCCCCAAGAATCCCCTTAATCTCACTCTAAAACTCATGCAAAGCATACAAAAGAAAAGCTAGACAAAGCACTTTCGGCGGCAGGTTCGGCGGCCGAAAGTCCTCTCCAGAGACGAAACTCATGCACCTTCGGCGGCCGAAAGTCCTCTCCAGAGACGAGCCTCAACTTTCGGCGGCCGAACCCTTTCGGGGGCAAGTTTTGGGGGCTGAAAGGCACTCCAGAGACGAAAGTCTCTAACCTTCGGCGACACCTTCGGCGGCCGAATCCCCCAAACAGAGCCGAACTTCAAAACTCTCGGGGGCAAGCTGTGGCAGCCAAAGCCACCATGCAAGAGGTTCGGCGGCCGAATGCACCTTCGGCTGCCGAACCTGAGTTCATCCAGAACTCAGCTCCGACGGCACCCTAGCTCCTCAACCCCTTCCACCTCTCAAAACATGCATACTTCAACTCCTTAACACACATATACTCAAGTATATGTACAAAGGGGTTCAAAACTATCTAAAAACCCCAACAAACACATCAAACATAACACACAACCATGCTTTCATGCATAAGTCATCAAAACATCCTTATTAACCTAAACATGCATCTCTATCCAAACCTCCATAAAACTTCTATAAAACATTAAAACATGTTTAAGATCTTCACTTACCTCTTGTAAACAAGATTATGAACGATCTGAACAAAGAAAAATGGATCAACTCCTCTTCAAACTTACTAAACCTCAAAAACTTAGCTTTTAACTTCAAAACCTTCAAAACCCTTGAAAACCAACAAACTTCTGCATGAGCTGCTAAAAACCTTGCAGATGGGTCATGGGAGACGTGGCCTAACCTCTGGCAATGATCTGGAGGCAACATCTGTCCAAATCACTGACTAAGGAATGCACAATAGCTGGCTGACCAACTCAGCTTCGGCTGCCGAATCGTATGCAAAACCATGCAACATTCGGGGGCCGAACTTGAGCTTCGGGAGCCGAACATTGGGCACTTTCGGCGGCCGAACTTACCTTCGGCGGCCGAACCTGGCTTTTCTGCCTTGGTTCATTTCAACTCAAAACTTGGTTCTTTGTCACTTAAAAACATTAAAACTTGTTACATTACTTTAGAAAAACATAAATCTTACCCTTCTAGAGAATCCCGACATTCTGGATTCCACCGGACGACAGGAATTCCGGTGCCGGACTCTAGCCGGGTATTACATTGAGCAACTTAAAAATACTAAAATCCTCCATACCATCAATACATGGGGTATCCACAAAAAAGTTAACATCCTTATAAGGATCACCCCACACCTTAACTTGCCTCGTCTCCCACTCTCCATCGAGTACCTTGATTTAGAATACCCTTAGCCTGTAAAACACACTTCCAAACAAAACTTGGGTTAGAAATAACTGTTGCATTAAGAAAATCCATTCCAGGGAAATATGTAGCTTTGAGAAGATGAATAGGAAGAGATTATGGGTTGGAGATAAAACGCCAATTCTGCTTGCCAAGCATTACTAAATTAAAGTATCGAAGTTGCTGAAAACCCAATCCACCTCTATCCTTACTTAAACACATCCTATGCTAAGATAACCAATGAATTTTTCTAGAGTCCCTTCCATTCGAACCCTATCAGAAGGTGTTCATCATCCTCTCTAGCTCCTTACATAGATAGATAGGTAAAGTAAAAACACTCATAACATAGGAAGGAATAGCCTAGGCTACAGATTTTGATAAAATTTCTTTGCCAGCCCGAGATAAAAACTTATCATTCCAGCAACTCACATGTCTCTATAACCTATACTTTAAGAAAAAAAACACATGTTTTTTGCTCCTACCAATCAAAGGGGGTAATGTTAGGTAACGACCATGGTCTAGAGATTGTAAAGCACCCAAAACAAATGAGATATGAACCCTTCTATCTATGGAATAGTTTGAGCTAAAAAAGATACCTGATTTTTGAAAAATAACAGCTGGCCTGAAGCAGTCTTATAAATAGTAAGAATACGCTTAATAGAATCACACTCCATATCATCTGCTTTAAAAAAGAAAAAACTGTCATCAATAAAAAGAAAATGGAAACAATAGGAGCTCTACGAAAAATACGAATACCATGGAGCAGATCATCTCTTTTGGCCTCCTGAAACAACACTGATAGCCCCTGAGAACAAATAATAAACAAATATGGGCTGAGAGGATCTCCTTGTCACAAACCTCTTTTAGGCATAATAGGACCAAACTCGACACCATTCACAGTAATATAGTATTTAACGGAACTAACATAAAGCATGATAATGTCCACCCATCTATGGTGAAAGCCCATATGCAACATAATCAACCTTAAATAATTCCAATCCACCCTATCATAGGCCTTACTAATATTAATCTTCAAAGCCACCTCACCCTTCTTTCCTCTAACTTTTTTCTTCATATAATGAATAATTTCAAAAGCAATTAATACATTATCTATAATCACTCTATTAGGAACAAAAGTAGAATGAACTTGTGAGATCAAACTTGATAAGAGCACTTTCAGCTTGTTAGCCCAAACTTTAGCTAAGATTTTGTAGAGAACATTATACAAAGAAATTGGCATCAAATCCTTCATGAGATGGATTCTCTTTTTTTAGGATAAGGATAATAATGGTATCATTAAAGGACTCAAAAAAACTATATGTCATAAAAAATTATTCTGTGCCCATTTCTTAATTTTAGAGAAATAGAAACAAAAATATATTGTATTTTACTACAGTTAATAACCGATAGACATCCAAACATCTGAATTAAAATATTTGGTAAAATTCTAAATAAGTAAATGATAGCTGATATGCAGCTGATAAGATCTCTATCGGCTGCATTTTCTATCGACTGCATTTTCTATCGGCTCTAATTGTAGAGTTATTTTTTATCGGTCGGTAGCTGATTCAATTTTATTTTTCATTTAGACTATATTATTCTTTTTAAAATTTTATTAATTATAAATTTTTTCTTTAATTAAAATTTTACATTATTAAATTATTTAAAAATATAAAAACATATTAAATAAATATAAAAATATTATAAACGATAATTAAATTAACCATAATATTCTATCTTTATACAAGAAACAATATTTATATTCATAAAAAAATATATTTTAATTATTATATATGTTGTATAATAAATAAATATATATATATATATATGATAAATTGATACATATCATTATTGGTGATTTAATAATTAGGTATAATTTATCAAACATTCGGTATATATTAGATAGAACAACTCTCAGCTATCAACAACCACTTTCAATTACATACAACAGTTAAATCAAATAGGCCAGGCCTAATAGGAGATTATTAAAAATGAACTTCATCCCATGTTTCCCTCTTAATTAACTGACTAATTATATTGTGATATTATTTTTTATTTGACATATAATAATTTGATTTATTTTTATTCTGTAATTAAATTTATAGATATTATTAAAAAAATTATATATAATGAATTTGGAATTTTTAATAATAATAATTTTTTTTATATATAAACGTATATAAATTTTCATTTAGAAACACCGATTTTTTTTTATTGTAATAATTTATGCAAAATATTTACAATATTATTTAAGGAAATTGTTGGGGGATAAAATATATTTATTTAATTATATATTATATAGCACTGACATATGATAACGTAATTTGTTTATTTGTAAATTATAATATTTGGCATAAATAAATTAATTTAAATTTATAAAAATTGAAGATATTTTTATCTGTATATATCGTAAAAATGGACCCAAGGTGATGGGCCATGGCCCATCTACTTTATGAAACATGGCCCAGGGACTATTTTACTCATGTCTTGGTTCTAACCCTGTTCCAGTTCCACTTTATTAGTAGATAGAAAGCCTTCTAATAACAATAATAATAATTGTATATATTTTTTTCTTACCATTCACATAGAATTTAAAACTCTATTAAGGATAAACTACAAAGAGGGAATCAATGCTAAAATCTCATGATTTATATACATATGTCATATCTTTTAAAATTGTAAGAAAAATAAAGAATTTTAAATTTATTTTTTTTAATTAAAAATAAAGTTGGGTTTCAATCTTAAGAGACACAATCCGAAAATTACCCCACAAATGCACATATTCACATGCATGCATGCTTGAAGTTCAAGGCATTTGGGGAAGTTTTATTGACTGGGATTTGGTTGAGGCAAGATCTTGAGAAGTGGTTCTCATCATAAGTTGTGGAGATGGTATTGCAATTTGCCACATTCTTTCTCAATGTTTCCCCACCCTCATCATATCAACCGTGTTATGCAACATTTATCATGATTTTCATACTAGAGTTAGCTACCAACGTCCAAAAGCTGCATTTGAATTTTTTTTTTCTTCTATAGACCTGCATCGGTTATATATGGAGGTTATATAAATTTACTTTCACCGTGTTAAACATCGGCTATCACTCACAGGTAAATCATTAAAAAGTTATTATAGTCCATGTTGGTGGCTCAACCCTAAGACAGTGAGAAGCTGTTGAGCTCTGTGGTGTCATCCTTTGGTGGCTTCTATCACTTGCACTGCTCTTGAATCTTGCGGTTTCTAGGCACGCAAATTCACTTATGAGCTAGAGATGTTTCGACCGATTTCCCGGCTAGCGCTGTAACTCCGCTGCTTTCATCATGTGCCGGCGGTTTCCTAGAATTTTTGCATTTTGGAGCTATGGGCTCCTTTATTTGGCTGGGTTGCTGAGCCTCTTGGTCCTCGTTAGTTTTTATCATATATTAGTTTGATTAGTGCATTTTTGGATGCATGAAATGGAATTGATGAACGTTTTCCTTTTATAAATGAACAATGCAATTGTTTTATGCAATTATGCTTTTTTTTTTTGAAACAATGCAGTTATGCTATTTATATAATCTCACCCAAATCCTGATTTTTAACTACAGAGATATCTATCACTAAGAAGAATACATTGGTATATAGCTTGGCACTGGAAGCTCCATTGCAAACTCATTGGCCTGTTCTAGAGGGACAAAATACAGAACAAAGAATTAGCAGCAATGATATAGAGAATCTTAGTGTTTGCTCTTTGCTCAAATGGCAACATCTGTAACCTGTTTTGCAGAGCAGAAAATACTTGTCTGAGAGTGTAAGCCTAACCTATGCGGATCTAAGACATAATAACTATGGTGGAACCCATAAATGAGACCAGCATATTCGTAACTATGGTGGAACCCATAAATGAGACCAGCATATTCGTATCTTGACTTCTTTATAGACTGAATCAATGTAATAAGTACAACATCTTCACTTAAAAGAAATAATTATGGTCACGTCCAATTTATCAAGATAAACAACAAAAATGTTAAGCAATACTCGATCATCAAAAATTTATAATGCAGAGGGCAATGTTATAATTACAAGAAATCAAGTGAATAGCACTTCAAAAAAAAAAAAAAAAAAAAAAACAAAAACAAAAACAAATTCTCAACCAACAAGATTTGTACATTATAACCTTTCATGTGAACTTCCATAGACTTCATGATTTACAAAAATCATCGACAGAGCTCAGAACATAATCCCTGGATCTGAGACTTTGTTGCACCTGGCAGTGTGTATGAGAAGGATTTCCCATTGGTTGTGCATGTCAAATTTAGCTGGTTGCCAAATTGGTTAGACTGCAAGAACAACACATTCACAAAACATCAAACTCAGGCCCGTGCAAGTTACAGCTCTTAGAAACTAGTTTCAGTCAGTATCTACAAGCGAACATGACTTTTTCAGTCATTTGTTGATACTCGATAAGAGTCATATTTTGCTTCTTGTTGAAATGTCTACTATTATTGGACCAATAGAAGAACTAGAGCTAGAGCTCAGTTAACTATAGGTGAGTGTAATCTTCTATGATGAACCAATAAGCATTTTGTAATTAAAACAGCTTTTCTAACAAATCCATGGTTGTTCCTGTTCTGAAAATGAAAATAATATGGCTTTACTGCAGAACTTAATTCACAGAAATGAATTATGGTGTGGGTTGGGTGGAAAGGAAGGAGCATTAGCAGTTTAACACTCCAATAGGACTTACCAAGCATGAAGCAGGCCCAGTGTTACAGCTCCATTTCGCAGTAGGCACACAAGACAAATAATGACACCATGAACAATGTTCATTTGCATCAAATCCTCGAAGAAGCAGAACCAGACCAATAGTAAACCTGTAAAAGTTAGTTTCACAGTATTTAGATTTTATTGTGTACCAAACATTTAAAGGTGCAATTGAGCAAATATAGGAATCTAGAAAAGATAGGAAGAGCAGTCATCAATTAAACCATAGAATGTCAAGCTTTCTATTGAACAGTTTACTTGTGTAATTTTTGGGTCATAAAGATCAGAATGCCCTTTTCCTTTTCCGATTCAAAAAGAACTTCACTTAGGATTAAATTCAACAAAGAAACAGAATTTGCTGAAAGGACAACAAAACAAAGATGTTTACCCGACAATGATAATGATAAGAGAAATGATCCACAATATCCGCTGATATGATTTGAATTTAGATTTAACCGATACTGGAAGATATCCAGGAGGAGCATATCTTTGGCTAACCCATCCAAACTGTGGGCGAATCAGAAATACAAACCCAATAAAGAAACCAGAAAGAAATCCTCCGATATGCGCAAAGTTGTCAACATGCGGTAGAATTCCTACTGCTAAATTGATTGCAATGATGACCAAAAGAGTGATAAAAGCTGCTACCTAAAATTGCAGACGGAATTTGTAAGGTGATTGAGACAAACAATATAACCAGAGAGGTACTACAGTTTAAGTAAATAGTAGCAGAACTAGAAGTGATGTAGTGAGTACCTTATTAGTATACATTGACCAATTAGTAATGAGTTCAGAAAGCATGGCCCCAAGTAGCCCAAAAAGTGCACCAGAAGCACCAACAGAGATATTTGATTGGATGAAAAGAGCCGACAACAAACTCCCACCAAATCCAGAGATGATATATAGCAATCCAATCTTAACTGTAAAGCACCAAACAGAAATGCAGCAGAAGTATTAGTAAAAAAAATGTCAGAATTTATTATAAACAATTCATTTATTAAGGATTCAAATTAGCAGAAAACAAGGCGACACTAGTAAAGTACATATGTATAATGGCATGAAAGATATCTCAGGCTACATCATACATACACCTTATGCGCCAACAGATACACGGTTTCAGTGAAGAGAAGACCAAATAAATGAAAGAATACAAAAGAAAAATATTTGAAGGAACCAGCAAATTCCTAAAAATGGACCTAGAACCTGCTATTGAGAATAAGAAAGGAGACAGTTTCAGATGCAGACTTGTCCATGCAGACAATTAAAGGAGAAAAATCAAAGATGAATAAAAATGAAAAGGAAATTATTATGAGGCAAATGTTGCATTATAAACCATTATGCACTAAACAGTGGAAGTAACACTTTGACAGCCTAAAGCCAAAATAGTTGAAGAATTAGATTAGATGAGCATGAAACACGAACCAACATTGCAGCCATTAAAGATTGTGGTTTTGAAGAGTAAAAAACTCGGAGATTCTGCAATTCCTAAACAAAGTGCACTAACTAGGAGGCCACAAATCAAAATCATAGGCAAAATCTGCACAAAGCATTTGACTAATCATAATTGATCTATTTCCTTGTGAAACCTTAACTTTCATAATAAATTACAATTCCACAGAGAATCAATCTCACCTCAGTAAAAAGTTTAATTAGTTTCTTCCCTCTGATTATTCTTTCAAGTGTTTCTAACAATTTTTTTCATTTCAAACAAATTCACTAAGAATTAGTCAAATTAAAAAGTAAGATGTTATCACCTGCAACTCTCTATTAATTAACAAGAAAACATCAACTCCATTCTGCTACAGAATTTTAGCAGGTGATAAAACTTAAGTAGAAATGCATACCAAATCCAAATTCCTGTTCAAGCCGAATGCCAATAATTAACAGACTCAGCATATTTGCCAGCAAATGAAAAACTCCTGCATGTAACCAATTGCAGGAGAGGAGTCGCCATCCCTGGTGGTCATCAACTACCTTACTTACATCCAAAGCCCCCAACTTCTGCAGCCTAAAACAATTAACACTCGTCACTCAACAATTTCAACCACATAAATATACAAGAGGAAGAGATAAAACAAGCATACGTTGTCGAAGAAGGGCCGAGAAGTGGATTCTCCTTGAAAGGCTGAAAGGAAAATCTACCCAGAAAACGAACAGTGCAAGAGACAGTATTCTTGGGGCAATTATTGACATACATGGTGATAATGAACATAACGATATTGCCAATGACAAAAGCAAGTATAATCCAAGGTACCCATTTCTTGAAATGCTTAACTTCTGTGTACATCACTGGACTCTGAGACAGCAATTGAGGAGTGCCTGTTTCTACTGGGTGTACAACGTTGTATGCCCTCTTGGAATTGACCCTGATTTGTGTCCCCGCCGATGGAGGAGGAGCAGAAGGAGCAGGACGATGCTCCATCTCCATTGGATATGCAGAAACAAAGTGAATAATCGTCAATCAGCAAGAAGATGTGAAGAGGAGAATTCTGAATGTGAGAAGAGACCAGTGGAGTCTTCAAATGAGGGCGGGCAGTTGGTCAACGGTTTCACCAACCGAACCCATTACACGACAGAGACGCCGCAAGTTCTGACGGAAATTGCGTCCCGAAACTATCCATCTTTTCTTTTGCCTTTATATATATATATATATGTTTTTTTTACCAGCAAAAAGAATTTTGCATAACAGGGGTGCAAAATGAAGATGTTTGTACATTATTATTATTTTTATTATTATAATACACAGGAAGTTCGATTAACTACCTACCCCACCTCTGATTTTACCATTTTTTATATGCATATTTGAATAGATGATGACTTGAAAAGCGTTTAGCCAAAAGTTAAGGGTGCAACGTTGTAAAATTTCTATGTTTTGTTTTTTTCTAAATTAAAACTATATATGTTTTTTTTTATTTTTAAAAACTATTTTTTTAAAAGAGAAAGGTAATTCTCATTATTTAATCGTTAAAAAATCATACAAAATATTAGGACGACATCCTAAATAACATGGCTAGTGTATAAAAGTCAAATAGTATTTGAATTCTCAACCTATTTACTGTGTTTTATTCGTATAGAAGATATAGAGTACAAAATCTATCACATAGATTACAAAGGGACAAATATAATTTGGTAGAAATATAAATATTTAAAATACATTATATTCTTATCATATATCCTTATCAAGAGTCTTATCATCTATCCAAACAAACTTGGATTTTTTGCTTTTGAACCTTGTCTAAAACAAAATGGAAATCCACCTTTAAATGTTTAAATCATGCGTGAAAAGCAGACAAATATATAGCTCTAATATTGTCACACCAGAGATTGAAAATTTATTTAGAAGCATACCCAACATTTTGTAAAAGAGATTGTATCCAAGTAAGCTTTGTAATTGTCAAACCAATTGCCCTATACGCAGTCTCGGTGGAAGACTTGGCAACGACTTGTTGCTTCTTAGAATTTCAAAAAATTAGATTTTTACCCATAAAGATGGCAAAGCCAATTATAGATTTTCGATCGTCTAAATCAGTTGCCTAATCAGTATCCGTGTATACATTCAGGTTTATATCTGACAATTTGGAGAACAAAAGACCATAGCTGGCTGTTGCTTTCAAGTATTGCAATATGCATTTGACAAAAGTCCAATTCTCATTTGTTGGCGCATGCATTTTGTGTTGTAGAAGGACAATCTTGCGCAACCTTGTCTGAAACGGTGCACATAGGCGTAAGTGAGCTGGTTTGATTATGGTCAAGTGGTTCGGGTTGATTGGCATCGGGTGAGGCGGTTCGACTGAGCTGGTGTTGTGTTAATGATACGACACAGATTGGTGTTGGTGACAGTAGGGTTGTTGATGGGTTTGGGCTTTGTGTTGTTAGGCTCATGGACAGTGAAGAACTTCGTATTTGCAGAATGTCATTTTGTATAGAAGGAATAGATGAATGACTACATTTTAGGTTGAAACTAATAATTCCAGTACTGTGTTGCTGAAACGTTGGAATAGGTGGTAACGGTATGAATGTAGGCTGCTTTGCAATTGTGGTACCATTATCATCAAGCTTCTGAAAGGGGAACACCTGTCCATAAAACAAAACATGATGTGAGATGAATTTTCAATCAGAGAAAAGCTCAAGACAAACATAACTTTTGTAAATTTTGCTATATCCAAGAAAAGCACATTTATATGATTTAGGAGCTAATTTATGAGGAGCATAAGATTTCAACCATAGATAACACAAAGACCAAAAAACACGTAATTCATTGTAATTAGGCTTTACATGAAATAAAAGCTCAAAAGGAGTTTGAATAGAATTATGTGTTGACGGAAGGCGATTTATAGTATAAGTGGCAGTGTCAAAAGCATAAGTCTAGTATGAATAAGGAATAGATGCATTATGTAACAAATCCCTTCCTAACTCTACAATGTGCTTGTGTTTTCTTTCTGCACAACCATTTTGTTCAGGCATATAGAGACAAGACACTTGTTGAACAATACCATTATCGTTAAGATATTTGACCAAAGATTGAAACTCACCACCCCAATCTGATTGAAAGCTTTTAATTATAACTCCAAAATATTTTTGGACCAATTTTTGAAATTGAATAAACATAAGAAAAACTTCAGATTTCTGTTTAAGAAAATATTATAAGGAAATCCAGAGATTACTGCAATCCAAAATTATGCAGCGAAAAAATAAAATATCTCTATTTCCTCTTCAGGATCCGAGTGCTTCGTTTAATTCGAAAGGAAGGATAAGAGACTAACCTTTTAGACTTGACAAAAAGAAATTGTTCCGGACTGATGGTGCTGCTTCTAAAACGAACACCCTCAATGGTATCCATATAAACATTTCCGTCTGGAAATGTAATACCCGGCTAGACTCCGGTATCGGAATCCCTACCGTCCGGTGGGACCTCGGATGTCGGAAACCTCTAGAAGGGTAAAGCTATGGTTTTATAAAATGTTTTCATGTATTTCATGTTTTTAAGTAAGAAATTAAATGAGTTTTTGCATGTAAAGTCTTTGGAGGAAAACCCAGGTTCGGCCGCCGAAAGTCAAGTTCGGCCGCCGAACATGCATGCGTTTTGGAGGCACGTTAGGCCCCCGAAAGCATGAGTGAGGGAAGTCCAGGTTCGGCCGCCGAACCTCATGTTCGGCCGCCGAACATGGCATGCATGCGGAGGCACATTCGGCCCCCGAACGTGGCCTGGCCAGCCACTATAAAAGGGTCTCTTTGGTCCGCACGGGCGAGCTTTTCTTCCCCGTTGTCAGCCAAGGTAAACCTTCGCCGCCCCTCACCAATCTTGAGCATTTTCCTTCAATCTTTCACGTTTTTAACAAGTTTATAACTTTGTTTTGAAGATTTACAAGTTTTAAGCACGTTTGAGTACTTTGAGGTTCAAGGAGCTCAATCCTCCCATCTTTGAGTCAAGGTCGTTTTCCTCTCGATCTTCAAGAGGTAAGGGTCGATCTTGAACTCTTGTTATGTTTTAAATAAGTTTTATGCAAGATCTATGGGTTAGAATGCATGTTTAGGTTATGTGTATGTTTATGGGTATAAAGTATGTTTTTGAACAATGTATGTTGGAAATGTGTTGTTTGAAGTGTTGTAGTTGGGGTATATTATAGTTTGAGACCCCTAGGTGTGATGTATGATGTGTATGCATGTGTAGAAACAAGTTTATGCATGTTTTGAGGCGTTTTGGAGGCTTTGGACACAAGGGAGCCAAGTTTCTGCCCTTCGGCAGAAACTCAGGTTCGGCCGCCGAAGTGACTTTCGGCTGCCGAACCCCCTTGTGGAGGCAGTTTCGGCTGCCGAAGCCTGCCCCCGAAACTCAAGTTTCGTCTCTGTCTGGGAGGTTCGGCCGCCGAAAGTGCCGCCGAACCTGCATGACTTTCGGCTGCAGAGGGACTTTCGGCCGCCGAACCTGCCGCCGAAAGTGCCCTGTTTAGCCGTTTCTTGCATGATTTCATGTGATGTTTCAGGATGTTTTAGGGGGGTCTTTGGGGGGTATTTTGGAGTCATGTTCACGTATGTTTGGTGCCTCATTTGCGTCCACCTGTGTAGGTTCGGACCCGAGGAACCGAGACCCCCGATTGTGAGATAGTCGTTCAGAGTTCGTTGTTAAAGCTTCAGTTACCAGGTGAGTGGAACAACCCCTTAAGCTTTAAAGTAAAGGAATAAATGAATGAATCATAAAGCATTGCCCATGCATCATTATGCTATGCAATATTAGGTTGTATGCATTAGAATTCACGAATATGTTGCATTGCATACTTTGTTGTTGATGTGGATGAATGTTGAATGATCCATTAGCCCTTGTATGTCATGATAGCCTATGTGAGTCCAGGTGTGCCTGTTACGGCTCTACGCCCCTGGCACTATGACTGATTATGAAAGTCCGGGTGTGCCTGCTACGGCTCTACGCCCCCGGCATGTATAAGTAAGAAAGATTGGGGCTAAATGGTGACAAGTTCATCCTTGTTGTGAAATGTTTGTGTTATGGCGCATACATGAAAGCATGAATAAGAAAAGAAAGAAAAAGCTAAATGATAATAATAATAATAAAATGAATAATAATATACCTAAAAATGGAGGAATTAAAACAAATGTTTTTAGTTTCTGCTCACTGGGCTCTAGCAGCTCACCCCACTCCCTTTATCCCCAAAGTTGCAGGTACAGGATAGATCAAGAAGTCGGCTAGAGTGAAGTCAAGCCTTGCATGTTGTAATAGATAGTAGTGGACATGAATATGATGTAATGAGTAATCATGACTATGTACTGTAATGAATGTTTTGATGATGATGATACCCCATTGGAGTATTTGATGAGGACTCCAGTGTGGGGTTTATGTATGATTTTGTGCATGCACAGGTTTTGCTTGGATAAGAGAAAAGAAAAATTATTACAGATCATGTATATGTTGTTATGTATGGGATTCCACAGGTTTACAGGAGGTATGTAGGCTTGCTACGGGTCCCGGCGGCCTTAAGCCGATCTGGATCCTAGCGCCGGTAACGGGTCGGATTTCCGGGTCGTTACAGAGTGGTATCAGAGCCCTAGGTTCATATGGTCGGACCTAGAGTGTCGGGCTCATAGATGTTCTAGAAGGTCAAGCACACTAGGAAAAATCATGTCCACTAGGATAGGATGTAGAGTCCTGTCTATATGATGATATGATATGCCATGATGATATGCATGTGCATAAATGCTATGATATGATGCTATGTATGTGATGAGGGTTCATGTGTTTCCACATGAACCATATGATGCTAATGATTGTTTATGCTATGTGCTGTTTTTCAGAAGAGAGAATGAGAGGAACTCGTCGATCTGCACGATTGACTGGAGCGCCACCTCAGGATGAGGGCGCTGATGCCCGTCCTTCAGCTTTGCCTAGGGCAATGTCCAGTAGGTCCAACAGAGACAGAGTAGCTAGAGACCCTAGAAGGTCTTTGGATCTGGGTAGAAGCAGATCAGTAAGGGGAACAGTGCAGGGAGGAATGTCTGAGGACATGGAAGTAGATCAGAGGAGGGATGGCAATCTCGGTGTGAGCATGCCGGAAGAGGGCATGGGAGAATCAGAAGGAGGCACTCAGGCCTCGAGTTATGTCCAGCCACATCACTACCCACCCTATTCACACCATCCAGGGTATTCGATGGGAGGTACATCGGATAACCTCAGTTTTAGCCCTTATCCTCCACATATACCATACCCACCTTACTACCCACCATACTCTCAGTACCCCATGTACCCACCTCCACCTCCCTATACCAGTACAGCAAACCCTACCCCAGGGGATGTTGCACCTCCACCACCACCAGTACCTACTGTCCCGGAAACACAAGTACCCAAACCTACCTCATCTAGAGGGAGCAAGGTCAAGATGACCGATTACATGAAGTTGGGTGCTCCTCAGTACAGAGCAGGTGATGACCCATTTGAGTATCTGAACAGGGTCAAGACTATTACAGATGAGATAGGGGCTGATGATAGTAGAGCCATTCAGATGGCTGGGTTCACACTGGAGTGCAAGAAGGCACGTAGTTGGTTTAAGAACTATGTGAACCCGAGAGCGGACAGTATGTCCTGGGAGGAGTTCGCAAATGAGTTTGCAGGATGGGCTTTCCCTGAGAGCTCTAGAGAGCAGAAGATGATAGAATTCGAGCAGTTGAGGCAAACTGATCAGATGAGTGTGGAGGAGTACACAGACAGGTTCCTGGAGTTGCTGCCATATGCTGGGCTGAATTTGGACACAGATCAAAAGAAGTCAAGTAGATATATTATGAGGCTGCACTCCAGGTATTCCTCTTTGGTACAGTCAGCAGAGAGGGAGAGTTTCCATGCCATAGTGGATATGGCTAGGAGAATGGAGGCTAGTGCTATCGTTGAGGGGAAGGTAAAACAGTCAGTGGCACAGTCTTCTGGTTCCAAGACCCCAGGTGGGGAAAGGTTAGACTCTTCTTCTCTGAGTACAGCAGTTGCAGGAAATAAGAAGTGGGACAGAGGTCACAGAAAATCTAAGAAGAATAAGTTCTGGAACAAGATCAAGTCAGGTCTGGGTTTAGGCAGTGGCTCAAGCTCTGGCGCAGAGGTTACAGCATGTATGAGATGTGGGAGACCACACAAAGGAGTATGTCTGGCAGGGACAAACACATGTTTCAGGTGCGGACAGGCGGGTCATTTGGCTCGAGATTGTCCTAGAGCAGCCTTTGCAGCACCGTCTCAGCAGACAGCCTCCGACAGTGTGGTGCAGCCAGTAGCTCCAGCCGCAACACAGGCCAGTGGCAGAGGCAGGGGGAGAGGGTCAGCCTCTTCATCAGCAGGATACAGAGGTGAAGGTCCATCAGCTCCGGCACGGATCTTCACTATGACTCAGCAGGAGGCCAGCACATCCAACACCGTGGTGGCAGGTAATCTCATCGTTGGTTGTTCTGATGTGTATGCCTTAATGGACCCGGGTGCATCTCATTCTTTTATTGCTCCGAGAGTCGTGGAGAGGGTAGGATTGATGGTCTCTGGGTTAGAGTGTCCCCTATGGGTCAGTGGACCCAAGTGTGACCCGTCAGTGGCAGAGGCAGTCTGCCAATATAGTCCAGTTTTCATAGAGGGAAGATGCCTTTCCGCCGACCTCGTGGTTCTAGATTTGACAGATTTTGACGTCATTCTAGGGATGGATTGGTTATCGACCCATGGTGCTACCTTGGACTGTAGAGACAAGGTAGTCAGATTCAGAGATCAGGATGGGTCAGAGGTCGTCTTCAGAGGAGACAAGAGGGGTACACCTAGAGGTCTGATCTCAGCTCTTCAGGCTCGTAGGTTGCTCAGGAGGGGATGTCAGGGGTTTCTAGCTCATGTGAGAGAGTTAGATAGTCATGTCAGAGAGCCCGCCTCAGTGCCTGTGGTGAGTGAGTTCTTAGATGTTTTCCCAGACGAGCTGCCAGGGTTACCACCTGCTAGGGAGATAGAGTTCGAGATTGAGTTAATGCCTGGTACCAGACCGATCTCTATCCCTCCCTACAGGATGGCACCAGCTGAATTGAAAGAACTGAAGGAACAGTTGCAAGAGCTGGTAGATAAGGGTTTCATCCGACCGAGTACTTCACCTTGGGGTGCTCCGGTTTTGTTTGTAAGGAAGAAGGATGGATCCCTCAGACTTTGTATCGACTACAGACAGTTGAACAAGGTCACTACCAAGAACAAGTACCCTTTGCCGAGGATCGACGATCTATTCGACCAGCTGGCAGGAGCAAGTTGTTTCTCCAAAATAGATCTGAGATCAGGGTACCATCAGTTGAGGATAAGGAATGAAGATGTACCGAAGACAGCTTTCAGGACCAGGTATGGGCACTATGAGTTCCTTGTGATGCCGTTTGGGCTGACCAACGCCCCTGCAGCATTCATGGACCTCATGAACAGAGTATTCAGTCAGTATCTGGATCACTTCGTTATTGTCTTCATAGATGATATCTTAGTGTATTCCCGAAATGCAGAGGAGCATGCCCATCACCTGAGGACAGTTTTGCAGACATTGAGAGAGCATGGCTTGTATGCCAAGTTCTCCAAGTGTGAGTTTTGGCTTAGGAGCATATCATTCTTGGGGCACATTGTGTCAGAACAGGGTATTGAAGTAGACCCCAAGAAGGTAGAGGCTGTAGCTAACTGGCCTAGACCCACCACAGTGACCGAGATCAAGAGTTTTCTGGGTTTAGCAGGTTACTACAGGAGGTTCGTTCAGGACTTCTCAAAGATTGCTGCTCCTATGACCAAATTGACAAAGAAGAATCAGAAGTTCATATGGACCGATCAGTGTGAGGAAAGCTTTGAGGAGCTTAAGAGGAGGTTGACTTCAGCACCGGTGTTAGCTCTGCCAAAAAGTGATGATGACTTCTCAGTATATTGTGATGCGTCCCGTGTGGGACTGGGTTGTGTGCTAATGCAAAATGAGAGGGTGATCGCTTATGCTTCTAGGCAGCTGAAGAAGCATGAGCTGAATTACCCCACACATGACCTAGAGATGGCAGCAGTGATCTTTGCACTCAAGATGTGGAGGCATTACCTTTATGGGGTAAAGTGTGAGATCTTCACAGATCATAAGAGCCTGCAGTACATCCTGAGTCAGAGAGAACTGAACATGAGGCAGAGGAGATGGGTAGAGCTGTTGAGTGACTATGATTGCAAGATTCAGTACCATCCGGGTAAGGCGAATGTTGTGGCAGACGCCCTAAGCCGGAAATCACTCGGCAGTCTATCCCACATTTCAGCTGAGAGGAGGCCGGTGGTAAAGGAGTTCCACAGACTTATGAGTGAGGGATTACAGTTGGAGTTGTCTGGCACAGGTGCCTTAGTGGCTCAGATGAGAGTGACACCCGTGTTTCTGGAGCAGGTAGCTCAGAAACAGCATGAGGACCCAGAGTTGGTCAGGATAGCCAGAACGGTTCAGTCAGGCCAGAGTAATGAGTTCAAGTTTGATGATAAGGGGATCCTCCGCTACGGGAACAGATTATGTGTGCCAGATGACATTGGTCTGAAGGGAGATATTATGGGGGAAGCCCATAATACCAGGTATAGTGTTCACCCTGGAGCCACCAAGATGTATCAGGATCTGAAGAGAGTGTATTGGTGGCCAGCTATGAAGAAGGACGTGGCACTGTTCGTGTCAGCCTGCGATGTGTGTCAGAGGGTGAAACTGGAGCATCAGAAGCCGGCTGGAATGTTGAATCCACTACCGATTCCAGAGTGGAAATGGGAGAATATAGCTATGGACTTCGTAGTGGGGTTACCGGCGACGTCCAACAGATTGGACTCCATATGGGTGATTGTGGACAGACTCACCAAATCTGCTCACTTCATCCCTGTCAGGAGTGGTTACTCTGTGGACAAGTTGGCGCAGGTGTACGTAGATGAGATTGTTAGACTGCATGGGGTCCCGGTATCTATAGTGTCAGATAGAGGGCCCCAGTTCACCTCCAGGTTTTGGCGGAGTCTGCAGAACGCTATGGGTACCAGATTAGACTTCAGTACTGCCTTCCACCCACAGACAGACGGACAGTCAGAGAGGACCATCCAGACAATAGAGGATATGCTCAGAATGTGTGTGCTAGATTTTGGCGGTTCTTGGAGGCAGCATCTACCTTTGGTGGAGTTTGCCTACAATAACAGCTATCATGCTAGCATAGGGATGGCTCCATATGAAGCTTTGTATGGGAGGAAGTGCAGATCACCTATCTGCTGGGAGGAAGTAGGAGAGAGGACTCTTGCGGGTCCGGAGTTAGTAGAGCTTACCAGCAGGGTAGTACCCATAATCAGAGAGAGGATCAAGACTGCTGCTAGTCGGCAGAAGAGTTATGCAGATATCCGCAGAAGACAGCTAGAGTTTCAGGAGGGGGATTTGGTTTTGCTCAAGGTGTCTCCTATGAAAGGAGTGGTTCGGTTCGGGAAGAAGGGTAAGTTAGCTCCACGGTACATCGGTCCTTTCGAGGTGCTTCAGAGGGTCGGTAATGTGTCGTACAAGCTAGACTTGCCTGCTTCGATGGAGAGAATCCATCCGGTTTTCCATGTTTCTCTGTTACGGAAGTACGTGTCAGATCCGAGTAAGGTTTTTAGTGAGCCTGATGTGGAGATCCATGAGGATCTCACCTATGTAGAACAGCCAGTGCGGATCCTAGACACTCAGATCAGAAAGCTGAGGAACAAGGAAATTCCGATGGTGAAAGTCCTTTGGAACCACCACAATATTGAAGAATGCACCTGGGAGACACGGGAGTCCATGCTCCAGCAATACCCCCATCTGTTTTGAGGTGAGTGTTAGTTGTTCTATGTATTGCATGTATGATATATTGTATGCTATGTTGTATGTTATGATTGATGCCATGCTTTGTATGTTAGTTGAGGAACATTCGGGGACGAATGTTCTTAAGGGGGGGAGAATGTAATACCCGGCTAGACTCCGGTATCGGAATCCCTACCGTCCGGTGGGACCTCAGATGTCGGAAACCTCTAGAAGGGTAAAGCTATGGTTTTATAAAATGTTTTCATGTATTTCATGTTTTTAAGTAAGAAATTAAATGAGTTTTTGCATGTAAAGTCTTTGGAGGAAAACCCAGGTTCGGCCGCCGAAAGTCAAGTTCGGCCGCCGAACATGCATGCGTTTTGGAGGCACGTTAGGCCCCCGAAAGCATGAGTGAGGGAAGTCCAGGTTCGGCCGCCGAACCTCATGTTCGGCCGCCGAACATGGCATGCATGCGGAGGCACATTCGGCCCCCGAACGTGGCCTGGCCAGCCACTATAAAAGGGTCTCTTTGGTCCGCACGGGCGAGCTTTTCTTCCCCGTTGTCAGCCAAGGTAAACCTTCGCCGCCCCTCACCAATCTTGAGCATTTTCCTTCAATCTTTCACGTTTTTAACAAGTTTATAACTTTGTTTTGAAGATTTACAAGTTTTAAGCACGTTTGAGTACTTTGAGGTTCAAGGAGCTCAATCCTCCCATCTTTGAGTCAAGGTCGTTTTCCTCTCGATCTTCAAGAGGTAAGGGTCGATCTTGAACTCTTGTTATGTTTTAAATAAGTTTTATGCAAGATCTATGGGTTAGAATGCATGTTTAGGTTATGTGTATGTTTATGGGTATAAAGTATGTTTTTGAACAATGTATGTTGGAAATGTGTTGTTTGAAGTGTTGTAGTTGGGGTATATTATAGTTTGAGACCCCTAGGTGTGATGTATGATGTGTATGCATGTGTAGAAACAAGTTTATGCATGTTTTGAGGCGTTTTGGAGGCTTTGGACACAAGGGAGCCAAGTTTCTGCCCTTCGGCAGAAACTCAGGTTCGGCCGCCGAAGTGACTTTCGGCTGCCGAACCCCCTTGTGGAGGCAGTTTCGGCTGCCGAAGCCTGCCCCCGAAACTCAAGTTTCGTCTCTGTCTGGGAGGTTCGGCCGCCGAAAGTGCCGCCGAACCTGCATGACTTTCGGCTGCAGAGGGACTTTCGGCCGCCGAACCTGCCGCCGAAAGTGCCCTGTTTAGCCGTTTCTTGCATGATTTCATGTGATGTTTCAGGATGTTTTAGGGGGGTCTTTGGGGGGTATTTTGGAGTCATGTTCACGTATGTTTGGTGCCTCATTTGCGTCCACCTGTGTAGGTTCGGACCCGAGGAACCGAGACCCCCGATTGTGAGATAGTCGTTCAGAGTTCGTTGTTAAAGCTTCAGTTACCAGGTGAGTGGAACAACCCCTTAAGCTTTAAAGTAAAGGAATAAATGAATGAATCATAAAGCATTGCCCATGCATCATTATGCTATGCAATATTAGGTTGTATGCATTAGAATTCACGAATATGTTGCATTGCATACTTTGTTGTTGATGTGGATGAATGTTGAATGATCCATTAGCCCTTGTATGTCATGATAGCCTATGTGAGTCCAGGTGTGCCTGTTACGGCTCTACGCCCCTGGCACTATGACTGATTATGAAAGTCCGGGTGTGCCTGCTACGGCTCTACGCCCCCGGCATGTATAAGTAAGAAAGATTGGGGCTAAATGGTGACAAGTTCATCCTTGTTGTGAAATGTTTGTGTTATGGCGCATACATGAAAGCATGAATAAGAAAAGAAAGAAAAAGCTAAATGATAATAATAATAATAAAATGAATAATAATATACCTAAAAATGGAGGAATTAAAACAAATGTTTTTAGTTTCTGCTCACTGGGCTCTAGCAGCTCACCCCACTCCCTTTATCCCCAAAGTTGCAGGTACAGGATAGATCAAGAAGTCGGCTAGAGTGAAGTCAAGCCTTGCATGTTGTAATAGATAGTAGTGGACATGAATATGATGTAATGAGTAATCATGACTATGTACTGTAATGAATGTTTTGATGATGATGATACCCCATTGGAGTATTTGATGAGGACTCCAGTGTGGGGTTTATGTATGATTTTGTGCATGCACAGGTTTTGCTTGGATAAGAGAAAAGAAAAATTATTACAGATCATGTATATGTTGTTATGTATGGGATTCCACAGGTTTACAGGAGGTATGTAGGCTTGCTACGGGTCCCGGCGGCCTTAAGCCGATCTGGATCCTAGCGCCGGTAACGGGTCGGATTTCCGGGTCGTTACATGCTAGCTCTTTGAACGGATGAATTACTATGTGCTCCCAATCTGCAATCCCGAAAAATGATTACATAAAAAAAAACTTTTATCCCGTAATTCAAAGAAAGTCTTTTATTCGATTTTCTCAGTTATTTTTGTTTTTCCACACTTCTTTTTGTAAAAGAGTTGTATTCATAACCAACTATCACAATATCGCAGATACTAATATATCTATGTAATAAGTCCTTTTCAAAAGAAAATGAAAAATTCTTTATATATAACTGTAACGCCCCGGAAATCCGGACCGCTACCGGCGCTAGGATCCGGGTCGACTTAAGGCCGCCGGGACCCGTAGCAAGCCTGACATATAACCTGTAAACCTGTATAATCCCCTACATGATCAACAACATGCATAAAAATTAAAACTTTTCTTCATACATACTGTCATCAACTAACTCAACCTGTGCATACTCTGATCATATACATAACATAGTCCCTCTGTGGGATCTCATCAAGCCTTAAAGGCAAAACAACCTGTGTTGAGTTAGTTTACATAAACATCATAACATAAGATCATGTATATACAAAAGGGATTAACAATATATTATGGTCAAGCACAACTCTATCCTCAATGACTTCATTACATAACATCCTGAATATTTTTACATTTCGTCATAATACAATTGTCATGTCCACAAACTAACTATTACATACATATGAATTTTTCTTCTTGCCTTCTCTATCTATCCCGTACCTGCAAACCTGGGGGTTAGGGGAGAGGGGTGAGCTACAAAGCCCAGTGAGTAGAACTGTAAAAAGAATATTAAAACATGCTATCATGGAATGCGTCACTGCACAAATAAATCACACCACGGATGGACTGATTCAAAAATCCCTCAACTCCATGCCCGGCCCTATTATGGGCACCACAGGACTTCGTATTGCCCGGCCCTATTATGGGCACCACAGGACTTCGTATTGCCCGGCCCTATTATGGGCACCACAGGACTTCGTATATAGAAGGCTAATGAATCATCCTAATGTCCATCCACTATCATCTATCACAACAATACAATGCGGCATAGTCGTGAATTCTAATGCAAACAACCTATAATATGATCATGATGCATGAAGCATGATAAAAGCATTTCATTTCTTAATTTAAAAAGGTTAAGTTTAGTTCCACTCACCTCTGGCTGACTCTGACAAACTCTGTAGCAGCTGGCTCACTGCTGGGGTCCTTGGTTCCTCGGGTCCGAACCTACACAGGTGGACTCCAATGAGGGACCAAACACACATAAACATAACTCTAATATATTCCCCAAAAACCCCCTAAAACATCCTGAAAATATCACATAGAGATATGCATGAAGTGGCTGAACAGGGCACTTTCGGCGGCACCTTCGGCGGCCGAAAGTCCTGGACAGAGACGAAACTCAGGTAGGTTCGGCGGCACCTTCGGCGGCACCTTCGGCGGCCGAAAGTCCCAGACAGAGACGAAAGTCTCTTTTCGGGGGCAACTTCGGCAGCCGAAAGGCCTGCCTCCCCAGCCATGTTCGGCGGCCGAAAGTGCCTTCGGCTGCCGAACCTGGTTTCTGCCAAAGGGCAGAAACTTGGCTCCTTTGTGCATTTTCGCCTCCAAACTCATAAATCATGCATACTACTCAACCAAAACATGCATACAAGCTCCTAGGGGCCTCAAAACATCAAATACCCCAACTACAACACTTCAAACATACTCAAACATGCCACATTGCTCAAAAATCACATAAACCTAACATTTACTTAAAAACTCATACAACCCTATACATGCCATTCTACCCCATAAAATCACTTAAAACTTACTTAAAACATATAAGGAGCTTAAGATCGGCCCTTACCTCTTGAAGATCGAGAGGAAGACGACCTAAACTTGGAAATCCACGAAAAAGAGCTCCTGAGTTCCCAAAGCTCCAAAACTTGGTTTAAAAGCTCAAAACCTTCAATGCAAGCTTAAAACTCAAGAAAAATGAAAGAGATTTGGAAGAAGAACACAAGAGTTGCAAAGGGAAGGTCGGAAGCTTGCTGTGGCCGAAAATGGGAGAAAGCTCGCCCATTTCGGCTAAGTGCCCCATTTATAGGTGGCTGGCCAGACCACGTTCGGGGGCCGAATGTGCCTCCGCATCCATGCAATGTTCGGCGGCCGAACTTGACTTTCGGCGGCCGAACCTGGACTTCCCTAACTCATGCTTTCGGGGGCCTAACGTGCCTCCAAAACGCATGCATGTTCGGCGGCCGAACTTGACTTTCGGCGGTCGAACCTGGGTTTTCCTCCAATGCTATTTTCATGCAAAAACTCATTTAGTTTCATACTTTAAAACATTAAAATTCATGAAAACATTTTATAAAACATGTCTTTACCCTTCTAGAAGTTCCCGACATCCGAAATTCCACCGGACGGTAGGAATTCCGATACCGGAGTCTAGCCGGGTATTACATTCTCCCCCCCTTAAGAACATTCGTCCCCGAATGTTCCTCACTAGCACACATAGTATGGCAAAGAACATAACACACATACAAGGCACATAAACACGTAGGGATCTAACCTTAAAAGAGATGAGGGTACTGCTAGAGCATAGACTCCCGTGTCTCCCAAGTGCATTCCTCTAAATTGTGGTGGTTCCACAGGACTTTCACCATCGGGATTTCCTTGTTTCTTAACTTTCTGATCTGGGTGTCTATGATCCGTACTGGCTGTTCAACATAGGTGAGATCCTCTTGGACCTCCACATCAGGCTCATTAAGAACCTTGCTCGGATCTGACACAAACTTCCTCAACATTGAAACATGGAAAACCGGATGGATTCTTTCCATCGAAGCAGGTAAATCCAGCTTGTACGATACATTTCCAATCTTTTGCAAGATTTCAAAGGGTCCGATGTATCGTGGGGCTAGTTTACCTTTCTTCCCGAAGCGAACCACTCCCTTCATTGGAGACACCTTAAGCAATACCAGATCCCCCTCCTGAAACTCTAACTGTCTCCTGCGGACGTCTGCATAGCTCTTCTGTCTGCTTGCAGCAGTCTTGATTCTTTCTCTGATTATGGGTACCACCCTGCTGGTGATCTCTACTAACTCAGGCCCTGCCAAGGCCTTTTCTCCAACTTCCTCCCAGCAAACAGGTGACCTGCACTTCCTTCCATATAAAGCTTCATATGGGGCCATCCCGATGCTAGCATGATGACTGTTATTGTAGGCAAACTCCACCAGAGGTAGATGCTGCCTCCAAGAACCGCCAAAGTCCAGCACACACATTCTGAGCATATCTTCTATGGTTTGGATGGTCCTCTCTGACTGTCCGTCTGTCTGTGGATGGAAGGCCGTGCTGAAATCCAACCTAGTACCCATAGCATTTTGCAGACTCCGCCAAAATCTGGAGGTGAACTGGGGCCCTCTATCTGACACTATAGAAACAGGAACCCCATGCAGTCTGACTATCTCATCCACATATACCTGCGCCAACTTGTCCACAGAATAGCCACTCCTGACAGGGATGAAGTGAGCAGATTTGGTGAGTCTGTCCACAATCACCCATATGGAGTCCACTCTGTTGGACGCCGCCGGTAACCCCACTACAAAGTCCATAGCTATATTCTCCCATTTCCATTCTGGGATAGGTAGCGGGTTAAGCATTCCAGCTGGCTTCTGATGTTCCAGCTTCACCCTCTGACATACTTCGCAGGCGGACACAAACTGTGCCACTTCTTTCTTCATAGCTGGCCACCAATAAACCTTCTTTAGATCTTGATACATCTTGGTGGCTCCGGGGTGAACGTTGTATCTTGCATTATGAGCCTCTCTCATAATGTCTCCTTTTAGCCCAATGTCATCTGGTACACATAGTCTGCTCCCATAGCAGAGGATCCCCTTACTGTCGAATCTGAACTCACTGTTATTGCCTGACTGAACAGTCCTGGCAATCTTTACTAACTCCGGGTCCTCATGTTGTTTCTGAGCCACCTGCTCCAGAAACACGGGTGCCACTCTCATCTGGGCCACCAGGGCACCTGTACCAGACAACTCCATCTGTAAACCTTCCTCAATAAGCTTGTAGAACTCCTTCACCACTGGTCTCCTCTCTGCCGCGATGTGGGATAGACTGCCTAGTGACTTCCGGCTTAGGGCGTCTGCCACGACATTCGCCTTACCCGGATGGTACTGAATCTTGCAATCATAGTCACTCAGCAGCTCTACCCACCTCCTCTGCCTCAAATTCAGATCCCTCTGACTCAAGATGTACTGTAGGCTCTTATGATCTGTAAAGATCTCACATTTTACCCCATAGAGGTAGTGCCTCCACATCTTGAGTGCAAAGATTACTGCTGCCATCTCAAGGTCATGTGTGGGGTAATTCAACTCATGCCTCTTCAGCTGCCTAGAAGCATAAGCAATCACCCTCTCATTCTGCATAAGCACACAACCCAGTCCCACACGGGACGCATCACAAAAGACTGTAAAGTCCTCTCCACTAGATGGCAGAGCTAAAACTGGTGCTGAAGTCAACCTCTTCTTAAGCTCTTCAAAACTCTCTTCGCACTGGTCGGTCCACAGAAACTTCTGATTCTTCCTGGTTAGTCTGGTCAGAGGAGCTGCTATCTTTGAGAAGTCCTGAACGAACCTCCTGTAGTAACCTACCAAACCCAAGAAACTCCTGATCTCCGTCACTGAGGTGGGTCTAGGCCAGTTAGCCACAGTTTCTGTCTTCTTGGGATCTACCTCAATACCATTCTCTGACACTACATGCCCCAAGAACGAAATGCTCCTCAGCCAGAACTCACATTTAGAGAACTTGGCATACAAGCCATGTTCCCTCAAAGTCTGCAAGACCAACCGCAGATGATGGGCATGCTCCTCTGCATTCCTAGAATACACTAAGATATCATCTATGAAGACAATAACAAAGTGATCCAGGTACTGGCTAAACACTCTGTTCATGAGATCCATGAATGCTGCAGGGGCGTTAGTTAACCCGAACGGCATCACAAGGAACTCAAAATGCCCATATCTGGTCCTGAAAGCCGTCTTTGGCACATCCTCTTCCCTTATCCTTAGCTGATGGTACCCCGATCTTAGATCTATTTTGGAGAAACAACCCGCTCCTGCTAGCTGGTCGAATAGATCATCGATCCTTGGCAGAGGGTACCTATTCTTGGTAGTGACTTTGTTCAACTGCCTGTAGTCGATACAAAGTCTAAGGGATCCATCCTTCTTCCTCACAAACAAGACCGGAGCACCCCAAGGTGAGGTACTCTGTCGGATGAAACCCTTTTCTACCAGCTCTTGCAACTGCTCTTTCAACTCCTTTAACTCGGCTGGAGCCATCCTGTAGGGAGGGATAGAGATCGGTCTAGCTCCAGGTACCAACTCTATCTCGAACTCTATCTCCCTAGCAGGTGGTAAACCTGGAAGCTCATCAGGAAAGACATCCTGAAACTCTCTGACAACTGGCACCGAGGCCGGCTCCCTGACCTGACTGTCTAGCTCTCTCACGTGAGCTAAGTACCCCTAACATCCCTTCCTAAGCAACCTACGAGCCTGAAGGGCTGATATCAGACCTCTAGGTGTGCCCCTCTTGTCTCCTCTGAAGACGACCTCTGACTCGTCCTGATCTCTGAACCTGACTACCTTGTCCCTGCAGTCCAAGGTAGCACCATAGGTAGATAGCTAATCCATCCCTAGAATGACGTCAAAGTCTGCCAAATCTAGAACCACAAGGTCGGCGGAGAGGCATCTTCCCTCAATAAAAACTGGACTGTACTGGCAGACTGACACTGCCACTGACGGGTCACACTTGGGTCCACTGACCCATAGGGGACACTCTAACCCAGAGACTATCAGACCTAACCTCTCAACGGCTCTCGGAGCAATAAATGAATGAGATGCACCCGGGTCCATTAATGCATACACATCAGAACACCCAATGACGAGATTACCTGACACCACGGTGTTGGATGTGTTAGCCTCCTGCTGTGTCATGGTGAAGATCCTGGCTGGAGCTGATGGACCTTCACCTCGGGAACCAGAAGAAGAGGCTGCCCCTCTCCCTCTACCTCTGCCACTGCCCTGAGTTGTGGCTGGAACTGCTGGCTGTGCCACACTACCAGAAGCTGTCTGCTGGGGCTGGCCCATAAAAGGCGCTCTAGGACAATCCCGAGCTATGTGTCCCTCCTGTCCACATCTGAAACATGCATTAGTCCCAGCTCGACACACTCCCCTGTGCGGTCTTCCACATCTCTGGCATTCTGTACCATCTGAGCCTGAGCTCGAGCCACCGCCAAATCCCAGACCGGATTTCAACTTGTTCCAAAACTTATTCTTCTTCGGCTTCTTGGTGGTGTTATCCCACCTCTTCTTACCTGAGCTCTGAGAAGAGAAACCTGGTCCTCCTCTGCTTGGGGTCTTAACCCCTGAAGACTGGGTCACTGACTGCTTCACTGACCCCTCAACTATAGCACTTGCCTCCATTCTTCGAGCCATATCTACCACAGTGTGGAAACTTTCTCTCTCAGCTGACTGAACCAACGAGGAGTACCTGGAATGCAGCTTCATAACATATTTCTTGGCTTTCTTCGTATCTGAATCTAGAGCTTGCCCTGAAAAAGGCAATAGCTCCAAGAATTTATCTGTGAACTCCTCTACACCCATGTGCTCTGACTGCCTCAGTTGTTCAAACTCAATCATCTTCAGTTCTCTAGAACTGTCTGGAAAAGCCCATCCAGCGAACTCATTCGCAAATTCTTCCCATGTCATCCCTTCTAGTCTTGGGTCCACATAACACTTGAACCATTCCCGTGCCTTCTTGCACTTTAAAGTGAACCCTGCCATCTGAATGGCCCTGCTGTCGCTTGCCCCTAGCTCATCAGTTATTGTTTTCACCACTCTCAGATACTCAAAGGGGTCATCCCCTGACTTGTATTTGGGAGCATCTAGCTTAAGGTAGTCTGTCATCTTTACCTTGCTCCCATCGACTGAGCTAGGCCTAGGAGGTTGAGTAACTGGGGCTGCTGGTTCTGTAGGTGGTGGAGGTGGAGGTGCAGCATTCCCCGAGGTGGGGTTTGCCGGGTTTGGATAGAAGGGTGAGGGTGGATAAGCTGGGTACTGTGTATAGGGTGGATAGAAAGGTGGATAAGGCATGTAGGTAGGGTAGGGGTTAAAACTGGAGTAATCCGATGTGCCTCCCATCGGATACCCTGAACCCTGTGGGAAGGGTGGATAATGGGGTGGAAAACCATACCCCGAGGCCTGGACGCCTCCCTGAGACTCCCCTGTCCCTTCTTCCTGCATGCTCACATCCAGGTTCCCATCCCTCCTCTGATCCTCTTCCATAACCTCCCTCACATCCGAAGAACTTCCTCCTCTATCAGTCCCCCTTCTGCTGGCATCAAAAGACCTTCTAGGGTCCCTTGACACTCTATCTCTGTTGGCTCTACAAGACATTGCCCTAGGCAATGTAGGAGGACGGGCGCTCGTGCCCTCATCCTCAGGTGGCACTCCAGTCAATCGCGCAGATCGACGAGTTCCTCTCATCCTATTTTCTGAAAAAAACAGCTCATAACAAGTAAACATTAGCATCATATGGTTCATGTGGGCACACATGAACCCTCATCACATACATCACATAGCATAGCATATCATTAATGCACATGCATAAAGTCATGGCATTTCACATCATCATGCAAGACAGGACTCCACATCCTATCCTAGTGGACATGACCTTCCTATTGTGCTTGACCTTCTATAACATCTATGAGCCCGACACTCTAGGTCCGACCATATGAACCTAGGGCTCTGATACCATTCTGTAACGCCCCGGAAATCCGGACCGCTACCGGCGCTAGGATCCGGGTCGACTTAAGGCCACCGGGACCCGTAGCAAGCCTGACATATAACCTGTAAACCTGTATAATCCCCTACATGATCAACAACATGCATAAAAATTAAAACTTTTCTTCATACATACTGTCATCAACTAACTCAACCTGTGCATACTCTGATCATATACATAACATAGTCCCTCTGTGGGATCTCATCAAGCCTTAAAGGCAAAACAACCTGTGTTGAGTTAGTTTACATAAACATCATAACATAAGATCATGTATATACAAAAGGGATTAACAATATATTATGGTCAAGCACAACTCTATCCTCAATGACTTCATTACATAACATCCTGAATATTTTTACATTTCATCATAATACAATTGTCATGTCCACAAACTAACTATTACATACATATGACTTTTTCTTCTTGCCTTCTCTATCTATCCCGTACCTGCAAACCTGGGGGTTAGGGGAGAGGGGTGAGCTACAAAGCCCAGTGAGTAGAACTGTAAAAAGAATATTAAAACATGCTATCATGGAATGCGTCACTGCACAAATAAATCACACCACGGATGGACTGATTCAAAAATCCCTCAACTCCATGCCCGGCCCTATTATGGGCACCACAGGACTTCGTATTGCCCGGCCCTATTATGGGCACCACAGGACTTCGTATATAGAAGGCTAATGAATCATCCTAATGTCCATCCACTATCATCTATCACAACAATACAATGCGGCATAGTTGTGAATTCTAATGCAAACAACCTATAATATGATCATGATGCATGAAGCATGATAAAAGCATTTCATTTCTTAATTTAAAAAGGTTAAGTTTAGTTCCACTCACCTCTGGCTGACTCTGACAAACTCTGTAGCAGCTGGCTCACTGCTGGGGTCCTTGGTTCCTCGGGTCCGAACCTACACAGGTGGACTCCAATGAGGGACCAAACACACATAAACATAACTCTAATATATTCCCCAAAAACCCCCTAAAACATCCTGAAAATATCACATAGAGATATGCATGAAGTGGCTGAACAGGGCACTTTCGGCGGCACCTTCGGCGGCCGAAAGTCCTGGACAGAGACGAAACTCAGGTAGGTTCGGCGGCACCTTCGGCGGTCGAAAGTCCCAGACAGAGATGAAAGTCTCTTTTCGGGGGCAACTTCGGCAGCCGAAAGGCCTGCCTCCCCAGCCATGTTCGGCGGCCGAAAGTGCCTTCGGCTGCCGAACCTGGTTTCTGCCAAAGGGCAGAAACTTGGCTCCTTTGTGCATTTTCGCCTCCAAACTCATAAATCATGCATACTACTCAACCAAAACATGCATACAAGCTCCTAGGGGCCTCAAAACATCAAATACCCCAACTACAACACTTCAAACATACTCAAACATGCCACATTGCTCAAAAATCACATAAACCTAACATTTACTAAAAAACTCATACAACCCTATACATGCCATTCTACCCCATAAAATCACTTAAAACTTACTTAAAACATATAAGGAGCTTAAGATCGGCCCTTACCTCTTGAAGATCGAGAGGAAGACGACCTAAACTTGGAAATCCATGAAAAAGAGCTCCTGAGTTCCCAAAGCTCCAAAACTTGGTTTAAAAGCTCAAAACCTTCAATGCAAGCTTAAAACTCAAGAAAAATGAAAGAGATTTGGAAGAAGAACACAAGAGTTGCAAAGGGAAGGTCGGAAGCTTGCTGTGGCCGAAAATGGGAGAAAGCTCGCCCATTTCGGCTAAGTGCCCCATTTATAGGTGGCTGGCCAGACCACGTTCGGGGGCCGAATGTGCCTCCGCATCCATGCAATGTTCGGCGGCCGAACTTGACTTTCGGCGGCCGAACCTGGACTTCCCTAACTCATGCTTTCGGGGGCCTAACGTGCCTCCAAAACGCATGCATGTTCGGCGGCCGAACTTGACTTTCGGCGGCCGAACCTGGGTTTTCCTCCAATGCTATTTTCATGCAAAAACTCATTTAGTTTCATACTTTAAAACATTAAAATTCATGAAAACATTTTATAAAACATGTCTTTACCCTTCTAGAAGTTCCCGACATCCGAAATTCCACCGGACGGTAGGAATTCCGATACCGGAGTCTAGCCGGGTATTACAATAACAGTTACAAATAGACTACAAATCTTTTAAATATTATTATCTTATAATAACAAATAATTAATATTAATAATAATAATATCTTTATTATTATTAATTATACTAGCGAGCTCTTAACCCAATAATATGACATAGCATATCAATGACGTTCTTTTGTGTGTGACCCAATAGACTCATATTAATTGGCAATAGATCCAGTCCCACAAGGCCTATAAATCATAATTGGTCTCCAGCAAGACATTATGATTATCCAATTAATATGAGGATCGATAAAACCTAATAAACAGAACATGTATTAATACATTTGTCACTCGATATCTAGTTTGAACATAATTCATGATCAATGTCAAACTTATAATGTTCAAACTTGTGATTTCTCAATATCTAAATAGACTGATAAAACTAAATGATATTGATCACATTATCAATTCATTTGAGCATGACCATGCATTTCTCAATCTCACTTATCGAGGGGCTTAAAAGATATCTCTCTCAAAGAGATAAATAAATTCTATCTTGATTGTTCAATATCCTTTACATAATTTCTATTATGTTCAATCATAACCTTTATGATTATTCGATTAAAGACAATTTTTGGTTATGTCAAAACATAACAATCCTTATGTTGAAAATTATGATAATCTTAAGTTAAATGGTTAAAACATAACTATCTTGAGATTCACTTATGACAATAACCCATGTAGTAATCTCAATGTGGGTCCATCCAATACTTTGTTCTCTAACAAGTATATATTATTATTGATTTACATCAACATACACATAATCATCTCATGATTATCAATCAATAATTATACTAGTCATATTTTATTATTATCATCATAATAATAAGTAACCAGGGATGTTAATCATTATTATGTAACATGCAAACAAATAATAATGATAATAAAACCTCTTTTATTAATAAACAAAATGACATACAAAAAAGTCCAAGATAATGGTCTAAGGCAAATACACTAGCAACAGCAATCTCAAAACAATATGGAGATCAAAAGGAACCCCCTAGGAGTGTCAATGAGGTAAGTACATCTTCCTTGGCCTAGTAGATTGTTGATTTAACATCTGTTCTATGGAGTTTGATTGTAGGTCAAGCTCAACAATATCAACAAGCTCAGTAAGTAAGATCCTATGGGATCTGTGCACGGTAGAATACCCAACTGACATGTGTCCTTCTCTTTAAGAAGATGAGCAGCAAGTCAATGCAATTGGGGGATTTAATAGCCAAAGAAAATGTGATCCATACTCCAACACCTATAATCCAGGTTGGAGAGATCATCCCAACTTCTGCTATCAAGGACCAATAATTTTTAGAATTTTCAGCCCCATTACCCTTAACAAGCACCTCCTCAAAAGCAAGATATACCTCTTGAAGATATTGTTAAGTCTCTTGTTAATTCTATGCAAAATTTGGAACAACAGATAAGCCAAGTAGCCACATTGGTGAGTAGGTTGGAGTCACAAGGAAAATTGCCTTCACAAACAGTGGTTAACCCAAAATAGAATATCAGCGCTATTACCTTGAGAAGCAAGAAAGTACTATAGAATGACAGATTTGAGTTGCGATTTGCCCAAACCTCTGGACAAATTAACAGGAAAGTACTGTAGAATGATAGATTTGAGTAGATATTTGCCCAAACCTCTAGGCAAACCACTGAGAAGAAGCTGCAGAAAATTCATGAACAACGAAAAGAGGATAAGGCAACCAAGAATACACAGCAAGTTCAAATTCAAAGTTCCTCCACTGATAGAACATATTTTAGTCCTTTTTATCTTGATATTAATGATGATTATTTACATGATTTCTGCTTAATTTAGTGTTCTTGGCATTGTTTTGCAGAAAATGGTGTAAAAGGACACTTTGGAGAAAATGCCCCTAAAACTGCCTTATTTGGAGCAAAGAGAGCAAGCCTGCCAAGTTGAAATCAAGTCAAGCTAAATATGGAAAGTTCTAAATAAGGAAAGTGGCAAAGAAGGAAAGAACATTCAGCCAAAGTAATTTGAAATTCAAATTTCAAATCACCAAGTTGCCTTTTCCTTATTCTAGAAGCCACATCTCAAGCTGCCATAATTGAAGAGCCAAAGAAGGAAAGTATTTTGAAATTCAAATCTCCAAGATTCATATTCAGATATTGGATTTCAAGATCCATCTTGCTAAGGAAGCCAAATCTTGAAGATCACATGTTTTCCACTTCATGCCATGCACATTCAAATTTCAAAAGGAGGGTCCACCTTCCTCTTTAGTGAATGGGCAGCCTCTAAAAACGTGGGCAGCCTCTTGGACACACCTTGGGCAGTATTTTGAAGACCTTGGACAGTAATTAAAAGACCAAAGAGCCCCCCACTTGCAATTCAAGACATGCTCTACATTTTTCCCTTCACACATGCACATAGAAGGCACATGTTGGACCAAGGGCACTTTGGGCAGCCTCTAAAAGACTCATGGACTGCCATGAAACCCTAGGCAGCCTCCCAAAATATATTTAAAGCCTTCAAGAAGCCTAGAAGAGGCAGAATTCAACTCCCAAAATTCGGCCAAGCAAGGGCAGCCACACTCCAAGGCTTTTCCATCAAATCGGTTCCTCTTTCTTCTTCTTTTCTTTAATTTTCTGTTTTGGTTCAGCCATGAGTGGCTGAAACCCTTATTCTAGTTGAGGCTTGGTTGAAACTAAGGTTGTTTTATGGATTGTGAGATCTGATAATAAACTATTGTCTTTGATTTTATTCAATATTCATGCAATTGATGCTTTAATTCCATGATTGCTTTGTGGTTTTGATCAAATTGGCCACTTGATTCTTTATTGCAAGGTAATTGATTGTTAGTTGGGATTATTTTTAGTCCGTAATTGCTGGAAATATTCTGACCTAAGAACACTTGGTGTAAAAAACCAAGAAATTGCATGATCTAACAACATCTCATGCGTTTGAGTAGTTAGGATTGAATCTCTCTCATTCTTTATGCAATTGACAATTGTTTGATGCCTAAGACCCAAAGACGTTCCTTGGCAATTTGTTAATTAGTAATTAATTAGAGGACGTTCCCTAATTGATTTAATCATAAGGAGGGACATGGTGGTGAGAAGCGTCTTCCACCCCCATAACCAATCTATTGAATCAATCAAGATAGTCTAAGTTTCAATGATCAATCCAAACAACCAAAGTGGATCCATATCTTCAACTAGACTTTTCTCATATTGATTTCCTCTTTTATTTTAATTAGTTGCTGGTTTAATTACTTTTGGTGTGATTTAATTGCTTTCAAGTAGTTGTTAGTCAAATCAATCTCAAAATCCTCCTTTTTTACTTTTATTGCACTTTACTTCTATTCCGCTTTCAGTTACATGCTTTCAATTGTGCTTTCAGTTTAGTATCTTGGTCTTGTTGAGAAAAATAGATTAGTAATCAATTCTCTTTAGATTCGATCCTTTACCACTATCTGCAGTTGTAAAAATTATTGATAACCGGAAAGGTTATTTTTGATCGGCTTCGACAACCGCGATCATCCACCATTTCCAGAAAGGTTAGCCAATAACAAAAGGGAAAAAGAAGAAAAGGAAATTCTTGAAACTTTTTGCAAAGTTGAGTTAAACATTCCTTGATGTTATTAAGCAAATGCCTAAATATGCAAAATTTTTGAAAGAGTTCTGTACAAAAAGAAAAAGCTATCCGAGAATGAAAGCGTAAGTTTCGAAAAAAATGTTTATGCAGTTATTCAAAGGAAATTGCCTCCTAAATGCAATGATAGAGGTATGTTTTCTATTTCTTGCACCATTGGTAATCTTAGATTTAAAAAGACTATGTGTAATCTTGGAGCCTCAATTAACGTCATGCCTTTATCTATTTATAATTTATTGAATGCTGATCCCGAGAATGAAAGGGTAAGTGTGGGGAAAAATGTTTCTGCAGTTATTGAAAGAAATTTTCCTCCTAAATGCAATGTAGAGGTATGTTTTCTATTTCTTGCACCATTTGTAATATTGGATTTAAAAAAGTTATGTGTGATCTTGGAGTCTCAATTAATGTCATGCCTTTATCTATTTATAATTCATTGAATGTTGATCCCTTAAAGAAAACATGTGTTATCATTTAACTTGCTAATAGATCCATTGTGTATCCCGAGGGTGTTTTGGAAGATGTTCTAGTCCAAGTTAATGGATTAATTTTTCCTGCAAATTTTTATATCGTTGACATGAAAGAGAATAAAGTTAATATTATATCTGATATTTTGTTGGATACTCCTTTTCTTAGCACGACTAAAACTAAAATAGATGTGCATGATGGTACTCTCACTATGGAATTTGATGGGAAAGTAATTAAATTTAATGTTTATAATTCTTTAAAATTTCCTAGTGATGTAACTAATGTTGATGACATAGATGTTCTTGATACTTTGTACAAAATACATTTGAATTAAGTGTTGATGACAAGTTGAATAGTGTTCAATACAGAGGTATTGACGTGGATAATTCAAATCCATTAAATTAGAAAATTGTAGCTGATAAAAAGTTACAAGAGACTGTTCATGCTCTAAATAACATTCTGCCACTGCCCAGAACAGATTTGCCCCATGATTTGCCCAAATTCAGTACTAGATTGCAACCACCTGTTATGAAGGAGCATGAATTGAAGTTCAAAGTGCTGCCTAGTCACCTCAAAAATTTAAACCTAGGGACTGGAGACACACTTCACTTAAATGAGAAAAAACTAATCATGTTACTTCATGAGTATATGAAAGAAATAGGATGGGTTATAACCAACACAAAAGGCATGCTATACTTCTTACTTAATCATGTTGAGATCCCTTTCCCTTCCCCAATTACTTGAGTCTTACCTTATACCTTGTCCACATCAACTTGACCAGAGGAGTATTATTCTAACCCTCTTTATATCACTTTTACTTTTTGCACAAATTGACAATGTGTTGGTCAAGTGCGTGGGAGGAAAACTATATATATTGCATTTTCTTATTTCTTATTTTATTATGCATTTTTTTTCAATTTCCATGCATTTTCTTTCATTTCTTTTTATGCATTTCTGTAGGAATTTTGGCTAAGCATTTCAATTTGATTATTCCTATCACTTTTGAACTCTTTGAAATTTGGATTGCATCATAAATAGTATGTTAGTATTTATGTTGGTGATTGTCTCGGTTTTCATATTGCTTGCAATAGTCTTTGATAATTGTCTTAAAACATAAATAATTGAGCTTGAATAAGATATGTGTGCTTGCATGATTAAGGCACTAGTGGAGTATAACTAGGATTTGCTAAAGTCATGAATTTTTAATTTTTATGGAACTTTTGTCAAAGAAATAAGGTGTTCAAGGTACCAAAAAAAAGAAGAAGCAAAAGAAGAGCACAAAGTAAATATACTCCGTTGGTTAAGTGACAATGAGTAGTGCTAGTAGCCACTTAAAATTGTGACCAATTGAGTGACCGGGGGCAGTATCACAAATATGCACCTTCGTATTAAAAGAGTGGTGACATTCCAAGCAAGAGATGAATAAAGGCTTGATTGAACATAATTTCGATATATTTTTCATACTATTCTTAGCATTGAATTAAGTATTTTTCTGGTTAATTTTGTATTTTTGGTCATATTTTACAAAAAATCAAAAAGAGAAGAAGATTTGATAAAAAGTGGCTTAAAACACTGAAACTGACTTGACTAGTCGATTTGGGCAAACCTTCCATTGTACAACACAGAAGTCAAAGATTGCACAAAAACTTGAAACTGTCCTGCATAACATTTTCAGATAGTGATTTGCCCAAACCAACTAGGCAAATCGAAAGATTGCACAGAATCTGATAGTAGTGAGAAAAATTCCAGATTTGAAAATAAGAAGACCAAGTCTTCTCATTAAAACCTGTGGGACCCACACAATTCTCCTCCTTCAGTATGGCGCCAAATCCTCCTCAAATCAAAGAGTTCTATCCTTGGAAGAAATATATTAAAGAAAGGATTCCTAATCCAAAGCAAAAAATGATTTCTAATTCAAAGCAAAGAAGAATTCCTATTCCCAAAAGGACTCTACTAGGTTTAAGCACCTATATAAGCCCATCATTGAGGACAACTGAAAAAACCATCTCTTCTCCAGTACCGAATCTGCTTCTTCTCTTCTTTTCTCTTTTCTATTTTCTTTGAAAGCCATGAGTGGCTAAATACTTTATTTCTAGTTGAAGTTAGAGTGAAATTTCAGTTTATACATGAATTGAGAGATTTAAACTCAATTGTTTATATTTTATTCTTCAATATTTATGTAAATTCTATTCTTCATATTATTATTGTGTTGTTATTTAGGACTCATTGTTCTTAATTTCAAAGTAGTCTATTGTTAGTTTGAATACTTGAAGTCCGTAATTGTTTAGGTTATTCAAACACAAGTAATAATTAGTGTAACAACTAAAAAGTTGTATAATCTAATTCAAACTCACCATGCAGCTGGTCAGTTAGAATTAGTTCTCTCTAATATTTAAAGCAATTGATAAATTAAAATTCCAAAGATGTTCTTTGGGTGATTTATTGGCTAGGAGTTAATTAGCGAACGTTTTCTAATTAATTTAAAACCTAAGGAGAGATTGGTTATGTGGAGCGCCTTCCATAACTGTAACTAATTTATTGAAACAAATAAAAGTATTTTTATACCGATAATCAATTTCCAAACTGAAATGGATCCTACACTTCAACTAGAACTTGTTCATATTAATTTATTTCTCTTTTAATTATCACTTTTTTTAATTGTTTTGATTTTTATTTTTTTACTCAATATCAAAACCCCTTTTTTATTTTTATTGTTTATTTTTTCTGGTCATTGTTTGGAAATTCTTAGTGTCAATTTCCTGTGGATTCGATCCGATTATCACTATATGCAATTCATATTTATTGTTATTTAATAGGTTATTTTTGGTGGTTTTGACACTCATAAGTGCTCATAAATAATAAATAAAAAAGACATTGGATACTTTGTTTTTAGACTTAAGAACCAGCTTTGAACAATAAAGGAATTGGCTAAAGATCGATCTAGTGACTACTGATAGCGGTTGTCGAAACCATAAAAAATAAACCTATTATTAACCAACAAAATAATTTGCAGATAGTGGCAATAGGGTCGAACCACAGGGAATTGACACTACAAATTTTCCTAATAATGACTTGGACAAGTAAATAACAACAATAAATAAAAAAATGGGGGGTTTGTTTTGATGATGATGAATTAAAACTAGATAATAAGAGAAAGCAATATTTAAAAGGAATGAGTATATCAATGGTATAAGGATTCTAGTTGAAGTATGGATCTATTTCAGTTTGTTTAGAATTGATCATTGATCTTTTTGATACTCCTATTTATTTCAATAAGTTAGTTTAGGATGTGGAAGACGCTTCTCACAATCCAAATTCCTCCTTAGTTTTAGTTTGATTAGGAAACGTTCGCTAATCAAACACTAGTTAACAAGTTGCCAAGGAACGTCCTTGGGGCTTTTAGCATCGAACAACTGTTAACTGCATTAAGACTTAGAGAAACCTAACTCTAACCTTGCCAACCGCGTGGTCAAGTTTAGATTATGCAACCGACTATACTTGTGTTCAAACAATCTAAGCAATTACGAACCTAAATTATTCAAACAATTTATCACTCATGCAATTAAAAGCAATAGACCTTAATTGATTCTAAAGGCAAAGTAATAATGATAGAAAGATCAAATTGCATAAATATTGAAAATAAACAAGAGTTTAACAATGGAGTTTTAAATCTCCCAATTCATCACAAATCTAAAAATTCCCAACTTCAACTAGAAAAGAATGGACTTTGCCACTCATGGTGGACAAAAACACAAAAAGAAAGAAGAAAGAAAAGAAGAGAAGCTGCCGCAGAGTCCCTGCTGTGTTTCTGCAGAATTGCTGAAGATGAGATGATATCCTTGCTGGTTTAATTTCTGTCCTCTTTATAGGTGGAGAATCCCAATTTAATTAGGGTTTGAAAATCCCAATTTGACTTGGTCTTTGTAGTCTTTGATTCCCCTTTTGTCTTTGAATTTCGTTGTGAGTGGAATTTCTTAGGTGAAAGACTCTCTTGTGGCTCTTAGAATTGAGTTGGAACTGGTCTTAAAGAGTTTGAAGTATGGTAGGAATTCATTGCTTTTGAATATGGAATTTTCCTCTCTTCCCGCGCTTCTGTCCTTTTGTCTGCGTTAGTTTGATGTGGGCAGTGATTTCCCCAAATCGCTTCCTTGCCTCCAAATTTTTGCCTCAACTTTCTGCTTCTGATTTCTGCGGGTGATTTGGCCAAATCATTTTGACCCAATCACTTCTCCAGCTTTTTCTGCACTTTTTCTCCAACTTTTCATTTTCTTCCTTTTCTGTAAAAACATGACAAAATCCATAAATTAAGCTGAAAAATGTGTAATTAAGCAGTAATAAAGATAATAAAAATGTGGCTAAATTATGTTTGATCAAATACCCCACACCTAGCCTTTTGCTTGTCCTCAAGCAACAAATAACTTAGTTAAACAAGCCCCTTTTTCTTTTGAGCCTAAGTACCACTTAATCAGCCCCCCTAGACTCCCAAATTGAAACACTACAGTGTAGGATACATGCACTAAGATTGTCCCCTCTTTCCTTGTTTCCCATCACCTACCATGGCCAAGGGAAAGTTTTTGACTTGATCATGCTTATTCTTTTATATTAGGCTTAATGCAACCCTTAAGAGTGACTTGCCCCATGTTAAGCATTTTTATTTAGCAGCACTTTTTATCCTTACCTGAAAAAGTCACCAACCTTTTTACGTGAAGGTACATATTGGTAATACCCACCCCCAGTTACTCAGTTGGTCACTTGTTCAAGTGGCTACTAGCTCTGTTCATAATCTTAGACTATCGAAACTTATTCTTGCCTGAAAAAGTCACCGACCTTTTTAAGCGAGGGTACATATTGGTGATACTCACCCCCGATTACTCAGTTGGTCACTTGTCCAAGTGACTACTAGCTCAGTTCATAGTTTTAGAACATCGAAACAGGTTGTGTTTTGTGCTTTTTGAATTGCTGAGTTTTTCGTTTTCTTTTTCCTTTTCATAATAATTTGGGCAAATTAGCTCATAGAGAGTTACACCAACTTTTTGTTGTATGTATTTTTATTTTCCTTTCCTATTGGCCACAGCAGATTTAAAGATTCAATTCAAGGGAAAGAACTCCCTAAGTAAAGGTAACACACTGTAAATGGCTCAATTTAGGTTTAAAGGGTTGGAAAATTTAATAATGTCATGAGATAGGAGACTTTCTTAACTTTGTTATCTATGCTGAGTAGAGCAAAGGCCAAAACAAAATATGTGTGTGTGTGCATGTGTGTAGAAGAAAAAAAATGTGTATGAGAAAAGAAAAAAAATTTGGTGTGTGTAAAAGGGTAAAACTAAAGCAAAAAGAATGCAAAAGAAAATAAAGGATAATGCAAATAGTGCAAAATATTCCCCTAGCACCCCCACACCTAATCTAGACATTGTCCTCAATGTAAAACATATAAATAAAAAGTGAGAGAGAAAGGGACTTCCTGGCCTAGGGTGATTTGGTTAGTGATTTGGGCAGATCACTCGGCCAAATCACTGTCTGTTATGGTCTGCAGGCAGAAAGTTGTCCACCAGAAGTTGTAGCAGGTGCTCCATGTTTTGCATTCTAGTCTCAATTCTGCTGAGACGAGCCTCTACTGTCTGGTTTGGGGCTGCATCGTCAGGTGCCTGATTTGCTTCCTGCTGGGGTGCTTCTGGAGGTGCCTCATTTGCTGGTTCCTGTTCTGTTTCCCCTGCTGTTCCATCTGTTGGGGTAGGCTGCTGTAATGTTGTGGGCTGGATGGCTGTCCTCATTCTGAACACATGCTCATGGCGTGGTGTGAGAGGTCCTGCAGGTGCAATAGAGAAAATGTCCCCCATTTTGCAAAGCAACCCCATATCATCCAAAGTTCGAAGGTCTAGGGGGGTTGGTTTGTTGGTGGGGGTGAGGTCAGTGTGTGCTGGATGCAGTAATTTCAGATTTACTACAATGGCAGTAATTAAATGCCCAAGGATCAGGGGGCGGTGATACTGAATGATGCTGGAGAGCTGTGTGGCAACCCAGTAGCCTATGTGGATTTTCTGGTTTGTGGTCATACACCACAGAATGTACAGCTCTGTCTTGGTCATAATGTTTGGTGCGTCCTTCCTCCCAGAAAATGTGTATGCCAAGAATATGTGAAGGTATTTTAGGCTGGGATTTTTCAGGTACAGGTCTTTGGACCTGGTGGGCGAGTAAGTGTCAGGGGGGTTGTCACACAACTCCAAATAGGCAGAGCTGGGATTGAATTCAGTATGGAAGTCCCAAGTGGAATTAGGGCATTCACAGCCCATGGCAATGCTAAACTCCTGCAAGGACAAGCGAAACCGCTGTCCCAATAGCCTGAACCCAATAACATCTGGAGTGTGCAGGTTGTGCATGGCTGGTTTATCAAAGTAGAATGTGGTGAAGAACTCATGTGTGAGTTCAGTGAAGGATGGCATGCGAAGGTAGAAAAATGTATCCCAACCAATGGCAGAAACAAGGGAACGTACCTGATCTTGGAGTCTCAGTGCTTCAAGAGTGCCATGGTGTATGTACTTACCTGGATGGTATGGCAGAGAAGAGACTCTGTCTAGCCTGGTGCGTTCATATGCTTTGTTGAATGTCAATGCTTGTGTGATATGATTGGGGTGTGATGGTTTGGGCAAATCACTGGGCATATTGACTTCTTCATGGCTTGCAGGATGTGTGTCAATGGGGGTCTCCGATTATCGCTCTGGGCTCGGCGGTGGTGGCGGTGAAGGTGTTCTCGGCCATTTCTGCCCATGGCCGGCGGAAGTGGTGGCTTCTGATGGCGTTCCGCCTTCAGAGTTGTCCATCACGACTGTTGGAGAGGCAGATGGTGGGGCAATCGTCGTCGCCTTGTTTCGCCGGCGATAGGTCTGGACGTCCGGTGAGTCGGAGCGCCTGGTCTCTATTCCAGTGGCTGGTGCTGTTTCGGTGCTGTTGGGGATGGGTGGAGGGTTGTCCATTGCCTCCTCATCACTGTCAGTGGGAATGCGCACAGGTCTGGGCATCCCTCGTCTCCTCCACATGCCGGGGCCGCCGGTGGCCATCATCTTGATTTTGACCATGGTTCTTGATGTCGTCGGCGATGGAGTTTCTTGGGGGAGAAGAAGAAGAAGAAACAGAAGGAGATAGCGTGAAGGAAAAGGAAATAATAAATAAACTATTTAAAGTGATTTGGGGTAGTTGAACTACCCTGATCATTAAATGCTGAGTTTTGGCTTCTCAGCAGGGTGATTTGGTCAGTGATTTGGGCAAATCACCTGGCCAAATCACTTCTTCGGTGCAAATGCCTGATTGGTCATGTTCCCTCTGTGATGGACGTTGTCGATTTGGCCTGTCGATTTGGGCACATCACCTGTGTAACAGCCCGGAAACCGAACTGCTACCGGCACTAGGATCCAGATCGGCTTAAGGCCGCCGGGACCCGTAGTAAGCCTGCTATACTGTCTGTGTACCTGTGACATCCCACACATGATCATATATATGCTGTAAAAAACATAAAACTTTTCTTCTTTCCAAGGCTTAACCTGTGCATGCACTATTTCTGTTCTCTACCAATCCCTACTAGAGCTCCTCATTGCTCTAGGTGGATAAAACTCATAATGTTAAGCCTGGTTTTCTCATAATCATACAACGAATATATGTAAACATAAACTGATCATGTATATACAAAAAGGGATAACAACTCTAATAATCAAGCACCATTCTATACTCTGTACATATACACCATCTCTTTACATTTACATGTCCACACTAGCTATTACAAACTATGTACTCTTCCTGTACCCTGTTGACTACCCTCTGAACTCTGAACCTGCAAAACTGGGGTTAGGGGAGTGGAGTGAGCTACAATAGCCCAGTGAGTAGAACAGTAATAAAATAACAGGTGATAAAACATGCTCTCATGGAATGTATCACATCACAAGTAATCACATAATCTCAATCGGACGGATCAAAATTCCCTCTATCTATGTCCAGCCCACAAAGGAGCTCTTAGGACCACATCTCATCTGGGGTACTGAGGTACCATGTGCCTGGTCCCCGTAGGGCTGTTCCAGGTCTTTCCTCTGAGGGCTAATGAATTCTCACGAAGTCCGTACTGCCTCACCAAAAGCAATGTACAAGGAGCCATGCCAAGTACAAGGATAGATGCAATGCGTCATATTCGTGTACACTAATGCACTCACCCTATGGTATATTCATGATGCATGAAGCATGATAAAATGTTCAGTTCTCATATTAAAACATTAAAGTTAGTTCCACTCACCTCTGGCTGACTCTGAACTGAGTCTGCAGGTTCTGAAACTGGACTCACTGCTGACCTTCCTGATTCCTCTGGTCCGTTCCTACACAGGTAGACTCAAATGAGGGACCAAACTAACTCAAGAACATCTCTAAGAAACTCCCCAAAAGCCCTCTAAAAGATCCTAAAACAATCACATAAAACATGCAAAAGGAAGCTGGACAGGGCACTTTCGGCGGCAGGTTCGGCGGCCGAAACCCCCCTCAAGAGACGAAACTCAAGCATGTTCGGCGGCACCTTCGGCGGCCGAAGGTCTCGTCCAGAGACGAAACTCACACACTTTCGGCGGCCGAACTCCCTCTTTCGGCGGCCGAAAGTCCCTTTCTAAACCGAAAGCCTAGCTTTCAGGGGCAAGCTTTGGCAGCCGAAACTGCCTCCACAAGGGGTTCGGCGGCCGAACCTTCCTTCGGCGGCCGAACCTTCCTTCGGCGGCCGAACCTGGCTTTGCCCGAAGGGCAAAGACTTGCTCTGCTTCATGCAAACTTTTCCCCAACTCCTCTCAACATGCATATCAACACACATAACCAGCATATACTCAAATATATGCACAAAGGGGTCCAAAACTAACCTATAACCCCAAGCAACATCATCAAACAACACATATATCACTTACACATGCTTAAACACAACATCTCCAAAAAAACCCTTATCTAAACCTAATCATGCATACTACCCATAAAACTCCCATAAAACCTTCAAAAATCAAGTAAGGAAGTTCATGATCTTCACTTACCTCTTCCAAACAAGAGATCAGACGATCCTAACGTGGAGTTATGGAGATTCAAGCTTCCAAAACTTCAAACTTCCAAACTTTGCTCTTTTTACTCAAAACCTTCAAAACATACCAAAAACCTTCAAAACCTTGAAAGATTTTATGAAAAACATGAAAATCATCAAAGTCAACGTGAGAAGGTTTTGGCTCACCTCTGGCTGCAAGTGGAGGAGAAATCTCCTCTCTCCACCGACCCTTGGCCCTTTTATAGGTGGCTGGCCAGACCACCTTCGGCAGCCGAACGTGAAGACGAAACCATGCAATGTTCGGCGGCCGAAAGTGACCTTCGGCGGCCGAACCTTTGCATTTCTCCCTTGTTGCTTTTCTTTCAAAATTCAGTCCTTTTAAGTACTTAAACCATTAAAAATACTAAAAAACATTTTGGAAACCACATATATTACCCTTCTAGATGCTTCCGACACCTGAAATTCCACTGGACTACAGGAATTCCGATGCCGGACTCTAGCCGGGTATTACAACCTGCCCCAATCACTTGTGTATAAGGTACATTCAGTTGATTTGCCCTAGTGATTTGGGCAAATCCTCTCATCTGGGCTGCCTCCCAGTAGTGCCCTGGTTTATTGTCTTGGGCTGGACTGCTCTGCCTTGATCAGTAGGTTGGAGAAGGGGGATCCAAGGGAACTTCCTCCACCAGGTGCACATTAAATCCCTCATAGAATTGCTTCAAACGGTGCCCATTAATCTTGAAAATTTTACTGGTTTGTGGACTGCGACTGTCCACAGCCCCATGTGGTTAGATGTGTTCTACCAAGAATGGCCCAATCCACCTAGACCGAAGCTTCCCAGGAACAATTTGAACCTTGAATTAAAAAGCAAGACTTTATCACCAACCTGGAAGTGTTTTCTGGAGATATTTTTGTCATGGAAGGCTTTGGTCTTTGCTTTGTAATCCCATGAAGCTTCATATGCATCATGCCGAATCTCCTCTAGCTCTTGAAGTTGTAATTTTCTGTTGGCTCCAGCTTCTTTCTCATCAAGATTACAGCTCTTTACAGCCCAATAGGCTTTGTGTTCAAGTTCCACGGGCAGATGGCAAGCTTTGCCATAGATCAGCTTATATGGGGACATTCCAATTGGTGTTTTGTAGGCTGTTCTATATGCCCACAAGGCATCATTTAGGCGCACGCTCCAGTCCTTGCGATTTGGTCAGACTGTTTTCTTCAAGATGGGTTTGATCTCCCTATTTGACACTTCGGCCAGCCCATTTGTTTGAGGGTGATAGGCAGTAGAGGTTCTATGGATGACATGGTGTTTTTTGAGGAGAGTTTCTACTACCTTGTTGTAGAAATGGGTGCCTCAGTCGCTGATTATGGCTTTAGGCAGACCGAATCTGTAGAAGATGTGGGATTTCACAAAGTCACAAACTGTTTTTGCATCATCAGCCCTTGTTGCTTTGGCTTCAATCCATTTGGACACATAGTCCACTGCCAGCAGTATGTAGGTGCTGCCAAAGGAAGGTGGGAAGGGTCCCATGAAGTCAATGCCCCAAATATTAAAGATTTCACATACCATGATGGGTGCTTATGGCATTTCACTTTGATTGTTGAGGTTTCTCGTTTGTTGGCATCTTGCACATGACCTACAAAATAGATAAGTATCTCTAAATATGTTAGGCTAATATAACCCACATTCAAGGATTTTTAGGGCTGTCTTTCATGGACCAAAATATCCTCCATAGCTGTATGAGTGGCAGGAGGCTAGGACAGAAGAAATTTCTTGGTCAGGGATGCATCTTCTTATTACTTGGTCTGCACAATGCTTCCATAGGTAAGGTTCATCCCACACATAATACCTTACATCTTTCTTGATCTTGTCTCTCATGTGTTTGGGCAAATCAGTACGTAAATCACCTGTGGCTAGGTAATTAACTATATCAGCATACCATGGTTCCTTTTCTTGGACAGCAAACAAATGCTCATCAGGGAAGGTCTCATTGATGGGGCATGGCTCCATTTCTGAAGGTATTCGGCTGAGGTGATCAGCTAAAAGGTTCTCCTTCCCCTTCTTGTCACAGACTTCTAAGTCAAACTCTTGCAACAGTAATATCCATCGTACCAGCCTTAGTTTGGACTCCTTTTTCTTGATTAAATATCTCAATGTAGTATGGTCTGAATAAACAATCACCTTTGTCCCAAGTAGATAGGACCAAAATTTCTCCAATGCAAACACCACGGCCAACAACTCTTTTTCTGTTGTGGAGTAGTTGCATTGAGCTACATCTAAGGTACGTGAGGCATAATGAATGACAATAGGAGAGTTACCTTTGCGCTATCCCAACACTGCACCTACAGCAAGGTTGCTGGCGTCGCACATGATCTCAAAAGGAAGGGTCCAGTCAGGAAGCTGGATGATTGGGGCAATGATCAGCAGTGATTTGATCAAATCAAAGGCTGTTTTGCAGCTTTCATCAAACTCAAATGGTACATCCTGCTGGAGCAGCCTGCATAGGGGCTGAGTTATTTTGGAAAAATCCTTGATGAACCTCCTGTAAAAACTAGCATGGCCAAGGAAAAATCTAATCTCCCGAATGCTAGTTGGATATGGCAGGCTTTTGATTGTGTCTATTTTGGCTCTGTCCACCTCTATCCCCTTTGCTGAAACAATGTGGCCTAAGATTAGGCTATGATTGACCATGAAGTGGCACTTTTTGTAGTTCAAAACCAGATTTGTCTCCAAGCACCTTTGAAGTATCTTCTCCAAGTTGGCAAGGCATTCATTGAAAGAGTTGCCATACACCATGAAATCGTCCATGAAGACTTCAATAATTTTCTCCACATAGTTAGAAAAAAATACTCATCATGCACCTTTGGAAGGTGGCTGGTACGTTGCAAAGACTGAAGGGCATCCTCCTAAATGCGAAGGTGCCAAATGGGCATGTGAAGGTGGTCTTTTCTTGATCTTCAGGTGCAACGGGGATTTGGTAGAATCCCGAATATCCATCAAGGCAGCAGTAATGGCTTTTTCTAGCAAGTCTCTCAAGCATTTGGTCCATGAAGGGTAAGGAAAAGTGGTCTTTCCTTGTGGCTGTGTTGAGCTTCCTGTAATCCATGCACACTCTCCACCCATTTTGCACACGAGTGGGTACTAGCTCTCCTTTAGAATTGGGGACAATAGTAATCCCGGTCTTCTTTGGAACTACGTGGATAGGACTCACCCACTTGCTATCAGGAATGGGGTAGATGACTCCCATATCTAAGAGCTTCACTATTTCTTTCTTCACAACCTCCATCATTGGTGGATTCAGCCTTCTTTGGGCCTCACGGACAGGTTTGCACTCATCCTCCATAAGTATCCGATGCATGCATGTTGAGGGTGAGATGCCTTTGATGTCTTCCAAAGTCCACCCAATTGCTTTCTTGTGTTTCCTCAATACCTCTAGGAGTTTTTCCTCTTCTTGCTGGCTGAGTTGATTGGATACTATGACTGGAAGTGTATTTCCAGCCCCCAAGTAGGCATATTTGAGGTGCCCTGGCAGAGGTTTCAGATCTGGTGCAGTTGCTGTCTGATCTGCAGGTTGTTGCTAGTTTACTGATTTGGGTAGATTGTCTGCTGTTTGTTCTGGTGATCTGGCCAAATTGCTCCTGATTATATCTGGTTGCTTCAGTGATTTGGGCAAGTTAGGATCTGCTTGTTCTGGTGATTTGGGCAGATCATCCGTAACCAGCAAGGTACAGTAGGCTGTCTTCACTGCTTCTGTCTTGGTGCTGTTGCTGTCCATTTCTCCTTGCCTACAAAAACCATCATAAAGTAAATTATCTTGATCAAAATCAAAAATTTCTTAACTTAAATCATCAATAATATCAAGGTCATAAACAGGAGAAACATCCTTGGGAAATTTCATGGCATCATAAATATTGAACTTGATAACTTCCCCTTCAAACCCCATATTTAATGTGCCATCATGCACATCAATTTTGGTTCTAGCTGTGCTCAAGAATGGTCTTCCAAATAGGATGTCAGAGGTTGTGTTGCTTTTGTCTTCCTCCATGTCAATAACATAAAAATCCACTGGGAAGACTAGTTGGTCCACTTTCACCAATACATCTTCTAGCACTCCCTTGGGGTAGACAACGGATCGGTTAGCCAATTGGATCACTATGCTAGTGCCCTTGAGTGTACCTACATGCAACAAGTTAAAAATAGAAAGGGGCATGACATTAATTGAGGCTCCAATGTCACATATGGCCTTCTTTATCCCTACGTTGCCTATCTTGCATGAAACCGCGAACATTCCTCTATCCTTGCATTTGGTTGGAAGCTTTCTTTGAATGACAGTTGAAACACACTCCCCCACACTTACCTTTTCACGTTCAGTAAGTTTCCTTCGGTTGGTGCATAGCTCTTTGAGAAACTTGGCATACCTTGGAATTTGCTTTACGGCATCCAATAGGGGAATGTTGATCTCTACCTTGTGGAGTGTCTCAAGTATTTCTTTCTCCTCTTTTTCCTTTTGAGATCTTGCAAATCTTCTTGGGAAGGGGGGAGGTACCTTAAATTTCTCCACTGGTTGCTGGTCTGCCTTGATCTGCTTGGAACTGGATTTTGCCTGGGTTGTTGATTTGGGCAAATTAACTTCTGCCTTCTCTGGCGATTTAGGCAGATCACTACTACTGGGCAGTACTGTCTGTCCATTGATTGGGTCTGTGATTTGGGCAGATCGACGACCCTGATCACTTTCTGGCAGATTCTCCTCAATGACCTATTTTTGCTTTTGCTCAGCCCTGCTGTCTTGCAACTCTCTCCCACTCTTCAATGTGATAGCACTAGCATTCTGCCTCGGGTTTATCTCAGTTTGGGAGGGCAGCTTTCCTTGTGATTCGAGCTTACTCAAGAATGAAGCCATTTGTCCCATTTGTTGCTCAAGATTTTGCACAGTGTTTGCTAAGGACTTCACTATATCTTCAAGGGGTGCATTGGACTTTTGAGGTGCTGCTGAGGCTGGATTCCTTTGCTGGTAATTTGGATATTGATTGGCCCTGGCATAACTGAAATTTGGGTGATCCCTCCAACTTGGGTTGTATGTCTTAGAATAGAGATCACACCTTCTTTGCCCATTGAAACCTCCAACTGCATTGACTTGCTGGTCCTCTTCTTGAAGGGAAGGACATAAATCAGTTGGGTGGTTAATGTTTTCGCATATTCCATATGGCTTGGGCTGCTGAATCTGCTGGGCTTGCTGGGCTTGACCCACAACAAGGCTACGGACAGCATTGGTCATATCAGATATTTGGGATGCCAAAGTGGATGTACTCACCTCATTCACCATTCTTGGTTGCTTTTCTTGGTCTCCAAATTGCTGAGAAGCTGCAGCCATGGTGGAAATTAAATTCCTCATCTCTCGAGGTGATTTGTCTTCAATTGACCCTCCACAGGCTGCATCAATAAATTTTCTCTCTGAAGGTAGCAGACCTCCATAGAAATATTCAATGAGAGATTGGTCAGAAATATCATGCTGAGGGCAGCTTGTGCACAACCTTTTGAACCTCTCCCAGTATTCATACAAGCCTTCAGAGTGTTTTTGCCTTATACTACTTATTTCTCGATGGATGCCTATGGCTTTTGAGGTTGGAAAGAATTTTCTCAAGAATGCTCTCACCATACTAGCCCATGATGTGATGGATCCGGGTGTTAAGTAGAATAGCCAATCCTTGGCATAGTCATCAAGGGAAAAAGGGAAGGCTCTAAGTTTGACATGTTCTTCAAAAATACCTTGAGGCCTCATGGTTGAGCATACAATGTGGAATTCCTTCAAATGCTTGTGGGGATCCTCATTTTCTAGGCCTCTGAATTTGGGAAGGAGATGGATCAGGCCTGTCTTCAACTCAAAGGGTGTTGTCAATGGGGGATATGCAATGCACAAGGGTGCTTGGTGACAGGAGCAGTTGTCGAAGCCGGTCAAAAATAACCTTCTTTGGTTACCTACAATTTACAATTGTAGACAGTGGTGAAGGATCGTATCCACAGAGAATTGTTTACTTATTTGTTTATCTCAATCAAGACCAAAGAAAACAATTGAAAACACAATAGGAAGCAAGTGAGTGCAAGTAGAACAAAAGTAAAGTGCAAGGGAAGTAAAAAGGGGGGGTTTTGAGATGATTTGATTAACGACTACTAAAAGGCAATTAAAACAGTAAGTAATCTAAACTAAGAGAGAAATCAATAAGAGAAAGGTCTAGTTGAAGATATGGATCCACTTTGGTTGTTTGGGTTGATCACTGAAACATGGTTATCTTGATTGATTCAATAGGTTGGTTATGGGGATGGAAGACGCTTCTCACCACCATGTCTTTCCTTATGAACAAATTGATTAGGGAACGTCCTCTAACCAATTACTAATCAACAAATTGCCAAGGAACGTCCTTGGGCCATAGGCATCAAAACAATTGCCAATTGCATGAAGAACAAGAAAGATCCAAACCCTAACTACTCAAACGCATGAGATGATGTTAGATCACGCAATTCCTTGGATTTTTACACCAAGTGTTCTATGGACAGAATATTTTCAGCAATTACGGACTAACAAATATCCTAATCCAACAATCAATTAACTTTGCAATCAAGAATCAAGTGGCCAATTTGATCAAAACAACAAAGCAATCTTAGAATCAAAGCACAATTGCATGAATATTGAATATAATCAAAGACAAAAGTTTCTGTTCAGATCTCACAACCTTTTAAACAACCTTAGTTTCAACCAAACTTTAACTAGAAAGAAGGTTTCAGCCACTCATGGCTGAACCAAAACAGAAAATTAAAGAAAAGAAGAAAGAAGAACCGAAATTGAGGGGAGAAGCCCCTTGGAGTGTGGCTGCCCTTGCTTGGCCGAATTTGGAGAGTTTAATTGTGTCTCTTCTTGTATTCTTGAGGCCTTTAAATAGTGTTGATAGGCTGATTATTTCCTTTTTAGTGTCCATGAGTCTTTTGGAGTCTTCCCAAAGTGCCCTTGGTGAGTTATGTGCCCTCTTTGTGCATGGGTGAGGGCAAAAACGTGGAGCATGCAAGTGGGGGCTCTTTGGTCTTGTAATTGCTGTCCAAGATCTTCAAGATGTTGCCAAAATAGTGTCCAAGAGGCTACCCACGTTTTTAGAGGCTGCCCATGCACTAATAAGGAAGGTGGAGCCTTTTATGGAAACTTGAATGTGCATGGCATAAAGTGGGAAACATGTGATCTTGAGATTTGGCTTCCTTAATGAGTGGGATCTTGAAATCCAATATCTGAATATGAATCTTGGAGATTTGAATTTCAAAATATTTTCCTTCTTTGGCTCTTCAATTATGGCAGCTTGAGATGTGGCTTCTAGAATAAGGAAAAGGCAACTTGGTGATTTGAAATTTGAATTTCAAATTGCTTTGGCTGAATGTTCTTTCCTTCTTTGCCACTTTCCTTATTTAGAACTTTACATATTTAGCTTGACTTGATTTCAACTTGGCAGGCTTGCTCTCATTTGCTCCAAATAAGGCAGTTTTAGGGGTATTTTCTCCAAAGTGTCCTTTTACACCATTTTCTGCAAAATAATATTAAAAGCACTAAATTAAGCAGAAATTATGTAAATATTTATCAATAATATTAATATAAAATGGACTAAATTATGCTCTATCAAATACCCCCACACTTAAGCTTTTGCTTGTCCTCAAGCAAACAAACATAGTTGAAATAAGTTTTCTTCTTCTAAATCCTTATTACCACTTAAGCTCATGCTCAAGACACCCATTTTGAGGCATTGCAGTGAAGAATATATGCATGAAGATTACTTGCCTCTTTTCCTTGTTTTCCTTTGCTTACCATGGCTAGGATTTGTTTTCCTCAAGAGAGATCATGCACATTAGTTTGTTAAGACTTTTTCTAGCTTTTGGATTGACTTGCCCTTACCTTGAAGTACTTTATTCAGGCTTTTGCACTTTTGAGTTTGCTTGGAAAGGTCACCAACCTATTTTTGATGTAACACTTTTAGATTTTTCAGTTGGTCACCTTCCAAGTGGCTACTTGCATTGTTCATAGTCTTTTGACCATTGAAACAATTTTCAATTTGTGCTTTAGAGGTCTTTGCCTTTGCTGAATTTTCTTTCTCTCAATGATTTGGGCAAATCAACACCAATTGCTAAATCAAGTCACATTAAATTCATTCACACAATTTCAATTTTTCTCAATCAATTGAGGGTCATCAATATATTTTTCACCATGGCAAACTCAAAGATTCAATTCAAAGGGCAATTCTCAAGCATGAATACAACTCACTGCAAGTGATTCAACATAGGTTTAAAGAGTTTTCACAACAATGGGGTCATGGAAAGAAAAACTCATCCAACATGTTCATAAGTTTGAGTAGAGCAAAACAAAAAAAAAATGAAGAAGGTTATGGTTGTGTGTGTTTTATTGAAAGCATAAATAACAAAAATGAAAAATTTTCACCTAATGCAAGCAATCTAAAGATTAAAGCAAAAATAAACTTAAAAGTAAAAATTCAGATATATGCACCCCCACACTTAAATCATGCATTGTCCTCAATGTATAAGAAACATAAAAGAATAAAAGGAAACTGAGTACTCCCCTGGGTGTGGTGTGCATGGTGCGATCCTCTTGATCAAGGCTCAAGTAATTGGGGAGGGGAAAAGCGTCCCAACTACATTGAGCAAAAAGTGTAGCACTCCTTTTGATTTGGTCATGGCCCATCCTATTTTCTCCATATACTCATGAAGTAACATGATTAGCTTCTCCTCTTTTAGATGAGGTGTGCCTCTAGCCTTTATGTTCTTGAGATGATTGGACAAAACTTTGAACTCCAATTCTTGTTTCTCCATGTGTAGCTGCAATTTAGTACTAAAATCTGGCAAAACAAACTCTACCTTATCCGGGGGTTTGGGAAGACATTAATCTGCATGCTCCTTTGGTTTTGGCTCTTGGAACGCCATTTGTTCCTTGTGAGCATAGGCTGTTTGCATTGGATGAATGGTGTAATTGGGTTCAGTATCCTCCTTTTGCATAGGACCTAACTGAAGTGGAAGACTGATCTGTGTTGGAATCTGTGGAACAAGGTTCGGCGGCCGAAAGATGGTGGGGTTCGGCGGCCGAAGGTCTTTAGTTTGCGGAGTGGACTGCGGCGATGGATTCGGCGTCTGAAGATCGCTTGGGTTCGGCAGCCGAAAGATGTTCGGCGGCCGAAGGACGTCTTGCGCAATGTGTTCCCGAGGTGGGGCAACAGAATCTGGTGTTTGAAGGGCAGTAGGGTTCGGCGGCCGAAAGTTTTCCATGTTCGGCGGCCGAATGTCTTCTGTCTACACAACCTCAATCTGCTGGATGCTGCATGAATCATTGGTTAGAATATCATCTTTTATATCAAAATTATCTTTGCTCAAACAATCAATGATTTTTGAATTATCAACGAGTTCTGTTTGATCAGTTTGTTTGGACAAACAGTATTCTGGTTGTATCTTTTCAGCAGCTTGTTCTTGAGTTTGCCAACTTTCATCTTCATCCTCCACATCTTGAAGTTCTTGCTTTCTTCCTATCACGGGTGCTTCCATTGAGGTGGCCAATTGTCCTATGCCTTGTCGTAGGCTTTGCATGGAACTTACCATTGTTTCCATCATTGTTATCATCATCTTTTCAAGGTGCTGATCTGGATTTGAAGGGTCTGGTTGGGCTTGATATCCTTGATAATCCTGGTAGTTCTGATGGTTGTTAACCTCAGCATAGCCATAGTTCGGTTGGTCTCCCCAATATGGATTGTATATGTTATAGTAGGGATCATGCCTTGGTTGTTCATAGTATCCTCCAAATGCATGTACTGATTGATAATTCTCATACAGCTTAGGACATTGATCAGTTAGGTGTCCTATTTGTGCACACATCCCACATGGCCGAGGTGGCCGAAATCGTGGAGCCTGTTGAGCTCGGCCTATGACAAGATTTTCCACAAGAGATGTTAGCTTTGAAATTCGAGAATCAATTGTAACAGCCCGGCCTTCCTCTGGGTCCGGCACTGTTACGGCTCACGGCCCAGGGCTATCCCTCGCCTGGCCTCTTTGCCACCTCGGGCTTTCCACTGGCGTCGTGAACAGCTCTTAACATCCCTTCACCCTCACGGGTTCCAGGCAGGATTTGTCCCTCGGGGGAGCCATTACGGCCCGCCCTAGCCCGAGTGGATTTGGCCCAATTCCTTCCTCTGGGAATTAGGTCGCCTCCCCCACTGCTCGAACCCTTGACCTCCCACTTTAAGGGAATAGTCTGGTGAGAGTGAGTACCAATTGTGCCAACCTTTTTTTGTAACAGCCCGGACGTGATCCCCGGCACTGTTACCACTCACGGCCCAGGGCTATCCCTCGCCTGGCCTCTTGCCACCTCGGGCTTTCCACTGGCGTCGTGAGCAGCTCTTAACATCCCTTCACCCTCACGGGTTCCAGGCAGGATTTGTCCCTCGGGGGAGCCATTACGGCCCGCCCTAGCCCGAGTGGATTTGGCCCAATTCCTTCCTCTGGGAATTAGGTCGCCTCCCCCACTGCTCAAACCCTTGACCTCCCACTTTAAGGGAATAGTCTGGTGAGAGTGAGTACCAATTGTTCCAATTGGCACAATTGGTACTCACTCTCACCAGACTATTCCCTTAAAGTGGGAGGTCAAGGGTTCGAGCAGTGGGGGAGGCGACCTAATTCCCAGAGGAAGGAATTGGGCCAAATCCACTCGGGCTAGGGCGGGCCGTAATGGCTCCCCCGAGGGACAAATCCTGCCTGGAACCCGTGAGGGTGAAGGGATGTTAAGAGCTGCTCACGACGCCAGTGGAAAGCCCGAGGTGGCAAGAGGCCAGGCGAGGGATAGCCCTGGGCCGTGAGTGGTAACAGTGCCGGGGATCACGTCCGGGCTGTTACATCAATGGTAGATGTACTTACCTCACCCATGATTTAGAGATGTTTGGTCATTGGTGCATAGTTCAGAAGTTGGAGTTCAAGACTTTCGGCGGCCGAATGTTGAGGAGGTTCGGCAGCCGAAGGTTAGGCAGAATGTTCTTCAGGAGCAGAAACTTGCTTTCCAAGCCTTCTAAGAGTGCGTTCAATTTCTGGATCAAAGGGCAGAGTGTCCCTACTTTCAGATCTGGTCATAAAAATAAACAAACAAGTGAAATCAATTCCCCGGCAACGGCGCCAATTTTTGACAGGAGCGGTTGTCGAAGCCGGTCAAAAATAACCTTCTTTGGTTACCTACAATTTACAACTGTAGACAGTGGTGAAGGATCGTATACACAGAGAATTGTTTACTTATTTGTTTATCTCAATCAAGACCAAAGAAAACAATTGAAAACACAATAGGAAGCAAGTGAGTGCAAGTAGAACAAAAGTAAAGTGCAAGGGAAGTAAAAAGGGGGGTTTTGAGATGATTTGATTAACGACTACTAAAAGGCAATTAAAACAGTAAGTAATCTAAACTAAGAGAGAAATCAATAAGAGAAAGGTCTAGTTGAAGATATGGATCCACTTTGGTTGTTTGGGTTGATCATTGAAACATGGTTATCTTGATTGATTCAATAGGTTGGTTATGGGGATGGAAGACGCTTCTCACCACCATGTCTTTCCTTATGAACAAATTGATTAGGGAACGTCCTCTAACCAATTACTAATCAACAAATTTCCAAGGAACGTCCTTGGGCCATAGGCATCAAAACAATTGCCAATTGCATGAAGAACAAGAAAGATCCAAACCCTAACTACTCAAACGCATAAGATGATGTTAGATCACGCGATTCCTTGGATTTTTACACCAAGTGTTCTATGGACAGAATATTTCCAGCAATTACGGACTAACAAATATCCTAATCCAACAATCAATTAACTTTGCAATCAAGAATCAAGTGGCCAATTTTATCAAAACAACAGAGCAATCTTAGAATCAAAGCACAATTGCATGAATATTGAATATAATCAAAGACAAAAGTTTCTGTTCAGATCTCACAACCTTTTAAACAACCTTAGTTTCAACCAAACTTCAACTAGAAAGAAGGTTTCAGCCACTCATGGCTGAACCAAAACAGAAAATTAAAGAAAAGAAGAAAGAAGAACCGAAATTGAGGGGAGAAGCCCCTTGGAGTGTGGCTGCCCTTGCTTGGCCGAATTTGGAGAGTTTAATTGTGTCTCTTCTTGTATTCTTGAGGCCTTTAAATAGGTGTTGATAGGCTGATTATTTCCTTTTTAGTGTCCATGAGTCTTTTGGAGTCTTCCCAAAGTGCCCTTGGTGAGTTATGTGCCCTCTTTGTGCATGGGTGAGGGCAAAAACGTGGAGCATGCAAGTGGGGGCTCTTTGGTCTTGTAATTGCTGTCCAAGATCTTCAAGATGTTGCCAAGATAGTGTCCAAGAGGCTGCCCACGTTTTTAGAGGCTGCCCATGCACTAATAAGGAAGGTGGAGCCTTTTATGGAAACTTCAATGTGCATGGCATAAAGTGGGAAACATGTGATCTTGAGATTTGGCTTCCTTAATGAGTGGGATCTTGAAATCCAATATCTGAATATGAATCTTGGAGATTTGAATTTCAAAATATTTTCCTTCTTTGGCTCTTCAATTATGGCAGCTTGAGATGTGGCTTCTAGAATAAGGAAAAGGCAACTTGGTGATTTGAAATTTGAATTTCAAATTGCTTTGGCTGAATGTTCTTTCCTTCTTTGCCACTTTCCTTATGTAGAACTTTACATATTTAGCTTGACTTGATTTCAACTTGGTAGGCTTGCTCTCTTTTGCTCCAAATAAGGCAGTTTTAGGGGTATTTTCTCCAAAGTGTCCTTTTACACCATTTTCTGCAAAATAATATTAAAAGCACTAAATTAAGCAGAAATCATGTAAATATTTATCAATAATATTAATATAAAATGGACTAAATTATGCTCTATCACTTGGTCTCTTGCTGGTTCAGCTAGCTCTCGGAGTGTTCTTTCCTGTGGCTGTGGTGCCTGGATGGGCACGTTTCCAGCTTCAGCTTCAGTTTCTTCATATGCAGTAGGTGGTTCTGCCATTATTTGATTTTCTGGTTCAAATGCAGCAGTAGCAGGTGCAGCAGTAGGCGAATCTGCTGGTGCAATAAAATCTGCAGCAGGGGCAGTAGCAGCTCTATCAGATGGCGCAGCGGCAGATCGAATGGTAGACACCAGATTCGATGATGTTGCTGATGAAGATGATTTGGAGGCTTGGTTCCTCAAGTTTGCTTGCTTTCTTAGGCTCGTGGCAGTGCGTTCTATCTCCCGATCGTAAAGAAGAGTTTCTTTATGGCCAGACCTGGTCATAAAGGGAAAATACGTTAGTTTAAATCAATTTCCCGGCAACGGCGCCAATTTTTGATAGCGGTTGTCGAAGCCGTAAAAAATAAATCTATTATCAACCAACAAAATAATTTGCAGATAGTGGCAATAGGGTCGAACCATAAGGAATTGACACTACGAATTTTTCTAATAATGACTTGGACAAGTAAATAACAATAATAAATAAAAAAATGGGGGGTTTGTTTTGATGATGATGAATTAAAACTAGATAATAAGAGAAAGCAATATTTAAAAGGAATGAGTATATCAATGGGATAAGGATTCTAGTTGAAGTATGGATCTATTTCAGCTTGTTTAGAATTGATTATTGATCTTTTTGATACTTCTATTTATTTCAATAAGTTAGTTTAGGATGTGGAAGACGCTTCTCACAACCCAAATTCCTCAGTCTTAGTTTGATTAGGAAACGTTCGCTAATCTAACACTAGTTAACAAGTTGCCAAGGAACGTCGTTGGGGCTTTTAGTATTGAACAACTGTTAACTGTATTTAGACTTAGAGAAACCTAACTCTAACCTTGCCAACCGCGTGGTCAAGTTTAGATTATGCAACTGTGTCTCGCGATTGTCGAAACCGGTCAAAAATAACCTTTCTGGTTATCAACAATTTACAACTGCAGATAGTGGTGAAAAGATCGAATCCATAGGGAATTGAGAACTCACCTATTTTCCTTATCAAGACCAATAAAATAAACTGAAACAAGAATAAATTGAAAAAACGAATAAAACTGAAAACGAGATAAACTGAAACGAGATAAAACTGAAAGAGGAATAAAAATAAATTGCAGTAAAAGTAAAATGGGGGGTTTGAGATTGATTTAATTAATCTAAAACTGAAAGCAATAAAAATAAAGTAAATAATAAAATAAAAGGGGAATAAATAATAAGAAAACTCTAGTTGAAGTATTGGATCCACTTTAGTTGTTGGGATTGATCACAAATACTTTGTTCTTTTGGGTTGATTCAATAGATTAGTTATGGAGATGGAAGACGCTTCTCACCACCATTATCTCTCCTTATTAATAGATTAATTAGGGAACGTCCTCTAATTAATAACTAATCAACAAGTTGCCAAGGAACGTCCTTGGGCCTCAGGCAACAAACAACTGTCAATTGCATTAAGAAATAGAGAGATCTAATCCTAACTACCCAAACGTATGGAGATAACGCTAGATCATGCAACTTCCTTGGTTTTTATCCCAAGTGTTCTCATGTAAGAATAATCTAAGCAATTACGGACTTAAATTATTCAAACTAACAAATAATTATTTTGCAATTAAAAATCAACGTAGATCTTGATAACAAAATAATATAAAAATTAAGTATAAAATTGCATGAATATTGAACTCCCAAAAATTAAACAATATTTGATCAAGTCTCACAACCCATTAATCAACTAAAACTTCAACCAATATTCAACTAGATTAAAGAAATCAGCCACTCATTGGCTGAATAAAAAAAAGAAAAAAATAAAAAGAAAAAGAAAAGAAAGAAGAACCGAGTTCTTCCTTGCGCCGGGCTGTGGAATTGCCGAGAGATGGAATTGTGAATTGTCTGCCGCTTAAGTCTCTTTAAATAAGTGCAGAGGAGTCGCCCTAATTGCCAATTGCTGTCCACGCATGCTGATGGCCCACGTGCGAGAGTTGAGGCGTGAGTGGGCTGTCTGTGGGTGTTGAGTGCTTGGTGGGTCCATGTCGCGCTTGGTCCATGTGTGGAGAACATCCACGGTGAAGTCCCATGTGCGTGGCCCTTGTTGAAGTCCCATGTGCAGGAATGGCCCATGTTTGCAAGCCATCGTGCGGGCCATGTGCTTGCCCTCATTTGCGTGAATTGATGAGCGTGAGTGGCGGGCCCTTGTGAAGTGCTTGTGATTGTGCGTGAGCTTGGTCCTCATTTATGAGTGGGCTGTCCACAGTGGAGTGCTGAGTTGATGGAGCGGGAGTGTGCGTGAACGTGCGTGCTGCTTGGCCCATGTGCGTTGGTGGGCTGTCCAAGCTTTGGCCATGTGCAGGAGCTTTGCGGGAATGGGCTGTTCAAGCTTTGGCTGGAGCTTGGTCCATAAGCGGGCCCAAGTGCTTGAATATTTAAGCTTCAAAATATTTTCTTCTCATTTAGCTTGACTTGAACCCAATTTGGCAGGCTTGCTCTCTTTTGCTCCAAATAAGGCAGTTTTAGGGGGGTTTTATCCAGAATGTCCTTTTACACCATTTTCTGCAAAATAATATTAAAAGCAATAAATTAAGCAGAAATCATGTAAATATTCATCAATAATATTAATATAAATTGGACTAAATTATGCTCTATCAAATACCCCCACACCTAACCTTTTGCTTGTCCTCAAGCAAATAAACATAGTCAAATAAGCTTTCTTACTCTACATCCTTATTTCCACTTAAGCTCTTACTCTAGACCCCTATTTTGAATCATTGCAGTGAAGAATATATGCATGAAGATTACTCACCTTTCTCCTTGTTTCCCTTTACTTACCATGGCTAGCTAGGATTTGTTTTCCTCAAGAGAGACCATGCATATTATATGTTAAGACTTTTCCTAGCTTTTGGTGTGACTTACCATTACCTTGAAGTACTTTATTCAGGCTTTTGCACTTTAGATCTTGGTTGGAAAGGTCACCAACCTATTTTTGATGTACTTTTAGATATTTCAGTTGGTCACCTATCCAAGTGGCTACTAGCCTTGTTCATAGTCTTTTGACCATTGGAACAATTTTTTTTTGTGCTTTTGAGGGCTTTGCCTTTGCTGAACTTTCTTTCTCTCAATGATTTGGGCAAATCAACACCTATTGCTAAATTAAGTCATGTTAAGTTCATTCACACAATTTCATTTTTGTCTTCTTCAATTGAGGGTCATCAGTATATTTTTCGCCATTGGCAAGCTCCAAGATTCAATTCAATAGGTAATTCTCAAACATGAATATAGCTCACTGCAATTGATTCAACATAAGTTTAAAGAGTTATCACATCAATGGGGTCATGGCAAGAAAGGACTCATCTAACATAGTTCATCAGTTTGAGTAGAGCAAAACAAAAAGAAGAAGAAAGTTGTGGTTGTGTGTGTTTTATTGAAAGCAAAAATAACAAAAATGAAAAAAATTTCACCTAATGCAAGCAAACTAAATATTAAAGCAAAAATAAACTGAAAAGTAAAAATTCAGATATATGCACCCCCATACCTAAATCATGCATTGTCCTCAATGTATTGGAAACATAAAAGAACAAAGGAAACTGAGTACTCCCCTGGGTGTGGTGTGCATGGCGCGATCCATTTGATCAAGGCTCAAGTAATTGGTGAAGGGAAAAGAGTCCCAACTGCATTGAGCAAAAAGTATAGCACTCCTTTTGATTTGGTCATAGCCCATCCTATTTTTTCCATGTACTCATGAAGCAACATGATTAGCTTCTCTTCTTTCAGATGAGGTGTGCCTCTAGCCCTCATGTTTGCATTTTTGAGATGATTGGGAAGCACTTTGAACTCCAATTCATGTTTCTCCATATGTAGCTGCAATTTGGTACTGAAATCAGGCAAAACAAACTCTACCTTATTCGGAGGTTTGGGAAGGCATTGATCCGCATGGTCCTTTGGTTTAGGTGCTTGGAATACCATTTGTTCCTTGTGAGCATGGGTTGGATCTATGGCTGAAATGGTTTCAGTTTGCTCCTTCTGTGCAAGGTCTGACTGAAAGGGGAGACTGATCTGCGTTGGAAGCTAAAGAGACGCATCTGAAAGGCTTTCAGGTACTCCTTCTTGCGCAGGAGTGGTTCGTGCACCAAGCTGAAGTGGTGCAATTGGTTTTTGTTCATTCTGCACATGGCTGCAGTCCACCTGTTGGGTGCAATTTGGCTCTTTTTGGCTTTCTTCATCTTTTTGGCTAGCCTCCCTGCAAAAATCATTGTTTAGCATATCATCTTGATTTATATAAAAAATTTTTTGGTTCAAACAATCAATGATATCTAAACTATCAACAGGTTCTGTTGGACCAGTTTGTTTGGACAAACAGTTTTCTGGTTGTGTTTCTTTAGCAGTTTGTTCTTGTACTTGCCAACTTTCATCATCATCCTCCACATCTTGAAGCTCTTCCTCTCTTCTTAATATGATTGCATTCATTGAGGTGACTACTTAATCCATCTGCTGTTGGAGATTTTGCACAGAACTCGCCAATGATTTTATCTTCTCCTCAAGGTGCGTGTTGGAACTTGGAGGTGCTGGTTGGGCTTGATATTCTTGATAATCCTAGTAGTCGTTAGCCTCTGCATAACTGAAGTCTGAATAGTCTCCCCAACCTGGATTGTATGTGTTATAGTATGGATCATGTCTTGGTTGTTCGTAGAATCCTCCATATATATGTCTGGGCTGGTCATACTGATAAAGTGTAGGACATTGATCAGTTGGGTGTCCCACATACCCACAGATCCTACATGGCCTTGGTGGCTGAAATGCTTGAACCTGTTGAACTATTTCTGTGACAAAATCTTTCATAAAAGATGTCAGAAAAGAAAGATCAGATCTACTTACCTCATCCATGATTCAGATGTGCGATTGAGATGTTTCAGAAGATGGTTCTGCGTAGAGTGCTCTCTCTTTTTTTTTTTTTTTTTTAATTTGGTCCTGAAAGAAAAACAAATAAGTTAGATCAATTCCCCGGCCACGGCGCCAATTTTTGACTCGCGGTTGTCGAAGCCGGTCAAAAATAACCTTTCTGGTTATCAATAATTTACAACTGCAGATAGTAATGAAAGGATCGAATCCACAGAGAATTGAGAACTCACCTATTTTCCTTATCAAGACTAATAAAATAAACTGAAACAAGAATAAATTGAAAAAAAGAATAAAACTGAAAATGAGATAAACTGAAATGAGATAAAACTGAAAGAGGAATAAAAATAAATTGCAGTAAAAGTAAAATGGGGGGTTTGAGATTGATTTAATTAATCTAAAACTGAAAGCAATAAAAATAAAGTAAATAATAAAATAAAAGGGGAATAAATAATAAGAAAGCTCTAGTTGAAGTATTGGATCCACTTTAGTTGTTGGGATTGATCACAGACACTTTGTTCTTTTGGGTTTATTCAATAGATTAGTTATGGAGATGGAAGACAATTCTCACCACCATTATCTCTCCTTATTAATAGATTAATTAGGGAATGTCCTCTAATTAATAACTAATCAACAAGTTGCCAAGGAACGTCCTTGGGCCTCAGGCAACAAACAACTGTCAATTGCATTAAGAAATAGAGAGATCCAATCCTAGCTACCCAAACGTATGGAGATAACGCTAGATCATGCAACTTCCTTGGTTTTTATCCCAAGTGTTCTCATGTAAGAATAATCTAAGCAATTACGGACTTAAATTATTCAAACTAACAAATAATTATTTTGCAATTAAAAATCAATGTAGATCTTGATAACAAAATAATATAAAAATTATGTATAAAATTGTATGAATATTGAACTCCCAAAAATTAAACAATATTTGATCAAGTCTTACAACCCATTAATCAACTAAAACTTCAACCAATATTCAACTAGATTAAAGAAATCAGCCACTCATTGGCTGAATAAAAAAAAAGAAAAATAAAAAGAAAAAGAAAAGATAGAAGAACCGAGTTCTTCCTTGCGCCGGGCTGTGGAATTGCCGAGAGATGGAATTGTGAATTGTCTGCCGCTTAAGTCTCTTTAAATAAGTGCAGAGGAGTCACCCTAATTGCCAATTGCTGTCCACGCGTGCTGATGGCCCACGTGCGAGAGTTGAGGCGTGAGTGGGCTGTCCGTGGGTGTTGAGCGCTTGGTGGGTCCATGTCGCGCTTGGTCTGTAATACCCGGCTAGTGTCCGGCATCGAAATTCCTGTCGTCCGACGGAATCTCGGATGTCGGAACTCGCTAGAAGGGTAATAGTTATGTTTTGAAGTATTTTTACTATGTTTTGATGTTTTAAGTATAAAGAAAATTGAGTTTGAAAGGAAAAGACCAAGGGGACAATTGCCAGGTTTGGCCGCCGAAGGTGAAGTTCGACCGCTGAACATTGCATGGTTTCGCATGCAGAAGTGGCCGCCGAAGGAGAGGCGGTTGGCCACCTATAAAAGGCTCTTTTGACCGGAAATGGGGTGTGTTTTTCACTCTCTTATGGTCAAAGGTAGGGTTCTTGCTCTCCTTGGGTGATTTCAAGTGATTCCTTCAAATCTTGCATGTTTTTACATGTTTTGAACCTTGTTCTAGAGCTTTGAGCAAAAAGGAAGCAAAGTTGTACACTTGGAGACTTTGAGTAGCTTTTCCACCATATCTCCAAGCTTGGACCATCAAGCCTCTCGTTCTTCAAGAGGTAAGCATGGATCCTTCAGTTTAAAGCATGTTTTAAAGGGTTTAAGTGAGTTTTATGGCATGGTTTAGGGTGTAACCATGAGTTGAGTATATGTTGATCATATGAGATTTGATGATGTTTGAGCTTGCTTGTGGGGTTTGAGCTAGTATTGAGGCCCCTATATGCATGAGTTATGATATGTGTTAGTTGTGGGAAGTTGGCATGCATGTGAGGGGTTTGTTTAAGGGTTTTGGAGGCTGGTTTCATAGAGTTGAGCAGGGTTCTGCCTTACTGGCTAACCCAGTTTCGGCCGCCGAAGAGAGGTTCGGCCGCCGAACGTGTTAAGGAGGCTGTTTTGGCCGCCTAACCTTGCCCCCGAAAGATTGGACTTTCGTCTATGGAGGGAAGGTTCGGCCGCCGAACATGCCGCCGAAGGTTAGTGACTTTCGGCTCTAGAAGGTCTTTCAGCCCCCGAACCTTGACCCCGAAAGGGTTCGACTACCGAAAGTAAAAGTTCGGCCGCCGAAAGTACCCGAGTTTCGTCTCTGGAGAGGGGATTCGGCCGCCGAACCTGCCGCCGAAAGTGCCCTGTCCAGCTTTCCTTTGCCCATTTTTCCATGCATGCTTATGATGTTTTAGAGGGGTTTTGGGGAGATATTCAGAGTCATGTTAGAGTATGTTTGGTTCTCATTTGAGTCCACCTGTGTAGGTGCGGACTCGAAGAACCAAGGAGGCCCACAGAGTTAGAGTTACAGCAGTTGTCAGAGGTGAGTGGAACAGAACTATGTTTTGAGTTAATGAATGTTTTAATATGCTACATGCATCATAAATGCCATGATTATGATATGATAGGATGTATTGCATTGCCTTAGTCTACACGAAGATGTTGCATTGCATTATTTGTTGTTGATGTGGATTGGACCAAGGCGACCCCAATAGCCCAATAGCTGTCATGTTATGTAAGACCTGTGTGAGCTCCTTAGGGAGCCGGGCATTATACTTGGGTAAGTCCTGTGCGAGCCCTTTCAGGGTCGGGCACCATGAGCTGTTACAGAATGACCTGTGTGAGCTCCTTTGGGGGCCGGGTCCTGACAGAGGGAGTTTTGAGGTCATGTCCAATCCTTGATGTGAAATGTTTGTGCTGTGGCGCATTTCATGATAGCATGTTTTAAATGTTTTTATTGTTCTGCTCACTGGGCTTTAGTAGCTCATCCCTCTCCCTAACGCCATGTTTCAGGGCCTCAGAGAAGTGAAAGGGAAAGAGAAAGCAAGGGTAAAGGCTTATGTAATAGCTTAGAATAGTGGACATGATGTACAGTACAGAGTTATATAAAGAGTAAATGTAATGTAACAGTTGTGTTATGTACAGGGTATAGTTGTGCTTGGCCCGAGTATAAGTTTATCCCTTTTGTACATGATCATTATCGTGGTTTATGCTTTATGATGTATGATGATGAAATCTGAGCTGAGTGACTGATAATATGACCCAAAAAGGGGGTTATTATGGTTACAATAGCTGTATGGTACCACAGTAGGTATCACTGTCAGAGTGCATACAGTATATGTTCAGTCCAAGTAGAGTATTTTGAAAAAGTTTCAAAATTTTATGAAAATGTATGATCATGTATGGGATTTATCAGGTACACAGAGTTCACAGTAGGCTTACTACGGGTCCCGGCGGCCTTAAGCCGATCTGGATCCTAGTGCCGGTGGCGGTCCGATTACCGGGCTGTTACATGGTCCATGTGTAGGAGAACGTCCACGGTGAAGTCCCATGTACGTGGCCCTTGTTGAAGTCCCATGTGCAGGAATAGGCCATGTTTGCAAGCCATCGTGCGGGCCATGTGCGGGCCATGTGCTTGCCCTCATTTGCGTGAATTGATGAGCTTGAGTGGAGGGCCCTTGTGAAGCGCTTGTGATTGTGCGTGAGCTTGGTCCTCATTTATGAGTGGGCTGTCCATAGTGGAGTGCTGAGTTGATGGAGCGGGAGTGTGCGTGAACGTGCGTGCTGCTTGGCCCATGTGCGTTGGTGGGCTGTTGACAGAACGGTTGTCGAAGCCGGTCAAAATAAATAACCTTTTTAACTACCAACAATATTAAAACTGTAGATAGTGGTGAAAGGATCGTATCCACAAGGAATTGATACTTACCTACTTTCCTTATCAAGACCAAAAAAACAAACAGAAAGTAAAATGAAAACAAAGTGCGAGAAAATTAAAAAGGGGGGGTTTTCAGATTGATAGAATTCAACTAATGATGAAAGTAATAAAAATAAAGCGAATAATAAAATAAAGAGAAAACAAATATGAGAAAAGCTCTAGTTGAAGATTCAGATTCACTTTAGTTGATGGGATTGATCATTGACTCATATATTCCTTTGCTTGATTCAATAAATTGGCCATGGAGATTGAAGAAGCTTCTCACATCCATTATCTCTCTTTTAGATTAAATTAATTAGGGAAAGTCCTCCAATTAATTACTAATTAACAATTGTCAAAGAACGTCTTTGAGCCTTAGGCCTTTTACAAAAGTCAATCGCATAAAGAAATAGAGAGAACCAATTCTAGTCACCCACATGCATGGAGATAACATTAGATCATGCAATTCCTTGGCTTTTACACCAAGTGTTCTTATGTTTGAGCAATCCAAGCAATTACAGACTTAAGATTATCCAAACTAACAATATATTACCTTGCAATCAAGAATCAATGTAGATCCAAACAACAAAGCAATAATATCATAAAGCATGAAATACATGAATATTGAAAAGCAAAAGGAAAAACGATGAATGTCCAAGTCTCTCAATCCAAATTACAACCAAAGCTTCACTTGATCTTCCACTAGAATAAAAGGTTTCAGCCTCTCATGGCTGAAACAAAACAGAAAATAAAATAAAAGAAGAAGAAAAGAAGAAGAAGAAGGAGAGAAGTGCTTGACCGAAGCCTAGGAGAAGGGGGAAAGAAGGCCAACTCGTGGCTGCCTTGAAGAGAGGTTTTTATAGCCTCTAGATGCTGCCCTAGGTGTGTAGAGGCTGCCCAAGTTGCTTCCTAATTAGTGTAGATGCTGCCCTTGCTTCCTAATTAGTGAGGAGGCTGCCCATATGCAACTTGCTGCCCAAGTTGTTGCAAAAGAGGAAAGGATCGGACTGCAAGGCTTCAGAAGGAAGTTGGCGCGCAGATTGCCTTCAGAATAGGAAAGGAGCGTACCTTGTGCTTGAAAAGGAAGGAAGAGTGATCCAAGGCTGCCAATAGAGGAAGAAAAGTCGTGGCTTGATGTTCATAAGGAAATATGCACGTACCAAGGCTTTCAGAAGAGGAAGGACGCGCGGATCATGCTTCCAGAAGAGGTGGCGCGCGCATGGATTGCAAAAGAGGCAGGAGAATGCAGTCATTAATGTGCAGAAGTGGAAAGATATCTGTCCAGTCTTTCCTTTTTAGGTGGAGCCTTCGTTTGAATTTTGAATGCTGAATGCAGAAGAGGAAGAGCATCTCCTTGAGATCTTGCTGCCTAAACAGGAAGATATGACTGCTGCAGTGTGTGCACATCTTTTGAACAAGGAAAGAAAGATCTGCGATTTGAATTTCAAATAATCTTCTGACTGAGCTTTCCTTATTTGCTTTTGCTTCTGCACTTTCCTCATTTGAAGACTTTCCTTTTCTGAAAACTTGCCTTATTTGAAAACTTTCCTTTTTGGCTTTATGTTCTAAATAAGGCAGGAAAGATTCTGCAGTTCGAATTTCGGACAGTTTGCTGACTGTGCTTTCTGACACTTTCCTTATTTGGCACTTTCCATATATGAAAACTTTCCTTTTCTGGAACTTTCCATATTTGGCACTTTTTGGCAGTTTTAAGAGCATTTTCTCCAGATTGTCTCTTTACACCTAATATCTTCAAAACATGGTTAAAACCACAAAATTAGGTAGAAAAGGTGTAAATAAACATCAAGATTATCATGATAAAGTGGGCTAAATTATGCTCTGTCAAATACCCCCACACCTAGCCCTTTGCTTGTCCTCAAGCAAACAAACATAGTTAAACAAACTCTCTTTGCTTTGATCCTTTATGTCCACTTAAGCTCTTACTCTAAACTCCTATTTTGAAGCATTGCAATAAAGAATATATGCATCTAGGTTACTTACCTCTTTCCTTGTTTCCCTTTACTTACCATGGCTAGGATCGGTTTTACTCAAGAGAGAGATCATACATGCACAAGTTCTAGCTCAATTAAGACATATTCTAGCTTTCAGAGTGACTTGCCCTTACCTTGAAGTACTTTATTCAACCTTTTTGCACTTTAAACTTGCTTGAAAAAGTCACCAACCTTTTGACGTGAAGGTACATATTGGTGATACCCATCCCCAGTTACTCAGTTGGTCACCTGTCCAAATGGCTACTAGCTCTGTTCATAGTCTTTTGACCATTGGAACAGTTTTCAATTTGTGCTTATGAAGTCTAGGCCTTTTCTGAATTTACTTTTCTCAATGATTTGGGCAAATCAACACCAATCGCTAAAAGAAGTCACATTAAGTTCATTCACACACATTTCAATTCATTCTCTCAAATGAGTGTCATCAATATATTTTTCACCATGGCAAGCTCAAAGATTCAATTCAAAAAGCAATTCCCAAACATGAATATATCTCATTGCAATTGATTCAACATAGGTTTAAAGAGTCATTACATCAATGGGGTCATGGAAAGAAAGCTCATCCAACATAGTTCATCAATTTGAGTAAAGCAATAAAAAAGAAGAAGACCGTGGTTGATCAAACACAAACTGAAAGGAAAACTGAAAAGAAAACGCAAACTAAAAGAAAAAAAACTGAAAGGAAAACGCAAACTGAAAGGAAAAATGTGTCTAAAGCAAAAAATTAAAAATTTCAGAGATCTGCACCCCCACACCTAAATCATGCATTGTCCTCAATGTATATAAAACATAAAAGAACAAAGGAAATTGAGTACTCCCCTGTTGTGGTGTTGTATGGTGCGATTCACTTGGCAAGTTGCCTCAGGTAATTGGGGAAGGGAAAAGCGTCCCAACTGCATTGAGTGAAAAGTGTAGCACTCCTTTTGATATGGTCATTACCCATCCTATTTTTTCCACATACTCATGAAGCAACATGATCAGTTTCTCCTCTTTCAGATGAGGTGTGCCTCTTGCCCTTATGTTTGCATTTTTGAGATGATTTGGCAATATTTTGAATTCCAATTCATGTTTCCTCATAGATGTCTGCAACATGGCACTGAATTCGGGCAAAACAAACTCTACCTTGTTCATTGTGTGCATGGGCTTTCTGTGATGGAGGAATGGCTGAATTGGATTCAGCTTCCTCTTTCTGTGCTGAAGGCTGAAAGTGCTGCGATGGAAGATGTAGTGAGAGGTTCGGCGGCCGAATGGTGGTGAAGTTCGGCTTCCAAAAGGTGGTGAAGTTCGGCAGCCGAAAGGTGGTGGTTCTAGTTTGCGCAAGGCTGATCTGCTTCTATTCATTCTGCGCATGGCTGCAGTCCACCTGTTGGATGCAACAGTCAGTTTCTTTCTGTTCTGGCTCTTTTTGGCTCTCTTTCCTGCAAAGATCATTATTTAGTATATCATATTGATTTACATGAAAAACATCTTTACTCAAACAATCAGTGATATCTAAATCAACAACAAGTTCTGTTTGATCTGTTTGTTTGGACAAACAGTTTTCTGGTTGTTTCTCTTCAGCACTTTGTTCTTGCACTTGTGAACTTTCATCATAATCCCACACATCTTGAAGCTCTTCCTTTCTTCTTAATATGGCTGCATTCAATTGATCCATCTGCTGTTGGAGAACACGAATTGCATCTCTCAATTCCTCATCACGATTGGTTTGAGGACTTTGAGCTGTTGGTTGGGCTTGATATCCTTGATAGTCCTGGTATTGGTCAGCCCTAGCATAGTCATAGTTCGGATAGTCTCCCCAACCTGTATTGTGTGTGTCAAGGTAGGGATCATGTCTTGGCTGTCCATAGTATCCTTCAAATGCATGTACTTATTGATAATTCTCATACAACATAGGACATTATCAGTTAGGTGTCCTATTTGTGCACATATCCCACATGGTCGAGGTGGCCGAAATCGTGGAGCCTGTTGAGCTTGGCCTATGACAAGATTTTCCGCAAGAGAGATTAGTTTTGAAATTCGAGAATCAACGGTAGATGTACTTACCTCATCCATGAATCAATTCTGCGATGGCAGGCTTTTTGCGCTCAAAATATATATATATATATATATATATATATTTTTTTTTTTTCAGATCTGCGATAGGGTGTTCTTCAGATTAAAGATCAGGTCCTGAAAGAAAAATAAATGAGTTAAATCAATTCCCCGGCAACGGCGCCAATTTTGACAGAACGGTTGTCGAAGCCGGTCAAAATAAATAACCTTTTTAACTACCAACAATATTAAAACTGTAGATAGTGGTGAAAGGATCGTATCCACAGGGAATTGATACTTACCTACTTTCCTTATCAAGACCAAAAAAAACAAACAGAAAGTAAAATGAAAACAAAGTGCGAGAAAATTAAAAAGGGGGGGGGTTTTCAGATTGATAGAATTCAACTAATGATGAAAGCAATAAAAATAAAGCGAATAATAAAATAAAGAGAAAACAAATATGAGAAAAGCTCTAGTTGAAGATTCAGATTCACTTTAGTTGATGGGATTGATCATTGACTCATATATTCCTTTGCTTGACCCAATCACTTCTCCAGCTTTTTCTGCACTTTTTCTCCAACTTTTCATTTTTTTCCTTTTCTGTAAAAACATGACAAAATCCATAAATGAAGCTGGAAAATGTGTAATTAAGCAGTAATAAAGATAATAAAAATATGGCTAAATTATGTTCGATCAACTACTCTATGAATGCTACTTGACTATTTGTGTGATTGAGTGTGAATAGCTTGACCTTTCCTATCTAGGTCAAAGATTTTGTTGGGATTATTGTTTGCAATGTGACTCCTAGGATTGCTACTTATATGCATGCTGGTATATTGTTGTACTTCAATCCAAAAGTCTAGATGAAAAAGTGAAATTAATGATCTAAATTGTTTGAATGCTTGAGGACAAACATGGTTCAAGTGTGGGGGTATCGAATGTAATTTGAACATATTTTTCATATTGTTCTTAGCATTGAATTAAATATTTTTCTAATCAATTTTGTATTTTTTGATGATATTTTGCAGAAGAGCAAAAGAGAAGTGGGTTTGATAAAGATGTGTTAAAAAGTGCTGAAATTGACTTAACCATCGATTTGGACAAACCCACCGAATGATCATACTTCACAGAAGCTAGGAATTGCCAGACTTGCCCAAACCAGTAGGCAAATCAACAGTCTGCACAGAACCTGACAGTGAGTGAAAATTTTGAAAATAAGAAGACCAGATCTTCTTATTAAAAGCCATGGAATCCACTCGATTTTCCTTCCTTCAATTCGACACCATATCCTCCTCAAATCAAGGAGTTCTCCCCTTGGAAGACATATATTAAAGGAAGGATTCTTAATTCAAAGCAAAGAAGAATTTTTATTCCCAAAAGGACTTTACTATGATTAAACACCTATATAAGCCCATCTTTGTGGAAAGCATCAATCCTTCGTTTTCAATTCTCTTTTCTCTTTTGTATTTCATTTGAAAGTTATGAGTGGCTAAACTCTTTATTGCCGGTTGAATTTAGGATAAAATTTTAGTTTATACATGAATTGTGAGATCTAGATACAATTATTCATCTTTTATTCTTTCAATATTTATGCAAATTCAGTTCTTCATGTTATTGTTGCTTTCTTATTTGATCAATAGGTCCCATTGTTCTTAATTTCAAAGTAATATATTATTAGTTTGAATATTTGAAGTCTGTAATTGCTTAGGCTATTCAACAGCAAGTGACAATTAGTATAACCCACTAAGAAATTGCATGATCTAACTTAAACTCACCATGCGGTTTGGTTGGTTGGTTAGAATTAGGTCTCTCTAATTCTTAAGGCGGTTGACAAATAAAATCCCAGAGATGTTATTTGGGCGATTTATTGGCCAGGGTTAATTGGCGAAGGTTTCCTAATTAATTTAAACCTAAGGAGAGATTGGTTACATGGAGCATCTTTCATAATTATAACTAATTTATTGGAATCAATAAAAGTATTTTTGTTTCAATGATCAATTTCCAAACTGAAATGGATCCTACACTTGAACTAGAATTTGTTTATATTGATTTATTTCTCTTTTGATTATTGCTTTCTTTAATTGCTTTGATCTTTAATTCATCATCAAAATTCCTCTTTTTACTTTTGTTGTTTATTTTCCTAGTCATTATTTAAAAATTCTTAGTGTTAATTCCCTATGAATTCGATCCTATTCACTTTATACACAATTCTTAGTTGTTGATTTTTAATAGGTTATTTTGGTGGCTTTAACACCCATCACTAGGGTGCTAGGATGATTGTGTTGGGGTAGGATGCTTCTATTCGTGGAGGAATGAAAGAGAAGGTGATGGTAACGGCATTTCTTGGCGTGTTTCTATGCTATCGGCCTGTGGTGCAGAATGTGGTGCCTTAGGCGGTGCTCGTGGCCGGTGATGATAGGTGCTTGTGATAGGTAGTTGTGGCGATATGGATTGCAAAGGAGGTACAACCGATGTCTCAATTTCAGTGATGATGTCTGCAATGGGTGGAGGGTTGACGATAGGCTCATCATCGCTGTCAGTGGGTTCTCGCACTGGTTTAGGGAGGCCTAGGCGATGCCAAAGGCCAGGTCCAGTGGTGGCCATCATCTTTCTTTGCGCTATATTCTTATCGAAGGTGTTGCCTGAGAGCGAGAACTAGCATAAAGGGTAAGAGAGTAGTGGTCAAAACAAAAGTGAGTGAGAAAGTAAATAAAACAAAATAAATAAAAGTGATAGAGGTGAGAGGTTTGCCTGGGATAATTAAGAACAACCTCACAACCTTTAGGTTTTGCACTTTGAGCTGTGATTTGGGCAAATCACTAGGCAAATTGCCCCTATTGGATTGCCTTCTACTAGCACCCTGGTTTAAATTCGCAGGCTGGACATTCCTAAAACCGAGGGAAGAGGATCACCCAGGAGGATGTCCTCAACAACTTAAATTGCAAACCCTTCATAATATGGCTTCAAGCGGTGTCCATTGACTTTAAAATTTTTCCCATATATAAACTTCAAATTTCACAGCACCATATGGGGGAAAATGTTCTCAACAATGAAGGGTCCTATCCAACAAATCTCAGTTTTCTTGGAAATAGTTTTAAATGTGAATCAAAAAGTAAAATCTTGTTGCCAACATTGAACTACTTCCTAGAGATAAGGTTGTCATGTAAAGTTTTGGTCTTAGCCTTGTAATTCCAGGAAGTGTCATATGCATCACGATTTAACTCTTCCAATTCTTAAAGTTGCAACCTCCTATATGAACCTGCCTCATGCTAAGATTGCAGGTTTTAACAGTCTAATAGGCTTTGTGTTCTAGCTCAAGAGGTGGGTGACATGCCTTTCCATAAATTAACTGATATGGGGGACATCCCTATGGGTGTCTTGAATGCAGTCCGATAGGCCCATAAAGCATCATCAAGGTGCATATTCTAGTCTTTTCTGTGTGGGAAAACTATTTTCTCTAGAATAGTTTTGATTTTCTTGTTTGACACTTAAGCTTGCCAGTTGATTTGTGGGTGGTATGCAATGGATGTCTTGTGAATGACATGGTACTTCTTGAAAATAGGTCCACCACCTTGTTGCAGAAGTGTGTTGCTCAGTTACTAATAATTGCTTTAGGTATGTGATCAGACCAAATTTAGACCATTTTATCATATTGTTATTAATAATAATTTACACATTTTCTACCTAATTTTGTGATTTTGATCTTATTTTGCAGAAAACAGCGTAAAGAGGTAATTTGGTGAAAATACTCTTAAAACTGCCTAAAAGAGGATAAAGGAGAACAAGTATGGTTTGCCCAAGTCAAGTTGCAGCTGAAGTGAAGATAAATAAGGAAAGTACAGTCAGTAGAGTAGTTTGAAATTCAAATTTCAAATCTTCAAAAAGTCTTTCCCTTATTGAGGAAGCCAAATCTCAAGAAGGTACACTTGCCTTCTAAGAATTCAAAATTCAAAATTCAGCATTCAAAATTCGAAATTCACAAGAAGGCTCCACCTCATCAAGGAAACCTAGGGCAACACTTTCACATATAAAAGCATCTCAAGCAAGCCGCACCACCCTCGGACTTCCTCTTCCCCCATTCGGATTGCAAGGCCGAACGACTCACACCTCTCCTTTGGCCTCCGGTTCCCTCTGTCCTTCTCTTTTCTTTTGTTTTGTGTTTTTGTTTCAGCCATGAGTGGCTGAAACTTCTTTTTCTAGTTGAAGATTAGGTGAAACTTTAGTTGTTTTATGGATTGGGAGACTTGAACATATATTGTTTATCTTTTGTTTATCAATATTTATGCAATTTCACGCTTAATTCCATTGTTGCTTTGTTGTTTAGATCTACGTTGATTCTTGATTGCAAAGTAATAATTTGTTAGTTTGGATAGTTTAAGTCCGTAATTGCTTGAATTATTCAAAAATAATCAACTCTTGGTGTAAAAACCAAGAAAATTGCATGATCTAGCAATATCACCATATGTTTAGGTAGCTAGTGATCGCGGTTGTTGAAGCAGGTAAAAAATAACCTCTCTGGTTATCAACAAATTTACACTTGTAGATAGTGGTGAAAGGATCGAATCCACAGGGAATTGAGAACTTACCTATCTTTCTTATTGAGACCAAGATAATAAACTGAAACAAAAATAAACTGAAAGAATAGTAAACTGAAACGAGATATACTGAAAGTAAAATGGGGGTTTTGAGATTGGGATCAATTGAGTTAAATTAATATAGAAAGCAAATAAGGGTAGAGTGATACTAAAATGAAATAATAAAAATAATTAGAAAGTTCTAGTTGAAGTATTGGATCCACTTCAGTTGTTGGGATTGATCATAGACACTTATGCTCTTTGGGTTGAATCAACAGGTTAGTTATGGGGTAGGAGAAGCTTCTCACTACCATTATCTCTCCTTAGGGTTTAACCAATTAGGGAATGTCCTCTAATTCATTACTAATTAACAAGTTGCCAAGGAACGTCCTTGGGCCTCAGGCATCAAACAACTATCAATTGCATTAAGAAAGAGAGAGATCCAATCCTAACTACCCAAACGTATGGTTATAACGTTAGATTATGCAACTTCTTTAGTTTTTACACCAAGTGTTCTTATGTAAGAATAATCTAAGCAATTACGGACTTAAATCATTCAAACTAACAAATAATTACTTTGCAATCAAGAATCAACGTAGATCTAAACAACAAAGCAATATGGAAATCAAGCATGAAAATTAAACAACCAAAAGATTAACAATGTTTGATGAAGTCTCCCAATCCATAAACAACTAAAGTTTCAACCAAACTTCAACTAGAATAAAAGGTTTCAGCCACTCATGGCTGAAACAAACATCAAAAACAAGAAAAGAAAGAGGAGATGAAGAACCGAATGGTGGAGAGGAAGGAGCCTTGCGCCTTGCCTTGGCCGAATGGTGGAGATGGTGAGAGTTGGGTGGGCGGCAGCCTTTAAGATCAATATATATTGTCCTTATATTGCCCTAGGTGATACTTGCTGCCCAAGTTGTCAAGAGGCTGCCCAAGGAGTGCTTGCTTGGCCGCCCATGCACATGTGTGGAAGGTGGGGGCATGTGGCTTGTCTTCAATTGCAAGGAGTGGGGCCTTTGGTCTTTACTTGCTGCCCAAGTGTCTTCAAGATGTTGTCCAAGCTGCCCAAGACTTGTTTTCACACCATCCTTGCCGCCCATGCACAATTAAGGAAGGTGGAGCCTCCTTTGCAATTTGAATTTTGAATGTGCAAGGCATGAGGTGACAAATATGTGATCTTTGAATTTAGCTTCTTTAATAAGCTAGATTTTGAAATTTAAAATTTGAATGTAAATATTGAAGATTTGAATTTCAAAATACTTTCCTTATTTGGCTCTTCATTTATGGCAACTTGAGACTTGGCTTCTTGAATAAGGAAAAGGCTACTTGGAGATTTGAAATTTGAATTTCAAATTGCTTTGGCTGAATGTTCTTTCCTTAATTGCCACTTTTCTTATTTAGAACTTTCCTTATTTAGCTTGACTTAATTCCAACTTGGTAGGCTTGCTCTCTTTTACTCCAAATAAGGCAGTTTTAGGAGCATTTTCTCCAAATTGTCCTTTTACACCATTTTCTGCAAAATAATATCAAAAGCACTAAATTAAGCAGAAATCATGTAAATTATCATCAATAATATCATGATAAAATGGACTAAATTATGCTCTATCAAATACCCCCACACCTAGCATTTTGCTTGTCCTCATGCAAATAAATATAGTCAAACAAGCCTTCTTTGCTACTTGATCCTCTATTACCACCTTAGCTCTTACTCTAGACCCCTATTTTGAAGCATTGCAGTGAAGAATGTATGCACCAAGGTTACTCACCTTCTTACCTTGTTTCTCTTTACTTACCATGGCTAGGATTTGTTTTCCTCAAGAGAGAGATTATACATGCATTTAGTCTTGTTCAGCTAAGACTCTTTCTAGCTTTCAGAGTGATTTGCCCTTACTTGAATCACTTTATTTAGGCTTTTACTCATTTAATCATACTTGAACAAGTCATCAACCTTTTGACGTGAAAGTAAATATTGGTGATACCCACCCCAAGTTACTTAGTTGATCACCTATTCAAGTCGCTACTAGCTCTGTTCATAGTCAAAGACCATTGGAACAATTTTCAATTTGTGCTTTGAAGTTTCTTTTGCCATTGCCGAATTGCTCTTATCTCAAAGAAGTGGGCAAATCAACACCAATTGCTAAATCAAGTCATATTAAGTTCATTCACACAATTTTCAATTCAATCTCTCTAATGAGGGTCATCAATATATTTTTCACCATGGCAAGCTCAAAGATTCAATTCAAAAAGCAATTTCCAAAAATGAATACAACTCACTGCAAGTGATTCAACATAGGTTTAAAGAGTCATCACATCAATGGGGTCATGGAAAGAAAGCTCATCCAACATAGTCTATCAGTTTGAGTAGAGCAAATCAAAATGGAAACCAAAATAAAAAAAAACTGTGGCTACATGTGTGTGTTATTGAAAGCAAAAATATGAAAAATTCACCTAAAGCTATTTAGAAAGAATAGGCGTAGAAAAGGAACTGAAAGGAAGAAAGGAAAACACAACAGAAAGCTGAAAGAAAGGAAAAAAAAACGCAAAAATGAAAGTTTCAGATTTCAGATTTATGCACCCCCACACCTAAATCATGCATTGTCCTCAATGTATAGGAAATATTAGAATGCAAGAGAAAACTGAGTACTCCCCTGGGGTGTGAAGTGCATGGTGCGATTCCTTAGGCTGACTGAGAGGGATGGAGTAGTGGAATTTCTTCCACCACTTGCACTGTGAATCCTTCGTAGTATGGTTTCAGACGATGTCCATTCACCTTGAAAATCTTCCCAGTCTTTATGCTTCGGATGTCTACAGCTCCATGGGGATAGACATGTTCCACAGTGAATGGCTCAATCCACCTAGATCGTAGCTTTCCTGGAAACAATTTCAAACGAGAATCGAAAAGTAACTTTATCACCAACCTCAAAGTGTTTTCTTGAAATCTGATTGTCATGGGAGGCTTTGGTTTTGGCTTTGTAGTTCCAAGAAGTCTCATATGCATCTCATCCGATCTCTTCTAGCTCTTGCAATTGCAATTTGCGATTGTGGCCAGCCTCTGTGAGATTAATGTTGCAACTCTTGACTGCCCAGATAGGCCTTGTGTTCAAGCTCAACTGGAAGATGACATGCTTTCCCATAGACCAATCTATAAGGAGACATACCTATGGGGTCTTGTAGGCTGTTCTGTAGGCCCATAAAGCATCTTCCAATCTTGTACTCCAATCCCTTCTGTTGGGGGACACTGTCTTTTCAAGGATGGACTTGATCTCTCTGTTGGACACTTCAGCTTGCCCATTTGTCTGAGGGTGGTAGGCTGTGGAAGTTCTATGTATGACATTGTTCTTTCTGAGAAGGTTTTCCACTACCTTATTGCAAAAGTGAGTCCCTCTATCACTGATAATTGCTTTGGGCACTCCATATCTGGCAAAGATGTTGGTCTTCACTGTAATACCCGGCTAGACTCCGGTATCGGAATTCCTACCGTCTGGTGGAATCTCGGATGTCGGAGACCTCTAGAAGGGTAAAATCATGTTTTCACAAAATGTTTTCATGTTTTAATGATTTTTAAGTAAGAATGAATATGAGTTTTTAAATAAAAAAGACCATGGAACCTTTACCAGGTTCGGCCGCCGAACGTGGATAGGTTTTGGGAGCGCTTTTGGCCTCCGAAAGTCCTGTTTGAAAAAGCCAGGTTCGGCCGCTGAACCTCATGTTCCGCCGCCGAACATGCATGAGATGTGGGGGCACGTTCGGCCCCCGAACATGAACTGGCCAGCCCCTATATAAGAGCTCCATGGCCGAAACGGGCGAGTTTTCTCCCCATTTTCGACCACGGTGAGTTCTTGCTCCTCCATGGTTCGTTTTTCATGATTTTCCTTCAATCCTTCACGTTTTGACAAGGTTTATGTTGTTTTGAAGAGATTTGAGCAAGTTTTGAGCTTGGAGACCAAAGAAGTTAAATCTCTCCCAACTCCAAGTTTAGGTCGTCTCTCCCTCGATCTTCAAGAGGTAAGGGCCGATATTGAATCCTTTTCATGTTTTAAACAAGTTTTATGTAGATTTTTGGGGTAGAAATGCATGTGTAGGTTTTTAGTGAGTTTTGATGATTTTTGAGTTTTTGAACAATGTGGCTTGGATTGTGTTGTTGTTGTGTGTTGTAGTTGGGGTTTAAGTTAGTTTGGAGCCCCTAGGAGCCAATGTATGTATATTTGCATGATTTGAATGAGTTATATGCATGATGGTTTGAGAAGGGAGATTTTTGTGCAAAGGGAACCAAGTTTCTGCCCTTTGGCAGAAACCAGGTTCGGCAGCCGAAGGATTTTCGGCCGCCGAACCTGCCTGGGAGGCAGGCCTTTCGGCTGCCGAAGTTGCCCCCGAAAAGAGACTTTCGTCTCTGTCTGGGACTTTCGGCCGCCGAAGGTGCCGCCGAACTTGCTTGGGTTTCGGCTCTGGAGGGACTTTCGGCCGCCGAAGGTGCCGCCGAACCTGCCCTGTCCAGCCTTCCTTTGTATGTTTTTGCATGATTGTTTTGAGGTGTTTTAGGGGGTTTTTGGGGGATGTTTTTAGAGTTATGTTCATGTATGTTTGGTCCCTTATTTGAGTCCACCTGTGTAGGTTCGGACCCGAGGAACCGAGGACCCAAGCAGTGAGTTCAGCTGTTTCTGAGTCAGTAGAGCTTCAGCTAGAGGTGAGTGGAATAACTCTTATATTTTTTTTAAATAAATAAATCAGTTTTAGCATGATTCACGCATCATGAATGCCATGAGATATAATAGGGTGCTTGCATTAGACTCACGAATATGTTGCATTGCATAATATGTTTGATGATGTGGATGAATGTTGAATGATCCTTTAGTCCCCATATGTTATGATGAGGATGATACGGTACGGAAGACCACTGAGGCCCATTCTACGCCCCTAGCACTATGTAAGAGAAAGACCAGTGAGGCCCATTCTACGCCCCTGGCACAGTTGGACCATGTTATGTTATGTTATGTAAGAGAAAGACCAGTGAGGCCCATTCTACGCCCCTGGCACAGTTGGACTACGTAGGGGACTATAGGTGGCAAATTCATCCTTGATGTGATTAGATGTGTTGTGATGCATTCCATGTTATCATATGTTTTAAATTGTTTTATTATTCTGCTCACTGGGCTCTTGTAGCTCACCCCTCTCCCTTAACCCCCAAGTTTGCAGGTACAGGGTAGACCAGGAAGTCAGCAAGAGTAATGGAGTCCTGAGTATGTAATAGCTAGAATGTGGACATGACAAATTGTATAATGATGTAATGATATTGAGGTTTAGAAGTATGCTTGACCATAGTACATTGTAATCCCTCTTTATGCATGATCTTAGAATATTTATTGATGTTTATGTTTAACCAGCTCAACACATGTTATGCTACCTATTGGGGGCATTAGATGAAGTCCCACAGAGGGATCAAAGTTTATGGTTATGCTTATGTTCAGTGCATGTACAGGTTGAGTTGGTGTATGAGTAAATGCATGAAAGAAAAGTTTTTTTTTATTTTATTTTTGCGTATGTTTGTTGATCATGCATGGGATTGAATAGGTTTTCAGGTTATATGTCAGGCTTGCTACGGGTCCCGGCGGCCTTAAGCCGACCTGGATTCTAGCGCCGGTAGCGGTCCGGTTTCCGGGACGTTATAGAATGGTATCAGAGCCCTAGGTTCATATGGTCGGAGCTAGAGTGTCGGGCTCATAGAGGTTATAGAAGGTCAAGGACAATAGGAAGGTCATGTCCACTAGGATAGGATGTGGAGTCCTGTCTTGTTTGATGATGTGAAATGCCATGAATATGTACATGTGCATTAATACTATGATATGAATGATATGCATGTGATGAGGGTTCATGTGTGCCCACATGAGCCATATGATGCTGATGTTTGCTTGTTGTGTGCTGTTTTTCAGAAAACAGGATGAGAGGAACTCGTCGATCTGCACGATTGACTAGAGTGCCACCTGAGGATGAGGGCACGAGCGCTTGTCCTCCTGCATTGCCTAGGGCAATGTCATGTAGATCAAGCAGAGAAAGAGTGTCAAGGGACCCTAGAAGGTCTTTTGATGCTAGCAAAAGGGGGATAGATAGAGGAGGAAGTTCTTCAGATGTGAGGGAGGTTATGAAAGAGGACCAGAGGAGGGATGGGAATCTGGATGTCAGCATGACAGAAGAAGGGACAGGGGAGTCTCAGGGAAGCGCTCAGGCCTCGGGGTATGGTTATCCACCCCATTATCCACCCTTCCCACAGGGTTCAGGGTATCCGATGGGAAGCACATCAGATTACTCCAGCTTTAGCCCCTACCCTACCTACATGCCTTATCCACCTTTCTATCCACCTCACCCCCAGTATCCAGCTTATCCACCCTCACCCTTTTATCCTCACCCTGCAAACCCCACCTCGGGGAATGCTGCACCCCCACCTCCACCACCTACAGAACCAGCAGCCCCAGTTACTCAAACTTCTAGACCTAGCTCAGCCAGTGGGAGCAAGGTCAAGATGACCGACTACATGAAACTGGGTGCTCCTCAGTATGAAAAAGGGGATGACCCATTTGTGTATCTTGAAAGGGTTAAGATGATCACAGATGAGATTAGGGCTGATGACAGTAGAGCCATTCAGATGACTGGGTTCACGCTTAAGTGCAAGAAGGCACGAGAATGGTTCAAAAATTATGTGAACCCGAGAGTAGACAGCATGTCTTGGGAGGAGTTTGCAAAAGAGTTTGCAGAATGGGCTTTCCCAGATAGTTCAAGGGAGCTGAAGATGATAGAGTTTGAGCAGTTGAGGCAGACTGATGAGATGAGTGTGGAGGAGTTCACAGACAGATTCTTGGAGCTATTGCCATTTGCAGGGCAAAGTCTTGACTCAGACCAGAAGAAGTCAAGGAGGTATATCATGAAACTCCACTCTAGATATTCCTCCTTGATCCAGTCAGCAGATAGGGAGAGCTTCCATGCCATTGTGGATATGGCCCGAAAGATGGAGGCCAGTGCCATCATTCAGGGGACAGTTAAGCAGTCAGTGGCACAGCCTTCTGGTTCTAAGACCCCAGGCTCTTCTTCTTTTAGTGCAGCAGCTTCAGGTAGCAAGAGGTGGAGCAGTACCACCAAGAAGTCAAAGAAGAACAAGTTTTGGAACAAGGTCAAGTCCAGTCTGGGACTAGGGAGTGGCTCAAGCTCTGGTGCGGATAATGCAGTTTGTGCGAAGTGTAGTAGACCACACAGAGGAGTTTGCCGGGCTGGGACATCAGCTTGCTTCAGATGCGGGCAGGAGGGACACATGGCTCGGGAGTGTCCTAGGGCAGCTTTTGGTGCACAGTCTCAACAGACAGCTTTGGGTAGTATGGCTCAGCCAGCAGCTCCAGCCACGACTCAGGCCAGTGGCAGAGGTAGAGGGAGAGGAGCAGCCTCTTCTTCAGCGGGTTTCAGAAGTGAAGGTCCATCAGCTCCAGCACGGATCTTCACAATGACACAGCAGGAGGCAGATGCATCTAACACCGTGGTGGCAGGTAACTTAGTCATTGGTTGTTCAGATGTGTATGCCTTGATGGACCCTGGTGCATCTCATTCTTTTATTGCTCCGAGAGCCGTCGAGAGGTTGGGTCTGATGATCTCTGGGTTAGAGTGTCCTCTCTGGGTCAGTGGACCTAAGTGTGATCCATCAGTGGTAGAGTCAGTCTGCCAGTGCAATCCAGTTTTTGTTGAGGGAAGATGCCTTTCCGCCGACCTTGTGGTTCTAGATTTGACAGATTTTGACGTCATTCTAGGGATGGACTGGTTATCTACCCAAGGTGCTACCTTGGACTGCAGAGACAAGGTAGTCAGGTTCAGAGGTCAGGATGGGTCAGAGGTTGTCTTCAGGGGAGACAGGAGGGGTACACCTAGAGGTCTGATTTCAGCTCTTCAGGCTCGTAGGTTGCTTAGGAAGGGATGTCAGGGGTATTTGGCTCATGTGAGAGAGCTTAGCAATCAAGTTAGAGAACCCGCCTCGATGCCAGTGGTTAGAGAGTTCTTAGATGTGTTCCCAGACGAACTGCCAGGTTTACCACCCGCTAGGGAGATAGAGTTCGAGATAGAATTGATGCCTGAAACCCAACCAATCTCTATCCCTCCTTACAGGATGGCGCCGGCAGAATTGAAAGAGTTGAAGGAGCAGTTACAGGAGCTGGTAGATAAGGGCTTCATCCGACCGAGTACCTCACCTTGGGGTGCTCCAGTTTTGTTTGTGAGAAAGAAGGATGGATCCGTTAGACTTTGTATAGACTACAGGCAGTTGAACAAGGTCACTACCAAGAACAAGTACCCATTGCCAAGGATCGATGATCTATTCGACCAGCTAGCAGGAGCGGGTTGTTTCTCTAAAATAGATCTGAGATCGGGGTACCATCAGCTGAGGATCAGAGAAGAAGATGTGCCAAAGACAGCTTTCAGGACCAGATATGGCCATTTTGAGTTCCTTGTGATGCCGTTCGGGTTAACCAACGCCCCTGCAGCATTCATGGATCTCATGAACAGAGTGTTTAGCCAGTACCTGGATCGCTTCGTTATTGTCTTCATAGATGATATCTTGGTGTATTTCAGGAATGCAGAGGAGCATGCCCATCATCTGAGGTTGGTTCTACAGACCTTGAGGGAACATGGCTTGTATGCCAAGTTCTCCAAGTGTGAGTTCTGGCTGAGGAGCATTTCATTCTTGGGGCATGTAGTGTCAGAGAACGGGATAGAGGTGGACCCCAAAAAGGTAGAAGCTGTGGCTAACTGGCCTAGACCCACTTCAGTGACGGAAATCAGGAGTTTCTTGGGTTTGGCAGGTTACTACAGGAGGTTCGTTCAGGACTTCTTGAAAATAGCAGCTCCTCTGACCAGGTTGACCAGGAAGAATTAGAAGTTTGTGTGGACCGACCAGTGCGAAGAGAGTTTTGAAGAGCTTAAGAAGAGGTTGACTTCAGCACCAGTATTATCTCTGCCATCTAGTGATGAGGATTTCACAGTTTTATGTGATGCGTCCCGTGTGGGACTGGGTTGTGTACTAATGCAGAACGAAAGGGTGATTGCTTATGCTTTTAGACAGTTGAAGAAGCATGAGTTAAATTACCCCACGCATGACCTGGAAATGGCAGCAGTAATCTTTGCACTCAAGATGTGGAGGCACTACCTCTATGGGGTAAAATGTGAGATCTTCACAGATCATAAGAGCCTACAGTACATCCTGAGTAAAAGAGATTTGAACTTGAGGCAGAGGAGATGGGTAGAACTGCTGAGTGATTATGATTGCAAGATTCAGTATCATCCGGGTAAGGCGAATGTTGTGGCAGACGCCCTAAGCCGGAAGTCACTAGGCAGTCTATCCCATATCATAGCAGAGAGGAGACCAGTGGTGAAGGAGTTTTACAAGCTCATTGATGAAGGTTTACAGTTGGAGTTGTCTGGTACAGGTGCTTTGGTGGCTCAGATGAGAGTGACACCCGTGTTTCTAGAGCAGGTGGCTCAGAAACAGCATGAGGACCCAGAGTTAGTAAAGATTGCCAGGACTGTTCAGTCAGGCAAAGACAGTGAGTTCAGATTTGACAGCAAAGGGATCCTCCGCTATGGGAGTCGTTTGTGTGTACCAGATGACATAGGGCTGAAAGGAGACATTATGAGGGAGGCTCATAATGCAAGATACAACATTCACCCCGGAGCCACCAAGGTGTATCAAGATCTGAAGAAGGTTTATTGGTGGCCAGCGATGAAGAAGGAAGTGGCACAGTTTGTGTCGGCCTGTGAAGTGTGTCAGAGGGTGAAGCTGGAACATCAGAAGCCGGCTGGGATGCTTAACCCGCTACCTATTCCAGAATGGAAATGGGAGAACATAGCTATGGACTTCGTAGTGGGGTTACCGGCGACGTCCAACAGATTGGACTCCATATGGGTGATTGTGGACAGACTCACCAAATCTGCTCACTTCATCCCTGTCAGGAGTGGCTACTCTGTGGACAAGTTGGCGTAGGTATATGTGGATGAGATCGTCAGGCTGCATGGGGTTCCTGTTTCAATAGTGTCTGATAGAGGACCCCAGTTCACCTCCAGGTTTTGGCGGAGTCTGCAGAATGCCATGGGTACTAGGTTGGATTTCAGTACTGCCTTCCATCCATAGACAGACGGACAGTCAAAGAGGACCATCCAGACCATAGAAGATATGCTCAGAATGTGTGTGCTGGACTTTGGCGGTTCTTGGAGGCAGCATCTACCTTTGGTGGAGTTTGCCTACAATAACAGCCATCATGCTAGCATCGGGATGGCTCCATATGAAGCTTTATATGGAAGGAAGTGCAGGTCACCTGTTTGCTGGGAGGAAGTTGGAGAGAAGGCCTTGGCAGGGCCTGAGCTAGTAGAGATCACCAGCAGGGTGATACCCATTATCAGAGAGAGGATCAAGACAGCTGCAAGCAGATAGAAGAGTTATGCAGACATCCGCAGATGGCAAGTAGAGTTCCAGGAGGGAGATCTGGTATTGCTCAAGGTGTCCCCAATGAAAGGAGTGGTTCGGTTTGGAAAGAAAGGTAAGTTGGCTCCACGATACATCGGACCCTTTGAAGTCTTGCAAAAGATTGGGAATGTGTCGTACAAGCTGGATTTACCTGCTTCAATGGAAAGAATCCATCCGGTTTTCCATGTTTCCATGTTGAGAAAGTTCGTGTCAGATCCGGGCAAGGTTCTTAGCGAGCCTGATGTGGAGATCCAAGAAGATCTCACTTATGTTGAACAGCCAGTACGGATCATAGACACCTAGATCAGGAAGCTGAGAAACAAGGAAATCTCGATGGTGAAAGTCATGTGGAACCACCACAATATGGAAGAATGCACTTGGGAGACACGGGAGTCTATGCTCCAGCAATACCCTTATCTTTTCTAAGGTTAGTTCTTATGTGTTTTATGTGTATGTTATGTGTATGCTATGCATGTGCTAGTTGAGGAACATTCGGGGACGAATGTTCTTAAGGGGGGGAGAATGTAATACCCGGCTAGACTCCGGTATCGAAATTCCTACCGTCCAGTGGAATCTCGGATGTCGGAGACCTCTAGAAGGGTAAAATCATGTTTTCACAAAATGTTTTCATGTTTTAATGATTTTTAAGTAAGAATGAATCTGAGTTTTTAAATGAAAAAGACCATGGAACCTTTACCAGGTTTGGCCGCCGAAAGTCATGTTCGGCCGCCGAACGTGGATAGGTTTTGGGAGCGCTTTTGGCCTCCGAAATTCCTATTTGAAAAAGCCAGGTTCGGCCGCCGAACCTCATGTTTGGCCGCCGAACATGCATGAGATGTGGGGGCACGTTCGGCCCCCGAACATGAACTGGCCAGCCCCTATATAAGAGCTCCATGGCCGAAACGGGCGAGTTTTCTCCCCATTTTTGACCATGGTGAGTTCTTGCTCCTCCATGGTTCGTTTTTGATGATTTTCCTTCAATCCTTCACGTTTTGACAAGGTTGATGTTGTTTTGAAGAGATTTGAGCAAGTTTTGAGCTTGGAGACTAAGGAAGTTAAATCTCTCCCAACTCCAAGTTTAGGTCGTCTCTCCCTCGATCTTCAAGAGGTAAGGGCCGATCTTGAATCCTTTTCATGTTTTAAACAAGTTTTATGTAGATTTTTGGGGTAGAAATGCATGTGTAGGTTTTTAGTGAGTTTTGATGATTTTTGAGTTTTTGAACAATGTGGCTTGGATTGTGTTGTTGTTGTGTGTTGTAGTTGGGGTTTAAGTTAGTTTGGAGCCCCTAGGAGCCAATGTATGTATATTTGCATGATTTGAATGAGTTATATGCATGATGGTTTGAGAAGGGAGATTTTTGTGCAAAGGGAACCAAGTTTCTGCCCTTTGGCAGAAACCAGGTTCGGCAGCCGAAGGATTTTCGACCGCCGAACCTTCCTGGGAGGCAGGCCTTTCGGCTGCCGAAGTTGCCCCCGAAAAGAGACTTTCGTCTCTGTCTGGGACTTTCGGCCGCCGAAGGTGCCGCCGAACCTGCCTGGGTTTCTGATCTGGAGGGACTTTCGGCCGCCGAAGGTGCCGCCGAACCTGCCCTGTCCAGCCTTCCTTTGCATGTTTTTGCATGATTGTTTTGAGGTGTTTTAGGGGGTTTTTGGGGGATGTTTTTAGAGTTATGTTCATGTATGTTTGGTCCTTCATTTGAGTCCACCTGTGTAGGTTCGGACCCGAGGAACCGAGGACCCCAGCAGTGAGTTCAGCTGCTTCTGAGTCAGTAGAGCTTCAGCTAGAGGTGAGTGGAATAACTCTTATATTTTTTTTTTAAATAAATAAATCAGTTTTAGCATGATTCACGCATCATGAATGCCATGAGATATAATAGGGTGTTTGCATTAGACTCACGAATATGTTGCATTGCATAATATGTTTGATGATGTGGATGAATGTTGAATGATCCTTTAGTCCCCATATGTTATGATGAGGATGATACGGTACGGAAGACCAGTGAGGCCCATTCTATGCCCCTGGCACTATGTAAGAGAAAGACCAGTGAGGCCCATTCTACGCCCCTAGCACAGTTGGACCATGTTATGTTATGTTATGTAAGAGAAAGACCAGTGAGACCCATTCTACGCCCCTGGCACAGTTGGACTACGTAGGGGACTATAGGTGACAAATTCATCCTTGATGTGATTAGATGTGTTGTGATGCATTCCATGTTATCATATGTTTTAAATTGTTTTATTATTCTGCTCACTGGGCTCTTGTAGCTCACCCCTCTCCCTTAACCCCCAGGTTTGCAGGTACAGGGTAGACCAGGAAGTCAGCAAGAGTAATGGAGTCCTGAGTATGTAATAGCTAGAATGTGGACATGACAAATTGTATAATGATGTAATGATATTGAGGTTTAGAAGTGTGCTTGACCATAGTACATTGTAATCCCTCTTTATGCATGATCTTAGAATATTTATTGATGTTTATGTTTAACCAGCTTGACAGAGCGGTTGTCGAAGCCGGTGAAAATAAATAACCTGTTTAACTACCAACAATATTAAAATTGCAGACAGTGATAAGAGGATCGTATCCACAGGGAATTGATACTCGTTTACCTTCCTTGAATAGACCAAATTAAAGAGAGCAGAAAAGAAAAGAAAGTGCAAGTGCATGTAAAGTAAAAATGGGGGTATTGAGATTGATTTGATTAAGCTAATGAAAAGAGTAATTAAAAAGTAAGCAGAAAGTAAATTGAGGGTAAAACAATGATGGTAAAAGCTCTAGTTGAAGATTTAGATCCACTTTAGTTGATGGGATTGATCATTGACTCAAAAGTTCCTTTGTTGATTCAATAAATTGGCCATGGAGATTGAAAAAGCTTCTCACATCCATAGTCTCTCTTTTAGATTAAATTAATTAGGGAAAGTCCACCAATCAATTACTAATTAACAATTGCCAAAGAACGTCTTTGAGCCTTAGGCCTTTTGCAAAAGTCAATCGCATAAAGTAATGGAGAGAACCAATTCTAGTCACCCACATGCATGGAGACAACACTAGATCATGCAATTTCCTTGGTTGTGCACCAAGTGTTCTTATGTTTAAACGATTCAAGCAAATACGGACTTAAAATCATTCAAAACAACAATATATCACTTTGCAACAAAAATCAATGGAGATCTTAAATAACAAAGCAATAATATCCTTAAGCATGAAATCACAAGAATATTGAATAACAAAAGGTAAAACAATGAATGTCCAAGTCTCTCAATCCACAATACAACTAAAGCTTCACTTGATCTTCAACTAGAATAAAAGGTTTCAGCCTCTCATGGCTGAAACAAAACAGAAAATAAAATAAAAGAAGAAGAAAAGAAGAAGAAGAAGGAGAGAAGTGCTTGACCGAAGCCTAGGAGAAGGGGGAAAGAAGGCCAACTCGTGGCTGCCTTGAAGAGAGGTTTTTATAGCCTCTAGATGCTGCCCTAGGTGTGTAGAGGCTGCCCAAGTTGCTTCCTAATTAGTGTAGATGCTGCCCTTGCTTCCTAATTAGTGAGGAGGCTGCCCATATGCAACTTGCTGCCCAAGTTGTTGCAAAAGAGGAAAGGATCGGACTGCAAGGCTTCAGAAGGAAGTTGGCACGCAGATTGCCTTCAGAATAGGAAAGGAGCGTACCTTGTGCTTGAAAAGGAAGAAAGAATCATGCATTAATGCTTCCAGAAGAGGAAGAAGTCGTGGCTGGAGCTTTAGAAGGAAAGAGACATGTTCCAAGGCTTTCAGAAGAGGAATGACGCGCGCCTTGGTCTCCAGAAGGCAGGTGGCGTGCGCATGGACTGCAGAAGAGGAAGGAGAGCGTAGTCATTAATGTGCAGAGATGGAAAGTGGATCTGCCAAGTCTTTCCTTTTTAGGTGGAGCCTTCATTTGAATTTTAAACGTTGAACGCAGAAGAGGCAAGTGTGCCTTCATGAGATCTCGCTGCCTAAATTGGAAGATATGACTGCTGCAGTATGTGCACATCTTTGAATAAGGAAAGAAATATCTGCGATTTGAATTTTAAATAATCCTCTGTCCGAGCTTTCCTTATTTGCTTTTGCCTCTGCACTTTCCTCATTTGAAGACTTTCCTTTTCTGAAAACTTGCCTTATTTGAAGACTTTCCTTTCTTGGCACACGTTCTAAACAAGGCAGGAAGGATTCTGCAGTTCGAATTTCGGACAGTTTGCTGGCTGCGCTCTTTGACTCTTTCCTTGTTTGGCACTTTCCATATATGAAACTTTCCTTATTTGGAACTTTCCATATATGAAAACTTTCCTTTTCTGGAACTTTCCATATTTGGCACTTTTTGGCAGTTTTAACCACATTTTCTCCAGAATGTCTTTTCACACCTAGTTTCTGTAGAACATGAACAAAACAACCAAATTAGGCAGAAATTGTGCAAATAAACATCATTAAGATCATGATAATATGGCCTAAAATGCGCTCTGTCAAATACCCCCACACCTAACCCTTTGCTTGTCCTCAAGCAAACAAACACAGTTGAACAAACTCTCTTCACTTAGATCCTTTATGTCTACTTAAGCTCTTACTCTAGACCCCTATTTTGAATCATTGCAATAAAGAATGTATGCATCAAGGTTACTTACCTCTTTCCTTGTTTCCCTTTACTTACCATGGTTAGGATTGGTTTTCCTCAAGAGAGAGATCATACATGCATTAGTTCTTGTTCATTCAAAGACTTAATCTAGCTTTCAGAGTGACTTGCCCTTACCTTGAAGTACTTAATTCAGCCTTTTTGCACTTTAAACTTGCTTGGAAAAGTCACCAACCTTTTGACGTGAAGGTACATATTGGTGATACCCACCCCCAGTTACTCAGTTGGTCACCTGTCCAAGTGGCTACTAGCTCTGTTCATAGTCTGTTGACCATTGGAACAGTTTTCACATTGTGCTTATGAAGTCTAGGCCTTTTCTGAATTTCTTTTCTCAATGATTTGGGCAAATCAACACCTATTGCTAACAAGTCACATTAAGTTCATTCACACAATTTCAATTTATTCTCATCAGTTGAGGGTCATCAGTATGTTTTTCACCATGGCAAGCTCAAGGATTCAATTCAAAAGCAATTCCCAAACATGAATACATCTTATTGCAATTGATTCAACCTAGGTTTAAAGAGTCATCACATCAATGGGGTCATGGAGAGAAAGTTCATTCAACATAGTTTGTTCAGTTTGAGTAAAGCAAATCAAGAAGAAGATTGTGGATGAGTGTGTTATTGAAAGCAAGAAAAAACGAAAAATTTTAAAAAACTGAAAGCAAAACGCAAAGCATGAATCTGAAAGGAAATCTGAAAGGAAGAAAACTGAAAGGAAAAAAACTGAAAGGAAAATGCAAACTGAAAGAAAAAATGTGTCTAAAGCAAAAAATTAAAAATTTCAGAGATCCGCACCCCCACACCTAAATCATGCATTGTCCTCAATGTATAGAAAACATAAAAGAACAAAGGAAACTGAGTACTCCCCTGGTGTGGTGTTGCATGGTGCGATCCACTTGGCAAGTTGCCTCAAGTAATTGGGGAAGGGAAAAGAGTCCCCACAGAATTAAGAACAAAGTGTAGCATGCCTTTTGCTTTGGTCATAACCCATCCTCTTTCTTTCATGTACTCATGAAGTAACATGATCAGTTTCTCCTCTTTCAGATGAGGTGTGCCTCTTGCCCTTATGTTTGCATTTTTGAGATTATTTGGCAACATTTTGAATTCCAATTCATGTTTCCTCATAGATGTCTGCAACATGGCACTGAATTCAGGCAAAACAAACTCTACCTTATCTGGCGGTTTGGGCAAGCATAGATCTGCATGCTCCTTTGGTTTTGGATCTTGGAGTTCTTCATTTTCATTGTGTGCATGGGCTGGTTGCATTGGATGGATGGCTGAATTGGTTTCAGTTTCCTCCTTTTGCGCAAGATCTGACTGAAAGGGAGGACTGGAGGAGCTCATCTGCGATGGAAACTGAAAGGACGCATCTGAAAGGCTTTCATGTACTCCTTCTTGCGCAAGATTGGTCTGAAGAGGTGCGATTGACTCCCCCTTGTTCTGCGCATGGCTACAGTCCACCTGTTGGATGCAACAGTCAGTTTCTTTTTGTTCTGGATCTTTCTGGCTCTCTTCCCTGCAAGGATCATTGTTTAGAATATCATCTTGATTCATATAAAAAACATCTTTGCTCAAATAATCAATGACATCTAAATCAATAACAGGTTCTGTTTGATCAGTTGGGTTGAACAAACAGTTTTCTGGTTGTGCCTCTTCAGCAGCTTGCACTTGTACTTGCCAACTTTCATCATCTGTCTCACCATCTTGGAGCTCTTCCTCTTTTCTTACCATGCCTGCTCTCCATTTGGCGGCTATTCGATCCACGTCTTGTTGGACATTTTGCAAAGTCTCCAACATCTTATAAAGATTAGTTCTGGTATCTTCAGGTATTGCATATCTCGGCTGTCCATAGAATCTTTCACATGCATGTACTTGTTGGAGTTGTTCTTCAAAAGCTAGTTCAGCTTGGTCTATAACAAAACTTCTCATAGCAGCAATTTGTTCATAAAGTTCCGCAAGGCGAAAAGGTGTACTTACCGCGTCTTGTTCTATGGTTAAATCTTTCAATAAAGATGTTAGAAGAGAAAGATCAAATCTACTTACCTCATCCATGATTCAGATGTGCAATTGAGATGTTTCAGAAGTGTGGTCTGCGATGGAGTGCTCTCTCTCTTTTTTTTTTATTATTTTTTTTTCAGTTCTGCAATAAGGTGTTCTTCGCAGTGCAGATCAGGTCCTGAAAGAAAAGTAAACAAGTTAGATCAACTCCCCGGCAACGGCGCCAATTTTGACAGAGCGGTTGTCGAAGCCGGTCAAAATAAATAACCTGTTTAACTACCAACAATATTAAAATTGCAGACAGTGATAAGAGGATCGTATCCACAGGGAATTGATACTCATTTACCTTCCTTGAATAGACCAAATTAAAGAGAGCAGAAAAGAAAAGAAAGTGCAAGTGCATGTAAAGTAAAAATGGGGGTATTGAGATTGATTTGATTAAGCTAATGAAAAGAGTAATTAAAAAGTAAGCAGAAAGTAAATTGAGGGTAAAACAATGATGGTAAAAGCTCTAGTTGAAGATTTAGATCCACTTTAGTTGATGGGATTGATCATTGACTCAAAAGTTCCTTTGTTGATTCAATAAATTGGCCATGGAGATTGAAGAAGCTTCTCACATCCATAGTCTCTCTTTTAGATTAAATTAATTAGGGAAAGTCCACCAATCAATTACTAATTAACAATTGCCAAAGAACGTCTTTGAGCCTTAGGCCTTTTGCAAAAGTCAATCGCATAAAGTAATGGAGAGAACCAATTCTAGTCACCCACATGCATGGAGACAACACTAGATCATGCAATTTCCTTGGTTGTGCACCAAGTGTTCTTATGTTTAAACGATTCAAGCAAATACGGACTTAAAATCATTCAAAACAACAATATATCACTTTGCAACAAAAATCAATGGAGATCTTAAATAACAAAGCAATAATATCCTTAAGCATGAAATCACAAGAATATTGAATAACAAAAGGTAAAACAATGAATGTCCAAGTCTCTCAATCCACAATACAACTAAAGCTTCACTTGATCTTCAACTAGAATAAAAGGTTTCAGCCTCTCATGGCTGAAACAAAACAGAAAATAAAATAAAAGAAGAAGAAAAGAAGAAGAAGAAGGAGAGAAGTGCTTGACCGAAGCCTAGGAGAAGGGGGAAAGAAGGCCAACTCGTGGCTGCCTTGAAGAGAGGTTTTTATAGCCTCTAGATGCTGCCCTAGGTGTGTAGAGGCTGCCCAAGTTGCTTCCTAATTAGTGTAGATGCTGCCCTTGCTTCCTAATTAGTGAGGAGGCTGCCCATATGCAACTTGCTGCCCAAGTTGTTGCAAAAGAGGAAAGGATCGGACTGCAAGGCTTCAGAAGGAAGTTGGCACGCAGATTGCCTTCAGAATAGGAAAGGAGCGTACCTTGTGCTTGAAAAGGAAGAAAGAATCATGCATTAATGCTTCCAGAAGAGGAAGAAGTCGTGGCTGGAGCTTTAGAAGGAAAGAGACATGTTCCAAGGCTTTCAGAAGAGGAATGACGCGCGCCTTGGTCTCCAGAAGGCAGGTGGCGTGCGCATGGACTGCAGAAGAGGAAGGAGAGCGTAGTCATTAATGTGCAGAGATGGAAAGTGGATCTGCCAAGTCTTTCCTTTATAGGTGGAGCCTTCGTTTGAATTTTAAACGTTGAACGCAGAAGAGGCAAGTGTGCCTTCATGAGATCTCGCTGCCTAAATTGGAAGATATGACTGCTGCAGTATGTGCACATCTTTGAATAAGGAAAGAAATATCTGCGATTTGAATTTTAAATAATCCTCTGTCCGAGCTTTCCTTATTTGCTTTTGCCTCTGCACTTTCCTCATTTGAAGACTTTCCTTTTCTGAAAACTTGCCTTATTTGAAGACTTTCCTTTCTTGGCACACGTTCTAAACAAGGCAGGAAGGATTCTGCAGTTCGAATTTCGGACAGTTTGCTGGCTGCGCTCTTTGACTCTTTCCTTGTTTGGCACTTTCCATATATGAAACTTTCCTTATTTGGAACTTTCCATATATGAAAACTTTCCTTTTCTGGAACTTTCCATATTTGGCACTTTTTGGCAGTTTTAACCACATTTTCTCCAGAATGTCTTTTCACACCTAGTTTCTGTAGAACATGAACAAAACAACCAAATTAGGCAGAAACTGTGCAAATAAACATCATTAAGATCATGATAATATGGCCTAAAATGCGCTCTGTCACAGCTCAACACATGTTATGCCACCTATTGGGGGCATTAGATGAAGTCCCACAGAGGGATCAAAGTTTATGGTTATGCTTATGTTCAGTGCATGTACAGGTTGAGTTGGTGTATGAATAAATGAATGAAAGAAAATTTTTTTTATTTTTATTTTTGCGTATGTTTGTTGATCATGCATGGGATTGAATAGGTTTTCAGGTTATATGTCAGGCTTGCTACGGGTCCCGGCGGCCTTAAGTCGACCTGGATTCTAGCGCCGGTAGCGGTCCGGTTTTCGGGACGTTACATTCACAAAGTCCACTATGTAACATCCTCAAGACCATAGCTAGAGTAGTGTCATCATTAGGTATGAGTTAGACTATTTCATTACTAAAGTAAGTGGCATTAGGGGAGGTGCTAGCTTAACTCTAATATGCTAATAACTAAATCATAGAAAACTCAAATAAAGAAACAGACATATCCAGAAATGAAGTAGACAGTGTGATTAGCGAGTCGGGAATGAGTCACTTTTGGAAGGTGCTTAGGGTTTCCCGACGTGCTTGCTTGAGGTACTTGTTTAAATCCGTCATGCTTACCTAAGTAAAAAGGACTTCTAAAGGCTAAATGTATAGTTTAGTAGGTCAATCTATGAATATTTAAAGTTTGAAAACTAAACTAAAACATGGTAAAGAGTTTAGTAGGTTAAAGCATAAATATGAAAAATTAAAACATAAAATTAAGTTTACTTCCATGTGTCACCTAACTAAGGAAAGAAGACCAAGCAAATTAAAAAAGGGATTGTCTTCTTTCTTCCTCCACCATTGCCGTAGCTCACCCATTGAAAAACCAAAGCTTTGTTTTGTTTTCCTCCGACCAAAGCCAAGCCAAATCTCACCCAATCAACTTCTTGTTTCAATTAAAATTCATCCTAAGATCAAGAGCTAAAGGAATAGCCATATATTGAAGTAATTGAAGAAGAAAAGTTTAGGGTTCCATATACACCAAGCTTGAAAATCAAAGGTAAGCTTAGAAATAAGTAGGAAATAACATCTTCTCATTTCTTCATGCATAAATTTGAATTATAAAGCTTTAATTTATAGTTTATTCAATCCTTTCCTAAGAAATAAATTGACCTAGGTGAAGGAACATCAAAGGGAAAGGAGATAGCTAGAGAATAGAAGAGGAAAAGAAAGAGGAAAAGAAAGAGGAATTCAAAAAAGGTTTGGTGTTTGAATGATTTTCTGTTTTCTTTTGATTCTGCCATGAATAAGTGAGATTAGAGGTTGATTTTACTTGCTGGAAATGTTTCTTTGATTGTATAAATATGTTATATGAATGTTAAAATGATGTTTGAAAGGCTTAGAGTAAATAAATTTAACATGAGAGCTAAAAGTGCAAATCTGGTAGAATAGGTTTTAACAGGGCAGCTTGTGTTAATAAGATCATAACTTATTTTAAATTTATTAAAATTTGGCCTAAGATATACCAAATTAAAGCTGAGATAAAGATCTATAACTTTTATGAATTGACCAAATTCTGAATCTGTAGGTAAGATGATGAAAATTTCAAGTGAACCTAAACTGGACACAGAGTTAGTGCATCCAGAACAGTGTGTATTGATTATACCATAACTAATTATGTACTCAGTGAAATTTATTAAGACCAGTGCCAAATGAATCTTAAGAAGTATACCTAAAACTTTATAGAGACATTTAAGCTTGAATATGTATGAAAATGCATGAATTTGATATGTTTTGTGATACTATAAACAAATGCCAATACTGGACTGATTAAAACCTTATTGAGCAGCTTGTAAAGAAAAATTCATAACTTAAGTTAGAGTGATCAGATTAGCATGAACCATACCTTGTTGGAAAGATAAGACATAAATGTACATTTTTTATGAAGAAATGAAAGTCAAATTGTAACTTTAAGCTACATGAAAAGTTTATGCAATATAAGGCAGAATGCAGTTTTCTCAAAATGGAAGGCAGAATGCAGTTTTCTCAAATTGGAATGCTATGTTGACAAAGTTTTGCACCATTTGCCATGAATTTCTCATCTTGTTGACTTTGACATATGATATATGTATTTTGGAAATGAATTCAAATAGTTTCAAATGATGTGCATTTACATTGAATTAATGATACTTGGCCCTGGTAAACGTAATAGGAGTCGAGGTTAGCTTAAGGGTATGGCATGCCATATAAACATACAGAGTTTGCAGTACTGCTACCGATACATGATTTTTATTTGAGGTTACATATCAGGTACCTCATAAGCACGGTCATAGAGCCCTGCTATCACAGTTTTGGCCTCTGAGCCTACCGTTCGGCACTCTATACCTACTATTATAATTCCTTATCTACCTAGTCGACCCTACTATGTGTTTATAAGGGCTAAGGACCAAATTAAGATTGATACTTGTTTTGGTGAAATTATCAGTGAATGTTAACAACTTTTGATTAGCTTGAAATTGTTTACTTGATTATCTATATAAGTGAACTCGTTTGCTTTATTTTGTTATTTGTTTTCTATCACCCACTGAGCATTAGCTCAGCGTGTTGGTTCTTACCTCACGCAGGTTGTAGATAAAGTAGATACACGGAGTTCATTAGATGTCTACATTAGATATCAAGGCCATTATCATAGCTGGTAGTTTTGAGTCTCAGAGTCATAGTACAGTTATATTTTGGCATGTACATATTTAATAGCGTAAGTTGTAAAGGTTATGTAAATCAAGGAATAGTAAGATATCAAATAACAGTTGTTAGTGTAATTATAATTGTGATTTTCATATGTATTACAGGTTAAAGTGCTAATGAAACACATGAAACTCTATTGAAAATTTTGGTTTAAAAATCTCGCATTTATTTTAATCATTTGATGAAATTCACATTCATTATCTAAAAATAAAAAAAATTGGTATTTACAGATAAAGGAAATTGTTTAGTCTTGATATATTTAAAAGGGTATAGTTTGTGACATCCCTTGCTCTGTCTACACTTTGATAGCATAAGGGGTGTTACAATTAGTGGTATCAGAGCAAAGGTTTAGGCGATTCTAGGTCATAATATCTATGTGTATATGTGTAGTATATGTACATGCCAAAATGAGTGACAGCTATGATATGGTTCTGATGTAAATCTCTTCTTTATGTCTTTAGGTCTGATAAAAGATGTCATCTGAGTCACAGAGAGCAATAGATGAAGAGGTAGAGAGTCATGCTCCCTCTGAGGCAGCTGCACCTGCTGCTGCTGGCGGACCAGGGCATGATGCATTGTTTCAGCAAATAGCTGAGTTGCTTAGGAGGGTTACACAAAATGTACCAGAGGTACCACCAGCACCACCTGTAGCAGTCCAGGTTCCCCCACCTGTTGTAGCCCACGTACAACCTAGGCCTCTAATAGAAAAACTCAGAAAGTATGGTGCTACAGAGTTTAGAGGTAAAAAGGAAGATGATCCTTCAACTGCAGAATTCTGGTTAGAAGGTACAGAAAGGGTTTTACAGCAGCTACAGTGTACACTAGTGGAGAGCTTAATGTGTGCAGCATCATTGCTAAAAGATGAAGCCTATAGATGGTGGACAACATTAACACAGATGGTTCGACTAGAGCGGCAGACTTGGGAATTCTTTTTAGCAGAGTTTAAGAAGAAATATGTTGGAGCCTTATATATGGAGGAAAGAAGGAGGGAGTTTTTATACCTCAGATAGGGCAGGCTTACAGTAACAGAGTATGAGCGAGAATTTGTTAGACTTAGTAAGTATACCACAGAGATAGTTCCTACAGAGGAAGAGAGATGTAAACGCTTTGAGCAAGGATTACATGCTGATATCAGGATGTACCTCACAGCTATGCACATTAGGGAACTTTCAGTTTTAGTAGAGACAGCCCATAGCCTGGAGTGAATTAAAGAAGAAGAGCAAAGTAGAAAGCAGAAAGGGCAGCAGAAGAGGAGCCAGAGCCAGTATCAGGGACAATCCTCTGCATCTCAGACAACTAGCAAGAGACAGAGGGAATTTCAGCAGACAGGGCAGGGAGGACCACCTAGGCAGATTCAGAGAAGTTCAGTAGTGAGGTCTGGACAGCAGACTACCTCAGTATCCAGTACAGGAGGACCAGGTAGAGCATTGCCACCAGTATGTGAGCATTGTGGCAGGAGACATGGCGAAGTTTGCAGGAGATTAACTGGGGCTTGCTACTTATGTGGAAGCTCAGACCACTTTATGAGGGATTGTCCTAGAGGCCAGTCAGTGCAGCCTATGCAGACAGAGAGATCTATGCCGACAGGGTCTAGAGGTAGAGGTAGAGGTAGAGGTGAATCTAGTAATGCTCAGAGTCACAGAGTATCAGAGACAGTAGACAGACCAGACACTAGAGCACCTGCCAGGGCATATGCTATTCGTGCAAAGGAAGACCAGGACAAACCAGATGTTATAGCTGGTAAATTTTCTATCTTTGGCAAATATGTTTATGCATTAATTGATCCTGGTTCCACACATTCATACATCAACATACCCATCAGTAATGAGAAGGGAATTCAAGTAGAACCTTTAGAACATGACATAGCAGTAACCAATCCCTTAGGACATCTTGTGATTGTGAATAGAGTTTATAGAGATTGTCCTATATGTGTGCAAGGTCACACCTGTTTTGGTGACTTGATAGAGTTACCTTTTAGAGAGTTTGATGTGATTTTAGGTATGGATTGGTTGTCTAGACATCATGTCATAGTTGACTGTAAGTTAAAGCGAGTTACACTCAAAACATTAGAGGGTTCTGAGGTTATAGTTATGGGTGAGAGATCAGATTACCTCTCTAATGTCATATCTGCCACTACAGCTAGGAGGTTGATTAGAAAAGGCTGTACAGCCTATCTAGCCAGTGTGATTGAAAATAAGAGGGAAGGTCCTAGTGTGTCAAACCTATCCACAGTATGTCATTTTCCAGATGTATTTCCTGAAGAGTTGCCAGGGTTACCTCCAGAAAGGGAAGTGGATTTTGCTATAGAAGTTGTACTAGGCACTGCACCTATTTCAATTGCTCCTTATAGAATGGCTCCTACAGAATTGAAAGAGTTAAAAGTACAATTACAAGAGTTACTTGAAAAGGGTTTTATTTGACCTAGTGTTTCGCCATGGGGTGCACCAGTGTTGTTTGTGAAAAAGAAAGATGGATCTCTTCGATTGTGCATTGATTACAGACAGTTGAATAAGGTAACTATAAAGAATAAATATCCACTGCCCAGAATAGATGATTTGTTTGATCAGTTAAAAGGGGCCATCATTTTCTCTAAGATAGATTTGAGATCGGGCTACCATCAATTGAGAGTTAAAGGGGCAGATGTGCCTAAGACTGCATTTAGAACACGATATGGACATTATGAGTTTCTGGTTATGCCATTCGGGTTAACAAATGCACCTGCATCATTCATGGATCTGATGAACCGTATCTTCCATCCATTTTTAGACCAGTTTGTTGTAGTATTCATTGATGATATACTGGTATACTCTAAAACTAGAGAAGACCATGACAGGCATTTGAGGATAGTGTTGCAGACTCTGAGGGAAAAGCAACTTTATGCCAAGTTCAGTAAATGTGATTTTTGGCTTAATGAAATAACATTTTTGGGACATGTTGTATCAGCAGAGGGAATCGGGGTAGATCCATAGAAGATTAAAGCTGTTCTGGAATGGAAGCCACCAAAGAATGTTACAGAGGTTAGGAGTTTCTTAGGTCTAGCTGGGTACTACAGACGGTTTGTGAAAGGGTTTTCACTTATAGCAGCTCCATTGACTAAATTACTACATAAGAATGTTAAGTATGTTTGGGATGATAAATGTCAGGCAAGCTTTGACAAATTGAAGACTATGATCACTGAAGCACCTGTACTTACACAACCTGTTTATGGCAAGAAATTTGTGATATATAGTGATGCTTCTCACAATGGACTTGGATGCATTTTGATGCAAGAAGGTAAAGTGATTGCCTATGCTTCTAGACAACTGAAGCCACATGAGAAGAACTATTCTACTCATGATCTAGAGTTGGCTGCCATAGTTTTTGCACTAAAGATATGGAGATATTACTTATATGGTGAGAAATGTTACATCTGTACAGATCATAAAAGTCTGAAATACTTGTCCACACAGAAAGAGCTAAACCTGAGACAGAGAAGATGGCTAGAGTTACTAAAAGATTATAATTGCATTATAGATTATCAGCCAGGCAAAGCTAATCTGGTAGCAGATGCACTCAATAGGAAATCCTGATTTGCATTAAGAGCAATGAATGCACGATTGACTATAGCAGATGATGGAGCTATCATAGCAGAATTGAAAGTTAGACCCAGCTTACTACAACAAATTAAAGAAGCACAGAAAGAAGATACAGAGATAGCTTTATGGGCTAGACAAGTACAAGAGGGGAAGAAGCAAAAGCATGCGATAAGTGATGATGGTTACTTGTACTAACAGAGTATGTGTACCTACCATTGGAGAGCTGAAATAGAGTATTCTTATAGAGGCACACAACAGTCCATATGTTATGCATCCAGGTAGCACTAAGATGTATCAAGATCTGAAGATGCACTATTGGTGGCCAAGTATGAAAAGAGATATAGTTGAATTTGTAACAAAATGTTTGACATGTCAATGGGTAAAAGTAGAACATCAGGTTCCATCAGGGTTATTGCAGCCTATGGCTATACTAGAAATGAAATGGAATAGAATTACCATGAATTTTGTGATAGGATTGCCACTCACACCAAGGAAAAAAGATGCCATCTGGGTAATAGTTGACAAGTTAACTAAATCAGTGCATTTCTTGCCAATAAGAATGGATTATACATTAGAAAAGTATGCAGAATTGTACATTAATGAAATTGTGAGACTGCATGGTGTTCCTATCTCTATCATATCAGACAGAGATCCAAGATTCACATCCAGATTCTGGGAAAAACTACATGAAGCTCTAGGGACAAGATTGAATTTTAGTATAGCTTTTCATCCTTAGACAGATGGCCAATCAGAGAGAGTGATTCAAGTTTTGGAAGATATGCTCAGAAGTTGTGTAATTGAATTTAGAGTAAGCTGGGAAAGATATCTCCCACTAGTAGAATTTGCTTATAACAACAGTTATCAGGCTAGTATTAAAATGGCTCCCTATGAAGCATTGTATGGCAGGAAATGTAGAACCCTGTTATGCTAGACAAACCTTAGTGAAGCTAAACTTGTAGGTCCAGAGTTGGTAAGATAGACTGAGGAGAAAGTGAAGATTATCAAAGAAAGATTGAAAGCTGCAACAGATAGGCAAAAATCATATCAGATTTGAAAAGAAAAAATATAGAATTTGCTGTTGGGGATAAAGTGTTTTTGAAAGTTTCTCCGTGGAAGAAAATGCTAAGATTTGGCAAGAAAGGTAAGCTAAGCCCTCGGTTTATTGGTCCATATGAAATAATTGAACGTGTGGGTCCAGTAGCCTATAGGCTAGCTTTACCTCCAGAGTTAGACAGAATACACAATATCTTCCATGTATTCATGTTAAGAAGATACAGATCTGACCCTTCACATGTTATTTCAGTAGAAACCATTGATGTATAACATGATTTAACTTATGAAGAAGAACCAGTGAAAATTTTAGCAAGAGAAATGAAAGAGTTAAGAAAAAAGAAGATTCTATTAGTGAAAGTGTTGTGGAGAAATCACAAGGCAGAAGAAGCTACATGGGAGAGTGAAGAAGTGATGAAGCAACAATATCCCCAGCTATTCACAGCCAGTAAAATTTCGAGGTCGAAATTTCTTAAGAGGGGAAGAGTTGTAACATCCTCAAAACCATAGCTAAAGCAGTGTCATCATTAGGTATGAGTTAGACTATTTCATTACTAGAGTAAGTGGCATTAGGGAAAGTGCTAGCTTAACTCTAATATGCTAATAACTAAATCATAGAAAACTCAAATAAAGAAACGGACATATCCAGAAATGAAGTAGACAGTGTGATTAGCGAGTCGGGAATGAGTCACTTTTGGGAGGTGCTTAGGGTTTCCCGACGTGCTTGCTTGAGGTGCTTGTTTAAATCCGTCATGCTTACCTAAGTAAAAAGGACCTCTAAAGGCTAAATGTATAGTTTAGTAGGTCAATCTATGAATATTGAAAGTTTGAAAACTAAATTGAAACATGGTAAAGAGTTTAGTAGGTTAAAGTATAAATATGGAAAATTAAAACATAAAATTGAGTTTACTTCCATGTGTCACCTAACTAAGGAAAGAAGAAATGACCAAGCAAATTAAAAAAGGGATTGTCTTCTTTCTTCCTCCACCATTGCCGTAGCTCACCCATTGAAAAACCAAAGCTTTGTTTTGTTTTCCTCCCACCAAAGCCAAGCCAAATCTCACTCAATCAACTTCTTGTTTCAATTAATATTCATCCTAAGATCAAGAGCTAAAGGAATAGCCATATATTGAAGTAATTGAAGAAGAAAAGTTTAGGGTTCCATATACACCAAGCTTGAAAATCAAAGGTAGGCTTAGAAATGTGTAGAAAATAACATCTTCTCATTTCTTCATGCATGAATTTGAATTATAAAACTTTAATTTATAGTTTATTCAATCCTTTCCTAAGACATAAATTGACCTAGGTGAAGGAACATCAAAGGGAAAGGAGATAGCTAGAGAATAGAAGAGGAAAAGAAAGAGGAATTCAAGAAAGGTTTGGTGTTTGAATAATTTTCTGTTTTCTTTTGATTCTACCATAAATAAGTGAGATTAGAGGTTGATTTTACTTGCTGGAAATGTTGCTTTGATTGTATAAATATATTATAAGAATGTTAAAATGATGTTTGAAAGGCTTAGAGTAAAGAAATTTAACATGAGAGCTAAAAGTGCAAATCTGGCAGAATAGGTTTTAACAGGGCAGCTTGTGTTAATAAGTTTATAACTTATTGTGCATTTATTGAAATTAGGCCTAAGATATACCAAATGAAGGCTGAGACAAAGATCTAAAACTTTTATTAATTGACCAAATTCTGAATCTGTAGGTAAGATGATAAAAATTTCAAGTGAACCTAAGCTGGACTGATAGAGCATATTTTTGTCCATATTTTCATGATCTTATTGATGTTTATTTGCACCTATTCTACCTAATTTTGTGGTTTTAATCATGTTTTGCAAATATTAGGTGTGAAGAAACAATTTGAAGAAAATGCTCTTAAAAGTGCCAAAGAATGCCCAAAAACAGCCACTTTCGGAAGCACCTTCGGAAGCACTTTCGGAAGCCAAAACTCACCCACTTTCGGGGGCACCTTCGGAAGCACTTTCGGAAGCCGAAAGTCACCCACTTTAGGGGGCACTTTCGGCGGCCTAAAGTCCAGTCCAGAGGCGAAAGTCACCCACCTTTGGGGGCACCTTCGGCTGCCGAACCTTGGCTCCAGAGACGAAAGTCCTGCCCCCGAAACTTAACTTAGGCGGCCGAACTTGCCCCCGAACATGCTCTTCCCTATTCAATGAGCCAAATCTTGGAGATCACATGTTTCCTACATAGTGCCATACTCATTCAAAATTCAAATCAAGGCTCCACCTTCCTCTTTAGTGCATAAATCTTTTTGGACACACATTGGACATCAATTAAAAGACCAAAAAGGGCTTGCAACTCCACACATGCACAAAGGAGACTCAAGGGCACTATGGGGCAATCACTCAAAGATACATGGAAACTAAAAAGGAAAAAGGCAGCCTCTCAAGATCTATTTAAAGGCCTCAAGAAGACCAAGAATCATAATCTTCCATCAAGGGATTGATCAAGGCTCTCCAAAGGCTCCTCCACCCTAGTTCTTCATCTTCTTTCTTCTTTTCTTTTATTTTCTGTTTTGGTTCAGCCATGAGTGGCTGAAACCCTCTTTCTAGTTGAAGTTTGGTTGAAACTAAGGTTGTTTAAAGGGTTGTGAGATCTGAACAGAAACTTTTGTCTTTGATTTTATTCAATATTCATACAATTGTGCTTAATTCTAAAGATTGCTTTGTTGTTTTGATCAAATTGGCCACTTGATTCTTGATTGCAAAGTTAATTGATTGTTGATTAGGATATTTATTAGTCCGTAATTGCTGGAAATATTCTGATCTTAGAACACTTGGTGTAAAAATCCAAGGAATTGCATGATCTAACATCATCTCATGCGTTTGAGTAGTTAGGGTTTGGATCTTTGTTGTTCTTCATGCAATTGGCAATTGTTTTGATGCCTATGGCCCAAGGACGTTCCTTGGCAATTTGTTGATTAGTAATTGGTTAGAGGACGTTCCCTAATCAATTTGTTCATAAGGAAAGACATGGTGGTGAGAAGCGTCTTCCACCCCCATAACCAACCTATTGAATCAATCAAGATAACCATGTTTCAATGATCAACCCAAACAACCAAAGTGGATCCATATCTTCAACTAGACCTTTCTCTTATTGATTTCCTCTTTTATTTTTTTACTTGCTGTTTTAATTACTTTCATTAGCTGTTAATCAAATCATCTCAAAACCCCCCCTTTTTACTTTCCTTGCACTTTACTTTTGTTCTATTTGCAATCACTTGCTTTCACTTGTGCTTTCAATTGGTTTAATTGGTCTTGATTAAGATAAATAAATAGGTAATCAATTCTCCGTGGATACGATCCTTCACCACTGTCTACAGTTGTATTTGTAGGTAACCAAGAAGGTTATTTTTGACCGGTTTCGACAACTGCTCCTGTCATGGACATAGAGTTAGTGCATCTGGAACAGTGTGTATTGATTATACCATAACTAATTATGTACTCAGTGAAATTTGTTAAGACCACAGCCAAATGAATCTTAAGAAGTATACCTAAAAATTTTTAGAAGACACTTAAGCTTGAATATGTAACGACACCAAAATGGACCATCACCGGCGCTAGGATTCAGGTCGGCTTAAGGCTGCCAGAACCCGTAGCAAGCCTGGTATACTCTCTGTATACCTGTAAATCTCATACATGATCATACATTTTCTGTGAAAATAAAAACTCTTTTCTGAACAAGGCTTAACCTGTGCATGCACTATCTCTGTACTCTGTACTCTGTACCCCTGACTAGAGCTTGCTCTAGATGGGTTAATTCATACCTGTTAAGCCTGGTTTTTCACATACTCTGTAAAATAGTTATATAAACAGACCATGTATACAAAAGATTTACAACACAAAATAACTAAGTCAAGCACAATTCTAACTTTATACACAACTATTACATCTCTTTAATATTACATGTCCACTCTATTCTATTACAAAGCTCTTCTCTCTTTCTGTACTCTTCTAGACTTCCCCTGTACAATCTGTACACTGAACCTGCAAGACTGGGGTTAAGGGAGTGGGATGAGCTCTATAGCCCAGTGAGTAGAACAGTAAAACAAGTCATTAAAACATGATCTTATGGAATGCATCATAACACAGACAATCCACATCAAGGGTAAACCTGTCACCACATAATCCTGGTAACTCTGCCGTGCCAGGGCGTAGAATCGAGCACCTGGTCTTCCTGTCATATATGTATACGTGTATATAACACCTCTGTACTTACCATTGCCAGGGCGTAGTCAAAGGCTCCTGGACTTTGCTATACCTGCCAGGGCGTAGTCAAAGGCTCCTGGACTTCTCTATACCTACCAGGGCATAGTCAAAGGCTCGTGGACTTCTCTTAGAGACTATTGGATCATTCAGCATTCACCCACATCAACAAATAACTATGCAATGCAACATATTTGTGAGTTCTAATGCAAACAACCTACTGTATAATCATGATGCATGAAATATGCTAAAAGCAATCCATTGCTCAATTAAAAGAATTAAGTTTAGTTCCACTCTCCTCTGGCTATCTGGACTGACTCTGCAGGCTCTGTAAACTCTGGAACTGTAACAGCCCGAAAACCTAACTGCTACCGGCACTAGGATCCAGATCGACTTAAGGTCGCCGGGACCCGTAGTAAGCCTGCTATACTGTCTGTGTACCTGTAAAATCCCATACATGATCATACATTTTTCTCAAACCATAAAAACTTTTCTTTACTCCAAGGCTTAACCTATGCATGCACTATCTCTGTTCTCTCTCAATCCCTACTAGAGCTCCTCATTGCTCTAGGCGGATAAACCTCATAATGTTAAGCCTGGTTTTCTCATACATAACAATAGAAGAAAACATACATAATCTGATCATGTGAAAACATCAAGGGATTACAACTCTTATAAGTCAAGCACAAGTCTATACACTGTACACTATCTCTTTACAATTCATGTCCACACTAGCTATTACATAACTCTTCCTCTTCCATACCCTGCTGGACTCCCTCTGGACTCTGAACCTGCAAGACTAGGAATAAGGGAGAGGGATGAGCTATACAAGCCCAATGAGCAGAACTATAAAACATAAGTTTAAAACATGATCTTATGGAATGCATCACATCACAGACATTTCATCTCATCTCAAGGATAGACATGACCACCAAAACTCCCACTGGGAGGATGCCTGGCCTAGCCAGGTCTTACAACCTCAATTTGCCTGGCCCGGCAAGGTCTTATAAACTCTGCTTGCATGGCCCAGCCAGGTCTTACAATACTCTGCTGCCTGGCCTAGCCAGGTCTTACCTACAGATGACTGCCTGGCCCGGCCAGGTCTTACACAGAGCTAGGGCTATTGGTGTAACAGCCCGGAAACCGAACTGCTACCAGCACTAGGATCCAGATCGACTTAAGGTCGTCGGGACCCGTAGTAAGCCTGCTATACTGTCTGTGTACCTGTAAAATCCCATACATGATCATACATTTTTCTCAAACCATAAAAACTTTTCTTTACTCCAAGGCTTAACCTGTGCATGCACTATTGCCATTCTCTCTCAATCCCTACTAGAGCTCCTCATTACTCTAGGCGGATAAACCTCATAATGTTAAGCCTGATTTTCTCATACATAACAATAGAAGAAAACATACATAAACTGATCATGTGAATACTCAAAGGGATTACAACTCTTATAAGTCAAGCACAAGTCTATACACTGTACACTATCTCTTTACAATTCATGTCCACACTAGCTATTACATAACTCTTCCTCTTCCATACCCTGCTGGACTCCCTCTGGACTCTGAACCTGCAAGACTGGGGATAGGGGAGAGGGATGAGCTATACAAGCCCAATGAGCAGAACTATAAAACATAAGTTTAAAACATGATCTTATGGAATGCATCACACCACAGACATTTCATCTCATCTCAAGGATAGACATGACCACCAAAACTCCCACTGGGAGGATGCCTGGCATAGCCAGGTCTTACAACCTCAATTTGCCTGGCCCGGCCAGGTCTTATAAACTCTGCTTGCCTGGCCCAGCCAGGTCTTACAATACTCTGCTGCCTGGCCTAGCCAGGTCTTACCTACAGATGACTGCCTGGCCCAGCCAGGTCTTACACAGAGCTAGGGCTATTGGGGTTGCCTTGGTCCATCCACATCATCATATACATCATATTATGCAATGCGTCATATTCGTGAAACTAGTGCAATCAACCTACTAGAATCATTATGATGCATGAAACATGCTAAAAGCATTTTAGTTCTGAAAGGAGAAGTTCCACTCACCTCTAGCTGACTCTGAACAACCTCTGCAGGTTCTGATGCAGTACTCACTGCTGACTTCCCTGATTCCTCTGGTCCGTACCTACACAGGTGGACTCAAATGAGGGACCAAACCAACTCAAGAACACCTCTAAGAAACTCCCCAAAAGCCCTCTAAAAGATCCTAAAACAATCACATAAAACATGCAAAAGAAAGCTGGACAGGGCACTTTCGGCGGCAGGTTCGGCGGCCGAAACCCCCCTCCAGAGACGAAACTCATGCATGTTCGGCGGCACCTTCGGCAGCCGAAAGGCTCGTCCAGAGACGAAACTCACACACTTTCGGCGGCTAAACTCCCTCTTTCGGCGGCCGAAAGTCCCTTTCTAAACCGAAAGCCTAGCTTTTGGGGGCAAGCTTTGGCAGCCGAAATTGCCTCCACAAGGGGTTCGACGGCCGAACATTCCTTCGGCGGCCGAACCTGGTTTTGCCCAACGGGCAGAAACCTGCTCTGTTTCATGCAAAACTCCTCCCATCCTTCACTCCACATGCACACACAACTCCTCAACAAGCATATACACATGTACATGCACAAAGGGGTCTAAACATGTCCTAAAACCCCAACAAACAACACATATACACACATGTGCACCAAAGATCATCAAAACCTCAACTAAACCTAATCATGCATACTACCCATCAAACTTCCATAAAACCTTCAAAAACATAAAAGGAGGTTCTGGATCTTCACTTACCTCTTTCAAAGAAGAGATCAAACGATCCCAACGTGGAGATATGGGAAAATCCTCTCTCAAAATCTCCAAGTTCCAAACTTTGCTCTTTTTGCTCAAAACTCTCAAAACCTTCAAAAACACATCAAAACTCTTCAAAACCTTAAAACATTTGAGCAAAAGCATGAAAGTCAACTAGGGATGATTTAGGACTCACCTCTGGCTGAAGATGGAAGAAAAATGCATCCTTCCACCGACTTCGCGCCCTTTTATAGGTGGCTGGCCAGACCACCTTCGGCGGCCAAACGTGAATCCGAAACCATGCAAGGTTCGGCGGCCGAACTTGCCATTTTTTCCCTTGGCTCTTTTCTTTTCAAAACTCATTTTCCTTTATGCTTAAAACCTTAAAACAAGTTAAAATAGATTAAAAAAAAACATATGTATTACCCTTCTAGAGAATTCCAACACCCGAGATTCCACCGGACTACAGGAATTCCGATGCCGGACTCTAGCCGGGTATTACATTCTCCCCCCCTTAAGAACATTCGTCCCCGAATGTTCCTCAAACAACTAAACACATATAAACATAGAAAAAAGGGGAACAACTCACTTTAAAACAGATATGGGTATTGTTGGAGCATGGACTCCCGTGTCTCCCAGGTGCATTCTTCTAGGTTGTGGTGGTTCCACAGGACTTTCACCATTGGTATTTCCTTGTTCCTCAACTTCCTAATCTGTGTGTCCAAGATCCATACTGGCTGCTCCTCATAAGTGAGATCTCCAAGGATCTCTACATCAGGCTCACTGAGAACCTTACTCGAATCCGACACAAATTTCCGCAACATAGAAACATGGAATACCGGGTGAATTCGTTCCATCGATGCAGGTAAATCCAGCGTATACGACACATTCCCAATCTTCTGCAAGATCTCAAAGGGACCAATGTACCGTGGAGCTAGTTTACCCTTTCTTCCAAAGCGAACCACTCCCTTCATTGGAGACACCTTTAGCAATATCATATCCCCCTCCTGGAACTCTATCTGCTTCCTACGGATGTTTGCATAGCTTTTCTGTCTGCTAACAGCTGTTCTGATCCTCTCTCTGATGATAGGTACTAACTTGCTGGTAAGCTCAACTAACTCTGGCCCTGCAAGAGCCTTCTCTCCTACCTCTTCCCAGCAAACAGGTGTTCTGCATTTCCTCCCATACAGAGCTTCATAAGGGGCCATCCCTATGCTAGCATGATGGCTGTTGTTGTAGGCAAACTCCACCAGAGGTAGATGCTGCCTCCAAGAACCGCCAAAGTCTAACACACACATTCTCAACATATCTTCAATAGTTTGGATGGTCCTTTCTGACTGACCGTCTGTCTGCGGATGGAAAGCAGTACTGAAATCCAATCTTGTGCCCATAGCAGATTGCATACTCCGCCAAAACCTGGAGGTGAACTGTGGTCCTCTATCTGATACTATCGACACTGGAACTCCATGCAGCCTCACTATCTCTTCCACGTACACCTGCGCTAACTTGTCCACAGAATAATTACTCCTGACTGGAATGAAGTGGGCAGATTTAGTGAGTCTATCCACAATCACCCATATGGAGTCTAGCCTGTTGGACGTCGCTGGTAACCCCACTACAAAATCCATAGCGATGTTCTCCCATTTCCACTCTGGAATCGGCAGTGGGTTAAGCATTCCAGCCGGCTTCTGGTGCTCTAGCTTCACCCTTTGACATATCTCGCAGGCTGACACATACTGTGCCACTTCCCTCTTCATCGCTGGCCACCAATACACCCTTCTCAGATCTTGATACATTTTAGTGGCTCCAGGGTGAACGCTATATCTTGCATTATGAGCTTCCCTCATAATGTCTTCCTTCAAACTACTGTCATCTGGTACACATAATCTCTTACCATGACGAAGAATCCCCTCACTGTCAAATCTGAACTCTACACTATTGCCAGACTGAACAGTCCTGGCAATCTTTACTAACTCAGGGTCTTCGTGCTGTTTCAGAGCCACTTGCTCTAGAAACACAGGTGTAACTCTCATCTGTGCAATCAAAGTACCTGTACCAGATAACTGCAACTGTAACCCCTCTTCCATGAGCCTGTAGAAGTCCTTCACCACCGGTCTTCTCTCTACTGAAATGTGAGATAGGCTGCCAAGTGACTTCCGGCTTAAGGCATCAACTACAACATTAGCCTTACCCGGATGATACTAGATCTTGCAATCATAATCACTGAGTAATTTACCCACCGTCTCTGCCTCAAGTTGAGCTCTTTCTGACTCAAGATGTGCTGCAAACTCTTATGATACGTATAGATCTCACACTTTACCCCATAGAGGTAATGCCTCCACATCTTAAGTGCAAAGATAACAGCTGCCATCTCCAGATCGTGTGTCGGATAATTTAGCTCGTGCTTCTTCAGCTGTCTAGAAGCATAAGCTATCACTCTGTCCTTCTGCATCAACAGATAACCTAACCCCACTCGGGATGCATCACAGAACACTGTGAACTCTTCATCACTGATCGGCAGAGCTAACACCGGTGCTGAAGTCAACCGTTGTTTCAACTCTTCAAAACTCGCATCACAATCCTCAGACCATACAAACATCTGATTCTTTCTGGTCAGTCTGGTCATAGGAGCAGCTATCTTCGGGAAGTCCTGAACGAAGCTCCGATAGTAGCCTGCCAAACCCAGAAAACTCTTGATCTCTATCACTGTAGTGGGTGTAGGCCAGTTGGCTACTGCCTCTACCTTCTTGGGGTCCACTGCTATGCCTTCTTCTGATACTACATGCCCCAAAAAGGAAATGCTCCTCAGCCAGAACTCGCACTTGGAGAACTTGGCATACAAGCCATGCTCTCTCAAGGTCTGTAGAACTATCCGCAGGTGCTGGGCATGCTCTTCTGCATTTCTAGAGTACACCAAGATATCATCAATAAAGACGATCACAAAGCGATCCAGGTACTCCCTGAAAACCCTGTTCATGAGATCCATGAATGCTGCAGGGGCGTTAGTCAACCCGAACGGCATTACTAGGAACTCATAATGCCCATACCTGGTCCTGAAAGCAGTCTTGGATACATCCTCTTCCCTAATCTTCAACTGGTGATATCCGGACCTCAGATCTATCTTAGAGAAGCAACCTGCTCCTGCCAGCTGGTCGAAAAGATCATCGATCCTGGGTAAAGGATACTTGTTTTTGATAGTGACTTTGTTCAACTGTCTGTAGTCAATACAAAGTCGAAGGGATCCATCCTTCTTTCTGACAAACAGTACTGGAGCACCCCAGGGTGAGGTACTCGGGCGGATGAAGCCCTTGTCTACCAACTCCTGTAACTGCTCTTTCAACTCTCTCAGCTCTACTGGTGCCATCCTGTAGGGAGGAATAGAGATCGGTCTAGTGCCAGGCATCAACTCGATCTCGAACTCTATTTCCCTATCAGGTGGTAGTCCTGGAAGCTCTTCAGAAAACACATATGGGAATTCTCTAACCACTGGTACTGAGGACGGTTTCCTAACCTGACTGTCTAGCTCCCTCACATGAGCTATGAACCCCTGACAACCCCTCCTCAACAACCTATGAGCCTGGAGGGCTGATATCAAACCCTTCGGTGTCCCCCTCCTATCTCCTCTGAAAACACACTCTGACCCATCCTGGTCTCTGAAACTGACTACCTTGTCCCTGCAGTTCAAGGTAGCACTATACGTAGATAACCAGTCCATCCCTAGAATGACATCAAAATCTGTCAACTCTAGAACCACCAGGTCAGCTGGAAGGTATCTACTCTCTATGCACACTGGACTGAACCGATAGACTGACTCTGCCAAAGATGGATCACATTTGGGTCCACTAACCCAAAGAGGACACTCTAACTCGGACACCATCAGACCCAACCTCTCTGCGGCTCTAGAAGAAATGAAAGAGTGAGAAGCACTAGGGTCCATCAAAGCATACACCTCTGAACACCCAATGATGAGATTACCTGACACCACTGTGTTCGAAGTGTCTGCCTCCTGCTGAGTCATGGTGAAAATCCGTGCTGGGGCTGACGGACCTGCACCTCGGGAACCCATCCCTAATGAAGAGGCTGCCCCTCTTCCTCTACCTCTGCCACTACTTGGTGGTACGGCTGAAGCTGCTGGCTGTACGACACTGCCTGAGGTCATCTGCTGGGATGGTGTAACCAAAGTCGCCTGAGGACATTCCCGTGCATAATGTCCCTCCTGCCTACATCTAAAGCAGGCTGTAGATCCCAACAGACAAGCTCCTCTGTGCGGTCTTCCACACCTCTTGCAAACTGGAGGATCTGTGCCAGAGCTGGAGCCGCTGCCCATTCCCAGACTCGACTTAACCCTGTTTCAGAACTTGCCCCTTTTTCCTCTGAGTTTATCCCATCTCTTCTTGCTCACACTTGCAGTACTCTGTGAGGAGGAACCTGGTTTAACACCAGAAGACTGTGCCTTTGGTTGCTTGACTACGCCCTGTAGTACAGCACTGGCCTCCATCTTTCTAGCTGTCACATTCCAAAACCTACAGATAGAAATAGAGCAACCATTAGCTTTAAATTGTATCATTCCAAGTTAGAGTAATTAGCTTCAGGGGAGGTGCTAGCTTGACCTCGAGCTAAATAGGGGAGGTGTTAGCTTATCCATAGCCATTTGACACACAATTGGTTTATAGATAGAGCACTAAAAGTTGTGTTTAGAGGTCCAACTTGCATTTCATATAGAGTTATACATGCACAGATAGAGTTAAAATAAGAATGACCACTAATAGTATTTTAATATCTTGAAGCTATAATAACTGAATCATTGAAAGCTCAAATAAGAAAACAGATATATCTTAAAATAAAGCATCTAATGCGATAAGCAGGTCGGAATCAAGTTGCTATCGGGAGGTGCTTAAGGGTTTCCCGACGTGCTAGCTTGAGGTGCTTACTAAAACCGACGTGCTTGCTTAAATGAAATGAACTTCTAAATGTTAAAAATGTAAGTTTAGTAGGTCAATCTATGAATATTGAAAGTTTAAAAACTAAATTGAAACATGTGGAAAAGTTTAGTAGGTGAAAGTGTGAATATGGAAAGTTTAAAAGTAAAATTCCAAGTTTGCCCTCCTCCTTTTTCTACATTTACACCTAACCCACCATATGACACCTAGCCATGCATGACTAAGCATGAAAGAAAAGAGTTGTCATTCATTTGGTCCATCCTTGCCGTGGCTACACTAAAAGGAAAGAGAAAAAGGCTTTTGCTTTCTTATCTTTCATCTCCACCATATTTCTCCAAAAAGACAAAGTCTTCACTCATGCAAAATCTGTTCTTAGGTGTTATAACCAGCAAAGGAACCATAGAAAGAAAGGAAAGAAAGGAAAGAAGAAGATAAGTTAAGGTACTTAAGTGGTAAGTGGTAGGAATTGAAAACTAGGCTAGGTAAACATGTTCTTTCATGTTTTTAATTAATTATATGTTGTCAAATGAATTAAAGCTCCTGTTTTTCTTATTCTTTGTAAAGAACAAACTCAAAAGGAGGAAGGTACATCAAAGGGGAAAGGCAAGGAAAAAGAGTAACTAAGGTGTACCTAAAGCTTTTGAAAAGATTGTGCAAAAGGTTTGGTGATTGTATGAACTTCTGTTTTTCCTTTGATTTTTTCATGAATATGTAAAGTTAGGGATTGGTTTTGGTTGCTGTAAATGTTCTCTTGATAGTATGGATTTGTGTTATGAATGTTGAAATGATGATTGGAAGGCTTAAAGTACATAGATACAACATGGAAGCCAAAAACAGAAAGAACAATTTATAAGGTCAAAGCTATCTTAAGTCCACATATGTAATTGCATATAGTATAGTATGTGGCATCCTTTACTAAGTTATTTTATAGACGGGTAAGGGGTGTTACACTAGCAGCATCCACAATTGAGTGGAAACTCTCTTTCTCTGCGTGGAGGATCAAAGAGAAATACCTGGGATGAAGCCTCATGGCATATCTCTTTGCCTTCTTCTGGTCCGTATCATACGCCTGACCCACGTATGGTAACAATTCCAGGAACTTATCTGTATATTCATCAACGCTCATCTCCTCAGTCTATCTCAACTGCTCAAACTCCACAACCTTTAGCTCCCTGGAACTGTCAGGAAAAGCCCACCCAGCAAATTCGTTGGCGAACTCTTCCCATGTCATGCTGTCAATTCTGGGGTCCACATAGTTTTTGAACCATTCTCTGGCTTTCTTGCACTTTAGTGTGAACCCTGCCATCTCAATGGCTCTGCTATCATCTGCTCCCAACTCACTTGTTATCATCCTGACTGCACTGAGATACTCAAAAGGATCATCTCCCGTGTTAAATTTAGGAGCATCCAACTTTAAGTACTCAGTCATCTTCACTTTGCTTCCCCCTGAAGAACTGGGTTGCTGTGCTTCCACAACAGGGGCTACTGGTTCAGGTGGTGGAGGTGGAGGTACTGCTTCTCTTGGTTCAGGCTGTGCTGGACTTGGATGAAAAGGTGGGGGTGGATACATATGATATGGTGGATAGAAGGAAGGATAGGGCATATATGGCACGTAGGGTGGATATGGGGCGAAGCTCGAGTAATCCGACGTGCCTCCCATCGGATACCCTGGGCCATGTGGAAAGGGTGGATAGCCAAACCCTGAGGCTTGTGCGCCTTCTTGGGACTCCCCCATACCTTCTTCCAACCTTCCTACACCCATGCTTTCATCTCTACTCTGATCACCCTCTATAGCAACTCTCTCTTATTCTGACCTTCCCCCTCTGCCTACTCCTCTTCTGCTCTCGTCAGAAGACCTTATAGGGTCTCGTGACGTTCCTTCCCTGCTTGACCTGTGAGATCTAGCCCTTGGCAATGCAGGTGGACGAGCAGCTATGCCCTCACTTTCAGGTGGGACTCTAGTCAATCTCGCGGATCGACGAGTTTCTCGCATCTTAACTCTCTGAAAACAACACATAACATAACACATAAGCACATATCATTGATAGAACACATTTTAGTCCTTTTTATCTTGATATTATTGATTATTATTTACATGATTTCTGCTTAATTTAGTGCTCTTGGCATTGTTTTGCAGAAAATGGTGTAAAAGGACACTTTGGAGAAAATACCCTTAAACTGCCTTATTTGGAGCAAAAGAGAGCAAGCCTGCCAAGTTGAAATTAAGTCAAGCTAAATATGGAAAGTTCTAAATAAGGAAAGTGGCAAAGAAGGAAAGAACATTCAGCCAAAGTAATTTGAAATTCAAATTTCAAATCACCAAGTTGCCTTTTCCTTATTCTAGAAGCCACATCTCAAGCTGCCATAATTGAAGAGCCAAAGAAGGAAAATATTTTGAAATTCAAATCTCCAAGATTCATATTCAGATATTGGATTTCAAGATCCCACTCATTAAGGAAGCCAAATCTCAAGATCACATGTTTCCCACTTTATGCCATGCACATTGAAGTTTCCATAAAAGGCTCCACCTTCCTTATTAGTGCATGGGCAGCCTCTAAAAACGTGGGCAGCCTCTTGGACACTATCTTGGAAACATCTTGAAGATCTTGGACAGCAATTAAAAGACCAAAGAGCCCCCACTTGCATGCTCCACGTTTTTGCCCTCACCCATGCACAAAGAGGGCACATAACTCACCAAGGGCACTTTGGGAAGACTCCAAAAGACTCATGGACACTAAAAAGGAAATAAGCAGCCTCTCAACACCTATTTAAAGGCCTCAAGAACACAAGAAGAGACACAATTAAACTCTCCAAATTCGGCCAAGCAAGGGCAGCCACACTCCAAGGGGCTTCTCCCCTCAATTTTGGTTCTTCTTTCTTCTTTTCTTTAATTTTCTGTTTTGGTTAAGCCATGAGTGGCTGAAACCTTCTTTCTAGTTGAAGTTTGGTTGAAACTAAGGTTGTTTAAAAGGTTGTGAGATCTTAACAGAAACTTTTGTCTTTGATTTTATTCAATATTCATGCAATTGATGCTTAATTCTAAGATTGCTTTGTTGTTTTGATCAAATTGGCCACTTGATTATTGATTGCAAAGTTAATTGATTGTTGGATTAGGATATTTGTTAGTCCGTAATTGCTGGAAATATTCTGTCCATAGAACCCTTGGTGTAAAAACTAAGGAATTGCATGATCTAGCAACACCTTATGCGTTTGAGTAGCTAGGGATTGGATCTTTCTTGTTCTTCATGCAATTGGCAATTGTTTTGATGCCTATGGCCCAAGGACGTTCCTTGGCAATTTTTTGATTAGTAATTGGTTAAAGGACGTTCCCTAATCAGTTTGTTCATAAGGAAAGACATGGTGGTGAGAAGCGTCTTCCACCCCCATAACCAACCTATTGAATCAATCAAGATAACCATGTTTCAATGATCAACCCAAACAACCAAAGTGGATCCATATCTTCAACTAGACCTTTTTCATATTGATTTCTCTCTTAGTTTAGATTACTTACTGTTTTAATTGCCTTTTAGTAGTCGTTAATCAAATCATCTCAAAACCCCCCTTTTTACTTCCCTTGCACTTTACTTTTGTTCTACTTGCACTCACTTGCTTTCTATTGTGTTTTTAATTGTTCTCTTTGGTCTTCATTGAGATAAATAAATAAGTAAACAATTCTCTGTGGATACGATCCTTCACCACTGTCTACAGTTGTTAATTGCAGGTAACCAAGAAGGTTATTTTTGACCGGCTTCGACAACCGCTCCTGTCAAAAATTGGCGCCGTTGCCGGGGAATTGATTTCACTTGTTTGTTTATTTTTCTTTCATGACCAGATCTGAAAGTAGGGACACTCTGCCCTTTGATCCAAAAATTGAACGCACTCTCAGAAGGCTTGGAAAGCAAGTTTCTGCTCCTGAAGAACATTCTGCCTAACCTTCGGCTGCCGAACCTCCTCAACATTCGGCCGCCGAAAGTCTTGAACTCCAGCTTCCGAACTATGCACCAATGACCAAACATCTCTAAATCATGGGTGAGGTAAGTACATCTACCATTGACTCTCGAATTTCAAAGCTAACATCTCTTGTGGAAAATCTTGTCATAGGCCGAGCTCAACAGGCTCCACGATTTCGGCCACCTCGGCCATGTGGGATGTGTGCACAAATAGGACACCTAACTGATCAATGTCCTAAGCTGTATGAGAATTATCAATCAGTACATGCATTTGGAGGATACTATGAACCACCAAGGCATGATCCCTACTATAACATATACAATCCATATTGGGGAGACCAACTGAACTATGGCTATGCTGAGGTTAACAACCATCAGAACTACCAGGATTATCAAGGATATCAAGCCCAACCAGACCCTTCATGTAATACCCGGCTAGAGTCCGGCATTGGAATTCCTGTAGTCCGGTGAATTCCCGATGTCGGAATACCCTAGGAGGGGTCGGGTTATGTTTTTACATGTTTTAAATGAGTTTTAATGCTTTAAAAGTGTTAAAAAGAAATGAGGTTTTGAAAGAAAATAGTCAAGGAAGAAGTGCCATGTTCGGCCGCCGAAGGTCACTTTCGGCCGCCGAACATGCATGGCATTCGGCTTCACGTTTGGCCGCCGAAGGTGGTCTGGCCAGCCACCTATAAATGGTCAAAGGTCGGTGATTTGGATCATTTCTTCCATTTTTGCCAACCAGAGGTGAGGCTGAAGTTCTCCTTGAGTGATTTTCATATTTCCTTCAAATCATTCAAAGTTTTAATGAGTTTTATGTTGATTTTGAAGTGTTTAAGTAAAAGAGCAAAGTTAGGAAGTTTGGAGGTTTTGAGGGACGATTTCTTCATCACCCCACGTTGAGATCGTTTATTCTCTCATCTGAAAGAGGTAAGTAAAGATCCTGAACTTCCTTTCTTGATTTTTGAAGGTTTCATGAGGTTTTCATGGGTAGTATGCATGGTTAGGTTTTAGTGGTGTTTTAAGGATTTTGTGATGATGATATGTTTAAATGTTTTTGTGGTATGTTTGTTGGGGTTTTAAGTTAGTTTTGGACCCCTTTGTGCATATATTTGAATATATGCAGGTTGTGTTGTGTTTGATGCAAGTTTGAGTGATTTTGGGGAAGTTGTACATGTGAGATGCAGGGTTTCTGCCTTACGGAAGAAACCAGGTTCGGCCGCCGAAGGGAGGTTCGGCCGCCGAACCCTTTGTGGAGGCAGTTTTGGCTGCCAAAGCCTGCCCCCGAAAGCTAGGCTTTCGGTTTAAGAAGTGACTTTCGGCCGCCGAAGGAAGAGGTTCGGCCGCCGAAGGAAGAGGTTCGGCCGCCGAAAGAGCATGAGTTTCGTCTCTGGACGAGACATTCGGCCGCCGAAGGTGCCGCCGAACATGCATGAGTTTCGTCTCTGGAGGGGGGTTTCGGCCGCCGAACCTGCCGCCGAAAGTTCCCTGTCCAGCCTTTATTTGCTTGTTTTACATGATTGTTTTATGATGTTCTAGGGGGTTTTCGGGGAGTTATTTAGCATCTTACTAGTCTATGTTTGGTACCTCATTTAAGTCCACCTATGTAGGTTCGGACCAGAGGAACCGAGGACCTCAGCAGTAAGTCAGCTGCAGCAGAGTCAGTTTGAGGTGAGCAGAACTAAACCTTGTTTTAAAATGAAATAATTTAAGCATATCTCATGCATCATGATTGCTATGAATCTTTTAGGTTGTTATGCATTAGTTTCACGAAGTTGATGCATTACATACTATGTTGATGATGTGGATGAGTATTGAGTGATCCATTAGCTCTCCTATGTATGATGATGAAAGTCCAAGGCTGCCTCATGTCCTCGCGTCCTGGCATTCCCCTATGTATGCATGCTGATGAAAGTCCAGGGCTGCCTCATGTCCTCGCGTCTTGGCAACTGCATGATATGAAGTGATAGCCTGCGGAGCTCCGTCGAGGGCCGGGCATAGGATGAGAGGGCTAATGGTGACAAGATTCATCCGTTATGTGAAATGTTTGAGTTATGATGCATTCCATGAAAGCATGTTTATATGAAAGTGCCCCATGTTTCTACTCACTGGGCTTTATAGCTCACCCCGTTTTCCCTTACCCCCAGGTTTGCAGGTGTGAGTCAGATCAGAGAGTTGACAGTATTAGAAGAGTTATGAGTTTGTAATAGCTAGTGGTGGACATGTAATTGATGTATTTGATGTAAATTTGAAAAGAGATGTTTAGTATTACTAAGTTTGATATTTGATATTATTAAGGATGATGTATAGTATGGTGCTTGACCCAGTTTTTATGTTAATCCCTTTTGAATACATGGTCACATATGTTTATGTTTAATGAGTATGGGTATCCAGGCTTATCACATATGGTGTGGACCCAACTAGAGCGTTGTTGACTAGTGCTCTGGTTAGGGGATTCATATACAGATCACAGAGTTAGTGCATGCACAGGTTAAGCCAGGAAACAAAACAAAGTTTTTACAGGAAATGTTCGATCATGTATTTGGATTTATACAGGTATGAAGAGAGTATAGAAGGCTTGCTACGGGTCCCGGCGGCCTTATGCCGTTTTGGATCCTAGCGCCGGTAATGGTCCGGAATCCGGGTCGTTACAGATTGGTATCAGAGCACTAGGTTCATATGGTCGGACCTAGAGTGCATAGGGCTCATAGATGTTATAGAAGGGCAAGCACAGTAGGAAAAACATGTCCACTAGGGTAGGATATTGAGTTCTGTCCTTTTGATGATGATGTGAATGATATGATATGCATGTTTTATATATTATGAGGGTTCATGTGTTGCCACATGAACCATATGATACGGATGTTTTGTGTTTTGTGCTGTTTTCTCAGAAAACAAGATGCGAGGGACTCGTCGATCTATTCGATTGACTAGAGTACCACCTCAGGATGAGGGTGCAGAAGCCCGTCCTCCTGTGTTGCCTAGGTCCATGTCAAGTAGGCCTAGTAGAGGAAAAGCGTCAAGGGTCCCTAGAAGGTCTTTTGATGGAAGCAGAAGGGGAACAGTACAAGGTGGGGTGTTTATGGAGGTGGAAGATGATAGGGATGTGGAGCAGCGGATGGATAGTAAGTTGGGAGTTGGTATGTCTGAGGAAGGCATGGCTGAATCTCAAGGAGGCACTCAGGCCTCGGAGTTTGTTTCACCACCTCAATATCCACCTTATCCACCGTATCAGGAATATTCGATGGGAGGCGCGTCGGATCATCCTAGTTTTAACCCTTACCCATCTTATATGCCATATCCACCATACCCACAGTATCCTATGTATCCACCCCCATCTTATCATCCAGAAACAGTAAATCCTATACCAGAAAATGTTGCACCTCCAGCACCACCAGAAGAACCTATGGCCCCAGAAATTCCAGTACCCAAGGCATCAGGAAGTGGAAAGATGGACAGGTCCAAGTCTAAAAAGAGTAAGTTCTGGAACAAGTTGAAGTCCGGATTGGGGATGGGAAGTAGTTCAAACCCTGGTTCGGGAAGTCAGGTGTGTATGAGATGTGGAAAGTTACACAGAGGAATTTGTCGAGCTGGGACAAATGCATGTTTTAGATGTGGGCAAGAGGGGCATATGGCTCGGGATTGTCCTAGAACAATTCCTATGGCACAGTCTCAGCAGACGGGTTCTGGCAGTGTAGCTCAGCCGGCAGTTCCAGCACAAACTCAGGCTAGTAGCAGAGGACAAGGAAGAGGAGCAGCCTCTTCTTCAGCAGCAGCAGGTGGTTCCCGAGGTGGAGGTCCTGCAGCCCCAGCGCGGATCTTCACAATGACGCAAGAGGAGGCTAACACATCTAACACGGTGGTGTCAGGTAATCTCATCGTTGGGTGTTTAGATGTGTATGCTTTGATGGACCCCGGTGCTACTCACTCTTTCATTTCTTCTAGAGCCGTAGAGAGGTTGGGTCTGATAGTTTCTGGGTTAGAGTGTCCTCTCTGGGTCAGTGAACCCAAATGTGACCCATCGGTAGCAGATTCAGTTTGCAGGTTTTGTCCAGTATTTATAGAAGGTAGGTGCCTTCCAGCTGACCTGGTGGTTCTAGATTTGACAGATTTTGATGTCATTCTAGGGATGGATTGGCTATCTACATATGGTGCCACCTTGGACTGTAGGGACAAGGTGGTTAGTCTCAGGGATCTGGATGGGTCAGTATGTGTCTTCAGAGGAGATAGGAGAGGGACGCCTAGAGGCTTGATATCAGCCCTTCAGCCTCGCAGATTGTTGAGGAGGGGTTGTCAGGGGTTTCTAACTCATGTGAGAGAGCTAGATAAACAGGTTAGGGAACCAGCTTCAGTACCAGTAGTTAATGAGTTTCTAGATGTGTTCCCGGAAGAGCTTCCAGGACTACCACCCGATAGGGAAATAGAGTTCGAGATTGAGTTGATGCCTGGTACCAGACCGATCTCTATTCCTCCCTACAGGATGGCACCAGCAGAATTGAGAGAGTTGAAAGAGCAGTTACAGGACTTGGTAGATAAGGGTTTCATCCGCCCGAGTACCTCACCCTGGGGTGCTCCAGTACTGTTTGTCAGAAAGAAGGATGGATCTCTTAGACTTTGTATCGACTACAGGCAGTTGAACAAAGTCACTATCAAGAACAAGTATCCTCTACCCAGGATTGATGATCTATTCGACCAGTTAGCAGGCGCAGGATGTTTCTCTAAGATAGATCTGAGATCCGGATACCATCAGTTGAGAATCAGGGAAGAGGATGTACCTAAGACAGCTTTCAGGACCAGGTATGGGCATTATGAGTTCCTAGTAATGCCGTTCGGGTTGACTAATGCCCCTGCAGCATTCATGGATCTCATGAACAGGGTTTTCAGTGAGTACCTGGATCGCTTTGTGATCGTCTTTATAGATGATATCTTGGTGTACTCCAGAAATGCAGAGGAGCATGCCCAGCACCTGCGGATAGTGCTATAGACCTTAAGAGAGCATGGCTTGTATGCCAAGTTCTCTAAATGCGAGTTCTGGCTGAGGAGCATTTCCTTTTTGGGGCATGTAGTATCAGAGGAAGGCATAGCAGTGGACCCCAAAAAGATAGAGGCAGTAGCCAACTGGCCTACACCCACTTCAGTGACAGAGATCAAGAGTTTTCTGGGTTTGGCAGGCTACTATAGGAGGTTCGTACAGGACTTCTCGAAGATAGCTGCTCCTATGACCAGACTGACTAGAAAGAATCAGAAGTTTGCATGGTCAGAAGAATGTGAGGAGAGTTTTGAAGAGTGAAAGAGACGTTTGACTTCAGCACCGGTGTTAGCTCTGCCAATCAGTGATGAAGATTTCACAGTGTGCTGTGATGCATCCCGAGTGGGACTAGGTTGTGTGTTGATGCAGAATGATAGAGTAATAGCTTATGCTTCTAGACAGCTGAAGAAGCACGAGCTGAATTACCCGACACACGATCTGGAGATGGCAGCTGTTATCTTTGCACTTAAGATGTGGAGGCATTACCTCTATGGGGTAAAGTGTGAGATCTATACGGATCATAAAAGCCTGCAGCACATCTTGAGTCAGAGAGAGCTAAACTTGAGGCAGAGACGGTGGGTAGAACTGCTCAGTGATTATGATTGTAAGATCCAGTATCATCCGGGTAAGGCTAATGTTGTAACTGATGCCTTAAGCCGGAAGTCACTTGGCAGCTTATCCCACATTTCAGTAGAGAGAAGGCCGGTGGTGAAGGACTTCTACAAGCTCATGGAAGAGGGATTACAGTTGCAGTTATCTGATACAGGTGCTTTGATTGCACAGATGAGAGTTACACCAGTGTTTCTGGAGCAAGTGGCTCTGAAACAACACGAGGACCCCGAGTTAGTGAAGATTGCCAGGACTGTTCAGTCGGGTAACAGTGCAGAGTTCAGATTTGACAGTGAGGGGATTCTTCGTCATGGTAAGAGGTTATGTGTACCAGATGACCCTAGTTTGAAGGAAGACATTATGAGATAGCGTTCACCCTGGAGCCACCAAGATGTATCAAGATCTGAGTAGAGTGTATTGGTGGCCAGCGATGAAGAGAGAAGTGGCACAGTTTGTGTCAGCCTGCGAGGTTTGTCAAAGGGTGAAGCTAGAGCACTAGAAGCCGGCTGGAATGCTTAACCCACTGCCGATTCCAGAGTGGAAATGGGAGAACATAGCTATGGATTTTGTAGTGGGGTTACCGGCGACGTCCAACAGGTTAGACTCCATTTGGGTGATTGTGGATAGATTGACGAAATCTACTCACTTCATTCCAGTCAGGAGCAACTACTCTGTGGACAAGTTAGCGCAGATATATGTAGGAGAGATAGTGAGGTTGCATGGAGTTCCAGTGTCGATAGTCTCAGATAGAGGACCTCAGTTCACCTCCAGGTTTTGGCGGAGTCTGCAAAATGAGATGGGCACAAGATTGGATTTCAGCACTGCTTTCCATCCACAGACAGATGGTCAATCAGAGAGGACCATCCAAACCATTGAAGATATGTTGAGGATGTGCGTGTTAGACTTTGGCGGTTCTTGGAGGCAGCATCTACCTCTAGTGGAGTTTGCCTACAATAACAGCCACATGCTAGCATAGGGATGGCTCCTTATGAAGCTCTATATGGAAGAAAGTGCCGAACACCTGTTTGCTGGGAAGAAGTTGGAGAGAAGGCTCTTGCAGGGCCATAGTTAGTTGAGATTACCAGCAAGTTGGTGCCTATCATCAGAGAGAGGATCAGAACAACTGTCAACCGACAGAAGAGCTATGCAGACGTCCGTAGGAAGCATATAGAGTTCCAGGAGGGGGATATGGTATTGCTGAAGGTGTCTCCGATGAAAGGAGTGGTTCGCTTTGGAAAGAAGGGTAAACTAGCCCCACGGTACATTGGTCCCTTTGAGATCCTGCAGAAGGTCGGGAATGTATCATACAGGCTGGATTTACCTACATCTATAGAGAGAATTCACCCGGTGTTTCATGTTTCTATGTTGAGGAAATTTGTGTCAGATCCGAGTAAAGTTCTCAATGAACCTGATGTAGAGATCCTAGGAGATCTCACCTATGTAGAACAGCCAGTGCGGATCTTAGACACCCAGATCAGGAAGCTGAGGAACAAGGAAATACCAATGGTGAAAGTCCTGTGGAACCACCATAACCTAGAAGAGTGCACCTGGGAGACACGGGAGTCTATGCTCAAGCAATACCCATATCTGTTTTGAGGTTAGTTTTTCCCCTTTTTCTATGTGCTTATGTGTTTAAATGTTTGAGGAACATTCGGGGACGAATGTTCTTAAGGGGGGGGAGAATGTAATACCCGGCTAGAGTCCGGCATTGGAATTCCTGTAGTCCGGTGAATTCCCGATGTCGGAATACCCTAGGAGGGGTCGGGTTATGTTTTTACATGTTTTAAATGAGTTTTAATGCTTTAAAAGTGTTAAAAAGAAATGAGGTTTTGAAAGAAAAGAGTCAAGGAAGAAGTGCCATGTTCGGCCGCCGAAGGTCACTTTCGGCCGCCGAACATGCATGGCATTCGGCTTCACGTTTGGCCGCCGAAGGTGGTCTGGCCAGCCACCTATAAATGGTCAAAGGTCGGTGATTTGGATCATTTCTTCCATTTTTGCCAACCAGAGGTGAGGCTGAAGTTCTCCTTGAGTGATTTTCATATTTCCTTCAAATCATTCAAAGTTTTAATGAGTTTTATGTTGATTTTGAAGTGTTTAAGTAAAAGAGCAAAGTTAGGAAGTTTGGAGGTTTTGAGGGACGATTTCTTCATCACCCCACGTTGAGATCGTTTATTCTCTCATCTGAAAGAGGTAAGTAAAGATCCTGAACTTCCTTTCTTGATTTTTGAAGGTTTCATGAGGTTTTCATGGGTAGTATGCATGGTTAGGTTTTAGTGGTGTTTTAAGGGTTTTGTGATGATGATATGTTTAAATGTTTTTGTGGTATGTTTGTTGGGGTTTTAAGTTAGTTTTGGACCCTTTTGTGCATATATTTGAATATATGCAGGTTGTGTTGAGTTTGATGCAAGTTTGAGTGATTTTGGGGAAGTTGTGCATGTGAGATGCAGGGTTTCTGCCTTATGGAAGAAACCAGGTTCGGCCGCCGAACCCTTTGTGGAGGCAGTTTCGGCTGCCAAAGCCTGCCCCCGAAAGCTAGGCTTTCGGTTTAAGAAGTGACTTTCGGCTGCCGAAGGAAGAGGTTCGGCCGCCGAAAGAGCATGAGTTTCGTCTCTGGACGAGACATTCGGCCGCCGAAGGTGCCGCCGAACATGCATGAGTTTCGTCTCTGGAGGGGGGTTTCGGCCGCCGAACCTGCCGCCGAAAGTTCCCTGTCCAGCCTTTATTTGCTTGTTTTACATGATTGTTTTATGATGTTCTAGGGGGTTTTCGGGGAGTTATTTAGCATCTTACTAGTCTATGTTTGGTACCTCATTTAAGTCCACCTATGTAGGTTCGGACCAGAGGAACCGAGGACCTCAGCAGTAAGTCAGCTGCAGCAGAGTCAGTTTGAGGTGAGCAGAACTAAACCATGTTTTAAAATCAAATAATTTAAGCATATCTCATGCATCATGATTGCTATGAATCTTTTAGGTTGTTATGCATTAGTTTCACGAAGTTGATGCATTACATACTATGTTGATGATGTGGATGAGTATTGAGTGATCCATTAGCTCTCCTATGTATGATGATGAAAGTCCAAGGCTGCCTCATGTCCTCGCGTCCTGGCATTCCCCTATGTATGCATGCTGATGAAAGTCCAGGGCTGCCTCATGTCCTCGCGTCTTAGCAACTGCATGATATGAAGTGATAGCCTGCGGAGCTCCGTCGAGGGCCGGGTATAGGATGAGAGGGCTAATGGTGACAAGATTCATCCGTTATGTGAAATGTTTGAGTTATGATGCATTCCATGAAAGCATGTTTATATGAAAGTGCCCCATGTTTCTACTCACTGGGCTTTATAGCTCACCCCGTTTTCCCTTACCCCCAGGTTTGCAGGTGTGAGTCAGATCAGAGAGTTGACAGTATTAAAAGAGTTCTGAGTTTGTAATAGCTAGTGGTGGACATGTAATTGATGTATTTGATGTAAATTTGAAAAGAGATGTTTAGTATTACTAAGTTTGATATTTGATATTATTAAGGATGATGTATAGTATGGTGCTTGACCCAGTTTTTATGTTAATCCCTTTTGAATACATGGTCACATATGTTTATGTTTAATGAGTATGGGTATCCAGGCTTATCACATATGGTGTGGACCCAACTAGAGCGTTGTTGACTAGTGCTCTGGTTAGGGGATTCATACACAGATCACAGAGTTAGTGCATGCACAGGTTAAGCCAGGAAACAAAACAAAGTTTTTACAGGAAATGTTCGATCATGTATTTGGATTTATACAGGTATGAAGAGAGTATAGAAGGCTTGCTACGGGTCCCGGCGGCCTTATGCCGTTTTGGATCCTAGCGCCGGTAATGGTCCGGAATCCGGGTCGTTACACTTCAAATCCAGATCAGCACCTTGAAAAGATGATGATAACAATGATGGAAACAATGGTAAGTTCCATGCAAAGCCTGCGACAAGGCATAGGACAATTGGCCACCTCAATGGAAGCACCCGTGATAGGAAGAAAGCAAGAACTTCAAGATGTGGAGGATGAAGATGAAAGTTGGCAAACTCAAGAACAAGCTGCTGAAAAGATACAACCAGAATACTGTTTGTCCAAACAAACGGATCAAACAGAACTCGTTGATAATTCAAACATCATTGATTGTTTGAGCAAAGATAATTTTGATATAAAAGATGATATTCTAACCAATGATTCATGCAGCATCCAGCAGATTGAGGTTGTGCAGACAGAAGACATTCGGCCGCCGAACATGGACAACTTTCGGCCGCCGAACCCTACTGCCCTTCAAACACCAGATTCTGTTGCACCACCTCGGGAACACATTGCGCAAGACGTCCTTCCTCCGCCGAACCCCACCATCTTTTGGCCGCCGAACCTTGTTCCACAGATTCCAACACAGATCAGTCTTCCACCTCAGTTAGGTCCTATGCAAAAGGAGGATACTGAACCCAATTATACCATTCACCCAATGCAAATAGTCCATGCTTACAAAGAACAAGTGGTGTTCCAAGAGCCAAAACCAAAGGAGCATGCAGATCAATGCCTTCCCGAACCTCCGGATAAGGTAGAATTTGTCTTGCTTGAACTTGATGCCAAATTGCAGCCACCTTTGGAGAAATATCAATTGAAGTTGGAAGTGCTCAAAAATGCAAACATAAGGGCTAAAGGCACACCTCATCTGAAAGAGGAGAAGCTAATCATGTTACTTCATGAGTACATGGAAAAAGTAGGATGGTTCATGACCAAATCAAAGGGAGTGCTACACTTTTTGCTCAATGCAGTTGGGACGCTTTTCCCTTCTCCAATTACTTGAACCTTGATCAAGTGGATCGCACCATGCACACCACACCCAGGGGAGTACTCAGTTTCCTTTGTTCTTTTATGTTTCTTATACATTGAGGACAATGCATGATTTAAGTGTGGGGGTGCATATATCTGAATTTTTACTTTTAAGTTTATGTGACTTGATTTAGCAATTGGTGTTGATTTGCCCAAATTATTGAGAGAAAGAAAATTCAGCAAAGGCAAAGACCTCTAAAGCACAAATTGAAAATTGTTTCAATGGTCAAAGACTATGAACAAGGCAAGTAGCCACTTGGATAGGTGACCAACTGAAAAATCTAAAAGTGTTACATCAAAAATAGGTTGGTGACCTTTCCAAGCAAACTCAAAAGTGCAAAAGCCTGAATAAAGTACTTCAAGGTAAGGGCAAGTCAATCCAAAAGCTAGAAAAAGTCTTAACAAACTAATGTGCATGATCTCTCTTGAGGAAAACAAATCCTAGCCATGGTAAGCAAAGGGAAACAAGGAAAAGAGGTAAGTAATCTTCATGCATATATTCTTCACTGCAATGCTTCAAAATGGGTGTCTTGAGTATGAGCTTAAGTGGTAATAAGGATCTAGAGGAAGAAAACTTATTTCAACTATGTTTCTTTGCTTGAGGACAAGCAAAAGCTTAAGTGTGGGGGTATTCAAATGGGTGTCTTGAGTATGAGCTTAAGTGGTAATAAGGATCTAGAGGAAGAAAACTTATTTCAACTATGTTTGTTTGCTTGAGGACAAGCAAAAGTTTAAGTGTGGGGGTATTTGATAGAACATATTTTAGTCCTTTTTATCTTGATATTATTGATTATTATTTACATGATTTCTGCTTAATTTAGTGCTCTTGGCATTGTTTTGCAGAAAATGGTGTAAAAGGACACTTTGGAGAAAATACCCCTAAACTGCCTTATTTGGAGCAAAAGAGAGCAAGCCTGCCAAGTTGAAATTAAGTCAAGCTAAATATGGAAAGTTCTAAATAAGGAAAGTGGCAAAGAAGGAAAGAACATTCAGCCAAAGCAATTTGAAATTCAAATTTCAAATCACCAAGTTGCCTTTTCCTTATTCTAGAAGCCACATCTCAAGCTGCCATAATTGAAGAGCCAAAGAAGGAAAATATTTTGAAATTCAAATCTCCAAGATTCATATTCAGATATTGGATTTCAAGATCCCACTCATTAAGGAAGCCAAATCTCAAGATCATATGTTTCCCACTTTATGCCATGCACATTGAAGTTTCCATAAAAGGCTCCACCTTCCTTATTAGTGCATGGGCAGCCTCTAAAAACGTGGGCAGCCTCTTGGAAACTATTTTGGCAACATTTTGAAGATCTTGGACAGCAATTAAAAGACCAAAGAGCCCCCACTTGCATGCTCCACGTTTTTGCCCTCACCCATGCACAAAGAGGGCACATAACTCACCAAGGGCACTTTGGGAAGACTCCAAAAGACTCATGGACACTAAAAAGGAAATAAGCAGCCTCTCAACACCTATTTAAAGGCCTCAAGAACACAAGAAGAGACACAATTAAACTCTCCAAATTCGGCCAAGCAAGGGCAGCCACACTCCAAGGGGCTTCTCCCCTCAATTTCGGTTCTTCTTTCTTCTTTTCTTTAATTTTCTATTTTGGTTCAGCCATGAGTGGCTGAAACCTTCTTTCTAGTTGAAGTTTGGTTGAAACTAAGGTTGTTTAAAAGGTTGTGAGATCTTAACAGAAACTTTTGTCTTTGATTTTATTCAATATTCATGCAATTGATGCTTAATTCTAAGATTGCTTTGTTGTTTTGATCAAATTGGCCACTTGATTCTTGATTGCAAAGTTAATTGATTGTTGGATTAGGATATTTGTTAGTCCGTAATTGCTGGAAATATTCTGTCCATAGAACCCTTGGTGTAAAAACTAAGGAATTGCATGATCTAGCAACATCTCATGCGTTTGAGTGGCTAGGGATTGGATCTTTCTTGTTCTTCATGCAATTGGCAATTGTTTTGATGCCTATGGCCCAAGGACGTTCCTTGGCAATTTGTTGATTAGTAATTGGTTAGAGGACGTTCCCTAATCAGTTTGTTCATAAGGAAAGACATGGTGGTGAGAAGCGTCTTCCACCCCCATAACCAACCTATTGAATCAATCAAGATAACCATGTTTCAATGATCAACCCAAACAACCAAAGTGGATCCATATCTTCAACTAGACCTTTTTCATATTGATTTCTCTCTTAGTTTAGATTACTTACTGTTTTAATTGCCTTTTAGTAGTCGTTAATCAAATCATCTCAAAACCCCCCTTTTTACTTCCCTTGCACTTTACTTTTATTCTACTTGCACTCACTTGCTTTCTATTGTGTTTTTAATTGTTCTCTTTGGTCTTGATTGAGATAAACAAATAAGTAAATAATTCTCTGTGGATACGATCCTTCACCACTGTCTACAGTTGTTAATTGTAGGTAACCAAGAAGGTTATTTTTGACCGGCTTCGACAACCGCACCTGTCAATCATATAATGCACATGCATGAATCATGGCATTTCACATCATCATACAGACAGGACTCAACATCCTATCCTGGTGGACATGTTTTCCTATTGTGCTTGACCAACTAACCCTCTATGAGCCCAACTCTCTTTCTATATGTCCGATCATGTGAACCTAGGGCTCTGATACCAATCTGTAACAGCCCGGAAACCGAACTGCTACCGGCACTAGAATCCAGATCGACTTAAGGTCGCCGGGACCCGTAGTAAGCCTGCTATACTGTCTGTGTACCTGTAAAATCCCATACATGATCATACATTTTTCTCAAACCATAAAAACTTTTCTTTACTCCAAGGCTTAACCTGTGCATGCACTATCTCTGTTCTCTCTCAATCCCTACTAGAGCTCCTCATTGCTCTAGGCGGATAAACCTCATAATGTTAAGCCTGGTTTTCTCATACATAACAATAGAAGAAAACATACATAATCTGATCATGTGAAAACATCAAGGGATTACAACTCTTATAAGTCAAGCACAAGTCTATAGACTGTACACTATCTCTTTACAATTCATGTCCACACTAGCTATTACATAACTCTTCCTCTTCCATACCCTACTGGACTCCCTCTGGACTCTGAACCTGCAAGACTAGGAATAGGGGAGAGGGATGAGCTATACAAGCCCAATGAGCAGAACTATAAAACATAAGTTTAAAACATGATCTTATGGAATGCATCACATCACAGACATTTCATCTCATCTCAAGGATAGACATGACCACCAAAACTCCCACTGGGAGGATGCCCGGCCTAGCCAGGTCTTACAACCTCAATTTGGCTAGCCCGACCATGTCATATAAACTCTGCTTGCCTGGCCCAGCCAGGTCTTACAATACTCTGTTGCCTGGCCTAGCCAGGTCTTACCTACAGATGACTGCCTGGCCCGGCCAGGTCTTACACAGAGCTAGGGCTATTGGTGTAACAGCCCGAAAACCGAACTGCTACCGGCACTAGGATCCAGATCGACTTAAGGTCGCCGGGACCCGTAGTAAGCCTGCTATACTGTCTGTGTACCTGTAAAATCCCATACATGATCATACATTTTTCTCAAACCATAAAAACTTTTCTTTACTCCAAGGCTTAACCTGTGCATGCACTATTGCCATTCTCTCTCAATCCCTACTAGAGCTCCTCATTACTCTAGGCGGATAAACCTCATAATGTTAAGCCTCGTTTCCTCATACATAACAATAGAAGAAAACATACATAAACTGATCATGTGAATACTCAAAGGGATTACAACTCTTATAAGTCAAGCACAAGTCTATACACTGTACACTATCTCTTTACAATTCATGTCCACACTAGCTATTACATAACTCTTCCTCTTCCATACCCTGCTGGACTCCCTCTGGACTCTGAACCTGCAAGACTGGGGATAGGGGAGAGGGATGAGCTATACAAGCCCAATGAGCAGAACTATAAAACATAAGTTTACAACATGATCTTATGGAATGCATCACATCACAGACATTTCATCTCATCTCAAGGATAGACATGATCACCAAAACTCCCACTGGGAGGATGCCTGGCCTAGCCAGGTCTTACAACCTCAATTTGCCTGGCCCGGCCAGGTCTTATAAACTCTGCTTGCCTGGCCCGGCCAGGACTTACAATACTCTGCTGCCTGGCCTAGCCAGGTCTTACCTACAGATGACTCTGCCTGGCCCAGCCAGGTCTTACTGACAGAGCGGTTGTCGAGACCGGTCAAAAATAATCAATTCAGCTACCAACAATATTAATACTGTAGATAGTGGTGAAAGGATCGTATCCACAGGGAATTGATACTTACCTACTTTCCTTATCAAGACCAAATAAACAAACAGAAAACAAAATAAAAATAAAATGCATGTAAAGTAAAAATGGGGGGTTTTGAGATTGATTTGTTTAAACTAATGAAAAGAGCAATTAAAAAGAAAGCAGATGGTAAATTAATGGTAAAAATAATGATGGTAAAAGCTCTAGTTGAAGATTCAGATTCACTTTAGTTGATGGGATTGATCATTGACTCATATGTTCCTTTGTTGATTCAATAAATTGGCCATGGAGATTGAAGAAGCTTCTCACCTCCATTATCTCTGCTTAGATTAAATCAATTAGGGAAAGTCCTCCAATTAATTACTAATTAACAATTGCCAAAGAACGTCTTTGAGCCTAAGGCCTTTTACAATAGTCAATTGCATAAAGATATAGAGAGAACCAATTCTAGTCACCCACATGCATGGAGACAACACTAGATCATGCGATTTCCTTGGTGGTGCACCAAGTGTTCTTATGGTTGAACAAATCAAGCAATTACGGACTTAAAATCATTCAAACCAACAATATATTACTTTGCAACAAAGAATCAATAGAGATCTAAATAACAAAGCAATAATGTCTTGAAGCATGAAATCACAAGAATACTGAATAACAAAAGATTAACAATACAGTCCAAGTCTCTCAATCCACAATACAACTAAAGCTTCACTTGTTCTTCAACTAGAAAAAGGGTTTCAGCCTCTCATGGCTGAAACAAAAAAATAAAATAAAGAAAGGAAGAAGGAGAGATGGTGTTGCTTGCAATCCCGCAGGTGTCTCCTAGGGGGAGTGTAAAGACCATGTAGAGGCTTCTTATGTGGCTTTTTATAGTTGAAAAGTGTTGCCCTAGGTCATACTTACTGCCCAAGAGGTATTTTCTGCCCAAGATATGTCTGAAAAGGAAAGAATCACGTTTTTCGGCTTCAGAAGGAAGGCTGCGCGAAAATGCACTGCGGAAGGAAGTTGGTGCGCGCGGTTTGGTCTCAGAAAGGAAAAGAGGCGCAGATGCTGACCTTGCTTCCTAATTAGTGTAAAGGCTGCCCAAGGTTCTGCCCATGTGCAACTTGCTGCCCAAGTTGTTGCAAAAGAGGAAAGAATCGGACTGCAAGGCTTCAGAAGGAAGTTAGCGCGCAGATTGCCTTCAGAATAGGAAAGGAGCGTACCTTGTGCTTGAAAAGGAAGGAAGAGCGATCCAAGGCTGCCAATAGAGGAATAAAAGTCGTGGCTTGATGTTCATAAGGAATTATGCACGTACTAAGGCTTTCAGAAGAGGAAGGACGCGTGGATCATGCTTCCAGAAGAGGTGGCGCGCGCATGGATTGCAAAAGAGGCAGGAGAATGCAGTCATTAATGTGCAGAAGTGGAAAGATATCTGTCCAGTCTTTCCTTTTTAGGGGGAGCCTTCATTTGAATTTTGAATGCTGAACGCAGAAGAGGAAGAGCATCTCCTTCAGATCTTGCTGCCTAAACAGGAAGATATGACTGCTGCAGTGTGTGCACATCTTTTGAACAAGGAAAGAAATATCTGCGATTTGAATTTCAAATAATCTTCTGACTGAGCTTTCCTTATTTGTTTTTGCTTCTGCACTTTCCTCATTTGAAGACTTTCCTTTTCTGAAAACTTGCCTTATTTGAAAACTTTCCTTTCTTGGAACATGTTCTAAATAAGGCAGGAAGGATTCTGCAGTTCGAATTTCGAACAGTTTGCTGACTGTGCCTTCTGACTCTTTCCTTATTTGGCACTTTCCATATATGAAACTTTCCTTATTTGGAACTTTCCACATATGAAAACTTTCCTTTTCTGGAACTTTCCATATTTGGCACTTTTTGGCAGTTTTAAGGGCATTTTCTCCAGAATGTCTTTTCACACCTAGTTTCTGCAAAACATGAACAAAACAACCAAATTAGGCAGAAAAGGTGCAAATAAGCATCATTAAGATCATGATAATATGGCCTAAAATGCGCTCTGTCAAATACCCCCACACCTAACCTTTTGCTTGTCCTCAAGCAAACAAACACAGTTGAACAAACTCCCTTCACTTTGATCCTTTATGTCCACTTAAGCTCTTACTCTAGACCCCTATTTTGAATCATTGCAATAAAGAATGTATGCATCAAGGTTACTTACCTCTTTCCTTGTTTCCCTTTACTTACCATGGCTAGGATTGGTTTTCCTCAAGAGAGACCATGCACATTATATGTTAAGACTTTTTCTGGCTTTTGATGTGACTTGCCCTTACCTTGAAGTACTTTATTCAGGCTTTTGCACTTTAAATTTTGCTTGGAAAGGCCACCAACCTATTTTTGATGTACTTTTAGATATTTCAGTTGGTCATCTATCCAAGTGGCTATTAGCCTTGTTCATAATCTTTTGACCATTGGAACAGTTTTCTCTTGTTTTTTTTTTTTTTTATGCTTTTAAGGGCTTTGCCTTTGCTGAATTTTTTCTCTCAATGATTTGGGCAAATCAACACCTATTGCTAAATCAAGTCAAGTTAAGTTCATTCACACAATTTCATTTTTGTCATCTTCAATCGAGGGTCATCAGTATATTTTTCACCATGGCAAGCTCAAAGATTCAATTCAAAGGCAATTCCCAAACATGAATACATCTCATTGCAATTGATTCAACATAGGTTTAAAGAGTTATCACATCAATGGGGTCATGGAAAGAAAGTTCATCCAACATAGTTCATCAGTTTGAGTAAAGTAATCAAAAAGAAGAAGACCGTGGTTGATCAAACACAAACTGAAAGGAAAACTGAAAAGAAAATGCAAACTAAAAGAAAAAACTGAAAGGAAAATGCGAACTGAAAGGAAAAAATGTGTCTAAAGCAAAAAATTAAAATTAAAAATTTCAGAGATCCGCACCCCCACACCTAAATCATGCATTGTTCTCAATGTATAGAAAACATAAAAGAACAAAGGAAACTGAGTACTCCCCTGGTGTGGTGTTGTATGGTGCGATCCACTTGGCAAGTTGCCTCAAGTAATTGGGGGAGGAAAAAGGGTCCCAACAGAATTAAGTGAATAGTGTAGCACGCCTTTTGATTTGGTCATAACCCATCTTATTTCTTTCATGTACTCATGAAGTAACATGATTAGCTTCTCCTCTTTCAGATAAGGTGTGCCTCTAGCCCTTATGTTTGCATTTTTGAGATGATTGGGCAGCACTTTGAACTCCAGTTCATATTTCTCCATGGGTAGCTGCAATTTAGTACTGAATTCAGGCAAAACAAACTCTACCTTATCCGGCGGTTTGGGCAGGCATAGATCTACATGCTCCTTTGGTTTTGGATCTTGGATTTCCACTTGTTCACTGTGTGCATGGGCTTTTTGCGATGGAGGAATAGCTGAATTGGATTCAGCTTCCTCTTTCTGCGCTGAAGGCTGAAGGTGCTGCGATGGAAGCTGTAGTGAGAGGTTCGGCGGCCGAATTGTGGTGAAGTTCGGCTTCCAAAAGGTGGTGAAGTTTGGCAGCCGAAAGGTGGTGGTTTTAGTCTGCGCCAGGCTGATCTGCGAACCAAGCTGAAGTGGTGCGATCTGCTTCTGTTCATTCTGCGCATGGCTGCAGTCCACCTGTTGGATGCAACAGTCAGTTTCTTTCAGTTCTGGCTCTTTCTGGCTCTCTTTCCTGCAAAGATCATTATTTAGTATATCATCTTGATTTACATGAAAAACATCTTTACTCAAATAATCAATGATATCTAAATCAACAACAGGTTCTGTTTGATCAGTTGGGTTGAACAAACAGTTTTCTGGTTGTGCCTCTTCAGCAGCTTATTCTTGTACTTGCCAACTTTCATCATCTGTCTCACCATCTTGGAGCTCTTCCTCACGTCTTAACATGGCTGCCTTCAATTGATCCATCTGTTGTTGGAGAATTTGGGTCATCTTCACTAACTCACCAATGGCAGTTTCTGAACTTGTAGGTTCTAGTTGGGCTTGGTATCCTTGATAGTCCTGGTATTGGTCAGCCATAGCATAGTCATAGTATGGATAGTCTCCCCAAACTACATTGTATGTGTCAAGGTAGGGATCATGTCTTGGCTGCCCATAGGGTCCTTCAAATGCAAGTGCTTGTTGGGCTATTTGATCCACTTCCTTTTGGAAACGTTGCAAAGCCATCAATTTCTCATAAAGATCAGTATTGAAACCTTGAGGTATTGGTCGGGCTTGTTCAGCTTGGCCTATAACAAAAATTCTCACAACAGAGATTAGTTTAGAAAGTTGGGAACATCGAACAGATGTACTTACCTTAGCCATGATTCAAAAAATTTTTTTTTTAAATTTTTTTATTTTTTTTTCAGATCCGCGATAGGGTGTTCTTCGCAGTACAGATCAGGTCCTGAAAGAAAAATAAATAAGTTAGATCAATTCCCCGGCAACGGCGCCAATTTTGACAGAGCGGTTGTCGAGACCGGTCAAAAATAATCAATTCAGCTACCAACAATATTAATACTGTAGATAGTGGTGAAAGGATCGTATCCACAGGGAATTGATACTTACCTACTTTCCTTATCAAGACCAAATAAACAAACAGAAAACAAAATAAAAATAAAATGCATGTAAAGTAAAAATGGGGGGTTTTGAGATTGATTTGTTTAAACTAATGAAAAGAGCAATTAAAAAGAAAGCAGATGGTAAATTAATGGTAAAAATAATGATGGTAAAAGCTCTAGTTGAAGATTCAGATTCACTTTAGTTGATGGGATTGATCATTGACTCATATGTTCCTTTGTTGATTCAATAAATTGGCCATGGAGATTGAAGAAGCTTCTCACCTCCATTATCTCTGCTTAGATTAAATCAATTAGGGAAAGTCCTCCAATTAATTACTAATTAACAATTGCCAAAGAATGTCTTTGAGCCTAAGGCCTTTTACAATAGTCAATTGCATAAAGATATAGAGAGAACCAATTCTAGTCACCCACATGCATGGAGACAACACTAGATCATGCGATTTCCTTGGTGGTGCACCAAGTGTTCTTATGGTTGAATAAATCAAGCAATTACGGACTTAAAATCATTCAAACCAACAATATATTACTTTGCAACAAAGAATCAATAGAGATCTAAATAACAAAGCAATAATGTCTTGAAGCATGAAATCACAAGAATACTGAATAACAAAAGATTAACAATACAGTCCAAGTCTCTCAATCCACAATACAACTAAAGCTTCACTTGTTCTTCAACTAGAAAAAGGGTTTCAGCCTCTCATGGCTGAAACAAAAAAATAAAATAAAGAAAGGAAGAAGGAGAGATGGTGTTGCTTGCAATCCCGCAGGTGTCTCCCAGGGGGAGTGTAAAGACCATGTAGAGGTTTCTTATGTGGCTTTTTATAGTTGAAAAGTGTTGCCCTAGGTCATACTTACTGCCCAAGAGGTATTTTCTGACCAAGATGTGTCTGAAAAGGAAAGAATCACGTTTTTCGGCTTCAGAAGGAAGGCTGCGCGAAAATGCACTGCGGAAGGAAGTTGGTGCGCGCGGTTTGGTCTCAGAAAGGAAAAGAGGCGCAGATTGTTTTCCTAAATAAGTTCAGATGCTGACCTTGCTTCCTAATTAGTGTAAAGGCTGCCCAAGGTGCTGCCCATGTGCAACTTGCTGCCCAAGTTGTTGCAAAAGAGGAAAGAATCGGACTGCAAGGCTTCAGAAGGAAGTTAGCGCGCAGATTGCCTTCAGAATAGGAAAGGAGCGTACCTTGTGCTTGAAAAGGAAGGAAGAGCGATCCAAGGCTGCCAATAGAGGAATAAAAGTCGTGGCTTGATGTTCATAAGGAATTATGCACGTACTAAGGCTTTCAGAAGAGGAAGGACGCGTGGATCATGCTTCCAGAAGAGGTGGCGCGCGCATGGATTGCAAAAGAGGCAGGAGAATGCAGTCATTAATGTGCAGAAGTGGAAAGATATCTGTCCAGTCTTTCCTTTTTAGGGGGAGCCTTCATTTGAATTTTGAATGCTGAACGTAGAAGAGGAAGAGCATCTCCTTGAGATCTTGCTGCCTAAACAGGAAGATATGACTGCTGCAGTGTGTGCACATCTTTTGAACAAGGAAAGAAATATCTGCGATTTGAAATTCAAATAATCTTCTGACTGAGCTTTCCTTATTTGCTTTTGCTTCTGCACTTTCCTCATTTGAAGACTTTCCTTTTCTGAAAACTTGCCTTATTTGAAAACTTTTCTTTCTTGGCACATGTTCTAAATAAGGCAGGAAGGATTCTGCAGTTCGAATTTCGAACAGTTTGCTGACTGTGCCTTCTGACTCTTTCCTTATCTGGCACTTTCCATATATGAAACTTTCCTTATTTGGAACTTTCCATATATGAAAACTTTCCTTTTCTGGAACTTTCCATATTTGGCACTTTTTGGCAGTTTTAAGGGCATTTTCTCCAGAATGTCTTTTCACACCTAGTTTCTGCAAAACATGAACAAAACAACCAAATTAGGCAGAAAAGGTGCAAATAAGCATCATTAAGATCATGATAATATGGCCTAAAATGCGCTCTGTCACTTACACAGAGCTAGGGCTATTGGGGTTGTCTTGGTCCATCCACATCATCATATACATCATATTATGCAATGCGTCATATTCGTGAAACTAGTGCAATCAACCTACTAGAATCATTATGATGCATGAAACATGCTAAAAGCATTTTAGTTCTGAAAGTAGAAGTTCCACTCACCTCTAGCTGACTCTGAACTACCTCTGCAGGTTCTGATGCAGTACTCACTACTGACTTCCCTGATTCCTCTGGTCCGTACCTACACAGGTGGACTCAAATGAGGGACCAAACCAACTCAAGAACACCTCTAAGAAACTCCCCAAAGCCCTCTAAAAGATCCTAAAACAATCACATAAAACATGCAAAAGAAAGCTGGATAGGGCACTTTCGGCGGCAGGTTCGGCGGCCGAAACCCCCCTCCAGAGACGAAACTCATGCATGTTCGGCGGCACCTTCGGCAGCCGAAAGGCTCGTCCAGAGACGAAACTCACACACTTTAGGCGGCCGAACTCCCTCTTTCGGCGGCCGAAAGTCCCTTTCTAAGCCGAAAGCCTAGCTTTCGGGGGCAAGCTTTGGCAGCCGAAACCGCCTCCACAAGGGGTTCGGTGGCCGAACCTTCCTTCGGCGGCCTAACCTGGTTTTGCCCAATGGGCAAAGACCTGCTCTGTTTCATGCAAACCTCCCATCCTTCACTCCACATGCACACACAACTCCTCAACAAGCATATATACATGTACATGCACAAAGGGGTCTAAACCTGTCCTAAAACCCCAACAAACAACACATATACACACATGTGCACCAAAGATCATCAAAACCTCAACTAAACCTAATCATGCATACTACCCATCAAACTTCCATAAAACCTTCAAAAACATAAAAGGAGGTTCTGGATCTTCACTTACCTCTTTCAAACAAGAGATCAAACGATCCCAACGTGGAAATATGGGAAAATCCTCTCTCAAAATCTCCAAGTTCCAAACTTTGCTCTTTTTGCTCAAAACTCTCAAAACCTTCAAAAACACATCAAAACTCTTCAAAACCTTAAAAGATTTGAGCAAAAGCATGAAAGTCAACTAGGGATGATTTGGGACTCACCTCTGGCTGAAGATGGAAGAAAAATGCATCCTTCCACCGACTTGGCGCCCTTTTATAGGTGGCTGGCCAGACCACCTTCGGCGGCCAAACGTGAATCCGAAACCATGCAAGGTTCGGCGGCCGAAAGTCACCTTCGGCGGCCGAACTTGCCATTTTTTCCCTTGGCTCTTTTCTTTTCAAAACTCATTTTCCTTTATGCTTAAAACCTTAAAACAAGTTAAAATACATTAAAAAAAACATACGTATTACCCTTCTAGAGAATTTCGACACCCGAGATTCTACCGGACTACAGGAATTCCGATGCCGGACTCTAGCCGGGTATTACAATTGGGGTCGCCTTGGTCTATCCACATCATCATATACATCATATTATGCAATGCGCCATATTCGTGAAACTAGTGCAATCAACCTACTATAATCATTATGATGCATGAAACATGCTAAAAACATTTAATTCCTCAATTTAACACATTAAGTTTAGTTCTACTCACCTCTAGCTGACTCTGAACTACCTCTGCAGGGTTCTGATGCAGTACTCACTGCTGACTTCCCTGATTCCTCTAGTCCGTACCTACACAGGTGGACTTAAATGAGGGACCAAACTAACTCAAGAACATCTCTAAGAAACTCCCCAAAAGCCCTCTAAAAGATCCTAAAACAACCACATAAAACATGCAAAAGAAAGCTGGACAGGGAATTCGGCGGCAGGTTCGGCGGCCGAAACCCCCCTCCAGAGACGAAACTCATGCATGTTCGGCGGCACCTTCGGCAGCTGAAAGTCTCGTCCAGAGACGAAACTCAACCTTCGGCGGCACTTTCGGCTGCCGAACCTTGCCTCCAGAGACGAAAGTCCAAATGTTCGAGGGCAAGCTTTGGCAGCCGAAACTGCCTCTACAAGGGGTTCGGCGGCCGAACCTTCCTTCGGCGGCCGAACCTGGCTTTGTCCATTGGGCAGAAACTTGCTCTGTTTCATGCAAAACTTCTCCCATCCTTCACTCCACATGTACACACAACTCCTCAACAAGCATATACACATGTACATGCACAAAGGGGTCTAAACCTGTCCTAAAACCCCAACAAACAACACATATACACACATGTGCACCAAAGATCATCAAAACCTCAACTAAACCTAATCATGCATACTACCCATCAAACTTCCATAAAACCTTCAAAAACATAAAAGGAGGTTCTGGATCTTCACTTACCTCTTTCAAACAAGAGATCAAAAGATCGCAACGTGGAAATATGGGAAAATCCTCTCTCAAAATCTCCAAGTTCCAAACTTTGCTCTTTTTGCTCAAAACTCTCAAAACCTTCAAAAACACATCAAAACTCTTCAAAACCTTAAAAGATTTGAACAAAAGCATGAAAGTCAACTAGGGATGATTTGGGACTCACCTCTGGCTGAAGATGGAAGAAAAATGCATCCTTCCACCGACTTGGCGCCCTTTTATAGGTGGCTGGCCAGACCACCTTCGGCGGCCAAACGTGAATCCGAAACCATGCAAGGTTCGGCGGCCGAACTTGCCATTTTTTCCCTTGGCTCTTTTCTTTTCAAAACTCATTTTCCTTTATGCTTAAAACCTTAAAACAAGTTAAGATACATTAAAAAAAACATACGTATTACCCTTCTAGAGAATTTCGACACCCGAGATTCTACCGGACTACAGGAATTCCGATGCCGGACTCTAGCCGGGTATTACAATTGGGGTCGCCTTGGTCTATCCACATCATCATATACATCATATTATGCAATGCGCCATATTCGTGAAACTAGTGCAATCAACCTACTATAATCATTATGATGCATGAAACATGCTAAAAATATTTAATTCCTCAATTTAACAGATTAAGTTTAGTTCTACTCACCTCTAGCTGACTCTGAACTACCTCTGCAGGGTTCTGATGCAGTACTCACTGCTGACTTCCCTGATTCCTCTGGTCCGTACCTACACAGGTGGACTTAAATGAGGGACCAAACTAACTCAAGAACATCTCTAAGAAACTCCCCAAAAGCCCTCTAAAAGATCCTAAAACAACCACATAAAACATGCAAAAGAAAGCTGGACAGGGAATTCGGCGGCAGGTTCGGCGGCCGAAACCCCCCTCCAGAGACGAAACTCATGCATGTTCGGCGGCACCTTCGGCAGCTGAAAGTCTCGTCCAGAGACGAAACTCAACCTTCGGCGGCACTTTCGGCTGTCGAACCTTGCCTCCAGAGACGAAAGTCCAAATGTTCGAGGGCAAGCTTTGGCAGCCGAAACTGCCTCTACAAGGGTTCGGCGGCCGAACCTTTCTTCGGCGGCCGAACCTGGCTTTGTCCATTGGGCAGAAACTTGCTCTGTTTCATGCAAAACTCCTCCCATCCTTCACTCCACATGTACACACAACTCCTCAACAAGCATATACACATGTACATGCACAAAGGGGTCTAAACCTATCCTAAAACCCCAACAAACATCACAAACAACACACATACACACTTGTGCATCAAAGATCATCAAAACCTCAACTAAACCTAATCATGCATACTACCCATCAAACTTCCATAAAACCTTCAAAAAACATCAAAGGAGGTTCTAGATCTTCACTTAGCTCTTTAAAACAAGAGATCAAACGATCTTAACGTGGAGATATGGAGAAATCCTCTCTCAAACTCTCCAAGCTTCAAACTTTGCTCTTTTTACTCAAAACTCTCAAAACCTTCAAAAACACATCAAAACTCTTTAAAACCTTAAAAGATTTGGTGGAAAACATGAAAATCATCAAAGTCAACTTGGGAAAGGTTTAGACTCACCTTTGGCTACAAGTGGAAGCAAAATATCATCCTTCCACCGACCTTTGGCCCTTTTATAGGTGGCTGGCCAGACCACCTTCGGCAGCCGAACGTGCGTCCGAAACCATGCAAGGTTCGGCGGCCGAAAGTCACCTTCGGCGTCCGAAACCATGCAAGGTTCGGCGGCCGAAAGTCCTTTCCAGAGCCGAAACTCATGCACCTTCGGCGGCCGAATCTCTACTTTCGGCAGCCGAACCCTTTCGGGGGCAAGTTTCGGGGGCTGAAAGGCACTCCAGAGACGAAAGTCTCTAACCTTCGGCGGCACCTTCGGCAGCCGAAACTCCCCTCCAGAGCCGAAATTCCAAAGGCTCGGGGGCAAGCTTAGGCAGCCGAAGCCACCTCCTCAGCACATTTGGCGGCCGAAGCTTCCTTCGGCGGCCGAAGCTGAGTTCATCAGCAAGGCAGAAACTTGCTCTGCCTCTTGCCAAAAGCACCAAACTCTCCCAATCTCAAACACCTCAATTCCTCAACATGCATACACCTAAGTATATGCTCAAAGGGGTCAAAAACTACCTAAAATCCCCAACAAACAGCAAAGCATAACACATAAACAAGCTTTTCTCACAAAATCATCAAAAACTCTCTTTTTACCCTATTCATGCAACTCTCCCCCAAAACCTCAAAAATCTTCCATAAATCATGAAAACAAGCTCAGGATCTTCACTTACCTCTTGAAACCAAGAAGATGAACGATCCTAACGTGGAGTTTTGGAGCAACTCTCCTTTAAACTCTCCAAAATTCACAACTTTGTGTTTTAAGCTCAAAACCTTCAAAATAACATAAAATCCAATCAAATCTTTGCAAGATGTAATGAAAACATGAAGAAAACTTAAGAAAGACAGGGTCTCACCTCTGGAAATGAAAAGATAAGCTCAAGCTTACCCGTTTTATAGGTGGCTGGCCAGACCACCTTCGGCGGCCTATCGTGAAACCGAAAGCCATGCATGTTCGGCGGCCGAATGTCACCTTCAGCGGTCGAACCTGGCTTTTCTGCCTTGGTTCTTTTCTTTCAAAAACTTAGTTCCATTTAACTTTAAAACATTAAAACATATTATATGACTTTAGAAAACACAAATCCTACCCTTCTAGAGAGTTCCGACATCCTGGATTCCACCGGACGATAGGAATTCCGATGCCGGACTCTAGCCGGGTATTACATTCTCCCCCCTTAAGAACATTCGTCCTCGAATGTTTCTAAAACAAACAAATAACACATAAAAAGGAGGAAAATTAACCTCAAAACAGATATGGATACTGATGGAGCATAGACTCCCGCGTCTCCCAAGTGCACTCTTCTAAATTATGGTGGTTCCACAAGACTTTCACCATTGGAATTTCCTTGTTCCTTAGCTGTCTGATCTGCGTGTCAAGAACCCGCACTGGCTGCTCTATATAGGTGAGATCCTCAAGAATCTCCACATCAGGCTCACTAATAACCTGACCCGGATCTGACACAAACTTCTGTAGCATAGAAACATGAAATATCAGGTGAATCCTCTCCATAGAAGTAGGTAAATCCAGCTTATACGACACATTTCCGATCCTCTGTAAAATCTCAAAGGGTCTAATGTACCGTGGACCTAACTTACCCTTCTTCCCAAAACGAACCACTCCTTTCATTGGAGACACCTTCAGCAATACCCAATCTCCCTCCTGAAACTCTAATAGTTTCCTACGAACTTCTGCGTAGCTTTTCTGTCTACTCTGAGCTGTTCTGATCCTCTCTCTGATCACAGGCACCGTTCTACTGGTAATCTCTACTAACTCTGGCCCTGCAAGAGCCTTCTCTCCTACCTCTTCCCAGCAAACAGGTGATCTGCACTTCCTCCCATACAATGCTTCATAAGGAGCCATCCCTATGCTAGCATGATGGCTGTTATTGTAGGCAAACTCCACCAAAGGTAGATGCTGCCTCCAAGAACTGCCAAAATCTAACACACACATTCTGAGCATATCTTCTATGGTCTGGATGGTCCTCTCTGACTGACCGTCAGTCTGTGGGTGGAAAGCAGTGCTAAAATCCAACCTGGTGCCCATTGCACTATGCAGACTTCGCCAAAATCTGGAGGTGAACTGAGGTCCTCTGTCTGAGACTATAGACACTGGGACTGCATGCAATCTCACTATCTCATCCAAATATACCTGTGCTAACTTATCCACATAATAGTTACTCCTAACTGGAATGAAATGAGCAGATTTCGTGAGTCTGTCCACAATCACCCATATAGAGTCTATCCTGTTGGACGCTGCCGGTAAGCCCACTACAAAATCCATAGCTATGTTCTCCCATTTCCACTCTGGAATCGGTAGTGGGTTAAGCATTCCAGCCGACTTCTGATGTTCTAGTTTCACCCTCTGGCAAACCTCACAGGCTGACACGAACTATGCCACTTCTTTCTTCATGGCTGGCCACCAATACACCCTCTTTAGATCCCGATACATCTTGGTGGCTCCTGGGTGAATACTATACCTCGCATTATGAGCTTCCCTCATAATGTCTTCTTTCAGACTGCTACTATCTGGTACACAAAGTCGACTGCCATAGCGAAGGATCCCTTTGCTATCAAATCTAAACTCTGTGTTGTTTCCTGACTGAACAGTCCCTGCAATTTTCATCAATTCATGGTCCTCATGCTGTTTCTGAGCTATCTGCTCCAGAAATACTGGTGTTACTTTCATCTGTGCTATCAACGCACCTGTACCAGATATCTCTAGCTGTAACCCTTCCTCTATGAGCTTATACAACTCCATAACTACTGGTCTCCGCTCTACTGCTATATGGGATAAACTGCCTAGTGACTTCCGGCTTAGGGCATCTGCCACCACATTCGCCTTACCCAGATGATACTGGATCTTACAATCATAGTCACTGAGCAATTCTACCCATCTTCTCTGCCTCAAATTCAACTCTCTCTGGCTCAAGATGTACTGTAAACTCTTGTGATCGGTGAAGATCTCGCATTTAACCCCATAGAGGTAATGCCTCCACATCTTGAGTGCAAAGATAACTGCTGCAATCTCTAAGTCATGGGTGGGGTAATTCAACTCGTGCTTCTTTAACTGTCTAGAAGCATAAGCAATCACCCTGTCACTCTGCATCAAAACACAACCCAATCCCACTCGAGATGATCACAGAACACTGTGAAATCCTTATTACTAATAGGCAGAGCTAACACTGGTGCTGTTGTCAATCTCCTCTTGAGCTCCTCAAAGCTCTCTTCACACTGGTCTGACCAGATAAACTTCTGGTTCTTCTGAGTCAGTTTGGTCATAGGAGCAGCTATCTTCGAGAAGTCCTGAACGAACCTCCTGTAGTAACCTGCCAGTCCCAGAAAGCTTTTAATCTCAGTCACTGTAGTGGGTCTGGGCCAGTTAGCTACAGCCTCTATCTTCTTGGGGTCTACCTCAATCCCTTCTGCTGATACTACATGTCCCAAGAAGGAAATGCTCCTCAACCAAAACTCACACTTAGAGAACTTGGCATATAAACCATGCTCTCTCAGTGTCTGCAGAACTATCCTCAGATGCTGGGCATGCTCCTCTGCATCTCTGGAGTACACTAAGATATCATCAATGAAAATAATAACAAAGTGATCCAGATACTCACTGAAAACTCTGTTCATGAGATCCATGAATGCTGCAGGGGCATTAGTCAACCCGAACGGCATCACTAAGAACTCATAATGCCCATATCTGGTCCTGAAAGCTGTCTTTAGCACATCTGCCTCTCTGACTCTCAACTGATGATACACGAATCTCAAATCTATTTTAGAGAAACAACCTGCTCCAGCTAGCTGGTCGAATAGATCATCAATCCTAGGTAAAGGATATCTGTTCTTGGTAGTGACCTTGTTCAACTGTCGGTAGTCGATACAAAGTCTGAGGGATCCATCCTTCTTTCTGACAAAGAGCACTGGAGCACCCCAAGGTGAGGTACTAGGGCGGATGAAACCCTTATCTACCAAATCCTGTAACTGTTCTTTCAATTTTTTTAACTCTGCTGGCGCCATCCTGTAGGGAGGAATAGAGATAGGTCTGGTACGAGGCAGCAATTCAATTTCAAACTCTATCTCCCTACCAGGTGGTAGTCTTGGAAGTTCGTCTGGGAAAACATCTGGAAACTCTTGGACTACTGGTATCGCAGCTGGTTCCCTAACCTGTCTGTCTAGCTCTCTCACATGAGCTAGAAACCCCTGACAACCCCTCCTAAGCAAACGACGAGCCTGAAGGGCTGAAATCAAACCTCTGGGTGTACCTCTCTTGTCTCCCCTGAAGACACACTCTGACCCATCCTGGTCTCTGAGACTAACTACCTTGTCTCTACAGTCCAAGGTAGCACTATATGCAGATAGCCAATCCATCCCTAGAATGACATCAAAATCTGTCAAGTCTAGAACCACAAGGTTAGCTGGAAGGCATCTACCCTCTATGAACACTGGACTGAAATGACAGACTAACACTGCCACTGATGGGTCGCACTTGGGTCCACTGACCCAGAGAGGATACTCTAACTCAGAAATGATCAAACCCAATCTCTCTATGGCTCTCGAAGCAATGAAGGAATGAAAAGCACCGGGGTCCAGCAAAGCATACACATCTGAACACCCAATGATGAGATTACCTGACACCACTGTGTTCGACGTGTTAGCCTCCTCCTGAGTCACAGTGAAAATCCGTGCTGGGGCTACCGGATTTCCACCTCGGGAACCTGCTGCTGAAGTAGAGGCTGCTCCTCTCCCTTTACCTCTGCCACTACTCTAAGGCATGACTGGAGCTGCTGGCTGTACTACTGGCTGTACAACACTAACTCCGCTGGTGCCATCCTGTAGGGAGGAATAGAGATAGGTCTGGTACCAGGCAGCAATTCAATTTCAAACTCTATCTCCCTACCAGGTGGTAGTCCTGAAAGTTCGTCTGGGAAAACATCAGAAAACTCTTGGACTACTGGTATCGCGGCTGGTTCCCTAACCTGTCTGTCTAGCTCTCTCACATGAGCTAGAAACCCCTGACAACCCCTCCTAAGCAAACGACGAGCCTGAAGGGCTGAAATCAAACCTCTGGGTGTACCTCTCTTGTCTCCCCTAAAGACACACTCTGACCCATCCTGGTCTCTGAGACTAACTACCTTGTCTCTACAGTCCAAGGTAGCACTATATACAGATAGCCAATCCATCCCTAGAATGACATCAAAATCTGTCAAGTCTAGAACCACAAGGTCAGCTGGAAGGCATTTACCCTCTATGAACACTGGACTGAAATGACAGACTGACACTGCCACTGATGGGTCGCACTTGGGTCCACTGACCCAGAGAGGATACTCTAACTCAGAAATGATCAAACCCAATCTCTCTATGGCTCTCGAAGCAATGAAGGAATGAGAAGCACCAGGGTCCATCAAAGCATACACATCTGAACACCCAATGATGAGATTACCTGACACCACTGTGTTCGACGTGTTAGCCTCCTCCTGAGTCACAGTGAAAATCCATACTGGGGCTACCGGATTTCCACCTCGGGAACCTGCTGCTGAAGTAAAGGCTGCTCCTCTCCCTCTACCTCTGCCACTACTCTGAGGCATGACTGGAGCTGCTGGCTGTACTACTGGCTGTACAACACTGCCTGAACTCATATGCTGGGATGGTGCCACAAAAGTCACCTGAGGACAATCCCGAGCAATATGCCCTTCCTGTCCACACCTAAAGCAGGCTGTAGATCCCAACCGACAAGCTCCTCCATGTGGTCTCCCACATCTTCTGCATACTGGATAAGTTGTGCCAGAGCTAGAGCCACTACCCATTCCCAGACTAGACTTGGCTTTATTCCAGAACTTGTTCTTTAATCCTTTTGCTCGGTCCCATCTCTTGCTGCCCGAAGTTCCTGAACTGGGGGCCTTAGAACCCGAAGCCTGTGCCTTTGACTGTTTCTGAATATTGGCACTTGCTTCCATTTTCCTGGCGACATCCACTATAGAGTGGAAACTCTCCTTCTCTGCTAGAAGAATCAAGGAAGAATACCTGGGATGCAGTCGTATAGTATATCTCCTTGCCTTCTTCTGATCAGTATCATAGGCTTGACCCACGTACTGAAGCAAATCCAGGAATTTATCTGTGAATTCATCAACACTCATCTCGTCCATCTGTCGCAACTGTTCAAACTCTATTACCTTCATCTCCCTCGAACTATCAGGAAAAGCCCACCCTTCAAACTCATTGGTGAACTCTCCCCATGACATACTGTCCATCCTGGGCTCCACATAATTCTTGAACCATTCTCTAGCCTTCTTACATTTCAATGTGAACCCTGCCATCTCAATGGCTCTACCATCATAAGCTCCCAATTCACTGGTTATCATCCTAACTGATATTTAGGAGCATCCAATTTCAAGTACTCTGTCATTTTCACCTTACTTCCTACAGATGAGCTAGGTTGCTATGCTTCAACAACAGGGACTAGTGGTGGTGGTGGAGGTACTGGTTCATTTCTTTCTGGGTATGCTTCATTTGGATGTATAGGTGAAGGTGGATACATAGGATATGGAGGACAATAATGAGGATAAGGCATATATGGCATGTAAGTAGGATATGGGACAAAACTAGAGTACTCCGACGTACCTCCCATCGGATACCCTGGGTCATGAGGAAAGAATGGATAGCCAAAGTCTGAGGCCTGAGCGCCTCCCTGAGACTCTCCCATACCTTCTTCAAATCTACCCATACCCATGCTTTCATCCATTGATTGGTCAATCTCCATAGCCTCCCTCACTTCCTCTGATCTTCCTCCTCTAACTGTACCTCTTCTGCTTTCGTCTACAGACCTTCTAGGGTCTATGGACGTACCTTCCCTGCTAGATCTCTGAGACCTTGCCCTTGGCAATGCAGGAGGACGAGCAGCTACTCTTTCACTATCTGGTGGGACTCCAGTCAATCGAGCTTGTAATGACCCGGAAACTGGTACCCCTTTGTAACGGTCCGAACCATCACTGGCACTAGGATCCAGATCGGCATAAGGCCGCCGGGACCCGTAGTAAGCCCACTAAACACTCTGTGTACCTGATAAATCCCATACATGAGCAAAAGTAAACAACAATCCTGTAGAACTACCAGGCTTAACTACTATCACTCAGATATTCAAATCTGAAACAGCCCTCAGAGCCTACACCAATGATCCTACTCACTGTGGGTCAAGGGATTGAAACCCTTTCTTCCCAAATTATGTTCACTGGAGTCTCATCAAACAAGACGTACATTAAGCCTGATTTAGCACATTTCTCATCAAGAAACGTAAAACAGGATACATGCATACATCTGGGATTATCCATACACTGGGAATGAAACATATACTAGGGCCAAGCACATACTAAACCATCAACACACAAACTTACTATCTGTTATCTCTTTTTACATACATCTCTTTTATTTACATCATGTCCACTATTCTATTACAAGCTCTTTACTATTTCTGTACTCTGCTGATCTGTACCTGTACAACCTGTACACTGAACCTGCAAGACTGGGGTTAAGGGAGTGGGATGAGCTCTATAGCCCAGTGAGTAGAACAGTAAAACAATTATAAAAAACATATGCTCTCATGAAATGCATCACATCACAATCTGATCACAACAAGGATGAATTTGTCACCAATAGCCCTTTACACATAAATCTCATCTCATAACAAGCCAATAATGCTCTATGCCAGGGGCGATTAGGCCTCACCTGGACTTCACATAACTCTATGCCAGGGGCGATTAGGCCTCACCTGGTCTTCTCTTGCTCTATGCCAGGGGCGATTAGGCCTCACCTGGTCTTCTCTTACTCTATGCCAGGGGCGATTAGGCCTCACCTGGACTTTCCATCTCATATCATGCCATACATGTCATATTATGCCATATCATCTCATACCATACTGAGGGCTAATGGATCATTCAACATTCATCCATCTCATTACTTAATCATAGAATGCAATGCACCATATTCGTTAATTCTAATGCTAACAACCTAGTACATAACATAGTATTCATGATGCATGAAATATGCCAAAAGCATTCCATTTCTTTATTAAAAGAATTAAGCTTAGTTCCACTCACCTCTAGCCACTACTGGCTATTTCTGGGCCAACTCTAGCTCTGGGCCTCCTCGGTTCCTCGGTCCAAACCTACACAGGTGGACTCAATTGAGGTACCAAACACACTCTAAACAACTCTTAAACAACTCTTAAATAACTCCCCAAAACCCCTCTAAAATACCTCAAAACATGCATGCAAAACAAGCAAAAGAAGGCTGGACAGGACACTTTCGGCGGCAGGTTCAGCGGCCGAATGTCCTCTCCGGAGCCGAAACTCATGCACCTTCGGCGGCCGAATCTCCACTTTCGGCAGCCGAACCCTTTCGGGGGCAAGTTTCGGGGGCAGAAACACATTCCAGAGATGAATGTACCTTCGGCTGCCGAACCTGAGTTCATCCAGAACTCGGCTTCAAGCATCAACAAGCCTCCCAACTCTCTCATACCCCCCAAATCATGCATTCAACCTCTCAAACCAGGCATATACTTATGTACATGCTCAAAGGGGTCCAAAACTACCTTAAAACCCCAACAAATAACAACAAACATAACACATAACATGCTTTCATCCATAAACCCTCAAAAACACACTTTTAAACCTAATCATGCAACTCTACCCAAAACCTCTATAAAACCTCCATAAATCATCAAAAGAAGTTCAGGATCTTCACTTACCTCTTGAAATCAAGAAGATGAATGATTTTTCCAGCAATTACGGACTAAAAATAATCCCAACTAACAATCAATTAACTTTGCAATTAAAAATAAGTGGCCAATTTGATCAAAACAACAAAGTAATCATGTAATTAAAGCATCAATTTGCATGAATATTGAACAAAACCAAAGATAATAATTTATGTTCAGATCTCACAACCCATTAAACAACCTTAGTTTCAACCAATCCTCAACTAGAATTAAGAAAATCAGCCACTCATTGACTGAATTGAAAACAGAAAAATAAAAGGAAAAGAAAAGAACCGATGGCGGAAATCTGAATTCTGCCTTGCCTTGCGCCGAGCCCTGCAGAACTGCCGAGAGAAGAGAATTGTGAATTGAATTCTTCGGCCGCTTAATGTCCTTTATGTAACGACCCGAAAATCGGACCGCTACCGGCGCTAGGATCCGGGTCGACTTAAGGCCGCCGGGACCCGTAGCAAGCCTGACATAAAACCTGTAAACCTGTATAATCCCATACATGATCAACAACATACATAAAAATTAAAACTTTTCTTTCCATGAACATCAACCAGACTCAACCTGTGCATAAACATTAACATAACATTGATCCCTCTGTGGGATCTCATCTGTGCCCTCAAAGGGGTAACATAACCTGTGTTGAGCTGGTTTACATAAACATCATCAAAATCTCTAAGATCATGTATAAAAAGGGATACAACATTCTATGGTCAAGCACACACTAACATCCATAAAACTCATTACATAACTATACTGTACTTTTACATTACAGTTTGATTATGTCCATTGCTAGCTATTACATAAACCTGACTTCTTTACTCTATCCGGACTCCCGCACCATAATGTACCTGCAAGCCTGGGGGTAAAGGGAGAGGGGTGAGCTAAAAGCCCAGTGAGTAGAGCTATTAAAACACATTAACACTATGAGCTATGAAATGCATCATAACACAAACAGTTCACATAAAGGTTGGGTGAACTTGTCACCAATTAGTCCAAGCTAACATAGTGCCAGGCCGTAGCATGGGGTCCTGGTCTTCCTGTCATACATACATTACTTACCATTTTCCCAGGGCCTCCTCTAGGCTCCTGGTCTTCGAGTCCACAATCGTGCCAGGCCGTAGAATGGGGTCCTGGTCTTTCATTTCCGTGCCAGGCCGTAGAATGGGGTCCTGGTCTTCATGTCATGGACTAATTGGGTCATCCAACATTTACCCACATCAACAACAATCGATGCAATGCGACATATTCGTGATTTCTAATGCAATCATCCTATTGCATAATCATGATGCATGAAACATGATAAAACATTTAATTTAAAAGATTAAGTTTAGTTCCACTCACCTCTGGTTGACTCTGACAACACCGAAGCAGCTGAACTCACTGCTGGGGTCCTCGGTTCCTCGGGTCCGAACCTACACAGGTGGACTCAAATGAGGGACCAAACATGCTAGAACATAACTCTAAACTACTCCCCAAAAACCCCCTAAAACATCCTGAAAATATCACATAGAGATATGCATGAAATGGCTGAACAGGGCACTTTTGGCGGCACCTTCGGCGGCCGAAAGTCCTGGACACTTTAAATAAGTGCAGAGGAGCGTCACCCTAAATTGGAAATTGCTTTCCTCGTGCGTGCAAACGGTGAAGTGGGCGAGAACGGGTCCAAGTGCTTGATTGGGCTGAAGTGTGAGTGTTGAGCTTGGTCCATTGCGTGAGTGGTCCACGTGAGGAGCTTTGAAGCGTGGGCTGTCCATGTGCTTGTGATTGTGCGTGAATGGGCCATCGGTGGAGTGAATCGCTGAAACGTCTCGATGGGACCCATGAGCGTGTTGTATGTGCTGTCCACGTGCGAATGTGAGCGTTGAAGCGGCGGGGCCCATGTGCGTGAAGGTGTGCGAGCTTGGTCCTTGTGCTGGAACGGTCCATCGCGTGCGTGAGTGCAAGGTGGAGCCCATGTGCGATTGATCCACGTGAGAGAACGGCTTGGCCCATACGCGGGAGTCTGCGGGAATGGGCTGTTCAAGCCTTGGCTGGAGCTTGGGCTGCCCATTGCGTGAAGTGCTTGAATATTTAAATTTCCAAATATTTTCCTCCTTTAGCTCGTTTTGAATCAAACTTGGCAGGCTTGCTCTCTTTTGCTCCAAATAAGGCAGTTTTAGGGGGATTTTCTCCAAAATGTCCTTTTACACCATTTTCTGCAAATTAATATTGAAAGTACTAAATTAAACAGAAATCATATAAATATTCATCAATAATATTAATATAAAATGGACTAATTTACGCTCTATCAGACACTATAGACACTGGAACCCCATGCAACCTTACTATCTCCTCTACATAGACCTGTGCCAACTTGTCCACAGAATAGCCACTTCTGACAGGAATGAAGTGAGCAGATTTAGTCAGTCTGTCCACAATCACCCATATGGAATCTAATCTATTGGACACTGCCGGTAACCCCAACACAAAATCCATAGCTATGTTCTCCCATTTCCACTCTGGAATCGGTAGTGGGTTAAGCATTCCAGCCGGCTTCTAATGTTTCAGTTTCACCCTCTGGCAAACCTCACAGGCGGACACAAACTGTGCTACTTCTCTCTTCATAGCTGGCCACCAATACACTCTTTTCAGGTCCTGATACATCTTGAACACTGTACCTGGCACTATAAGCTTCCCTCATAATGTCCTCCTTCAGGCTGTTATCATCTGGTACACATAGACGATTCCCATAGCGGAGGATCCCTTGGCTGTCAAACCTGAATTCTGCACTATTGCCTGACTGAACAGTCCTGGCAATTTTCACTAACTCTGGGTCCTCATGCTGTTTCTGAGCCACCTGCTCAAGAAACACGGGTGTCACTCTCATCTATGCTATCAAAGCACCAGTACCAGACAACTCCAGCTGTTGATGAGTTGCAAAATTCACATTTTTTTTCCTCATTTAATTTCTTGATTTTACTGTAATTTTGATATAAATATTTAAATTTTAATTTGAATTTGATTTTGAACAGGTTAGTGATCAGAAGTTGAGAAAATGAAGAAAAAAAGGCTGAAAATTAAAGGATTTTTCTACTGGAAAGCTACAATCGATGGGAAGATAAATATAGATTTTGCCACCTAAGCAATGATAAGATCAGATTCAAATGGGTCAAGTTGAAACAAACTCAATCAGATGAGGATCGAGATAAGATGATGATAGAGATAAGATAGGAATAATAGATTTTATTTTAATTATTAAGTTTTATCTTTTTATGCCTATATAAAGGCTCCTAGCATTCAACCTAGGGGAACATATTCTACCTCTCATTCTCATTTCCTCTCTTGCTATCCTCCACCTTCTTCTCCATCTTCTTTTCTTTTTCTTCTTCTTTTACTTAGTTGTTATAATTTTATTATGGCCATGAGTGGCTAAACAATCTATTTTCAGTTGAAGGTGAATTTAAATTGAGGTTTGTTTAAGTTGTGAGGTTATACACTTAATTCTCTTCATCTTATTTCTATTTTTTGTCAATTTCTATTTTCGAGGAACACCACCTCCATTGTTGTTTTCTTGAGAATTGAAGAGGCCTATTGAATTTCTTGGGAAAATAACTTATCACTAATTAATCTGATTAAATCCGTAATTGTTTAATTGGGTTAATAACAAGTAGTAATTAACATATTAGTTTACGTTAAGAAATTGACAGATTTGATTTAAATAAAACGCGTGTTTTTATTAATCAAGTTTGGGTTCTTCTCTCTTAAAGCAGTCGACTAATTAAATCTACACGCTTGTTGGGGTTATTAGTTGACTAGGAATTAATTTAAAAGCGAAGCAGATTAATTTATTCATAAGGAAGAATTGGTGGGATTCGCGTGTTTGACCACTATAACCAAACAATAGATAATAAAATGAATTATTTTTTTAATCAATGATCAACTGCAAAATACCTCAATTTGATTGCCTTCAGCTGAAAGTTTTAATTAATTAGTTGTTTCTAAATTTTCAATTACATTATTTATTTATTTTCTCTTAAGTTTATTTTTATTGGCTTGCCCAAGGCACAACCATTTTCATAAAAAAGAAAAATCTCTTCTTCTCACTTTTTCATTAAACTATTTCTCTATTTCAATTTGGTCATTTAAATTAAGCAGATTTGAGGTCTCTGTGGGATCAATACTCACTCACCCTATCTTCAAGTTCTTAACAATCAAGAAAAGGGAAGTAAATTTTAAATTGACGGATTCGGCACTCGTCAGCTATAGCCCTTCATCGATGAGCTTATAAAACTCCATCACCACTGGTCTTCTTTTTGCTGCTATGTGGGACAAACTGCTAAGTGATTTTCGGCTTAGGGCGTCTGCCACAACATTCGCCTTACCCGGATGATACTGAATTTTGCAATCATAGTCACTGAGCAGTTCTACCCACCTTCTCTGCCTCAAGTTCAGCTCTCTCTGACTCAAGATGTACTGTAAACTCTTATGATTGGTGAAGATCTCACATTTAACCCCATAAAGGTAATGCTTCCACATCTTGAGTGCAAAGATAACTGCTGCCATCTCTAGGTCATGCGTGGGGTAATTCAACTTGTGCTTCTTCAGCTGTCTAGAAGCATAGCCAATCACCCTCTCATTCTGCATCAACACATAACCCAGTCCCATTCGGGATGCATCACAGAACACTATGAAATCCTCATCACTGACAGGCAGAGCTAACACCGGTGCTGACGTTAATCTTCTCTTTAACTCTTCAAAGCTCTCCTCACACTGTTCAGACCATACGAACTTCTGGTTCTTCTTGGTCAGTCTGGTCATAGGAGTAGCAATCTTCGAGAAGTCCTGTACGAATCTCCTGTAGTAACCTGCCAAACCCAGAAAACTCTTAATCTCTGTTATTGTGGTGGGTCTGGGCCAGTTAGCTACAGCCTCTATCTTCTTGGGGTCTACCTCTATTCCCTCTGTTGATACTACATGCCCCAAGAATGATATGCTTCTTAGCCATAACTCACACTTAGAGAACTTGGCGTACAAGCCATGCTCTCTCAAGGTCTGCAAAATTGTCCTCAGATGCTGGGCATGCTCCTTTGCATCTCTGGAATACACTAAGATATCATCAATAAAGACAATAACGAAGTGATCCAGATACTCGCTGAAAACTCTGTTAATGAGATCCATGAATGCTGCAGGGGCGTTAATCAACCCGAACGGCATTACCAAGAACTCATAATGCCCATATCTGGTCCTGAAAGTTGTCTTTGGCACATCCTCTTCTCTAACTCTCAGCTGGTGATACCCGGACCTCAGATCTATTTTAGAGAAACAACCTGCTCCAGCTAGCTGGTCAAATAGATCGTCGATCCTAGGCAGGGGATACTTATTCTTGGTAGTGACCTTGTTCAACTGCCTATAGTCGATACAAAGTTTGAAGGATCCATCCTTCTTTCTGACAAAGAGTACTGGAGCACCCCAAGGTGAGGTACTAGGGCGGATGAAACCCTTATCTACCAACTCTTGCAACTGCTCTTTCAACTCCTTTAACTCTGCTGGTGCCATCATGTAGGGAGGGATAGAGATCGGTCTGGTACCAGGCAGCAATTCTATTTCAAACTCTATCTCCCTATCAGGTGGTAATCTTGGAAGCTCGTCTGGGAACACGTATGGAAACTCTCTGACTACTGGTACTGAAGCTAGTTCCCTAACCTGTTTATCTAGCTCTCTCACGTGAGCTAGAAACCCCTGACATCCCCTCCGGAGCAACCTACGAGCCTGAAGGGCTGATATCAAACCCCTAGGTGTACCCCTCCTGTCTCCTCTGAAGACACACTCTGACCCATCTAGATCTCTAAGACTGACTACCTTGTCTCTACAGTCCAAGGTAGCACCATACGTAGATAGCCAATCCATCCCTAGAATGACATCAAAATCCATCAAATCTAGAACCACCAGGTCAGCTGGAAGGCATCTACCCTCAATGAACACTGGACTAAAATGGCAGACTGACTCTGCCACTGATGGGTCACACTTGGGTCCACTGACCAAGAGAGGACACTCTAACTCATAGACTATCAGACCCAACCTCTCTACGGCTCTAGAAGCAATGAAGGAGTGAGAAGCACCGGGGTCCATCAAAGCATACACATCAGAACACCCAATGATGAGACTACCTGACACCACTGTGTTCGACGTGTTAGCCTCCTCTTGTGTCACTATGAAGATCCGTGCTAGGGCTACTGGACCTCCACCTCGGGAACCTACTGCAGAAGAAGAGGCTGACCCTCTCCCTCTACCTCTGCCACTGTTCTGAGGCATGGTTGAAGCTGCAGGTTGTGCCACACTGCTAGAAGTCATCTGTTAGGATGGTGCCATTAAGGTCGCTGTAGGACATTCCCGAGCAAAATGTCCCTCCTGCCCACACTTAAAGCAGGCTGTAGATCCCAACCGATAGACTCCCCTGTGTGACCTCCCACATCTCATACAAACTGCACTGCCTATGCTAGAGCTTGAGCCACTACCCATTCCCAGACTAGACTTGATCTTGCTCCAGAACTTATTCTTCTTGCCCTTGAACTTTTCTCCCTTTTTGCTACCTGAAGCTACTGTACTGGGGGTCTTAGAACCCAAAGACTATGCCACCTTCTATTTTACTGTCCCCTGAATGATGGCACTTGCCTCCATCTTTCTAGCTGCATCCACTATAGAGTGGAAACTCTCTTTCCCTGCTGGAAGAATCAAGGAGGAATACCTGGGATGAAGCCTCATAGTATATCTCCTTGCCTTCTTCTGGTCAGTGTCATAAGCCTGACCCACATACTGTAGCAGATCCAGGAACTTATCAGTGTATTCATCTACACTCATCTCTTCAGTCTGTCTCAGCTGTTCAAACTCTATCACTTTCATCTCCCTGGAACTGTCATGAAAAGCCCACCCAGCAAACTCATTGGCGAACTCTTCCCAATACATGCTGTCCAATTTGGGGTCCACATAACTCTTGTACCACTCTCGGGCTTTCTTGCACCTCAATGTGAACCCTGCCATCTCAACGGCTCTGCTATCATCCGCTCCTAGCTCATCGGTTATCATCTTAACCGTTCTGAGATATTCAAAAGGATCATCTCCCGTGTTGAACTTGGGAGCATCCAACTTCAGATACTCTGTCATCTTCACTCTACTTCCCCCAGCTGAGCTAGGCTAAGGTACTTGGACAACTGGGGTCACTGGTTCTAGTGGTGGAGGAGGTGTTGTATCTCTTGGTTCTGGGTGTGCTGGACTTGGATGGAAAGGTGAGGGTGGATACATGGGATATGGTGGGAAAAAAGGAGGATAAGGCATATAAGGCATGTGTAATACCCGGCTAGATTATGGCATCGGAATCCCTACTTTCCGGCGTAATCTCCGTTGGAATCTAGCATTTGAGGATGTCGGAAGTCTCTAGAAGGGTAAGAAACAAGGTTTTCTAAATGTTTTTAAGTATTTCTATGTTTTGAATAAAGGAATTAAGTTTTGCAGAGAAAAGACCAAGGGAACAAAGTGCAGGTTCGGCCGCTGAAAGTGATGTTCGGCCGCCGAAAGTGCCTTAGGTTTGGCCCCCGAAACTCCAAGTTCGGCCGCCGAACGTTGCATGGTTTTGCATGCAGGTTTGGCCACCGAAGCTGAGGCGGTCAGCCGCCTATAAAGGGTCCTCAATCGGTGAAATGGATCAGTTTTGCTTCATTTTCACTACCAGAGGTGAGTTCTTGTTCCCCTTGGATGGTTTTCATGGTTTTTCATTAAATCTTTCAAAGTTAAGTGAGTTTTATCCTTGTTTTAAAGGTTTTACACTTTAAGCAAGGTTTTGAAGAGTTTGGAGCTTAGATCCTCCATAGCTCTAAGTTTGGATCACACCAGCCTTTGTTCTTTAAGAGGTAAGTATAGATCCTTACTTTTCATGATGTTCTACATGAGTTTTGTGAAGGGAAAAGGGAGTTTATGCATGAGTTTGCATGGTTGTGCATATTAGGGTTTATGGACCCTTTATGTTTTATGTTTGCTTGATGAGTTTGTTTGTTGAGGTTTAAGTTGTTTTAAGCTCCTATATGCTTGTGGTAGGAGTTATGCATGTTTTAGAGAGGTTGACTACATGTGTTGAGGGTTTGGAAGGTTTGGGAGGCATGTTTGTGCACGAAGCTGAGTTCTGGATGAACTCAGGTTCGGCAGCCGAAGGAAGGTTCGGCCACCAAACATGCATGAGGTTGGGCTCTGGAGGGAGCGTTCGGCCGCCGAAGGTGCCGCCGAAGATGCTCTGTTCAGCTTTCATTTGCATGATTTCTAGGATTGTTCTATGATGTTTTAGAGGGTTTTGGAGAGTTGTTTATGAGTTGTATAGAGTATGTTGGTGCCTCATTTGAGTCCTCCATTGTAGGATTGGACCCGAGGAACCGAGGTGTTTAGCAATAGTAGCTGCTTCAGAGTTAGAATTGGCCCAGAGCTAGCCACTGCTTGGCTACAGGTGAGTGGAACTAAACTTAATATTTTAAATTGAGAAATGAAATGTCTCTAGCATGATCCATGCATCATAAAATGCTATGTTATGTATTAGGTTGTGTTGCATTAGAATCCACGAATATGTTGCATTGCATAAGATGTTGTTCATGTGGATGAATGTTGGATGATCCTTAGCCCTTGATATGAGATGAGATACTATGAGATAAAATATGGCATGAGATAGCCATACCAGGTCGCTCCTGGAACTACAGACTAGGTCGCTCCTGGTACTATGAGTCAGTTAAGAGTAGTCCCGGTGAGGCCTAATCGCCCCGGGCACAGTTGGACATGTATGTTATGAGTCAGTTAAGAGTAGTCCCGGTGAGGCCTAATCGCCCTGGGCACAGTTGGACATTTTACTATATATATATGTAGAGGGCTATTGGTGACAAGTTCATCCTTGAGATGATATGTTTGTGATGTGATGCATTCCATGAAAGCATGTAATTAATGAACTGTTTTAGTGTTCCTACTCACTGGGCTGTAGTAGCTCATCCCATTCCCTTAACCCCAGCTTTGCAGGTTCCGAGATAGCTAGGGGAAGTCAAGGTCAGCAAGAGTAAAGAGGAAAGTATGCATGTAATAGAGTAGTGGACATGATGTAATTAAAAATTAGTTTGTAATGTAATGGAGAGATATGTACTATCGGATCATGGATAGAGTTGTGCTTTACCCTAGTGTCTTTGCCTTAGTGTGATGTATGATTAATCCTTTTGTACATGGATCCTGTTTTGCATTTCTTGATGAGAAATGTGTGAAACCAGGCTTAATGTATGGCTTTGATGAGATGCCAGTGGGTTGTGTTTCGGGAAGAAAGGGTTTCAATCCCTTGACCCATAAATATAACCGAGAGGGAAGAAAGGGTTTCAATCCCTTGACCCAATAGTGAGGGAAGAAAGGGTTTCAATCCTTTGATCTACAGCAGTCAGTAGTCACTGGTATAGGCCCTGGGGGCCGTTTCAGATTTGTATAACTGAGTAACAGTAGTTAAGCCTGGTAGTTTTACAGGATTGTTGAGTATCTTTGATCATGTATGGGATTTATCAGGTACACAGAGAGTATAGTCGGCTTGCTACGGGTCCCGGCGGCCTTAAGCCGATCTGGATCCTAGTGCCAGTGATGGTTCGGGCCGTTACATAGGGGTACCGGTTTCCGGGTCGTTAAAGATTGGTATCAGAGCATAGGGCCTCAAGAGTACGATGTGTTGAGCAAAGATGCTCAAGGAATAGAGATATCTCACATCGAAAAGAGGTGTTGTCTTGTATAGAAGGGTAAGCACAATAGGAAAAATCATGTCCACTAGGATAGGGAGTGGAGTCCTGTCTTGCATGATGATGTGGAATGCCATGATGAGATACATGTGCATTATTGATATGTTATATATGTTTTGTGGATTCATGTGTTCTCACATGGATCATTTGATGTATTGTGTGATGTTGTGCTTTTCAAAAACAGGATGAGAGGAACTCGTCAATCTGCTAGATTGATTGGAGCTCCGCCAAAAAATGAGGGCAGGGATGCCCATCTCCCTGTTCTGCAAAGGGCAACGTCAGGTAGATTAAGCAGAGAAGGTACATCAAGGGACCCTAGAAGGTCTTTTGATGAGAGTAGAAGGGGAGCAGCTCAGGGTGGTATGTCAGCGGATATGAGGGAAGTAGAGGAGGATGAACAGAGAAGAGATGGTAGTTTGGGCATGAGTATGTTAGGAGAGGATATGGGTGAGTCTCAAGAAGGTACTCTGGCCTCGGGATTTGTTCCACCTTAGTATCCACCCTACCCGTGGGGGTCAGGGTACCCGATGGGTGGTACATCGGATTTCCCTCGGTATAACCCATATCCCACCTTTATGCCCTATCCTCCCTTTTACTCGCCATATCCACAGTATACCATGTTTCCACCCTTATTTTGTTACCCAGGTTCAACAAACCCTAACCCAGGGAATGTTACACCTCCTCCACCACCAGTAGAACCAGTAGCCCCAGTTGTGCAAACACCTAAGCCTAGCTTACCAGGAGGGAGTAAGGTAAAGATGACGGATTACCTAAAGTTGGATGTTCCTAAGTTTGAAACAGGTGATGACCCTTTTGAGTATCTCAGAACGGTCAAGATGATAACTAATGAGTTGGGAGCTAGTGAGAGTAGAGCCATTCAGATGGCAGGGTTCACATTGAAATGTAAGAAGGCAAGGGAATGGTTCAAACATTATGTGGACCCGAGGGTGGAAAGCTTATCCTGGGAGCAGTTTGCTAAAGAGTTTGCAGGATGGGTTTTTCCAGATAGCTCAAGGGAGTTGAAGGAGATTGAGTTTGAGCAGCTAAGGCAGACAGAGAACATGAGTGTAGATGAATACACAGATAAGTTCCTTGAGTTGCTTCAGTACGTGGGGCAAACATATGATACAGAGCAGAAGATAGTTCAGAGGTATACCATGAGACTTCACTCGAGGTATTCTTCCTTGATACAGTCAGCAGAAAGGGAGAGTTTCCATGTTATAGCGGATATGGAACGGAAGATGGAGGCTAGTGCCAAACTCGCGGGGACAAGTGATGTTAATCTCTCCCCTCTGCACGAAGCTGGTACAGAGAGTAAAAAGGGAGGCAAAGGCCTCAGGAGATCAAAGAAGAATAAGGTTTGGAATCAGATAAAATCTGGTCTGGGAATTGGTGATGGATCGAGCTCTGGTTTGAACAACTCCAGATGTCCGAGGTGCAGTAGGCCGCACAAGGGAGTTTGTCTGTTAGGGACAACAGCATGTTTCAGGTGCGGACAGGAGGGACACATAGCACGTGAGTGTTCCATCGCGACTTTGATAACACAGTCCCAGCAGACAGCCTCAGACAGAGTGGCTCAGCCAGGAGCTCTAGCCATGGCGCTGGGAAGAGGCAGAGGGAGCGGGATCACTCCTTCTCCCACAGGTTCCCTAAGTGAAGGTCCACCAGTGCCAGCACGGATCTTCGCCTTGACACAGCAGGAGGCTGACACATCGGACAGGGCAGTGACAGGTACGTTTCACTTCCATATGTTTTGATGTGTCTGCTATTAGAGACCCTGATGTTTCTCTTTCCTTAGTGCTTTGAGAGCCATAGAGAGTATGGATTTGATAGCTTCTGGGATTAGAGTGTCCTCTTTGGGTCAGTGGTCCCAAGTGTGGTCCATCAGTGACAGAGTCAGTCTGCCAGTTGAGTTCAGTGTGAGTTCTGAGTAGGTGCCTTCCAGCTGACCTAGTGGTTCTAGAGTGACTGTTTGATGTCATTCTAGGGGTGGATGGGCTAGCTACTCATAGTACTGCCTTAGATAGCAGAGGCAGGGTAGGCAGGTGATAGAGCATATTTTAGTCCATTTTATCACTATGTTCTTGATGTTTATTTACATCTTTTCTGCCTAATTTTGTGGTTTTAATCATGTTTTGCAGATTTTAGGTGTAAAAAGACATTCTGGAGAAAATACTCTTAAAACTGCCAAAAAGTGCCAAATATGGAAAGTTCCAAAAAGGGAAAGTTTTCGTATATGGAAGGTTCTAAATAAGGAAAGTTTTCATATATGGAAAGTGCCAAATAAGGAAAGTGTCAAAAAGCACAGTCAGCAAACTGTTCAAAATTCGAACTGCAGAATCTTTCCTGCCTTATTTAGAACATGTGCCAAGAAAGGAAAGTTTCCAAATAAGGCAAGTTTTCAGAAAAGGAAAGCCTTCAAATGAGGAAAGTGCAGAAGCAAAATCAAACAAGGAAAGCTCAGTCAGAAGATTATTTGAAGTTCAAATCGCAGATCTTTATTTCCTTGTTCAAAAGATGTGCACACACTGTAGCAGTCATATCTTCCTGTTTAGGCAGCATGATCTCAAGGAGATGCGCTTCCTATTATGCATTCAGCATTCAAAATTCAAACGAAGCCTCCACCTAAAAAGGAAAGACTGGATAGATATCTTTCCACTTCTGCACATTAATTACTGAATTCTCCTGCCTCTTCTTCAAACCATGCGCGCGCCTCCTCTTCTGGAAGCATGATCCGCGCGCCATTTTCCCTCTGCAAGCCTTGAAGCGCCCCTCTTTCCTTCTGAAGCTCCAGCCACGACTCTTGCCTCTTCTGAAGACATTAATGCACGATTCTTTCCTCTTCAGAAAGCAATTTGTGCGCCTCCTTCCATCCGGTGAGCTTGCAGTGCGATTCTTTCCTCTTTTGCAACAACTTGGGCAGCAACTTGGGCAGCCTTTTCACTAAATAGGAAGCAAGGAAGACCTAAGACAGCATTTGAACTCTATAAAAAGGTACACAAATCCAGCCGCACATCTCTTCCGCACTTCTCTTCTTCAATTGGCGCAAAGTACCTCTCCGGCTCCATCTTCAGCTTCTCTCTTCTTCTACCTTTCTTTTATTTTTGTTTTGGTCCAGCCATGAGTGGCTGAGCTCTTTTATTCTAGTTGAAGATTGGTTGAAACTAAGGTTGTTTAAAGGATTGTGAGATCTGAACATAAAGTGTTTTCTTTTGGTTTGTTCAATATTCATACAATTCATGCTTGAATGCCATTATTGCTTTGTTGTTTTGATCAAATTCGCGACTTGATTCTTAATTGCAAGGTAATTAATTGTTGGTTTGGATAATCTTTAGTCCGTAATTGCTGAAATTATTTGACCATAAGAACACTTGGTGTAACAACTAAGGAATTGTATGATCTAGCAACATCTCATGCGTTTGAGTAGTTAGGATTGGATCTCTCTCTATCTTCATGTGATTAGCAATTGTTTGAGGCCTAAGGCCCAAGGACGTTCCTTGGCAATTTGTTAATTAGTAATTAATTAGAGGACGTTCCCTGATTGATTTAATCATAAGGAGAGACATGGTGGTGAGAAACATTTTCCATAGCCATAACTAATCTGTTGAACCAACCTAAAGAACTCAAGTTTCAATGATCAATCCAAACAACCAAAGTGGATCCATCTCTTCAACTAGACCTTTTTAATATTGATTTCATCTTAGTTTTAATTACTTGCTCAATTTATCGCTTTCAGTAGTTATTAATCAAATCAATCTCAAAACCCCCCATTTTACTTTTTATGCACTTTTATTTTAATTGCTTTCAGTTCAATCACTCTCTGTGCGTTTTCTTGGTCCAAATAAGGAAAGTTGGTAAGTTTGAAATTCTCTGTGGATACGATCCTTTGCCACTATCTGCAGTAGTAATATTGTTGATAACCGGAAAGGTTATTTTTGATCGGCCTCGACAACCGTTCTGTCAGCAGGCTTAGAGATCAGGATGGATCACAGCTAGTCTGTTGAGGGGACAGTGTAGAGATGACTAAAAGTTTGATATCAGCCCTATAGGCTCTTAGGCTGTTCAGGAGAGGTGGTCAGAGGTGTCTTGCTCATGTCAGAAAGCATAGCAGTTAGTCAGATCAGGAGGGGAACCAGTTTTAGTGCCCGCAGGTAGAGAGTTGTTAGATGTAGTCCCAGACAAGCTGCCAGGCTTACCACCTGCTAAGAGAATAGAGTGTGAAATAGGAATGGTGTCTGGACCCAAAACCATTTCTATTCTTCTCCACAGGATGGCACCTGCAGATTGAAGTAGTACAAACCAGAAGAGTAGTTGCTAGAGTTGGTAGACAAGGGTTGTATCCAACTTAGTATCTCACCCTGGAATGTTCCGATGTTGTGGTGGGAAAAGAAGGATGAATCTGTGAAACTTTGTATCGGCTGTAAGTCGTTGGACAAAGTCACTACCAGTAGGTATTTGTTACCTTGGATTGACGATCTATTTTAGACAAGCTAGTAGTAGCCGGTAGTCTTTTCAAGATAGATCTGAAAGCCAGGTACTATCAGTTCAGGATGAGAGTAGAAAATGCATAGAGGATAGCATACAGGATGAAAGAAAGGCACTGTGAGTTCTTAGTAATGCCGTTCGGGCTAGTAAATGCCCCTATAGCATTCATGAACCTCATAAGCAGAGGTTTTAATGCGAGTCTAGATCATTCCAGTATTGACAATACCGTGATGAATTCCAGAACCACAGAGGAGAATGCCCATGATAAAAAAAATAGTGTTGCAGACCTTGAGAGAACGTGGCATGCATGCCAAGCTCATCAGATGTGAGTTCCGGTCAAGGAGCATATCTTTCTTGGGTCATGATAGGTTGGAAAAAAAAATGAGGTAGACCCCAAGAAAATAAAAGCTATAGCAACTGGCTTAGACCCACCATAGTGACAAGGATTAGTAATTTCTAGGTTTGGCCGATTGCTACAGAGAGGTCAGTCTAAGACATCTCTAGAAGGTGTCACTCTAATGATCAAGAAAGACTCGAAGTTGTATAATCTGACTAGTGTAACAAGGGTTGTGAAGCACTCAGTAAAGCTAACGCCAGTACCAGTGGTAGCTCTGTCTACCAGTCATAAGGATTTCACAGTGTTTGTGATACATCCCTTGTAAGTCTAATTTGTGTGGTAAGGTAAGTGATAGGGTAATTACTTATGTTTCTAGGCAGCTAAAGAAACATGAGTTAAATTATCCTATACATGGTCTAAAGATGGTAGTTTTAACCTTTACACTCAAGATATGGAGGCCATACCCCATACGGTAAGATGTGAGAAACGTAGGATGACTCTCAAAGACCTTGTAGAGGATAAGGTCATACTAAGGACAGGTAGTCCCCCTTAGAATTGATGATCGTTTGGATCAGCTAGCAGGAGCCAGTTGTCCTCCAAGCTAGATCTGAAATCTGGATACTAGCTGTTGAGAGCTAAAGTTAGTCTCAGTGTAGCAGTGAGAAATCAGAAGAACAGAAACCAGTATAGTAAAGAAGAAGAAAGGCGGGCAAGGATTAGAGTGCATAGCGGAAGTTTGTAATGTACAGGCGAAGGATACAGTGTTGTTTGTTTGTTGTTGTGGAACATTTGGGGACGAATGTTTTTGTAAGGGGGGTAGAATGTAATATCCGGCTAGATTATGGCATCGGAATCCCTACTTTCCGGCGGAATCTCCGTTGGAATCTGGCATTTGAGGATGTCGAAAGTCTCTAGAAGGGTAAGAAACAAGGTTTTCAAAATGTTTTTAAGTATTTCTATGTTTTGAATAAAGGAATTGAGTTTTGCAGAGAAAAGACCAAGGGAACAAAGCGCAGGTTCGGCCGCCGAAAGTGATGTTCGCCGCCGAAAGTGCCTTAGGCTTGGCCCCCGAAACTCCAAGTTCGGCCGCCGAACGTTGCATGGTTTTGCATGCAGGTTTGGCCGCCGAAGCTGAGGCGGTCAGCCGCCTATAAAGGGTCCTCAGTCGGTGAAATGGATCAGTTTTGCTTCCTTTTCACTACCAGAGGTGAGTTCTTGTTCCCCTTGGATGGTTTTCATGGTTTTTCATTAAATCTTTCAAAGTTAAGTGAGTTTTATCCTTGTTTTGAAGGTTTTGCACTTTAAGCAAGGTTTTGAGAGTTTGGAGCTTAGATCCTCCATAGCTCTAAGTTTGGATCACACCAGCCTTTGTTCTTTAAGAGGTAAGTGTAGATCCTTACTTTTCATGATGTTCTACATGAGTTTTGTGAAGGGAAAAAGGAGTTTATGCATGAGTTTGCATGGTTGTGCATATTAGGGTTTATGGACCCTTTATGTTTTATGTTTGCTTGATGAGTTTGTTTGTTGAGGTTTAAGTTGTTTTAAGCTCCTATATGCTTGTGGTAGGAGTTATGCATGTTTTAGAGAGGTTGGCTGCATGTGTTGAGGGTTTGGAAGGTTTGGGAGGCATGTTTGTGCACGAAGCTGAGTTCTGGATGAACTCAGGTTCGGCAGCCGAAGGAAGGTTCGGCCGCCGAACATGCATGAGGTTCGGCTCTAGAGGGAGCATTCGGCCGCCGAAGGTGCCGCCGAAGATGCTCTGTTCAGCTTTCCTTTGCATGATTTCTAGGATTGTTCTAGGATGTTTTAGAGGGTTTTGGAGAGTTGTTTATGAGTTGTATAGAGTATGTTGGTGCCTCATTTGAGTCCTCCATTGTAGGATTGGACCCGAGGAACCGAGGTGTTTAGCAGTAGTAGCTGCTTCAGAGTTAGAATTGGCCCAGAGCTAGCCACTGCTTGGCTACAGGTGAGTGGAACTAAACTTAATATTTTAAATTGAGAAATGAAATGCTCCTAGCATGATCCATGCATCATAAAATGCTATGTTATGTATTAGGTTATGTTGCATTAGAATCCACGAATATGATGCATTGCATAAGATGTTGTTCATGTGGATGAATGTTGGATGATCCTTAGCCCTTGATATGAGATGAGATACTATGAGATGAGATATGGCATGAGATAGCCATACCAGGTCGCTCCTGGCACTACAGACCAGGTCGCTCCTGGTACTATGAGTCAGTTAAGAGTAGTCCAAGTGAGGCCTAATCGCCCCGGGCACAGTTGGACATGTATGTTATGAGTCAGTTAAGAGTAGTCCCGGTGAGGCCTAATCGCCCCGGGCACAGTTGGACATATTACTATATGTATATGTAGAGGACTATTGGTGACAAGTTCATCCTTGAGATGATATGTTTGTGATGTGATGCATTCCATGAAAGCATGTAATTAATGAACTGTTTTAGTGTTCCTACTCACTGGGCTGTAGTAGCTCATCCCATTCCCTTAACCCTAGTTTTGCAGGTTCCGAGATAGCTATGGGAAGTCAAGGTCAGCAAGAGTAAAGAGGAAAGTATGCATGTAATAGAGTAGTGGACGTGATGTAATTAAAAATTAGTTTGTAATGTAATGGAGAGATATGTACTATCGGATCATGGATAGAATTGTGCTTTACCCTAGTGTGTTTGCCTTAGTGTGATGTATGATTAATCCTTTTGTACATGGATCTTGTTTTGCGTTTCTTGATGAGAAATGTGTGAAACCAGGCTTAATGTATGGCTTTGATGAGATGCCAGTGGGTTGTGTTTCGGGAAGAAAGGGTTTCAATCCCTTGACCCAGAAACATAACCGAGAGGGAAGAAAGGGTTTCAATCCCTTGACCCAACAGTGAGGGAAGAAAGGGTTTCAATCCTTTGACCTACAACAGTCAGTAGTCACTGGTATAGGCCCTGGGGGCCGTTTCAGATTTGTATAACTGAGTAACAGTAGTTAAGCCTGGTAGTTTTACAGGATTGTTGAGTATCTTTGATCATGTATGGGATTTATCAGGTACACAGAGAGTATAGTCGGCTTGCTACGGGTCCCGGCAGCCTTAAGCCGATCTGGATCCTAGTGCCAATAATGGTTCGGGCCGTTACAGAGGAGTACCGGTTTCCGGGTCGTTACAGCATGTATGTAGGATATGGGGTAAAGCTGGAGTAATCCGACGTACCTCCCATCGGATACCCCGGGCCCTGTGGAAAGGGTGGATACTGGGGTGGATAACCAAACCCCAAGGCCTGAGCGCCTCCCTGAGACTCTCCCATACCCTCTTCTGACCTGTCCATACCCATGCTTTTATCTCTCCTCTGATCCACATCTATAGCCTCCCTCACTTCGTCTGACCTCCCTCCTCTGTCTGTTCCTCTTCTGCTTTCATCAAAATACCTTCTAGGGTCCCTTGACGTGCCCTCTCTGCTGGATCTCTGAGACATTGCCCTTGGCAATGCATGAGGATGAGCAGCTGTACCCTCACTCTCTGGTGGGACTCCAGTCAATCGTGCAGATCGACGAGTTCCTCTCATCTTAACTCTAGAAAACAACACAAAACAAAACACACATCAGCAACATATGGTCCATATGGAAACACATGAACCCTCAAAGCATACATCACATATAAGCAATGCACATGCATGAAAGCATAGCACTACACATCAACATATAGACAGGACTCAACATCCTATCCTAGTGGACATGTTTTCCTATTGTGCTTGACCTACTATAACCTCTATGAGCCCGACACTCTCTCTATAGGTCCGACCATGTGAACCTAGGGCTCTGATACCAATCTGTAATGACCCAAAAGTCAGACCGCTACCGGCGCTAGGATCCAGATCGACTTAAGGTCGCCGGGACCCGTAGCAAGCCTGCTATACTCTCTGTGTACCTGTCAAATCCCATACATGATCATACATATCCTGTAAAAACTGTAAAACTCTGCTCTGTACCATGGTTTAACCTGTGCATGCACTAACTCTGTACATAGACCTCTTGCCAGAGCACTCATCAAAGCTCTAGCTGAGTCCACACAGTATGTTAAACCTGGTCATCCATACTCATCAACTAAACATATACATAAAACAGACCATATATACAAAAAGGGATTTACATTACATATGGGTCAAGCACAATGCTATACAAAACTATTACATCTCTTTATGACATTACATGTCCACACTATGCTATTACACATCTCTTTACTCTTTCTCTTCCTGTACCCTGCTGAACTTTCCCCTGAACTCTGACCTGCAAAATTGGGGTTAAGGGAGAGGGGTGAGCTACTATAGGCCAGTAAGTAGAACAGTAAGAAAAACATATTATAAAACATGCTCTCATGGAATGCATCACATCACAAGTAATCACCCATCTCGGACGGACGGATCAAAAATCCCTCAAACTGTGCCCGACCCGCGAAGGAGCTCCTCAGGACTTGATAATACACATAATACTTACTCTGTGCCCGGCCCTCTCGGGGCTCCTCAGGTCTTGATATGCCCGGCCTTCAAAGAGGCTCCTCAGGACTTGATAGGAGGGCTAATGAATCCAAACTATGTCCGTTTCGCACATAAAACAATGTACAAGGAGCAGTGCCAAGTACAAAGAGAAATGTAATGCGTCATATTCGTGTGCTCTAATGCAATCAACCTATTGCATAATCATGATGCATGAAACATGCTAAAAATATTTGATTTGCCATGTTAAAAGATTAAGTTTAGTTCCACTCACCTCTAGTTGACTCTATACTAACTCTGTGAACTCTGAAGCAGCTAACACTGCTGATCTCCTCGGTTCCTCGGGTCCGAACCTACACAGGTGGACTCAAATGAGGGACCAAACTAGCTCAAGAACATCTCTATAAAACTTCCCAAAACCCCTCTAAAACATCCTAAAACAATCACATAAAGCATGCAAAAGAAGGATGGACAGGACACTTTCGGTGGCAGGTTCAGCGGCCGAAAGTCCTCTCCAGAGCCGAAACTCATGCACTTTCGGCGGCCGAACTCCACTTTCGGCAGCCGAAAGTCCCTTCCTAAACCGAAAGTCCAACTTTCGGGGGCAAGGTTTGGGGGCTGAAGGACACTCCAGAGCTGAAAGTCCATAACCTTCGGCGGCACCTTCGGCGGCCGAAACTCCACTCCAGAGCCGAAAGTCCAAACTTTCGGGAGCGAGCTTAGGCAGCCGAAACCACCTCCTTAGCATGTTCGGCAGCCGAACCCTCCTTCGGCGGACGAAGCTGGGTTCTCCCGTAAGGTAGAACCCTGCTCCAACTCATGCACAACTCCCCCAAACTACACTCCAACATGCAACCAACAACACAACTACAAGCATATACTCAAGTACATGCACAAAGGGGTCCAAAACTAACTTAAAATCCCAAGCAACAACATCAACACAACACATAAGCATGATTTTCACAAAACACACATAAACCCTACTTACCCTAAACATGCATCTCTACCCATAAAACCTACATAAAACCTTCATAAAACATACAAGAAGCTAAGGATCTACACTTACCTCTTGAAGATCGAGAGGATAGGTGATTCTAACGTGGAGATATGGAGAAACTGTCTCTCAAAGCCTCCAAGCTTCAAACCTTTGGTCTTTTGCTCAAAAGCTTCAAAACAACATAAAAACTTCTCAAAACTTTGAAAGATTTGAAGCAAACATGAAGATCACCCAAGGAAGGTCATGGTCTCACCTCTGTGAGTGGGAATGGAAAGAAAATCTTATCCATTCATCGACCTTTGGCCTTTTATAGGTGGCTGGCCAGACCACCTTCGGCGGCCAAACTTGGTCCCGAAAGCCATGCATGTTCGGCGGCCGAACTTCACCTTCGGCGGCCGAACCTGGCAAAACTTCCTTGGTGCTTTTCTTTCAAACACTCATTTTCCTTTATACTTAAAAACATTAAAACACTTTAGAAAACATATTTATTACCCTTCTAGAGGGTACCGACACCCGAGATTCCACCGGACTACAAGAATTCTGATGCCGGACTCTAGCCGGGTATTACACTTCAGGACCACTATATGTCAAGTCAATGTTCGCAAGTTCCACTTTTTCACATGGGACTCCACTGCTGCATATAAGTTGAACGGTAAGAGCAGTTCCAGAAGTTCCCTTTATATTTTTGAAGCTAACATCACTAATTTTCACTTTAGATGGTTCCTGGAATAAAAAAAGAGAGAAGAAATAATTATTTATACAAACAATAAGTAATTATCATATAATAATATATTGTTTTGGAACAGTTTTCACCTTTTTATTGCATTTATTCCATGGACAATACATTTGATCTACAATAATAGGATTGGAGACATTTTCCATAGTAATATCTTGGAAATGAATATTAGTTGCAGTATTAGGAAACATTGCAGGCCAAGTTTTAATTCTAACACCATTAGTTGTACCAGTGAGGGTGCAATCGAAAACAGTAATTCCGGAAACAGGATCTTCATTCTCATACTTCCCCAAGCTCCCTATGCTGATGCCATGACGTAGGTCCACATGCCACTTTTTTTATTTTTAGATTTTCGGTTCCATCACCAATAGAGATACAATCATCACCCGTGCCTATTTTGGCATTAGATATAATCACTCCCTTTGATCGCCCAATATGAATTCCATCCGTATTAAGGCTACCTTCAGGTGTACTGACTATGAAGCCTTCAAATGTGAAGTCGTCACATCCCAATATATTGACGTGAAAGTACTTGCTATTAAGAGACGTTATGTTACGAACTAACCCTTTGGTAATGAAGTTAAACCTTATATTCTGATGAAAAATGTAGAGCAATAAAAGCATTTTAGAAAAGTTTTGGTACGTAATTACAATTTATGGTAAATTTAAATTAGTAACATTTTGTAATATCATGTAAACTAAAAAAAAAGTACCATAGGATGTTTCTTGCAATTTTTTGAATCTTTGTCACAAGATACTCCCTTGTCCTTGACCATCTAAAGTTCCTTTTCCAGATAGTGTAAATTGATCGATATGGTTAAAATTAAACCAACCATCCCCTGCAAGTTCTGGTGGGGCTTGCACGGTTCCCTGAACTTCTACCTCTATTGCCCCTTTGCAAGGACTTGTAACATTCACTATACCTGCCAAGAATTTCCCTGCTGGAATCAATATTTTGCTAGATCCTGCTGCTGCGCAAGCCTCTTTCCAAGCATCCGCTATAGCCTAAAAGATAAAGGAAAGAGAAAGGTAAGAATTTTAAGTTTAGCTAATATCCTAATATTCATGGGTGAATTATATGTTTATACCTGACTTGCATCTGCTTTTCCATCAGGTGCTGCACCAAATTTTGTTATATCAAAAACAGCTGGCTGTGCTTGAACAAGAGAGAAATTTATGAATAATAGAGATACAATTGAGAAAATTATTTTAGTATCCATTATTTTTTTTGCTTCCTCCCTTCTTTTATTTTTAATAAAGATTTTAGAAAGATGAATTGATTTATCTTTCTACATGCTGCTTTATAAGGCTAAAATTTACAAAATTTAACTAAATACTATTAATATTTTATATATTTGGTATTAAGCAATTTTTTTAGAACCTCTGTATTTGGAAACGCTGAATGTTCTAAGCTAAAATTAGATTCCTAAAATGTACCATAGGTTATATCATCCATATCTTATGTTATGGTTATGATGACATGTAGAGAATTTCTCATGTAATTCTTAAAGCTAAAGATTATTTGTTGGAGAAAGACTTAAACAGGTTGATTTTTTTCACTTTTGATGTTTTAGTAAGATAATAAAACACTGAAGAATAAAAAGAGAAAAATTATATCTAGACTCTGAATTCTGAAATTAAGGGAGTCATAAGCGTAATGAAAGACACAAGGAAATAATGAACAAAGTCTTGCTTAAACTCTAAGTCTCAGATGCACAACGTTATGGGCATAACATATCTAACGAAAGAAATCAGAGTCTAATTCCATATTTGACACACAATTTGATGATCCTTATTCGCAAAAACATATCAAACTCAATTATTTTAGGAAAAATGAAGCACAAAATGTAAGTGAAATCATGGATATACCTAAATACACTTTTCCATCTAATTTTGGTTACTTGTATTTAGGCTAAACTAGGATTTTTAGTACTATACAAAGATGCTATTTTGATATACAATATCTTTTACTCTTGATTAATTTTGGGAGCCTGAAAATATTTTTCTTATTGCATTTCAACCATAAACATATGTAGCTAAATTCTCTTTTTAGTTGAAGGATAATTGAAGTTTTAGTTCATTTAGTTGTGAGATATAATTGGTTTTATTATTTTCTTAATGTTTCTTGGTATTTATATTATTTTTGTACCTATTATTTATTATTGTTTTATTGATTGTAGCATTAAGGTGTCATTGCTCAATTAATAGGATAATATATTATTATTCAAGTTGATTAAATTCATAATTATTTTAGTTTAATATGAAATTAGTGGTGATTTAGTTTAAGTAAAGCCTTCCTAAGGAACAAAATAATCAGACTAAAATGAATCGAGCTTTTGTGTTATTAGTTAGAATCAGGTTCTTCTAATTCCTCATGTAGTAATTGGATTAAATTATAGTAGCGTCTCCTACTACTTTTCAAAAGCTAAAGCTAGTTCACGAACATCTCTTAGCTACTTTAAAAATTAAGATTGAGAGACTAAAGTTTCTTCGACATCTATAACTATTTTATCTATAAATAATTAGAAATTATTTTTGCATCTATGATCAACCAATAAGACTAAAACTGAGATTAAACTTCAGTGAATTAATCTCATATTGATTTTCTCACTTAAATCTAATTACTTTACTTCTTTTACTTGGTTTAGGTTAATTCTCATTGAAGTAATTTTTAATTCCTTGCTTTTTAAAACTCCGATTTTTTTTTTATTTTTATTCTGTCTTGCAAGTGAATTAACTTACTTCCAATCTCTCTAGGACAAACCCTGCTCACCACTATCGCAATTTAGTTTGATTTAGAAAAGTAGAAATTTATTTTTGGTGGCCTCAACACCTACTAAATCTTAGCGCCATTGCTAAGATATAGTTTTAATTATTTTAATAATTCTTTTGAATGGCACATTCTAATCCCTTGGTAGACTCAACTTCAAACAAGGAATCGAGAAAACCGTGAGGAGGTTGAGAAAAGAGATCAAATCGAGATACAAAAATGTTTCATCCCCCAAGTCTAACAAAGAGGTATTGGTTGTTGTCGAGGGAACATATCATGGGCACAAAAGAAACAATATCTGACCCAAATAATTCTTTTAATGAATTTGAAATTGAGAAAAATATGGCTAATAAGCAAGCAATCAATGATGTCAACAATATTGTTGATTCCCAACCACTTTATATCAACTATTAAGAACTAAGTGCAACACTTAAGCTAAAGTCATGATTGATTTATCTACTCCTTATCTTTTGCTTTTAGAGTATCTGCAATTAAATATTAAATTTAAAGAAGTAAGAAAAAGGATACATAAACAAGAACATGAAAAATGTTGAGCCTGTAGCTATCAGCTGCATTTTAATTGGACTCTAAGTATAATGTCCTTCTTAATTCTTATGATCCTGTAGCTGATTTGACTTTATTTTTTCTATTTAAATGAAATTTATCTTTGAGAATTTATTATTTATTATGTTCTTTTTTAATTTTAAATTAAATGTTACATGAATAAGTTATATTTTATTTATTAGATATGTTGTATAATTAATTAATACTTTTTCTATTTTAACAAAAAATAACTTAATATATACCCATATTATTTATTTTATATAGGAAAATTAGTATGAGAAGTCAAATTTTGTAAGTCTTTCTGATTTTTTCCAAATATTTAATTCTTAAAACTAAAGGCCAAATACTAAACATTTATTTATTGATTTTATCTAAATTTAAAAATTAAAGTTGGGAAAGTGTTTATATTTGCATGGTATAACACGTGTAATTCTTTATTATATTTTTGTGGTCTGACATGCCATATAGAATAACTATTTTTTCTCTAAATAGGCTTGTTGGTATGAAAATCCAAACATTCTATGCTATTTTATAATTTAATCTAAAATTTTATTTTGTGGCACGGCATACCAAATTTTCAAACGTTTTAGCAATTTTTAATCAAAGGGTATTGTTATAATTTTTCATATTAAAAATCTCGAATGTCAAATTTTTCTTTTCTAATACATTTTTTAAAAAAATTATAGGAAAAAAAAAGCAAAAATAGAGTATATATTAGTGTTTTTCTATTGGAGATTATGGAACATTAAAATCTTGTCTCTTGGCAGAGGGTAAGCTTACATGCTTTGTTTCTTATTTGATGAGTATACTATGGCGTAGGGAATTCAGATTTCAACATAAAAGGAGATATTAGAGTTTTGAATGAGATTTAAGAAATTATAAAATATCATTTGTATTATAATAAAATTTTCAAAACATTTGATAATTTTGCATATTGTATTGAGAATTAAAGTTTTGGAAACAACTAGAAATTATATTTAACCATTAAACCAAATATACCTTTATTCTCCTATAAAATTGCTACATATAGTATTAGTCCTTCAATTCTATTCTTAATACAATTTAACTCGATTAATCCCAATAATATAGTATTATTTAATTTTGTAGAAAAAATATATATTTTTAGTCTATTTTTCCACTTCAATACAGAGAATATTTCTTTTCTATATATAATAAAAGACATATGAACAAACATTATCTCTTTATATCTCAATAAACACTTATATCTCTATACTAATTGAGATTAACTTATTGAATACCTTCACTAAAATTGCAATCTATTCAACACTTAAACTTATAAAAATAATAATAATTAAACACAAATTAGTCATATTATTAATAGTTTATAAAAAAAAAAAGTAAAAATTGATCATACATTTTGTTGGTTGTGCACTAATTCTTGCTAACAGTGTTATAAATTTTTATAAGTTGATAAAGTTAGAAGAATATATTATTATCATTTTAATGAAAATTTATAGTCCAATTAGCTAATTTTCAAGTACAGTTAATAATAAGTGAAACTATTTCTGACTTCTTTTTATAAATAATCCATTATATGGTTAATTTATATTTAATTTTTGCAGTTTTTATAAGATTAAGGATTCAATAGATTACAATTATATTTCAAGTATTTAAAGTATTTAACGGGCAAATATGAAACAGATATAAGTTCAATTAAGTCTTTATACTTTTACTCGAGAACCAAATAAGTCAAATTTAAAATTTTAGGTCAATTGAGCCTCTGCACTATTATTCAAGGATCACATAAGCCATTATTTAATATAATTTTATTTTTTAATAACAAAATATTTTTTTAATAATAATATTTTTTATATGATAAAACTTCATTTTTTTTTAATTTTAAAACTTATTTATTATGTCTTAATATTTTTTAAATTTTATGGTAATTAAAAAAAGTAAGTTTAATATTTTTTAAATTATAAAAAAATATTTTTTTTATTAAAACATAATATTATATTATATTGTTAGGACTTATTTGGCCCGCAACAAAAATACGAGGACATAATTGGTCATAAATTTTGAATTGCGCTTATTTGGTCTTGAGGAAAAGTATATGGACTTAATTGAACTTATTTCTAATATGAAATAATATAGTAGTGAAAGTGTAATTTTTTTTAAAATAACGTATTCAACATAAGTCAACTATAAAATAAAAAATAATTTACAGCCACTAATTATTTTTCCTCTCTCTCTCAAAATTCACTCAACTCAACCATTCACAATTTAGTCTAAGTGCACGCTACCCTTTTTCCGTTGATTATTCTCCTTTTGTAATTGACTATAAGTTAAAAATCAGTTTAAATTAAACCTTTAAATAATTTCTTCGTCATAAAAATTCCACTTAAAACTTTTAAAACAAAATTTAAATAGTAATAAACTTTCTATTTTATTTTGAACTACTAATTTTATTTAAATTAGCATCAACACCATATATGATAATGGGTTATATTATTAGCTTCAAACAACGGATAAAATTAACCATAAATTTGCTACGTAAAATAGAATACCGCATAATAAAATATATTAGCAAATTTTTTTAAAAAAATAGCAAGATTTGATTTCTTTTTTTATCAGTTAAAAAATTGTAACAACAAGATATGATTAAAAAAATAATAAATAATTTTTTTCTCAATAATTGTCGGATATTAATAGTAGGAGAGCACTTAATGTTCCTCTATATATAATTAACTACAAAAAATATATATAACAGTAGATGTGACTTTCTATTTGCATCCCTCTGGAATCTTCCCTACAATTGTTGGCTTAACATCAATGCATTTAGATTTTGCTGGGCCTTCAGGACCACTATATGTCAAGTCAATGTTCGCAAGTTCCACTTTTTCACATGGGACTCCACTGCTGCATATAAGTTGAACGGTAAGAGCGGTTGCAGAAGTTCCCTTTATATTTTTGAAGCTAACATCACTAATCTTCACTTTAGATGGTTGCTGGAAAAAAAAAAAAGAGAAGAAATAATTATTTATACAAACAATAAGTAATTATCATATAATAATATATTGTTTTGGAACAGTTTTCACCTTTTTATTGCATTTATTCCATGGACAATACATTTTATCTACAATAATAGGATTGGAGACACTTTCCATAGTAATATCTCGGAAATGAATATTAGTTGCATTATTAGGAAATATTGCAGGCCAAGTTTTAATTCTAACACCATTAGTTGTACCGGTGAGGGTGCAATCGGAAACAGTAATTTCGGAAACAGGATCTTCATTCTCATACTTCCCCAAGCTCCCTATTCTGATGCCATGACCAGGTCCACATGCTACTTTTGTGATTTTTAGATTTTCGGTTCCATCACCAATAGAGATACAATCATCACCCGTGCCTATTTTGGCATTAGATATAGTCACTCCCTTTGATCGCCCAATATGAATTCCATCCGTATTAAGGCTACCTTCAGGTGTACTGACTATGAAGCCTTCAAATGTGAAGTCGTCATATCCCAATACATTGACGTGAAAGTACTTGCTATTAAGAGACGTTATGTCACGAACTAACCCTTTGGTAATGAAGTTAAACCTTATATTTTGATTGAAAATATAGAGCAATAAAAGCATTTTAGAAAAGTTTTGGTACGTAATTACAATTTATAGTAAATTTAAATTAGTAACATTTTGTAATATCATGTAAACTAAAAAAAATTACCATAGGATGTTTCTTGCAATTTTTTGGATCTTAGTCACAAGATACTCCCTTCCATGCAACTTGTCCTTGACCATCTAAAGTTCCTTTTCCAGATAGTGTGAATTGATCAATATGGTTAAAATTAAACCAACCATCCCCTGCAAGTTCTGGTGGGGCTTGCACGGTTCCCTGAACTTCTACCTCTATTGCCCCTTTGCAAGGACCTGTAACATTGACTATACCTGCCAAGAATTTCTCTGCTGGAATCAATATTTTGCTAGATCCTGCTGCTGCGCAAGCCTCTTTCCAAGCATCCGCTATAGCCTAAAAGATAAAGGAAAGAGAAAGGTAAGAATTTTAAGTTTAGCTAATATCCTAATATTCATGGGTAAATTATATGTTTATACCTGACTTGCATCTGCTTTTCCATCAGGTGCTGCACCAAATTTTGTTATATCAAAAACAGCTGGTTGTGCTTGAACAAGAGAGAAATTTATGAACAATAGAGAAATTTATGAACAATAGAGATACAATTGAGAAAATTATTTTAGTATCCATTTTTTTTTTTTGCTTCCTCCCTTCTTTTATTTTTAATAAAGATTTTAGAATGATGAATTGATTTATCTTTCTACATGCTGCTTTATAAGGCTAAAATTTATCAAATTTAACTAAATACTATTAATATTTTATATATTTGGTATTAAGCAATTTTTTTAGAACCTCTGTATTTGGAAATGTTGAATGTTCTAAACTAAAATTAGATTCCCAAAATGTACCATAGGTTATATCATCCATATCTCATGTTGTGGTTATGATAACATGTAGATAATTTCTCATGTAATTCTTAAAGCTAAAGATTATTTGTTGGAGAAAGACTTAAACAGGTTGATTTTTTTCACTTTTGATGTTTTAGTAAGATAATAAAGGACTGAAGAATAAAAAGAGAAAAATTATGTCTAGACTCTGAATTCTGAAATTAAGGGAGTCATGGGCGTAATGAAAGACACAAGGAAATAAGGAACAAAGTCTTGCTTAAACTCTAAGTCCTAGATGCACTACATTATGGGCATAACATATCTAACGAAAGAAATCAGAGTCTAATTCCATATTTGACACACAATTTGATGATCCTTATCCGCAAAAACATACCAAACTCAATTGTTTTAGGAAAAATAAAGCACAAAATGTAAGTCAAATCATGGATATACCTAAATACACTTTTCCATCTAATTTTGGTTACTTGTATTTAGGCTAAACTAGGATTTTTAGTACTATACAAAGATGCTATTTTGATATACAACATCATCTTTTACTCTTGATTAATTTTGGGAGCCTGAAAACCTTTTTCTTATTGCATTTCAACCATAAACATATGTAGCTAAATTCTCTTTTTAGTTGAAGGATAATTGAAGTTTTAGTTCATTTAGTTGTGAGATCTAATTGGTTTTATTATTTTCTTAATGTTTCTTGGTATTTATATTGTTTTTATACCTATTATTTATTATTGTTCTATTGATTGTAGCATTAAGGTGTCATTGCTCAATTAATAGGATAATATATTATTATTCAAGTTGATTAAATTCATAATTATTTTTGTTTAATATGAAATTAGTGGTGAATTAGTTTAAGTAAAGCCTTCCTAAGGAACAAAATAATCAGACTAAAATGAATCGTGCTTTTGTGTTATTAGTTAGAATCAGGTTCTTCTAATTCCTCATGTAGTAATTGGATTAAATTATAGTAGCGTCTCCTACTACTTTTCAAAAGCTAAAGCTAGTTAACGAACATCTCTTAGCTAGTTTAAAAATTAAGATTGAGTGACTAAAGTTTCTTCGACATCTATAACTATTTTATCTATAAATAATTAGAAATTGTTTTTGCATCAATGATTAACAAATAAGGCTAAAACTGAGATTAAACTTTCAGTGAATTAATCTCATATTGATTTTCTCGCTTAAATCTAATTACTTTACTTCTTTTAGTTGGTTTAGGTTAATTCTCATTGAAGTAATTTTTAATTCCTTGCTTTTTAAAACACCCATTTTATTTTTATTTTTATTTTTATTTTGTCTTGCAAGTGAATTAACTTCCTTCCAATCTGTATAGGACAAACCCTGCTCACCACTATCGCAATTTAGTTTGATTTAGAAAAAGAAGAAATTTATTTTTGGTGGCTTCGACACCTACTATATCTTAGCACCATTGCTAAGATATCGTTTTAATTATTTTAGTAATTCTTTTGAATGGCACATTCTAATCCTTTGGGTAGACTCAACTTCAAACAAGGAATCGAGAAAACCGTGAGGAGGTTGAGAAAAGAGATCAAATCGAGATACAAAAATATTTCATCCTCCAAGTCTAACAAAGAGGTATTGGTTGCTGTCGAGGGAACAAATCATGGGCACAGAAGAAACAATATCTTACCCAAACAATTCTTTTAATGAATTTGAAATTTAGAAAAATATGGCTAATAAGAAAGCAATCAATGATGTCAACAATGTTGTTGATTCCCAACCACTTTGTATCAACTATTAAGAACTAAGTGCAACACTTAAGCTAAAGTCATGATTGATTTATCTACTCCTTATCTTTTGAGGACGTGAAACGGAATATCCTCATGGGTGCTTGAGTTCCGTACTGCATGCTCCAATATGAGACATATGAGTTTTCAAAGAACATATTAAGCTGAGGGCCTTTTATTTCTCATTAGTTGATGATGCAAAAGATAGTTACATTACCCACCTTTAGGTTCAGTCACCACATGAGAAGAGAGGGCGAAATTATTTTTGGACCAACTTTTCTTGCTTTTAGAGTATCTACAATTAAATATTAAATTTAAAGAAGCAAGAAAAAGAATACATAAACAAGAACATGAAAAATGTTGAGCCTGTAGCTATCAGCTGCATTTTAATTCGACTCTATGTATAATGTCCTTCTTAATTCTTATGAGCCTGTAGCTGATTTGACTTTATTTTTTCTATTTAAATGAAATTTATCTTTTAGAATTTATTATTTATTATGTTCTTTTTTAATTTTAAATTAATTGTTACATGAATAAGTTATATTTTATTTATTATATATGTTGTATAATTAATTAATACTTTTTCTATTTCAACAAAAAATAACTTAATATATACCCATATTATTTATTTTATATAGGAAAATTAGTATGAGAAGTCAAATTTTGTAAGTCTTTCTGATTTTATCTAAATATTTAATTCATAAAACTAAAGGCCAAATACTAAACATTTATTTATTGATTTTATCTAAATTTAAAAATTAAAGTTGGAAAAGTGTTTATATTTGTATGGTATAACACGTGTCATTCTTTATTATGTTTTCGTGGTCTGACATGCCATATAGAATAACTATTTTTACTCTAAATAGGCTTGTTGGTATGAAAATCCACACATTCTATGCCATTGTATAATTTAATCTAAAATTTTATTTTATGGCACAACATACCAAATTTTCAAACATTTGAGCAATTTTTAATCAAAGGGTATTGTTATAATTTTTCATATTAAAAATCTCGAATGTCAAAATTTTCTTTTCTAATACATTTTTTTAAAAAAATTATAGGAAAAAAATAAGTAAAAATAGAGTATATATTAGTATTTTTCTATTGGAGATTATGGAACATTAAAATCTCGTCTCTTGGCAGAGGGTAAGCTTACATGCTTTGTTTCTTATTTGATGAGCATACTATGGCGTAGGGAATTCAGACTTCAACATAAAAGGAGATTGTAACGACCCGAAAATCGGACCGCTACCGGCGCTAGGATCCAGATCGGCTTAAGGCCGCCGGGACCCGTAGCAAGCCTGACATAAAACCTGTAAACCTGTATAATCCCATACATGATCAACAACATGCATAAAAATTAAAACTTTTCTTTCCATATTCATCAACCAAACTCAACCGGTGCATAACATAAACATAACCTTGATCCCTCTGTGGGATCTCATCTGTACCCTCAATGGGTGACATACATCTGTTGAGTTGGTTTACATACACATCACCAAAATCTCTAAGATCATGTATAAAAAGGGATACAACAATCTATGGTCAAGCACACACTAACATCCATAAAACTCATTACATAACTATACTGTACTTTTACATTACAATTTGATCATGTCCATTGCTAGCTATTACATAAACAGAACTTCTTTACTCTATCCGGACTCCTGCTCTATACTGCACCTGCAAGCCTGGGGGTAAAGGGAGATGGGTGAGCTAAAAGCCCAGTGAGTAGAGCTATTAAGACACATTAACACTATGCTCTATGAAATGCAACATAACACAAACAATTCACATAAGGGTTGGATGAACTCGTCACCAATTAGTCCAAGTTAACTCTGTGCCAGGCCTGTAGAATGGGGTCCTGGTCTTTCCTGTCAGAACATACATTACTTACCATTTTCCCAGGGCCTCCTCTGGCTCCTGGTCTTCAAGTCCCATAACCGTACTAGACCATAGGATGGGATCCTGGTCTTTCCTTACTCTGTGCCAGGCCTGTAGAATGGGGCCTGGTCTTTCTTACTCTGTGCCAGGCCTGTAGCATGGGGCCTGGTCTTCCTGTCATGGACTAACTGGGTCATCCGACATTCACCCACAACAACAACAATTTATGCAATGCGGCATATTCGTGAAAACTAATGCAATTATCCTATTGCATAATCATGATGCATGAAACATGATAAAGCATTTAATTTAAAAGATTAAGTTTTAGTTCCACTCACCTCTGGCTGACTCTGACAACACCGAAGCAGCTGAACTCACTGCTGGGGTCCTCGGTTCCTCAGGTCCGAACCTACACAGGTGGACTCAAATGAGGGACCAAACATGCTAGAACATAACTCTAAACTACTCCCCAAAAACCCCCTAAAACATCCTGAAAATATCACATAGAGGTATGCATGAAATGGCTGAACAGGGCACTTTCGGCGGCACCTTCGGCGGCCGAAAGTCCTGGACAGATCCGAAAGTCAGGCACTTTCGGCGGCACCTTCGGCAGCCGAAAGTCCCAGACAGAGACGAAAGTCTCTTTTCGGGGGCAACTTCGGCAGCCGAATGCTGCCTCCACAAAGGGGGTTCGGCGGCCGAAACTCCCTTCGGCGGCCGAACCTGGTTTCTGCCAGAAGGGCAGAAACTTGGTTCACATGAACCCCTTGCCTCCCAAAACCTCAAATCATGCATAAATCTCAACTAAAACATGCATACAAGTTCCTAGGGGTCTCAAGCAGTCATATACCCCAACTACAACACTTCAAACACACAAAATCCACACACATTGTTCAAAACATCAATATATACCCATAACTCAACATATACCCTAACATGCATTTCCACCCTTAGATCTTGCATAAAACTTATTTAGAACTCATAAGGAGCTTAAGATCGGCTCTTACCTCTTGAAGATCGAGAGGGAGACGACCTAAACTTGGAGATCCACGAAAATGAGCTCCTGAGTTCCCAAAGCTCCAAAACTTGTTTCAAAAGCTTAAATCTTCAAAACCAAGTGAAAACAAGTGAAAATCTTGAAAGATTTAGAGGAAGAACATCAAAAATGGGTGAGAGACGGCGGAGAGCTCACCTTGGCCGAAAATGGGAAAAAGCTCACCCGTTTTCGGCTAAGGGACCCTTTTATAGTGGCTGGCCAGACCACGTTCGGGGGCCGAATGTGCCTCCGCATGCATGCCATGTTCGGCGGCCGAACATGAGGTTCGGCAGCCGAACCTGGACTTCCCTCACTCATGCTTTCGGGGGCCTAACGTGCCTCCAAAACGCATGCATGTTCGGCGGCCGAACTTGACTTTCGGCGGCCGAACCTGGGTTTTCCTCCAAGGACTTTTCATGCAAAAATTCATTTAATTTCATACTTAAAATCATAAAACACATTAAAACATTTTTATAAACATGATTCTACCCTTCTAGAGGTCCCCGACATCCGAGATTCCACCGGACGGTAGGAATTCCGATACCGGAGTCTAGCCGGGTATTACATTCTCCCCCCCTTAAGAACATTCGTCCCCGAATGTTCCTCAACTAGTACATGCATAGAACCATCACAACACACACATAAAACACATAGAGACTAACCTTAAAAGAGATGAGGATATTGCCGGAGCATAGACTCCCGTGTCTCCCAAGTGCACTCTTCCAGATTGTGGTGGTTCCACAGGACTTTCACCATCGGGATTTCCTTGTTTCTCAGCTTCCTGATCTGGGTGTCTAGGATCCGTACTAGCTGCTCAACATAGGTGAGATCCTCTTGGATCTCCACATCAGGCTCACTAAGAACCTTGCCTGGATCTGACACGAATTTTCTCAACATAGAAACATGGAAAACCGGATGGATTCTCTCCATTGAAGCAGGTAAATCCAGCTTGTACGATACATTCCCAATCTTTTGCAAGACTTCAAAGGGTCCGATGTACCGCGGAGCCAGCTTACCCTTCTTCCCGAACCGAACCACTCCTTTCATTGGAGACACCTTGAGCAATACCAGATCCCCCTCCTGAAACTCTACTAGTCTTCTGCGGATGTCTGCATAACTCTTCTGTCTGCTTGCAGCTGTCTTGATTCTTTCTCTGATCATGGGCACCACCCTGCTGGTGATCTCTACTAGCTCGGGTCCTGCTAAGGACCTCTCTCCTACCTCTTCCCAGCAAACAGGTGATCTGCACTTCCTTCCATATAAAGCTTCATATGGAGCCATCCCGATGCTAGCATGATGGCTGTTATTGTAGGCAAACTCCACCAGAGGTAGATGCTGCCTCCAAGAACCGCCAAAGTCCAGCACACACATTCTGAGCATATCTTCTATGGTCTGGATGGTCCTCTCTGACTGTCCGTCCGTCTGTGGATGGAAGGCAGTACTGAAATCCAACCTGGTACCCATGGCATCCTGCAGACTCCGCCAAAACCTGGAGGTGAACTGGGGCCCTCTATCTGACACTATAGAAACAGGAACCCCATGCAGTCTGACTATCTCATCAACGTACACCTGCGCTAACTTGTCCACAGAATAGCCACTCCTGACAGGGATGAAGTGAGCAGATTTGGTGAGTCTGTCCACAATCACCCATATGGAGTCCAATCTGTTGGACGTCGCCGGTAACCCCACTACGAAGTCCATAGCTATATTCTCCCATTTCCACTCTGGAATAGGTAGCGGGTTAAGCATTCCAGCCGGCTTCTGATGTTCCAGCTTCACCCTCTGACAAACTTCGCAGGCTGACACAAACTGTGCCACTTCTTTCTTCATAGCTGGCCACCAGTAAACTTTCTTCATATCTTGATACATCTTGGTGGCTCCGGGGTGAATGTTGTATCTTGCATTATGAGCCTCTCTCATAATGTCTCCTTTTAGCCCTATGTCATCTGGTACACACAATCGACTCCCATAGCGGAGGATCCCCTTATTGTCGAATCTGAACTCACTGTCCTTGCCTGACTGAACCATCCTGGCAATCTTCACTAACTCTGGGTCCTCATGCTGTTTCTGAGCCACCTGCTCCAGAAACACGGGTGTCACTTTCATCTGAGCAACCAAGGCACCTGTACCAGACAACTCCAACTGTAGACCTTCCTCAATGAGCTTGTAAAACTCCTTCACCACTGGTCTCCTCTCTGCCGTGATGTGGGATAGACTGCCTAGTGACTTCCGGCTTAGGGCGTCTGCCACGACATTCGCCTTACCCGGATGATACTGAATCTTGCAATCATAGTCACTCAGCAACTCTACCCATCTCCTCTGTCTCAAATTCAAATCTCTTTGACTCAGGATGTACTGCAGGCTTTTGTGATCGGTGAAGATCTCACATTTTACCCCATAGAGGTAATGCCTCCACATCTTGAGTGCAAAGATTACTGCTGCCATCTCAAGGTCATGCGTGGGGTAATTCAACTCATGCTTCTTTAGCTGCCTAGAAGCATAAGCAATCACCCTCTCATTCTGCATAAGCACACAACCCAGTCCCACACGGGACGCATCACAAAAGACTGTAAAGTCCTCACCACTAGATGGCAGAGCTAAAACTGGTGCTGAAGTCAACCTCTTCTTAAGCTCTTCAAAACTCTCCTCGCACTGGTCGGTCCACAGAAACTTCTGATTCTTCCTGGTTAGTCTGGTTAGAGGAGCTGCTATCCTTGAGAAGTCCTGAACGAACCTACTGTAGTAACCTGCCAAACCCAAGAAACTCCTGATCTCTGTCACTGAAGTGGGTCGAGGCCAGTTAGCCACAGTCTCTGTCTTCTTGGGGTCTACCTCAATCCCATTCTCTGACACTACATGCCCCAAGAACGAAATGCTCCTCAACCAGAACTCACATTTGGAGAACTTGGCATACAAGCCATGTTCCCTCAAGGTCTGCAAAACCAACCGCAGATGATGGGCATGCTCCTCTGTATTCCTGGAATACACTAAGATATCATCTATGAAGACAATAACGAAGTGATACAGGTACTGGCTAAACACTCTGTTCATGAGATCCATGAATGCTGCAGGGGCGTTGGTTAACCCGAACGGCATCACAAGGAACTCAAAATGCCCATATCTGGTCCTGAAAGCTGTCTTTGGTACGTCCTCTTCCCTGATCCTCAACTGATGGTACCCCGATCTCAGATCTATTTTGGAGAAGTGACAAAGCGGTTGTCGAAGCCGGTCAAAATAATCAATTCATTTATCAACAATATAAATACTGTAGATAGTGGTGAAAGGATCGTATCCACAGGGAATTGATACTCGTTTACCTTCCTTGAATAGACCAAATTAAAGAGAGAAGAAAAGAAAAGAAAGTGCAAGTGCATGTAAAGTAAAAAATGGGGGTTTCAAGATTGATTTGATTAAGCTAAAGAAAAGAGCAATTAAAAGTAAACAGAAAGTAAATTGAGGGTAAAACAATGATGGTAAAAGCTCTAGTTGAAGATTTAGATTCACTTTAGTTGAAGGGATTGATCATTGACTCAAATGTTCCTTTGTTGATTCAATAAATTGGCTATGGAGATTGAAGAAGCTTCTCACATCCATAGTCTCTCTTTTAGATTAAATTAATTAGGGAAAGTCCACCAATCAATTACTAATTAACAATTGCCAAAGAACGTCTTTGAGCCTTAGGCCTTTTGCAAAAGTCAATCGCATAAAGTAATGGAGAGAACCAATTCTAGTCACCCACATGCATGGAGACAACACTAGATCATGCAATTTCCTTGGTTGTGCACCAAGTGTTCTTATGTTCAAACGATTCAAGCAAATACGGACTTAAAATCATTCAAAACAACAATATATCACTTTGCAACAAAAATCAATGGAGATCTTAAATAACAAAGCAATAATATCCTTAAGCATGAAATCACAAGAATATTGAATAACAAAAGGTAAAACAATGAATGTCCAAGTCTCTCAATCCACAATACAACTAAAGCTTCACTTGATCTTCAACTAGAATGAAAGGTTTCAGCCACTCATGGCTGAAACAAAAACCATAAAGAAAGGTAGAAGAAGAAAAGAAGAAGCCGAAGGTGGTGGAGGCGCGGCCTTGCTTGATCCGGATGGAGAAGGAGAAGATGAGTCTGAAAAGTGTCCAAATTCGTGGCTGCCAAAGAGAGTACCTTTTTATAGAGTTTTGATGCTGCCTAGGTCTTCCTTATTAGTGTAGAGGCTGCCCAAGTTGCTGCCCAAACTCAACTTGCTGCCCAAGTTGTTGCAGAAGAGGAAAGAATCGTAGTGCATGCACTTCAGAAGGCAGGTGCGCGCAGATGGCTTTCAGAATAGGAAAGGAGCGTACCTTGTGTCTGAAAAGGAAGGAAGAGCGATCCAAGGATGCCAATAGAGGAAGAAAAGTCGTGGCTTGCTCTGCAGGAGAGAGGCATGCGCGCGGATAGCACTGAAAGGGAAGAAGGCGCGCGGATCAGGCTTTGCAGAAGAGGTAGGCGCGCGGACAGCACTGTATAGGAAATATTTGCTGTCCAAACTTCCTATTTAGATGGATCCTCTATTGAATTATGAATCTGGACTGTATGAAGGCCAAGTGCATAGAGATCTCCTTCCTGAATAGGGAGTGGCGCGCAGATTGTGTTGCAAGAGGCAAGTGGTGCGCAGTCATTGAATGCAGAAGGGAAAGTGGATCTGCCAAGTCTTTCCTTTTTAGGTGGAGCCTTCGTTTGAATTTTAAACGTTGAACGCAGAAGAGGCAAGTGTGCCTTCATGAGATCTCGCTGCCTAAATTGGAAGATATGACTGCTGCAGTATGTGCACATCTTTGAATAAGGAAAGAAATATCTGCGATTTGAATTTTAAATAATCCTCTGACCGAGCTTTCCTTATTTGCTTTTGCCTCTGCACTTTCCTCATTTGAAGACTTTCCTTTTCTGAAAACTTGCCTTATTTGAAGACTTTCCTTTCTTGGCACACGTTCTAAACAAGGCAGGAAGGATTCTGCAGTTCGAATTTCGGACAGTTTGCTGGCTGCGCTCTTTGACTCTTTCCTTGTTTGGCACTTTCCATATATGAAACTTTCCTTATTTGGAACTTTCCATATATGAAAACTTTCCTTTTCTGGAACTTTCCATATTTGGCACTTTTTGGCAGTTTTAACCACATTTTCTCCAGAATGTCTTTTCACACCAAGTTTCTGTAGAACATGAACAAAACAACCAAATTAGGCAGAAACTGTGCAAATAAACATCATTAAGATCATGATAATATGGCCTAAAATGCGCTCTGTCAAATACCCCCACACCTAACCCTTTGCTTGTCCTCAAGCAAACAAACACAGTTGAACAAACTTTCTTCACTTAGATCCTTTATGTCTACTTAAGCTCTTACTCTAGACCCCTATTTTGAATCATTGCAATAAAGAATGTATGCATCAAGGTTACTTACCTCTTTCCTTGTTTCCCTTTACTTACCATGGTTAGGATTGGTTTTCCTCAAGAGAGAGATCATACATGCATTAGTTCTTGTTCATTCAAAGACTTAATCTAGCTTTCAGAGTGACTTGCCCTTACCTTGAAGTACTTAATTCAGCCTTTTTGCACTTTAAACTTGCTTGGAAAAGTCACCAACCTTTTGACGTGAAGGTACATATTGGTGATACCCACCCCCAGTTACTCAGTTGGTCACCTGTCCAAGTGGCTACTAGCTCTGTTCATAGTCTGTTGACCATTGGAACAGTTTTCACATTGTGCTTATGAAGTCTAGGCCTTTTCTGAATTTCTTTTCTCAATGATTTGGGCAAATCAACACCAATTGCTAACAAGTCACATTAAGTTCATTCACACAATTTCAATTTATTCTCATCAGTTGAGGGTCATCAGTATGTTTTTCACCATGGCAAGCTCAAGGATTCAATTCAAAAGCAATTCCCAAACATGAATACATCTTATTGCAATTGATTCAACCTAGGTTTAAAGAGTCATCACATCAATGGGGCCATGGAGAGAAAGTTCATTCAACATAGTTTGTCAGTTCGAGTAAAGCAAATCAAGAAGAAGATTGTGGATGTGTGTGTTATTGAAAGCAAGAAAAACGAAAAATTTTAAAAAAAACTGAAAGCAAAACGCAAACTGAAAGGAATAACTGAAAGCAAAAAAAACGCAAACTGAAAAACTGAAAGCAAAGACGCAAAAATCTAAAGCAAAAATTAAAATGCAAAAATTAAAATGCCGTACCCCCACACCTAAATCATACATTGTCCTCAATGTAATAGAAACATAAAAGATCAAAGAAACTGAGTACTTCCCTTTGGTGTGGTTGGCATGGTGCGATGAGCCTATTCAGAATGAGTGACGAACAGGTGTTCGTCTGGGAAGTCCTCCTTGACTGGACATGGCACAGAGCTAGAAGGGAATCGGCTGAGGTGGTCAGCCACCAGATTCTCTTTCCCTTTCTTATCTCGGATCTCAAGGTCAAACTCTTGCAACAACAAAATCCACCGAATGAGTCTCGGTTTGGATTCCTTTTTCTTGAGCAGATATCGCAAGGCAGCATGGTCAGAGTAGATGGTGACCTTAGTTCCCAAGAGATATGGTCTGAATTTCTCTAAGGCGAACACAACAGCTAGGAACTCTTTTTCTGTTGTTGAGTAGTTGCTTTGGGCGGCATCCAGTGTACGAGAGGCGTATTGGATCACATGGGGTGAGTTCCCCACACGTTGCCCCAAGACTGCTTCCACAGCATAATTGCTTGCATCACACATGATCTCAAAGGGCAAATTCCAGTCAGGAGCCTGAATGATTGGGGCAGTCACAAGCAGTTCTTTTATCAAGTCAAAGGCTTTCTTGCAATCTGCATCAAAGTCAAAAGTTACATCTTGTTGGAGCAACCTGCATAAAGGCAAAGTGATTTTAGAGAAATCTTTTATAAATCTCCTATAGAACCCTGCATGACCAAGGAAAGAGCGAATCTCTTTAACATTGGTGGGGTAGGGTAGATCTTTGATGGTGTCCACCTTTGCTTTGTCTACTTCAATGCCTTCAGCTGAGACAACATGGCCTAAAACCAAACCTTGGTTCACCATAAAGTGACATTTTTCATAGTTCAGAACAAGATTTGATTCAATGCATCTCTGTAGGATCTTTTCAAGATTAGTAAGGCATTCTTCAAAAGAGTTGCCATAAACTGTAAAATCATCCATAAATAACTCAATGATTTTCTCAACATAATCAGAAAATATGCTCATCATACATCGCTGAAAGGTGGCTGGAGCATTGCAAAGTCCAAAGGGCATTCTTCTGAAGGTGAAAGTGCCAAAAGGACAGGTGAATGTCGTCTTTTCTTGATCTTCTGGGGCCACTGGAATCTGGTAAAAACCTGAATAACCATCAAGACAACAGTAGTGGGACTTACCTGCGAGTCTCTCGAGCATCTGATCAATGAAAGGCAGAGGAAAGTGATCTTTCCTCGTGGCTGCATTTAGCTTTCTGTAATCCATACAAACTCTCCATCCATTCTGAACTCTAGTTGGAACGAGTTCTCCCTCAGCGTTTGGCACAATGGTGATCCCAGTTTTCTTAGGAACCACATGTACAGGACTTACCCATTTTCTATCAGAGATAGGGTAGATGATTCCTGCATCTAGGAGCTTGATTATCTCCTTCTTGACCACCTCCATCATGGGTGGATTCAGTCTTCTTTGTGCTTCTCTGACTGGCTTGCATTCCTCCTCGAGGTGTATTTTATGCATGCACGTGGTGGGTGAAATACCTTTGATGTCATCTATGGTCCAACCCATGGCTTGCTTGTGCTTTCTCAGTACCTTCAGCAGGCTTTCTTCTTCAAGTTGGCTCAATCGATTAGACACGATCACCGGGAGTGTCTTTCCTGCTCCCAAGAATGCATATTTCAAGTGACTCGGAAGAGGTTTCAGGTCTGACTCTGAAGTTCCTTGTTCTGTTGCCTGTTGTCCTGTCGAACTAGATTCTGCTTGTTGCACCTGGACCATTTGCGCTGGATCTGGAGGCAGATGGTGTTGCGGAAGTGGCTCAGGAGGCGCCGATTGAGGCATTGAGGAGTTCGGCGGCCTAAGGATGCCTTTCTGTGGAAGCTGAAAGGTCTTCTGCGATTGGTCCTGCAGTCCTTTTCTGGAGTGGTGCGATTTCCACCTGTTCTTCCTGCAGTGGTTTGCAGCTCAGCTCTTGAATGCTGCAGACGGTTTCTGTCAATTTTGGCTCTTCATTTTTCAGATCAGATTCCCTGCACAAGTCACGGTTTAGCACATCAGCATGATTCTCATTAAAAATCTGTTGACTCAAACAATCAATCATGTCTAAACCATAAACAGGGGAAAAATCATGGGGAAATTTCATTGCATCATAGACATTAAATTTGATTACTTCCCCTTCAAATTCCATGGTCAAGGTACCATCGTGCACATCTATTTTGGTTCTGGCAGTGCTCAAGAAAGGACGTCCAAGAAGGATGTCTGAAGATGTGTTGCAGCGGTCTTCCTTAGTGTCAATCACATAAAAGTCTGCTGGGAAGACAAGCTCATCTACTTGCACTAGAACATCTTCGAGCACACCTTTTGGGTATACCACGGATCTGTCAGCTAGTTGAATTACAACTCTAGTTTCCTTCAGTGCACCTGCATTCAGAGAATTGTAAATGGACAGGGGCATAACATTTATCGATGCACCTAGATCACACATAGCCTTTCTAATCCCAACATTTCCTATCTTACAAGAGATTGCAAACATGCCCTTGTCCTTACACTTGGCTGGAAGTTCTCTTTTAATGACAGTTGTCACAACTTCACCTACACTTACCTTTTCCCTCTCTGCCAGCTTCCTTCTGTTGGTACATAGTTCTTTCAAAAATTTCGCGTACCTGGGAATCTGCTTCACAGCATCTAGCAGAGGTATGTTGATCTGCACCTTCCTGAAGGTGTCAAGGATCTCCCTTTCCTCTTTTTCTTTCTGTGCTTTCTCAAATCTCTTCGGAAAAGGGGGAGGGATCTGAAAACGTACCTGGGGGTCATCCTTTTGCGCAGAAGGTGCTTCAGTTTGTGCAGGAGGATGGCTAGCTGGCCCAGGTGGATGTTGCGCAGGGGTGGTTTCAGCTGAAACCTCTGATTCTTGCGCAGGAATGGTTTCTGGCTCATCTGTCTTGGCATGTTGGAGCTCCTTCCCACTTCTCAGTGTTATAGCATTCACATTCTCTCTAGGATTGTCTTCTGTTTGAGAAGGTAACTTACCTTAAATGCCAGATCTGTTCATTGCGGAGGCCAATTCCCCGATCTGCAGTTGCAGCACTTGTATCGTCTTTGTCAACTCACCAATGGCATGGTCTGAATTTGCAGGTGCTGGTTGGACTTGATTCCTGGGGCTGATCTGATTGTTTGTCCTGGCGTAGCTGAAATTGGGGTGGTCTCTCCAACCTGGGTTATATGTGTTAGAATAAGGATCACGTCTCACCTGATTGTTGTATCCTCCAATTGCATTAACGTGCTGGTCCTCTTCTTGAAGTGTGGGACATTGATCAGTTGGGTGTCCCACATAGGCACATAAACCACATGGTCGAAGATGCTGAGGCTGTTGGACTTGATGAACTTGTTGAGCTTGGCTAAGGAGAAGCTTTTCCACAAGACAAGTTAGCTTTGAAACTTGAGAATCAGAATTACTTACCTCATGGATCCCTCTTTGCATCTGCTTTTCCTCCCCATATTGCCTAGATGAGGCTGCAAGAGTGGAGATCAGCTCCCTCATCTCTCCAGGTGTCTTGTCCTTGATGGATCCCCCACAGGCTACATCGATGTATCTCCTTTCTGATGACAACAATCCTCCGTAGAAAAATTGTATAAGGGACCTGTCTGTCATATCATGTTGTGGACAACCTGTACAAAGCCTTTCAAACCTTTCCCAATAGTCATATAAATCTTCAGCAGGTTTCTGTCTTATGCTAGTTATTTCTCTTATTATGCCAATTGATTTAGATGTTGGGAAGTATTTGTTCAAAAAAGTTTGAACCATTTCTTCCCAAGAATTTATAGATCCAGGTGGCAAATAGAATAACCAATCTCTAGCAAGGTCCTTAAGAGAGAAAGGAAAAGCTATTAATCTAACATGTTCTTCAGTAATTCCTTGAGGTCTCATGGATGAACAAATAATGGTGAATTCCTTCAAGTGCTTGTGTGGGTTTTCATTTTCTAATCCTCTAAATTTAGGGAGAATATGAATCAAACCTGTTTTGAGCTCAAAAGGAACGGTCAGAGGTGGATAATTGATGCACAGAGGTGCTTGATCACCTGTTGGGGCTGCCCATTCTCCCATGGTTCTTATTCTTGGCTCTGGGGCCCTTACGGCTGGATTTCCTTGAGGTATTTCCTCACGAACAGCATGTTCATCATCTACAGCAGGTGGTGCCACGTTTTCAGCCATTTCAGATGGTTCAGGATGCGTTGGAGTGGTTTCAGAAGGCTGATCTGCGATTTCAAGGTGTCTTTGCGCAGATCCGGATTGCGCAGTCCTCAAATGTGTACCTGTTTGCTTACCTAATCTCCTGATTGTGCGCTCAATTTCTGGATCGTAAGGTAGAATTTCCTCGCGTCCAGATCTGGTCATAAAAGAAAGAAAATAAACAAGTTAGACAATTCCCCGGCAACGGCGCCAATTTTGACAAAGCGGTTGTCGAAGCCGGTCAAAATAATCAATTCATTTATCAACAATATAAATACTGTAGATAGTGGTGAAAGGATCGTATCCACAGGGAATTGATACTCGTTTACCTTCCTTGAATAGACCAAATTAAAGAGAGCAGAAAAGAAAAGAAAGTGCAAGTGCATGTAAAGTAAAAAATGGGGGTTTCAAGATTGATTTGATTAAGCTAAAGAAAAGAGCAATTAAAAGTAAGCAGAAAGTAAATTGAGGGTAAAACAATGATGGTAAAAGCTCTAGTTGAAGATTTAGATTCACTTTAGTTGAAGGGATTGATCATTGACTCAAATGTTCCTTTGTTGATTCAATAAATTGGCTATGGAGATTGAAGAAGCTTCTCACATCCATAGTCTCTCTTTTAGATTAAATTAATTAGGGAAAGTCCACCAATCAATTACTAATTAACAATTGCCAAAGAACGTCTTTGAGCCTTAGGCCTTTTGCAAAAGTCAATCGCATAAAGTAATGGAGAGAACCAATTCTAGTCACCCACATGCATGGAGACAACACTAGATCATGCAATTTCCTTGGTTGTGCACCAAGTGTTCTTATGTTCAAACGATTCAAGCAAATACGGACTTAAAATCATTCAAAACAACAATATATCACTTTGCAACAAAAATCAATGGAGATCTTAAATAACAAAGCAATAATATCCTTAAGCATGAAATCACAAGAATATTGAATAACAAAAGGTAAAACAATGAATGTCCAAGTCTCTCAATCCACAATACAACTAAAGCTTCACTTGATCTTCAACTAGAATGAAAGGTTTCAGCCACTCATGGCTGAAACAAAAACCATAAAGAAAGGTAGAAGAAGAAAAGAAGAAGCCGAAGGTGGTGGAGGCGCGGCCTTGCTTGATCCGGATGGAGAAGGAGAAGATGAGTCTGAAAAGTGTCCAAATTCGTGGCTGCCAAAGAGAGTACCTTTTTATAGAGTTTTGATGCTGCCTAGGTCTTCCTTATTAGTGTAGAGGCTGCCCAAGTTGCTGCCCAAACTCAACTTGCTGCCCAAGTTGTTGCAGAAGAGGAAAGAATCGTAGTGCATGCACTTCAGAAGGCAGGTGCGCGCAGATGGCTTTCAGAATAGGAAAGGAGCGTACCTTGTGTCTGAAAAGGAAGGAAGAGCGATCCAAGGATGCCAATAGAGGAAGAAAAGTCGTGGCTTGCTCTGCAGGAGAGAGGCATGCGCGCGGATAGCACTGAAAGGGAAGGAGGCGCGCGGATCAGGCTTTGCAGAAGAGGTAGGCGCGCGGACAGCACTGTATAGGAAATATTTGCTGTCCAAACTTCCTATTTAGATGGATCCTCTATTGAATTATGAATCTGGACTGTATGAAGGCCAAGTGCATAGAGATCTCCTTCCTGAATAGGGAGTGGCGCGCAGATTGTGTTGCAAGAGGCAAGTGGTGCGCAGTCATTGAATGCAGAAGGGAAAGTGGATCTGCCAAGTCTTTCCTTTTTAGGTGGAGCCTTCGTTTGAATTTTAAACGTTGAACGCAGAAGAGGCAAGTGTGCCTTCATGAGATCTCGCTGCCTAAATTGGAAGATATGACTGCTGCAGTATGTGCACATCTTTGAATAAGGAAAGAAATATCTGCGATTTGAATTTTAAATAATCCTCTGACCGAGCTTTCCTTATTTGCTTTTGCCTCTGCACTTTCCTCATTTGAAGACTTTCCTTTTCTGAAAACTTGCCTTATTTGAAGACTTTCCTTTCTTGGCACACGTTCTAAACAAGGCAGGAAGGATTCTGCAGTTCGAATTTCGGACAGTTTGCTGGCTGCGCTCTTTGACTCTTTCCTTGTTTGGCACTTTCCATATATGAAACTTTCCTTATTTGGAACTTTCCATATATGAAAACTTTCCTTTTCTGGAACTTTCCATATTTGGCACTTTTTGGCAGTTTTAACCACATTTTCTCCAGAATGTCTTTTCACACCAAGTTTCTGTAGAACATGAACAAAACAACCAAATTAGGCAGAAACTGTGCAAATAAACATCATTAAGATCATGATAATATGGCCTAAAATGCGCTCTGTCAAGAAGCAACCCGCTCCTGCTAGCTGGTCGAATAGATCGTCGATCCTTGGCAATGGGTACTTGTTCTTGGTAGTGACTTTGTTCAACTGCCTGTAGTCGATACAAAGTCTAAGAGATCCATCCTTCTTTTTCACAAACAGCACTGGAGCACCCCAGGGTGAGGTACTCGGTCGGATGAAGCCCTTGTCTACCAGCTCCTGTAACTGCTCCTTCAACTCTTTCAATTCTGCTGGCGCCATCCTGTAGGGAGGGATAGAGATCGGTTGGGTTCCAGGCATCAGTTCTATCTTGAACTCTATCTCCCTAGCAGGTGGTAAACCTGGCAGTTCGTCTGGGAACACATCTAAGAACTCTCTAACCACTGGCACCGAGGCGGGCTCTCTGACCTGACTGCTAAGCTCTCTCACATGAGCCAAATACCCCTGACATCCCCTCCTGAGCAACCTACGAGCCTGAAGAGTTGATATCAGACCTCTAGGTGTACCCCTCCTGTCTCCTCTGAAGACAACCTCAGACCCATCCTGACCTCTGAACCTGACTACCTTGTCCCTGCAGTCCAAGGTAGCACCATGGGTAGATAACCAGTCCATCCCTAGAATTACGTCAAAGTCTGTCAAATCTAGAACCACTAGGTCGGCGGACAAGCATCTTCCCTCAACAAACACAGGACTACACTGGCAGACTGACTCTGCCACAGATGGATCACACTTGGGTCCACTGACCCAGAGAGGACACTCTAACCCAGAAGTCATTAGACCTAACCTCCCCACGGCTCTCGGAGCTATAAAAGAATGAGATGCACCAGGGTCCATCAATGCATACACATCCGAACATCCAATGACGAGATTACCTGCCACCACGATGTTGGATGCGTCTGCCTCCTGCTGTGTCATTGTGAAGATCCGTGCTGGGGCTGATGGACCTTCACCTCTGAAACCCGCTGAAGAAGAGGCTGCTCCTCTCCCTCTGCCTCTGCCACTGGCCTGAGTCATGGCTGGAGCTGCTGGCTGCGCTACACTGCCTGAAGCTGTCTGCTGGGACTGAGCCATCGAAACTGCTCTTGGACAATCTCGAGCCATATGCCCCTCCTGACCACATCTGAAACAGGCGTTCGTCCCAAACCGACATACTCCCCTGTGTGGCTTACCACACCTTGCACAAACTGCATTATCCGCACCAGAGCTGGAGCCACTCCCAAATCCCAGACTGGACTTGACTTTACTCCAGAACTTGTTCTTCTTACCCTTGGGTTTACCCCATCTCTTACTGCCTGAAGTTGCTGCACTCAAGGTAGAGGGATCTAACCTTCCCCCACCCGGAGTTTTAGAATCAGAAGCTTGTGCCACTGTCTGCTTAACTGTCCCCTGGATGATGGCACTAGCCTCCATTCTCCTAGCCATGTCTACTATGGCGTGAAAACTCTCTCTATCTGCTGACTGTACCAAGGAGGAATACCTGGGATGGAGCTTCATGATATACCTCCTTGACTTCTTCTGGTCTGTATTAAGGTCTTGCCCCGCAAATGGCAGCAACTCCATAAACCTGTCAGTATATTCGTCTACACTCATGTCCTCAGTTTGCCTCAACTGCTCGAACTCTATCATCTTCAATTCCCTTGAACTATCAGGGAAAGCCCATCCTGCAAACTCGTTTGCAAACTCTTCCCAAGTCATGCTGTCCACTTTCGGGTTCACATAATTCTTGAACCACTCCCGTGCCTTCTTGCACTTGAGCGTGAACCCGGCCATTTGAATGGCTCTACTGTCATCTGCCCCTATCTCATCTGTAATTGCCTTGACCCGCTCCAAGTACACGAACGGATCATCACCGGTTTCAAACTGGGGAGCACCCAGCTTCATATAGTCTGTCATCTTGACCTTGCTCCCACTGGCTGAGCTAGGTCTAGGTGGCTGAACAACTGGGGCTGCTGGTTCTGCAGGTGGTGGAGGTGGTGCAACATTTTCTGAGGTAGGGTTTGCTGGATTTGGATAGTAGGGTGGAGGTGAATACATTGGGTACTGAGAGTACGGTGGGTAGTATGGTGGGTATGGCATCTGTGTGGGATAAGGGGCGAAACTAGGGTAATCCGATGCATCTCCCATCGAATACCCGGGATGTTGTGAGAAGTGTGGGTAGTGAGGTGGCTGTACAAATCCCGAGGCCTGAGTGCCTCCTTGGGACTCTCCCATTCCTTCTTCTGACAGACTGACTCCCAAACTGCCATCCCTCCTCTGTTCTACGTCCATATCATCCCCCATATCCTCTGACGCTCCTCCCTGAACTGTCCCTCTGACTGATCTGCTCCTACCCAGATCCAGAGACCTTCTAGGGTCTCTTGCTACTCTGTCCCTGTTGGACCTGCTTGACATTGCCCTAGGCAATGTAGGAGGACGGGCGCTCATGCCCTCATCCTCAGGTGGCACTCCAGTCAATCTCGCTGATCGACGAGTTCCTCTCATCCTGTTTTCTGAAAAATAGTACACAGCACATAATCATAAGCATCATATGGTTCATGTGGGCACACATGAACCCGCATCACATACATCACATAGCATAGCATATCATTAATGCACATGCATAAAATCATGGCATTTCACATCATCATGCAAGACAGGACTCCACATCCTATCCTAGTGGACATGATCTTTCCTATTGTGCTTGACCTTCTATGACATCTATGAGCCCGACACTCTAGGTCCGACCATATGAACCTAGGGCTCTGATACCATTCTGTAACGACCCGAAAATCGGACCGCTACCGGCGCTAGGATCCAGATCGGCTTAAGGCCGCCGGGACCCGTAGCAAGCCTGACATAAAACCTGTAAACCTGTATAATCCCATACATGATCAACAACATGCATAAAAATTAAAACTTTTCTTTCCATATTCATCAACCAAACTCAACCGGTGCATAACATAAATATAACCTTGATCCCTCTGTGGGATCTCATCTGTACCCTCAATGGGTGACATACATCTGTTGAGTTGGTTTACATACACATCACCAAAATCTCTAAGATCATGTATAAAAAGGGATACAACAATCTATGGTCAAGCACACACTAACATCCATAAAACTCATTACATAACTATACTGTACTTTTACATTACAATTTGATCATGTCCATTGCTAGCTATTACATAAACAGAACTTCTTTACTCTATCCGGACTCCTGCTCTATACTGCACCTGCAAGCCTGGGGGTAAAGGGAGAGGGGTGAGCTAAAAGCCCAGTGAGTAGAGCTATTAAGACACATTAACACTATGCTCTATGAAATGCAACATAACACAAACAATTCACATAAGGGTTGGATGAACTCGTCACCAATTAGTCCAAGTTAACTCTGTGCCAGGCCTGTAGAATGGGGTCCTGGTCTTTCCTGTCAGAACATACATTACTTACCATTTTCCCAGGGCCTCCTCTGGCTCCTGGTCTTCAAGTCCCATAACCGTACTAGACCATAGGATGGGATCCTGGTCTTTCCTTACTCTGTGCCAGGCCTGTAGAATGGGGCCTGGTCTTTCTTACTCTGTGCCAGGCCTGTAGCATGGGGCCTGGTCTTCCTGTCATGGACTAACTGGGTCATCCGACATTCACCCACAACAACAACAATTTATGCAATGCGGCATATTCGTGAAAACTAATGCAATTATCCTATTGCATAATCATGATGCATGAAACATGATAAAGCATTTAATTTAAAAGATTAAGTTTTAGTTCCACTCACCTCTGGCTGACTTTGACAACACCGAAGTAGCTGAACTCACTGCTGGGGTCCTCAGTTCCTCGGGTCCGAACCTACACAGGTGGACTCAAATGAGGGACCAAACATGCTAGAACATAACTCTAAACTACTCCCCAAAAACCCCCTAAAACATCCTGAAAATATCACATAGAGGTATGCATGAAATGGCTGAACAGGGCACTTTCGGCGGCACCTTCGGCGGCCGAAAGTCCTGGACAGATCCGAAAGTCAGGCACTTTCGGCGGCACCTTCGACGGCCGAAAGTCCCAGACAGAGACGAAAGTCTCTTTTCGGGGGCAACTTCGGCAGCCGAATGCTGCCTCCACAAAGGGGGTTCGGCGGCCGAAACTCCCTTCGGCGGCCGAACCTGGTTTCTGCCAGAAGGGCAGAAACTTGGTTCACATGAACCCCTTGCCTCCCAAAACCTCAAATCATGCATAAATCTCAACTAAAACATGCATACAAGTTCCTAGGGGTCTCAAGCAGTCATATACCCCAACTACAACACTTCAAACACACAAAATCCACACACATTGTTCAAAACATCAATATATACCCATAACTCAACATATACCCTAACATGCATTTCCACCCTTAGATCTTGCATAAAACTTATTTAGAACTCATAAGGAGCTTAAGATCGGCTCTTACCTCTTGAAGATCGAGAGGGAGACGACCTAAACTTGGAGATCCACGAAAATGAGCTCCTGAGTTCCCAAAGCTCCAAAACTTGTTTCAAAAGCTTAAATCTTCAAAACCAAGTGAAAACAAGTGAAAATCTTGAAAGATTTAGAGGAAGAACATCAAAAATGGGTGAGAGACGGTGGAGAGCTCACCTTGGCCGAAAATGGGAAAAAGCTCGCCCGTTTTCGGCTAAGGGACCCTTTTATAGTGGCTGGCCAGACCACGTTCGGGGGCCGAATGTGCCTCCGCATGCATGCCATGTTCGGCGGCCGAACATGAGGTTCGGCGGCCGAACCTGGACTTCCCTCACTCATGCTTTCGGGGGCCTAACGTGCCTCCAAAACGCATGCATGTTCGGCGGCCGAACTTGACTTTCGGCGGCCGAACCTGGGTTTTCCTCCAAGGACTTTTCATGCAAAAATTCATTTAATTTCATACTTAAAATCATAAAACACATTAAAACATTTTTATAAACATGATTCTACCCTTCTAGAGGTCCCCGACATCCGAGATTCCACCGGACGGTAGGAATTCCGATACCGGAGTCTAGCCGGGTATTACAGAGATATTAGAGTTTTGAATGAGATTTAAGAAATTATAAAATATCATTTGTATTATAATAAAATTTTCAAAATATTTGATAATTTGGCATGTTGTATTGAGAATTAAAGTTTTGGAAACAACTAGAAATTATATTTAATCATTAAACCAAATATGCCCTTATTCGCCTATAAAAGTGCTACATATAGTATTAGTCCTTCAATTCTATTCTTAATATAATTTAACTCAATTAATCCCATTATTATAGTCTTATTTAATTTTGTAGAAAAAATATATATTTTTAGTTTATTTTTCCACTTCAATACAGAGAATATTTCTTTTTTATATATCTAAAAGACATATGAATAAACATTGTTTATTTATATCTCAATATACACTTATATCTCTATACTAATTGAGATTAACTTATTGAATGCCTTCACTAAAATTGCAATCTATTCAGCACTTAAACTTATGAAAATGATAATAATTAAACACAAATTAGTCATATTATTGATCGTTTATAAAAAAAAAAAAAGTAAAAATTGATCATACATTTTGTTGGTTGTGCACTAATTCTTGCTAACAGTATTATAAATTTTTATAAGTTGATAAAGTTAGAAGAATATATTATTATTATTTTAATGAAAATTTATAGTCCAATTAGCTAATTTTCAAGTATAGTTAATAATAAGTGAAACTATTTCTGACTTCTTTTTATAAATAATCCATTATATGGTTAATTTATATTTAATTTTTACAGTTTTTGTAAGATTAAGGATTCAATAGATTACAATTATATTTCAAGTATTTAAAGTATTTAACGGGCAAATATGAAACGGATATAAGTTCAATTAAGTCTTATACTTTTACTCGAGAACCAAATAAGTAAAATTTAAAATTTTAGGTCAATTGAGCCTCTGTACTATTATTCAAGGATCACATAAGCCATCATTTAATATAATATTATTTTTTAATAACAAAATATTTTTTTAATAATAATATTTTTTATACGATAAAACTTCATTTTTTTTAATTTTAAAACTTATTTATTATGTTTTAATATTTTTTAAATTTTATGGTAATTAAAAAAAGTAAGTTTAATATTTTTTAAATTATAAAAAAAATATTTTATTATTAAAACATAATATTATATTATATTGTTAGGACTTATTTGGCCCGCAACAAAAATACAAGGACTTAATTGGTCTTAAATTTTGAATTGCGCTTATTTGGTCTTGAGGAAAAGTATATGTAATACCCGGCTAGATTCAAGCATCGGAATTCCTACCGTGCGATGGATTCTCGAATGTCGGAGCTTTCTAGAAGGGTAAAACAAAGGTTTTCAAAATGTTTTTACATGTTTTGATGATTTTAAATGGAAAGAAATTGAGTTTTGAAGAGAAAAGACCAAGGAGGCTTTTGCCAGGTTCGGCCGCCGAAAGTGAAGTTCGGCCGCCGAACGTTGCATGGTTTTGCTGCCTCCGAACCCCATGTTCGGCTTCCGAAAGTGGGGAAGGTTTGCATGCAGCTTTGGCCGCCGAAGAAGAGGCGGTTGGCCACCTATAAAAGCCCCTTTGACCAGAAATGGAGGGTGTTTGAGCTCTATTTTGGGTCAAAGGTAGGTTTAGTTCTCCTTGGGATGTTTTCATGCTTTCTCTTCAAATCTTTCAAGGTTTTCATAAGCTTTATCCTTGTTTTGAAGAGTTTTGAGGTTTGAGCAAAGTTTTAGAGCTTGGAGACTTTTGGAGCTTGGATCCTCCATATCTTCAAGTTGGGGTCACACCAACTCTCGTTCTTCAAGAGGTAAGTGTAGATCCTCATCTTTTATGGTGTTTTAAGTAAGTTTTATGAAGGGTTATGGGGGTTTTGATGCATGAGTTGCATGGTTGTGCATGTGAGGGTTTATGGACCCTTTGAGCCTATGTATGCTTTATGTTGTTGTTTGTTGGGGTTTTAAGTTAGTTTTGGACCCCTTTGTGCATGTACTTGAGTATATGCTTGTTTTTGAGTTATTGGAGGCATGTTTTGGGTGTATGAGAGAGTTAGGAGGCTTGTATGCATGAGAGGCTGAGTTCTGGATGAACTCAGATTCGGCCGCCGAAGGTATGTTCGGCCGCCGAACCTCTTGAGGAGGTGGTTTCGGCTGCCTAAACCCACCCTCGAAAGTTTGGACTTTCGGCTTTGGAGGGAGGGTTTAGCCACCGAAAGTGCCACCGAAGGTTGAGACTTTCGTCTTTGGAAGAGACTTTCGGCCGCCGCAGGTGCCGCCGAAAGTAGCTGAGTTTCGGCTCTGGAGAGGACTTTCAGCCGCCGAACCTGCCACCGATAGTGCCCTGTCCAGCCTTCCTTTGCATGATTTTTAAGATTGTTCTAGGATGTTTTAGGGGGTTTTTGGAGAGTTGTTTAGAGTGTGTTTGGCACCTCATCCGAGTCCACCTGTGTAGGATCGGACCCGAGGGACCGAGGAGGCCATCAGTGTTAGCTGTTGCAGAGTCAGTCCAATGTAACGACCCCAAAATGGACCGTCACCGGCGCTAGGATTCAGGTCGGCTTAAGGCCACCAGAACTCGTAGCAAGCCTGCTATACTCTCTGTGTACCTGTAAAATCTCATACATGATCATATATTTTCTGTGAAAATAAAAACTTTCTTTCTCTGAACCATGGCTCAACCTGTGCATGCACAATCTATGTACTCTGTACTCTGTACCCCTAACTAGAGCTTGCCCTAGATGGGTTAACTCATACCTGTTAAGCCTGGTTTATCACATACTCTATAAAACAGTTACATAAACAGATCATGTATATAAAAGATTTACAATACGACTATATCAAGCACAATTCTAATTTTAAACAACTTTTACATCTCTTTATATTATTACATGTCCACACTATACTATTACGAAACTCTTTACTCTTTCTGTACTCTGCTGGACTTTCCCTGTACACTGGATCTGCAAAAATGGGATTAAGGGAGTGGGATGAGCTCTATAGCCTAGTGAGTAGAACAGTAAAATAGGTCATTAAAACATGATCTTATGAAATGCATCATATCACAGACAAGCCACATCAATCTAGGTGAACATGTCACCAAATAGTCCCAGTATACTATCCGTGCCAAGGCGTAGAATGGGCACCTGGTCTTCCTGCTATGTATATCTATATGTGTATATAACACCTGTACTTACCATGTAATACCCGGCTAGACTCCGGTATCGGAATTCCTACCGTCCGGTGGAATCTCGAATGTCGGAGACCTCTAGAAGGGTAGAATCATGTTTTATAAAAATGTTTTAACATGTTTTATGATTTTAGCATGAAAGAAAATGAGTTTTTGCATGAAAATAGCATTGGAGGAAAACCCAGGTTTGGCTGCCGAAAGTCAAGTTCGGCCGCCGAACATGTAACGACCCCAAAAAGGACCGTCACCGGCGCTAGGATTCAGGTCGGCTTAAGGCCGCCAGAACCCGTAGCAAGCCTGCTATACTCTCTGTGTACCTGTAAATCTCATACATGATCATACATTTTCTGTGAAAATAAAACTCTTTTCTGAACCAAGGCTTAACCTGTGCATGCACTATCTCTGTACTCTGTACTCATGTACTCTGTACTCTGTATCCCTGACTAGAGCTTGCTCTAGATGGGTTAACTCATACTTGTTAAGCCTGGTTTTCACATACAGGAAAACATATATACATATACAGATCATGTACAACACATACATCACTAGGTCAAGCAACAACTATTACATCTCGTTAATATTACATGTCCATTCTAAGCTATTACAGATCTCTTTACTTTTCTTGTACTCTGCTGGACTGTCCCTGTACACTGTACACTGAATACTGAACCTGCAAAACTGGGGTTAAGGGAGTGGGATGAGCTCTATAGCCCAGTGAGTAGAACAGTAAAACATCTCAGTAAAATATGATCTCATGGAATGCACCATATCACAGACAAGCCACATCAAGAGTAAACCTGTCACCACATAGTCCCAGTAACTCTGTGCCAGGGCGTAGAATCGAGCACCTGGTCTTCCTGTCATATATGTATATGTGTATATAACACCTGTGAACTTACCATTGCCAGGGCGTAGTCAAAGGCTCCTGGACTTTGCTATATACCTGCCAGGGCGTAGTCAAAGGCTCCTGGTCTTTGCTATACGTGCCAGGGCGTAGTCAAAGGCTCCTGGTCTTCCTGTCTGTGACTATTGGATCATTCAGCATTTACTCACATCATCAAATAACAATGCAATGCAACATATTCGTGAATACTAATGCACTCAACCTATGGCATAAACATGATGCATGAGATATGCTAAAAGCAGTTTGTGATTCAATTAAAAGTCATAAGTTTAGTTCCACTCACCTCTGGCTATCTGGACTGACTGACTCTGCAGGCTCACCTCTGGAGCAGTACTCACTGCTGCTCTCTCTGGTTCCTCTGGTCTGTACCTATACAGATGGACTCAAATGAGGGACCAAACTAACTTATCAATACCTCTATTAAACTTCCCAAGAATCCCCTGAAACTCACTTAACTAATCATGCAAAGCATGCAAAAGAAAAGCTGGACAGAACACTTTCGGCGGCAGGTTCGGCGGCCGAATGTCCTCTCCAGAGACGAAACTCAAGCACCTTCGGCGGCACCTTCGGCGGCCGAATCCCCCAAACAGAGCCGAACATGCAAAAACACTCGGGAGCAAGCTGTGGCAGCCTAAGCTACCATGCAAGAGGTTCGGCGGCCGAATGAACTTTCGGCTGCCGAACCTGAGTTCATCCAGAACTCAGTTTCAACGGCAAACCATCTCCTTCTTTCCTTCAACTTCTCAACCCATGCAAACTTCACCTCTTCAACATACATATACTCATGTATATGCTCACAGGGGTCCAAGACTAGCTAATAACCCCAAACAACAAAACAAACATAACATATACACATGTATACATGCATAACTCAACAAAACTATCATTAAGAACCTAAACATGCATCTCCTTCCACAAATCCCCCTAAAACCTTTAGAAAACATATTCAAGAACATCACTTACCTCTTGTAGTAAGAAGCTACACACTCTGAACAAGGGAAAACGGATCACCTCCTCTCCCACTCTCAAACTCTCTCAAACTCACTTTTTGCTTCAAACCCTTCAAAACTTGGTGAATGAGCAAACTCCTGCATGAGCTGCTCAAACTCAGCAAAGAAACCAAGGGAGACGTGGCCAAACTTCTGGCAACAAAGGGGACATAACACCTGTCCAAAATGCTGACTAAGGATGTCCAAAAGCTGGCTGGCCAACTCAATGTCGGCTGCCCAATCGCATGCAACACCATGCAACATTCGGGGGCCGAACTTCCCTTCGGAAGCCAAACACTTTCGGCGGCCGAACTTACTTTCGGCGGCCGAACTTGGCTCAACTGCCTTAGGTCATTTCAACTCAAAACTCACTTCCCTTAACCTTCAAACATTTAAACACATCATAACAGCTAGTAAAACATAAATCCTACCCTTTTTAGAATTCCGACACCCCGGATTCCACCAGACAACAGGAATTCCGGTGCCGGATTCTAGCCGGGTATTACATTCTCCCCTCCTTAAGAACATTCGTCCTCGGATGTTCCTAAAACACAAAACAAAACACAAGGAGGAAACTAACCTCAAAACAAATAGGGATACTGCTGGAGCATCGACTCTCGCGTCTCCCAGGTGCACTCTTCTAGATTATGGTGGTTCCATAAAACTTTCACCATCGGAATCTCCTTGTTCCTTAGCTGTCTGATCTGCGTGTCAAGAATCCGCACTGGCTGCTCTATATAGGTGAGATCTGTATGAATCTCCACTTCAGGCTCACTCAGAACCTGATTCGGATCTGACACAAACTGTCGGAGCATAGAAACATGAAATACCGGGTGAATTCTCTCCATAGAAGCAGGTAAATCCAGCTTATACGACACATTTCCGATCCTCTGCAACACCTCAAAGGGTCCAATGTACCGTGGAGCTAATTTACCTTTCTTCCCAAAACGAACCACTCCTTTCATTGGAGACACTTTCAGCAATACCCAATTACCCTCCTGGAACTCTAACTGTTTTCTGCGAACGTCTGCATAACTTTTCTGTCTACTCTGAGCTGTTCTGATTCTCTCTCTGATCATGGGCACCATTCTACTGGTAATGTCTACTAACTCTGGCCCTGCAAGAGCCTTCTCTCCTACCTCTTCCCAGCAAACAGGTGATCTGCACTTCCTCCCATATAATGCTTCATAAGGAGCCATCCCAATGCTAGCATGATGACTGTTATTGTAGGCAAACTCCACCAAAGGTAGATGCTGCCTCCAAGAACCGCCAAAGTCTAACACACATAGTCGAAGCATATCCTCTATGGTCTGGATGGTCCTTTCTGACTGTCCATCAGTCTGTGGGTGGAAAGCAGTACTAAATTCTAATCTCGTGCCCATCGCACTTTGCAGACTCCGCCAAAAGCGAGAAGTAAACTGAGGTCCTCTGTCTGACACTATAGACACTGGAACTCCATGTAATCTCACTATCTCATCCAGATAGACCTGTGCCAACTTATCCACAGAATAGTTACTCCGTACTGGAAGAAAATGAGCAGATTTCGTGAGTCTGTCCACAATCACCCATATCGAGTCTATCCTGTTGGACACTACTGGTAAACCCACTACAAAATCCATGGCTATGTTCTCCCATTTCCACTCTGGAATCGGTAATGGGTTAAGCATTCCTGCTGGTTTCTGATGCTCTAATTTCACCCTCTGACAAACCTCACAGGCTGTCACGAACTGCGCCACTTCTTTCTTCATGGCTGGCCACCAATAGACCCTTTTCAGATCCTGATACATCTTGGTGGTTCCTGGGTGAACACTATACCTCGCATTATGAGCTTCCCTCATAATGTCTTCCTTCACACTGCCCCTATCTGGTACACAAAGTCGACTCCCATAGCGAAGGATCCCTTTACTGTCAAATCTGAACTCTGCACTATTGCCTGACTGAACAGTCCTGGCAATTTTCATCAACTCAGGGTCCTCATGCTGTCTCTGAGCTATCTGCTCTAGAAACACAGGTGTCACTCTCATCTGTGCTATCAATGCACCTGTACCAGACAACTCTAACTGTAATCCCTCGTCAAAGAGCTTATAAAGCTCCATCACAACTGGTCTCCGCTCTGCTGCTATATGGGATAAACTGCCTAGTGATTTCCGGCTTAGGGCGTCTGCGACAACATTCGCCTTACCCGGATGATACTGGATTTTACAATCATAATCACTGAGCAATTCGACCCATCTTCTCTGCCGCAAATTCAGCTCTCTCTGACTTAAGATGTACTGTAAACTCTTGTGATCAGTGAAGATCTCGCATTTAACCCCGTAAAGGTAATGCCGCCACATCTTAAGTGCAAAGATAACTGCTGCCATCTCTAGGTCATGGGTAGGGTAATTCAACTCGTGCTTCTTCAACTGTCTAGAAGCATAAGCTATTACTCTATCACTCTGCATCAATACACAACCCAATCCCACTCGAGATGCATCACAGAACACTGTGAAGTCCTCATTACTCACAGGCAGAGCTAACACTGGTGCTGTGGTCAATCTCCTCTTGAGCTCCTCAAAGCTCTCTTCACACTGGTCTGACCAGATAAACTTCTGGTTCTTCTGAGTCAATTTGGTCATAGGAGCTGCTATCTTTGAGAAGTTCTGAACGAACCTCCTGTAGTAACCTGCCAGTCCCAGAAAGCTTTTAATCTCAGTCACTGTCGTGGGTCTGGGCCAGTTAGCTACAGCCTCTATCTTCTTGGGGTCTACCTCAATACCCTCTGCTGATACCACATGTCCCAAGAAGGCAATGCTCCGTAACCAAAACTCGCACTTCGAGAACTTGGCATATAAACCATGCTCTCTCAGTGTCTGCAAAACAATCCTCAGATGCTGGGCATGCTCCTCTGCATCTCTGGAATACACTAAGATATCATCGATAAACACAATGACAAAGTGATCCAGAAACTCACTGAATACCCTGTTCATGAGGTCCATAAATGCTGCAGGGGCGTTAGTCAACCCGAACGGCATCACTAAGAACTCATAATGCCCATATCTGGTCCGGAAAGCTGTCTTAGGCACATCTGCCTCTCTAACTCTCAACTGATGATACCCAGATCTCAGATCTATTTTCGAGAAACAACCTGCTCCAGCTAGCTGGTCAAATAGATCATCAATCCGTGGTAAAGGATACCTATTCTTGATAGTGACCTTGTTCAACTGTCTGTAGTCGATACAAAGTCTGAGGGATCCATCCTTCTTTCTGACAAAGAGCACTGGAGCACCCCAAGGTGAGGTACTAGGGCGGATGAAACCCTTATCTACCAAGTCCTGCAACTGTTCTTTCAACTCTGTTAACTCAGCTGGCGCCATCCTGTAGGGAGGAATAGAGATAGGTCTAGTACCTGGCAGTAATTCAATTTCAAACCCTATCTCCCTATCAGGTGGTAGTCCTGGCAAATCGTCTGGGAACACATCGAGAAACTCTCGGACTACTGGTACTGTGGCTGGTTCCCTCACCTGACTGTCTAGCTCTCTCACATGAGCTAGAAACCCCTGACAACCCCTCCTAAGCAAACGACGAGCCTGAAGGGCTGAAATCATACCTCTGGGTGTACCTCTCCTGTCTCCTCTGAAGACACACTCTGACCCATCCTGGTCTCTGAGACTCACTAGCTTCTCTCGACAGTCCAACGTAGCACTATATGTAGATAACCAATCCATCCCTAGAATGACATCAAAATCTGTCAAATCTAGAACCACAAGGTCAGCTGGAAGGCATCTACCCTCGATAAACACTGGACTGAAACGACAGACTGACACTGCCACTGATGGGTCACATCTAGGTCCACTGACCCAGAGAGGATACTCTAACTCAGAACTGATCAAACCCAACCTCTCTATGGCTCTCGAAGCAATAAAGGAATGAGAAGCACCGGGGTCCATCAAAGCATACACATCTGAACACCCAATGATGAGATTACCTGACACCACTGTGTTCGACGTGTTAGCCTCCTCCTGTGTCACTGTGAAAATCCGTGCTGGGGCTACCGGATTTCCACCTCGGGAACCTGCTGCTGAAGTAGAGGCTACCCCTCTCCCTCTACCTCTGCCACTACTCTGAGGCATGACTGGAGCTGCTGGCCGTACAACTGGCTGTACCACACTGCCTGAACTCATCTGCTGGGATGGTACAAAAGTCATCTGCGGACAATCCCGAGCAATATGCCCTTCCTGTCCACATCGAAAACAAGCTGTAGATCCCAACCGACAAACTCCTCCATGTGGTTTTCCGCATCGTCTGCAGACTGGAGCTGTGCCAGAGCTTGAGCCACTACCTATTCCCAGACCTGACTTGACTTTATTCCAGAACCCTTTCCTTGTTCCTCTCGCTCTATCCCATCTCTTACTGCCTGTAGAACCTGAACTGGGGGCCTTAGAACCCGAAGCTTGTGCCTTTGACTGTTTCTGAATATTGGCACTAGCTTCCATTTTCCTGGCTGCATCCACTATCGAGTGAAAACTCTCCTTCTCAGCTGGAAGGATCAAAGAAGAATACCTGGGATGAAGTCTCATGGTATATCTCCTTGCTTTCTTCTGATCAGTATCATAGGCTTGACCCACGTACTGAAGCAGATCCAGGAACTTATCTGTGAATTCATCAACACTCATCTCGTCTGTCTGTCTTAACTGTTCAAATTCAATTACTTTCATCTCCCTCGAACTGTCAGGAAAAGCCCACCCTGCAAACTCATTGGCGAACTCTCCCCATGACATGCTGTCCATTCTAGGCTCCACATAATTCTTAAACCATTCTCTGGCTTTCTTGCATTTTATTGTGAAACCTGCCATCTCAATGGCTCTCCTATCATCTGCTCCCAACTCACTGGTTATCATCCTAACTGCTCTGAGGTAATCAAATGGATCATCTCCCGTGTTGTATTTAGGAGCATCCAATTTCAAATACTCCGTCATTTGGACTTTACCTCCAGATGAGCTAGGTTCATGTCTGTCAACAACAGGGGCTACTGGTTCTGGTGGTGGTACTAGGTCATTTGGTTCATTTGGCTCTAGGTGTGCTGCACTTGGATGTATAGGGGAAGAGGGATACATAGGATATGGTGGATATGATGGGTAATAATGAGGATATGGCATATATGGCATATATGTAGGATATGGGTCAAATCGAGAGTACTCCGACATCCCCTCCATCGGATACTCTGGCTCCTGAAACAAGGATGGATAGCCAAAATCTGAGGCCTGAGCACCTCCCTGCGACTCTCCCATACCTTCCTCAAAACTGCCTATACCCATGCTATCATCTCTAGACTGATCAATCTCCATAGCTTCCCTCCTCTCCTCTGATCTACCTCCCCTAACTGTTCCTCTTCTGCTCTCGTCGACAGACCTTCTAGGGTCTATTGACGTACCTTCCCTGCTAGATCTCTGAGACCTTGCCCTTGGCAATGCAGGAGGACGAGCAGCTGGTCTCTCATTCTCTGGTGGGACTCCAGTCAATCGAGCTGATCGACGAGTTCCTCGCATCTTTACTCTGGAAACACAACATATAACATACCACTTAGCACATAAACATCACATATCAGCATACACATACAATACTCATGGCATATCATAGCAGATAGGACTCAAGACCCTATCCTAGTGGACATGATTTCCTATTGTGCTTGACCACTTCTAACCTGTCTGAGCCCAACACTGTCTCTATAGGTCCGATCATGTGAACCTAGGGCTCTGATACCAATCTGTAACGACCCCAAAAAGGACCGTCACCGGCGCTAGGATTCAGGTCGGCTTAAGGCCGCCAGAACCCGTAGCAAGCCTGCTATACTCTCTGTGTACCTGTAAATCTCATACATGATCATACATTTTCTGTGAAAATAAAACTCTTTTCTGAACCAAGGCTTAACCTGTGCATGCACTATCTCTGTACTCTGTACTCATGTACTCTGTACTCTGTATCCCTGACTAGAGCTTGCTCTAGATGGGTTAACTCATACCTGTTAAGCCTGGTTTTCACATACAGGAAAACATATATACATATACAGATCATGTACAACACATACATCACTAGGTCAAGCAACAACTATTACATCTCTTTAATATTACATGTCCACTCTAAGCTGTTACAGATCTCTTTACTCTTCCTGTACTCTGCTGGACTGTCCCTGTACACTGTACACTGAATACTGAACCTGCAAAACTGGGGTTAAGGGAGTGGGATGAGCTCTATAGCCCAGTGAGTAGAACAGTAAAACATCTCAGTAAAATATGATCTCATGGAATGCACCATATCACAGACAAGCCACATCAAGAGTAAACCTGTCACCACATAGTCCCAGTAACTCTGTGCCAGGGCGTAGAATCGAGCACCTGGTCTTCCTGTCATATATGTATATGTGTATATAACACCTGTGAACTTACCATTGCCAGGGCGTAGTCAAAGGCTCCTGGACTTTGCTATATACCTGCCAGGGCGTAGTCAAAGGCTCCTGGTCTTTGCTATACGTGCCAGGGCGTAGTCAAAGGCTCCTGGTCTTCCTGTCTGTGACTATTGGATCATTCAGCATTTACTCACATCATCAAATAACAATGCAATGCAACATATTCGTGTATACTAATGCAATCACCCTATGGCATAAACATGATGCATGAGATATGCTAAAAGCAGTTTGTGGTTCAATTAAAAGTCATAAGTTTAGTTCCACTCACCTCTGGCTAACTGGACTGACTGACTCTGCAGGTTCTGAATCTCTGGAGCAGTACTCACTGCTGCTCTCTCTGGTTCCTCTGGTCTGTACCTATACAGATGGACTCAAATGAGGGACCAAACTAACTTATCAATACCTCTATTAAACTCCCCAAGAATCCCCCTGAAACTCACTTAACTATCCATGCAAAGCATGCAAAAGAAAGCTGGACAGAACACTTTCGGCGGCAGGTTCGGCGGCCGAATGTCCTCTCCAGAGACGAAACTCAAGCACCTTCGGCGGCACCTTCGGCGGCCGAATCCCCCAAACAGAGCCGAACATGCAAAAACACTCGGGGGCAAGCTGTGGCAGCCTAAGCCACCATGCAAGAGGTTCGGCGGCCGAATGAACTTTCGGCTGCCGAACCTGAGTTCATCCCGAACTCAGTTTCAACGGCAAACCATCTCCTTCTTTCCTTCAACTTCTCAAACCATGCAAACTTCACCTCCTCAACATACATATACTCATGTATATGATCATAGGGGTCCAAAACTAGCTAATAACCCCAAACAACAAAACAAACATATCACATAAACATATAGCCATGCATAATTCTTTAAAACTACCATTAATACCCTAAGCATGCATCTCCTTCCTTTATCCCCATAAACTCAGAAACATATACACATGTTCAAGTGCATCACTTACCTCTTGTAGTAAGAAGCTAAACACTCTGAACAAGGGAAAACGGATCACCTCTTCTCACACTCTCAAACTCTCTCAAACTCACTTTTTGCTTCCAACCCTTCACAACTTGGTGAATGAGCAAACTCCTGCATGAGTTGCTCAAACTCAGCAAAGAAACCAAGGGAGACGTGGCCAACTTTCTGGCAACAAAGGGGACATAACACCTGTCCACAATGCTGACTAAAGATGTCCAAACGCTGGCTGGCCAACTCAATGTCGGCTGCCCAATCGCATGCAACACCATGCAACATTCGGGGGCCGAACTTCCCTTCGGAAGCCAAACACTTTCGGCGGCCGAACTTACTTTCGGCGGCCGAACTTGGCTCAACTGCCTTAGGTCATTGCAACTCAAAACTCATTTCCCTTAACCTTCAAACATTTAAACACATCATAACACCTAGTAAAACATAAATCCTACCCTTTTTAGAATTCCGACACCCCGGATTCCACCAGACAACAGGAATTCCGGTGCCGGATTCTAGCCGGGTATTACAGTCTTCCTTCAAACTGCAATCATCTGGTACACAAAGTCGACTCCCATAATGAAGGATCCCTTTACTATCAAATCTGAACTCTGCACTGTTGCCTGACTGAATAGTCCTGGCAATTTTCATTAACTCTGGGTCCTCATGTTGTTTATGAGCTATCTGCTCCAGAAACACGGGTGTCACTCTCATCTGTGCTATCAACGCATCTGTATCAGATAACTCTAACTGTAACCCTTCCTCGATGAGCTTATAAAGCTCCATCACAACTGGTCTCCGCTCTGCTGCTATATGGGATAAACTGCCAAGTGATTTTCGGCTTAGGGCGTCTGCCACAATATTCGCCTTACCCGGATGATACTGGATCTTACAATCATAGTCACTGAGCAATTCTACCCATCTTCTCTGTCTCAAATTCAGTTCTCTCTAACTAAGGATGTACTGTAAACTCTTGTGATCAGTAAAAATCTCGTATTTAACCCCGTAAAGGTAATGTCTCCACATCTTGAGTGCAAAGATAACTGCTGCCATCTCAAGGTCATGGGTGGGGTAATTCAACTCATGCTTTTTCAACTGCCTCAAAGCATAAGCAGTCACCCTGTCATTCTGCATCAGAACACAACCCAATCCCACTCGAGATGCATCACAGAACACTGTGAAATCCTCGTTACTAACAGGCAGAGCTAACACTGGTGCTGATGTCAATCTCCTCTTGAGCTCCTCAAAACTCTATTCACATCTGTCCGACCAAACAAACTTCTGGTTCTTCTGAGTCAATTTGGTCATAGGAGCAACTATCTTCGAGAAGTCCTGAACGAACCTCCTGTAGTAACCTGCCAGTCCCAAAAAGCTTTTAATCTCTATCACTGTAGTGGGTCTGGGCCAGTTAGTTACAGCCTCTATCTTCTTGGGGTCTACCTCAATCCCTTCTGCTGATACTACATGTCCCAAGAAGGAAATGCTCCTTAACCAAAACTCACACTTCGAGAACTTGGCATATAATCCATGCTCTCTCAGTGTCTGCAGAACTGTCCTCAGATGCTGGGCATGCTCCTCTGCATCTCTGGAATACACTAAGACATCGTCAATGAAAACAATAACAAAGTGATCCAGATACTCACTGAAAACTCTATTCATGAGATCCATAAATGCTGCAGGGGCGTTAGTCAACCCGAACGGCATCACTAAGAACTCATAATGCCCATATCTGGTCCTGAAAGCTGTCTTTGGCACATCGGCCTCTCTAACTCTCATCTGATGATACCCGAACCACAGATCTATTTTAGAAAAACAACCTGCTCCAGCTAGCTGTCAAATAGATCATCAATCCTAGGTAGAGGATACCTATTCTTGGTAGTGACCTTGTTCAACTGTCTGTAGTCGATACAAAGTCTGAGAGATCCATCCTTCTTTCTGACAAAAAGCACTGGAGCACCCAAAGGTGAGGTACTAGGGCGGATGAAACCCCTATCTACCAATTCCTGCAACTGTTCTTTCAACTCTTTTAATTCTGCTGGCGCCATCCTATAGGGAGGAATAGAGATAGGTCTGGTACCAGGCAGTAATTCAATTTCAAACTCTATCTCCCTATCAGGTGGTAGTCCTGGAAGTTCGTCTGGGAAAACATCTAGAAATTCTCGGATTACTGGTATCGAGGCTGGTTCCCTAACCTGACTGTCTAGCTCCCTCACATGAGCTAGAAACCCCTGACAACCCCTCCTAAGCAAACGATGAGCCTGAAGGGCTGAAATCAAACCTCTGGGTGTACCTCTCCTATCTCCTCTGAAGACACACTCTGACCCATCCTGGTCTCTGAGACTAACTACCTTGTTTCTACAGTCCAAAGTAGCACCATATGCAGATAGCCAATCCATCCTTAGAATGACATCAAAATCAGTCAAATCTAGAACCCAAGGTCAGCTGGAAGGCATCTACCCGCTATGAACACTGGACGGAAATGACAGACTGACACTGCCACTGATGGGTCGCACTTGGGTCCATTGACCTAGAGAGGATACTCTAACTCAGAAATGATCAAACCCAACCTCTCTATGGCTCTCGAAGCAATAAAGGAATGAGAAGCACCAGGGTCCATCAAAGCATACACATCAGAACACCCTATGATGAGATTACCTGATACCACTGTGTTCGACGTGTTAGCCTCCTCCTGAGTCACAGTGAAAATCCGTGCTGGGGCTACTGGATTTCCACCTCGGGAACCTGCTGTTGAAGTAGAGGCTGACCCTCTCCCTCTACCTCTGCCACTACTCTGAGGCATGACTGGAGCTGCTGGCTGTACTACACTGCCTGAACTCATCTGCTGGGATGGTGCCACAAAAGTCACCTGAGGACAATCCCGAGCAAAATGCCCTTCCTGTCCACACCTATAACAGGCTGAAGATCCCAACTGACAAGCTCCCTTGTGTGATCTCCCACATCTCCTACATACTGGACTAGCTGTGCCAGAGCTTGAGCCACTACCCATTCCCATACTAGACTTGACTTTACTCCAGAACTTGTTCTTTGTTCCTTTTGCCCTTTCCCATCTCTTGCTGCCTGCTGTTCCTGTACTGGGGCCCTTAGAACTCGAAACCTGTGCCTTTGACTGTTTCTGAATATTGGCACTTGCCTCCATCTTCCTGGCTGCATCCACTATAGAGTGGAAACTCTCCTTCTCTGCTGGAAGAATCAAGGAAGAATACCTGGGATGAAGTCTCATAGTATATCTCCTTGCCTTCTTCTGATCAGTATCATAGGCTTGACCCACATACTGAAGCAAATCCAAGAACTTATCTGTAAATTCATCAACACTCATCTCATCTGTCTGTCTTAACTGCTCAAATTCTATTACTTTCATCTCCCTAGAACTGTCAGGAAAAGCCCACCCTGCAAATTCATTGGCGAACTCCCCATGACATACTGTCCATCCTGGGCTCCACATAATTCTTGAACCACTCTCGAGCTTTCTTGCATTTGAGTGTGAACCCTGCCATCTCAATGGCTCTACTATCATCAGCTCCCAACTCATCAGTTATCATCTTCACTGTTCTGAGATACTCAAATGGATCACCTCCAGTATTGAATTTTGGAGCATCCAATTTCAAGTACTCTGTCATTTTCACCTTACTTCCCTCAAATGAACTGGGTTGAGGTATCTGGACAACAGGGACTACTGGTTCTGTTTGCGGTGGAGGTACTGATTCATTTGGCTCTGGGTAAGCTGTACTTGGATGGATAGGTGAGGGTGGATACATGGGATATGGTGGGTAATAATGAGGATAAGGCATGTATGGCATGTATGTAGGATATGGGATAAAACTAGAGTACTCCGACGTACCTTCCATCGGATACCCTGGGTCCTGGGCGCCTCCCTGAGACTCTCCCATACCTTCTTCAAATCTGCTCATATCCATACTTTCATCCATAGACTGATCTACCTCCATAGCTTCCCTCACTTCCTCTGATCTTCCTCCTCTAATTGTTCCTCTTCTGCTCTCGTCTAAAGACCTTCTAGGGTCTATTGACGTACCCTCCCTGCTTGATCTCTGAGACCTTGCCCTTGGCGAAACAGGAGGATGAGCATCTACTCTCTCTCTATCTGGTGGGACTCCAGTCAATCTAGCTGATCGACGAGTTCCTCGCATCTTAATTCTGAGAACAAAACACACAATATAGCACATCAGCATATAAACAACACATGCATAATTCATGGCATCAAATAGACAGGACTCAACATCCTATCCTAGTGGACATGATTTCCTATTGTGCTTGACCAACTATAACCTCTATTAGCCCGACTCTCTCTATAGGTCCGATCATATGAACCTAGGGCTCTGATACCAATCTATAACGACCCCAAAATGGACCGTCACTGGCGCTAGGATTCAGGTCGGCTTAAGGCCGCCAGAACCCGTAGCAAGCCTGCTATACTCTCTGTGTACCTGTAAAATCTCATACTTGATCATATATTTTTTGTGAAAATAAAAACTTTCTTTCTCTGAACCATGGCTCAACCTGTGCATGCACAATCTCTATACTCTGTACTCTGTACCCCTGACTAGAGCTTGCCCTAGATGGGTTAACTCATACCTGTTAAGCCTGGTTTATCACATACTCTGTAAAACAGTTACATAAACAGATCATGTATATAAAAGATTTACAATACGACTATATCAAGCACAATTCTAACTTTAAACAACTTTTACATCTCTTTATATTATTACATGTCCACACTATACTATTACGAAACTCTTTACTCTTTTTATACTCTGCTGGACTTTCCCTGTACACTGGACCTACAAAACTGGGATTAAGGGAGTGGGATGAGCTCTATAGCCCAGTGAGTAGAACAGTAAAATAGGTCATTAAAACATGATCTTATTAAATGCATCATATCACAGACAAGCCACATCAATCTAGGTGAACATGTCACCAAATAGTCCCAGTATACTATCCGTGCCAGGGCGTAGAATGGGCACCTGGTCTTCCTGCTATGTATATCTATATGTGTATATAACACCTGTACTTACCATTGTGCCAGGGCGTAGTCAAAGGCTCCTGGTCTTTACTATACCTGCCAGGGCGTAGTCAAAGGCTCCTGGTCTTTCTATGCCAGGGCGTAGTCAAAGGCTCCTGGTCTTTCTCAGGGACTAATGGATCATTCATCATTCACCCGCACCAACAATAAAATAATGCAATGCAACATATTCGTGAACTAGTGCAATCAACCTATAGCATAACCATGGTGCATAAAGTATGCTAAAAGCATTCAGTTTCTCAATTAAAAGATTTAAGTTTAGTTCCACTCACCTCTAGCTATCTCTGGACTGACTCTGCAAACTCTGAAGCAGTACTCACTGCTGAACTCTCTGGTTCCCCTGGTCTGTGCCTACACAGATGGACTCAAATGAGGGATGAAACTAGCTCAAAAACAAGTCTCTAAAACTCCCCAAGAATCCCCTAAAAGATCATAAAACAATCACGCAAAGCATGCACAGGAAGGCTAGACAGGGCACATTTGGCAGCAGGTTCGGCGCCAAATGTCCTCTCCAGAGCCGAAACTCATACACCTTCGGCGGCCGAATCTCAACTTTCGGCGGCCGAACCCTTTCGAGGGCAAGTTTCGGAGGCTGAAAGGCACTCCAGAGACGAAAGTCTCTAACCTTTGGCGGCACCTTCGGCGGCCGAAACTCCCCTTCAGAGCCCGAAAGTCCAAAGGCTCGGGGGCAAGCTTAGGCAGCCAAAGTCACCTCCTCAGCACATTCGGCGGCCGAAGTTGGGTTCATCAGCAAGGCAGAAACTTACTCTGCCTCACGCCAAAACGCTCCAAACTCTCCCAACTCAACCACCTCAATTCCTCAACATGCATACATCCAAGCATATGCTCAAAGGGGTCAAAAACTACCTAAACCCCAACACAAACATAACATATAACACACATACAAACTTCCATCAACAAAACTCCAAGAACTCACTCTTTACCCTATTCATGCAACTCTACCTATAAACCCCATAAAACCTTCAGAAAACATATAAACAGGTTCAGGATCTTCACTTACCTCTTGAAAACAAGAAGATGAACGATCCTAACGTGAAGATATGGAGCAACTCTCCTTCCAATCTCTCCAAACTTCAAAACTTGAGTTTAAAGCTCAAAACCTTCAAAATAATATCAAAACCATTAAAACCTTGCATGATTTGATGAAATCATGAAGTAAACCCAAGGAAGACACGGTCTCACCTCTGCTGGTGAAAGAAAAAGCAATCCTTACCCTTTCAACCGACTGAGGTCGCTTTATAGGTGGCTGGCCAGACCACCTTTGGCGGCCTAAAGTGAATCCGTAAGTCATGCAAGTTCGGGGGCCGAAAATGACCTTCGGCGGCCGAAACTAACTCATGTTCGGCGGCCGAACATTACCTTCGGCGGCCGAACCTGACTTTTCTGCCTTGGTCCTTTTCTCTCAAAAACTCATTTCAATTCAACTTAAAAACAATAAAACATAATATATTACTTTAGAAAAACATAAAACTCACCCTTTTAGAGGATTCCGACATCCTAAATTCCACCGGAAAGTAGAATTCCGATGCCAGACTCTAACCGGGTATTACATCCAGCGTCTGCCAGAGGTGAGTTGGACTAAACTTAATCTTTTTATATGAGAAATCAAATGCTTAACGCATGTTCATGCATCATGGTTATATGTAATAGGTTGATTGCACTAGTGTCACGACTATGATGCATTGCATTATTTATTGTTGGTGTGAATTGGACCCAGGCGACTTCAATAGCCCATAGATCTGTCATGGTAGTGAAAGACCTGTGTGAGCTCCTTCGGGGGCCGGGCGCCGACAGAGGGAGTTTTGAGGTCATGTCCAATCTGTGATGTGAAATGTTTGTGCTGTGGCACATTTTATGAGAGCATGTAATTAATGAACTGTTTTCATTGTTCCTACTCACTGGGTGATCAAGCATAAATTAGCCACATTTTTATTATCTTTATTATTGTTTATTTACACATTATTTAGCTTAATTTATGGTTTTTACCTTATTTTTACAGAAAAGAAAGAAATTGGAAAAATGGAGAAAAAAGTGCAGAAAATGACAGAAAAGTGATTGGGTCAGTGATTTGCCCAAATCACTGCCCAGATCAAGCTGAAGCAGAAACCTAGAGGCAACAGGCAGAAGTAATATGGGCAAGTGATTTGCCCAAATCACTCGCAGAAACTGGCCAAATCACTCGCAGAGACAGAGACAGAAACTGAACTGAATCCCAGAGAGCGATTGGGGTAGATTGGGCAAGTGATTTGCCCAAATCACTCGCAGAAACTGCCCAAATCACCTTGACAGCAGAAATTGACAGCAGAGGCGGAAAAACAGCAGGGAACCAAATTTCGAATTTTCAGAAGTCCAAATCCAACTCAATCACTACCAACACAATTCCAAGAGCCACGAAAGAGTTTCTCACCTAAGGAATTCCAGTTGCAATTAAATTCAACATCAAAAGAGGAATTACAAGCCAAATTAAAAAGGGATTTCAAAACCCTAGAAGGAGGGAATTCTTCAGCTATAAAAGAGCAACCTCCAAACCAGCAAGGAACATCATCTGATCAGCTACTCAGCATCTTCTCACCTCACCAGAAACTCTGCCGCCTCTTTCCTTTTTCTTTTGTTTTCATCTTTTTGTGTATTTAGTCTACCATGAGTGGCTAAATCCATTCTTTTCTAGTTGGAGTTGGAAAATTCAGATTTGTGATGAATTGGGAGATTTAAATCTCCATTGTTAAACTTCTATTTATTTCCAATATTTATGCAATTTGATCTTTCCATAATTGTTACTTTGCTTTTAGAATCAATAAGGGCCCATTGCTTTTAAATTGCTTGAGTAATAAATTGTTTGAATGATTTAAGTCTGTAATTGCTTATATTATTTGAACACAAATATAATCAGGTTGCATGATCTAGCCTTGACCACGCGGTTGGCAAGGATTGAATTAGGTTTCTCTAAGTCTTAATGCAGTTGATAGTTGTTCGATGCCAAAGGCCCCAAGGACGTTCCTTGGCAACTTGTTAACTAGTGTTTGATTAGCGAACATTTCCTAATCAAACTAGAACTAAGGAGGAATTTGGATTGTGAGAAGCGTCTTCCACATCCTAAACTGATTTATTGGAATAAATAGGAGTGTTAAAGAATCAATGATCAATTCTAAACAATCTGAAATAGATCCATACTTCAACTAGAAGCTTTTCACTTATTGATTTACTCATCTTTAAATTATTGCTTTCTTTTGCTATTTAGTATTAATCCATCAAACTCAAAACCCCCTCTTTTAATTACTTGTTATTTACTTGACCTAGTCATTATTAGGAAAATCATTGGTGTCAATTCCCTGTGGTTCGACCCTATTGCCACTATCTACAAGTTTATTGTTGATTGTTTAATAGGTTTATTTTTGACGGCTTCGACAACCGCTTATCAAAAATTGGCGCCGTTGCCGGGGAGTTGATTTAAACTAACGTATTTTCCTTTTATGACCAGGGCTGATCGTAAAGAAGCTCTTCTTTACGATCCAGAAATTTAACGCACTGCCAAGACCTTACAAGCATGGCTACGGTAAGTATGTCCTTTCTCTCTTCTCAAATTTCTGAACTAACCTCTATTGTGAGAAATTATGGTCAAGCTCGACAAGTTCAACAACTTCAACAAGCACATGCATTTGAAGGATTCTATGCACAGCCAAGACATAATCCCTACCTTGACACATACAATACAGGTTGGGGAGACAATCTGAGCTATGGCTATGCTAGGACAGACCACTACCATGACTACCAAAGGGATCCGCAATATAATCCATGTTGGGGGGACAATCCAAATTATGGCTATGCAAGGGCTGACTACTACCAAAACTATCAAGCCCAAGCAACACCTCAAAACTCCAATATGGAACTTGAAGAGATGGTGAGGGGGCTGGAAATTTCTGGGAAAATTCTTCAACAACAAGTGGATCAAGCGGTCAACTCAATGAACGTGCACATATTAAGAAGAGAGGAAGAGCTTCAAGATCTATGGGACGATGACGAAGAAACAGACCAAGCTGCTGAATCTGCTGCACAAATCACCACTACACTTGAAGCTGAACCAGATACCGGATTCCAGGTTACTGCAAAATTTTCTACACCAGCAGATTTTTCTACACCTACAGATTTTGCTGCGGCACCTGCTGTAGAAATTTCTGCACCAGCAAATTCACCCACTGCCACGCCTGCCACTGCTGAAATTGCACCGGCAATTGCTGAACCTGTTGTCCAAAAATCAGCAAGTGCTGAATCTGCCGCCATTGCATCCCTTGTTGCTGTCCAAACACCAACAACCTCAAAAATTGACACAACTGAACCAGAAGTTGTTGCACTTACTGAACCAGCAACATACACCACTGAATCAGCCACTATTGCATCCCCTGCTGTTGTCCAAAATCTTGAGCAACAAATGGGACAAATGGCTTCATCCTTGAGTAATCTTGAGTCACAAGGAAAGCTACCCTCCCAAACTGAGATAAATCCAAGGCAGAATGCTAGTGCCATCACATTGAGGAGTGGAAAAGAGTTGAAAGACAGTAGAGCTGAAAAATTGAAGAAACAGCCCATGGAGGAGAATCTGCCAGAAAGTGATCAGGGCAGTCGATTTGCCCAAATCACTGACCCGATCGCTAGGCAGACTAAGCTATCCAGAAGTGATCTGCCCAAATCACCAGAGAAGGCAGAAAGTGATCTGCCCAAATCAACAGACCAGGCAGAATCCAGTCAAAAGCAGAAACAGCAACCAGCAGAGAAATTCAAGGTACCTCCCCCCTTCCCAAAGAGATTTGCAAGGTCCCAAAAAGAAAAAGAGGAAAAAGAAATACTTCAGACACTTCGCAAGGTAGAAATCAACATACCCCTACTTGATGCTGTCAAACAAATACCAAGGTATGCTAAATTTCTCAAAGAACTATGCACTAACCGAAGAAAACTTGCCGAACGTGAAAAGGTAAGTGTGGGGGAGTGTGTCTCAGCTGTAATTCAAAGGAAGCTTCCAGTCAAATGCAAGGATAGAGGAATGTTCGCGGTTTCATGCAAAATAGGCAATGTGGGAATAAAGAAAGCCATGTGTGACCTTGAAGCTTCAATAAATGTCATGCCTCTTTCTATTTTTAACTTGTTGAATGCAGGTACACTCAAGGGCACCAGCATTATAATCCAGCTGGCTGACCGATCTGTTGTCTACCCCAAGGGAGTACTTGAAGATGTGTTGGTACAAGTGGACCAACTAGTCTTCCCAGCTGATTTTTATGTCATTGACATGGAGGAAGATAAGAGCAACACCACCTCTGACATCCTACTTGGAAGACCATTCTTGAGCACAGCAAGAACAAAAATTGATGTGCATGATGGCACATTAACCATGGAGTTTGAAGGGGAAGTTATCAAATTTAATGTTTATGATGCCATGAAATTCCCCAATGATGTTTCTCCTATTTATGGCCTTAATGTTATTGATGATTTAAGTCAAGAAATTTTTGATTTTGATCAAGAAAACTTACTTTATGAAGGTCTTTGCAGGAGAGAAGAAGTGGACAGCAACACCAAGACAGACCAGATGGAGTACTGTTCACAGCTGGTTACAGGTGATTTGCCCAGTGATTTGCCCAAATCACCCAGACAATCTGCCCAAATCAGTGAGCAGACAGACTTAACAGAAAGTGATTTGACCAGTGATTTGCCCAAATCACTGGCCAAATCAGACAGCAAACAACAGAAATCAGATCAGACAGCAGTTACACCAGAACTGAAACCCTTGCCTAGCCACCTAAAATATGCCTACTTGGGAGCTGGAAATACACTTCCAGTAATTATTTCTAACTAGCTCAGCCAAGAAGAAGAGGAAAAGCTCCTTGATGTGTTAAGGAAGCACAAAAAAGTAATTGGGTGGACCTTGGAGGACATAAAAGGCACTTCAAGACCATTCGGTGGAGGCTCATCTCACTAGAATCAGAGACAGGATGCAGCACATGGAGCACCTGCTGGACCTGTTAGTAGACCATTTTCTGCCCCAGCACCGTGACAGACAGTGATTTGACCAGTGATTTGCCCAAATCACTGGCCAAATCACCCACAGGCCAGGAAGTCTTTTTCCCTTTTTCTCTTAATTTTTTTTTTATATATGCTTACACATTGAGGACAATGTTTGTCATAGGTGTGCGGGTATTGTTAGGTTATTTTTGCATTAATTCCATCATCTATTTGTTTCTTTTTGTTTCTTTTTGTTTCTTTTTGCATTATTCTTACCCCTTTTTTGCACACACCAGAATTTTTTTCACACTTCTTGCACACACACACAGAATTTTGTCTTAGCTAATTTGTAATACCCGGCTAGAGTCCGGCATCGGAATTCCTGTCGTCCAGTGGAATCCAGGATGTCGGGATCCTCTAGAAGGGTAAGATTGATGATTTTCTAAAGTAATAAAGTATGTTTTCATGTTTTAAAGTGAAAATGCAATGAGTTTTTGAAAGAAAAGAACCAAGGCAGAAAAGCCAGGTTCGGCCGCCGAAGGTCAGGTTCGGCCGCCGAACATGCATGGCTTTCGGTTTCACGTATGGCCGCTGAAGGTGGTCTGGCCAGCCACCTATAAAACGGCCCTCAGTCGGTTGAAAGGATAAGCTCGCCGTTTCTTTCACTTGCTGAGGTGAGACTCTGTCCCTTTTGAGTGTTCTTTCATGTTTTCATTCAATCTTGCAAAGATTTGATTGAGTTTTATGTTATTTTGAAGGTTTTGAGCTAAAAACACAAAGTTGTGAATTTTGGAGAGTTTGAAGGAGAGTTGCTTCAAAACTCCACGTTAGGAACATTCATCTACTTGTTTTCAAGAGGTAAGTGAAGATCCTGAGCTTGTTTTCATGTTTTATGGAAGATTTTTAGGGTTTATGGGAAGTTTTGCATGAATAGGTTAAATAGTGAAGTTTTAGAGATTTTGTGAGCTAAGCTTGTTATGTGTTATATGTGTTGTGTGTTTGGGGTTTTAAGGTAGTTTGTGACCCCTTTGAGCATATACTTGGGTGTATGCATGTTGAGGAATTGAGGAGGTTGAGTTTGGATTGGTTTTGGAGCTTTTGGCGAGAGGTAGAGCAAGTTTCTGCATTGCTGATGAACTCAGGTTCGGCCGCTGAAGGTACATTCAGCCGCCGAACCCATGAGGAGGTGGCTTCGGCTGCCCAAGCTTGCCCCCGAGCTTTTGGACTTTCGGCTTTGGAGGAGAGTTCGGCCGCCGAAGGTGCCACCGAAGGTTAGAGACTTTCGTCTCTGGAGTGCCTTTTGGCCCCCGAAAGGGTTCGGCTGCCAAAAGTTGAGGTTCGACCACCAAAGGTGCATGAGTTTCGGCTCTGGAGAGGACTTTCGGCCGCCGAACCTGCCGCCGAAAGTGTCCTGCCCAGCTTTTCTTTTGCATGCTGATAGAGCATATTTTACTCCATATTTTCATGATCTTATTGATGTTTATTTGCACCTATTCTACCTAATTTTGTGGTTTTAATCATGTTTTGCAAATATTAGGTGTGAAGAAACAAATTGGAGAAAACGCTCTTAAAAGTGCCAAAAACAGTCACTTTCGGAAGCACTTTCGGAAGCACTTTCGGAAGCCGAAACTCCACCACTTTCGGAAGCACCTTCGGAGGCACTTTCGGAAGCCGAAAGTCACCCACTTTCGGAGGCACTTTAGGGGGCCGAAAGTCAAGACCAGATCCGAAAGTCCCACTTCCGGAAGTAACTTTAGGGGGCCGAAATCTCTCTCCACACTTCTCTTTCCTCATTCAAGAAGCCATATCTCAAGTTGCCATATTTGAGGAGCCAAACAAGGAAAGTATTTTGAGATCCAAATCTTCAAGATTCACATTCAAATATTGGATTTCAAATTCCCACTCATTAAGGAAGCCAAATCTCAAGATCACATGTTTCCCACTTCATGCCATGCACATTCAAGATTCCATAAGAGGCTCCACCTTCCTTATTAGTGCATGGGCAGCCTCTTGACTATTTTGGCAACATCTTGAAGATCTTGGACAGCAATTAAAAGACCAAGAAGCCCCCTCTTGCATGTCCCACGTTTTTGCCTTCACCCATGCACAAAGAAGGCACATAACTCACCAAGGGCACTTTGGGAAGTCTCCAAAAGACTCATGGACACTAAAAAGGAAATAGGCAGCCTCTCAACACCTATTTAAAGGCCTCAAGAACACAAGAAGAGACACAATTCAACTCTCCAAATTCGGCCAAGCAAGGGCAGCCACACTCCAAGGGGCTTCTCCCCTCAATTTCGGTTCTTCTTTCTTCTTTTCTTTAATTTTCTGTTTTGGTTCAGCCATGAGTGGCTGAAACCTTTATTCTAGTTGAAGTTTGGTTGAAACTAAGGTTGTTTAAAGGGTTGTGAGATCTGAACATAAAGTGTTTGCTTTTGATTTATTAAATATTCATGCAATTGTGCTTAATTCTAAAGATTGCTTTGTTGTTTTGATCAAATTGGCTACTTGATTCTTAATTGCAAAGTTAATTAATTGTTGGATTGAATATCTGTTAGTCCGTAATTGCTGGAAATATTCTGTCCATAGAACACTTGGTGTAAAAATCCAAGAAATTGCATGATCTAACATCATCTCATGCGTTTGAGTAGTTAGGGTTTGAATCTTTCTTGTTCTTCATGCAATTGGCAATTGTTTTGATGCCTATGGCCCAAGGACGTTCCTTGGCAATTTGTTGATTAGTAATTGGTTAGAGGACGTTCCCTAATCAGTTTGTTCATAAGGAAAGACATGGTGGTGAGAAGCGTCTTCCACCCCCATAACCAACCTATTGAATCAATCAAGATAACCATGTTTCAATGATCAACCCAAACAACCAAAGTGGATCCATATCTTCAACTAGACCTTTCTCTTATTGATTTCCTCTTTTATTTTAATTACTTGCTGTTTTAATTACTTTCATTAGTTGTTAATCAAATCAATCTCAAAAGCCCCCTTTTTACTTTCACTTTACTTTTGTTCTATTTACAAATCACTTGCTTTCACTTGTGCTTTCAATTGGTTTGATTGGTCTTGATTAAGATAAATAAATAGGTAATCAATTCTCTGTGGATACGATCCTTCACCACTGTCTGCAGTTGTTAATTGTAGGTAACCAAAGAAGGTTATTTTTGACCGGCTTCGACAACCGCTCCTGTCAAAAATTGGCGCCGTTGCCGGGGAATTGATTTTACTTGTTTGTTTTTCTTTCATGACCAGATATGAAAGTAGGGACAGTATGCCCTTTGATCCATAAATTGAACGCACTCTCAGAAGGCTTGGAAATCAAGTTTCTGCGCCTGAAGAACATTCTGCCCAACCTTCGGCCGCCGAACCATCTCAACATTCGGCCCCGAAAGTCTTGAACTCCAGCTTCCGAACTTTGCATCAATGACCAAACATCTCTAAATCATGGGCGAGGTAAGTACATCTACCATTGATTCTCGAATTTCAGAGCTAACATCTCTTGTGGAAAATCTTGTCATAAGCCGAGCTCAACAGGCTCCACGATTTCAGCTATCTCAGCCATGTAGAATCTGTGCACATGTGGGACACCTAACTTCCCAATGTCCTACACTTTATGAGGATGACCAACTAGTTCATGCATATGGAGGATTCTATGAACAGCCAAGACATGACCCCTACCATGACACATACAATCCATATTGGGGAGACCAACCGAACTATGACTATGTTAAGGCTAACAACTACCAGGATCATCGAGAATATCAAGCCCAACCAGCACCTGCAGTGGACAATAACACTATGAATGAGGTAGTGAAGACCTTGCAAATTATGCAACAACAAATGGGTCACATGGCCATCTCATTGAATGCACTCATGTTAAGAAGAGAGCAAGAACTTCAAGATATGGAGGATGATGAGGAAAGTTGGCTAGAGCAAGAACAAGCTGCTGAAGAGACACAACTAGAAAACTGTTTGTCCAAACAAACTGATCAAACAAAACCTGTTGATAATCTAGATATCATTGATTGTTTGAGTGAAAATATTCTTTATCAAGATGATATACTAAATGATGATCTTTGTAAGGGAGAGACTCAGAATGAGCCAGAATTGAAAGAAACTGACTGTTGCATCCAATAGGTGAACTGCAGCCAAGCACAGACTGAAGAGAACTTTGTCGCACCACTTCAGGAAGGACTTGCGCAAACTGAAACCATCTCCAGCACACCTCTTCAGTCTCCAACGCAGATCAGTCTTCCACTTCAGGTAGATCTTGCACAGAAGCAGCAATCTGAAACTCCTTTCAGCCTTCCAACGCAAACAGCCAATGCTCACAAGGAACAAATGGTGTTCCAAGCACCTAAACCAAAGGAGCATGCGGATCAATGCCTTCCCAAACCTCCAGATAAGGTAGAGTTTGTTTTGCCAGATCTTAGTACTAAATTGCAGCTACACATGGAGAAACATGAATTGGAGTTTAAGGTGCTTCCCAATCATCTCAAAAATGCAAATATAAAAGATAGAGGCACACCTCATCTAAAAGAGGAGAAGCTCATCATGTTACTTCATGAGTACATGGAGAAAGTAGGATGGTTCATGACCAAATCGAAAGGAGTGCTACACTTTTTGCTCAATGCAATTGGGACTCTTTTCCCTTCTCCAATTACTTGAGCCTTGATCAAGAGGATCGCGCCATGCACACCACACCCAGGGGAGTACTCAGTTTCCTTTGTTCTTTTATGTTTCTTATACATTGAGGACAATGCATGATTTAAGTGTGGGGGTGCATATATCTGAATTTTTACTTTTAAGTTTATTTTTGCTTTAATTTTTAGTTTGCTTGCATTAGGCAAAATTTTTTTTTTCATTTTTTTAGTTTATGCTTTCAATAAAACACACACAACCACAACCTTCTTCTTCTTTTTGTTTTGCTCTACTCAAACTGATGAACTATGTTAGATGAGTTTTTCTTTCCATGACCCCATTGATGTGAAAACTCTTTAAACTTATGTTGAATCACTTGCAGTGAGTTGTATTCATGCTTGAGAATTGCCCTTTGAATTGAATCTTTGAGTTTGCCATGGTGAAAAATATATTGATGACCCTCAATTGATTGAGAAAAATTAAAGTTGTGTGAATGAACTTAACATGACTTGCTTTAGCAATTGGTGTTGATTTGCCCAAACCATTGAGAGAAAGAAAATTCAGCAAAGGCAAAGACCTCTAAAGCACAAATTGAAAATTGTTTCAATGGTCAAAAGACTATGAACAAGGCAAGTAGCCACTTGGATAGGTGACCAACTGAAAAATCTAAAAGTGTTACATCAAAAATAGGTTGGTGACCTTTCCAAGCAAACTCAAAAGTGCAAAAGCCTGAATAAAGTACTTCAAGGTAAGGGCAAGTCAATCCAAAAGCTAGAAAAAGTCTTAACAAATTAATGTGCATGTCTCTCTTGAGGAAAATCAATCCTAGCCATGGTTAGCAAAGGGAAACAAGGAAAAGAGGTAAGTAATCTTCATGCATATATTCTTCACTGCAATGCTTCAAAATAGGTGTCTTGAGTATGAGCTAAGTGGAAATAAGGATCTAGAGGAAGAAAGCTTATTTGACTATGTTTATTTGCTTGAGCACAAGAAAAAGCTTAAGTGTGGGGGTATTTGATAGAGCATATTTTAGTCCATATTTTCATGATCTTATTGATGTTTATTTGCACCTATTCTACCTAATTTTGTGGTTTTAATCATGTTTTGCAAATATTAGGTGTGAAGAAACAAATTGGAGAAAACGCTCTTAAAAGTGCCAAAAACAGTCACTTTCGGAAGCACTTTCAGAAGCCGAAACTCCACCACTTTCGGAAGCACCTTCGGAGGCACTTTCGGAAGCCGAAAGTCACCCACTTTCGGAGGCACTTTAGGGGGCCGAAAGTCAAGACCAGATCCGAAAGTCCCACTTCCGGAAGTAACTTTAGGGGGCCGAAATCTCTCTCCACACTTCTCTTTCCTCATTCAAGAAGCCATATCTCAAGTTGCCATATTTGAGGAGCCAAACAAGGAAAGTATTTTGAGATCCAAATCTTCAAGATTCACATTCAAATATTGGATTTCAAGATCCCACTCATTAAGGAAGCCAAATCTCAAGATCACATGTTTCCCACTTCATGCCATGCACATTCAAGATTCCATAAGAGGCTCCACCTTCCTTATTAGTGCATGGGCAGCCTCTTGACTATTTTGGCAACATCTTGAAGATCTTGGACAGCAATTAAAAGACCAAGAAGCCCCCTCTTGCATGTCCCACGTTTTTGCCTTCACCCATGCACAAAGAAGGCACATAACTCACCAAGGGCACTTTGGGAAGTCTCCAAAAGACTCATGGACACTAAAAAGGAAATAGGCAGCCTCTCAACACCTATTTAAAGGCCTCAAGAACACAAGAAGAGACACAATTCAACTCTCTAAATTCGGCCAAGCAAGGGCAGCCACACTCCAAGGGGCTTCTCCCCTCAATTTCGGTTCTTCTTTCTTCTTTTCTTTAATTTTCTGTTTTGGTTCAGCCATGAGTGACTGAAACCTTTATTCTAGTTGAAGTTTGGTTGAAACTAAGGTTGTTTAAAGGGTTGTGAGATCTGAACATAAAGTGTTTGCTTTTGATTTATTCAATATTCATGCAATTGTGCTTAATTCTAAAGATTGCTTTGTTGTTTTGATCAAATTGGCTACTTGATTCTTAATTGCAAAGTTAATTAATTGTTGGATTGAATATTTGTTAGTCCGTAATTGCTGGAAATATTCTGTCCATAGAACACTTGGTGTAAAAATCCAAGAAATTGCATGATCTAACATCATCTCATGCGTTTGAGTAGTTAGGGTTTGGATCTTTCTTGTTCTTCATGCAACTGGCAATTGTTTTGATGCCTATGGCCCAAGGACGTTCCTTGGCAATTTGTTGATTAGTAATTGGTTAAAGGACGTTCACTAATCAGTTTGTTCATAAGGAAAGACATGGTGGTGAGAAGCGTCTTCCACCCCCATAACCAACCTATTGAATCAATCAAGATAACCATGTTTCAATGATCAACCCAAACAACCAAAGTGGATCCATATCTTCAACTAGACCTTTCTCTTATTGATTTCCTCTTTTATTTTAATTACTTGCTGTTTTAATTACTTTCATTAGTTGTTAATCAAATCAATCTCAAAAGCCCCCTTTTTACTTTCACTTTACTTTTGTTCTATTTACAAATCACTTGCTTTCACTTGTGCTTTCAATTGGTTTGATTGGTCTTGATTAAGATAAATAAATAGGTAATCAATTCTCTGTGGATACGATCCTTCACCACTGTCTGCAGTTGTTAATTGTAGGTAACCAAAGAAGGTTATTTTTGACCGGCTTTGACAACCGCTCCTGTCACATGCTTTGCATGAGTTTTAGAGTGAGTTTAAGGGGATCCTTGGGGAGTTTAATAGAGTTATTCTTAAGTTAGTTTGGTCCCTCATTTAAGTCTTTCTGTGCTTACACAGACCAGAGGAACCAGAGAGAGCAGCAGTGAGTACTGCTCCAGAGTTTTCAGAGCCTGCAGAGTCAGTCAGTCCAGATAGCCAGAGGTGAGTGGAACTAAACTTAATTCTTTTAATTGAGCAATGGAATGTTTTTAGCATATCTCATGCATCATGATTATGCAATAGGTTGATTGCATTAGAATCCACGAATATGTTGCATTGCATAGTTAATTGTTGATGTGGGTGAATGCTGAATGATCCAATAGTCTCTGAGTTAAGACCAGGAGCCTTTGACTACGCCCTGACAGGTATAGTTAAGACCAGGAGCCTTTGATTACGCCCTGGCAGGTATAGTAAAGTCCTGGAGCCTTTGACTACGCCCTGGCAATGGTTAGTACAGGTGTTATATACACGTATACATATATGACAGGAAGACCAGGTGCTCGATTCTACGCCCTGGCACGACAGAGTTACTGAGACTATGTGGTGACAGGTTTACCCTTGATGTGGATTGTCTGTGTTATGATGCATTCCATAAAATTACATTTAAAATGATATGTTTTATTGTTCTACTCACTGGGCTATAGAGCTCATCCCACTCCCTTAACCCCAGTCTTGCAGGTTCAGTGTACAGTGTACAGAGGGGGATCCAGAAGAGTTCTAAAAGAGTAAAGAGACATGTAATAGCTTTGAATGGACATGTAATATTAAAGAGATGTACTAGTTGTGTATTCAGATACAGTTGTGCTTGACTTAGTGGTTTGTGTTGTAAATCTTTTGTTATGTACATGATCTAGTATATATATGTTTTACAGAGTATGTGAAACACCAGGCTTAACAGGTATGAGATAACCCATCTAGAGCAAGCTCTAGTCAGGGGTACAGAGTACAGAGTACAGAGTACAGAGATAGTGCATGCACAGGTTAAGCCTTGGTTCAGAAAAGAGCTTTTATTTTCACAGAAAATGTATGATCATGTATGAGATTTACAGGTACACAGAGAGTATAGCAGGCTTGCTACGGGTTCTGGCGGCCTTAAGCCGACCTGAATCCTAGTGCCGGTGACGGTCCATTTTGGGGATATGTAGTATCAGCAGATGGGATTGAGGTAGACCCCAAGAAGATCGAGGCTGTAGCTAACTGGCCCAGACCCACTACAGTGACTGAGATTAAAAGCTTTCTGGGACTGGCATGTTACTACAGGAGGTTCATTCAGGACTTCTCAAAGATAGCTGCTCCTATGACTAAACTGACTCAGAAGAACCAGAAGTTTGTCTGGTCAGACCAGTGCGAAGAGAGCTTTGAGGAGCTCGAGAGGAGATTGACATCAGCACCAGTGCTAGCTCTACCTGTTAGTAACGAGGATTTCATAGTGTTCTGTGATGCGTCTCGAGTGGGATTGGGTTGTGTTTTGATGCAGAGTGATAGGGTGATTGCTTATGCTTCTAGACAGTTAAAGAAGCACGAGTTGAATTACCCCACCCATGACCTAGAGATGGCAGCAGTTATCTTTGCACTCAATATGTGGCGGCATTACCTCTATGGGGTTAAATGCGAGATCTTTACCGATCACAAGAGTCTACAGTACATCTTGAGCCAGAGAGAGCTGAATTTGAGGCAGAGAAGATGGGTAGAATTGCTCAGTGATTATGATTGTAAGATCCAGTATCATCCGGGTAAGGCGAATGTTGTGGCAGACGCCCTAAGCCGAAAGTCACTAGGCAGTTTATCCCATACAGCAGCAGAGTGGAGACCAGTAGTGATGGAGCTTTACAAGCTCATCGAGGAGGGGTTACAGCTAGAGTTATCTGGTACGGGTACGTTAATAGCACAGATGAGAGTGACACCAGTGTTTCTGGAGCAGATAGCTCAGAGACAGCATGAGGACCCTGAGTTGATTAAAATTGCCAGGACTGTTCAGTCAGGCAACAGTGCAGAGTTCAGATTTGACAGCCAAGGGATCCTTCGCTATGGGAGTCGACTTTGTGTACCAGATGTTAGTAGTCTGAAAGAAGACATTATGAGGGAAGCTCATAATGCGAGATATAGTGTTCACCCGGGAGCCACCAAGATGTATCAGGACCTGAAGAGGGTATATTGGTGGCCAGCCATGAAGAAAGAAGTGGCGTAGTTCATGACAGCTTGTGAGGTTTGTCAGAGGGTGAAACTAGAACATCAGAAGCCGGCTGGAATGCTTAACCCACTGCCGATTCCAGAATGGAAATGGGAAAATATAGCTATGGATTTTGTAGTGGGCTTACCGGCAGCGTCCAACAGGATAGACTCTATATGGGTGATTGTGGACAGACTCACGAAATCTGCTCATTTCATTCCAGTTAGGAGTAACTATTATGTGGATAAGTTGGCACAGGTATATCTGGATGAGATAGTGAGATTACATGGAGTCCCAGTGTCTATAGTTTCAGACAGAGGACCTTAGTTTACCTCCAGATTTTGGCGAAGTCTGCAGAGTGCAATGGGCACGAGATTAGAATTTAGTACTGCTTTCCACCCACAGACTGATGGGCAGTCAGAAAGGACCATCTAGACCATAGAGGATATGCTCCGAATGTGTGTGTTAGACTTTGGCGGTTCTTGGAGGCAACATCTACCTCTGGTGGAGTTTGCCTACAATAACAGTCATCATGCTAGCATTGGGATGGCTCCTTATGAAGCATTCTATGGGAGGAAGTGCAGATCACCTGTTTGCTGGGAAGAGGTAGGAGAGAAGGCTCTTGCAGGGCCAGAGTTAATAGAGATTACCAGTAGAACAGTGCCTGTGATCAGAGAAAGAATCAGAACAGCGCAGAGTAGACAGAAGAGTTATGCAGACATTCGTAGGAAACTGTTAGAGTTTCAGGAGGGAGATTGGGTATTGCTGAAAGTGTCTCCAATGAAAGGAGTGGTTCGTTTTGGAAAGAAGGGTAAGTTAGCTCCACGGTACATTGGACCCTTTGAGATTTTGCAGAGGATCGGAACTGTATCGTATAAGCTGGATTTACCTACGTCTATGGAGAGGATTCACCCGGTATTTCATGTTTCTATGCTACGAAAATTTGTGTCAGATTCGGGTCAGGTTATTAGTGAGCCTGATGTGGAGATTCTAGGGGATCTCACTTATATAGAGCAGCCAGTACGGATTCTGGACACACAGATCAGACAGCTAAGAAACAAGGAGATTCCGATGGTGAAAGTTTTATGGAACCACCATAATCTGGAAGAGTGCACCTGGGAGACGTGGGAGTCTATGCTCCAGCAGTATCCATATCTGTTTTAAGGTTAGTTTGCTCCTTTTTATGTGTTTATTGTTTGTTTTAGGAACATTCGAGGACGAATGTTCTTAAGGGGGGAGAATGTAATACCCGGCTAGAGTCCGGCATCGGAATTCCTGTCGTCCGGTGGAATCCAGGATGTCGGGATCCTCTAGAAGGGTAAGATTTATGATTTTCTAAAGTAATAAAGTATGTTTTCATGTTTTAAAGTGAAAATGCAATGAGTTTTTGAAAGAAAAGAACCAAGGCAGAAAAGCCAGGTTCGGCCGCTGAACATGCATGGCTTTCGGTTTCACGTATGGCCGCCGAAGGTGGTCTAGACAGCCACCTATAAAACGGCCCTCAGTCGGTTGAAAGGATAAGCTCACCATTTCTTTCACTTGCTGAGGTGAGACTCTGTCCCTTTTGAGTGTTCTTTCATGTTTTCATTCAATCTTGCAAAGATTTGATTGAGTTTTATGTTATTTTGAAGGTTTTGAGCTAAAAACACAAAGTTGTGAATTTTGGAGAGTTTGAAGGAGAGTTGCTTCAAAACTCCAAGTTAGGATCATTCATCTACTTGTTTTCAAGAGGTAAGTGAAGATCCTGAGCTTGTTTTCATGTTTTATGGAAGATTTTTGGGGTTTATGGGAAGTTTTGCATGAATAGGTTAAATAGTGAAGTTTTAGAGATTTTGTGAGCTAAGCTTGTTATGTGTTATATGTGTTGTGTGCTTGGAGTTTTAAGGTAGTTTGTGACCCCTTTGAGCATATTCTTGGGTGTATGCATGTTGAGGAATTGAGGAGGTTGAGTTTGGATTGGTTTTGGAGCTTTTGGCGAGAGGTAGAGCAAGTTTCTGCCTTGCTGATGAACTCAGGTTTGGCTGCCGAAGGTACATTCAGCCGCCGAACCCATGAGGAGGTGGCTTCGACTGCCCAAGCTTGCCCCCGAGCTTTTGGACTTTCGGCTCTGGAGGGGAGTTCGGCCGCCGAAAGTGCTGCCGAAGGTTAGAGACTTTCGTCTCTGGAGTGCCTTTTGGCCCCCGAAACTAGCCCCCGAAAGGGTTCGGCTGCCGAAAGTTGAGGTTCGGCCGCCGAAGGTGCATGCGTTTCGGCTCTGGAGAGGACTTTCGGCCGCCGAACTTGCCGCCGAAAGTGTCCTGTCCAGCTTTTCTTTTGCATGCTTTGCATGAGTTTTAGAGTGAGTTTAAGGGGATCCTTGGGGAGTTTAATATAGTTATTCTTAAGTTAGTTTGGTCCCTCATTTGAGTCTTTCTGTGCTTACACAGACCAGAGGAACCAGAGAGAGCAGCAGTGAGTACTGCTCCAGAGTTTTCAGAGCCTGCAAAGTTAGTCAGTCCAGATAGCCAAAGGTGAGTGGAACTAAACTTAATTCTTTTAATTGAGCAATGGAATGTTTTCAGCATATCTCATGCATCATGATTATGCAATAGGTTGATTGCATTAGAATCCACAAATATGTTGCATTGCATAGTTAATTGTTGATGTGGGTGAATGCTGAATGATCCAATAGTCTCTGAGTTAAGACCAGGAGCCTTTGACTACGCCCTGGTAGGTATAGTTAAGACCAGGAGCCTTTGACTACGCCCTGGTAGGTATAGTAAAGTCCAGGAGCCTTTGACTACACCCTGGCAATGGTAAGTACAGGTGTTATATACACGTATACATATATGACAGGAAGACCAGGTGCTCGATTCTACGCCCTGGCACGGCAGAGTTACTGAGACTATGTGGTGACAGGTTTATCCTTGATGTGGATTGTCTGTGTTATGATGCATTCCATAAAATTACATTTTACTGTTCTACTCACTGGGCTATAGAGCTCATCCCACTCCCTTAACCCCAGTCTTGCAGGTTCAGTGTACAGTGTACAGTGTACAGAGGGGGATCCAGAAGAGTTCTAAAAGAGTTAAGAGACATGTAATAGCTTAGAGTGGACATGTAATATTAAAGAGATGTACTAGTTGTGTATTCAGATACAGTTGTGCTTGACTTAGTGGTTTGTGTTGTAAATATTTTGTTATGTACATGATCTAGTATATATATGTTTTACAGAGTATGTGAAACACCAGGCTTAACAGGTATGAGATAACCCATCTAGAGCAAGCTCTAGTCAAGGGTACAGAGTACAGAGTACAGGGTATAGAGTACAGAGTACAGAGATAGTGCATGCACAGGTTAAGCCTTGGTTCAGAAAAGAGCTTTTATTTTCACAGAAAATGTATGATCATGTATGAGATTTACAGGTACACAGAGAGTATAGCAGGCTTGCTACGGGTTTTGGCCGCCTTAAGCCGACCTGAATCCTAGCGCCGGTGACGGTCCATTTTGGCGTCGTTACATAATTGCTCTACTCAACATAGATAACAAGGTTAAAAGAGCTTCCTTATCTCATGACCCCATTGATTTGTCACCCTTTTAAGCCTAAATTGAATCATTCACAGTATGTTACCTGCACTTAGGGAGTTTTCGTCTTGAATTGAATCCTTAAATTTGCTAAGGTCAAGGGAAATAAAAATACAAATACATGCAAACGCAAAGTTAGTGTAACTCCCTATGAGCTGATTTGCCCAAACTATCATGAAAAACCAGCACAAAGCACAAATCATAAACCTGTTCCAATGGTCTAAGACTATGAACTGAGCCTAAAAGCCACTTGGAGAAATGACTGACTGAGTAACCGGGGGTGTATCACCCATGTACACAATCGCGTAAAAAGGTTAGTGACTTTTTCAGGCAAAAATAAGTTTCGATGGTCTAGACTATGAACAGAGCTAGTAGCCACTTGAACAAGTGACTAACTGAGTAACCAGGGGTGTATCACCCATGTACACAATCGCGTAAAAAGGTTAGTGACTTTTTCAGGCAAGGATAAGAATAAGTGCTGCTGAAAATAAAAATAAAAATAAAATAAAAAGGAGAAAGAGAGAAGGTGGCAAGTCACTCCTAGGGGTTGCATTAAACCTAACATAAAAGAATAAGCATGATTGAGTCAAAAACCTTTCTCTTGACCATGGTAGGTGAAAGGAAACAAGGAAAGGAGAGGATGACCTTGGTGCATGTACTCTATACTGTGATACTTCAATTTAGGAGTCTAGGGGGGCTGATTAAGTGGTACTTAGGCTCAAAAGAAAAAGGAGCTTGATTGACTAAGTTATTTATTGCTTGAGGACAAGCAAAAAGCTAGGTGTGGGGGTATTTGATCAAGCATAAATTAGCCACATTTTTATTATCTTTATTATTGTTTATTTACACATTATTTAGCTTAATTTATGGTTTTTACCTTATTTTTACAGAAAATGAAGAAATTGAAAAAAAAGTGCAGAAAATGACAGAAAAGTGATTGGGTCAGTGATTTGCCCAAATCACTGCCCAGATCAAGCTGAAGCAGAAACCTGGAGGCAACAGGCATAAGTGATATGGGCAAGTGATTTGCCCAAATCACTCGCAGAAACTGGCCAAATCACTCACAGAGACAGAGACAGAAACTGGACTGAATCCCAGAGAGCGATTGGGGTAGATTGGGCAAGTGATTTGCCCAAATCACTCGCAGAAACTGCCCAAATCACCTTGACAGCAGAAATTGACAGCAGAGGCGGGAAAACAGCAGGGAACCAAATTTCGAATTTTCAGAAGTCCAAATCCAACTCAATCACTACCAACACAATTCCAATAGCCACGAAAGAGTTTCTCACCTAAGGAATTCCAGTTGCAATTAAATTCAACATCAAAAGAGGAATTACAAGCCAAATTAAAAAGGGATTTCAAAACCCTAGAAGGAGGGAATTCTTCAGCTATAAAAGAGCAACCTCCAAACCAGCAAGGAACATCTTCTGATCAGCTACTCAGCATCTTCTCACCTCACCAGAAACTCTGCCGCCTCTTTCCTTTTTCTTTTCTTTTCATCTGTAACGACCCGGAAATTTGGACCGTTACCGGCGCTAGGATCCAGGTCGGCTTAAGGCCGCCGGGACCCGTAGCAAGCCTAACACACGTCCTGTACATCTGGTATAATCCCAAACATGATCAAAGATTTCCATAAAACATTTAAAACTTTACCTTTAACCAGCTTGACCTGTGTATGCACTATGACTGAGCTCATAGAACCCCTAGGGTCAGCATACTCTATATCAAACTCGGCCCAAAACATACATCAACATAAAAATAAAACTCATGTACAAAGGGATTATCCAACTCGGGCCAAGCACAATACTATAACTCTGAACAAATTACATAATATCATTTTGTAAAACAACTCTTTTACATCATTACATAAACTTACATTACATCATGTCCACTACTATTCTATTACATATCATAACCATAGCCATATCCTGTTGACTTCCTGGACTACCACTGACCCTGCAAAACTGGGGTTAGGGGAGAGGGGTGAGCTATAAAGCCCAGTGAGCAGAAACCATAAAGAAAACAGTTCATTTTAACATATGCTATCATGGAATGCATCACATCACAAACATATCACATCAAGGATGAATCCATCACCAATAGCCCTCTACATATTAATCTCGTACCATAACAAGTCAACAATACTCTATGCCAGGGGCGATACGGCCACACCTGGACTTCATATGCTCTATGCCAAGGGCGATACGGCCACACCTAGACTTCTCATGCTCTATGCCAGGGGCGATACGGCCACACCTGGACTTCACATCTCATACCATATCGTACATGCAATATCATATCATGTCATAACATACTGAGGGCTAGAGGATCATCCAGTATCCATCCACATCATCATCATCGTATTATGCAATGCATCATATTCGTGAATTCTAATGTAAACAACCTATTGCATAACATGGTATTCATGATGCATGAACATGCTTGAACATGCTGAAAACATTTGATTTAAAACATAAGGGTTAGTTCCACTCACCTCTGGCTAGCTCTGTACCGATTCTGAAACGGCTGACACTGCTAAACACCTTGGTTCCTCGGGTCCGATCCTACACAGGTGGACTCCAGTGAGGTACCAAACATACTCTAACCAATTCATAAACAACTCCCCAAAAACCCCCTAAAACATCATGAAATAATCATAGAAGAACATGCATGAAATGGCTGAACAGGGCACTTTCGGCGGCAGGTTCGGCGGCCGAAAGTCCCTCCAGAGCCGAAAGTCAGGCACTTTCGGCGGCACCTTCGGCGGTCAAAAGTCCCAGACAGATCCAAAAGTCTTCTTTCAGAGGCAAGCTTCGGCAGCCGAATGCTGCCTTCACAAGGGGGTTCGGCGGCCGAAAGTTCCTTCGGCGGCCGAACCTGGTTTCTCCCGAATGGGCAGAAACTTGGTTCACATGAACCTCTTGCCTCCCAAAACCTCCAATCATGCATATATCTCAACCAAAACACACATACAAGTTCCTAGGGGCCTCAAAACATCAAATACCCCAACTACAACACTTCAAATACACACAATCAACACACATTGTTCAAAACATCAAAATAACCCAAAAACTCAACATAAAACCTAACATGCATTTCTACCCAAAGAACTCATAAAAACTTACTTAAAACATACAAGGAGCTTAAGATCGGCTCTTACCTCTTGAATATCGAGAGAGAGACGACCTAAACTCGAAGTTGGGAGGGATTTGGCTCTTGAACCTCCAAGCTCCAAAACTTTGCTCAAAAGCTTAAATCTTCAAAACCAAGTTAAAACAAATGAAAATCTTGAAAGATTTAGAGGAAGAACATCAAAAATGGGTGAGGGGCGGCGGAGAGCTCACCTTGGCCGAAAATGGGGAAAACTCGCCCGTTTTCGGCTAAGAGACCCTTTTATAGTGGCTGGCCAGACCAAGTTCGGGGGCCGAATGTGCCTCCGCATGCATGCCATGTTCGGCGGCCGAACTTGACTTTCGGCGGCCGAACCTGGACTTCCCTCACTCATGCTTTCGGGGGCCTAACGTGCCTCCAAAACGCATGCATGTTCGGCGGCCGAACTTGACTTTCGGCGGCCGAACCTGGGTTTTCCTCCAAAGACTTTTCATGCAAAACTCATTTAATTTCATACTTAAAACCATTAAAACATTTTTATAAAACATGGTCCTACCCTTCTAGAGGTCTCCGACATCCGAGATTCCACCGGACGGTAGGAAATTCCGGTATCGGAGTCTAGCCGGGTATTACATCATCTTTTTGTGTATTTAGTCTACCATGAGTGGCTAAATCCATTCTTTTCTAGTTGAAGTTGGAAAATTCAGATTTGTGATGAATTGGGAGATTTAAATCTCCATTGTTAAACTTCTATTTATTTCCAATATTTATGCAATTTGATCTTTCCATAATTGTTACTTTGGCTTTAGAATCAATAAGGGCCCATTGCTTTTAAATTGCTTGAGTAATAAATTGTTTGAATGATTTAAGTCCGTAATTGCTTATATTATTTGAACACAAATATAATCAGGTTGCATGATCTAGCCTTGACCACGCGGTTGGCAAGGATTGAATTAGGTTTCTCTAAGTCTTAATGCAGTTGACAGTTGTTCGATGTCAAAGGCCCCAAGGACGTTCCTTGGCAACTTGTTAACTAGTGTTTGATTAGCGAACATTTCCTAATCAAACTAGAACTAAGGAGGAATTTGGATTGTGAGAAGTGTCTTCCACATCCTAAACTAATTTATTGGAATAAATAGGAGTGTTAAAGAATCAATGATCAATTCTAAACAATCTGAAATAGATCCATACTTCAACTAGAAGCTTTTCTCTTATTGATTTACTCATCTTTAAATTATTGCTTTCTTTTGCTATTTAGTATTAATCCATCAAACTCAAAACCCCCTCTTTTAATTACTTGTTATTTACTTGACCTAGTCATTATTAGGAAAATCATTGGTGTCAATTCCCTGTGGTTCGACCCTATTGCCACTATCTACAAGTTTATTGTTGATTGTTTAATAGGTTTATTTTTTACGGCTTCGACAACCGCCTATCACTGGGCTCTAGTAGCTCACCCCCTCCCTACTCCCAGTTTTGCAGGGCCAGAGTTAGCTATGGGAAGTTAGAGTCAGTAGAGCTATGAGTACGAGTTGGTTATGGTTGTGTGTATGTAATAGAGTAGTGGACATGATGTAAAAGGAATGTTATGTAAAGTAATGAAATGTATAGATATGTAATGTCAGGTAGTGGATAGAGTTGTGCTTGGCCTAGTGTATGGATAGTCCCTTTGTACATGTATCCTGTTTTACGTTTCTTGATGAGAAATGTGTTGAACCAAGCTTAACGTATGGTATGTTTTATGGGACTCCAGTGGAAGTGTTTTGGGAAGACAGGGTTTGAATCCCTTGACCCAGAAACGAAGACCCGTCTGAGGGGAAGGACGCTGGGCGTGAACCCAAAGCGGGCAGTATTCACTGCTGTAGGCCCTGAGGGCTGTATCAGATTGGTATATCTGAGTGTTAGTAGTGTATGCTTAGGTTAAGCCTGGTAGTCGAAAGAAAAGTTTACAGTTTTTATGTTCATGTATGATCATGTATGGGATTTATCAGGTACACAGAGTTCATGTTAGGCTTGCTACGGGTCCCGGCAGCCTTAAGCCGACCTGGATCCTAGCGCCGGTAGTGGTCCGGATTTCCGAGTCGTTACAGTAGATGGACTTAATTGAACTTATTTCTAATATGAAATAATGTAGTAGTGTAAGTATAATTTTCTGTAAAATAACGTATTCAACATAAGTCAACTATAAAATAAAAAACAATTTACAGCCACTAATTATTTTCTCTCTCTCTCAAAATTCACTCAACTTAACCATTCACAATTTAGCCTAAGTGCTTGCTACCCTCTTTCCGTTGATTATTCTCCTTTTGTAATTGACTATTAGTTAAAAATAAGTTTAAATTAAACTCTTTAAATAATTTCTTCGTCATAAAAATTCTACTTAAAACTTAAAAAAAAAAAATTTAAATAGTAATAAATTTTCTATTTTATTTTGAACTACTAATTTTATTTAAATTAACATCAATACCATATATGATAATGGGTTATATTATTAGCTTCAAACAACGGATAAAATTAACCATAATTTCGCTATGTAAAATAGAATATCGCATAATAAAATATATTAGCAAATTTTTTTTTTTAAAAAAAAACATTTGATTTCTTTTTTTATCAGTTAAAAAATTGTAACAATAAGATATGATTACAAAAATAATAAATAATTTTTTTCTCAATAATTGTCGGATGTTAATAGTAGCAGAGCGCTTAATGTTCCTCTATATATAATTAACTACAAAAAAAATATGTAACAGTAGATGTGACTTTCTATTTACATCCCTCTGGAATCTTCCCTACAATTGTTGGCTTAACATCAATGCTTTCAGATTTTGCTGGGCCTTCAGGACCACTATATGTCAAGTCAATGTTCGCAAGTTCCACTTTTTCACATGGGACTCCACTGCTGCATATAAGTTGAACGGTAAGAGCAGTTGCAGAAGTTCTGTAATACCCGGCTAGTTCAGGCATCAGAATTCCTACCGTTCGGTGGAGTTTCGGATGTCGGAGTGTTCTAGAAGGGTATAACATGGGTAAAACAATGTGTTAACAAAGGTTTTAAAGTGTATTTTACGTGTTTTCATGGTTTTGAAAGGAAAAGGACTTGAGTTTAGAAGAGAAAAGGCCAAGGAGAGTTTTGCCAGGTTCGGCCGCCGAAGTGAAGTTCGGCCGCCGAAAGTGCTTGAGGTTCGGCTTCCAAAAGAAAAGTTCGGCCGCCGAACGTTGCATGGTTTCGCATGCAGGTTAGCCTGCCGAAGGTGAGGCAGTTGGCCACCTATAAAATGCTCATTGACCGGAAATTTGGGGAGTTCTCTCTCTCTTTTCTGGCCTAGGTGAGTTCATGCTCTCCTTTGGTGATTTTGTTGATGTTTCTTCAAATCTATCAAGGTTTTCATGAGTTTTGGCTTTGTTTTGAAGAGTTTTGGATTTTAAGCAAGGTTTTGGAGCTTGGAGCTTTTAAAGCTTGGATCTCCATATTTTGAAGTTAGGATCACATCAACTCTAGTTCTTTAAGAGGTAAGTGTTGATCCTCATGTTTTATGATGTTTTAAGTAAGTTTTGTAAAGTTTTTATGGGTAGAAAAGCATGATTAGGTTAAGGGTGGTTTTTGGTGTTTATATGTGCAAGTGTGCTATTTGATGTTGTGTGTTGTAGTTTAAGGTTGTTTTAGGCTCTTTTATGCATGTTTATGGGTTTATGCATGGTTTTAAGAGGGTGTATGCATGTTAAGAGGGCTAGGAAGGCTTGGGGAGGCTTGTAAGTGCATGAATCTGGGTTCTGGAAGAACTCAGGTTCGGCCGCCGAAAGGAGTTTCGGCCGCCGAACCCCTTGAGGAGGTGGTTTCGGCTGTCGAAGGCTGCTTCCGGAAGCTGGACTTTCGGATCTGTCATGCACATTCGGCCGCCGAAGGTGCCGCCGAACCTACCCAAGTTTCGTCTCTGGAGGAGACTTTCGGCCGCCGAAAGTGCCGCCGAAGGTGCTCTGTTTTGCCTTCCTTTGCATGTTTTTCCATGCATGTCTATGATGTTTTAGGGGGTTTTTGGGGAGATGTTTTAGAGCTATGCTAGAGTTGTTTGGCACCTCATGTGCGTCCACCTGTGTAGGATCGGATCAGAGGCGAGGAGTTTAACTCCAGTGTTAGAGTGCACCCAGAGTTAGCCGAGCAGAGGCTTCAGGTGAGTGGAACTGACTATGCATGTTTTTAAAGTAACGTTTTAAGATAATGAATGTATGAGCATGAGACATGCATCATGAATGCCATATGGAACTAGGTTTTATTGCATTAGAGATCACGAATATGTTGCATTGCATTTCATATTTATTGTTGATGGGATGGACCAAGGCGCTCCCAGTAGCCGCGAATCTGCTATGCCTAGATAAGACCTGTGAGAGCTCCATAGAAGGGAGTCGGGCACTAGAGCATGTAAGTGACCTTGTGAGCTCCTCAGGGGGCCGGACACCGGCAGAGGGAATCCTGGGATCATGTCCAATCCGAATTGTGTATTGTTTGTGCTGTGACGCATTCCATGAAAGCATGCTATGTATGAATGAATTGTTTTTATGGTTCCTACTCACTGGGCTTTATAGCTCACCCCCCTCCCACATCACTCAGTTTTGCAGGACCAGAGTTCAGTTAGAGCGAGCTATGGGATAAGCAGAGTCTAAGCATGGATTGCTATGTTTGATGTAATAGTATAGTGTGGGTTATGTTAATATGACATGTATATGTATGAGAGAATCTTGAGGAGTATGTTATGTAAGTTGATGTAAGATTAAAGAGATGTTATGTTTGTTATGTTTGTTATGCTTGTATAGTATAGTTGTGGACATGACATATGGACATGATATAAGGTTAATGTTTAATGTAATGATAAAAAGGATTTGATGACATATGGAAATAATGTAATGAGTTTGAGGATATATGATGTTATAGATTATATGTTGAGGTTATGAATGATATGAGTATATGGAAAGAGATAGAGTAAAGTTAAGATATGTATGTGCTAATGTAACGACCCGGAAACCGGTACCCCTCTGTAACGGCCCGAACCATCACTGGCACTAGGATCCAGATCGGCTTAAGGCCGCCGGGACCCGTAGCAAGCCGACTATACTCTCTGTGTACCTGATAAATCCCATACATGATACAAAGATACTCAACAATCCTGTAAAACTCTGTAGGCTTAACTACTGCTACTCAGATATATCACTCTGAAATGGCCCTCAGGGCCTATACCAGGGACTACTATCGGCTGTGGATCAAGGGATTGAAACCCTTTTTCTCTGTAACACAATCCACTGGTATCACATCAAAGCCATACATTAAGCCTAACTCACACATTTCTCATCAAGAAATGTAAAACAGGATTCATGTACAAGGGATTAATCATACATCACACTATAACAATGATACTAGGAAAAGCACAAGTCTATCCAGTATACGACAGTACATATCTATACACATTACATTACCACTAATCTTTGAGTTACATCATGTCCACTACTTTATTACAACCATACATTCATGCATATCTTCCCTCTGTACTCTTGCTGACTTTAACTTCCCATAGCTATCTCAGAACCTGCAAAACTGGGGTTAAGGGAGTGGGATGAGCTACTACAGCCCAGTGAGGAGGAACAATAAAAACAGTTCATTCATTACATGCTCTCATGAAATGCATCACATCACAAACATATCATCTCAAGGATGAATTTGTCACCAATAGCCCTCAACTACATGTTATAATCCAACTGTGCCAGGGAGACGATGTCATCACCTGGTCTACTCTTATCTCTGCTCTGATATCATAACATGACCAACTGTGCCAGGGAGACGATGTCATCACCTGGTCTTCTCTTAACTCTGCTCTGTGCTCTGACTATAGTACCAGGAGCGACCTGGCCTATCCAGGGGCGACCTGGTATGGCTATCTCATGCCATAACTCTGTATATGCTCTCTACAATGGGCTAAGGATCATCCAACATTCATCCACAGGAACAACAACTTATGCAATGCAGCATATTCATGAATTCTAATGCAACACAACCTAAGATATAACATGGCAGTATATGATGCATGGATCATGCTAGAATCGTGTCATTTCTCAACTAAAATAGGAAGTTTAGTTCCACTCACCTCTAGCCAATGCTGGCTAACTCTGGGCCAACTCTAACTCTGGAGCCTCCTCGGTTCCTCGGTCCAATCCTACACAGATGGACGTAAATGAGGTACCAAACATACTCTAACATAACTATGAACATCTCTCCAAAAACCCTCTAAAACAGCACAAAACATGCATGCAAAACAAGCAAAGGAAGGCTGGACAGGGCACCTTCGGCAGCACCTTCGGCGGCCGAATGTCTCCTCCAGAGACGAAAGTCAGGCATGTTCGGCGGCCTAACTTGGACTTTCGGGGGCCGAACCTGAGTTTAGCCAGAACTCAGTTTCGTGCACAAGGACGCCTGCCAGTCCCTCCATCACCTGTTCAGACCTCAACACATGCATTTAACCCTTCTAAAACATGCATAAACACTTCAACAAGCCTAAGGGAACTTCAAATAACTTTAAACTCCAACAACAAGCTCACAAGACACACATCAAACATAAAGGATTCATAAACCCTATGATGCACATCTCATGCAAACTCATGCCTAGCTCCCTTTTCCCTTTACAAAACTCATAAAAACATCATAAGAACCATGGATCAACACTTACCTCTTGAAGAACAAAGGCTGAGATGATCCAAACTCAAAGATATGGAGAAACCAAGCTTCAAAAGCTTCAAACTCCAAATCCTTGTTTCAAGCTCACAACTCTTCAAACCAAGGGTAAAACTCATTAAAACCGTGAACGATTTGAAGAAAAACCATGAAAATACTTTAAGGAGATCAAGACCTCACCTAGGTCAGAAGGAGAGAAGAAACCTCCTCCTTTTTCTGCCACTCGGTGCCCTTATAGATGAGCAACCGCCTCAGGTTCGGCTGCCGAATCGCATGCAAAACTATGCAACCTTCGGCGGCCGAACTTAACCTTCGGGGGCCGAAACTAGGGAACTTTAGGCGGCCGAACTTAACCTTAGGGGGCCGAACATAGCAAAATGCCTCCTTGGCCATATCTCTTCAAAACTCAATCCTTTTCTACGCTAAACCTTTAAAACACTTGAAAAGATTTTAGAAAACTTTCTCTTACCCTTCCAGAGACCTCTGACATCCTCGAACTCCCCCGGACGGTAGGAATTCCGATGTCTGAATCTAGCCGGGTATTACAGCTAAGGTATAGAGTTGTGCTTTGCCTAAGGTTGGCTAGTCGCTTTGTCTTACATGATCAAAAGCTTTTATGATAAATGTTTTCATCTTTGTATGAAATGTTTTTGTTATATGTTTTATGTTAACCAAGCTTATATGTTCATGAACCCCAAAAGGGTGGGTTGTGGGAAGAGAGGGTTGCATTCCCTTGACTCACAGAAGGAGACCGTGAGGGGTAGACGCTGGGCGTTACTCCAAGAAAGGTTAGCTAAGCTTGGTAATTCGGAGGGAAAACATGTTTTTCAGTTACAGTTTCTATGAACAGCTGATCATGTATGGGATTAGACCACTGGAGAGAGGGTATGTTTAGGCTTGCTACGGGTCTAGGCGGCCTTAAGCCGATCTGGATCCTAGCGTCGAACAGTTTGGAGCCGTTACAGGAGGGTACCGGTTTCCGGGCTGTTACAGTTGGTATCAGAGTAGTTGGTTCTTATGATCGGACCTATAGGGTATGGAGAGCCCTAGGTTGTGATCGGACCTACTAATGCTACAGAGTGAGTGGGGCAAGCACAATAAGAATGAGATTAAGAATAAGATAAGGAATAAGAAAGATCAAGAGTAAGATCATGTCCACTAGGATAGGATGAGGAGTCTTATCTGGCATAATGATGTGTAATGCCATGTCTGATGCATGTGCATTGTTGATGTATTTTGGATGTTGACTGATCCCTTAGTTCTCAATATGCTATGTTATGAGATGAGATGAGCTGAGAGACCAGGTATGGCCTTTCGCACAGTTGGTCATGGCATGTTATGCTAGGTTGAGGACTTTTGGTGACAGGTTTATCCATGATACATATGTTATGCATGAGGTTCACGTGTTTGTCACATGGACCATATGATATGATGTTATGCTATATGTTGTGAGTTCATGCGTTTTTCATGGACCACATGATATGATGTGATGTTTATGTGTGCCTGTGTGCCTGTTGTGTTTCAGGAAGCTGAGATGCAAGGTGCTAGTAGCTCTATAGAGTCAGACCCATCTGAGTGGGAAGGTACAGATACCTTGTCCCCTGTTCTGCCAAGAGTGCAGCTAGGCAGAGTTGAGTCTTTTGAGGTAAGCAGAGAGAGGATGGATCTGAGAAGGTCTGAGGATGTAAGAGATATGGAGAGATGTCCGGAGGAGGGATGTAGGTGTGCAAGTGAACATGGATGAAGAAAGTATGGGAAAGTCAGAAGATGACGCTCAGACTAAGAATTTTAGGATTTCAAGTTCAGGGGAAGTTGATCCCTCCATTCTGAGTACAGCTGCCAAGAGAGGTAAGAAGAAGGATAGAGGTCTTAGAAGGTCATAGAAGGGCAAGTTTTGGCAGAAGTTGAAGACTGGTCTAGATGCTGTTGGTGGCCCGAGTTCTGGCTTAGATCTTACAAGATGTATGAGGTGTGGAAAGTCACACAAAGGAGTTTGTCTGGCTGGGACTACAGCTTGTTTTAGGTGTGGACAGGAAGGGCATTTTGCACGTGAGTGTCCTACTGCGCCCAGGGTAGTACGATCCCAGCAGTTGGCTGCAAGGAATGTGGCTCAGGCTAGTCACCAAGGAAGGAGAGGAGCAGACACATCGGACACAGTGATGCCAGGTACGCTCACTTGTTCATGTTCTGTTGTTTTGAGAGCTGTAGTGTTTCTTTTTCTTTGGTTGCTCTAGGAGTCTTCGAGAGGTTGAGTTGATAGCTTCTGGGCTTAGAGTGTTCTCTTTGAGTTAATAGACCCGGGTAGGATTCATCTGAGCAGAGGTTCAGTCCAGTGTCATTGAGGGTAGATGCTTTCCACCCGATTCTGAGGTCCTAGACTTGCGTGTCTGGATGTCATTCGGGGAATGGATTAGTTTTCTCCTTGTGGTGCTGGTGCTACCTGCGTCTGCAGCGTAAGGTAGTTAGGATCGGAGTTTAGGATGGATCTAAGGTAGGCTTCAGAGAGGACATAGTAGGTTGCCTTGAAGCTAGATGTCAGCCCGTTAGGCTCGTAGGGTGCATAGGTGAGGATGTGTGCAGTCGTGGCTCGGGTTGCAGGTCGGGGAACCAGCCTTTGTGCCCGATGCTACTAGAGAGAGGTGTTTAGAAGTGTCGCAGGTTAGTGTCAGGTTTACCATCGGTCAGGGAGGTAGAGTTTGGTTTAGAAGTGGTATGTGATACCAGAACCATATCTATTTTTCCTCACAAGATGGCACCTGCGGAGTTGTGAGAGTTATAGGATAAGGGGTAAGAATGGAAGAGTTGGGAGAGCTTTAGGAGGAGTGTAGTAGTAGTAGAGTGTTTGGTAGACAAGGGTTTTATCCGACCTAGTACCTTACCCTGGAATGTTCCAGTATGGTTATGGGAAACGAAGGATGGAGCCTTGAGACTTGGTAAACGACTGTAAACAGTTGTGCAAAGTGACTACCAGGAGTAGGTAACCTTTATCTTGGATTGAAGATCTATTGGATCAGCTAGCAAAAGCCAGTTGTTTCCTAAGATAGATCTGAGATTCGGGTTTAGGTTGCCGAGGCTAGAGTAGAGGTTAGGACAGTATAGAGGAAGAAGAGAGTAAAAGAGGGTAGAAAGAGCAAGAGTGGAAGAGGAAGCAGGAAAAGTAATGTAAATGACCCAGAACAGAATGAAAGAAGAAAAGTGAAGGAAGAAGAAGCAGAAGCAGGAGTGTCAGTAGAGTTGTTGACAGTGAGCTACAGAAGCCTGTTGAGAGTTAGAGAAGAAGTCAGGATAGATAAGATGAAGAGAGAAGGGCAAGGATCAGAGTAGCGCAGCAGAAGCCTGCGAAGTTCAGGAGTTAGTTTAAGGTTTATGTGTTTGTATGTTTTTGTTGAACATTCTGGGACGAATGTTCTATAAGGGGGGAAGAATGTAATACCCGGCTAGTTCAGGCATCGGAATTCCTACCGTTCGGTGGAGTTTCGGATGTCGGAGTGTTCTAGAAGGGTATAACATGGGTAAAACAATGTGTTAACAAAGGTTTTAAAGTGTATTTTACGTGTTTTCATGGTTTTGAAAGGAAAAGGACTTGAGTTTTGAAGAGAAAAGGCCAAGGAGAGTTTTGCCAGGTTCGGCCGCCGAAGTGAAGTTCGGCCGCCGAAAGTGCTTGAGGTTCGGCTTCCGAAAGAAAAGTTCGGCCGCCGAACGTTGCATGGTTTCGCATGCAGGTTAGGCTGCCGAAGGTGAGGCGGTTGGCCACCTATAAAATGCTCATTGACCGGAAATTTGGGGAGTTCTCTCTCTCTTTTCTGGCCTAGATGAGTTCATGCTCTCCTTTGGTGATTTTGTTGATGTTTCTTCAAATCTTTCAAGGTTTTCATGAGTTTTGGCTTTGTTTTGAAGAGTTTTGGATTTTAAGAAAGGTTTTGGAGCTTGGAGCTTTTAAAGCTTGGATCTCCATATTTTGAAGTTAGGATCACATCAACTCTAGTTCTTCAAGAGGTAAGTGTTGATCCTCATGTTTTATGATGTTTTAAGTAAGTTTTGTAAAGGTTTTATGGGTAGAAAAGCATGATTAGGTTAAGGGTGGTTTTTGGTGTTTATATGTGCAAGTGTGCTATTTGATGTTGTGTGTTGTAGTTTAAGGTTGTTTTAGGCTCTTTTATGCATGTTTATGGGTTTATGCATGGTTTTAAGAGGGTGTATGCATGTTAAGAGGGCTAGGAAGGCTTGGGGAGGCTTGTAGGTGCATGAATCTGGGTTCTGGAAGAACTCAGGTTCGGCCGCCGAAAGGAGTTTCGGTCGCCGAACCCCTTGAGGAGGTGGTTTCGGCTGCCGAAGGCTGCTTCCGAAAGCTGGACTTTCGGATCTGTCATGCACATTCGGCCGCCGAAGGTGCCGCCGAACCTACCCGAGTTTCGTCTCTGGAGGAGACTTTCGGCCGCCGAAAGTGCCGCCGAAGGTGCTCTGTTTTGCCTTCCTTTGCATGTTTTTCCATGCATGTCTATGATGTTTTAGGGGGTTTTTGGGGAGATGTTTTAGAGCTATGCTAGAGTTGTTTGGCACCTCATGTGCATCCACCTATGTAGGATCGGATCAGAGGCGAGGAGTTTAACTCCAGTGTTAGAGTGGACCCAGAGTTAGCCGAGCAGAGGCTTCAGGTGAGTGGAACTGACTATGCATGTTTTTAAAGTAACGTTTTAAGATAATGAATGTATGAGCATGAGACATGCATCATGAATGCCATATGGAACTAGGTTTTATTGCATTAGAGATCACGAATATGTTGCATTGCATTTCATATTTATTGTTGATGGGATGGACCAAGGCGCTCCCAGTAGCCCGCGAATCTGCTATGCCTAGATAAGACCTGTGAGAGCTCCATAGAAGGGAGTCGGGCACTAGAGCATGTAAGTGACCTTGTGAGCTCCTCAGGGGGCCGGACACCGGCAGAGGGAATCCTGGGATCATGTCCAATCCGAATTGTGTATTGTTTGTGTTGTGACGCATTCCATGAAAGCATGCTATGTATGAATGAATTGTTTTTATGGTTCCTACACACTGGGCTTTATAGCTCACCCCCCTCCCACATCACTCAGTTTTGCAGGACCAGAGTTCAGTTAGAGCGAGCTATGGGATAAGCAGAGTCTAAGCATGGATTGCTATGTTTGATGTAATAGTATAGTGTGGGTTATGTTAATATGACATGTATATGTATGAGAGAATCTTGAGGAGTATGTTATGTAAGTTGATGTAAGATTAAAGAGATGTTATGTTTGTTATGTTTGTTATGCTTGTATAGTATAGTTGTGGACATGACATATGGACATGATATAAGGTTAATGTTTAATGTAATGATAAAAAGGATTTGATGACATATGGAAATAATGTAATGAGTTTGAGGATATATGATGTTATAGATTATATGTTGAGGTTATGAATGATATGAGTATATGGAAAGAGATAGAGTAAAGTTAAGATATGTATGTGCTAAGGTATAGAGTTGTGCTTTGCCTAAGGTTGGCTAGTCCCTTTGTCTTACATGATCAAAAGCTTTTATGATAAATGTTTTCATCTTTGTATGAAATGTTTTTGTTATATGTTTTATGTTAACCAAGCTTATATGTTCATGAACCCCAAAAGGGTGGGTTGTGGGAAGAGAGGGTTGCATTCCCTTGACTCACAGAAGGAGACCGTGAGGGGTAGACGCTGGGCGTTACTCTAAGAAAGGTTAGCTAAGATTGGTAATTCGGAGGGAAAACATGTTTTTCAGTTACAGTTTCTATGAACAGCTGATCATGTATGGGATTAGACCACTGGAGAGAGGGTATGTTTAGGCTTGCTACGGGTCTAGGCAGCCTTAAGCCGATCTGGATCCTAGCGCCGAACAGTTTGGAGCCGTTACAGGAGGGTACCGGTTTCCGGGCTGTTACAAGTTCCCTTTATATTTTTGAAGCTAACATCACTAATCTTCACTTTAGATGGTTCCTGGGAAAAAAAAAAAAAAGAGAAGAAATAATTATTTATATAAACAATAAGTAATTATCATATAATAATATATTGTTTTGGAACAGTTATCACCTTTTTATTGCATTTATTCCATGGACAATACATTTGATCTACAATAATAGGATTGGAGACATTTTCCATAGTAATATCTTGGAAATGAATATTAGTTGCAGTATTAGGAAACATTGCAGGCCAAGTTTTAATTCTAACACCATTAGTTGTACCGGTGAGGGTGCAATCGGAAACAGTAATTCCGGAAACAGGATCTTCATTCTCATACTTCCCCAAGCTCCCTATGCTGATGCCATGACCAGTTCCACATGCCACTTTTGTGATTTTTAGATTTTCGGTTCCATCACCAATAGAGATACAATCATCACCCGTGCCTATTTTGGCATTAGATATAGTCACTCCCTTTGATCGCCCAATATGAATTCCATCCGTATTAAGGCTACCTTCAGGTGTACTGACTTTGAAGCCTTCAAATGTGAAGTCGTCACATCCCAATACATTGACGTGAAAGTACTTGCTATTAAGAGACGTTATGTCACGAACTAAGCCTTTGATAATGAAGTTAAACCTTATATTCTGATGAAAAATGTAAAGCAATAAAAGCATTTCAGAAATGTTTTGGTACGTAATTACAATTTATGGTAAATTTAAATTAGTAACATTTTGTAATATCGTGAAAACTAAAAAAAAAGTACCATAGGATGTTTCTTGCAATTTTTTGAATCTTTGTCACAAGATACTCCCTTCCATGCAACTTGTCCTTGACCATCTAAAGTTCCTTTTCCAGATAGTGTGAATTGATCAATATGGTTAAAATTAAACCAACCATCCCCCCTGCAAGCTCTGGTGGGGCTTGCACGGTTCCCTGAACTTCTACCTCTATTGCCCCTTTGCAAGGACCTGTAACATTCACTATACCTGCCAAGAATTTCCCTGCTGGAATCAATATTTTGCTAGATCCTGCTGCTGCGCAAGCCTCTTTCCAAGCATCCGCTATAGCCTAAAAGATAAAGGAAAGAGAAAGGTAAGAATTTTAAGTTTAGCTAATATCCTAATATTCATGGGTGAATTATATGTTTATACCTGACTTGCATCTGCTTTTCCATTAGGTGCTGCACCAAATTTTGTTATATCAAAAACAGCTGGCTGTGCTTGAACAAGAGAGAAATTTATGAACAATAGAGATACAATTGAGAAAATTATTTTAGTATCCATTATTATTTTTTTGCTTCCTCCCTTCTTTTATTTTTAATAAAGATTTTAGAATGATGGATTGATTTATCTTTCTACATGCTGCTTTATAAGGCTAAAATTTACCAAATTTAACTAAATACTAATAATATTTTATATATTTGGTATTAAGCAATTTTTGTAGAACCTCTGTATTTGGAAACGTTGAATGTTCTAAGCTAAAATTAGATTCCCAAAATGTACCATAGGTTATATCATCCAAATCTCATGTTGTGGTTATGATGACATGTAGATAATTTCTCATGTAATTCTTAAAGCTAAAGATTATTTGTTGGAGAAAGACTTATGATTTTTTTTCACTTTTGATGTTTTAGTAAGATAATAAAGGACTGAAGAATAAAAAGAGAAAAATTATGTCTAGACTCTGAATTCTGAAATTAAGGGAGTCATGGGCGTAATGAAAGACACAAGGAAATAAGGAACAAAGTCTTGCTTAAACTCTAAGTCTCAGATGCACTATGTTATGGGCATAACATATCTAACAAAAGAAATCAGAGTCTAATTCCATATTTGACACGCAATTTGATGATCCTTATCCGCAAAAACATATCAAACTCAATTGTTTTAGGAAAAATAAAGCACAAAATGTAAGTGAAATCATGGATGTACCTAAATACACTTTTCCATCTAATTTTGGCTACTTGTATTTAGGCTAAACTAGGATTTTTAGTACTATACAAAGATGCTATTTTGATATACAACATCATCTTTTACTCTTGATTAATTTTGGGAGCCTGAAAACATTTTTCTTATTGCATTTCAACCATAAACATATGTAGCTAAATGTTGAAGGATAATTGAAGTTTTAGTTCATTTAGTTGTGAGATCTAATTGGTTTTATTATTTTTCTTAATGTTTCTTGGTATTTATATTGTTTTTGTACCTATTATTTATTATTGTTCTATTGATTGTAGCATTAAGGTGTCATTGCTCAATCAATAGGATAATATATTATTATTCAAGTTGATTAAATTCATAATTATTTTAGTTTAATATGAAATTAGTGGTGAATTAGTTTAAGTAAAGCCTTCCTAAGGAACAAAATAATCAGACTAAAATGAATCGAGCTTTTTTGTTATTAGTTAGAATCAGGTTCTTCTAATTCCTCATGTAGTAATTGGATTAAATTATAATAGCGTCTCCTTCTACTTTTCAAAAGCTAAAGCTAGTTAACGAACATCTCTTAGCTAGTTTAAAAATTAAGATTGAGTGACTAAAGTTTCTTCGACATCTAAAACTATTTTATCTATAAATAATTAGAAATTATTTTTGCATCTATGATCAACCAATAAGACTAAAACTGAGATTAAACTTTCAGTGAATTAATCTCATATTGATTTTCTCGCTTAAATCTAATTACTTTACTTCTTTTACTTGGTTTAGGTTAATTCTCATTGAAGTAATCTTTAATTCCTTGCTTTTTAAAACTCCCATTTTATTTTTATTTTTATTTTGTCTTGCAAGTGAATTAACTTCCTTCCAATCTCTATAGGACAAACCCTGCTCACCACTATCGCAATTTAGTTTGATTTAGAAAAGTAGAAATTTATTTTTGGTGGCCTCGACACCTACTAAATCTTAGCGCCATTGCTAAGATATAGTTTTAATTATTTTAGTAATTCTTTTGAATGGCACATTCTAATCCTTTGGATAGACTCAACTTCAAACAAGGAATCAAGAAAACCGTGAGGAGGTTGAGAAAAGAGATCAAATCGAGATACAAAAATGTTTCATCCTCCAAGTCTAACAAAGAGGTATTGGTTGCTATCGAGGGAACAAATCATGGGCACAGAAGAAACAATATCTGACCCAAACCGTAACGACCCGAAAATAAGACCGCTACCGGCGCTAGGATCCAGATCGGCTTAAGGCCGCCGGGACCCGTAGCAAGCCTGACATATAACCTGTAAACCTGTATAATCCCATACATGATCATCAACATACATAAAAATTAAAACTTTTCTTTCCTTTCATACACCAAACTCAACTTGTGCATGCACTGTACATATACACTAACATAACATTGATCCCTCTGTGGGATCTCATCAATACCTCAAGGGTGGCATAACCTGTGTTGAGTTGATTTACATAAACATCATAAAACCTCTAAGATCATGTATTAAAAGGGATAACAACATTCTATGGTCAAGCACACCTCTAACATCCATAAACCTCATCTCATTACATATCTATACTGTTTCAGGCATTACATTACAATCTGATCATGTCCATTGCTAGCTATTACAAAAACAAGACTTCCTTACTCTATCCGGACTCCTGCTCTATCCTGTACCTGCAAGCCTGGGGGTAAAGGGAGAGGGGTGAGCTAAAAGCCCAGTGAGTAGAACTATAAAACATATTAACACTATGCTCCAATGAAATGCATCATAACACAGACAATTCACATAAGGGTTGGGTGAACTTGTCACCAATTAGTCCCAGCTAACTCTGTGCCAGGCCGTAGCATGGGGTCCTGGTCTTTCTATCATAACATACATTACTTACCATTGCCCCAGGGCCTCCTCTGGGCTCCTGGTCTTCAAGTCCCATAACCGTGCCAGGCCGTAGAATGGGGTCCTGGTCTTTCCTTACTCTGTGCCAGGCCGTAGAATGGGGTCCTGGTCTTCCTGTCAGGGACTAATTGGGTCATCCAATATTCACCCACACCAACAACAAATGATGCAATGCGGCATATTCGTGAAAACTAATGCAATCATCCTATTGCATAATCATGATGCATGAAACATGATAAAAGCATTTAATTTCTCAATTTAAAAGATTAAGTTTAGTTCCACTCACCTCTGGCGGACTCTGACAACACCGAAGCAGCTGAACTCACTGCTGGGGTCCTCGGTTCCTCGGGTCCGAACCTACACATGTGGACTCAAATGAGGGACCAAACATACTAGAACATATCTCTAAACTACTCCCCAAAAACCCCCTAAAACATCATGAAACAACCATAGAAAAACATGCAAAGGAGGCCTAGACAGGGCACTTTCGGCGGCCGAAAGTCCCTCCAGAGCCGAAAGTCAGGCAGGTTCGGCGGCACCTTCGGCGGCCGAAATTCCCAGACAGAGACGAAACTCATGCATGTTCGGCGGCACTTTCGGCGGCCGAAACTGCTAGACAGAGACGAAAGTCTCCTTTCGGGGGAAGGCTTCGGCAGCCGAAAGGCTTGCCTCCCCAGCTATGTTCGGCGGCCGAAAATCCTTCGGCTGCCGAACCTGGTTTCTGCCAAAGGGCAGAAACTTGGCTCCCTTTGCACATTTCGCCTCCAAACCTTCCAAACATGCATCAAACCTATTCTACAACACACAACCACAAGCACACAAGTTCCTAGGGGCCTCAAATCATCATAAACCCCATCTACGATACATCAAGCATCCACATTGTTCATGAACACATAGTGAACCCATAAACTCCAAAAACATAACCATAGCCTATCATGCATTTCTAACCCATAGATCTACTTCAAACTTACTTAAAACATGCAATGAGCTTAAGATCGACTCTTACCTCTTGAAGATCGAGAGAGAGACGACCTAAAACTCGGAGGTGGGAGAGATTGGGTTCTTGAACCTCCAAGCTCCAAAACTTTGCTCAAAAGCTCAAATCTTCAAAACAAAGTTAAAACAAATGAAAATCTTGAAAGATCTAGAGGAAGAACATCAAATATTGGTGAGGGACGGCGGAGAACGCACCTTGGCTGAAAATGGGGAGAAAAGCTCGCCCATTTCGGCTAAGGGACCCTTTTATAGTGGCTGGCCAGGCCACGTTCGGGGGCCGAACGTGCCTCCGCATGCATGCCATATTCGGCGGCCGAACCTGGACTTCCCTCACTTATGCCTTCGGGGGCCTAAGGCACACCCGAAATGCATGCATGTTCGGCAGCCGAACTTGAGGTTCGGCGGCCGAACCTGAGGTTCGGCGGCCGAACCTGAGTTTTCCTCCAATGCTATTTTCATGCAAAAACTCATTTTCTTTCATGCTTAAAACATAAAACACATTAAAACATTATATAAAAACATGGTTCTACCCTTCTAGAGGTCTCCGACATCCGAGATTCCACCGGACGGTAGGAATTCCGATACCGGAGTCTAGCCGGGTATTACATTCTCCCCCCTTAAGAACATTCGTCCCCGAATGTTCCTCAACTAGCACATGCAAGGCACACAACATAAAACACATAAGAAACTAACCTTAAAAGAGATGAGGATATTGCCGGAGTATAGACTCCCGTGTCTCCTAAGTGCACTCTTCCATATTGTGGTGGTTCCAATGGACTTTCACCATCGGGATTTCCTTGTTCCTTAGCTTTCTGATCTGGGTGTCTAGGATCCGTACCGGCTGCTCAACATAGGTGAGATCCTCTTGGATCTCCACATCAGGCTCATTAAGAACCTTGCCCGGATCTGACACAAACTTCCTCAACATGGAAACATGGAAAACCGGATGGATTCTTTTCATTGAAGCAGGTAAATCCAGCTTGTACGATACATTCCCAACCTTTTGCAAGACCTCAAAGGGTCCGATGTACCACGGAGCCAGCTTACCTTTCTTCCCGAACCGAACCACTCTTTTCATTGGAGACACCTTGAGCAATACCAGATCTCCTTCCTGAAACTCTACTAGCCTTCTGCGGATGTCTGCATAACTCTTCTATCTGTTTGCAGCAGTCTTGATTCTTTCTCTGATTAAGGGTACCACCCTGCTGGTGATCTCTACTATCTCAGGCCCTGCTAGGGCCTTTTCTCCAACTTCTTCCCAGCAAACAGGTGATCTGCACTTCCTTCCATATAAAGCTTCATATGGAGCCATCCCGATGCTAGCATGATGGTTGTTATTGTAGGCAAACTCCACCAAAGGTAGATGCTGCCTCCAATAACCGCCAAAGTCCAGCACACACATTCTTAGCATATCTTCTATGGTCTGGATGGTCCTCTCTGACTGTCCATCTGTCTGTGGATGGAAGGCAGTACTGAAATCCAACCTGGTACCTATGGCATCCTGCAGACTCCGCCAAAACCTGGAGGTGAACTGGGGTCCTCTATCTGACACTATAGAAATAGGAACCCCATGCAGTCTGACAATCTCATCAACATACACCTGCGCCAACTTGTCCACAGAATAGCCACTCCTGACAGGGATGAAGTGAGCAGATTTGGTGAGTCTGTCTATAATCACCCATATGGAGTCCAATCTGTTGGACGTCGCCGGTAACCCCACTACGAAGTCCATAGCTATATTCTCCCATTTCCACTCTGGAATAGGTAGTGGGTTAAGCATTCCAGCCGGCTTCTGATGTTCCAGCTTTACCCTCTGACACACTTCGCAGGCTGACACAAACTGTGCCACTTCTCTCTTCATAGCTAGCCACCAATAGACCTTCTTGAGATCTTGATACATCTTGGTGGCTCCGGGGTGAACGCTGTATCGTGCATTATGAGCCTCTCTCATAATGTCTCCCTTTAGCCCTATGTCATCTGGTACACACAAACGACTCCCATAGCGGAGGATCCCCTTGTTGTCATATCTGAACTCACTGTCTTTGCTTGACTGAACAGTCCTGGCAATCTTCACTAACTCTGGGTCCTCATGCTGTTTCTGAGCCACCTGCTCCAGAAACATGGGTGTCACTCTCATCTGAGCAACTAAAGCACCTGTACCAGACAACTCCAACTGTAGACCTTCATCAATAAGCTTGTAAAGCTCTTTCACCACTGGTCTCCTCTCAGCCGTGATGTGGGATAGACTGCCTAGTGACTTCCGGCTTAGGGCGTCTGCCACAACATTCGCCTTACTCGGATGGTACTGAATCTTGCAATCATAATCACTCAGCAGTTCTACCCATCTTCTCTGTCTCAAGTTCAAATCTCTTTGACTCAAGATGTACTGTAGGCTTTTATGATCTGTGAAGATCTCACATTTAACCCCATAGAGGTAGTGCCTCCACATCTTGAGTGCAAAGATAACGACTGCCATTTCCAGGTCATGTGTGGGGTAATTCAACTCATGCTTCTTTAGCTGCCTAGAAGCATAAGCAATCACCCTTTCATTCTGCATAAGCACACAACCCAGTCCCACACGGGACGCATCGCAAAAGACTGTGAAGTCCTCATTGCTAGCTGGCAGAGCTAGCACTGGTGCTGAAGTCAACCTCTTCTTAAGCTCTTCAAAACTCTCTTCGCACTGGTCGGTCCACACAAACTTCTGATTCTTCCTGGTTAGTCTGGTCAGAGGAGCTGCTATTTTTGAGAAGTCCTGAACGAACCTCCTGTAGTAACCTGCCAAACCCAAGAATCTTCTAATCTCTGTCACTGAAGTGGGTCTAGGCCAGTTAGCCACAGCTTCTATCTTCTTGGGGTCCACCTCTATCCCATTTTCTGTCACAACATGCCCAAAGAATGAAATGCTCCTCAGCCAGAACTCACACTTGGAGAAATTGGCATACAAGCCATGCTCCCTCAAGGTCTGCAGAACCAACCTCATATGATGGGCATGCTCCTCTGCATTCCTGGAATACACTAAGATATCATCTATGAAGACAATAACGAAGTGATCCAGGTACTGGCTAAACACTCTGTTCATGAGATCCATGAATGCTGCAGGGGTGTTAGTTAACCCGAACGGCATCACAAGGAACTCAAAATGCCCATATCTGGTCCTGAAAGCTGTCTTTGGCACGTCCTCCTCTCTGATCCTCAACTGATGATACCCGGACCTCAGATCTATTTTAGAGAAACAACCCGCTCCTGCTAGCTGGTCGAATAGATCATCGATCCTTGGCAATGGGTATTTGTTCTTGGTAGTGACTTTGTTCAACTACCTGTAGTCGATACAAAGTCTAAGGGATCCATCCTTCTTTCTCACAAACAAAACTGGAGCATCCCAGGGTGAGGTACTCGGTCGGATGAAGCCCTTGTCTACCAGCTCCTGTAACTGCTCCTTCAACTCTTTCAATTCTGCTGGCACCATCCTGTAAGGAGGGATAGAGATCGGTCGGGTTCCAGGCATCAGTTCTATCTCGAACTCTATCTCCCTAGCAGGTGGTAAACCTGGCAGCTCGTCTGGGAACACATCTAAGAACTCTCTAACCACTGGCACCGAGGCGGGCTCTCTAACCTGACTACTAAGCTCTCTCACATGAGCCAAATACCCCTGACATCCCCTCCTGAGCAACCTACGAGCCTGAAGAGCTGATATCAGACCTCTAGGTGTACCCCTCCTGTCTCCTCTGAAGACAACCTTAGACCCATCCTGACCTCTGAACCTGACTACCTTGTCCCTGCAGTCCAAGGTAGCCCCTAGAATAATGTCAAAGTCGGTCAAATCTAGAACCACTAGGTCGGCAGACAAGCATCTTCCCTCAACAAACACAGGACTACACTGGCAGACTGACTCTGCCATAGATGGATCACACTTGGGTCCACTGACCCAGAGAGGACACTCTAACTCAGAAGTCATCAGACCCAACCTCTCTACGGCTCTCGGAGCAATAAAAGAATGAGATGCACCAGGGTCCATCAAGGCATACACATATGAACAACCAATGACTAAGTTACCTGCCACCACGGTGTTAGATGCATCTGCCTCCTGCTGTGTCATTGTGAAGATCCGTGCTGGAGCTGATGGACCTTCACCTCTGAAACCCGCTGAAGAAGAGGCTGCCCCTCTCCCTCTGCCTCTGCCACTGGCTTGAGTCATGGCTGGAGCTGCTGGCTGCGCTACACTGCCTGAGGCTGTCTGCTGGGACTGAGCCATCGAAACTGCTCTTAGACATTCTCGAGCCGTATGCCCCTCCTGACCACATCTGAAACAAGCATTCGTCCCAAACCGACATACTCCCTTGTGTGGCCTACCACACCTTGCACAAACTGCATTATCCGTACCAGAGCTTGAGCCACTTCCAAATCCCAGACTAGACTTAACCTTGTTCCAGAACTTGTTCTTCTTACCCTTGGCTTTACTCCATCTCTTACTGCCTGAAGCTGCTGCACTCAGGGTAGAGGGATCTAACCTTCCCCCACCCGGAGTTTTAGAACCAGAAGACTGTGCCACTGTCTGCTTAACTGTCCCCTGAATGATGGCAATGGCCTCCATTTTCCTGGCCATATCTACTATGGCATGGAAGCTCTCCCTATCCACGGACTGAATCAAGGAGGAATACCTGGAATGAAGTTTCATGACATACCTCCTTAACTTCTTTGAATCTGTATCCAGACTCTGTCCAGCAAAAGGCAACAGCTCCAAAAATCTGTCGGTGTACTCCTCTACACTCATTTCATCTGTCTGCCTCAACTGCTCAAACTCTATCATCTTCAATTCTCTTGAACTGTCAGGGAAAGCCCATCCTGCAAACTCGTTTGCGAACTCCTCCCATGATAAGCTTTCCACCCTCGGGCTCACATAATTCTTAAACCACTCTCGGGCTTTCTTGCATTTTAATGTGAACCCAGCCATCTGGATGGCTCTACTGTCATCCGCCCCTAACTCCTCTGTAATAGTCTTGACCCTCTCAAGATACACAAACGGGTCATCACCTGACTCAAACTGGGGAGCACCCAGCTTCATATATTCAGTCATCTTGACCTTGCTCCTACCAGATGAGCTAGGCCTAGGTAGTTGAGTTTCTGGAACTGGGGTTTCTACTGATGGTGGAGAAGGTACAACATTTTCTGTGGTAGGGTTTGCTGGATTTGGATAGTAGGGTGGTGGTGGATACATCAGGTACTGTGAGTATGGTGGATAGTAAGGTGGGTAGGGCATGTGTGTGGGATAAGGGGTAAAGCTAGGGTAATCCGATGTACCTCCCATCGAATACCCGGGATGTTGTGAGAAGTGTGGGTAGTGGGGTGGTTGAACAAATCCCGAGGCCTGAGTGCCTCCTTGGGACTCTCCCATACCTTCTTCTGACATGCTAACTCCCAAACTACCATCCCTTCTTTGCTCTACATCCATATCATCCCCCATGTCCTCTGATATTCCTCCCTGAACTGTTCCCCTCACTGATCTGCTTCTACCCAGATCCAAACACCTTCTAGGGTCTCTTACTGCTCTTTCTCTGTTGGACCTGCTAGACATTGCCCTAGGCAATGTTGGAGGACGGGCGCTCATGCCCTCATCCTCAGGTGGCACTCCAGTCAATCTTGCAGATCGACGAGTTCCTCTCATCCTGTTTGCTGAAAAACAGCACACATCAAGCAAACATTAGCATCATATGGTTCATGTGGGCACACACGAACCCGCATCACATACATATCATATCATTAATGCACATGCATATCATCATGGCATTTCACATCATCATACAAGATAGGAATCCACATCCTATCCTAGTGGACATGATCTTTCCTATTGTGCTTGACCTTCTATAACATCTATGAGCCCGACACTCTAGGTCCGACCATATGAACCTAGGGCTCTGATACCATTCTGTAACGACCCGAAAATCGGACCGCTACCGGTGCTACGATCTAGATCGGCTTAAGGCCGCCGGGACCCGTAGCAAGCCTGACATATAACCTGTAAACCTGTATAATCCCATACATGATCATCAACATACATAAAAATTAAAACTTTTCTTTCCTTTCATACACCAAACTCAACCTGTGCATGCACTGTACATATACATTAACATAACATTGATCCCTCTGTGGGATCTCATCAATACCTCAAGGGTGGCATAACCTGTGTTGAGTTGGTTTACATAAACATCATAAAACCTCTAAGATCATGTATTAAAAGGGATAACAACATTCTATGGTCAAGCACACCTCTAACATCCATAAACCTCATTTCATTACATATCTATATTGTTTCAGGCATTACATTACAATCTGATCATGTCCATTGCTAGCTATTACAAAAACAAGACTTCCTTACTCTATCCGGACTCCTGCTCTACCCTGTATCTGCAAGCCTAGGGGTAAAGGGAGAGGGGTGAGCTAAAAGCCCAGTGAGTAGAACTATAAAACATATTAACACTATGCTCCAATGAAATGCATCATAACACAGACAATTCACATAAGGGTTGGGTGAACTTGTCACCAATTAGTCCCAGCTAACTCTGTGCCAGGCCGTAGCATGGGGTCTTGGTCTTCCTGTCATAACATACATTACTTACCATTGCCCCAGGGCCTCCTCTGGGCTCCCGGTCTTCAAGTCCCATAACCGTGCCAGGCCGTAGAATGGGGTCCTGGTCTTCCTGTCAGGGACTAATTGGGTCATCCAATATTCACCCACATCAACAACAAATGATGCAATGCGGCATATTCGTGAAAACTAATGCAATCATCCTATTGCATAATCATGATGCATGAAACATGATAAAAGCATTTAATTTCTCAATTTAAAATATTAAGTTTAGTTCCACTCACCTCTGGCGGACTCTGACAACACCGAAGCAGCTGAACTCACTGCTGGGGTACTCGGTTCCTCGGGTCCGAACCTACACAGGTGGACTCAAATAAGGGACCAAACATACTAGAACATATCTCTTAACTACTCCCCAAAAACCCCCTAAAACATCATGAAACAACCATAGAAAAACATGCAAAGGAGGCCTGGACAGGGCACTTTCGACGGCCGAAAGTCCCTCTAGAGCCAAAAGTCAGGCAGGTTCGGCGGCACCTTCGGCGGCCAAAACTCCCAGACAGAGACGAAACTCATGCATGTTCGGCGGCACTTTCGGCGGCCGAAACTGCCAGACATAGACGAAAGTCTCCTTTCGGGGGCAGGCTTCGGCAGCTGAAAGGCTTGCCTCCCCAGCCATGTTCGGCGGCCGAAAATCCTTCGGCTGCCGAACCTGGTTTCTGCCAAAGGGCAGAAACTTGGCTCCCTTTGCACATTTCGCCTCCAAACCTTCCAAACATGCATCAAACCTATTCTACAACACACAACCACAAGCATACAAGTTCCTAGGGGCCTCAAATCATCATAAACCCCATCTACAATACATCAAGCATCCACATTGTTCATGAACACATATTGAACCCATAAACTCCAAAAACATAACCATAGCCTATCATGCATTTCTAACCCATAGATCTACTTAAAACTTACTTAAAACATGCAATGAGCTTAAGATCGGCTCTTACCTCTTGAAGATCGAGAGAGAGACGACCTAAAACTCGGAGGTGGGAGAGATTGGGTTCTTGAACCTCCAAGCTCCAAAACTTTGCTCAAAAGCTCAAATCTTCAAAACAAAGTTAAAACAAATGAAAATCTTGAAAGATCTAGAGGAAGAACATCAAAGATTGGTGAGGGACGGCGGAGAACGCACCTTGGCCGAAAATGGGGAGAAAAGCTCGCCCATTTCGGCTAAGGGACCCTTTTATAGTGGCTGGCCAGGCCACGTTCGGGGGCCGAACGTGCCTCCGCATGCATGCCATATTCGGCGGCCGAACTTGAGGTTCGGCGGCCGAACCTGGACTTCCCTCACTTATGCCTTCGGGGGCCTAAGGCACACCCGAAATGCATGCATGTTCGGAGACCGAACTTGAGGTTCGGCGGCCGAACCTGAGTTTTCCTCCAATGCTATTTTCATGCAAAAACTCATTTTCTTTCATGCTTAAAACATAAAACACATTAAAACATTATATAAAAACATGGTTCTACCCTTCTAGAGGTCTCCGACATCCGAGATTCCACCGGACGGTAGGAATTCCGATACCGGAGTCTAGCTGGGTATTACACAAACAATTCTTTTAATGAATTTGAAATTGAGAAAAATATGGCTAATAAGCAAGCAATCAATGATGTCAACAACGTTGTTGATTCCCAACCACTTTGTATCAACTATTAAGAACTAAGTGCAACACATAAGCTAAAGTCATGATTGATTTATCTACTCCTTATCTTTTGAGGACGTGAAACGGAAGATCCTCATGGGTGCTTGAGTTCCGTATTGCATGCTCCAATATGAGACATAATGAGTTTTCGAAGAACATATTAAGCTGAGGTCCTTTCATTTCTCATTAGTTGATGATGCAAAAGATAGTTACATTACCCACCTTTAGGCTCAGTCACCACATGAGGAGAGAGGGCGAAATTATTTTTGGACCAACTTTTCTTGCTTTTAGAGTATCTGCAATTAAATATTAAATTTAAAGAAGCAAGAAAAGGAATACATAAACTAGAACATGAAAAATGTTGAGCCTGTAGCTATCATCTGCATTTTAATTCGACTCTAAGTATAATGTCCTTTTTAATTCTTTTGAGCCTGTAGCTGATTTGACTTTATTTTTTCTATTTAAATGAAATTTATCTTTTAGAATTTATTATTTATTATGTTCTTTTTTAATTTTAAATTAATTGTTACATGAATAAGTTATATTTTATTTACTATATATGTTGTATAATTAATTAATACTTTTTCTATTTCAACAAAAAATAACTTAATATATACCCATATTATTTATTTTATATAGGAAAATTAGTATGAGAAGTCAAATTTTGTAAGTCTTTCTGATTTTATCCAAATATTTAATTCTTAAAACTAAAGGCCAAATACCAAACATTTATTTATTGATTTTATCTAAATTTAAAAATTAAAGCTGGGAAAGTGTTTATATTTGCATGGTATAACACGTGTCATTCTTTATTATGTTTTCGTGGTCTGACATGCCATATAGAATAACTATTTTTTCTCTAAATAACCTTGTTGGTATGAAAATCCAAACATTCTATGCCATTTTATAATTTAATCTAAAATCTTATTTTGTGGCACGGCATACCAAATTTTCAAACGTTTTAGCAATTTTTAATCAAAGGGTATTGTTATAATTTTTCATATTAAAAATCTCGATTGTCAAATTTTTGTTTTCTAATACATTTTTTTAAACAAATTATAGGAAAAAAAAGTAAAAATAGAATATATATTAGTGTTTTTCTATTGGACATTATGGAACATTAAAATCTTGTCTCTTAGCAAAGGGTGAGCTTACATGCTTTGTTTCTTATTTGATGAGTATACTATGGCGTAGGGAATTCAGGCTTCAACATAAAAGGAGATATAAGTGTTTTGAATGTGATTTAAGAAATTATAAAAATATAATTTGTATTATAATAAAATTTTCAAAACATTTGATAATTTGGCATGTTGTATTGAGAATTAAAGTTTTGGGAACAACTAGAAATTATATTTAACCATTAAACCAAATATACCCTTATTCTCCTGCAAAACTGCTACATATAGTATTAGTCCTTCAATTCTATTCTTAATACAATTTAACTCGATTAATCCCATTAATATAGTATTATTTAATTTTGTAGAAAAAATATATATTTTTAGTCTATTTTTCCACTTCAATACAGAGAATATTTCTTTTCTATATATCATAAAAGACATATGAACAAACATTGTCTCTTTATATCTCAATATACACTTATATCTCTATACTAATTGAGATTAACTTGTTGAATACCTTCACTAAAATTGCAATCTATTCAACACTTAAACTTATAAAAATGATAATAATTAAACACAAATTAGTCATATTATTGATGGTTTATATAAAAAAAAAAACGTAAAAATTGATCATACATTTTGTTGGTTGTGCACTAATTCTTGCTAACAGTGTTATAAATTTTTATAAGTTGATAAAGTTAGAAGTGTAACAGCCCAGAAATTGCCACCCTTCTGTAACGGCCCGAACCGCCACTGGCACTAGGATCCAGATCGGCTTAAGGCCACCGGGACCCGTAGTAAGCCACAAAACATCCTGTACATCTAGTCTAATCCCATACATGATCAACTGTTTCTTTAAAACTGTAAACTTTTCCACATCCCAGGCTTACCCTGAACATGGTCTAAAACTGAAAACCGTTCTTTACTTTCCAATCTTAACTCGTGCATGCACATGCTCATATCTTATCCCCACTCTGGAGTCCACAAAGGCTGCTCCAATGGAGAAACAACTCATTCGTTAAGCTTGGTTATCATGGAAATCATCATGAAAACATTTCATACAAAAGGAAAACGTTTATCTTAAAAATTTCATGATCATGTACAACCAAAAAAAAGACTAACCAACACTAGGCAAAGCACAGCTCTATACCTTATCTCGTATACTTTTCTTAACTCTACTCTATCTCTGTACAACATGCTCTTTCCATTTATAACCTTTATATACCTCATGTTCATACATCATGTCCATACATCATGTCCATACATCATGTCCATATATCATGTCCACTACTATACTATACAAACATACATACATAACATAACATATCATCGCTTAATCTTTACATCATCTTGCATAAACATATACATCAAGCTTCTCTCATACATAAACATGCCACTCTATCAAAACTTAGCTATGCTATTACAGCCCAACATGGCAACCCGTGCTTAAACTCTGCTTTTCCCATATCTCACTCTGCTGAACTCTGGCCCTGCAAAACTGGGGTTAAGGGAATGGGGTGAGCTACTAGAGTCCAGTGAGTAGAAACCATAAAACAGTTCATTCATTACATGCTTTCATGGAATGTGTCACAGCACAAACATCTCACATCTCGAATTAGAAATGATCCCAGAACTCCCTCTGTCTGTGCCCGGCCCCTAAGGAGCATCCCAGTCACTACATGTACTAGAGCCCGGCCCCTACTACGGAGTTCCCAAAGGTCTTATCTAGACATAACAGATTATTGGCTACTGAGATCGCCTTGGTCCATCCCATCAACAATAATAATGCAATGCAATGCAGCATATTCGTGATCTCTAATGCAATACAACCTAGTATCACATGGCATCCATGATGCGTGTCTCATGCTCATACTATCATTATCTTTAAACATTAATTTTAAAACATGCATAGTTAGTTCTACTCACCTAAAGCCAAGCAGTGGCTAACTCTGGGCCAACTCTAACACTGGAGCTAAACACCTCGCCTCAAGTCTGATCCTACACAAAAGGACTCACATGAGGTGCCAAACAACTCTAACATAACTCTAAAACATCTCCCCAAAGACCCCCTAAAACATCATAAACATGTATGGAAAAATATGCAAAGGAAGGCAAAACAGGGCACCTTTTGTAATACCCGGCTAGTTCAGGCATCGGAATTTCTACCGTCCGGTGGAATCTCGGATGTCGGAGTTTTCCTGAAGGGTAGAGTGAAGGTTTTCTAAAATGTTTTTAAGTGTTTTAAGGTCTTGATTAAGAAAAGAGTTGAGTTTTTAAGAGAAACGATCAAAGGAGTTTCTGCCAACTTCGGCCCCCGAAAGTGAGGTTCGGCCGTCGAACATGAGAAGGCTTCGGGAGTGCTTTTGGCTTCCGAAAGTCGAGTTGGCATGAACCAAGGTTCGGCCACCGAAAGTGAGATTCGGCCGCCGAAGATAGGGGACTTTCGGCCACCGAAGGTTAACTTCGGCCGCCGAAAGTGATTTGGTGTCGCATGCAGCTTTGGCCACCGAAGGTGAAGTGGCTGGTCACCTACTTAAGGTCCTCATTCAGCAAATGGATAGCTATTCTGTTCCTTTTACACGACAGATGTAACGACCCCAAAATGGACCGTCACCGGCGCTAGGACTCAGGTCGGCTTAAGGCCGCCGGAACCCGTAGCAAGCCTGCTATACTCTCCGTGTACCTGTAAATCTCATACATGATCATACATTTTCTGTGAAAATAAAACTCTTTTCTAAACCAAGGCTTAACCTGTGCATGCACTATCACTGTACTCAGTACTCTGTACTCTGTACTCTGTACCCCTGACTAGAGCTTGCTCTAGGTGGGTTGTCTCATACCTGTTAAGCCTGGTTTTTCACATACTTTGTAAAACACATACATATATAGATCATGTACATAAACCAAAGATTTACAACACAAACATTACTAAGTCAAGCACAATTCTAACTGACAACACAACTGGTACATCTCTTTAATATTATATGTCCACACTAAACTATTACAAGTCTCATTTTCTCTTTCTGAACTCTTCTGGACTTTCCCTATGTACACTGTACACTGAAATCCTGCAAGACTGGGATTAAGGGAGTGGGATGAGCTCTATAGCCCAGTGAGTAGAATGATAAAATCAGTCATAAGATATGATCTCATGGAATGCGTCATATCACAGACAAACCACATCAAGAGTAAACCTGTCACCACATAGCCTCAGTAACTTCCGTGCCAGGGCGTAGAATCGAGCACCTGGTCTTCCTGTCATATATGTATATGTGTATAACACCTCTGTACTTACCATTGCCAGGGCGTAGTCAAAGGCTCCTGGTCTTAACTCAGAGACTATTTGATCATTCAGCATTTACTCACATCAACAAATAACTATGCAATGCAACATATTCGTGAATACTAATGCAATCAACCTACTTGCATAATCATGATGCATGAGATATGCTAAAAGCAGTTAATGTCTTAATTAAAACGAGTAATCAGTTTAGTTCCACTCACCTCTGGCTCTGGACTGACTTTGCAGGTTCAGTAAAACTCTGGAGCAGTACTCACTGCTGCTCTCTCTGGTTCCTCTGGTCTGTATAAACATATAAAGACTCAAGTCAGGGACCAAACTACCTTAAAAATAACTCTATTAAAATTCCCAAGAATCCCCGTAAACTCACTCTAAAACTCATGCAAAATCATGCAAAAGAAAAGCTGAACAGGACACTTTCGGCGGCAGGTTCGGCGGCCGAATGTCCTCTCCAGAGACGAAACTCAAGCACCTTCGGCGGCCGAAACTCAATATTCGGCAGCCGAACCCTTTCGGGAGTAAGCTTCGGGGGCCAAAACACACTCCAGAGACGAAAGTCTCTAACCTTCGGCGGCACCTTCGGCGGCCGAATCCCCCAAACAGAGCCGAACATGCAAAAACACTCGGGAGCAAGCTGTGGCAGCCAAGGCCACCATGCAGGAGGTTCGGCGGCCGAATGAACCTTCGGCTGCCGAACCTGAGTTCATCCAGAACTCAGCTCCAACGGCAAACCATCTCCCCCTTCCCTTCAACCACTCATAACATGCACACTTCAACTCCTCAACATACATATACTCAAGTATATGATCACAGGGGTCCAAAACTATCTAATAACCCCAAACAACAACACAAACATAACACATAAACATGTATACATGCATAAATCATCAAAACTACCATTTATCACCTAAACATGCATCTCTCTTCATAACTCCCATAAAACCTTCAGAAAACATAAAAACAGGTTCAAGATCTTCACTTACCTCCTGTAAACAAGAAGATGAACGATCTGAACAAAGGAAAATGGTCCAACTTCTCTTACAACTCCCAAAACCACAAAAACTTAGTTTTAACTTCAAAACCTTCAAAACCTTTGAAAACACACACTAATCTTCTGTATGAGCAGCTAATACCACTTGCAGATGAGTCATGAGAGACGTGGCCTGCTCTATGGCAAGAATCTGAGGCCAACATCTGTCAAAATACATGACTCAGCTGGCTGGCCAACTCAGCTTCGGCTGCTCAATCACATGCAAGACCACTCAACATTCGGGGGCCGAACTTGAACTTCGGAAGCCGAACATTGAGCACTTTCGGCGGCCGAACTTACCTTCGGCGGCCGAACTTGGCTAAAGTCTCCATGAGCTATTTTCTCTTCAAAACTCAAAACTATATAACTTTAAAACCTTAAAACACATCATAACACTTAGAAAACATAAATCCTACCCTTTTATAGAATCCTAACACTCCGGATTCCACCAGACAACAGGAATTCCGGTGCCGGATTCCAGCCGGGTATTACATTCTCCCCCCCTTAAGAACATTCGTCCTCGGATGTTCCTAAAACAAACAAAAACACAACAAAAGGAGGAAACTAACCTCAAAATAGATATGGATACTGCTGGAGTATAGACTCCCGCGTCTCCCAAGTGCATTCCTCTAAGTTATGGTGGTTCCATAAGACTTTCACCATCGGAATTTCCTTGTTTCTTAGCTGTCTGATCTGCGTGTCCAAAATCCGTACTGGCTACTCTGTATAAGTGAGATCCTCTAGAATCTCCACATCAGGTTCATTAACAACCTGACCCGGATCTGACACAAATTTCCGTAGCATAGAAACATGAAACACCGGGTGAATCCTCTCCATAGAAGCAGGTAAATCCAGCTTATATGATACATTTCCGATCCGCTGTAAGACCTCAAAGGGTCCAATGTACCGTGGAGCCAATTTACCCTTCTTTCCAAAACGAACCACTCCTTTCATTGGAGACACTTTCAGCAATACCCAATCTCCCTCCTGAAACTCTAACAGTTTCCTGCGCATGTCTGCATAACTCTTCTGTCTACTCTGTGCTGTTCTGATCCTCTCTCTGATCACAGGCACTGTTTTACTGGTAATCTCTATCAAGTCTGGTCCTGCAAGAGTTTTCTCTCCTACCTCTTCCCAACAAACAGGTGATCTGCACTTCCTCCCATATAATGCTTCATAAGGAGCCATCCCAATGCTAGCATGATGACTGTTATTGTAGGCAAACTCCACCAAAGGTAGATGCTGCCTCCATGAACCGCCAAAGTCTAGCACACACATTCTGAGCATATCCTCAATGGTCTGGATGGTCCTCTCTGACTGTCCATCAGTCTGTGGGTGGAAAGCAGTACTAAACTCTAATCTTGTGCCCATCGCACTCTGTAGACTTCGCCAAAATCTGGAGGTGAACTGAGGTCCTCTGTCTGAAACTATAGACACTGGGACTCCATGCAATCTCACTATCTCATCTAGATAAACCTGTGCTAACTTATCCACAGAATAGTTACTCCTAACTGGAATGAAATGAGCAGATTTTGTGAGTCTGTCCACAATCACCTATATAGAGTCTATCCTGTTGGACACTGTTGGTAAGCCCACTACAAAATCCATAGCTATGTTTTCCCATTTCCATTCTGGAATCGGCAGTGGGTTAAGCATTCCAGCCGGCTTTTGATGTTCTAATTTCACCCGCTGACAAACCTCACAGGCTGTTACAAACCGTGCCACGTCCTTCTTCATGGCTGGCCACCAATACACCCTCTTCAGATCTCGATACATCTTGGTGGCTCCTGGGTGAACACTATACCTGGCATTATGAGCTTCCCTCATAATGTCTTCCTTCAGACTGCTACTATCTGGTACACAAAGTCGACTCCCAAAACGAAGGATCCCTTTACTGTCAAATCTAAACTCTGCACTGTTGCCTGACTGAACAGTCCTGGCAATTTTCATTAACTCAGGGTCCTCATGCTGTCTCTGAGATATCTGCTCCAGAAACACTGGTGTCACTCTCATCTATGCTATCAATGCACCCATACCAGACAACTCTAGCTGTAACCCTTCCTCAATGAGCTTATAAAGCTCCATCACTACTGGTCTCCGCTCTGCTGCTATATGAGACAAACTGCCTAGTGATTTTCGACTTAAGGCGTCTGCCACAACATTCGCCTTACACGGATGATACTGGATCTTACAATCATAATCACTAAGCAATTCTACCCATCTTCTCTGCCTCAAATTCAGTTCCCTCTGGCTCAAGATGTACTGTAAACTCTTGTGATCAGTAAAGATCTCGCATTTAACCCCGTAGAGGTAATGCCTCCACATCTTAAGTGCAAAGATAACTGCTGCCATCTCAAGGTCATGGGTGGGGTAATTCAACTCGTGCTTCTTTAACTGTCTGGAAGCATAAGCAATCACCCTATCCTGTTGCATCAAAACACAACCCAATCCCACTCGAGATGCATCACAGAACACTGTGAAATCCTCATCACTAACAGGCAGAGCTAGCACTGGTGCTGTAGTCAATCTCCTCTTGAGCTTCTCAAAGCTCTCTTCACACTGGTCTGACCAGATAAACTTCTGGTTCTTCTGAGTTAGTTTGGTCATCGGAGCTACTATTTTCGAGAAGTCCTGTACGAACCTCCTGTAGTAACCTGCCAGTCCCAAAAAGCTTTTAATCTCTGTCACTGTAGTGGGTCTGGGCCAGTTAGCTACAGCCTCAATCTTCTTGGGGTCTACCTCAATCCCATCTGCTGATACCACGTGTCCCAAGAAGGAAATACTCCTTAACCAAAACTCACACTTCGAGAACTTGGCATACAAACCATGCTCTCTCAGTGTCTGCAGAATTATCCTCAGATGCTGGGCATGCTCCTCTGCATCTCTGGAATACACTAAGATGTCATCAATAAAGACAATCACAAAGTGATCCAGAAACTCGCTGAAAACTCTGTTCATGAGATCCATGAATGCTGCAGGGGCATTAGTCAACCCGAACTGCATCATTAAGAACTCATAATGCCCATATCTGGTCCTGAAGGCTGTCTTAGGCACATCTGCCTCTCTGACTCTCAACTGATGGTACCCGGATCTCAGATCTATTTTAGAAAAACAACCTGCTCCAGCTAGCTGGTCAAACAGATCATCAATCCTAGGCAAAGGATATCTATTCTTGGTAGTGACCTTGTTTAACTGTCTGTAGTCAATACAAAGCCTGAGGGATCCATCCTTCTTTCTGACAAAGAGTACTGGAGCACCCCAAGGTGAGGTACTAGGGCGGATGAAACCCTTATCTACCAAGTCCTGCAACTGCTCTTTCAATTATTTTACCTCTGCTGGTGCCATCCTGTAGGGAGGAATACAGATAGGTCTGGTACCAGGTAACAATTCAATTTCAAACTCTATCTCCCTACCAGGTGGTAATCCTGATAAGTCATCTGGGAACACATCGGGAAACTCTCGAACTACAGGTATCGAAGCTGGTTCCCTAACCTGACTGTCTAGCTCCCTCACATGAGCTAGAAACCCCTGACAACCCCTCCTAAGCAAACGATGAGCCTGAAGGGCTGAAATCAGACCTCTGGGTGTACCCCTCCTATCTCCTCTGAAGACACACTCTGACCCATCCTGGTCTCTGAGACTCACTACCTTGTCTCTGCAGTCCAAGGTAGCACCATAGGTAGATAACCAATCCATCCCTAGAATGACATCAAAATCCGTCAAATCTAGAACCACAAGGTCAGCTGGAAAGTATCTACCCTCTATAAACACTGGACTGAAACGACAGACTGACACTGCCACTGATGGGTCGCATTTGGGTCCACTGACCCAGAGAGGATACTCTAACTCAGAACTGATCAAACCCAATCTCTCTATGGCTCTCGAAGCAATAAAGGAATGAGAAGCACCGGGGTCCATCAAAGCATACACATCTGAACACCCAATGATGAGATTACCTGACACCACTGTGTTCGATGTATTAGCCTCCTCCTGAGTCACAGTGAAAATCCGTGCTGGGGCTACAGGATTTCCACCTCGGGAACCTGCTGCTGAAGTAGAGGCTGCCCCTCTCCCTCTACCTCTGCCACTGCTCTGAGGCATGGTTGGAGCTCTTGGCTGCCCTACTGGCTGTGCTACACTACCTGAACTCATCTGCTGGGAAGGTGCCACAAAAGTCACCTAAGGACACTCTCGAGCAATATGCCCTTCCTGTCCGCATCTAAAACAAGCTGTAGATCCCAACTGACAAGTTCCTCTGTGTGGTCTCCCACATCTCCTACATGCTGAAACAGCTGTGCCAGAGCTTGAGCCACTACCCATTCCCAGACCAGACTTAACTTTACTCCAGAACCTGTTCTTTGTTCCTTTCGCTCTATCCCATCTCTTATTGCCTGTAGAACCTGAACTGGGGGCCTTAGAACCCGAAGCCTGTGCCTTTGACTGTTTCTGAATGTTAGCACTAGCTTCCATCTTCCTGGCTGCATCCACAATAGAGTGAAAACTCTCCTTCTCTGCTGGAAGGATCAAGGAAGAATACCTGGGATGAAGTCTCATGGTATATCTTCTTGCTTTCTTCTGATCAGTATCATAGGCCTGACCCACGTACTGAAGCAAATCCAGGAACTTATCCGTGAACTCATCAACACTCATCTCATCTGTTTGTCTCAACTGCTCAAATTCTATTATCTTCATCTCCCTGGAGCTATCAGGAAAAGCCCATCCTGCAAACTCATTGGCGAACTCTCCCCACGACATACTGTTCATTCTGGGCTCTATATAGTTCTTAAACCATTCCCGAGCCTTCTTACACTTTAGTGTAAACCCTGCCATCTCAATAGCTCTACTGTCATCTGCACCCAACTCTTGAGTAATCATCTTCACAGTTCTCAAGTACTCAAATGGATCATCTCCTGTATTGAACTTAGGAGCATCCAGTTTAAGGTACTCAGTCATCTTTACCTTACTTCCAGATGAACTAGATGGAAAAGTTTGGGCAACAGGGGCTGCTGGTTCTGTTTGTGGTGGTGGGGGCACTGGTTCATTTATTTCTGGGTGTGCTGCATTTGGATGAATAGGGGAGGGTGGATACATAGGATATGGTGGATATGATGGGTAATAGTGAGGATATGGCATATAGGGCATGTATGTAGGATATGGGTCAAAACGAGAGTACTCCAATATACCTTCCATCGGATACTCTGGATCCTGAAACAAGGATGGATAGCCAAAACCTGAGGCCTGAATGCCTCCCTCGGATTCTCCCATACCTTCATCCATAGACGGATCAGTCTGCATGGCCTCCCTCTCTTCCTCTGATCTACCTCCTCTAACTATCCCTCTTTTGCTCTCGTCTACAGACCTTCTAGGGTCTATTGACATGCCTTCCCTGCTAGATCTCTAAGACCTTGCCCTCGGCAATGCAGGAGGACGAGCAGCTAATCCCTCACTATCTGATGGGACTCCAGTCAATCAAACTGATCGACGAGTTCCTCGCATTTTAACTCTGAAAAACATCACATACTATAGCATATCAGCACACAAACATATATCTCAATCATAATACACATGCATATGCATCTCATAGCATCAAAAAGACAGGACTCAACATCCTATCCTAGTGGACATGATTTCCTATTGTGCTTGACCAACTGTAATCTCTATGAGCCCGACACTCTCTCTATAGGTCCGATCATATGAACCTAGGGCTCTGATACCAATCTGTAACGACCCCAAAATGGACCGTCACCGGCGCTAGGACTCAGGTCGGCTTAAGGCCGCCGGAACCCGTAGCAAGCCTGCTATACTCTCCGTGTACCTGTAAATCTCATACATGATCATACATTTTCTGTGAAAATAAAACTCTTTTCTAAACCAAGGCTTAACCTGTGCATGCACTATCACTGTACTCAGTACTCTGTACTCTGTACTCTGTACCCCTGACTAGAGCTTGCTCTAGGTGGGTTGTCTCATACCTGTTAAGCCTGGTTTTTCACATACTTTGTAAAACACATACATATATAGATCATGTACATAAACCAAAGATTTACAACACAAACATTACTAAGTCAAGCACAATTCTAACTGACAACACAACTGGTACATCTCTTTAATATTACATGTCCATACTAAACTATTACAAGTCTCATTTTCTCTTTCTGAACTCTTCTGGACTTTCCCTCTGTACACTGTACACTGAAATCCTGCAAGACTGGGATTAAGGGAGTGGGATGAGCTCTATAGCCCAGTGAGTAGAATGATAAAATCAGTCATAAGATATGATCTCATGGAATGCGTCATATCACAGACAAGCCACATCAAGAGTAAACCTGTCACCACATAGCCTCAGTAACTTCCGTGCCAGGGCGTAGAATCGAGCACCTGGTCTTCCTGTCATATATGTATATGTGTATAACACCTCTGTACTTACCATTGCCAGGGCGTAGTCAAAGGCTCCTGGTCTTTACTATACCTGCCAGGGCATAGTCAAAGGCTCCTGGTCTTAACTCAGAGACTACTGGATCATTCAGCATTTACTCACATCAACAAATAACTATGCAATGCAACATATTCGTGAATACTAATGCGATCAACCTACTTGCATAATCATGATGCATGAGATATGCTAAAAGCAGTTAATGTCTTAATTAAAATGAGTAATCAGTTTAGTTCCACTCACCTCTGGCTCTAGACTGACTTTGCAGGTTCAGTAAAACTCTGGAGCAGTACTCACTATTGCTCTCTCTGGTTCCTCTGGTCTGTATAAACATATAAAGACTCAAGTGAGGGACCAAACTACCTTAAAAATAACTCTATTAAAATTCCGAAGAATCCCCTTAAACTCACTCTAAAACTCATGCAAAAACATGCAAAAGAAAAGCTGAACAAGACACTTTCGGCGGCAGGTTCGGCGGCCGAATGTCCTCTCCAGAGATGAAACTCAAGCACCTTCGGCGGCCGAAACTCAATATTCGGCGGCCGAACCCTTTCCGTAGCAAGCTTCGGGGGCCAAAACACACTCCAGAGACGAAAGTCTCTAACCTTCGGCGGCACCTTCGGCGGCCGAATCCCCCAAACAGAGCCGAACATGCAAAAACACTCGGGAGCAAGCTGTGGCAGCCAAGGCCACCATGCAGGAGGTTCGGCGGCAGAATGAACCTTCAGCTGCTGAACCTGAGTTCATCCAGAACTCAGCTCCAACGGCAAACCATCTCCCCCTTCCCTTCAACCACTCAAAACATGCATACTTCAACTCCTCAACATACATATACTCAAGTATATGATCACAGGGGTCCAAAACTATCTAATAACCCTAAACAACAACACAAACATAACACATAAACATGTATACATGCATAAATCCTCAAAACTGCCATTTATCACCTAAACATGCATCTCTCTTCATAACTCCCATAAAACCTTCAGAAAACATAAAAACAGGTTCAAGATCTTCACTTACCTCCTGTAAACAAGAAGATGAACGATCTGAACAAAGGAAAATGGTCCAACTTCTCTTACAACTCCCAAAACCACAAAAACTTAGTTTTAACTTCAAAACCTTCAAAACCTTTGAAAACACACACTAATCTTCTGTATGAGCAGCTAATACCACTTGCAGATGAGTCATGAGAGACGTGGCCTGCTCTATAGCAAGAATCTGAGGCCAACATCTATCAAAATACATGACTCAGCTGGCTGGCCAACTCAGCTTCGGCTGCCCAATCACATGCAAGACCACTCAACATTCGGGGGCCGAACTTGAACTTCGGAAGCCGAACATTGAGCACTTTCGGCGGCCGAACTTGGCTAAAGTCTCCATGAGCTATTTTCTCTTCAAAACTCAAAACTATATAACTTTAAAACCTTAAAACACATCATAACACTTAGAAAACATAAATCCTACCCTTTTATAGAATCCCAACACTCCGGATTCCACCAGACAACAGGAATTCCGGTGCCGGATTCCAGCCGGGTATTACAACAGAGGTGAGTTCATGCATTCTCTTAGTGATTTTTCATGGTTTTCTTTTAAATCTTTTAAGGATAAACAAGTTTTAAGTGAGTTTTGTGTTAGTTTTGAAGTTAAACGAAGTTGATGAACTTGGAGGCTTGTGGAGCTTTGATCTTCCATATCTTCAAGTTTGGATCACACCAGCCCTTGTTCTTCAAGAGGTAAGTGTTGATTCTTGGTTTTGATAATGTTTTAACTAAGATTATGGAGGGAAAGTGAGTTTATGCATGGTTTTGCATAGGATATGCATATTGAGGGTTTATGCATGAAAGCCTGTTTAAGTGTTGTATGATGTTAGTTGTTAGGGTTTTAAGGTAGTTTTTGACCCCTTTGTGCATGTACTTGGGTATATGCTTGTGGTGTTGTGTTAGGTGCATGCTTGAGTGAGATTGAAGGAGTTGTGCATATTAGGGTTTATGGACCCTTTGTGCTTTGTGTTTGTTTGTTGAACTTGTTTGTTGGAGTTTAAGTTGTCTTAAGCTCCTATATGCTTGTTGTTTTGGGATATAGAGGAGTTAGAGAGGTTGGATGCATGTTAGGAAGAATTGGAGGGACTGGAAGGCATGTTTATGCACGAAGCTGAGTTCTGGATGAACTCAGGTTCGGCAGCCGAAGAAGGATTCGGCCGCCGAACGTGCTGAAGAGGTGGCTTCGGCTGCCGAAGCTTGCCTAAGGTTGCCCCCGAAAGATTGGACTTTCGGATCTGTCATGCACATTCGGTCGCCGAAGGTGCCCTGTCCAGCTTTCCTTTGCTTGTTTTGCATGCATGTTTTGAGGTGTTTTAAAGGGGTTTTGGGGAGTTGTTTATCAGTTGTATAGAGTATGTTTGGTACCTCATTTAAGTCCTCCATTGTAGGATTGGACCCGAGGAACCGAAGAGTTTAGCAGTAGTAGCTGCTTCAGAGTTAGAGGTAGCCCAGAGTTAGCCAAACAGTGGCTACAGGTGAGTGGAACTAAACTTTATATTTTAACTTCAAAAATGACACGCTTCTAGCATGATCCATGCATCATAAAATGTCATATTTGGTATTAGGTTGTTTTGCATTCGATTCACGAATATGATGCATTGCATAAGATGATATTTGTGTGGATGAATGTTGGATGATCCTTAGCCCTTGATAGAGATCAGATACAGAGTTATGGCATGTGGTAGCCATACCAGGTCGCTCCTGGATAGTCCAGGTCGCTCCTGGTACTATGAGTTAGATAGACAGTCTGTCAGATCAGAGATAAGAGTAGTCCAGGTGAGGCCTAATCGCCCCTGGCACAGTTGGACATGTTATGATATAAGTTACTTCAGAGTAGTCCAGGTGAGGCCTAATCGCCCCTGGCACAGTTGGACATACTACATAGAGGGCTATGGTGACAAGTTCATCCTTGAGATGATTTGTTTGTGTTGTGACGCATTTCATGAAAGCATGTAATTAATGAAATGTTTTACTGTTCCTTCTCACTGGGCTGTAGTAGCTCATCCCACTCCCTTAACCCCAGTTTTGCAGGTTCTGAGATAGCTATGGGAAGGCAGAGTCAGCAAAAATAAAGAGGAAAGATCTGCATGAGTGTATGTTTGTAATAGAATAGTGGACATGATGTAATTCAAAGATTAGATGTAATGTGTTGTATAGATATGTACTGTCATATATTGGATAGACTAGTGTTTTCCCTAGTGTCATTGCTATAGTGTGATGTATGATTAATCCCTTTGTACATGAATCCTGTTTTACGTTTCTTGATGAGAAATGTGTGAGATAGGCTTAACGTATGGCTTTGATGAGATACCAGTGGATTGTATTACAGATTAAAAAGGGTTTCAATCCCTTGAATCACAGCAGATAGTAGTCCCTGGTATAGGCCCTGAGGGCCATTTCAGATTGGCATATCTGAGTAGCAGTAGTTAAGCCTACAGTGTTTTACAGGATTATTGCGTAGTTTTGTATCATGTATGGGATTTATCAGATACACAGAGAGTATAGTCGGCTTGCTACGGCTCCCGGCGGCCTTAAGCCGATCTGGATCCTAGTGCCAATGATGGTTCGGGCCGTTACAGAGAGGTACCGGTTTCCGGGTCGTTACACCTTCGGCGGCACTTTCGGCGGCCGAAAGTCCTCTCCAGAGCCGAAACTCAACCTTCGGCGGCACTTTCGGTGGTCGAACCTCCCCTCCAGAGATGAAAGTCCAATCCTTCGGGGGCAGGTTTAGGCAGCCGAAACCACCTCCTCAAGGGTTCGGCGGCCGAAACTCCTTTCAGCGGCCGAACCTGAGTTCCTCCAGAACCCAGATCCATGCACCAACAAGCCTCCCTAAACCTTCCTAACCCTCTTAACATGCATATAACCTCTTAAAACCATGCACAAACCCTTAAACATGCATATAGGAGCTTAAAACAACCTTAAACTCCAACACACAACATCACATAACCACATATAGCAAACAAAGGCATAAAGGGTGCATAAACCCCTTCATGCACAACTCATGCAAACCATGCAACTTCTACCCTTTCCCTCCATAAAACTTGCTTAAAACACCATAAAACATAAGGATCAACACTTACCTCTTGAAGAACTAGAGTTGGTGTGATCCTAACTTCAAAACATGGAGAAACCAAGCTTCAAAAGTTTCAAACTCCAAAACCTTGCTCAAAGCTCACAACTCTTCAAAACAAGGATAAAACTCATCAAAAACCATGAAAGAACTTGTAAAAACTATGAAATCATATCAAGGAGGACATGAGCTCACCTTGGGTGGGAAGAGGAAGAAAGCTTACCTCTTGAACCGACCTAAAGGGCTTTTATAGGTGGCTTGGTCAACCACTTCCGGCTGCCAAACTTGCACCCGCAACTCTACCACATTCGGTGGCCGAACATGGGGTTCGGGGGCCAAAACTGCACCACCTTCGGCGGCCGAACATTACCTTCGGCGGCCGAACCTTGTTTTTCCCTCCTTGACCTTTTCTCTTCAAAACTCATTTCCTTTCCCTTCAAAACCATAAAATCACTTAAAACATTTTAAGAAACCTTTTTAGAAAAACTTCATTTTACCCTTGCTATACCCCTCAACAAGGATCCGACATCCGAGATTCCACCGGACGGTAGGAATTCCGATGCCTAAACAAGCCGGGTATTACAATAAGAATATATTGTTATCATTTTAATGAAAATTTATAGTCCAATTAGCTAATTTTCAAGTACAGTTAATAATAAGTGAAACTATTTCTGACTTCTTTTTATAAATAATCCATTATATGGTTAATTTATATTTAATTTTTGTAGTTTTTGTAAGATTAAGGATTCAATAGATTACAATTATATTTCAAGTATTTAAAGTATTTAACGGGTAAATATGAAATGGATATAAGTTCAATTAAGTCTTTATACTTTTACTCGAGAACCAAATAAGTCAAATTTAAATTTTAGGTCAATTGAGCCTCTGTACTATTATTCAAGGATCACATAAGCCATCATTTAATGTAATATTATTTTTTAATAACAAAATATTTTTTTAATAATAATATTTTTTCTATGATAAAACTTCATTTTTTTAATTTTAAAACTTATTTATTATGTCTTAATTTTTTTAAATTTTATGGTAACTAAAAAAACTAAGTTTAATATTTTTTAAATTATAAAAAAATATTTTATTATTAAAACATAATATTATATTATATTGTTAGGACTTATTTGGCCCGCAACAAAAATACAAGAACTTAATTGGTCCTAAATTTTGAATTGCGCTTATTAGGTCCTGAGGAAAAGTATATAGACTTAATTGAACTTATTTCTAATATGAAATAATATAGTAGTGTAAGTGTAATTTTCTATAAAATAACGTATTCAACATATGTCACCTATAAGATAAAAAACAATTTACAGCCACTAATTATTTTTCCTCTCTCTCTCAAAATTCACTCAACTCAACCATTCACAATTTAGCCTAAGTGCATGCTACCCTATTTCCGTTGATTATTCTCCTTTTGTAATTGACTATTAGTTAAAAATAAGTTAAAATTAAACCCTTTAAATAATTTCTTCCTCATAAAAATTCTACTTAAAACTTTTAAAACAAAATTTAAACAGTAATAAATTTTCTATTTTATTTTGAACTACTAATTTTATTTAAATTAGCATCAACACCATATATGATAATGGGTTATATTATTAGCTTCAAACAACGGATAAAATTAATCATAATTTTGCTATGTAAAATAGAATGCCGCATAATAAAATATATTAGCAAATTTTTTTTTAAAAAAATAGCAATATTTGATTTCTTTTTTTATGAGTTAAAAAATTGTAACAAAAAGGTATGATTAAAAAAATAATAAATAATTTTTTTCTCAATAATTGTCGGATATTAATAGTAGGAGAGCACTTAATGTTCCTCTATATATAATTAACTTCAAAAAAATATGTAACAGTAGATGTGACTTTCTATTTGCATCTCTCTGGAATCTTCCCTACAATTGTTGGCTTAACATCAATGCATTCAGATTTTGCTGGGCCTTCAGGACCACTATATGTCAAGTCAATGTTCGCAAGTTCCACTTTTTCACATGGGACTCCACTGCTGCATATAAGTTGAACGGTAAGAGCAGTTGCAGAAGTTCCCTTTATATTTTTGAAGCTAACATCACTAATCTTCACTTTAGATGGTTCCTGGAAAAAAAAAAAGAGAAGAAATAATTATTTATACAAACAATAAGTAATTATCATATAATAATATATTGTTTTGGAACAGTTATCACCTTTTTATTGCATTTGTTCCATGGACAATACATTTGATCTACAATAATAGGATTGGAGAATTTTTCCATAGTAATATCTTGGAAATGAATATTAGTTGCAGTATTAGGAAACATTGCAGGCCAAGTTTTAATTCTAACACCATTAGTTGTACCGGTGAGGGTGCAATCGGAAACAGTAATTCCGGAAGCAGGATCTTCATTCTCATACTTCCCCAAGCTCCCTATGTTGATGCCATGACCAGGTCCACATGCCACTTTTGTGATTTTTAGATTTTCGGTTCCATCACCAATAGAGATACAATCATCACCCGTGCCTATTTTGGCATTAGATATAGTCACTCCCTTTGATCGCCCAATATGAATTCCATCCGTATTAAGGCTACCTTCAGGTGTACTGACTTTGAAGCCTTCAAATGTGAAGTCGTCACATCCGAATACATTGACGTGAAAGTACTTGCTATTAAGAGACGTTATGTCACGAACTAAGCCTTTGGTAATGAAGTTAAACCTTATATTCTAATGAAAAATGTAAAGCGATAAAAGCATTTTAGAAAAGTTTTGGTACGTAATTACAATTTATGGTAAATTTAAATTAGTAACATTTTGTAATATCGTGTAAACTAAAAAAAAAGTACCATAGGATGTTTGTTGCAATTTTTTGGATCTTTGTCACAAGATACTTGATCAAGCATAAATTAGCCGCATTTTTATTATCCTTTCTATTGCTTATTTACACATTTTTTTAATTTATGGTTTTTATCTTGTTTTTACAGAAAAGGAAGAAATTGGAAAATTAGAGAAAAAGTGCAGAAAATTGACAGAAAAGTGATTGGGCCAGTGATATGCCTAGTGATCTGCCCAGATCAAGCTGAAGCAGAAACCTGGAGGCAACAGGCAGAAGTGATATGGGCAGTGATTTGCCCAAGACACTCGAAGACACTGGCCAAATCACTCGCAGAAGACAGAGAGCAGAAAACTGGACTGACTCACAGAAAAGTGATTGGGTCAGTGATTTGCCCAATCACTTGAAGAAACTGGTCAAATCACCGGGCAAATCACTTTGACAGCAGAAACTGACAGCAGAGCGGAAAATTGGGCAGAAACCAGAAATCCGAATTTTCAGATGTCCAAATCCAACCCAATCACTACCAACACAAAACCAAGAGCCACGAAAGAGCTTCTCATCCAAGGAATTCCAATTGCAATTAAATTCAACATCAAAAGAGGAGTCAAACACCAAATCAAAAAGGGATTTCAAAACCCTAGATAGATAGAATTCTTCAGCTATAAAAGGAGAGCCTCCAAACCAGCAAAAGAGGCATCTTCTAATCAGCTATTGAGCCTCCTCTTCCTCTCGCCAGAAACTCTGCAGCTCTTCCCTTTTCTTTTCTTTTCATCTTTTGTGTATTTAGTCCACCATGTGTGGCTAATTTCCATCTTTTCTAGTTGAAGTTGGTGAATTTCAGATTTTGTGATGAATTGGGAGATTTAAATCTCCATTGTTAAACTTCTATTTATTTCCAATATTTATGCAATTTGATCTTTCTATAATTGTTGCTTTACTTTTAGAATCAATAAGGGCCCATTGTTTTTAATTGCTTGAGTAACAATTGTTTAAATAATTTAGGTCCGTAATTGCTTAGAATATTTAAACTCACATTTAATCAAGTTGCATGATCTAGACTTGACCACGCGGTTGGCAAGGTTAGAATTAGGTTTCTCTAAGTCTTAATGCAGTTAACAGTTGTTCAATGCCAAAGGCCCCAAGGACGTTCCTTGGCAACTTGTTAACTAGTGTTTGATTAGCGAACGTTTTCTAATCAAACTAGAACTAAGGAGGAATTTGGATTGTGAGAAGCGTCTTCCACATCCAAAACTAATTTATTGGAATAAATAGGAGTGTTAAAGAATCAATGATCAATTCTAAACAATCTGAAATAAGATCCATACTTCAACTAGAAGCTTTTCTCTTATTGATTTACTCATCTTTAAATTATTGCTTTCTTTTGCTATTTAGTTTTAATTCATCAAATCAAACCCCCCTCTTTTAATTACTTGTTATTTACTTGACCTAGTCATTATTAGGAAAATCCTTGGTGTCAATTCCCTGTGGTTCGACCCTATTGCCACTATCTACAAATTTATTTTATTGGTTGATAATAGGTTTATTTTTTACGGCTTCGACAACCGCCTATCAAAAATTGGCACCGTTGCCGGGGAATTGATCTAACTAACGTATTTTCCTTTTATGACCAGGGCTGATTTACAAGCATGGCTACGGTAAGTATGTCTTTTCTCTCTTCTCAAATTTCTGAACTAACCTCTATTGTGAGAAATTATGGTCAAGCTCGACAAGTTCAACAACTTCAACAAGCACATGCATTTGAAGGATTCTATTGAAAGTCAAGACATAATCCCTACCTTGACACATACAATACAGGTTGGGGAGACAATCTGAGCTATGGCTATGCTAGGACAGACCACTACCATGACTACCAAAGAGATCTGCAATACAATCCATGTTGGGGGGACAATCCGAATTATGGCTATGCAAGGGCTGACTACTACCAAAACTATCAAGCCCAAGCAACACCTCAAAACTCCAATATGGAACTTGAAGTGATGGTAAGGAAATTGGAAATTTCTGGAAAAATTCTCCAACAGAAAGTGGATCAAGCGGTCAACTCAATGAACGCGCACATATTAAGAAGAGAGGAAGAGCTTCAAGATCTATGGGACGATGACGAAGAAACAGACCAAGCTGCTGAGTCTGCGGCACAAATCACCACTGCAGAACCTGCTGCTGTCCAAAAATCAGCACCAACCGAAGCTCCTGCTGCAAAAACAGCACCTGCTGTCCAAAAATTAGCAACCTCAGAAATTGCCCCAACTGAACCAGAAGTTGCTGCACTTGCTGAAACTGCCAAAATTACACTAGAAATTACAGAATTTGCTGCTGTCCAAGTTGCTGAAAATAGAGACAGCAACTGCTGTCAACCTGCCACAACCACTGCTGCCCGCAAATCAGCACCAGCCGAAGTACCTGTTACATGCCCTGCTGCTGTCCATAAACCAGCAACTGCTGGAAGTGCCCCAACTGAACCAAAATATGCTGAAATTTCTGAAACAAACCAGCCCCCTAGAGAATCCAGCACAACCAGATTGCTAGCACAGGTAAGTTGTTGTTTGCCCTCCCAAACTGAGATAAATCCAAGGCAAAATGCTAGTGCCATCACATTGAGGAGTGGAAAGGAGTTGCAAGACAATAGGGCTGAAAAATTGCAAAAATAGGGCATGGAAGAAATTCTGCCAGAAAGTGATCAGGGCAGTGATTTGCCCAAGTCACTAGTAGAAACTGACCCGATCGCTGGGCAAACTTAGCTGTCCAGCAGTGATCTGCCCAAATCACCAGAGAAGGCAGAATCCAGTCAAAGGCAGAAACAACAACCTATGGAGAAATTCAAGGTACCTCCTCCCTTCCCAAAGAGATTTGCAAGGTCCCAAAAGGAGAAAGAAGAAAAAGAGATACTTGAGACACTCCGCAAGGTGGAAATCAACATACCCCTACTTGATGCTATCAAGCAAATTCCAAGGTATGCCAAGTTTCTCAAAGAACTATGCACCAACCGGAGGAAACTTGCTGAACATGAAAAGGTAAGTGTGGGGGAGTGTGTCTCAGCTGTCATTCAAAGGAAACTTCCCACCAAATGCAAGGATAGAGGAATGTTCGCGATTTCATGCAAAATAGGCAATGTGGGAATAAAGAAGGCCATGTGTGACCTTGGAGCTTCAATAAATGTCATGCCTCTTTCCATTTTTAACCTGTTGAATGCAGGTACACTCAAGGGTTCCAGCATTATAATCCAATTGGCTGACCGATCCGTTGTCTACCCCAAAGGAGTGCTAGAAGATGTGTTGGTGCAAGTGGACCAATTAGTCTTTCCAGCAGATTTTTATGTGATTGACATGGAGGAGGATAAGGGCAACATCACCTCTGATATCTTACTTGGAAGACCATTCTTGAGCACAGCAAGAACTAAAATTGATGTGTATGATGGCACATTGACTATGGAGTTTGAAGGGGAAGTTATCAAATTTAATGTTTATGATGCCATGAAATTCCCCAATGATGTTTCTCCTGTTTATGGCATTGATGTTATTGATGATTTAAGTCAAGAAATTTTTGATTTTGATCAAGAAAATTTACTTTATGATTGTCTTTGCAGGAAAGGAGAAGTGGACAGCAACATCACTGAAGCAGAAAAAACAGCAGACTGCTGTAACTTGCTGGATGTGGGTGATTTGCCCAGTGATTTGCCCAGATCACCAGATAATCTGCTCAAATCACAGACCAAATCACTGGAGCAGACAGACTTGACAGACAGTGATTTTCCTAGATCACCAGATAATCTGCTCAAATCACAGCCCAAATTAGACAGCAAGCAGACAGAAAACCAGCAGACAGCAGACAGCAGATACACCAGATCTGAAGCCCTTGCCCAGCCACCTCAAATATGCATACTTGGAGGCTGGAAATACACTTCCAGTAAATATTTCCAACCAGCTTAGCCAAAAAGAAGAAGAAAAGCTCCTTGATGTGTTAAGGAAGCACAAAAAAGAAATTGGGTGGACCTTGGAGGACATAAAAGGCACCTTAAGACCATTCGGTGGAGGCTCAAGACAGGATGCAGCACATGGAAAGCATGTTGCAGCTGCTGGTTCAACATTTTCTGCCCCAGCACCGTGACAGATAGCGATTTGCCCAGTGATTTGCCCAGTGCTTGCCCAAGTCACTGGCCAAATCACCCACAGGCCAGGAAGTCCCTTTCCCTTTTCTCCTTCATTTCTCTATATATATATTCAAACATTGAGGACAATATTTGGGATAGGTGTGGGGGTACTGGAGAGTATTTATTCACTGATCACACCATCTTTTGATTTGTTTTTGATTTGTTTTTGTTTCTTTTTGTTTCTTTTTGTTTCTTTTTGTTTCTTTTTTCTTTTTGCATTATTCTTACCCCTTTTTGCACACACCAGAATTTTTTTTCACTTTTTGCACACACACACAGAATTTTTGTCTTAGCTTTTGCTATACTCAACATAGATAACAAGGTTAAAAGAGTTTCCTTATCTCATGACCCCATTGATCTACCACCCCTTTAAGCCTAAATTGAATCATTCACAGTATGTTACCTTCACTTAGGGAGTTTTTCTCTTGAATTAAATCCTCAAATTTGCTAAGGTCAAGGGAAATAAAAATACAAATACATGCAAACACAAAGTTAGTGTAACTCCCTAAGAGCTGATTTGCCCAAACTATCATGAAAAACCAGCATAAAGCACAAATCATAAACCTGTTCCAATGGTCTAAGACTATGAACTGAGCCTAATAGCCACTTGGAGAAGTGACTGACTGAGTAACCGGGGGTGTATCACCCATGTACACAATCGCGTAAAAAGGTCAGTGACTTTTTCAAACAAATAAGTTTCGATGGTCTAGACTATGAACAGAGCTAGTAGCCACTTGAACAAGTGACTAACTGAGTAACCGGGGGTGTATCACCCATGTACACAATCGCGTAAAAAGGTTAGTGACTTTTTCAGGCAAGGATAAGAATAAGTACTGCTAAAAATAAAAATAAAAAGAAAGAGAGAAGAAAAGGGGCAAGTCACTCCTAGGGGTTGCATTAAAACTAACATAAAGGAATAAGCATGATTGATTCAAAAACCTTTCTCTTGACCATGGTAAGTGAAAGGAAACAAGGAAAGGAGAGGATGACCTTAGTGCATGTACTCTATACTGTGATAATTCAGATTAGGAGTCTAGGGGGGCTGATTAAGTGGTATTTAGGCTCAAGAGAAAAGGGGGGCTTGATTGGCTAAGTTATTTGTTGCTTGAGGACAAGCAAAAAGCTAGGTGTGGGGGTATTTGATCAACCATAAATTAGCCGCATTTTTATTATCCTTTCTATTGCTTATTTACACATTTTTTAGTTTAATTTATGGTTTTTATCTTGTTTTTACAGGAAAGGAAGAAATTGGAAAATTGGAGAAAAAGTGCAGAAAATTGACAAAAAAGTGATTGGGTCAGTGATATGCCCAGTGATCTGCCCAGATCAAGCTGAAGCAGAAACCTGGAGGCAACAGGTAGAAGTGATATGGGCAGTGATTTGCCCAAGACACTCGAAGACACTGGCCAAATCACTCGCAGAAGACAGAGAGCAGAAAACTGGACTGACTCACAGAAAAGTGATTGGGTCAGTGATTTGCCCAATCACTTGAAGAAACTGGTCAAATCACCGGGCAAATCACTTTGACAGCAGAAACTGACAGCAGAGCGGGAAATTGGGCAGAAAACAGAAATCTGAATTTTCAGATGTCCAAATCCAACCCAATCACTACCAACACAAAACCAAGAGCCACGAAAGAGCTTCTCATCCAAGGAATTCCAATTGCAATTAAATTCAACATCAAAAGAGGAGTCAAACACCAAATCAAAAAGGGATTTCAAAACCCTAGATAGATAGAATTCTTCAGCTATAAAAGGAGAGCCTCCAAACCAGCAAAAGAGGCATCTTCTAATCAGCTATTGAGCCTCCTCTTCCTCTCGCTAGAAACTCTGCAGCTCTTCCCTTTTCTTTTCTTTTCATCTTTTGTGTATTTAGTCCACCATGTGTGGCTAATTTCCATCTTTTCTAGTTGAAGTTGGTGAATTTCAGATTTTGTGATGAATTGGGAGATTTAAATCTCCATTGTTAAACTTCTATTTATTTCCAATATTTATGCAATTTGATCTTTCTATAATTGTTGCTTTACTTTTAGAATCAATAAGGGCCCATTGCTTTTAATTGCTTGAGTAACAATTGTTTAAATAATTTAGGTCCATAATTGCTTAGAATATTTAAACTCACATTTAATCAAGTTGCATGATCTAGACTTGACCACGCGGTTGGCAAGGTTAGAATTAGGTTTCTCTAAGTCTTAATGCAGTTAACAGTTGTTCGATGCCAAAGGCCCCAAGGACGTTCCTTGGCAACTTGTTAACTAGTGTTTGATTAGTGAACGTTTCCTAATCAAACTAGAACTAAGGAGGAATTTGGATTGTGAGAAGCGTCTTCCACATTCAAAACTAATTTATTGGAATAAATAGGAGTGTTAAAGAATCAATGATCAATTCTAAACAATCTGAAATAAGATCCATACTTCAACTAGAAGCTTTTCTCTTATTGATTTACTCATCTTTAAATTATTGCTTTCTTTTGCTATTTAGTTTTAATTCATCAAATCAAACCCCCCTCTTTTAATTACTTGTTATTTACTTGACCTAGTCATTATTAGGAAAATCCTTGGTGTCAATTCCCTGTGGTTCGACCCTATTGCCACTATCTATAAATTTATTTTGTTGGTTGATAATAGGTTTATTTTTGACGGCTTCGACAACCGCCTATCAATACTCCCTTCCATGCAACTTGTCCTTGACCATCTAAAGTTCCTTTTCCAGATAGTGTGAATTGATCAATATGGTTAAAATTAAACCAACCATCCCCCCCTACAAGCTCTGGTGGGCTTGCACGGTTCCCTGAACTTCTACCTCTATTGCCCCTTTGCAAGGACCTGTAACATTCACTATACCTGCCAAGAATTTCCCTGCTGGAATCAATATTTTGCTAGATCCTGCTGCTGCGCAAGCCTCTTTCCAAGCATCCGCTATAGCCTAAAAGATAAAGGAAAGAGAAAGGTAAGAATTTTAAGTTTAGCTAATATCCTAATATTCATGGGTGAATTATATGTTTATACCTGACTTGCATCTGCTTTTCCATCAGGTGCTGCACCAAATTTTGTTATATCAAAAATAGCTGGCTGTGCTTGAACAAGAGAGAAATTTATGAACAATAGAGATACAATTGAGAAAATTATTCTAGTATCCATTATTTTTTTTGCTTCCTCCCTTCTTTTATTTTTAATAAAGATTTTAGAATGATGGATTGATTTATCTTTCTACATGTTGCTTTATAAGGCTAAAATTTACCAAATTTAACTAAATACTAATAATATTTTATATATTTGGTATTAAGCAATTTTTTTAGAACCTCTGTATTCGGAAACGTTGAATGTTCTAAGCTAAAATTAGATTCCCAAAATGTACCATAGGTTATATCATCCAAATCTCATGTTGTAGTTATGATGACATGTAGATAATTTCTCATGTAATTCTTAAAGCTAAAGATTATTTGTTGGAGAAAGACTTAAACAGGTTGATTTTTTTCACTTTTGATGTTTTAGTAAGATAATAAAGGACTGAAGAATAAAAAGAGAAAAATTATGTCTAGACTCTGAATTCTGAAATTAAGGGAGTCATTGGCGTAATGAAAGACACAAGGAAATAAGGAACAAAGTCTTGCTTAAACTCTAAGTCTCAGATGCACTACGTTATGGGCATAACATATCTAACGAAAGAAATCAGAGTCTAATTCCATATTTGACACACAATTTGATGATCCTTATCCGCAAAAATATATCAAACTCAATTGTTTTAGGAAAAATAAAGCACAAAATGCAAGTGAAATCATGGATATACCTAAACACATTTTTCCATCTAATTTTGATTACTTGTATTTAGGCTAAACTAGGATTTTTAGTACTATACAAAGATGCTATTTTGATATACAACATCATCTTTTACTCTTGATTAATTTTGGGAGCCTGAAAACATTTTTCTTATTGCATTTCAACCATAAACATATGTGGCTAAATTGTCTTTTTAGTTGAAGGATAATTGAACTTTTAGTTCAAGGATAATTGAAGTTTTAGTTCATTTAGTTGTGAGATCTAATTGGTTTTATTATTTTCTTAATGTTTCTTGGTATTTATATTGTTTTTGTACCTATTATTTATTATTGTTCTATTGATTGTAGCATTAAGGTGTCATTGCTCAATCAATAGGATAATATATTATTATTCAAGTTTATTAAATTCATAATTATTTTAGTTTAATATGAAATTAGTGGTGAATTAGTTTAAGTAAAGCCTTCCTAAGGAACAAAATAATCAGACTAAAATGAATCGAGCTTTTGTGTTATTAGTTAGAATCAGGTTCTTCTAATTCCTCATGTAGTAATTGGATTAAATTATAATACCATCTCCTACTACTTTTCAAAAGCTAAAGCTAGTTAACGAATATCTCTTAGCTAGTTTAAAAATTAAGATTGAGTGACTAAAGTTTCTTCGACATCTATAACTATTTTATCTATAAATAATTAGAAATTATTTTTGCATCTATGATCAACCAATAAGACTAAAATTGAGATTAAACTTTCAGTGAATTAATCTCATGTTGATTTTCTCGCTTAAATCTAATTACTTTACTTCTTTTAGTTGGTTTAGGTTAATTCTCATTGAAGTAATCTTTAATTCCTTGCTTTTTAAAACTCCCATTTTATTTTTATTTTTATTTTGTCTTGCAAGTAAATTAACTTCCTTCCAATCTCTATAGGACAAACCCTGCTCACCACTATCGCAATTTAGTTTGATTTAGAAAAGTAGAAATTTATTTTTAGTGGCCTCGACACCTACTAAATCTTAGTGCCATTGCTAAGATATAGTTTTAATTATTTTAGTAATTCTTTTGAATGGCACATTCTAATCCTTTGGGTAGACTCAACTTCAAACAAGGAATCGAGAAAACCGTGAGGAGGTTGAGAAAAGAGATCAAATCGAGATACAAAAATATTTCATCCTCCAAGTCTAACAAAGAGGTATTGGTTGCTGTCGAGGGAACAAATCATGGGCACAGAAGAAACAATATCTGACCCAAACAATTCTTTTAATGAATTTGAAATTGAGAAAAATATGGCTAATAAGCAAGCAATCAATGATATCAACAATGTTGTTGATTCCCAACCACTTTGTATCAACTATTAAGAACTAAGTGCAACATTTAAGCTAAAGTCATGATTGATTTATCTACTCCTTATCTTTTGAGAACGTGAAACGGAAGATCCTCATGGGTGCTTGAGTTCCGTATTGCATGCTCCAATATGAGACATAATGAGTTTTCGAAGAACATATTAAGCTGAGGGCCTTTCATTTCTCATTAGTTGATGATGCAAAAAATAGTTACATTACCCACCTTTAGGCTCAGTCACCACATGAGGAGAGAGGGCGAAATTATTTTTGGACCAACTTTTATTGCATTTAGAGTATCTGCAATTAAATATTAAATTTAAAGAAGCAAGAAAAGGAATACATAAACAAGAACATGAAAAATGTTGAGCCTGTGGCTATCATCTGCATTTTAATTCGACTCTAAGTATAATGTCCTTTTTAATTCTTTTGAGCCTGTAGCTGATTTGACTTTATTTTTCCTATTTAAATGAAATTTATCTTTTAGAATTTATTATTTATTATGTTCTTTTTTAATTTTAAATTAATTGTTACATGAATAAGTTATATTTTATTTACTATATATGTTGTATAATTAATTAATACTTTTTCTATTTCAACAAAAAATACTTAATATATACCCATATTATTTATTTTATATAGGAAAATTAGTATGAGAAGTCAAATTTTGTAAGTCTTTCTGATTTTATCCAAATATTTAATTCTTAAAACTAAAGGCCAAATACCAAACATTTATTTATTGATTTTATCTAAATTTAAAAATTAAAGCTGGGAAAGTGTTTATATTTGCATGGTATAACACGTGTCATTCTTTATTATGTTTTCGTGGTCTGACATGCCATGTAGAATAACTATTTTTTCTCTAAATAGGGTTGTTGGTATGAAAATCCAAACATTATATGCCATTTTATAATTTAATCTAAAATCTTATTTTGTGGTACGGCATACTAAATTTTCAAACGTTTTAGCAATTTTTAATCAAAGGGTATTGTTATAATTTTTCATATTAAAAATCTCGATTGTCAAATTTTTGTTTTCTAATACATTTTTTTAAACAAATTATAGGAAAAAAAAGTAAAAATAGAATATATATTAGTGTTTTTCTATTGGACATTATGGAACATTAAAATCTTGTCTCTTGGCAGAGGGTGAGCTTACATCCTTTGTTTCCTATTTGATGAGTATACTATGGCGTAGGGAATTCAGGCTTCAACATAAAAGGAGATATAAGTGTTTTGAATGAGATTTAAGAAATTATAAAATATAATTTGTATTATAATAAAATTTTCAAAACATTTGATAATTTGGCATGTTGTATTGAGAATTAAAGTTTTGGGAACAACTAGAAATTATATTTAACCATTAAACCAAATATACCCTTATTCTCCCGTAAAACTGCTACATATAGTATTAGTCCTTCAATTCTATTTTTAATACAATTTAACTCGATTAATCCCATTAATATAGTGTTATTTAATTTTGTAGAAAAAAATATATATTTTTAGTCTATTTTTCCACTTCAATACAGAGAATATTTTTTTCTATATATCATAAAAGACATATGAACAAACATTGTCTCTTTATATCTCAATATACACTTATATCTCTATACTAATTGAGATTAACTTATTGAATACCTTCACTAAAATTGCAATCTATTCAACACTTAAACTTATAAAAATGATAATAATTAAACACAAATTAGTCATATTATTGATGGTTTATAAAAAAAAAAAGTAAAAATTGATCATACATTTTGTTGGTTGTGCACTAATTCTTGCTAACAGTGTTATAAATTTTTATAAGTTGATAAAGTTAGAAGAATATATTGTTATCATTTTAATGAAAATTTATAGTCCAATTAGCTAATTTTCAAGTACAGTTAATAATAAGTGAAACTATTTCTGACTTCTTTTTATAAATAATCCATTATATGGTTAATTTATATTTAATTTTTGCAGTTTTTGTAAGATTAAGGATTCAATAGATTACAATTATATTTCAAGTATTTAAAGTATTTAACGGGCAAATATGAAACGGATATAAGCTCAATTAAGTCTATACTTTTACTCGAGAACCAAATAAGTCAAATTTAAATTTTAGGTCAATTGAGCCTCTGTACTATTATTCAAGGATCACATAAGCCATCATTTAATATAATATTATTTTTTAATAACAAAATATTTTTTTAATAATAATATTTTTTATATGATAAAACTTCATTTTTTTAATTTTAAAACTTATTTATTATGTCTTAATATTTTTTAAATTTTATGGTAACTAAAAAAAACTAAGTTTAATATTTTTTAAATTATAAAAAAATATTTTATTATTAAAACATAATATTATATTATATTGTTAGGACTTATTTGGCCCGCAACAAAAATACAAGGACTTAATTGGTCCTAAATTTTGAATTGCGCTTATTTGATCTTGAGGAAAAGTATATAGACTTAATTGAACTTATTTCTAATATGAAATAATATAGTAGTGTAAGTGTAATTTTCTATAAAATAACGTATTCAACATATGTAATTTTCTATAAAATAACGTATTCAACATATGTCAACTATAAGATAAAAAACAATTTACAGCCACTAATTATTTTTCCTCTCTCTCTCAAAATTTACTCAACTCAACCATCCACAATTTAGCCTAAGTGCATGCTACCCTATTTCGGTTGATTATTCTCCTTTTATAATTGACTATTAGTTAAAAATAAGTTAAAATTAAACCCTTTAAATAATTTCTTCCTCATAAAAATTCTACTTAAAACTTTTAAAACAAAATGTAAACAGTAATAACTTTTCTATTTTATTTTGAACTACTAATTTTATTTAAATTAGCATCAACACCATATATGATAATGGGTTATATTATTAGCTTCAAACAACGGATAAAATTAATCATAATTTTGCTATGTAAAATAGAATGCCGCATAATAAAATATATTAGCAAATTTTTTTTTTTTTAAAAAAATAGCAATATTTGATTTCTTTTTTTATCAGTTAAAAAATTGTAACAACAAGGTATGATTAAAAAATAATAAATAATTTTTTTCTCAATAATTGTCGGATATTAATAGTAGGAGAGCACTTAATGTTCCTCTATATATAATTAACTACAAAAAAAATATGTAAGAGTAGATGTGACTTTCTATTTGCATCCCTCTGGAATCTTCCCTACAATTGTTGGCTTAACATCAATGCATTCAGATTTTGCTGGGCCTTCAGGACCACTATATGTCAAGTCAATGTTCGCAAGTTCCACTTTTTCACATGGGACTCCACTGCTGCATATAAGTTGAACGGTAAGAGCAGTTGCAGAAGTTCCCTTTATATTTTTGAAGCTAACATCACTAATCTTCACTTTAGATGGTTCCTGGAAAAAAAAAAAAAAAGAGAAGAAATAATTATTTATACAAACAATAATTATCATATAATAATATATTATTTTGGAACAGTTATCACCTTTTTATTGCATTTGTTCCATGGACAATACATTTGATCTACAATAATAGGATTGGAGACATTTTCCATAGTAATATCTTGGAAATGAATATTAGTTGCAGTATTAGGAAACATTGCAGGCCATGTTTTAATTCTAACACCATTAGTTATACCGGTGAGGGTGCAATTGGAAATAGTAATTCCAGAAACAGGATCTTCATTCTCATACTTCCCCAAGCTCCCTATGCTGATGCCATGACCAGGTCCACATGCCACTTTTGTGATTTTTAGATTTTCGGTTCTATCACCAATAGAGATACAATCATCACCCGTGCCTATTTTGACATTAGATATAGTCACTCCCTTTGATCGCCCAATATGAATTCCATCCATATTAAGGCTACCTTCAGGTGTACTGACTTTGAAGCCTTCAAATGCGAAGTCGTCACATCCCAATACATTGACGTGAAAGTAGTTGCTATTAAGAGACGTTATGTCACGAACTAAGCCTTTGGTAATGAAGTTAAACCTTATATTCTGATGAAAAATGTAAAGCAATAAAAGCATTTTAGAAAAGTTTTTGTAACAGCCCGGAAACCGAACTGCTACCGGCGCTAGGATCCAGATCGGCTTAAGGCCGCCAGGACCCGTACCAAGCCTGCTGTGAACTCTGTGAAACTGTGAAATCCCATACATGATCATACATTTTCAATAAAAATTTAAAACTTTCTTCTTTTCCAAGGCTTAACCTGTGCATGCACTCACTCTGAACTGTAAACCCCCTACTAGAGCTCTCAACTTTGCTCTAAATGGGCTAAACTCATACTTGTTAAGCCTGGTTGTTCATACCTATACAATAAAATATTTACATAAAAAGATCATGTATACAAAAGGATTACAACTCGTATAATCAAGCACCATTCTATACACTGTACATTATACACTATCTCTTTAACAAATACATGTCCACACTAACTATTACATATCTCTTCTCTTTCTTTGTTCCCTGCTGACACTTCTGGACCCTGAACCTGCAAAACTGGGGTTAAGGGAGAGTGATGAGCTATACTAGCCCAGTGAGCAGAACTATAAAATAGGTGATCAAAACATGATCTCATGGAATGCATCATAGCACAGACAAGCCACATCAAGGGTAAACCTGTCACCAAGTAGTCCCATCGTCATAACATATGCCAGGGCGTAGTCAAAGGCTCACTAGACTTCCTGTAACATAACATAACTTACACTGCCCCAGGGCCTTATTAGGCACCTGGTCTTGGCGTCCCTTTTTGTGCCAAGGCGTAGTCAAAGGCTCACCGGACTTTCTGTAAACATAACATATGCCAGGGCATAGTCAAAGGCTCACTGGACTTCCTGCCAGGGACTATTGGATCATCCAGCATTTACTCACACCAACAACATAGTATGCAATGCGACATATTCATGGTAACTAATGCAATCAACCTATAACATGGTCATGATGCATGAAACATGCTAAAAGCATTTAATTTCTCATATTAAAATAGTTAAGTTTAGTTCCACTCACCTTGGCTGACTCTGAACTAACTCTGCAGGTTCAGAAGCAGTGCTCACTGCTGATCTCTCTGGTTCCTCTGGTCCGTTCCTACACAGGTGGACTCAAATGAGAGACCAAACTAACACAAGAACAACTCTAAGAAACTCCCCGAAACCCCTCTAAAAGATCCTAAAACTATCACATAAAACATGCAAAAGAAGGCTGGACAGGGCACCTTCGGCGGCAGGTTCGGCAGCCGAAAGTCATGTCCAGAGACGAAACTCATGCACTTTCGGCGGCCGAAAGTCTCGTCCAGAGACGAAACTTAACCTTCGGCGGCACCTTCGGCGGCCGAACCTTGCCTCCAGAGACGAAAGTCCAATTTTTCGGAGGCAAGCTTTGGCAGCCGAAACTGCCTCCACAAGGGGTTCAGCGGCCAAACCTTCCTTCGGCGGCCGAACCTGACTTTGCCCGTTGGGCAGAAACCTGTTCTGTTTCATGCAAAACTCACCCAAAACTTACCCAACATGCATATCAACTACTCCCAACTAGCATATACCATATATCATGCATAAAGAGGTCCAAAGCTATCCTAAAACCTCAAAAAAACATATCAAACAACACTTAAACATGCTTATACACAAAAATATTCAAAAGCCTCACCTAAACCTAATCATGCATACTACCCATAAAACTTCCATAAAACCTTCAAAAATCAAGAAAGGAAGTTCAGGATCTTCACTTACCTCTTCCAAACAAGAGAATAAACGATCCCAACGTGGAGATATGAAGGAATCCTCTCTCAAAATCTCCAAACCTCCAAACTTAACTTCTTTGCTCAATACTTCAAAACAACATCAAAACTCTTAAAAACCTTGAAAGATTTGGTGAAAAATATGAAGATCATGAAAGTCAACTTGGGAAGGGCTTGGACTCACCTCTGGCTGAAGATGGAAGCAAAATATCATCCTTCCACCGACCTTTGGCCCTTTTATAGGTGGTTGGCCAGACCACTTTCGGCAGCCGAATGTGAATCCGAAACCATGCAAGGTTCGGCGGCCGAAACTCACTTTCGGCGGCCGAACTTGCCATTTTCTCCCTTGTTGCTTTTCTTTCAAAAACTCATTTTCCTTTATACTTAAAACATTAAAACATACTTTAAAATGCTTAAAAACATATGTATTACTGTAACGACCCCAAAATGGACCGTCACCGGCGCTAGGATTCAGGTTGGCTTAAGGCCGCCAGAACCCGTAGCAAGCCTGCTATACTTTCTTAGTACCTGTAAATCTCATACATGATCATATATTTTTCTGTGAAAATAAAACTCTTTTCTCTGTACCAAGGCTTAACCTGTGCATGCACTGTCTCTGTACCTTGTACTCTGCACCCCCGACTAGAGCTTGCTCTAGATGGGTTGTTTCATACTACCTGTTAAGCCTGGTTTTTTACAAACTCTGTAAAACATACACATATACAGATCATGTACATAACAAAAGATTTACAACAAAAACTACTAAGGCAAGCACAAGTCTAACTGAATAGACAACTAGTACGTCTCTTTAATATTACATGTCCACTCTAAGCTATTACAAGTCTCTTTTCTCTTTCTGTACACTTCTGGACTTCCCCTGTACACTGTACAATGAACCTGCAAGACAGGGGTTAAGGGAGTGGGATGAGCCCTATAGCCCAGTGAGTAGTACAATAAAACAATTTATTAAAATATGATCTGATGGAATGCATCATGACATAGACAATTCACATCAAGAGTAAACCTGTCACCACATAGTCCCAGTATCTCTATACCAGGGCGTAGTCAAAGGCACCTGGATTTCCTGTCTCATATATCTATATGTGTATATAACACCTGTACTTACCATTGCCAGGGCGTAGTCAAAGGCTCCTGGACTTTACTATACTTGCCAGGGCGTAGTCAAAGGCTCTTGGACTTCCTGTCTGGAACTACTGGATCATTCAGCATTTACTCACATCAACAATATAACTATGCAATGCAACATCTTTGTGGATTCTAATGCAATCAACCTACGACATAAATATGGTGCATGAAAGATGCTAAAAGTAGTTAATGTCTTAATTAAAACGAGTAATCAGTTTAGTTCCACTCACCTCTAGCTGTCTGGACTGACTCTGCAGGTTCAGTAAACTCTGGAGCAGTACTCACTGCTGCTCTCTCTGGTTCCTCTGATCTGTGTAACCACAGAAAGACTCAAATGAGGGACCGAACTTACTTAAGAATAACTCTATTAAATTTCCTAAAAATCCCCTTAAACTCACTCTAAAACACATGCAAAGCATGCAAAAGAAAGCTGGACAGAACACTTTCGGCAGCAGGTTCGGCGGCCGAAAGTCCTCTCCAGAGACGAAACTCAAGCACCTTCGGCGGCCGAATCTCAATCTTCGGCGGCCGAACCCTTTCGGGGGCAAGTTTCGGGGGCCAAAACACACTCCAGAGACGAAAGTCTCTAACCTTCGGCAGCACCTTCGGCGGTCGAATCCCCCAAACAGAGCCGAACCTCAAAACTTTCGGGGGCAAGCTGTGGCAGCCGAAGCCACCATGCAAGGGGTTCGGCGGCCGAATGAACCTTCGGCTGCCGAACCTGAGTTCATCCAGAACTCAGCCCCGACGGCAAACAGCCTCCTCTTCCCCTTCAACCTCTCAAAACATGCATACTTCAACTCCTCAACATACATATACTCAAGTATATGATCATAGGGGTCCAAAACTACCTAAACACCCCAACAAACAACACAAACATAACACAGAATCATGCTACATGCAAAAAATCACCAAAAACATCACTTTTCCCTTAAACACACATTGCTTTCCTTTAACCCCATAAAACCTTCAGAAAACATATAAACAAGTTCAAGATCTTCACTTACCTCTGCAAACAAGAAGGTGAACGTTCTGAATCCAAGGAAAACAGATCAACTCTTCTTCAACCTTACTAACTCTCAAAAGCTTAACTTTTGCTTCAAAACTCTCAAAATCTCTTGAACACTAGCAAACTCCTGCATGAGCTGCTCAAACTTGGCAAATAAATCATGGGAGACGTGGCCAAGCTTCTGGCAACAAGTTGGACATAACACCTGTCCAAAATGCTGACTAAGGATGCCCAAAAGCTGGCTGGCCAACTCAGCTTCGGCTGCCGAATCGCATGCAAAATCATGCAACATTCGGGGGCCAAACTTAAACTTCGGAAGCCGAACATTAAGCACTTTCGGCGGCCGAACTTAACCTTCGGCGGCCGAACTTAACCTTCGGCGGCCGAACTTAACCTTCGGCGGCCGAACTTGGCTCATCTGCCTTGGTTCATTTCAACTCAAAACTCAATTCCATTTAACCTTAAACCATTAAAACATACAACAATTCCTTAGAAATTCATAATACTTTAGTAAAACATAACTCCTACCCTTTTTATAGAATTCCGACACCCCGGATTCCACTGGACGACAGGAATTCCGATGTCGGATTCTAGCCGGGTATTACATTCTCCCCCCCTTAAAAACATTCGTCCTCGAATGTTCCTAAAACAAACAACAATCACAACAAAAGGAGGAAAATAACCTCAAAATAGATGTGGATACTGTTGGAGCATAGACTCTCGCGTCTCCCAAGTGCACTCTTCCAGATTATGGTGGTTCCACAAAACTTTCACCATCGGAATCTCCTTGTTCCTTAGCTGCCTGATCTGTGTGTCTAAAATCCGTATTGGCTGCTCTACATACGTGAGATCCCCTAGAATCTCCACATCAGGCTCACTGATAACCTGATTTGGATCTGACACAAATTTCCGTAGCATAGAAACATGAAACACCGGGTGAATCCTCTCCATAGAAGTAGGTAAATCCAGCTTATATGATACATTTCCGATTCTCTGCAAAATCTCAAAAGGTCCAGTGTATCGTGGAGCTAATTTACCCTTCCTCCCAAAACGAACCACTCCTTTCATTGGAGACACTTTCAGCAATACCCAATCTCCCTCCTGAAACTCTAACAGTTTCCTGCGAATGTCTGCATAACTCTTCTGTCTACTCTGTGCTGTTCTGATCCTCTCTCTGATCACAGGCACTGTTTTACTGGTAATTTCTATCAACTCTGGCCCTGCAAGAGCTTTCTCTCCTACCTCTTCCCAGCAAACAGGTGATCTGCACTTCCTCCCATATAGTGCCTCATAAGGAGCCATCCCAATGCTAGCATGATGACTGTTATTGTAGGCAAACTCCACCAAAGGTAGATGCTGTCTCCAAGAACCGTCAAAGTCTAACACACACATTCTGAGCATATCCTCAATGGTCTGGATGGTCCTCTCTGACTGTCCATCAGTCTGTGGGTGGAAAGCAGTACTAAACTCTAATCTTGTGCCCATCGCACTCTGCAGACTTTGCCAAAATCTGGAGGTGAACTGAGGTCCTCTGTCTGAAACTATAGACACTGGGACTCCATGTAATCTCACTATCTCATCCAGATAAACCTATGCCAACTTATCCACAGAATAGTTACTCCTAACTGGAATGAAATGAGCAGATTTCGTGAGTCTGTCCACAATCACCCATATAGAGTCTATCCTATTGGACGCTGCTGGTAAGCCCACTACAAAATCCATAGCTATGTTTTCCCATTTCCATTCTAGAATCGGCAGTGGGTTAAGCATTCTGGCTGGCTTCTGATGTTCTAATTTCACCCGTTGACAAGTCTCACAGGCTGTCACAAACTGCGCCACTTCCTTCTTCATGGCTGGCCACCAATATACCCTTTTCAAATCCCGATACATCTTGGTGGTTCCTGGGTGAACACTATACCTTGCATTATGAGCTTCCCTCATAATATCTTCTTTCAGACCACTACTATCTAGTACACAAAGTCGACTCCCATAACGAAGGATCCCCTGGCTGTCAAATCTAAACTCTGCACTGTGGCCTGACTGAACAGTCCTGGCAATTTTCATCAACTCAGGGTCCTCGTGCTGTCTCTGAGCTATCTGTTCTAGAAACACTGGTGTCACCCTCATCTGTGCTATCAACGCATCTGTACCAGATAACTTTAACTGTAACCCCTCCTCAATGAGCTTATAAAGCTCCATCACTACTGGTCTCCGCTCTGCTACTATATGAGACAAACTGCCTAGTGACTTCCGGCTTAGGGCGTCTGCCACAACATTCGCCTTACCCGGATGATACTGGATCTTACAATCATAATCACTAAGCAATTCTACCCATCTTCTCTGCCTCAAATTCAGTTCTCTCCGGCTTAAGATGTACTGTAAACTTTTGTGATCAGTAAAGGTCTCGCATTTAACCCCGTAGAGGTAATGCCTCCACATCTTGAGTGCAAAGATAACTGCTGCCATCTCAAGGTCATGGGTGGGGTAATTCAACTCGTGCTTCTTCAACTGTCTAGAAGCATAAGCAATCACCCTATCCTGTTGCATCAAAACACAACCCAATCCCACTCGAGATGCATCACAGAACACTGTGAAATCCTCATCACTAACAGGCAGAGCTAACACTGGTGCAGTCGTCAATCTCCTCTTGAGCTTCTCAAAGCTCTCTTCACACTGGTTTGACCAGATAAACTTCTGGTTTTTCTGGGTCAGTTTGGTCATAGGAGCTGCTATCTTCGAGAAGTCCTGTACGAACCTCCTGTAGTAACCTGCCAGTCCCAGAAAGCTTTTAATCTCTGTCACTGTAGTGGGCCTGGGCCAATTAGCTACAGCCTCTATCTTCTTGGGGTCTACCTTAATCCCATCAGCTGATACTACATGTCCCAAGAAGGAAATACTCCTTAACCAAAACTCACATTTTGAGAACTTGGCATACAAACCATGCTCTCTCAGTGTCTGCAGAATTATCCTCAGATGCTGGGCATGCTCCTCTGCATCTCTGGAATACACTAAGATGTCATCAATAAAGACAATCACAAAGTGATCTAGAAACTCGCTGAAAACTCTATTCATGAGATCCATGAATGCTGCAGGGGCATTAGTCAACCCAAACGGCATCACTAAGAACTCATAATGCCCATATCTGGTCCTGAACGCTGTCTTAGGCACATCTGCCTCTCTGACTCTCAACTGATGATACCCGGATCTCAGATCTATTTTAGAAAAATAACCTGCTCCAGCTAGCTGGTCAAATAGATCATCAATCCTAGGCAAAGGATATCTATTCTTGGTAGTGACCTTGTTTAACTGTCTGTAGTCAATACAGAGCCTGAGGGATCCATCCTTCTTTCTGACAAAGAGTACTGGAGCACCCTAAGGTGAGGTACTAGGACGGATGAAACCCTTATCTACCAAGTCCTGCAACTGTTCTTTCAACTCTTTTAACTCTGCTGGTGCCATCCTGTAGGGAGGAATAGAGATAGGTCTGGTACCAGGTAATAATTCAATTTCAAACTCTATCTCCCTACTAGGTGGTAATCCTGATAAGTCATCTGGGAACACATCGGGAAACTCTCGAACTACAGGTATCGAAGCTGGTTCCCTAACCTGAGTGTCTAGCTCTCTCACATGAGCTAGAAACCCCTGAGAACCCCTCCTAAGCAAACGACGAGCTTGAAGGGCTGAAATCGGACCTCTGGGTGTACCTCTCCTATCTCCTCTGAAGACACACTCCGACCCATCCTGGTCTCTGAGACTAACTACCTTGTCTCTGCAGTCCAAGGTAGCACCATATGTAGATAACCAATCCATCCCTAGAATGACGTCAAAATCTGTCAAATCTAGAACCACAAGGTCAGCTGGAAGGTATCTACCCTCTATAAACACTGGACTGAAACGACAGACTGACACTGCCACTGATGGGTCGCATTTGGGTCCACTGACCCAGAGAGGATACTCTAACTCAGAACTGATCAAACCCAATCTCTCAATGGCTCTCGAAGCAATAAAGGAATGAGAAGCACCGGGGTCCATCAAAGCATACACATCTGAACACCCAATGATGAGATTACCTGACACCATTGTGTTCGATGTATTAGCCTCCTCCTGAGTCACAGTGAAAATCCGTGCTGGGGCTACAGGATTTCCACCTCGGGAACCTGCTGCTGAAGTAGAGGCTGCCCCTCTCCCTCTACCTCTGCCACTGCTCTGAGGCATGGCTGGAGCTCTTGGCTGCACTCCTGGCTGTGCTACACTGCTTGAACTCATCTGCTGGGATGGTGCAAAAGTCACCTGAGGACACTCTCTAGCAAAATGCCCTTCCTGTCCACATTTAAAACAGGCTGAAGATCCCAACTGATAAGCTCCTCTGTGTGGTCTTCCACATCTCCTACATGCTGGAATAGCTGTGCTAGAGCTTGAGCCACTACCCATTCCCAGACCAGACTTGACTTTACTCCAGAACCTATTCTTTGTTCCTTTCACTCTATCCCATCTCTTATTGCCTGTAGTGCCTGAACTGGGGGCCTTAGAACCCGAAGCCTGTGCCTTTGACTGTTTCTGAATGTTAGCACTAGCTTCCATCTTCCTGGCTGCATCCACAATAGAGTGAAAACTTTCCTTTTCAGCTGGAAGGATCAAAGAAGAATACCTGGGATGAAGTCTCATGGTATATCTTCTTGCTTTCTTCTGATCAGTATCATAGGCCTGACCCACGTACTGAAGCAAATCCAGGAACTTATCCGTAAACTCATCAACACTCATCTCATCTGTTTGTCTCAACTGTTCAAATTCTATTATCTTCATCTCCCTGGAGCTATCAGGAAAATCCCATCCTGCAAACTCATTAGCAAATTCTCCCCACGACATACTGTTCATCCTAGGCTCTATATAGTTCTTAAACCATTCCCGAGCCTTCCTACACTTTAGTGTAAACCCTACCATCTCAATGGCTCTACTGTCATCTGCACCCAACTCTTCAGTAATCATCTTCACAGTTCTCAAGTACTCAAATGGATCATCTCCTATATTGAACTTAGGAGCATCCAGTTTCAGGTACTCAATCATCTTTACCTTGCTTCCAGATGAACTAGGTGGAAGTGTTTGGGCAACAGGGGCTATTGGTTCTGTTTGTGGTGGTGGGATACTGGTTCATTTATTTCTGGGTGTGCCACATTTGGATGGATAGGGGAGGGTGGATACATAGGATATGGTGGGTAATAGTAAGGATAAGGCATATATGGCATGTATGAAGAATATGGGTCAACTCGAGAGTACTCCGACATACCCTCCATCGGATACTCTGGATACTGGGAAACAGCTGGATAGTCAAAACCTGAGGTCTGAATGCCTCCCTGAGATTCTCCCATACCTTCATCCATAGACGGATCAGTCTCCATAGCCTCCCTCTCTTCCTCTGATCTACCTCCTCTAACTATCCCTCTTCTGCTCTCGTCTACAGACCTTCTAGGGTCTATTGACATACCTTCCCTGCTAGATCTCTGAGACCTTGCCCTCGGCAATGCAGGAGGACGAGCAGCTAATCCCTCACTATCTGATGGGACTCCAGTCAATCGAGCTGATCGATGAGTTCCTCGCATTTTAACTCTCTGAAAAAACAACACATACTATAGCATATCAGCACACAAACATATATCTCAATCATAATACACATGCATATACATCTCATAGCATCAAAAAGACAGGACTCAACATCCTATCCTAGTGGACATGATTTCCTATTGTGCTTGACCAACTGTAATCTCTATGAGCCCGACACTCTCTCTATAGGTCCGATCATATGAACCTAGGGCTCTGATACCAATCTGTAACGACCCCAAAATGGACCGTCATCGGCGCTAGGATTCAGGTCGGCTTAAGGCCGTCAGAACCCATAGCAAGCCTGCTATACTTTCTTAGTACCTGTAAATCTCATACATGATCATATATTTTTCTGTGAAAATAAAACTCTTTTCTCTGTACCAAGGCTTAACCTGTGCATGCACTGTCTCTGTACCTTGTACTCTGTACCCCCGACTAGAGCTTGCTCTAGATGGGTTGTTTCATACCTGTTAAGCTTGGTTTTTTACAAACTCTGTAAAACATACACATATACAGATCATGTACATAACAAAAGATTTACAACAAAAACTACTAAGGCAAGCACAAGTCTAACTGAATAGACAACTAGTACGTCTCTTTAATATTACATGTCCACTCTAAGCTATTACAAGTCTCTTTTCTCTTTCTGTACTCTTCTGGACTTCCCCTGTACACTGTACAATGAACCTGCAAGACTGGGGTTAAGGGAGTGGGATGAGCTCTATAGCCCAGTGAGTAGTACAATAAAACAATTTATTAAAATATGATCTGATGGAATGCATCATAACACAGACAATTCACATCAAGAGTAAACCTGTCACCACATAGTCCCAGTATCTCTATACCAGGGCGTAGTCAAAGGCACCTGGATTTCTTGTCTCATATATCTATATGTGTATATAACACCTGTACTTACCATTGCCAGGGCGTAGTCAAAGGCTCTTGGACTTTACTATACTTGCCAGGGCGTAGTCAAAGGCTCCTGGACTTCCTGTCTGGAACTACTGGATCATTCAGCATTTACTCACATCAACAATATAACTATGCAATGCAACATCTTTGTGGATTCTAATGCAATCAACCTACGACATAAATATGGTGCATGAAAGATGCTAAAAGCAGTTAATGTCTTAATTAAAACGAGTAATCAGTTTAGTTCCACTCACCTCTGGCTGTCTGGACTGACTCTGTAGGTTCAGTAAACTCTGGAGCAGTACTCACTGCTGCTCTCTCTGGTTCCTCTGATCTGTGTAACCACAGAAAGACTCAAATGAGGGACCGAACTTACTTAAGAATAACTCTATTAAATTTCCCAAAAATCCCCTTAAACTCACTCTAAAACTCATGCAAAGCATGCAAAAGAAAGCTGGACAGAACACTTTCGGCAGCAGGTTCGGCGGCCGAAAGTCCTCTCCAGAGACGAAACTCAAGCACCTTCGGCGGCCGAATCTCAATCTTCGGCGGTCGAACCCTTTCGGGGGCAAGTTTCGGGGGCCAAAACACACTCCAGAGACGAAAGTCTCTAACCTTCGGCAGCACCTTCGGCGGCCGAATCCCCCAAACAGAGCCGAACCTCAAAACTTTCGGGGGCAAGCTGTGGCAGCCGAAGCCACCATGCAAGGGGTTCGGCGGCCGAATGAACCTTCGGCTGCTGAACTTGAGTTCATCCAGAACTCAGCCCCGACGGCAAACAGCCTCCTCTTCCCCTTCAACCTCTCAAAACATGCATACTTCAACTCCTCAACATACATATACTCAAGTATATGATCATAGGGGTCCAAAACTACCTAAACACCCCAACAAACAACACAAACATAACACAGAATCATGCTACATGCATAAAATCACCAAAAACATCACTTTTCCCTTAAACACACATTGCTTTCCTTTAACCCCATAAAACCTTCAGAAAACATATAAACAAGTTCAAGATCTTCACTTACCTCTGCAAACAAGAAGGTGAACGTTCTGAATCCAAGGAAAACAGATAAACTCTTCTTCAACCTTACTAACTCTCAAAAGCTTAACTTTTGCTTCAAAACTCTCAAAATCTCTTGAACACTAGCAAACTCCTGCATGAGCTGCTCAAACTTGGCAAATAAATCATGGGAGACGTGGCCAAGCTTCTGGCAACAAGTTGGACATAACACCTGTCCAAAATGCTGACTAAGGATGCCCAAAAGCTGGCTGGCCAACTCAGCTTCGGCTGCCGAATCGCATGCAAAATCATGCAACATTCGGGGGCCGAACTTAAACTTCGGAAGCCGAACATTAAGCACTTTCGGCAGTCGAACTTAACCTTCGGCGGCCGAACTTGGCTCATCTGCCTTGGTTCATTTCAACTCAAAACTCAATTCCATTTAACCTTAAACCATTAAAACATACAACAATTCCTTAGAAATTCATAATACTTTAGTAAGACATAACTCCTACCCTTTTTATAGAATTCCGACACCCCGGATTCCACTGGACGACAGGAATTCTGATGTCGGATTCTAGCCAGGTATTACAATTACCCTTCTAGAGGGTCCCGACACCCGAGATTCCACCGGACTATAGGAATTCCGATGCCGGACTCTAGCCGGGTATTACATTCTCCCCCCTTAAGAACATTCGTCCCCGAATGTTCCTAACACAACAAAACACATAAAAAGGGGAAAAACTAACCTTAAAACAGGTATGGGTATTGCTGGAGCATAGACTCCCGTGTCTCCCAGGTGCACTCTTCTAGATTATGGTGGTTCCACAGAACTTTTACCATCGGGATCTCCTTATTCCTTAACTTCCTGATCTGGGTGTCAAGAATCCGTACTGGCTGCTCTACATAGGTGAGATCTCCTAGGATCTCTACATCAGGCTCACTAAGAACCTTACTCGGATCTGACACAAACTTCCTTAACATAGAAACATGGAACACCGGGTGAATTCTCTCCATATATGCAGGTAAATCCAGCTTATACGACACATTCCCGACCTTCTGCAAGATCTCAAAGGGACCAATGTACCGTGGAGCTAGTTTACCCTTCTTTCCAAAGCAAACCACTCCTTTCATCGGAGACACCTTTAGCAATACCATATCCCCCTCCTGGAACTCTATCTATTTCCTACGGATGTCTACATAGCTCTTTTGTCTGCTAACAGCTGTTCTGATTCTCTCTCTGATAATAGGCACTAACTTGCTGGTAATCTCAACTAACTCTGGCCCTGCAAGAGCCTTTTCTCCTACCTCTTCCCAGCAAATAGGTGTTCGACACTTCCTCCCATATAGAGCTTCATAAGGGGCCATCCCTATGCTAGCATGATGGCTGTTATTGTAAGCAAACTCTACCAAAGGTAGATGCTGCCTCCAAGAACCGCCAAAGTCTAACACACACATTCTGAGCATATCTTCAATGGTCTGGATGGTCCTCTCTGACTGACCGTCTGTCTGTGGATGGAAAGCAGTGCTGAAATCCACCCTTGTGCCCATAGCAGCTTGCAAACTCCGCCAAAACTTGGAGGTAAACTGTGGTCCTCTGTCTGATACTATCAACACTGGAACTCCATGTAGCTTCACTATCTCTTCTACATACACTTGCGCTAACTTGTCTACAGAATAATTACTCCTGACTGGAATGAAGTGAGTAGATTTAGTCAGTCTATCCACAATCACCCAGATGGAGTCTAGCCTGTTGGACGTTGCCGGTAATCCCACTATAAAATCCATAGCTATGTTCTCCCATTTCCACTCTGGAATCGGCAGTGGTTTAAGCATTCCAGCCGGCTTCTGGTGCTCTAGCTTCACCCTTTGATAAATCTCGCAGGCTGACACAAACTGTGCCACTTCTCTCTTCATCGCTGGCCACCAATACACTCTTCTTAGATCTTGATACATCTTGGTGGCTCCAGGGTGAACGCTATACCTCGCATTATGAGCTTCTCTCATAATGTCTTCTTTCAAACTGCTGTCATCTGGTACACATAATCTCTTCCCGTGACGAAGAATCCCCTCACTATCAAATCTGAACTCTGCACTGTTGCCTGACTGAACAGTCCTGGCAATCTTCACTAACTCAGGGTCCTCGTGCTGTTTCAGAGCCACTTGCTCCAGAAACACTGGTGTAACTCTCATCTGTGCGATCAAAGCACCCGTACCAGATAACTCTAACTGTAACCCTTCCTCCATGAGCCTGTAAAAATCCTTCACCACCGGCCGCCTCTCTGCGGTAATGTGGGATAAACTGCCTAGTGACTCCCGGCTTAAGGCGTCAGCTACAACATTAGCCTTACCCGGATGATACTGGATCTTGCAATCATAATCACTGAGCAATTCTACCCACCGTCTCTGCCTCAAGTTCAACTCTCTCTGGCTCAAGATGTGCTGTAGGCTCTTATGATCCGTGAAGATCTCACATTTTACCCTATAGAGGTAATGCCTCCACATCTTAAGTGCAAAGGTAACAGCTGCCATTTCAAGATCGTGTGTCGGGTAGTTCAGCTCGTGCTTCTTCAGCTGTCTAGAAGCATAAGCTATCACTCCATCTTTCTGCATCAACACACAACCCAATCCCACTCGGGATGCATCACAGAACACTGTGAAGTCTTCATCACTGATCGGCAGAGCTAACACCGGTGCTGAAGTCAACCGTCTCTTCAACTCTTCAAAACTCTCATCACATTCTTCTGACCATACAAACCTCTGATTCTTCCTGGTCAGTCTGGTTATGGGAGCAGCAATCCTCAAGAAGTCCTGAATGAACCTCCGATAGTAGCCTGCCAAACCCAGAAAACTCTTGATCTCTGTCACTGTAGTGGGTGTAGGTGACCAAGCATAAATTAGTCACATTTTTATTATCTTTTTTAATGTTTATTTACACATTTTTTAGTTTAATTTATGGTTTCTATCTTGTTTTTACAGAAAAGGAAGAAATTGGAAAATTGGAGAAAAAGTGCAGAAAATTGACAGAAAAGTGATTGGGTCAGTGATTTGCCCAGTGATCTGCCCAGATCAAGCTGAAGCAGAAACCTAGAGGCAACAGGCAGAAGTGATATGGGCAGTGATTTGCCCAGGACACTCGAAGACACTGGCCAAATCACTCGCAGAAGACAGAGAGAACTGACTCGCAGAAACGTGATCAGGTCTGTGATTTGCCCAATCACTTGAAGAAACTGGTCAAATCACTGGGCAAATCACTTTCACAGCAGAAACTGACAGCAGAGCGGGAAATTGGGCAGAAAACAGAAATCCAAATTTTCAGAAGTCCAAATCCAACTCAATCACTATCAATACAAATCTAAGAGCCACGAAAAGAACTTCTCATCCAAGGAATTCCAATTGCAATTAAATTCAACATCAAAAGAGGAGTCAAACACCAAATCAAAAAGGGATTTTGAAACCCTAGATGGATGGAAATCTGCATCTATAAAAGGAGAGCCTCCAAACCAGCAAAAGCATCTTCTGATTAGCAATTCAACTCGCCAGAAACTCTCCAGCATCTTCACTTTTCTTTTCTTTTCATCTTTTTGTGTATTTAGTCCACCATGAGTGGCTAAACTCCTTCTATTCTAGTTGAAGTTGGTGAATTTCAGATTTTGTGATGAATTGGGAGATTTAAATCTCCATTGTTAAACTTCTATTTATTTCCAATATTTATGCAATTTGATCTTGCTATAATTGTTGCTTTACTTTTAGAATCAATAAGGGCCCATTGCTTTTAATTGCTTAAGTAACAATTGTTTAAATAATTTAGGTCCGTAATTGCTTAGAATATTTAAACTCACATTTAATCAAATTGCATGATCTAAACTTGACCACGCGGTTGGCAAGGTTAGAATTAGGTTTCTCTAAGTCTTAATGCAGTTAACAGTTGTTCGATGCTATAATGCCCCAATGACGTTCCTTGGCAACTTGTTAACTAGTGTTTGATTAGCGAACGTTTCCTAATCAAACTAGAACTAAGGAGGAATTTGGATTGTGAGAAGCGTCTTCCACATCCAAAACTAATTTATTGGAATAAATAGGAGAGTTAAAGAATCAAGGATCAATTCTAAACAATCTGAAATAAGAACCATACTTCAACTAGAAGCTTTTCTCTTATTGATTTACTCATCATTAAATTATTGTTTTCTTTTGCTATTTAGTGTTAATCCATCAACTCAAACCCCCCTATTTTATTTGCTTGTTATTTACTTGACCAAGTTGTAATACCCGGCTTCAGTCCGGCATCAGAATTCCTATAGTCCGGTGGAATCTCGGGTGTCGGAAGTATCGAGAAGGGGAATACATATGTTTTCTAAGGTGTTTTAAAATGTTTGGAAAAAGGTTTAAGGACTAACGGTTTGAAAGAAAAGCAATAAGGAAGAAATGCAAAGGTTCGGCCGCCGAAGGTCACTTTCGGCCGCCGAACTTGCATGGCTTTCGGATCTCACGTTTGGCCGCCGAAGGTGGACTGGCCACCCATCTATAAAAGGGCCCTAGGTCGGTCAAATGGGTACGTTTGCTTCCCCTTTCTCCAGACCTAGGTGAGATCCTGCTCTTCCTTAGATTGGTTTTGTGTTTTTCTTAAATCTTCCAAGGTTTTGATGAGTTTTTATGTATTTTGGAAGTTTTTGAGCAAAAAGAGCAAAGTTTGAAGTTTGGAGCTTTGAGAGAGGATTTCTCCATAACTCTACGTTAGGATCCTGTATTCTCACGTTTTTAAGGAGGTAAGTGTAGATCCAGAACCTCTTTTTATGATTTTGAAGGTTTTATGAAGTTTGTATGGGTAGTATGCATGTTTAGGTTTAGAGGAGGTTTTGGTTGATTTTGATGTTCAAGCATGTTATGTGATGTTTGTTTGGGGTTTTTGGCTAGTTTTGGACCCCTTTGTGCATATATATGTGTATATGCTAGTTGGGAGTAGTTGATATGCATGTTGTAGGATTTTTGGGCAAATTTGCATGAAGCAGAGCAAGGTTCTGCCCTTCGGGCAAAACCAGGTTCGGCCGCCGAAGGAAGGTTCGGCCGCCGAACCCCTTGAGGAGGCAGTTTCGGCTGCCAAAGGTTGCCCCCGAAAGCTAGGCTTTCGGTTGAGGAAGGGACTTTCGGCCGCCGAAAGAAGAAGTTCGGCCGCCGAAAGTATGTGAGTTTCGTCTCTGGATGAGACATTCGGCCGCCGAAGGTGCCGCCGAACATGCATGAGTTTCGTCTCTGGAGGGGGGTTTCGGCCGCCGAACCAGCCGCCGAAAGTGCCCTGTCCAGCTTTCTTTTGCCTGTTTTATGTGATTGGTTTAGGAAGTTGTAGAGGGTCTTTGGGGGAGTTTTTAGTATGTAAGTTTGGTCCCTCATCTGAGTCCACCTGTGTAGGAACGGACCAGAGAAACCAGGGAGATCAGCAGTGAGCACTGCTACAGAACCTGCAGAGTTAGTCCAGAGTCAGCCAGAGGTGAGTGGAACTAACGATGCTTATTTTAAAATGACTGTTTTACAAGTAGGAGAACATGTAACACGCATCATGAATGCCATGAGATATTAGGTTGTTGCATTAGAATCCACGAAGATGTTGCATTGCATAGATTTGATGATATGTGGATGAATGTTGAGTGATCCTTTAGCCCTCAGTATGGTATGCTATGACATGATATGAATGATGTAACAAGTCAAGTATGATGAGTCTATGAACGTGAAGCCCAGGTGAGGCCTAATCGCCCCTGGCATCGAGTCAATGTTCAGGAACAAAGAAGTCCAGGAGAGGCCTAATCGCCCCTGGCACAATTCAGGAACAAAGAAGTCCAGGAGAGGCCTAATCGCCCCTGGCACTGTGCATGATTAAGTGTTAGATATGAGTCGATTATGTGGAGGGCTATAGGTGACAACTTCTTCCTTTATGTGTATTGTTGTGAGGTAATGCATGGCATAAAAGCATATGTCTTCAAAATTGTTTTATATAGGTTCTGCTCACTGGGCTATAGAAGCTCACCCCTCTCCCCTAACCCCAGTTTTGCAGGTTCATAATTGCAGAGGAATGTCAGAAGGGTACAGGAAGAATGTATAGAGATGTAATAGATAGAATGGACATGTAATTGTAAAGAGATAGTAATGTACAGGATTAGATGGTGCTTGATGTATTAGAGTTGCTATCCCTTTGAGTATGTACATGATCTTTGATATAAATGTTTTATGAGATGATTATGAGATGTATGTGATGAAAGCCAGGCTTAACATCGAATCAATAGAGTATGCACAGGTTAAGCCCTGGAAAAGAAAAGAAAGTTTTAAATTTTTACGGAAAATGTATGATCATGTATGGGATTTCACATGTTCATAGAGTTCACAGAAGGCTTAATACGGGTCTAGGCGGCCTTAAGCCGATCTGGATCCTAGTGCCGGTAGCAGTTCGGTTTCCGGGCTGTTACGGAGTGGTATCAGAGCAGTTTGGTTCACATGGTCGGACCTAAATGGTTTGAGATGGGTTCATAGAAGTTTTAGTAGGTCAAGCACCATAGGAAAACATGTCCACTAGGATAGGATGTCAGTCCTGTCTGTTTGATGATGCTGTGAACTGCCATGGTATATGCATGTGCCTGATATGATATGTGATGTATGTTTATGTGTTTTGTTATATGTTGTGGTCCAGAGAGAGTGCAGATGAGAGGAACACGTCGAACCGCAAGATTGACTGAAGTACCACTAGGAAGTGAGGGTACAACTGCTCATCCTCCTGCATTGCCATGGGCAAGGAGACATAGGTTAAGCAGGGAGGGAACGTCACAAGACCCTAGAAGGTCTTCTGATGAGAGCAGAAGGGGAGTAGCTAGAGGAGGAAGATCAGAGGACGTTAGAGAGGCTATGGATGTTGACCGGAGTAGAGATGAGAGTATGGGCATAGGAGGGACGGAGGAAGGTATGGGGGAGTCGCAGGGAGGTGCACAGGGCCCAGGGTATCCGATGGGAGGTACGTCGGATTACTCTAGCTTTGTCCCATATCCACCCTACATGCCTTATATGCCCTATCCTCCATTTTATCCACCATATCACATGTATCCACCCCCACCTCATCATCCAAGTTCAGCACATCCTGCACCAAGAGAAACAGTATCTCCACCACCACCAGAACCAGTAGCCCCTGTTGTGGAAACACAGCAGCAGCCCAGCTCATCTAAGGGAGATAAGGTCAAGATGACTGACTACTTAAAGTTGGACGCTCCTAAATTCAACACAGGAGATGATCCCTTTGAGTATCTCAGTGCAGTTAGGATGATAACGAGTGAGTTGGGAGCTGATGAGGGCAGAGCCATAGAAATGGCAGGGTTCACATTAAAATGGAAGAAAGCTAGAGAATGGTTTAAGAACTATGTGGACCCTAGGATCGATAGTATGACATGGGACGAGTTCGCCAATGAATTTGCAGGGTGGGCTTTTCCTAATAGTTCCAGGGAAATGAAGATGGTGGAATTTGAACAGTTGAGACAAACGGAGGGAATGAGTGTTGATGAGTATACGGACAAGTTTTTGGACTTGTTTCAATATGTGGGACAAGCATACGACACTGAGAAGAAGAAAGCTAGGAGATATGCCATGAGGTTACACCCTCGGTATTTCTCTTTGATCCAGGCAGCTGATAAAGAGAGTTTTCACTCGATTGTGGATGCAGCAAGGATGATGGAGGCAAGTGTCAGTTTTCAAGGGACAGTCAAGCAATCTGTGGCACAGTCTTCAGATCCCAAGAACCTGGAGATAGGTGATGTCGATCTCTCCTCTTTAAACGAAGTAGATACGAAGAGTAAAAAGGGAGGAAGAGGTCTGAGGAAATCAAAGAAGGGTAAGTTCTGGAATAAGCTGAAGACAAGTCTGGGTTCAGAAAGTGGCTCGAGCGCAAGCTTAGAGGTTCCTGTGTGTGGGAAGTGTGGTAAGTTGCACAGAGGAGTTTGTCTCCTTGGGACTTCAGCATGTTTTAGGTGCGGACGAGAAGGACACATGGCTCGTGAGTGCCCTCAGGCATTTTTCCCAGCACCGTCCCATCAGACAGCTTCAGGAAGTGTACCACGACTAGGAGTTCCAGCCACGCCACAGGGTAGAGGCAGAGGAAGAGGGTCAACCTCTTCATATGTGGGTCCCCGAGGTGAAGGTCCATCAGCTCCGGCTCGGATCTTTACTATGACACAGCAAGAGGCAAACACGTTTAACACCAGGGTGTCAGGTAATTTCATCTTTGGGTGTTTTGATGTGTATGTGTGGTTAGACCCCGATGTTTTCTTTCCTTTGTTACTTCAAGAGCCATTAAGAAAGTGGGTTGATAGCTTCTGGGCATAGAATGTCGTTTTAAATCAGTAAATCTAAGTGTGATCCATCGATGGTCGAGTCAGTTAGCAGTGAGTAGATGCCTTCTATCTGACCTTATGGTTCTAGAGTGGACTGTTTTGATGTCCTTCTAGTGATGGATTGGCTAGCTACTCGTAGTATTACCGAGTCTGCAGAGACCAGGTATATATGTCTAGAGTACAGATGGATCAGAGGTAGTCCCTAAGAAGGGACAGTGTAGGATGCCTAGAGGTTTCACTTCAGCCTTACAGGCTCGTAGGTTGCTCAGGAAGGGGTGATCAGGGGTTTCTAGTGCATGAGAGAAAGTAAGAGAATCAGGTAACGTTTGGCACCAGTAGAGCTAAGAGAGTTAAGAGTACAATTGAACGCAGTTGCACGGGGATACTACCTGTTCAGAGGTCGAAAGGAAGTCAAGGAAGAAGAGATGAAGAGAGAAGGGCAAAGATCAGAGTGCGCAGCGAAAGCTTGCCAAGCTTAGGGGACAGATGATGACGGACTGAGAGTTAGCATTATCGGGTACGGGTGCCTGGATGGCATAGATGAAAGTGATACTGGTGTTTCTGGCGCAGGTCGCTCAGAAACAGTAGAAGGGTACAGAGTTGGGCCAGTTTGTCAGGATGGTTTAGTGGAGTAAGAGTGAGGAGTTTAGTTTTGACCACGACGGGTTCGTTGGTACAGGAACAAGTTATGTGGAGCAGAGGACATCAGTGTGAGAAGAGCTCGTGATGTCAGGTATATAGTGTCAGGCAGGAGATATGGTATTGCTGAAGGTGTCTCCATAGTAAGTGAAAGTTCACGATAAGAGGAATGATCAAGAAGTTGAGAAACAAGAGGTTTGGGAGACACGAGAGTCCATACGTCAGCAATATCCATATCTGTTCTAAGATTAGGTTCCCCTTTTTCTATGTACTTCTATGCGTATGTGTTTGTTTCGGAACATTCGGGGACAAATGTTCTTAAGGGGGGGAGAATGTAATACCCGGCTTGAGTCCGGCATCGGAATTCCTGTAGTCCGGTGGAATCTCGGGTGTCGGAAGTATCGAGAAGGGGAATACATATGTTTTCTAAGGTGTTTTAAAATGTTTGGAAAAAGGTTTAAGGACTAACGGTTTGAAAGAAAAGCAATAAGGAAGAAATGCAAAGGTTCGGCCGCCGAAGGTCACTTTCGGCCGCCGAACTTGCATGGCTTTCGGATCTCACGTTTGGCCGCCGAAGGTGGACTGGCCACCCATCTATAAAAGGGCCCTAGGTCGGTCAAATGGGTACGTTTGCTTCCCCTTTCTCCAGACCTAGGTGAGATCCTGCTCTTCCTTAGATTGGTTTTGTGTTTTTCTTAAATCTTCCAAGGTTTTGATGAGTTTTTATGTATTTTGGAAGTTTTTGAGCAAAAAGAGCAAAGTTTGAAGTTTGGAGCTTTGAGAGAGGATTTCTCCATAACTCCACGTTAGGATCCTGTATTCTCACGTTTTTAAGGAGGTAAGTGTAGATCCAGAACCTCTTTTTATGATTTTGAAGGTTTTATGAAGTTTGTATGGGTAGTATGCATGTTTAGGTTTAGAGGAGGTTTTGGTTGATTTTGATGTTCAAGCATGTTATGTGATGTTTGTTTGGGGTTTTTGGCTAGTTTTGGACCCCTTTGTGCATATATATGTGTATATGCTAGTTGGGAGTAGTTGATATGCATGTTGTAGGATTTTTGGGCAAATTTGCATGAAGCAGAGCAAGGTTCTGCACTTCGGGCAAAACCAGGTTCGGCCGCCGAAGGAAGGTTCGGCCGCCGAACCCCTTGAGGAGGCAGTTTCGGCTGCCAAAGGTTGCCCCCGAAAGCTAGGCTTTCGGTTGAGGAAGGGACTTTCGGCCGCCGAAAGAAGAAGTTCGGCCGCCGAAAGTATGTGAGTTTCGTCTCTGGATGAGACATTCGGCCGCCGAAGGTGCCGCCGAACATGCATGAGTTTCGTCTCTGGAGGGGGGTTTCGGCCGCCGAACCAGCCGCCGAAAGTGCCCTGTCCAGTTTTCTTTTGCCTGTTTTATGTGATTGGTTTAGGAAGTTGTAGAGGGTCTTTGGGGGAGTTTTTAGTATGTAAGTTTGGTCCCTCATCTGAGTCCACCTGTGTAGGAACGGACCAGAGAAACCAGGGAGATCAGCAGTGAGCACTGCTACAGAACCTGCAGAGTTAGTCCAGAGTCAGCCAGAGGTGAGTGGAACTAACGATGCATATTTTAAAATGACTGTTTTACAAGTAGGAGAACATGTAACACGCATCATGAATGCCATGAGATATTAGGTTGTTGCATTAGAATCCACGAAGATGTTGCATTGCATAGATTTGATGATATGTGGATGAATGTTGAGTGATCCTTTAGCCCTCAGTATGGTATGCTATGACATGATATGAATGATGTAACAAGTCAAGTATGATGAGTCTATGAACGTGAAGCCCAGGTGAGGCCTAATCGCCCCTGGCATCGAGTCAATGTTCAGGAACAAAGAAGTCCAGGAGAGGCCTAATCGCCCCTGGCACAATTCAGGAACAAAGAAGTCCAGGAGAGGCCTAATCGCCCCTGGCACTGTGCATGATTAAGTGTTAGATATGAGTCAATTATGTGGAGGGCTATAGGTGACAACTTCTTCCTTTATGTGTATTGTTGTGAGGTGATGCATGGCATAAAAGCATATGTCTTCAAAATTGTTTTATATAGGTTCTGCTCACTGGGCTATAGAAGCTCACCCCTCTCCCCTAACCCCAGTTTTGCAGGTTCATAATTGCAGAGGAATGTCAGAAGGGTACAGGAAGAATGTATAGAGATGTAATAGATAGAATGGACATGTAATTGTAAAGAGATAGTAATGTACAGGATTAGATGGTGCTTGATGTATTAGAGTTGCTATCCCTTTGAGTATGTACATGATCTTTGATATAAATGTTTTATGAGATGATTATGAGATGTATGTGATGAAAGCCAGGCTTAACATCGAATCAATAGAGTATGCACAGGTTAAGCCCTGGAAAAGAAAAGAAAGTTTTAAATTTTTACGGAAAATGTATGATCATGTATGGGATTTCACAGGTTCATAGAGTTCACAGAAGGCTTACTATTATTAGGAAAATTCGTAGTGTCAATTCCCTGTGGTTCGACCCTATTGCCACTATCTACAAGTTTATTGTTGATCGTTTAATAGGTTTATTTTTGACGGCTTCGACAACCGCCTATCAAAAATTGGCGCTGTTGCCGGGGAATTGATTTAAACTAACGTATTTTCCCTTTATGACCAGGTCTGGCCGTAAAGACACTCTTCTTTATGACCCGGAGATTGAAAAGACTGCCAAGAGCTTAAGGAAGCAAGCAAATTTGAGGAACCAAGCCTCAAGACCATCTTCATCAACAACACCATCTCACAGACCACCTACTGCCCCTGCTGAAGAAATTTCTGCACCAGCAGAAACTTCCATCACCGCACCTACTACTGCTGAATTTGCACCAGAAACTGAACTTCTGGTTATGGCAGAAAATCCAGCAATGACAGCACCACCTGCTGCACATGTAGAAGCTGAAATACAAGCTGGAAACGCGCCCATCCAAGCACCTCAGCCACGGGAAAGAACTCTCGGAGAGTTAGCTGAACCAGCAGGAGATCAAGCACCCTTATGCATTGAATATCCCCTATTGACAGCACCATTCGAGCTAAGGACAGGTCTGATTCATCTCCTTCCTAAATTCAGAGGCCTAGAAAATGAAGATCCTCACAAGCATTTGAAGGCATTCCACGTTGTGTGCTCAACCATGAGACCTCAAGGCATTCCAGAAGACGATATCAAGCTTAGAGCCTTCCCTTTTTCCCTTGAAGACTATGCCAAAGAATGGCTATTCTACCTGCCACCCGGATCCATCACATCATGGGCTGATATGGTAAGAGCATTCTTGAGAAAATTCTTTCCAACCTCAAAAGCCATAGGCATCCGTCGAGAAATAAGTGGCATAAAGCAAAAGCACTCTGAAGGCTTGTATGAGTACTGGAGAGGTTCAAAAAGTTGTGCACAAGCTGCCCTCGGCATGATATTTCTGACCAATCTCTCATTGAGTACTTCTATGGAGGTTTGCTACCCTCAGAGAGAAAATTTATTGACGCAGCCTGTGGAGGAACAATTGAAAAAAAATCACCTCGAGAGATGAGGGACTTAATTTCCTCCATGGCTGCAGCTTTTCAACAATTTGGAGACCAAGAGCTGCCAACAAGGAATGTAAATGAGGTGAGTAATTCCATTTTATCATCCCAACTTTCTGAACTCACCAATGCTGTCCGTAGCCTTGTTGTGAGTCAAACCCAACAAGTCCAGCAGATTCAGCAGCCCAAGACATGTGGAATATGTACCAACAACCACCCAACTGATCTATGTCCTTCCCTTCAAGAGGAGGACCAGCAAGTCAATGCTGTTGGAGGCTTCAATGGGCAAAGAAGGTATGATCCCTATGCAAATACTTATAATCCAGATTGGAGGGACCATCCAAATTTCAGTTATGCAAGGGGAAACCAATATCCAAGCTACCAGCAAAGGAATCAAGCTCAAGCCGCACCTCAGAACTCCAATGCATCTCTTGAAGAGATTGTGAAGAATTTAGCAAGTACTGTGCAAAATTGTAATACCCGGCTAGAATCCGGCACCGGAATTCCTGTTGTTTGGTGGACTCCGGGGTGTTGGGATTCTATATAAGGATAGGAGTTATGGTTTCTATGTGTTATGAGGTGTTTTATGGTTTTACAGGTCTTTAGGTTTGAGTTTTGAGTTGAAATGACCTAAGGCAGTTGAGCCAAGTTCGGCCGCCGAAAGTAAGTTCGGCCGCCGAAAGTGTTTGGCTTCCGAAGGGAAGTTCGGCCCCCGAAGGTTGCATGCCTGTGCATGTGAGTGAGCAGCCGAAGCTGAGTTGGCTAGTGAGCTGAGTCATGTGTGTTGATAGATGTTGGCTTCAGATTCTTGCCATGATTTAGCCACGTCTTCTATGACTCATCTGCAAGTGCTTTGAGCAGCTCATGCAGGAGTTTGCTCATTCACCAAGGTTTGAAGGGTTTGAAGCAAAACGTGAGTTTGAGAGAGTTTGAGAGTGTGAGAAGAGGTGAGCCGTTTTCCCTTGTTCAGAGTGTTTAGCTTCTTGTTCCAGGAGGTAAGTGATGGTCTTGCCTATGTTTTATGTTTTCTGAAGGTTTTAGGGGGATTTGTGGAAGGAGATGCATGCTTAGGTTATGCATGATAGTTTGGATGAGTTATGCATGGCTACATGGTTATGTGTTATGTTTGATTTGTTGTTTGGGGTTATTAGCTCGTTTTGGACCCCTGTGCTCATATACTTATGTATATGTGTGTTGAGGAGTTGGTATATGCATGTTTGGAGTGGTGAACGGGAGGGAGGAGATGTTTGCCGTGAAGCTGAGTTCTGGATGAACTCAGGTTCGGCAGCCGAAGGTTCATTCGGCCGCCGAACCTCTTGCATGGTGGCTTAGGCTGCCACAGCTTGCCCCCGAGTGTTTTGCATGTTCGGCTCTGTTTGGGGGATTCGGCCGCCGAAGGTGCCGCCGAAGGTGCTTGAGTTTCGTCTCTGGAGAGGACATTCGGCCGCCGAACCTGCCGCCGAAAGTGTTCTGTTCAGCTTTTCTTTTGCATGCTTTGCATGGCTAGTTAAGTGAGTTTCAGGGGATTTTTTGGGGAGGTTAATAGAGGTATTGATAAGTGAGTTTGGTCCCTCATTTGAGTCCATCTGTATAGGTACAGACCAGAGGAACCAGAGAGAGCAGCAGTGAGTCCTGCTCCAGAGGTTCAGAACCTGCAGAGTCAGGCAGTCCAGTTAGCCAGAGGTGAGTGGAACTAAACTTATGACTTTTAATTGAATCACAAACTACTTTTAGCATATCTCATGCATCATGTTTATGCCATAGGTTGTTTACATTAGTATTCACGAATATGTTGCATTGCATTGGTATTTGATGATGTGAGTAAATGTTGAATGATCCAATAGTCACAGACAGGAAGACCAGGAGCCTTTGACTACGCCCTGGCACGTATAGCAAAGACCAGGAGCCTTTGACTACGCCCTGGCAGGTATATAGTAAAGTCCAGGAGCCTTTGACTACGCCCTGGCAATGGTAAGTTCACAGGTGTTATATACACATATACATATATGACAGGAAGACCAGGTGCTCGATTCTACGCCCTGGCACAGAGTTACTGGGACTATGTGGTGACAGGTTTACTCTTGATGTGGCTTGTCTGTGATATGGTGCATTCCATGAGATCATATTTTACTGAGATGTTTTACTGTTCTACTCACTGGGCTATAGAGCTCATCCCACTCCCTTAACCCCAGTTTTGCAGGTTCAGTGTACAGTGTACAGGGACAGTCCAGCAGAGTACAGAAAAGTAAAGAGATCTGTAATAACTTAGAGTGGACATGTAATATTAAAGAGATGTAATAGTTGTTGCTTGACCTAGTGACCTAGTGATGTATGTTTTATACATGATCTGTATATGTCTGTATGTTTTCCTGTATGTGAAAACCAGGCTTAACAGGTATGAGATAGCCCATCTAGAGCAAGCTCTAGTCAGGGATACAGAGTACAGAGTACATGAGTACAGAGTACAGAGATAGTGCATGCACAGGTTAAGCTTTGGGTCAGAAAAGAGTTTTATTTGTACAGAAAATGTATGATCATGTATGAGGTTTACAGGTACACAGAGAGTATAGCAGGCTTGCTACGGGTTCTGGCGGCCTTAAGCCGACCTGAATCCTAGCGCCGGTGACGGTCCTTTTTGGGGTCGTTACAGATTGGTATCAGAGCCCTAGGTTCACATGATCGGACCTATAGAGACAGTGTTGGGCTCAGACAGGGTAGAAGTGGTCAAGCACAATAGGAAACATCATGTCCACTAGGATAGGGTCTTGAGTCCTATCTGCTATGATATGCCATGAGTATTGTATGTGTATGCTATGTGATGTTTATGTGCTAAAATGGTATGTTATATGTTGTGTTTCCAGAGTAAGATGCGAGGAACTCGTCGATCAGCTCGATTGACTGGAGTCCCATCAGAGAATGAGAGACCAGCTGCTCGTCCTCCTGCATTGCCAAGGGCAAGGTCTCAGAGATCTAGCAGGGAAGGTATGTCCATAGACCCTAGAAGGTCTGTCGACGAGAGCAGAAGAGGAACAGTTAGGGGAGGTAGATCAGAGGAAGAAAGGGAGGCTATGGAAACTGATCCGTCTATGGATGAAGGTATGGGCGATTCCGAGGGAGGCGTTCAGGCCTCAGGTTATGGCTATCCATCCTTGTTTCAGGAGCCAGAGTATCCGATGGAGGGGATGTCGGAGTACTCTCGATTTGACCCATATCCTACATATATGCCATATATGCCATATCCTCAGTATTACCCATCATATCCACCATACCCTATGTATCCATCTTCCCCTATACATCCAAGTGCAGCACACCTAGAGCCAAATGAACCAGTACCTCTACCACCACAAACAGAACCAGTAGCCCCTGTTGTTGATAGACATGACCCTAGCTCCTCTGGAGGTAAAGTCCAAATGACGGAGTACTTGAAATTGGACGCTCCGAAATACAACACGGGAGATGATCCATTTGACTACCTCAGAGCAGTTAGGATGATAACCAGTGAATTGGGCGCAGATGATAGGCGAGCCATTGAGATGGCAGGTTTCACAATAAAATGCAAGAAAGCCAGAGAATGGTTTAAGAATTATGTAGAGCCTAGAATGGACAGCATGTCATGGGGAGAGTTCGCCAATGAGTTTGCAGGGTGGGCTTTTCCTGACAGCTCCAGGGAGATGAAAGTCATAGAGTTTGAACAGCTGAGACAGACAGACGAGATGAGTGTTGATGAATTCACAGATAAGTTCCTGGATTTGCTTCAGTACGTGGGTCAAGCCTATGATACTGATCAGAAGAAGGCGAGGAGATATACCATGAGACTGCATCCCAGGTATTCTTCTTTGATCCTTCCCGCAGAAAAGGAGAGTTTTCACTCGATTATAGATGCAGCCAGGAAAATGGAAGCTAGTGCCAATATTCAGAAACAGTCACAGGCACAGGCTTCGGGTTCTAAAGCCCCCACACCAAGTGGTAAACGATGGGATAGAGCGAAAGGAACAAAGAGTAAGTTCTGGAATAAAGTCAAGTCAGGTCTGGGAATAGGTAGTGGCTCAAGCTCTGGCACAGCTCCAGTCTGCAGACGATGCGGAAAACCACATGGAGGAGTTTGTCGGTTGGGATCTACAGCTTGTTTTCGATGTGGACAGGAAGGGCATATTGCTCGGGATTGTCCGCAGATGACTTTTGTACCGTCCCAGCAGATGAGTTCAGGCAGTGTGGTACAGCCAGTTGTACGGCCAGCAGCTCCAGTCATGCCTCAGACTAGTGGCAGAGGTAGAGGGAGAGGGGTAGCCTCTACTTCAGCAGCAGGTTCCCGAGGTGGAAATCCGGTAGCCCCAGCACGGATTTTCACAGTGACACAGGAGGAGGCTAACACGTCGAACACAGTGGTGTCAGGTAATCTCATCATTGGGTGTTCAGATGTGTATGCTTTGATGGACCCCGGTGCTTCTCATTCCTTTATTGCTTCGAGAGCCATAGAGCGATTGGGTTTGATCAGTTCTGAGTTAGAGTATCCTCTCTGGGTCAGTGGACCTAGATGTGACCCATCAGTGGCAGTGTCAGTCTGTCGTTTCAGTCCAGTGTTCATAGCGGGTAGATGCCTTCCAGCTGACCTTGTGGTTCTAGACTTGACAGATTTTGATGTCATTCTAGGGATGGATTGGCTATCTGCATATAGTGCTACGTTGGACTGTCGAGAGAAGCTAGTGAGTCTCAGAGACCAGGATGGGTCAGAGTGTGTCTTCAGAGGAGACAGGAGAGGTACACCCAGAGGTATGATTTCAGCCCTTCAGGCTCGTCGTTTGCTTAGGAGGGGTTGTCAGGGGTTTCTAGCTCATGTGAGAGAGCTAGACAGTCAGGTGAGGGAACCAGCCACAGTACCAGTAGTTCGAGAGTTTCTCGATGTATTCCCAGATGATTTGCCAGGACTACCACCTGATAGGGAGATAGGGTTTGAAATTGAATTACTGCCAGGTACTAAACCTATCTCTATTCCTCCCTACAGGATGGCGCCAGCTGAGTTAACAGAGTTGAAAGAACAGTTGCAGGACTTGGTAGATAAGGGTTTCATCCGCCCTAGTACCTCACCTTGGGGTGCTCCAGTGCTCTTTGTCAGAAAGAAGGATGGATCCCTTAGACTTTGTATCGACTACAGACAGTTGAACAAGGTCACTATCAAGAATAGATATCCCTTACCTCGGATTGATGATCTATTTGACCAGCTAGCTGGAGCAGGTTGTTTCTCGAAAATAGATCTGAGATCTGGGTATCATCAGTTGAGAGTCAAAGAGGCAGATGTGCCTAAGACAGCTTTCCGGACCAGGTATGGGCATTATGAGTTCTTAGTGATGCCGTTCGGGTTGACTAACTCCCCTGCAGCATTTATGGATCTCATGAACAGAGTATTCAGTGCGTTTCTGGATCACTTTGTCATTGTGTTTATCGATGATATTCTAGTGTATTCCAGAGATGCAGAGGAGCATGCCCAGCATCTGAGGATAGTACTGCAGACACTGAGAGAGCATGGGTTATATGCCAAGTTCTCGAAGTGTGAGTTTTGGTTACGGAGCATTGCCTTCTTGGGACATGTGGTATCAGCAGAGGGTATTCAGGTAGACCCCAAGAAGATAGAGGCTGTAGCTAACTGGCCCAAACCCACGACAGTGACTGAGATTAAAAGCTTTCTGGGACTGGCAGGTTACTACAGGAGGTTCGTTCAGAACTTCTCGAAGATAGCAGCTCCTATGACCAAATTGACGCAGAAGAACCAGAAGTTTATCTGGTCAGACCATTGTGAAGAGAGCTTTGAGGCGCTCAAGAGGCGATTGACCACAGCACCAGTGTTAGCTCTGCCTGTGAGTAATGAGGACTTCACAGTGTTCTGTGATGCATCTCGAGTGGGATTGGGTTGTGTATTGATGCAGAGTGATAGAGTAATAGCTTATGCTTCTAGACAGTTGAAGAAGCACGAGTTGAATTACCCCACCCATGACCTGGAGATGGCAGCAGTTATCTTTGCACTTAAGATGTGGCGGCATTACCTCTACGGAGTGAAATGCGAGATCTTCACTGATCACAAGAGTTTACAGTACATCTTAAGTCAAAGAGAGCTGAATTTGAGGCAGAGAAGATGGGTCGAATTGCTCAGTGATTATGATTGTAAGATCCAGTATCATCCGGGTAAGGCGAATGTTGTCGCAGACGCCCTAAGCCGGAAATCACTAGGCAGTTTATCCCATATAGCAGCAGAGCGGAGACCAGTTGTGATGGAGCTGTATAAGCTCTTTGACGAGGGATTACAGCTAGAGTTGTCTGGTACAGGTGCATTGATAGCACAGATGAGAGTGACACCTGTGTTTCTGGAGCAGATAGCTCAGAGACAGCATGAGGACCCTGAGTTGATGAAAATTGCCAGGACTGTGCAGTCAGGCAATAACACAGAGTTTAGATTTGACAGCAAAGGGATCCTTCGCTATGGGAGTCGACTGTGTGTACCAGATAAGGGCAGTGTGAAGGAAGACATTATGAGTGAAGCTCATAATGCGAGGTATAGCGTTCACCCAGGAGCTACCAAGATGTATCAGGATCTGAAAAGGGTCTATTGGTGGCCAGCCATGAAAAAAGAAGTGGCGCAGTTCGTGACAGCCTGTGAGGTTTGTCAGCGGGTGAAATTAGAGCATCAGAAACCAGCCGGAATGCTTAACCCATTACCGATTCCAGAGTGGAAATGGGAGAACATAGCCATGGATTTTGTAGTGGGTTTACCAGTAACGTCCAACAGGATAGACTCGATATGGGTGATTGTGGACAGACTCACAAAATCTGCTCATTTTCTTCCAGTACGGAGTAACTATTCTGTGGATAAGTTGGCTCAGGTCTATCTGGATGAGATAGTGAGATTACATGGAGTTCCAGTGTCTATAGTTTCAGACAGAGGACCTCAGTTTACTTCTCGCTTTTGGCGGAGTCTGCAAAGTGCAATGGGCACAAGGTTAGATTTTAGTACTGCTTTCCACCCACAGACTGATGGACAGTCAGAAAGGACCATCCAGACCATAGAGGATATGCTTCGCCTATGTGTGTTAGACTTTGGCGGTTCTTGGAGGCAGCATCTACCTTTGGTGGAGTTTGCCTACAATAACAGTCATCATGCTAGCATCGGGATGGCTCCTTATGAAGCCTTATATGGGAGGAAATGCAGATCCCCTATTTGTTGGGAAGAGGTAGGAGAGAAGGCTCTTGCAGGGCCAGAGTTAGTAGACATTACCAGTAGAATGGTGCCCATGATCAGAGAGAGAATCAGAACAGCTCAAAGTAGACAGAAAAGTTATGCAGACGTTCGCAGAAAACAGTTAGAATTTCAAGAGGGTACTTGGGTATTGCTGAAAGTGTCTCCAATGAAAGGAGTGGTTCGGTTTGGGAAGAAAGGTAAATTAGCTCCACGGTACATTGGACCCTTTGAGGTGTTGCAGAGGATCGGAAATGTGTCGTATAAGCTAGATTTACCTGCTTCTATGGAGAGAATTCACCCGGTATTTCATGTTTCTATGCTACGACAGTTTGTGGCAGATCCGAATCAGGTTCTGAGTGAGCCTGAGGTGGAGATTCAGACAGATCTCACCTATATCGAGCAGCCAGTGCGGATTCTGGACACGCAGATCAGACAGCTAAGGAACAAGGAGATTCCAATGGTGAAAGTCCTATGGAACCACCATAACCTAGAAGAGTGCACATGGGAGACACGGGCGTCTATGCTCCAGCAGTATCCATATTTGTTTTGAGGTTAGTTTCCTCTTTATGTTTTGTTTTTGTATGTTTTAGGAACATCCGAGGACGAATGTTCTTAAGGAGGGGAGAATGTAATACCCGGCTAGAATCCGGCACTGGAATTCCTGTTGTTTGGTGGACTCCGGGGTGTTGGGATTCTATATAAGGATAGGAGTTATGGTTTCTATGTGTTATGCGGTGTTTTATGGTTTTACAGGTCTTTAGGTTTGAGTTTTGAGTTGAAATGACCTAAGGCAGTTGAGCCAAGTTCGGCCGCCGAAAGTAAGTTCGGCCGCCGAAAGTGTTTGGCTTCCGAAGGGAAGTTCGGCCCCCGAAGGTTGCATGCCTGTGCATGTGAGTGAGCAGCCGAAGCTGAGTTGGCTAGTGAGCTGAGTCATGTGTGTTGACAGATGTTGGCTTCAGATTCTTGCCATGATTTAGCCACGTCTTCTATGACTCATCTGCAAGTGCTTTGAGCAGCTCATGCAGGAGTTTGCTCATTCACCAAGGTTTGAAGGGTTTGAAGCAAAACGTGAGTTTGAGAGAGTTTGAGAGTGTGAGAAGAGGTGAGCCGTTTTCCCTTGTTCAGAGTGTTTAGCTTCTTGTTCCAGGAGGTAAGTGATGGTCTTGCCTATGTTTTATGTTTTCTGAAGGTTTTAGGGGGATTTGTGGAAGGAGATGCATGCTTAGGTTATGCATGATAGTTTGGATGAGTTATGCATGGCTACATGGTTATGTGTTATGTTTGATTTGTTGTTTGGGGTTATTAGCTCGTTTTGGACCCCTGTGATCATATACTTATGTATATGTGTGTTGAGGAGTTGGTATATGCATGTTTGGAGTGGTGAACGGGAGGGAGGAGATGTTTGCCGTGAAGCTGAGTTCTGGATGAACTCAGGTTCGGCAGCCGAAGGTTCATTCGGCCGCCGAACCTCTTGCATGGTGGCTTAGGCTGCCACAGCTTGCCCCCGAGTGTTTTGCATGTTCGGCTCTGTTTGGGGGATTCGGCCGCCGAAGGTGCCGCCGAAGGTGCTTGAGTTTCGTCTCTGGAGAGGACATTCGGCCGCCGAACCTGCCGCCGAAAGTGTTCTGTTCAGCTTTTCTTTTGCATGCTTTGCATGGCTAGTTAAGTGAGTTTCAGGGGATTTTTTGGGGAGGTTAATAGAGGTATTGATAAGTGAGTTTGGTCCCTCATTTGAGTCCATCTGTATAGGTACAGACCAGAGGAACCAGAGAGAGCAGCAGTGAGTCCTGCTCCAGAGGTTCAGAACCTGCAGAGTCAGGCAGTCCAGTTAGCCAGAGGTGAGTGGAACTAAACTTATGACTTTTAATTGAATCACAAACTACTTTTAGCATATCTCATGCATCATGTTTATGCCATAGGTTGTTTACATTAGTATTCACGAATATGTTGCATTGCATTGGTATTTGATGATGTGAGTAAATGCTGAATGATCCAATAGTCACAGACAGGAAGACCAGGAGCCTTTGACTACGCCCTGGCACGTATAGCAAAGACCAGGAGCCTTTGACTACGCCCTGGCAGGTATATAGTAAAGTCCAGGAGCCTTTGACTACGCCCTGGCAATGGTAAGTTCACAGGTGTTATATACACATACATATATGACAGGAAGACCAGGTGCTCGATTCTACGCCCTGGCACAGAGTTACTGGGACTATGTGGTGACAGGTTTACTCTTGATATGGCTTGTCTGTGATATGGTGCATTCCATGAGATCATATTTTACTGAGATGTTTTACTGTTCTACTCACTGGGCTATAGAGCTCATCCCACTCCCTTAACCCCAGTTTTGCAGGTTCAGTGTACAGTGTACAGGGACAGTCCAGCAGAGTACAGAAAAGTAAAGAGATCTGTAATAACTTAGAGTGGACATGTAATATTAAAGAGATGTAATAGTTGTTGCTTGACCTAGTGACCTAGTGATGTATGTTTTATACATGATCTGTATATGTCTGTATGTTTTCCTGTATGTGAAAACCAGGCTTAACAGGTATGAGATAGCCCATCTAGAGCAAGCTCTAGTCAGGGATACAGAGTACAGAGTACATGAGTACAGAGTACAGAGATAGTGCATGCACAGGTTAAGCTTTGGGTCAGAAAAGAGTTTTATTTGTACAGAAAATGTATGATCATGTATGAGGTTTACAGGTACACAGAGAGTATAGCAGGCTTGCTACGGGTTCTGGCGGCCTTAAGCCGACCTGAATCCTAGCGCCGGTGACGGTCCTTTTTGGGGTCGTTACAAAAATCTTGAGAAACAAGTGAGCCAAATGGCCACTAACATGAGCAAATATGAATCTCAAGGGAAGCTACCCTCCCAAACTGAGATAAATCCAAGGCAAAATGCTAGTGCCATCACATTGAGGAGTGGAAAGGAGTTGCAAGACAATAGGGTTGAAAAATCACAAAAACAGGCCATGGAAGAAATTCTGCCAGAAAGTGATCAGGGCAGTGATTTGCCCAATTCACTAGTAGAAACTGACCCGATCGCTGGTCAAACTGAGCTGTCCGGCAGTGATCTGCCCAAACCACCAGAGAAGGCAGAAAGTGATCTGCTCAAATCACCAGAAAAGGCAGAATCCAGCCAAAGGCAGAAACAGCAACCTATGGAGAAATTCAAGGTACCTCCTCCCTTCCCAAAGAGATTTGCAAGGTCCCAAAAGGAGAAAGAGGAAAAAGAGATATTGGAGACACTTCGCAAGGTAGAAATCAACATACCCCTACTTGATGCTGTGAAGCAAATTCCAAGGTATGCCAAGTTTCTCAAAGAGCTATGCACCAACCGAAGGAAACTTGCTGAACGTGAAAAGGTAAGTGTGGGGGAGTGTGTTTCAGCTGTCATCCAAAGGAAACTTCCAACCAAATGCAAGGATAGAGGAATGTTCGCGGTTTCATGCAAAATAGGCAATGTGGGAATAAAGAAGGCCATGTGTGACCTTGGAGCATCAATCAATGTTATGCCACTTTCCATTTTTAACTTGTTGAATGCAGGTACACTCAAGGGCACCAGCATTGTAATCCAATTGGCTGACCGATCCATTGTCTAACCTAAAGGAGTTCTTGAAGATGTGTTGGTGCAAGTGGACCAATTAGTCTTTCCAGCAGATTTTTATGTTATTGACATGGAGGAAGACAAGAGCAACACCACCTCTGATATCCTACTTGGAAGACCATTCTTGAGTACAGCAAGAACAAAAATTGATGTGCATGATGGCACATTGACTATGCAGTTTGAAGGGGAAGTTATCAAATTTAATGTTTATGATGCCATGAAATTCCCCAATGATGTTTCTCCTGTTTATGGCCTTGATGTTATTGATGATTTAAGTCAAGAAATTTTTGATTTTGATCAAGAAAATTTACTTTATGATGGTCTTTGCAGGAAAGGAGAAGTGGACAGCAACATCACTGAAGCAGAAAAAATAGCAGACTGCTGTAACTTGCTGGATGTGGGTGATTTGCCCAGTGATTTGCCCACTTCACCAGACAATCTGCTCAAATCACAGCCCAAATCAGACAGCAAACAGACAGAAAACCAGCAGATAGAGGAAGCACCAGATTTGAAACCCTTGCCTAGCCACCTCAAATATGCCTACTTAGGAGCTGGAAATACACTTCCAGTAATTATTTCCAACCAGCTCAGCCAAGAAGAAGAGGAAAAGCTCCTTGATGTGTTGAGGAAGCACAAGAAAGCAATTGGGTGGACCTTGGAGGACATAAAGGGTATCTCACCATCAACATGCATGCATCGGATACTTATGGAGGATGAGTGCAAACCTGTTCGTGAGGCACAAAGAAGGCTGAATCCACCAATGATGGAGGTTGTGAAGAAGGAGATAGTGAAACTCCTAGATATTGGGGTCATCTACCCCATTTCTGACAGTAAATGGGTGAGTCCCATTCATGTGGTACCAAAGAAGACTGGGATTACCATTATCCCTAATTCTGAAGGAGAGCTAGTACCCACTCGTGTGCAAAATGGGTGGAGAGTTTGCATGGACTACAGGAAGCTCAACACAGCCACAAGGAAGGACCACTTTCCCTTGCCATTTATGGATCAAATGCTTGAAAGACTTGCTGGAAAAAGTCATTATTGCCTCCTAGATGGATATTCGGGATTTTATCAAATTCCCGTTGCACCTGAAGATCAAGAGAAGACCACCTTTACATGTACATTTGGCACCTTCGCATTTAGGAGGATGCCCTTCGGTCTTTGCAATGCACCAGCCACTTTCCAAAGGTGCATGATGAGCATTTTTTCTGACTATGTGGAGAAGATCATTGAAGTCTTCATGGATGACTTTACGGTGTATGGCAACTCATTCCATGAATGCCTAGCCAACCTGGAGAATATACTTCAAAGGTGTTTGGAGACAAACTTGGTTCTCAATTATGAGAAGTGCCACTTCATGGTCAGCCATGGCTTAATCTTGGGCCATATTGTTTCAGCAAAAGGGATTGAGGTAGACAAAGCCAAAATTGACACCATCAAAAATCTGCCCTATCCAACCAGCATTAGGGAGATTAGATCATTCCTTGGACATGCTGGTTTTTATAGGAGGTTCATCAAGGATTTTTCCAAAATAACTCAGCCTTTGTGCAGGTTGTTACAGCAGGATGTGCCATTTAACTTTGATGACAGCTGCAAAACAGCATTTGATTTGATCAAATCACTGCTAATTTCTACCCCAGTCATCCAGCCACCTGATTGGACTCTTCCATTTGAGATCATGTGCGATGCCAGCAACTTTGCTGTTGGTGCAGTGTTGGGACAGCGTGTAGGTAACTCTCCTCATGTCATTCACTATGCCTCACGCACCCTAGATGCTGCACAATGCAATTATTCAACCACAGAAAAAGAGTTGCTGGCTGTTGTCTTTGCATTGGAGAAGTTTCGGTCCTATCTACTTGGGACCAAGGTGATCATATACTCAGACCATGCTGCATTGAGGTATTTAATAAAGAAAAAAGAGTCCAAACCAAGGTTAGTACGTTGGATATTGTTGCTATAATAGTTTGACTTGGAGATTCGTGACAAGAAGGGAAAGGAGAACCTCGTGGCTGACCACCTCAGTAGAATTCTTTCAGAAATGGAGCCATACCCCATTAATGAAACCTTCCCTGATGAGCACCTCTTTGCTATCCAAGAAGAGGAACCATGGTATGCTGATATTGTTAATTTCCTTGCCACAGGTGATTTGCCCACTGATTTGCCCAAACACATAAGAGACAAGATCAAGAAAGAGACAAGGTATTATGTGTGGGATGAGCCTTACCTATGGAAGCATTGTGCAGACCAAGTCATAAGGAGATGCATCCCAAATCACGAGATCACTTCTGTCCTAACTTTCTGCCACTCTTACAGTTGTGGGGGACACTTTGGGCCACGCAAGACAGCCTTGAAAGTTCTTGAAAGTGGGTTGTTTTGGCCTAACATATTTAGAGATGCTTATTTATTTTGTAGGTCATGTGCAAGATGCCAACAAACAGGAAACCTTGGCAAAAGAAGTGAAATGCCACAAGCCCCCATCATGGTGTGTGAAATCTTTGACATATGGGGCATAGACTTCATGGGACCATTCCCACCTTCCTTTGGCAACACCTACATACTTCTTGCTGTGGATTATGTGTCCAAGTGGATTGAGGCCAAAGCAACAAGGGCTGATGATGCAAAAACAGTGTGTGATTTTGTAAAATCCCACATTTTCTCAAGATTTGGACTGCCCAAGGCCATAATCAGTGATCGAGGCACCCATTTTTGCAACAAGGTGGTAGAAACTCTCCTAAAGAAGCACCATGTCATCCATAGAACCTCTACCACATATCATCCTCAAACAAATGGGCTGGCTGAAGTGTCAAATAGGGAGATCAAGTCCATCTTGGAGAAAACAGTCTGCCCAAATCGCAAGGACTGGAGTGTACGCCTCAATGATGCTTTATGGGCATATAGGACAGCATATAAAACTCCAATTGGGATGTCTCCATATAGGCTGATTTATGGGAAAGCCTGCCATCTACCTGTGGAACTTGAACATAAAGCCTATTGGGCTGTGAAGAGCTGTAATCTTGATGAAAAAGAGGATGGAGTCCACAGAAAATTGCAAATTCAAGAGCTTGAAGAGATTCGGCGTGATGCATATGAAGCTTCATGGGATTACAAAGCAAAGACCAAAGTCTTCCATGACAAAAATATCTCCAGAAAACACTTCCAAGTTGGTGATAAGGTCTTGCTTTTTGATTCCAGGTTCAAATTATTCCCTGGAAAGCTTTGGTCTAGGTGGATTGGGCCATTCTTGGTTGAGCGTGTTTATCCACATGGAGCTGTTGACATACGGAGTCCACAAACAAGCAAAGTTTTCAAAGTTAATGGGCATCGTTTGAAGAGATTCTATGAAGGTTTTACTGTCCATGTTGTGGAGGAGGTTCCCTTGGATCCCCCTTCCCAAGACTGCTGAGCAAAACACTGAAGTCCAACCCAAGACAGAAAACAGGGCGCTACTGGGAGGCAGCCCAGATGTAGTGATTTGCCCAGTGATTTGCCCACTGCTTGCCCAAATCGCTGGGCAAATCGACTGAATGTACCATAGTTACAAGTGATCGGGGCAGTGATTTGCCCAATTGCCCAGATAATTTGACCAAGATCACCGGTCCAATCGCAAAATCAAGCACATCATCAGAAAAGGGCGTGAACAGTACCAGCCCAGCAACTGCAAAGGAGAAGCGATCTGGCCAAGTGATTTGCCCATCGCTTACCCAAATCACTGGTCAAATCACCCTGTCAAGAATCCAGAGGACCAGCATTAAATGATCAGGGCAGTTCACATACCCAAATCACTTTAAGTAGTTCTTTTCTTTTATTTTTTACTTTTTACGCTACTTATTGTCTTTTATCTTTTCTTCTTCAAGATTTCTCTCCTCCGACCACCACTGACCCATCGGCAAACCCAAGACCACCATGGTAAGAATTAAGATGAAGGCCACCGGCGGACCGTTCATGTGGAAGAAACTAGGGCTGCTGAAACCCATCCCCTCCGACAGTGACGATGAGGCGTGGGACACCACTCCACCAGCCACCACCAGCACCGAAACGCCACCGGATACTGAACCAGCGACCGGACGCACCGACTCACCGGCCGTCCAGACATATCGCTGGCAAAAGAAACGGCAAAGAACGCCGCCACCACCATCCACAATAGTCCCGACGGCGAACCCTAAAGGCGAAACGCCACCAGAAGCCACCCCTTCCTCTGGCCACGACCAGAAACGGCCAAGAACTCAGTCGCCACCTCCACCGCCGAGATCAGAGCCAGAACCAGAAACCACCATTGCCACACATCCCGCAGGTCATGAGGAAGGCGATGTGCCCAGCAATTTGCCCACTGATGCGCCCACTAGTACGCCCAGTGATTTCACCAGCAATGTACCAAGCGATGTGCCCAGCAATGTGCCCACTGATGCGCCCACGTACTTGCCAAATGGTATGCCCAGCAATGTGCCCAGCGACACACTCAGCGATATGCCCAGTGATCTGCCCAACGATTTGCCCAAGCCATCACACCCAGATCATATCGTCCGAGCACTAACATTCAACAAAGTCTCTGAACGCACCAGGCTGATTAAAATCTCATCTATACCCTACCACCCAGGTAAGCACATCCACCATGGCACCCTTGGATCACTGAGACTCCATTCCCAGGTATGTTCCCTCATCTCTGCTGTAATACCCGGCATGTTCAGACATCGAAATTCCTACCGTCCGATGGAATCTAGGATGTCAAAGCATCCCTGAAGGGTAGAGTGAAGGTTTTCTAAAATGTTTTTACATGTTTTACGCTTTTGTTTTAGAAAAGAAATGAGTTTTGAAGAGAAAAGGCTAAGGAAGTCTTTGCCACTTTCGGCCCCCGAAAGTTGAAGTTCGGCCGCCGAAAGTACCCCATGTTCGGCCCCATAAACTCTAATGTTCGGCCTCCGAAGGTGGTGAGGTGTTGCATGTAGCTTTAGCCACCAAATGTGAAGCGGTGGTTCTTTGTTAAAGGTGCTTTTGGCCGAGAAAGGAGGTGCTTAAGCTTTCCTTTGGGTCAGAGACATGTTCATGCTTCCCCTTAGTGACTTACCTAGTTTCTCATCAAATCTTTCAAAGAAAAACAAGTTTAAAGTGAGTTTAAGATAGTTTTGAGAAGTTGTGGAGTTTAAGAACGTGTGAAGCTTGAATCTCCATCTCTTCAAGTTTGGAGTCACACCAGCCTTTGTTCCTCAAGCGGTAAGTGTGAATCCTTAGTTTTTATCATGTTTTACATAAGCTTGATGAAGGAGAAGGGGAGTTATGCATGTGTATGCATAAGTTGTGCATAGTAGGGTGCATAAATCGTTTATGCTATATGTATGCTTGATGTGTGTTGTTGGTTGGAGTTTTAATGTGGTTTAAGACTCCTATATGCATGATTAAGTGTTAGAGCATGTTTGGAGAGGTGGGATGCATGTTTGGAGGGTTAGTGTTTGGATGGCATGGTTGTGCACGAAGCTGAGTTCTGGATGAACTCAGGTTCGGCCGCCGAATGTGGGAGTTCGGCCGCCGAACCTCTTCTGAAGGCAGTTTTGGCTGCCTAAGGTTGCCCCCGAACATTTGGACTTTCGGATCTGTCATGCACATTCGGCCGCCGAAGGTGCCCCCGAAAGTGCCCTGTCCAGCTTTCCTTTGCATGTTTTCCATGGTTGTTCTAAGGTGTTTTAAGGGGTTTTTGGGGAGATGTTTAGAGATATGTTAGAGTATGTTTGGTCCCTCATTTAAGTCTATCTGTGTAGGCACAGACCAGAGGAACCAGAGAGTTCAGCAGTGAGTACCGCTTCAGGAGCCTGCAGAGTCAGTCAGAGTCAGTCAGAGGTGAGTGGAACTACACTTAATTCTTTGAATTACGAAATGTAATGTTTTTAGCATATTTCATTCATCATGAGTATGCATAGGATGATTGCATTAGAAATCACGAATATGTTGCATTGCATAGTTAATTGTTGATGTGGGTGAATGCTGAATGATCCAATAGTCCCAGACAGGAAGTCCAGGACCCCATTCTACGGCCTGGCAGGTATAGAGAGTTCAGGACCCCATTCTACGGCCTGACAGGTTTGTTTTTATACAGGAAGTCCAGGACCCCATGTGATGGCCTGGCAGATTTATTATTTATACAGGAAAAATCCAGGACCTCATCACTGGCCTGGAAATTTAAAATATGTGTGTATGTATGTATGGATGTATGTATGCATTACAGGAAGACCACAGTCGACGGCCTGGCACGGATTAGATACTGGGACTATGTGGTGACAGGTTTACCCTAGATGTGGATTGTCTGTGATATGATGCATTCCATAAGATCATGTTTTAATGACAGGTTTTATTGTTCTACTCACTGGGCTATAGAGCTCATCCTTCTCCCTTATTCCCAGTTTTGCAGGTTTCAGTATACAGGTTGTACAAGGGCAAGTCAGAGGTGCATAAAAAAAAAAAGAGAGCTTGTAATAGTTAGAGTGGATATGTAATATTAAAGAGATGTATTAGTTGTGTAAATAGTTAAAGTGTGCTTGACTTAGTTATTCTATTTTATAAGTCTTTTGTATACATGATCAAGTTATATAACTGTTTTACAAACAGGTGAAAAACCAGGCTTAACAGGTATGATTTAACCCATCTAGAGCAAGCTCTAGTCAGGGGTACAGAGTACAAAGTATAGAGATTGTGCATGCACAGGTTAAGCCATAGTTCAGAGAAAGAAAAGTTTTTATTTTCACAGAAAATATATGATCATGTATGAGTTTTTACAGGTACACAGAGAGTATAGCAGGCTTGCTACGGGTTCTGGCGGCCTTATGCCGACCTGAATCCTAGCGCCGGTGACGGTCCATTCCCGGGTCGTTACATCTGCTATTGGCTGGGACACCTTTTTCTTCCTACGCATGCCCTCTTTCCTTGAACTCACACATGAGTTCTTCACCACATTTTATTTTGATAAGGCTGCCATGCACAATCTACACACACCAGGCACCGTTGGATTTAGGCTACTGGGTCAGCGATTTCGCTTATCCCTGCAAGAATTTGGCATCGCCATGGGCTGTGAATGCCCACAGTCCTCCTGGGACTTCCCTGCTGAGTTTGATCCAAGCTCTGTGTACTTGGAATTAAGTGATAATCCACCAGACTCATACTCACCCACCAGGTCCAAGGACCTATACCTCAGAAACCCCAGCATGAAATACCTCCACAGATTCCTGGCTTATACATTTTCTGGGAGGAAGGATGCTTCCAACATCCTGACCAGGACTGAGTTATACATCCTTTGGTGCATGAACACACACAGGAAAATACATCTTGGATACTGGGTTGCCACCCAACTATCCAGCATCATTCAGTATAACAGACCACTGATTTTTGGCCCCTTGATCACTGCCATTGCAGTGAATCTCAAATTATTGCACCCAGCACATACTGACCTTTCCCCCACTTCCAAGACAACCCCCTTGGACCTACGCACATTAGATGACATGGGGTTGCTTTGCAAGGTGGGGGACATTTTTTCCATTGCACCTGCAGGTCCAATAACACCTCGCCATGAGCGCATTTTCAAAAGGAAAAAAACCTCCATAAGCACCAGCACTCAGCAGCCGACCTCCACAGCAGCACCAGCAGAGGGGACAACACAGGCAATAGGGCAGGAACCAGCAAATGAACCACCTCCAGCAGCCCCACAGCAGGATGCTCCTCAGCCACCTGAAGACGAAACCCCCAACCAGACAGTAGAGGCTCGTCTCAGTAGGATTGAGGACCGAATGCAAAGGATGGAGCACTTGTTGGACCTGCTGGTGGACCATTTTCTGCCCCAGCACCATGACAGATAGCGATCTGCCCAGTGATTTGACCAGTGCTTGCCCAAGTCACTGGTCAAATCACCCACAGGCCAGGAAGTCCCTTTCCCTTTTCTTCTTCATTTCTCTATATATATATATATATATATTCAAACATTGAGGACAATATTTGGGATAGGTGTGGGGGTACTGGAGAGTATTTATTCACTGATCACACCATCTTTTGATTTCTTTTTGTTTCTTTTTGTTTCTTTTTTCTTTTTGCATTATTCTTTTTTCTTTTTGCATTATTCTTACCCCTTTTTGCACACACACACAGAATTTTTGTCTTAGCTTTTGCTCTACTCAACATAGATAACAAGGTTAAAAGAGTCTCCTTATCTCATGACCCCATTGATCTACCACCCCTTTAAGCCTAAATTGAATCATTCACAGTATGTTACCTTCACTTAGGGAGTTTTTCTCTTGAATTGAATCCTTAAATTTGCTAAGGTCAAGGGAAATAAAAATACAAATACATGCAAACACAAAGTTAGTGTAACTCCCTATGAGCTGATTTGCCCAAATTATCATGAAAAACCAGCACAAAGCACAAATCACAAACTTGTTCCAATGGTCTAAGACTATGAACTGAGCCTAATAGCCACTTGGAGAAGTAACTGACTGAGTAACCGGGGGTGTATCACCCATGTACACAATCGCGTAAAAAGGTCAGTAACTTTTTCAAGCAAATAAGTTTCGATGGTCTAGACTATGAACAGAGCTAGTAGCCACTTGAACAAGTGACTAACTGAGTAACCGGGGGTGTATCACCCATGTACACAATCGCGTAAAAAGGTTAGTGACTTTTTCAGGCAAGGATAAGAATAAGTGCTGCTGAAAATAAAAATATAAATTAAATAAAAAAGAGAAAGAGAGAAGGTGGCAAGTCACTCCTAGGGGTTGCATTAAAACTAACATAAAGGAATAAGCATGATTGATTCAAAAACCTTTCTCTTGACCATGGTAGGTGAAAGGAAACAAGGAAAGGAGAGGATGACCTTAGTGCATGTACTCTATACTGTGATAATTCAGATTAGGAGTCTAGGGGGGGCTGATTAAGTGGTACTTAGGCTCTAAGGAAAAAGGGGGCTTGATTGGCTAAGTTATTTGTTGCTTGAGGACAAGCAAAAAGCTAGGTGTGGGGGTATTTGACCAAGCATAAATTAGTCACATTTTTATTATCTTTTTTATTGTTTATTTACACATTTTTTAGTTTAATTTATGGTTTCTATCTTGTTTTTACAGAAAAGGAAGAAATTGGAAAATTGGAGAAAAAGTGCAGAAAATTGATAGAAAAGTGATTGGGTCAGTGATTTGCCCAGTGATCTGCCCAGATCAAGCTGAAGCAGAAACCTGGAGGCAACAGGCAGAAGTGATATGGGCAGTGATTTGCCCAGGACACTCGAAGACACTGGCCAAATCACTCGCAGAAGACAGAGAGAACTGACTCGTAGAAACGTGATCAGGTCTGTGATTTGCCCAATCACTTGAAGAAACTGGTCAAATCACCGGGCAAATCACTTTCACAGCAGAAACTGACAGCAGAGCGGGAAATTGGGCAGAAAACAGAAATCCGAATTTTCAGAAGTCCAAATCCAACTCAATCACTATCAATACAAATCCAAGAGCCACGAAAAGAACTTCTCATCCAAGGAATTCCAATTGCAATTAAATTCAACATCAAAAGAGGAGTCAAACACCAAATCAAAAAGGGATTTTAAAACCCTAGATGGATGGAAATCTGCAGCTATAAAAGGAGAGCCTCCAAACCAGCAAAAGCATCTTCTGATCAGCAATTCAACTCGCCAGAAACTCTCCAGCATCTTCACTTTTCTTTTCTTTTCATCTTTTTGTGTATTTAGTCCACCATGAGTGGCTAAACTCCTTCTATTCTAGTTGAAGTTGGTGAATTTCAGATTTTGTGATGAATTGGGAGATTTAAATCTCCATTGTTAAACTTCTATTTATTTCCAATATTTATGCAATTTGATCTTGCTATAATTGTTGCTTTACTTTTAGAATCAATAAGGGCCCATTGCTTTTAATTGCTTGAGTAATAATTGTTTAAATAATTTTGGTCCGTAATTGCTTAGAATATTTAAACTCACATTTAATCAAATTGCATGATCTAAACTTGACCACGCGGTTGGCAAGGTTAGAATTAGGTTTATCTAAGTCTTAATGCAGTTAACAGTTGTTCGATGCTATAATGCCCCAAGGACGTTCCTTGGCAACTTGTTAACTAGTGTTTGATTAGCGAACGTTTCCTAATCAAACTAGAACTAAGGAGGAATTTGGATTGTGAGAAGCGTCTTCCACATCCAAAACTAATTTATTGGAATAAATAGGAGAGTTAAAGAATCAAGGATCAATTCTAAACAATCTGAAATAAGAACCATACTTCAACTAGAAGCTTTTCTCTTATTGATTTACTCATCTTTAAATTATTGCTTTCTTTTGCTATTTAGTGTTAATCCATCAACTCAAACCCCCCTGTTTTATTTACTTGTTATTTACTTGACCAAGTCATTATTAGGAAAATTCATAGTGTCAATTCCCTGTGGTTCGACCCTATTGCCACTATCTACAAGTTTATTGTTGATCGTTTAATAGGTTTATTTTTTACGGCTTCGACAACCGCCTATCAGTAGGCCAGTTGGCTACTGCCTCTACCTTCTTGGGGTCCACTGCTATGCCTTCATCTGATACTACATGCCCCAAAAAGGAAATGCTCCTCAGCCAGAACTCACACTTAGAGAACTTGGCATACAAGCCATTCTTTCTCAAAGTCTGTAAGACTATCCTCAGATGCTGGGCATGCTCCTCTGCATTCTTGGAGTACACTAAGATATCATCTATAAAGACAATCACAAAGTGATCCAGGTACTCCCTGAAAACTCTGTTCATGAGATCCATGAATGCTGCAGGGGCGTTAGTCAACCCGAACGGCATTACCAGGAACTCATAATGCCCATATCTGGTCCTGAAAGCTGTCTTGGATACATCTTCTTCCCTGATTCTCAACTGAGGTATCCGGACCTCAGATCTATCTTAGAGAAACAACCTGCTCTTGCCAGCTAGTCGAATAGATCATCGATCCTAGGTAGAGGATACTTGTTCTTGGTAGTGACTTTGTTCAACTGCCTGTAGTCGATACAAAGTCTAAGAGATCCATCCTTCTTCCTGACGAACAGTACTGGAGCACCCCAAGGTGAGGTACTCGGGCTGATGAAACCCTTATCTACCAACTCCTGTAACTGCCCTTTCAACTCTCTCAGCTCTGCTGGTGCCATCCTGTAGGGAGGAATAGAGATCGATCTGGTACCAGGCATCAACTCTATCTCGAACTCTATTTCCCTATCAGGTGGTAGTCCTGGAAGTTCTTCAGGAAACACATCTGGGAATTCTCTAACAACTGGCACAGAGGATGGTTCTCTAACCTGACTGTCTAGCTGCCTCACATGAGCTAGGAACCCCTGACAACCCCTCCTCAACAACCTACGAACCTGAAGGGCTGATATCAAACCCCTAGGTGTCCCCCTTCTGTCTCCTCTGAAGACACACTCTGACCCATCCTGGTCTCTGAAACTGACTACCTTGTCTCTGCAGTTCAAGGTAGCATTATACGTAGATAACCAGTCCATCCCTAGAATGACATCAAAATCCGTCAACTCTAGAACCACTAGGTCAGCTGGAAGGTATCTACTCTCTATGCATACTGGACTGAACCGACAGACTGACTCTGCCAAGGATGGATCACACTTGGGTCCACTAACCCAAAGAGGACACTCTAACTCAGAGACTATCAAACCCAATCTCTCTACGGCTCTAGAAGCAATGAAAGAGTGAGAAGCACCGGGGTCCATCAAAGCATACACCTCGGAACACCCAATGATGAGATTACCTGACACCACTGTGTTCGACGTGTCCGCTTCCTGCTGAGTCATGGTGAAAATCCGTGCTGGGGCTGACGGACCTGCACCTCAGGAACCCATCCCTGATGAAGAGGCTGACCCTCTTCCTCTGCCTCTGCCACTACTCTGAGGTACGGCTGAAGCTACTGGCTGTACCACACTGCCTGAGGTCATCTGCTGGGATGGTGCCATTAAGGTCGCCTGAGGACATTCCCGTGCAATATGTCCCTCCTGCCCACATCTATAGCAGGCTGTAGTTCCCATCAGACAAACTCCTCTGTGTGGTTTCCCACATTTCTTGCATACTTGACTGTCTGTGCCAGAGCTGGAGCCACTACCCATTCCCAGACCAGATCTAATCCTGTTCCAGAACTTGCCCTTCTTACCCCTTGGTCTATCCCATCTCTTCTTGCTCGCACCTGCTGTACTCTGTGAGGAGGAAACTGGCTTAGAACCAGAAGACTGTGCCTTAGACTATTTCACTGTTCCCTGTATAATGGCATTGGCTTCCATCTTCCTAGCTGCATCCACTATCGAGTGGAAACTCTCTTTCTCTGCTGGAAGGATCAAGGAGAAATACCTGGGATGAAGCCTTATGGCATATCTCCTTGCCTTCTTCTGATCGGTATCATACGCCTGACCCACGTATGGTAACAATTCCAGGAACTTATCCGTATACTCATCTACGCTCATCTCCTCTGTTTGTCTCAACTGCTCGAACTCCACAACCTTCATTTCCCTGGAACTGTCAGGAAAAGCCCACCCTGCGAACTCATTGGCGAACTCTTCCCACGTCATACTGTCTATTCTGGGGTCCACATAGTTCTTGAACTATTCCCTAGCTTTCTTGCACTTCAATGTGAACCCTGCCATCTCAATGGCTCTGCTGTCCTCAGCTCCCAACTCACTAGTTATCATTCTGACTGCACTGAGATACTCAAAGGGATCGTCTCCCGTGTTGAATTTAGGAGCATCCAACTTCAAGTACTCTGTCATCTTCACCTTGTTTCCCCCTGAAGAACTAGGTTGCTGTGCTTCAACAACAGGGGCTGCTGGTTTAGGTGGTGGAGGTGGAGGTACTGTTTCTCTGGATTCAGGTTGTGCTGGACTTGATTGAAAAGGTGGGGGTGGATACATGGGATATGGTGGATAAAAGGATGGATAAGGCATATAAGGCATATAGGGTGGATATGGGGCGAAGCTGGAGTAATCCGACGTACCTCCCATCGGATACCCGGGGCCCTGTGGAAAGGGTGGATAGCCAAACCCCGAGGCCTGTGCGCCTCCCTAGGACTCCCCCATACCTTCTTCAGACCTTTCCATACCCATGCTTTCATCTCTACTCTGGTCAACATCCACAGCCTCTCTCACTTCCTCTGATCTTCCTCCTCTGTCTACCCCTCTTCTGCTCTCGTCAAAAGACCTTCTAGGGTCTCGTGACGTTCCCTCACTGCTTGACCTGTAAGATCTTGCCCTTGGCAATGCAGGAGGACGAGCAGCTGTACCCTCACTTCCTGGTGGGACTCCAGTCAATCTTGCAGATCGACAAGTTCCTTGCATCTTAACTCACTGGAAAACAGCACATAACATAGCACATCAGCATCATATAGTCCATGTGGGAACACATGAACCTCAAGCATACATCACATATAATATAATGCACATGCATGAATCATGGCATTTCACATCATCATAAAGACAGGACTGACATCCTATCCTAGTGGACATGTTTTCCTATAGTGCTTGACCATCTGTGACCTCTATGAGCCCGACTCTCTCTCTATAGGTCCGACCAAGTGAACCTTGTGCTCTGATACCACTCTGTAACAGCCTGGAAATTGAACTGCTACCGGCGCTAGGATCTAGATCGGCTTAAGGCCGCCGGGACCCGTAGCAAGCCTGCTGTGAACTCTGTGAACCTGTGAAATCCCATACATGATCATACATTTTCAGTAAAAATTTAAAACTTTCTTCTTTTCTAAGGCTTAACCTGTGCATGCACTCACTCTGAACTGTAAACCCCTACTAGAGCTCTCAACTTTGCTCTAGGTGGGCTAAACTCATACTGTGTTAAGCCTGGTTTTCATACCTATACAATAAAACATTTACATAAAAATATCATGTATACAAAAGGATTACAACTCTTATAATCAAGCACCATTCTATACACTGTACATTATACACTATCTCTTTAACAAATACATGTCCACACTAACTATTACATATCTCTTCTCTTTCTCTGTTCCCTGCTGACACTTCTGGACCCTGAACCTGCAAAACTGGGGTTAAGGGAGAGGGATGAGCTATACTAGCCCAATGAGCAGAACTATAAAACAGGTGATCAAAACATGATCTCATGGAATGCATCATAGCACAGACAAGCCACATCAAGGGTAAACCTGTCACCAAGTAGTCCCATCGTCATAACATATGCCAGGGCGTAGTCAAAGGCTCACTGGACTTCCTGTAACATAACATAACTTACACTGCCCCAGGGCCTTATTAGGCACCTGGTCTTGGCGTCCCTTTTTGTGCCAGGGCGTAGTCAAAGGCTCACTGGACTTTCTGTAAACATAACATATGCCAGGGCGTAGTCAAAGGCTCACTGGACATCTTGCCAGGGACTATTGGATCATCCAGCATTTACCCACATCAACAACATAGTATGCAATGCGACATATTCGTGGTAACTAATGCAATCAACCTATAACATGGTCATGATGCATGAAACATGCTAAAAGCATTTAATTTCTCATATTAAAATAGTTAAGTTTAGTTCCACTCACCTTGGCTGACTCTAAACTAACTCTGCAGGTTCAGAAGCAGTGCTCACTGCTGATCTCTCTGGTTCCTCTAGTCCGTTCCTACACAGGTGGACTCAAATGAGGGACCAAACTAACACAAGAACAACTCTAAGAAACTCCCCGAAACCCCTCTAAAAGATCCTAAAACTATCACATAAAACATGCAAAAGAAGGCTGGACAGGGCACCTTCGGCGGCAGGTTCGGCGGCCGAAAGTCCTGTCCAGAGACGAAACTCATGCACTTTCGGCGGCCGAACCTCTTCTTTCGGCGGCCGAAAGTCTCTTACTAACATTCGGGGGCACCTTTGGCAGCCGAAAGTCTCGTCCAGAGACGAAACTTAACCTTCGGCGGCACCTTCGGCGGCCGAACCTTGCCTCCAGAGATGAAAGTCCAATTTTTTGGAGGCAAGCTTTGGCAGCCGAAACTGCCTCCACAAGGGGTTCGGCGGCCGAACCTTCCTTCGGCGGCCGAACCTGACTTTGCCTGTTGGGCAGAAACTTGCTCTGTTTCATGCAAAACTCACCCAAAACTTACCCAACATGCATATCAACTACTCCCAACTAGCATATACCATATATCATGCATAAAGAGGTCCAAAGCTATCCTAAAACCTCAAAAAAACATATCAAACAACACTTAAACATGCTTATACACAAAAATCTTCAAAAGCCTCACCTGAACCAAATCATGCATACTACCCATAAAACTTCCATAAAACCTTCAAAAATCAAGAAAGGAAGTTCAGGATCTTCACTTACCTCTTCCAAACAAGAGAATAAACGATCCCAACGTGGAGATATGAAGGAATCCTCTCTCAAAATCTCCAAACCTCCAAACTTACCTTCTTTGCTCAAAACATCAAAACAACATCAAAACTCTTAAAAACCTTGAAAGATTTGGTGAAAAACATGAAGATCATGAAAGTCAACTTGGGAAGGGCTTGGACTCACCTCTGGCTGAAGATGGAAGCAAAATATCATCCTACCACCGACCTTTGGCCCTTTTATAGGTGGCTGGCCAGACCACCTTCTGCAGCCGAACGTGAATCCGAAACCATGCAAGGTTCGACGGCGAAACTCACTTTCGGCGGCCGAACTTGCCATTTTCTCCCTTGTTGCTTTTCTTTGAAAAACTCATTTTCCTTTATACTTAAAACATTAAAACATACTTTAAAACGCTTAAAAACATATGTATTACCCTTCTAGAGGGTCCCGACACCCGAGATTCCACCGGACTACAGGAATTCTGATGCCGGACTCTAACCGGGTATTACAGTTTTGGTACGTAATTACAATTTATGGTAAATTTAAATTAGTAACATTTTATAATATCATGTAAACTAAAAAAAAAGTACCATAGGATGTTTCTTGCAATTTTTTGGATCTTTGTCACAAGATACTCCCTTCCATGCAACTTGTCCTTGACCATCTAAAGTTCCTTTTCCAGATAGTGTGAATTGATCAATATGGTTAAAATTAAACCAACCATCCCCCTACAAGCTCTGGTGGGGCTTGCACGGTTCCCTGAACTTCTACCTCTATTGCCCCTTTGCAAGGACCTGTAACATTCACTATACCTACCAAGAATTTCCCTGCTGGAATCAATATTTTGCTAGATCCTGCTGCTGCGCAAGCCTCTTTCCAAGCATCCGCTATAGCCTAAAAGATAAAGGGAAGAGAAAGGTAAGAATTTTAAGTTTAGCTAATATCCTAATATTCATGGGTGAATTATATGTTTATACCTGACTTGCATCTGCTTTTCCATCAGGTGCTGCACCAAATTTTGTTATATCAAAAACAGCTGGCTGTGCTTGAACAAGAGAGAAATTTATGAACAATAGAGATACAATTGAGAAAATTATTTTAGTATCCATTATTTTTTTTTGCTTCCTCCCTTCTTTTATTTTTAATAAAGATTTTAGAATGATGGATTGATTTATCTTTCTACATGCTGCTTTATAAGGCTAAAATTTACCAAATTTAACTAAATACTAATAATATTTTATATATTTGGTATTAAACAATTTTTTTAGAACCTCTGTATTCGGAAACGTTGAATGTTCTAAGCTAAAATTAGATTCCCAAAATGTACCATAGGTTATATCATCCAAATGTCATGTTGTAGTTATGATGACATGTAGATAATTTCTCATGTAATTCTTAAAGCTAAAGATTATTTGTTGGAGAAAGACTTAAACAGGTTGATTTTTTTCACTTTTGATGTTTTAGTAAGATAATAAAGGACTGAAGAATAAAAAGAGAAAAATTATATCTAGACTCTGAATTCTGAAATTAAGGGAGTCATGGGCATAATGAAAGACACAAGGAAATAAGGAACAAAGTCTTGCTTAAACTCTAAGTCTCAGATGCACTACGTTATGGGCATAACATATCTAACGAAAGAAATCAGAGTCTAATTCCATATTTGACACACAATTTGATGATCCTTATCCGCAAAAACATATCAAACTCAATTGTTTTAGGAAAAATAAAGCACAAAATGTAAGTGAAATCATGGATATACCTAAATACACTTTTCCATCTAATTTTGGTTACTTGTATTTAGGCTAAACTAGAATTTTTAGTACTATACAAAGATGCTATTTTGATATACAACATCATCTTTTACTCTTGATTAATTTTGGGAGCCTGAAAACATTTTTCTTATTGCATTTCAACCATAAACATATGTAGCTAAATTCTCTTTTGAGTTGAAGGATAATTGAAGTTTTAGTTCATTTAGTTGTGAGATCTAATTGGTTTTATTATTTTCTTAATGTTTCTTGGTATTTATATTGTTTTTGTACCTATTATTTATTATTGTTCTATTGATTGTAGCATTAAGGTGTCATTGCTCAATCAATAGGATAATATATTATTATTCAAGTTCATTAAATTCATAATTATTTTAGTTTAATATAAATTAGTGGTGAATTAGTTTAAGTAAAGCCTTCCTAAGGAACAAAATAATCAGACTAAAATGAATCGAGCTTTTGTGTTATTAGTTAGAATCAGGTTCTTCTAATTCCTCATGTAGTAATTGGATTAAATTATAATAGCATCTCCTACTACTTTTCAAAAGCTAAAGCTAGTTAACGAACATCTCTTAGCTAGTTTAAAAATTAAGATTGAGTGACTAAAGTTTCTTCGACATCTATAACTATTTTATCTATAAATAATTAGAAATTATTTTTGCATCTATGATCAACCAATAAGACTAAAACTGAGATTAAACTTTTAGTGAATTAATCTCATATTGATTTTCTCGCTTAAATCTAATTACTTTACTTCTTTTAGTTGGTTTAGGTTAATTCTCATTGAAATAATCTTTAATTCCTTGCATTTTAAAACTCCCATTTTATTTTTGTTTTTATTTTGTCTTGCAAGTGAATTAACTTCCTTCCAATCTCTATAGGACAAACCCTGCTCACCACTATCGCAATTTAGTTTGATTTAGAAAAGTATAAATTTATTTTTAGTGGCCTCGACACCTACTAAATCTTAGCGCCATTGCTAAGATATAGTTTTAATTATTTTAGTAATTCTTTTGAATGGCACATTCTAATCCTTTGGGTAGACTCAACTTCAAACAAGGAATCGAGAAAACCGTGAGGAGGTTGAGAAAAGAGATCAAATCGAGATACAAAAATGTTTCATCCTCCAAGTCTAACAAAGAGGTATTGGTTGCTGTCGAGGGAACAAATCATGGGCACAGAAGAAACAATATCTGACCCAAACAATTCTTTTAATGAATTTGAAATTGAGAAAAATATGGCTAATAATCAAGCAATCAATGATGTCAACAATGTTGTTGATTCCCAACCACTTTGTATCAACTATTAAGAACTAAGTGCAACACTTAAGCTAAAGTCATGATTGATTTATCTACTCCTTATCTTTTGAGGACGTGAAACAGAAGATCCTCATGGGTGCTTGAGTTCCGTATTGCATGCTCCAATATGAGACATAATGAGTTTTCGAAGAACATATTAAGCTGAGGGCCTTTCATTTCTCATTAGTTGATGATGCAAAAGATAGTTACATTACCCACCTTAGGCTCAGTCACCACAGGAGGAGAGAGGGCGAAATTATTTTTGGACCAACTTTTCTTGCATTTAGAGTATCTGCAATCAAATATTAAATTTAAAGAAGCAAGAAAAGGAATACATAAACAAGAACATGAAAAATATTGAGCCTGTGGCTATCATCTGCATTTTAATTTGACTCTAAGTATAATGTCCTTTTTAATTCTTTTGAGCCTGTAGCTGATTTGACTTTATTTTTTCTATTTAAATGAAATTTATCTTTTAGAATTTATTATTTATTATGTTCTTTTTTAATTTTAAATTAATTGTTACATGAATAAGTTATATTTTATTTACTATATATGTTGTATAATTAATTAATACTTTTTCTATTTCAACAAAAAATAACTTAATATATACCCATATTATTTATTTTATATAGGAAAATTAGTATGAGAAGTCAAATTTTGTAAGTCTTTCTGATTTTATCTAAATATTTAATTTTAAAACTAAAGGCCAAATACCAAAAATTTATTTATTGATTTTATCTAAATTTAAAAATTAAAGCTGGGAAAGTGTTTATATTTGCATGGTATAACACGTGTCATTCTTTATTATGTTTTCGTGGTCTGACATGCCATATAGAATAACTATTTTTTCTCTAAATAGGGTTGTTGATATGAAAATCCAAATATTCTATGCCATTTTATAATTTAATCTAAAATCTTATTTTGTGGCACGGCATACCAAATTTTCAAACGTTTTAGCAATTTTTAATCAAAGGGTATTGTTATAATTTTTCATATTAAAAATCTCGATTGTCAAATTTTTGTTTTCTAATACATTTTTTTAAACAAATTTTGTTATATCAAAAACAGCAGGCTGTGCTTGAACAAGAGAGAAATTTAAGAACAATAGGGATACAATTGAGAAAATTATTTTAGTATCCATTATTTTTTTTGCTTCCTCCCTTCTTTTATTTTTAATAAAGATTTTAGAATGATGAATTGATTTATCTTTCTACATGCTGCTTTATAAGGCTAAAATTTACCAAATTTAACTAAATACTAATAATATTTTATATATTTGGTATTAAGCAATTTTTTTAGAACCTCTGTATTTGAAAACGTTGAATGTTCTAAGCTAAAATTAGATTCCCAAAATGTACCATAGGTTATATCATCCAAATCTCATGTTGTGGTTATGATGACATGTAGATAATTTCTCATGTAATTCTTAAAGCTAAAGATTATTTATTGGAGAAAGACTTAAACAGGTTGATTTTTTTCACTTTTGATGTTTTAGTAAGATAATAAAGGACTGAAGAATAAAAAGAGAAAAATTATGTCTAGACTCTGAATTCTGAAATTAAGGGAGTCATGGGCGTAATGAAAGACACAAGGAAATAAGGAACAAAGTCTTGCTTAAACTCTAAGTCTCATATGCACTACTTATGGGCATAACATATCTAACGAAAGAAATCAGAGTCTAATTCCACATTTGACGCACAATTTGATGATCCTTATCCGCAAAAACATATCAAACTCAATTGTTTTAGGAAAAATAAAGCACAAAATGTAAGTGAAATCATGGATATACCTAAATACACTTTTCCATCTAATTTTGGTTACTTGTATTTAGGCTAAACTAGGATTTTTGGTACTATACAAAGATGCTATTTTGATATACAACATCATCTTTTACTCTTGATTAATTTTGAGAGCCTGAAAACATTTTTCTTATTGCATTTCAACCATAAACATATGTAGCTAAATTCTCTTTTGAGTTGAAGGATAATTGAAGTTTTAGTTCATTTAGTTGTGAGATCTAATTGGTTTTATTATTTTCTTAATGTTTCTTGGTATTTATATTGTTTTTGTACCTATTATTTATTATTGTTCTATTGATTGTAGCATTAAGGTGTCATTGCTCAATCAATAGGATAATATATTATTATTCAAGTTGGTTAAATTCATAATTATTTTAGTTTAATATGAAATTAGTGGTGAATTAGTTTAAATAAAGCCTTCCTAAGGAACAAAATAATCAGACTAAAATGAATAGAGCTTTTGTGTTATTAGTTAGAATCAAGTTCTTCTAATTCCTCATGTAGTAATTGGATTAAATTATAATAGCGTCTCCTACTACTTTTCAAAAGCTAAAGCTAGTTAACGAATATCTCTTAGCTAGTTTAAAAATTAAGATTGAGTGACTAAAGTTTCTTCGACATCTATAACTATTTTATCTATAAATAATTAGAAATTATTTTTGCATCTATGATCAACCAATAAGACTAAAACTGAGATTAAACTTTTAGTGAATTAATCTCATATTGATTTTCTCGCTTAAATCTAATTACTTTACTTCTTTTAGTTGGTTTAGGTTAATTCTCATTAAAGTAATCTTTAATTCCTTGCTTTTTAAAACTCCCATTTTATTTTTATTTTTATTTTGTCTTGCAAGTGAATTAACTTCCTTCCAATCTCTATAGGACAAACCCTGCTCACCACTATCGCAATTTAGTTTGATTTAGAAAAGTAGAAATTTATTTTTGGTGGCCTCGACACCTACTAAATCTTAGCGCCATTGCTAAGATATAGTTTTAATTATTTTAGTAATTCTTTTGAATGGCACATTCTAATCCTTTGGGTAGACTCAACTTCAAACAAGGAATCGAGAAAACCGTGAGGAGGTTGAGAAAAGAGATCAAATCGAGATACAAAAATGTTTCATCCTCCAAGTCTAACAAAGAGGTATTGGTTGCTGTCGAGGGAACAAATCATGGGCACAGAAGAAACAATATCTGACCCAAACAATTCTTTTAATGAATTTGAAATTGAGAAAAATATGGCTAATAATCAAGCAATCAATGATGTCAACAATGTTGTTGATTCCCAACCACTTTGTATCAACTATTAAGAACTAAGTGCAACACTTAAGCTAAAGTCATGATTGATTTATCTACTCCTTATCTTTTGAGGACGTGAAACAGAAGATCCTCATGGGTGCTTGAGTTCCGTATTGCATGCTCCAATATGAGACATAATGAGTTTTCGAAGAACATATTAAGCTGAGGGCCTTTCATTTCTCATTAGTTGATGATGCAAAAGATAGTTACATTACCCACCTTTAGGCTCAGTCACCACATGAGGAGAGAGGGCGAAATTATTTTTGGACCAACTTTTCTTGCATTTAGAGTATCTGCAATCAAATATTAAATTTAAAGAAGCAAGAAAAGGAATACATAAACAAGAACATGAAAAATATTGAGCCTGTGGCTATCATCTGCATTTTAATTTGACTCTAAGTATAATGTCCTTTTTAATTCTTTTGAGCCTGTAGCTGATTTGACTTTATTTTTTCTATTTAAATGAAATTTATCTTTTAGAATTTATTATTTATTATGTTCTTTTTTAATTTTAAATTAATTGTTACATGAATAAGTTATATTTTATTTACTATATATGTTGTATAATTAATTAATACTTTTTCTATTTCAACAAAAAATAACTTAATATATACCCATATTATTTATTTTATATAGGAAAATTAGTATGAGAAGTCAAATTTTGTAAGTCTTTCTGATTTATCCAAATATTTAATTCTTAAAACTAAAGGCCAAATACCAAACATTTATTTATTGATTTTATATAAATTTAAAAATTAAAGCTGGGAAAGTGTTTATATTTGCATGGTATAACACGTGTCATTCTTTATTATGTTTTCGTGGTCTGACATGCCATATAGAATAACTATTTTTTCTCTAAATAGGGTTGTTGATATGAAAATCCAAACATTCTATGCCATTTTATAATTTTCTAAAATCTTATTTTGTAGCACGGCATACCAAATTTTCAAACGTTTTAGCAATTTTTAATCAAAGGGTATTGTTATAATTTTTCATATTAAAAATCTCGATTGTCAAATTTTTGTTTTCTAATACATTTTTTTAAACAAATTATAGGAAAAAAAAGTAAAAATAGAATATATATTAGTGTTTTTCTATTGGACATTATGGAACATTAAAATCTTGTCTCTTGGCAGAGGGTGAGCTTACATCCTTTGTTTCCTATTTGATGAGTATACTATGGCGTAGGGAATTCAGGCTTCAACACAAAAGGAGATATAAGTGTTTTGAATGAGATTTAAGAAATTATAAAATATAATTTGTATTATAATAAAATTTTCAAAACATTTGATAATTTGGCATGTTGTATTGAGAATTAAAGTTTTGGGAACAACTAGAAATTATATTTAACCATTAAACCAAATATACCCTTATTCTCCTGTAAAACTGCTACATATAGTATTAGTCCTTCAATTCTATTCTTAATACAATTTAACTCGATTAATCCCATTAATATAGTATTATTTAATTTTGTAGAAAAAATATATATTTTTAGTCTATTTTTCCACTTCAATACAGAGAATATTTTTTTCTATATATCATAAAAGACATATGAACAAACATTGTCTCTTTATATCTCAATATACACTTATATCTCTATACTAATTGAGATTAACTTATTGAATACCTTCACTAAAATTGCAATCTATTCAACACTTAAACTTATAAAAATGATAATAATTAAACACAAATTAGTCATATTATTGATGGTTTATAAAAAAAAAAAGTAAAAATTGATCATACATTTTGTTGGTTGTGCACTAATTCTTGCTAACAGTGTTATAAATTTTTATAAGTTGATAAAGTTAGAAGAATATATTGTTATCATTTTAATGAAAATTTATAGTCCAATTAGCTAATTTTCAAGTACAGTTAATAATAAGTGAAACTATTTCTGACTTCTTTTTATAAATAATCCATTATATGGTTAATTTATATTTAATTTTTGCAGTTTTTGTAAGATTAAGGATTCAATAGATTACAATTATATTTCAAGTATTTAAAGTATTTAACGGGCAAATATGAAACGGATATAAGCTCAATTAAGTCTTTATACTTTTACTCGAGAACCAAATAAGTCAAATTTAAATTTTAGGTCAATTGAGCCTCTGTACTATTATTCAAGGATCACATAAGCCATCATTTAATATAATATTATTTTTTAATAACAAAATATTTTTTTAATAATAATATTTTTTATATGATAAAACTTCATTTTTTTAATTTTAAAACTTATTTATTATGTCTTAATATTTTTTAAATTTTATGGTAACTAAAAAAACTAAGTTTAATATTTTTTAAATTATAAAAAAATATTTTATTATTAAAACATAATATTATATTATATTGTTAGGACTTATTTGGCCCGCAACAAAAATACAAGAACTTAATTGGTCCTAAATTTTGAATTGCGCTTATTTGGTCTTGAGGAAAAGTATATAGACTTAATTGAACTTATTTCTAATATGAAATAATATAGTAGTGTAAGTGTAATTTTCTATAAAATAACGTATTCAACATATGTCAACTATAAGATAAAAAACAATTTACAGCCACTAATTATTTTTCCTCTCTCTCTCAAAATTCACTCAACTCAACCATCCACAATTTAGCCTAAGTGCATGCTACCCTATTTCCGTTGATTATTCTCCTTTTGTAATTGACTATTAGTTAAAAATAAGTTAAAATTAAACCCTTTAAATAATTTCTTCCTCATAAAAATTCTACTTAAAACTTTTAAAACAAAATTTAAACAGTAATAAACTTTCTATTTTATTTTGAACTGCTAATTTTATTTAAATTAGCATCAACACCATATATGATAATGGGTTATATTATTAGCTTCAAACAACGGATAAAATTAATCATAATTTTGCTATGTAAAATAGAATGCCGCATAATAAAATATATTAGCAAATTTTTTTTAAAAAAAATAGCAATATTTGATTTCTTTTTTTATCAGTTAAAAAATTGTAACAACAAGGTATGATTAAAAAAATAATAAATAATTTTTTTTCTCAATAATTGTCGGATATTAATAGTAGGAGAGCACTTAATGTTCCTCTATATATAATTAACTACAAAAAAATATGTAACAGTAGATGTGACTTTCTATTTGCATCCCTCTGGAATCTTCCCTACAATTGTTGGCTTAACATCAATGCATTCAGATTTTGCTGGGCCTTCAGGACCACTATATGTCAAGTCAATGTTCGCAAGTTCCACTTTTTCACATGGGACTCCACTGCTGCATATAAGTTGAACGGTAAGAGCAGTTGCAGAAGTTCCCTTTATATTTTTGAAGCTAACATCACTAATCTTCACTTTAGATGGTTCCTGGAAAAAAAAAAAGAGAAGAAATAATTATTTATACAAACAATAATTATCATATAATAATATATTGTTTTGGAACAGTTATCACCTTTTTATTGCATTTGTTCCATGGACAATACATTTGATCTACAATAATAGGATTGGAGACATTTTCCATAGTAATATCTTGGAAATGAATATTAGTTGCAGTATTAGGAAACATTGCAGGCCAAGTTTTAATTCTAACACCATTAGTTGTACCGGTGAGGGTGCAATCGGAAACAGTAATTCCGGAAACAGGATCTTCGTTCTCATACTTCCCCAAGCTCCCTATGCTGATGCCATGACCAGGTCCACATGCCACTTTTGTGATTTTTAGATTTTCGGTTCCATCACCAATAGAGATACAATCATCACCCGTGCCTATTTTGGCATTAGATATAGTCACTCCCTTTGATCGCCCAATATGAATTCCATCCGTATTAAGGCTACCTTCAGGTGTACTGACTTTGAAGCCTTCAAATGTGAAGTCGTCACATCCCAATACATTGACGTGAAAGTACTTGCTATTAAGAGACGTTATGTCACGAACTAAGCCTTTGGTAATGAAGTTAAACCTTATATTCTGATGAAAAATGTAAAGCAATAAAAGCATTTTAGAAAAGTTTTGGTACGTAATTACAATTTATGGTAAATTTAAATTAGTAAGATTTTGTAATATCATGTAAACTAAAAAAAAAGTACCATAGGATGTTTCTTGCAATTTTTTGGATCTTTGTCACAAGATACTCCCTTCCATGCAACTTGTCCTTGACCATCTAAAGTTCCTTTTCCGGATAGTGTGAATTGATCAATATGGTTAAAATTAAACCAACCATCCCCCCCTGCAAGCTCTGGTGGGGCTAGCACGGTTCCCTGAACTTCTACCTCTATTGCCCCTTTGCAAGGACCTGTAACATTCACTATACCTGCCAAGAATTTCCCTGCTGGAATCAATATTTTGCTAGATCCTGCTGCTGCGCAAGCCTCTTTCCAAGCATCCGCTATAGCCTAAAAGATAAAGGAAAGAGAAAGGTAAGAATTTTAAGTTTAGCTAATATCCTAATATTCATGGGTGAATTATATGTTTATACCTTACTTGCATCTGCTTTTCCATCAGGTGCTGCACCAAATTTTGTTATATCAAAAACAGCTGGCTGTGCTTGAACAAGAGAGAAATTTATGAACAATAGAGATACAATTGAGAAAATTATTTTAGTATCCATTATTTTTTTTGCTTCCTCCCTTCTTTTATTTTTAATAAAGATTTTAGAATGATGAATTGATTTATCTTTCTACATGCTGCTTTATAAGGCTAAAATTTACCAAATTTAACTAAATACTAATAATATTTTATATATTTGGTATTAAGCAATTTTTTTAGAACCTCTGTATTTGGAAACGTTGAATGTTCTAAGCTAAAATTAGATTCCCAAAATGTACCATAGGTTATATCATCCAAATCTCATGTTGTGGTTATGATGACATGTAGATAATTTCTCATGTAATTCTTAAAGCTAAAGATTATTTATTGGAGAAAGACTTAAACAGGTTGATTTTTTTCACTTTTGATGTTTTAGTAAGATAATAAAGGACTGAAGAATAAAAAGAGAAAAATTATGTCTAGACTCTGAATTCTGAAATTAAGGGAGTCATGGGCGTAATGAAAGACACAAGGAAATAAGGAACAAAGTCTTGCTTAAACTCTAAGTCTCAGATGCACTACGTTATGGGCATAACATATCTAACGAAAGAAATCAGAGTCTAATTCCATATTTGACACACAATTTGATGATCCTTATCCGCAAAAACATATCAAACTCAATTGTTTTAGGAAAAATAAAGCACAAAATGTAAGTGAAATCATGGATATACCTAAATACACTTTTCCATCTAATTTTGGTTACTTGTATTTAGGCTAAACTAGGATTTTTAGTACTATACAAAGATGCTATTTTGATATACAACATCATCTTTTACTCTTGATTAATTTTGAGAGCCTGAAAACATTTTTCTTATTGCATTTCAACCATAAACATATGTAGCTAAATTCTCTTTTGAGTTGAAGGATAATTGAAGTTTTAGTTCATTTAGTTGTGAGATCTAATTGGTTTTATTATTTTCTTAATGTTTCTTGGTATTTATATTGTTTTTGTACCTATTATTTATTATTGTTCTATTGATTGTAGCATTAAGGTGTCATTGCTCAATCAATAGGATAATATATTATTATTCAAGTTGATTAAATTCATAATTATTTTAGTTTAATATGAAATTAGTGGTGAATTAGTTTAAGTAAAGCCTTCCTAAGGAACAAAATAATCAGACTAAAATGAATCGAGCTTTTGTGTTATTAGTTAGAATCAAGTTCTTCTAATTCCTCATGTAGTAATTGGATTAAATTATAATAGCGTCTCCTACTACTTTTCAAAAGCTAAAGCTAGTTAACGAATATCTCTTAGCTAGTTTAAAAATTAAGATTGAGTGACTAAAGTTTCTTCGACATCTATAACTATTTTATCTATAAATAATTAGAAATTATTTTTGCATCTATGATCAACCAATAAGACTAAAACTGAGATTAAACTTTCAGTGAATTAATCTCATATTGATTTTCTCGCTTAAATCTAATTACTTTACTTCTTTTAGTTGGTTTAGGTTAATTCTCATTAAAGTAATATTTAATTCCTTGCTTTTTAAAACTCCCATTTTATTTTTATTTTTATTTTGTCTTGCAAGTGAATTAACTTCCTTCCAATCTCTATAGGACAAACCCTGCTCACCACTATCGCAATTTAGTTTGATTTAGAAAAGTAGAAATTTATTTTTGGTGGCCTCGACACCTACTAAATCTTAGCGCCATTGCTAAGATATAGTTTTAATTATTTTAGTAATTCTTTTGAATGGCACATTCTAATCCTTTGGGTAGACTCAACTTCAAACAAGGAATCGAGAAAACCGTGAGGAGGTTGAGAAAAGAGATCAAATCGAGATACAAAAATGTTTCATCCTCCAAGTCTAACAAAGAGGTATTGGTTGCTGTCGAGGGAACAAATCATGGGCACAGAAGAAACAATATCTGACCCAAACAATTCTTTTAATGAATTTGAAATTGAGAAAAATATGGCTGATAAGCAAGCAATCAATGATGTCAACAATGTTGTTGATTCCCAACCACTTTGTATCAACTATTAAGAACTAAGTGCAACACTTAAGCTAAAGTCATGATTGATTTATCTACTCCTTATCTTTTGAGGACGTGAAACAGAAGATCCTCATGGGTGCTTGAGTTCCGTATTGCATGCTCCAATATGAGACATAATGAGTTTTCGAAGAACATATTAAGCTGAGGGCCTTTCATTTCTCATTAGTTGATGATGCAAAAGATAGTTACATTACCCACCTTTAGGCTCAGTCACCACATGAGGAGAGAGGGCGAAATTATTTTTGGACCAACTTTTCTTGCATTTAGAGTATCCACAATTAAATATTAAATTTAAAGAAGCAAGAAAAGGAATACATAAACAAGAACATGAAAAATATTGAGCCTGTTGCTATCATATGCGTTTTAATTCGACTCTAAGTATAATGTCCTTTTTAATTCTTTTGAGCCTGTAGCTGATTTGACTTTATTTTTTCTATTTAAATGAAATTTATCTTTTAGAATTTATTATTTATTATGTTCTTTTTTAATTTTAAATTAATTGTTACATGAATAAGTTATATTTTATTTACTATATATGTTGTATAATTAATTAATACTTTTTCTATTTCAACAAAAAATAACTTAATATATACCCATATTATTTATTTTATATAGGAAAATTAGTATGAGAAGTCAAATTTTGTAAGTCTTTCTGATTTTATCCAAATATTTAATTCTTAAAACTAAAGGCCAAATACCAAACATTTATTTATTGATTTTATCTAAATTTAAAAATTAAAGCTGGGAAAGTGTTTGTATTTGCATGGTATAACACGTGTCATTCTTTATTATGTTTTCGTAGTCTGACATGCCATATAGAATAACTATTTTTTCTCTAAATAGGGTTGTTGATATGAAAATCCAAACATTCTATGCCATTTTATAATTTAATCTAAAATCTTATTTTGTGGCACGGCATACCAAATTTTCAAACGTTTTAGCAATTTTTAATCAAAGGGTATTGTTATAATTTTTCATATTAAAAATCTCGATTGTCAAATTTTTGTTTTCTAATACATTTTGTTAAACAAATTATAGGAAAAAAAAGTAAAAATAGAATATATATTAGTGTTTTTCTATTGGACATTATGGAACATTAAAATCTTGTCTCTTGGCAGAGGGTGAGCTTACATCCTTTGTTTCCTATTTGATGAGTATACTATGGCGTAGGGAATTCAGGCTTCAACATAAAAGGAGATATAAGTGTTTTGAATGAGATTTAAGAAATTATAAAATATAATTTGTATTATAATAAAATTTTCAAAACATTTGATAATTTGGCATGTTGTATTGAGAATTAAAGTTTTGGGAACAACTAGAAATTATATTTAACCATTAAACCAAATATACCCTTATTCTCCTGTAAAACTGCTACATATAGTATTAGTCCTTCAATTCTATTCTTAATACAATTTAACTCGATTAATCCCATTAATATAGTATTATTTAATTTTGTAGAAAAAATATATATTTTTAGTCTATTTTTCCACTTCAATACAGAGAATATTTCTTTTCTATATATCATAAAAGACATATGAACAAACATTGTCTCTTTATATCTCAATATACACTTATATCTCTATACTAATTGAGATTAACTTATTGAATACCTTCACTAAAATTGCAATCTATTCAACACTTAAACTTATAAAAATGATAATAATTAAACACAAATTAGTCATATTATCGATGGTTTATAAAAAAAAAAAGTAAAAATTGATCATACATTTTGTTGGTTGTGCACTAATTCTTGCTAGCAGTGTTATAAATTTTTATAAGTTGATAAAGTTAGAAGAATATATTGTTATCATTTTAATGAAAATTTATAGTCCAATTAGCTAATTTTCAAGTACAGTTAATAATAAGTGAAACTATTTCTGACTTCTTTTTATAAATAATCCATTATATGGTTAATTTATATTTAATTTTTGCAGTTTTTGTAAGATTAAGGATTCAATAGATTACAATTATATTTCAAGTATTTAAAGTATTTAACGGGCAAATATGAAACGGATATAAGCTCAATTAAGTCTTTATACTTTTACTCGAGAACCAAATAAGTCAAATTTAAATTTTAGGTCAATTGAGCCTCTGTACTATTATTCAAGGATCACATAAGCCATCATTTAATATAATATTATTTTTTAATAACAAAATATTTTTTTAATAATAATATTTTTTATATGATAAAACTTCATTTTTTTTAATTTTAAAACTTATTTATTATGTCTTAATATTTTTTAAATTTTATGGTAACTAAAAAAACTAAGTTTAATATTTTTTAAATTATAAAAAAATATTTAATTATTAAAACATAATATTATATTATATTGTTAGGACTTATTTGGCCCGCAACAAAAATACAAGAACTTAATTGGTCCTAAATTTTGAATTGCGCTTATTTGGTCTTGAGGAAAAGTATATAGACTTAATTGAACTTATTTCTAATATGAAATAATATAGTAGTGTAAGTGTAATTTTCTATAAAATAACGTATTCAACATATGTCAACTATAAGATAAAAAATAATTTACAGCCACTAATTATTTTTCCTCTCTCTCTCAAAATTCACTCAACTCAACCATCCACAATTTAGCCTAAGTGCATGCTACCCTATTTCCGTTGATTATTCTCCTTTTGTAATTGACTATTAGTTAAAAATAAGTTAAAATTAAACCCTTTAAATAATTTCTTCCACATAAAAATTCTACTTAAAACTTTTAAAACAAAATTTAAACAGTAATAAACTTTCTATTTTATTTTGAACTACTAATTTTATTTAAATTAGCATCAACACCATATATGATAATGGGTTATATTATTAGCTTCAAACAACGGATAAAATTAATCATAATTTTGCTATGTAAAATAGAATGCCGCATAATAAAATATATTAGCAAATTTTTTTTTTAAAAAAAATAGCAATATTTGATTTCTTTTTTTATCAGTTAAAAAATTGTAAAACAAGGTATGATTAAAAAAATAATAAATAATTTTTTTTCTCAATAATTGTCGGACATTAATAGTAGGAGAGCACTTAATGTTCCTCTATATATAATTAACTACAAAAAAATATGTAACAGTAGATGTGACTTTCTATTTGCATCCCTCTGGAATCTTCCCTACAATTGTTGGCTTAACATCAATGCATTCAGATTTTGCTGGGCCTTCAGGACCACTATATGTCAAGTCAATGTTCGCAAGTTCCACTTTTTCACATGGGACTCCACTGCTGCATATAAGTTGAACGGTAAGAGCAGTTGCAGAAGTTCCCTTTATATTTTTGAAGCTAACATCACTAATCTTCACTTTAGATGGTTCCTGAAAAAAAAAAAAGAGAAGAAATAATTATTTATACAAACAATAATTATCATATAATAATATATTGTTTTGGAACAGTTATCACCTTTTTATTGCATTTGTTCCATGGACAATACATTTGATCTACAATAATAGGATTGGAGACATTTTCCATAGTAATATCTTGGAAATGAATATTAGTTGCAGTATTAGGAAACATTGCAGGCCAAGTTTTAATTCTAACACCATTAGTTGTACCGGTGAGGGTGCAATCGGAAACAGTAATTCCGGAAACAGGATCTTCGTTCTCATACTTCCCCAAGCTCCCTATGCTGATGCCATGACCAGGTCCACATGCCACTTTTGTGATTTTTAGATTTTCGGTTCCATCACCAATAGAGATACAATCATCACCCGTGCCTATTTTGGCATTAGATATAGTCACTCCCTTTGATCGCCCAATATGAATTCCATCCGTATTAAGGCTACCTTCAGGTGTACTGACTTTGAAGCCTTCAAATGTGAAGTCGTCACATCCCAATACATTGACGTGAAAGTACTTGCTATTAAGAGACGTTATGTCACGAACTAAGCCTTTGGTAATGAAGTTAAACCTTATATTCTGATGAAAAATGTAAAGCAATAAAAGCATTTTAGAAAAGTTTTGGTACGTAATTACAATTTATGGTAAATTTAAATTAGTAAGATTTTGTAATATCATGTAAACTAAAAAAAAAGTACCATAGGATGTTTCTTGCAATTTTTTGGATCTTTGTCACAAGATACTCCCTTCCATGCAACTTGTCCTTGACCATCTAAAGTTCCTTTTCCGGATAGTGTGAATTGATCAATATGGTTAAAATTAAACCAACCATCCCCCCCTGCAAGCTCTGGTGGGGCTAGCATGGTTCCCTGAACTTCTACCTCTATTGCCCCTTTGCAAGGACCTGTAACATTCACTATACCTGCCAAGAATTTCCCTGCTGGAATCAATATTTTGCTAGATCCTGCTGCTGCGCAAGCCTCTTTCCAAGCATCCGCTATAGCCTAAAAGATAAAGGAAAGAGAAAGGTAAGAATTTTAAGTTTAGCTAATATCCTAATATTCATGGGTGAATTATATGTTTATACCTTACTTGCATCTGCTTTTCCATCAGGTGCTGCACCAAATTTTGTTATATCAAAAACAGCTGGCTGTGCTTGAACAAGAGAGAAATTTATGAACAATAGAGATACAATTGAGAAAATTATTTTAGTATCCATTATTTTTTTTGCTTCCTCCCTTCTTTTATTTTTAATAAAGATTTTAGAATGATGAATTGATTTATCTTTCTACATGCTGCTTTATAAGGCTAAAATTTACCAAATTTAACTAAATACTAATAATATTTTATATATTTGGTATTAAGCAATTTTTTTAGAACCTCTGTATTTGGAAACGTTGAATGTTCTAAGCTAAAATTAGATTCCCAAAATGTACCATAGGTTATATCATCCAAATCTCATGTTGTGGTTATGATGACATGTAGATAATTTCTCATGTAATTCTTAAAGCTAAAGATTATTTATTGGAGAAAGACTTAAACAGGTTGATTTTTTTCACTTTTGATGTTTTAGTAAGATAATAAAGGACTGAAGAATAAAAAGAGAAAAATTATGTCTAGACTCTGAATTCTGAAATTAAGGGAGTCATGGGCGTAATGAAAGACACAAGGAAATAAGGAACAAAGTCTTGCTTAAACTCTAAGTCTCAGATGCACTACGTTATGGGCATAACATATCTAACGAAAGAAATCAGAGTCTAATTCCATATTTGACACACAATTTGATGATCCTTATCCGCAAAAACATATCAAACTCAATTGTTTTAGGAAAAATAAAGCACAAAATGTAAGTGAAATCATGGATATACCTAAATACACTTTTCCATCTAATTTTGGTTACTTGTATTTAGGCTAAACTAGGATTTTTAGTATTATACAAGGATGCTATTTTGATATACAACATCATCTTTTACTCTTGATTAATTTTGAGAGCCTGAAAACATTTTTCTTATTGCATTTCAACCATAAACATATGTAGCTAAATTCTCTTTTGAGTTGAAGGATAATTGAAGTTTTAGTTCATTTAGTTGTGAGATCTATTTGGTTTTATTATTTTCTTAATGTTTCTTGGTATTTATATTGTTTTTGTACCTATTATTTATTATTGTTCTATTGATTGTAGCTGTAACGACCCGGAAACCGGTACCCCTCTGTAACGGCCCGAACCATTACTGGCACTAGGATCCAGATCGGCTTAAGGCCGCCGGGACTCGTTGCAAGCCAACAATACTCTTTTTGTACCTGATAAATCCCATACATGATACAACACGACTCAACAATCCTGTAAAACTGTGTAGGCTTAATTACTGCTACTCAGATATGTCAATCTGAAATGGCCCTCAGGGCCTATACCAGGGACTACTATCTGCTGAGGTTCAAGGGATTGAAACCCTTTTAATCTGTAACACATACCACTGGTATCTCATCGAAGCCATACATTAAGCCTAACTCACACATTTCTCATTAAGAAATGTAAAACAGGATTCATGTACAAGGGATTAATCATTCATCACACTATAGCAATGACACTAGGGAAAGCACAAGTCTGTCCAGTATACGACAGTACAAATCTATACATTACATTACAACTAATCTTTTAATTACATCATGTCCACTATGCTATTACAACATACATTCATGCATAACTTTCCTTTGTACTCTTGCTGACTTTGACTTCCCATAGCTATCTCAGAACCTGTAAAACTGGGATTAAGGGAGTGGGATGAGCTCTAGAGCCCAGTGAGGAGGAACAGTAAAACAATTTATTAATTACATGCTTTTATGAAATGCATCACATCACAAACATATCATCTCAAGGATGAACTTGTCACCAATAGCCCTTTACTGTATACATATAATAATATGTCCAACTTGCCAGGGGCGATTAGGCCTCACCTGGACTTCTCTTACCTGACTTAATCATAAGGCCAACTGTGCCAGGGGCGATTAGGCCTCACCTGGACTTATCTATTTGAGTCAGGTCAAACTGTCTAACTCATAGTACCAGGAGCGACCTGAACTATCCAGGAGCGACCTGGTATGGCTATCTCATGCCATATCTCATCTGATCTCATAGTATCTCACTGATATCAAGGGCTGTGGATCATCCAACATTCATCCACACAAATATAATCTTATGCAATGTAGCATATTCGTGAATTCTAATGCAACACAACCTATTACATAACATGGCATTTTATGATGCATGGATCATACTAAGAGCGTGTCATTTCTCAAATTAAAATATAAGGTTTAGTTCCACTCACCTGTAGCCACTGTTTGGCTAACTCTGGGCTACCTCTAACTCTGAAGCAGCTACTACTGCTAAAAACCTCGGTTCCTCGGGTCCAACCCTACAATGAAGGACTCAAATGAGGTACCAAACATACTCTATACAAGTGATAAACAACTCTTATTCAACTCCCCAAAACCCCTCAAAACATGCATGCAAAACAATCAAAGGAAGGCTGGACAGAACACTTTCGGCGGCAGGTTCGGCGGCCGAATGTCCTCTCTAGAGCCGAAACTCAAACACCTTCGGCGGCCGAATCTCCACTTTCGGCGGCCGAACCCTTTCGGGGGCAAGGTTCGGGGGCCAAAACACACTCCAGAGACGAAAGTCTCTAACCTTCGGCGGCCGAATCCTCCAAACAGAGCCGAACCTCAAAAACACTCAGGGGCAAGCTGTGGCAACCAAAGCCACCATGCAAGGGGTTCGGCGGCCGAATGCTCCTTCGGCTGCCGAACCTGCGTTCTTCAAGAACTCAGCTTCAAGCTTCAACCAGCCTCCCAACTCTTTCCATACTCCCCAAATCATGCATTCAACCTCTCAAACTATGCATATACTCATGTACATGCTCCAAGGGGTCCAAAACTAACTTAAAACCCCAACAAAACAATACACATAACACACATATACAAACTTTCATCATTAAAAACAAAAACTAACCTAAGCATGCAACTCATGCATAACTCCCTTTACCTCTTTAAAAACTGTTAAAAACTCATTAAAAACAAACATAAAAACTTCCCTTACCTCCTGAAATCAGAAGAGGAACAACCTGCAAGCTGATCTATGGACCAACACCTCTTCACCAACTTCAAACCACAAAAACCTCACTTTTCTCTCAAAACCTTCAAACCCTTTGAATACACTCAACCCTCTGCACGAGTTGATTAAAGCTTGCAGATGAGTCATGGGAGACGTGGCCTAACTCTCTGATCATGATTTGAAGGCAACACCTGTCCAAAACAATGACTGAGGAGTGCACAATAGCTGGCTGTCCAACTCAGCTTCGGCTGCTGAATCACATGCAAAACCATGCAATATTTAGAGGCCGAACTTGAGCTTTCGGGGGCCGAACATTGAGCACTTTCGGCGGCCGAACTTACCTTCGGCGGCCGAACCTGGCCTTTGTCCCCATAGCCTTTTCTCTTCAAAACTCAATCCTATTCTTATTTAAAACCTTAAAATACTTAAAAACATTTAGAAAATCTTTCTAATACCCTTCTAGAAATCTCTGACATCCCTGAATTCCACCGGACGGTAGGAATTTCGATGTCTGAATTAGCCGGGTATTACATTCTTCCCCCCTTTAAAACATTCGTCCCCGAATGTTAACAAACATACAAACAAAAACAAACAAAGCGGAAAACTGCTATCTAAAGAGAAACACAGAAATCGCTAGAGTAAGAACTCTCGGGTCTCTTATCCTTACGACACTCCTGGGGTGCTTCTAAGGGACTTCTCTCCTCAGATCTTTCTATTCTTCTATTCTGTGAGCTAAGTGTGTATGATCCGCTCTAACTATGCGATACAGGTGAGATTCCCTGAGATCTCCACCTTTGGTTCATACAAAACCTCTATCGGATCCAACACTAATCCAGAATAAAAGAAACAAGGAAAACAAATGAATTTCTTCTGAGAAGCAGATCAATGCTACTCCTCTAATCCTTTATAGGGTTCTAAGGATTTAACCTCTTCTCTCAACCTTTACTGGATCACCATGTCTTGGAGACACCATAAATACATGGTAACTTTCCTCTACCCACTCTGATCCTTGGTCGCCTTTCTTCTTCTCTTCTGCTCCCTTTCTATTAAATTGACCTACCTTTTGCTGATGAGAGCTAGCACCCAAATTTCAGATCTAGCTTGGAAAACAACTGACTCCTGCCAGCTGATCCAACTGATCATCAATCTGAAATAATACCTGTGCTTATAGGATAAACTGGTAAGCGACTTCCAACTGAAAGCAGCTAACATCTTATCTGCCTTATCCTATAGATACTGGTTTGGATACTCAGAGTCGTTGATCAGTTTCTTTTCCACTACTTTCTACTTCAGACTTATCACTACCCACTTCTTAGATCGATAAAGATCTCATCTTTTATCTTATACAGTATTACCTTCACATCTCGAGACAACTACTATCTCTAAACCATGTGTAGGATAATATAACTCATGCTTCTTCCACTCCTGTTCAAAACATAAGCAATTACCTTGTCACTTGCATTACCACATACTCTAGTTGCACAAGGGATGTATCATAAGACACTGTGAAAGCCTATATTGGTAGACAAAGCTACTACTGGTATTGTACTGTACTGTACTGTACCGCACTGACGTCAGTTTTACTTTAGTGCTTCACAACCCTTGTTACACTAGTCAGACCACACACCTTCGGGTCTTTCTTGAACATTAGTGTGACATCTGTTAAGGATGTCTTAGACTACTCTTTCTGTAGCAATTTGCCAAAACCCAGTAACCACTCATCCTTGTCACAGAGATGGGTCTAAGCCAATTGCTATAACTTTTACTTTCCTGGGGTCTATCTCATTTCCTTTTCGGGTACTGAACTCTTCTAGACTGCACTACTTCTCCACGAGAACTCACATCTAAAGAACTTAGTAACTAAGCTATGTTCTCTCAAAATCTGCAACACCAGTTTCTGATAATGGGCACTCTCCTCTATGTTTCTAGATCTCATCACGGTATTGTCAATACCGGAATGATTCAGACTCACACTAAAACCTCTACTTATGAGAGTCATGAATGCTATAAGGGCATTACTAGCCTGTAACCCTTAGTGTCCATATTCCTTTCTGAACGCTGTTCTTACTTTCTTGGTTACTCTTATCCTACCTGATAGTACCTGGATTTCAGATCTATCCAGAAAAGACCACTGGCTACTCTTACTTGGTCTCACGTAGATCATCAATCCAAAGTAACAGATACGTGCTGGTAGTGACTTTGTCCAACGACTTACAGCCGAAACAAAGTCTCACGGATTCATCCTTCGTTTCCCATCACAACTCTGGAACATTCCAGGATGAGGTACTAAGTCGGATACAATCCTTGTCTACCAACTCTAGCAACTACTCATCTGGCTTTTACTATCTATTTCACTCGACTGGTGCCATCCTGCAAAGAAGACTAGGAATGGTGCTGGGTCTAGATACCATTCCTATTTTTTCACTTTATTCTCTTAGCAGGTGGTAAACCTGGCAACTTGTCTGGGACAACATCTAAATCTTTTCTCTGGCTGTGGGCACTAAAACTGGTCCCCCCCTGATCTAACTATCTGTTATGCTCTCGACACGAGCAAGAAACCTTTGATAACCTCTCATGAACAGCTTAAGAGCCTTTAGGGCTGACATCAAACTTCTAGGCATCTCTACACTGTCCCCTTAACAGACGCCCTGTGACCCATCCTGATCTCTAAGCCTGACTACTCTGCCTCTGTTCTCTAAGGCAGTATGATGAGTAGCTAGCCCATCCACCCCTAGAATGACATCAAACAGTCACTCTAGAACCACTAGGTCAGCTGGAAGGCACCTACTCACAACTAGCACTAAACTCAACTGGCAGACTGACTCTGCCGCTGATGGATCACACCACTGACCCTAAGAGGACACTCTAATCCCAGAAGCTATCAAACCCCTACTCTCTGTGGCTCTCAAGGCCCTAAGGAAAGCGAAACATCAGAGTCTCTAACAATAGACACATCAAAACATATGGAAGTGAAAAGTACCTGTCACCGCCATATCCGATGTGTGAGCCTCTTGCTGCGTCAAAGTGAAGACCCGTGCTGGTACTGATGGACCTTCACCTGGGAAACCTGTGGAAGAAGGAGTGATCCCGCTCCCTCTGCCTCTGCCCTGCGCCATGGCTAGAGCTCCTGGCTGAGCCACTCTGTCTGAGGCTGTTTGATGGGACTGTGTTATCAAAGTCGCGGTGGAACATTCACGTGCTATATGTCCCTCCTGTCCGCACCTGAAACATGCCGTTGTCCCTACTAGACAGACTCCCTTGTGCGGTCTACCACACCTTGAACATTTGAAGTTATTCAAACCAGAGCTCGATCCCTCACCTATTCCCAGACCAGACTTTATCTGCTTCCAAAACTTATTCTTCTTTGATCTCCTGAGGCCTCTACCTCCTTTCTTACTCTTTGTACTAGCCTCATGCAGAGGGGAGAGATGAACATCACTTGTCCCTGCAAGTTTGGCACTAGCTTCCCTCTTTTGTGCCATATCTACTATATCACAGAAACTCTCCCTTGACCTGTCTGATAAAACCCCTCCTACAAACTCGTGAGCAAACTGCTCCCAAGATAAGCTTTCTACCCTCGGGTTCACATACTGGTTGAACCATTCCCTTGCTTTTTCACATTTCAATGTAACCCCTGCCATCTGAATGGCTCTACTCTCACTGGCTCCCAACTCATCAGTTATCAACTTAACCATTCTAAGATACTCAACAGGGTCATCACCAGTCTCAAATGTGGGAACATTCAACCTCAAATAATCTGTCATCTGTACTCTACTACCTCCAGGTGAACTAGGCTTAGGTGTTTGGCCAACTGGGGCTACTGATTCTACTGGTGGTGGAGGAGGTGCAACATGCCCTGAGGTAGAGTTTGCTGAACTTGGATAACCAAAGAAAGGTGGGAACATGGTATACTGTGGATATGGTGGGTAAAAGGGAGGATAGGACATAAAAGTGGGATATGGGTTATACCTAGGAAACTCTGATGTACCACCTATCAGATACTCTGCCCCCCACGGGTAGGGTGGATACTGAGGTGGAACAACTCTCGAGGCCTGAGTGCCTCCTTGGGACTCACCCATATCTCCTCCTAACCTGCTCACGTCAAAGCTACCATCTCTGCTCTGCTCATCCTCCTCTACGACTCTTATAAACCCTGACATATCACTCTGAACAACTCCCCTTCTACTCTCATCAACAGACCTTCTAGGGTCCCTTGATATACCTTCTCTGCTTAAATTATCTGATGTTGACCTTTGCAGAACAGGGAGATAGGCATCCATGCCTTCATTCTCCGGCGGAGCTCCAGCCAATCTAGCAGATCGACGAGTTCCTCTCATCCTGCCTCTGAAAAGCACAACATTACACACAAAAATATCATCAAATGATCCATGTGAGAACACATGAATCCTCAGCACAAATCAAACATATTAATAATGCACATGCAGCTCATCATGGCATTTCACATCATCAAGCAAGACAGGACTCCACCTCCTACCCTAGTGGACATGATTTTACCTATTGTGCTTCCCTTCCTATACCAGACAACACCTCTTTCCGATGTGGGGTATCTCTACTCCTTGAGCATCTTTGCTCAACACATCATACTCTTGAGGCCCTATGCTCTGATACCAATCTGTAACGACCCAGAAACTGGTACCCCTCTGTAACGGCCCGAACCATTACTGGCACTAGGATCCAGATCGGCTTAAGGCCGCCGGGACCCGTAGCAAGCCAACAATACTCTTTGTGTACCTGATAAATCCCATACATGATACAACACGACTCAACAATCCTGTAAAACTGTGTAGGCTTAATTACTGCTACTCAGATATGTCAATCTGAAATGGCCCTCAGGGCCTATACCAGGGACTACTATCTGCTGAGGTTCAAGGGATTGAAACCCTTTTAATCTGTAACACATACCACTGGTATCTCATCGAAGCCATACATTAAGCCTAACTCACACATTTCTCATCAAGAAACGTAAAACAGGATTCATGTACAAGGGATTAATCATACATCACACTATAGCAATGACACTAGGGAAAGCACAAGTCTGTCCAGTATATGACAGTACAAATCTATACATTACATTACAACTAATCTTTTAATTACATCATGTCCACTATGCTATTACAACATACATTCATGCATAACTTTCCTCTGTACTCTTGCTGACTTTGACTTCCCATAGCTATCTCAGAACCTGCAAAACTGGGATTAAGGGAGTGGGATGAGCTCTAGAGCCCAGTGAGGAGGAACATTAAAACAGTTTATTAATTACATGCTTTTATGAAATGCATCACATCACAAACATATCATCTCAAGGATGAACTTGTCACCAATAGCCCTTTACTGTATACATATAATAATATGTCCAACTTGCCAGGGGCGATTAGGCCTCACCTGGACTTCTCTTACCTGACTTAATCATAAGGCCAACTGTGCCAGGGGCGATTAGGCCTCACCTGGACTTCTCTATCTGAGTCAGGTCAAACTGTCTAACTCATATTACCAGGAGCGACCTGAACTATCCAGGAGCGACCTGGTATGGCTATCTCGTGCCATATCTCATCTGATCTCATAGTATCTCACTGATATCAAGGGCTGTGGATCATCCAACATTCATCCACACAAATATAATCTTATGCAATGTAGCATATTCGTGAATTCTAATGCAACACAACCTATTACATAACATGGCATTTTATGATGCATGGATCATGCTAAGAGCGTGTCATTTCTCAAATTAAAATATAAGGTTTAGTTCCACTCACCTGTAGCCACTGTTTGGCTAACTCTGGGCTACCTCTAACTCTGAAGCAGCTACTACTGCTAAAAACCTCGGTTCCTCGGGTCCAACCCTACAATGAAGGACTCAAATGAGGTACCAAACATACTCTATACAAGTGATAAACAACTCTTATTCAACTCCCCAAAACCCCTCAAAACATGCATGCAAAACAATCAAAGGAAGGCTGGACAGAACACTTTCGGCGGCAGGTTCGGCGGCCGAATGTCCTCTCTCGAGCCGAAACTCAAACACCTTCGGCGGCCGAATCTCCACTTTCAGCGGCCGAACCCTTTCGGGGGCCAAAACACACTCCAGAGACGAAAGTCTCTAACCTTCGGCGGCACCTTCGGCGGCCGAATCCTCCAAACAAAGCCGAACCTCAAAAACACTCAGGGGCAAGCTGTGGCAACCAAAGCCACCATGTAAGGGGTTCGGCGGCCGAATGCTCCTTCGGCTGCCGAACCTGAGTTCTTCAAGAACTCAGCTTCAAGCTTCAACCAGCCTCCCAACTCTTTCCATACTCCCCAAATCATGCATTCAACCTCTCAAACTATGCATATACTCATGTACATGCTCCAAGGGGTCCAAAACTAACTTAAAACCCCAACAAAACAATACACATAACACACATATACAAACTTTCATCATTAAAAACAAAAACTAACCTAAGCATGCAACTCATGCATAACTCCCTTTACCTCTTTAAAAACTGTTAAAAACTCATTAAAAACAAACATAAAAACTTCCCTTACCTCCTGAAATCAGAAGAGGAACAACCTGCAAGCTGATCTATGGACCAACACCTCTTCACCAACTTCAAACCACAAAAACCTCACTTTTCTCTCAAAACCTTCAAACCCTTTGAATACACTCAACCCTCTGCACGAGTTGATTAAAGCTTGCAAATGAGTCATGGGAGACGTGGCCTAACCCTCTGATCATGATCTGAAGGCAACACCTGTCCAAAACAGTGACTGAGGAGTGCACAATAGCTGGCTGTCCAACTCAGCTTCGGCTACTGAATCGCATGCAAAACCATGCAATATTCGGGGGCCGAACTTGAGCTTTCGGGGGTCGAACATTGAGCACTTTCGGCGGACGAACTTACCTTCGGCGGCCGAACCTGGCCTTTGTCCCCATAGCCTTTTCTCTTCAAAACTCAATCCTATTCTTATTTAAAACCTTAAAATACTTAAAAACATTTAGAAAATCTTTCTAATACCCTTCTAGAAATCTCTGACATCCCTGAATTCCACCGGACGGTAGGAATTTCGATGTCTGAATTAGTCGGGTATTACAGTAGCAATAAGGTGTCATTGCTCAATCAATAGGATAATATATTATTATTCAAGTTGATTAAATTCATAATTATTTTAGTTTAATATGAAATTAGTGGTGAATTAGTTTAAGTAAAGCCTTCCTAAGGAACAAAATAATCAGACTAAAATGAATCGAGCTTTTGTGTTATTAGTTAGAATCAAGTTCTTCTAATTCCTCATGTAGTAATTGGATTAAATTATAATAGCGTCTCCTACTACTTTTCAAAAGCTAAAGCTAGTTAACGAATATCTCTTAGCTAGTTTAAAAATTAAGATTGAGTGACTAAAGTTTCTTCGACATCTATAACTATTTTATCTATAAATAATTAGAAATTATTTTTGCATCTATGATCAACCAATAAGACTAAAACTGAGATTAAACTTTCAGTGAATTAATCTCATATTGATTTTCTCGCTTAAATCTAATTACTTTACTTCTTTTAGTTGGTTTAGGTTAATTCTCATTAAAGTAATCTTTAATTCCTTGCTTTTTAAAACTCCCATTTTATTTTTATTTTTATTTTGTCTTGCAAGTGAATTAACTTCCTTCCAATCTCTATAGGACAAACCCTGCTCACCACTATCGCAATTTAGTTTGATTTAGAAAATTAGAAATTTATTTTTGGTGGCCTCGACACCTACTAAATCTTAGCGCCATTGCTAAGATATAGTTTTAATTATTTTAGTAATTCTTTTGAATGGCACATTCTAATCCTTTGGGTAGACTCAACTTCAAACAAGGAATCGAGAAAACCGTGAGGAGGTTGAGAAAAGAGATCAAATCGAGATACAAAAATGTTTCATCCTCCAAGTCTAACAAAGAGGTATTGGTTGCTGTCGAGGGAACAAATCATGGGCACAGAAGAAACAATATCTGACCCAAACAATTCTTTTAATGAATTTGAAATTGAGAAAAATATGGCTAATAAGCAAGCAATCAATGATGTCAACAATGTTGTTGATTCCCAACCACTTTGTATCAACTATTAAGAACTAAGTGCAACACTTAAGCTAAAGTCATGATTGATTAATCTACTCCTTATCTTTTGAGGACGTGAAACAGAAGATCCTTATGGGTGCTTGAGTTCCGTATTGCATGCTCCAATATGAGACATAATGAGTTTTCGAAGAACATATTAAGCTGAGGGCCTTTCATTTCTCATTAGTTGATGATGCAAAAGATAGTTACATTACCCACCTTTAGGCTCAGTCACCACATGAGGAGAGAGGGCGAAATTATTTTTGGACCAACTTTTCTTGCATTTAGAGTATCCGCAATTAAATATTAAATTTAAAGAAGCAAGAAAAGGAATACATAAACAAGAACATGAAAAATATTGAGCCTGTTGCTATCATCTGCATTTTAATTCGACTCTAAGTATAATGTCCTTTTTAATTCTTTTGAGCCTGTAGCTGATTTGACTTTATTTTTTCTATTTAAATGAAATTTATCTTTTAGAATTTATTATTTATTATGTTATTTTTTAATTTTAAATTAATTGTTACATGAATAAGTTATATTTTATTTACTATATATGTTGTATAATTAATTAATACTTTTTCTATTTCAACAAAAAATAACGTAATATATACCCATATTATTTATTTTATATAGGAAAATTAGTATGAGAAGTCAAATTTTGTAAGTCTTTCTGATTTTATCCAAATATTTAATTCTTAAAAATAAAGGCCAAATACCAAACATTTATTTATTGATTTTATCTAAATTTAAAAATTAAAGCTGGAAAAGTGTTTGTATTTGCATGGTATAACACGTGTCATTCTTTATTATGTTTTCGTAGTCTGACATGCCATATAGAATAACTATTTTTTCTCTAAATAGGGTTGTTGATATGAAAATCCAAACATTCTATGCCATTTTATAATTTAATCTAAAATCTTATTTTGTGGCACGGCATACCAAATTTTCAAACGTTTTAGCAATTTTTAATCAAAGGGTATTGTTATAATTTTTCATATTAAAAATCTCGATTGTCAAATTTTTATTTTCTAATACATTTTTGTGAACAAATTATAGGAAAAAAAAGTAAAAATAGAATATATATTAGTGTTTTTCTATTGGACATTATGGAACATTAAAATCTTGTCTCTTGGCAGAGGGTGAGCTTACATCCTTTGTTTCCTATTTGATGAGTATACTATGGCGTAGGGAATTCAGGCTTCAACATAAAAGGAGATATAAGTGTTTTGAATGAGATTTAAGAAATTATAAAATATAATTTGTATTATAATAAAATTTTCAAAACATTTGATAATTTGGCATGTTGTATTGAGAATTAAAGTTTTGGGAACAACTAGAAATTATATTTAACCATTAAACCAAATATACCCTTATTCTCCTGTAAAACTGCTACATATAGTATTAGTCCTTCAATTCTATTCTTAATACAATTTAACTCGATTAATCCCATTAATATAGTATTATTTAATTTTGTAGAAAAAATATATATTTTTAGTCTATTTTTCGTGTCCGCCTGTGAAGTATGTCAGAGGGTGAAACTGGAACATCAGAAGTCGACTGGAATGCTTAACCCACTACCGATTCCAGAGTGGAAATGGGAGAATGTAGCGATGGACTTCGTGGTGGGGTTACCGGCAACGTCCACTAGACTAGGCTTCATATGTGTGGTTGTGGATAGACTGATGAAATCTGTTCACTTCATCCCTATCAGGAGTAACTACTCTGTGGACAAATTGGCGTAGGTGTTTGTGGATGAAGTTATCAGGTTGCATGGGACCCCAATATTAATAGTGTCAGATAGGGGACCCCAGTTCACCTCCAAGTTTTGGCGGAGTCTGCAAAATGCTATGGGTACCAGGCTAGACTTCAGCACTGCTTTCCACCCCCAGACTGATGGACAGTCAGAGAGGACCATCCATACGATAGAGGATATGCTCATGTGTGCTAGATTTTGGCTGTTCTTGGAGGCAGCATCTACCTTTGGTGGAGTTTGCCTACAATAACAGCTATCATGCTAGCATAGGGATGGCTCCATGTGAAGCTTTGTACGGGAGGAAGTGCAGGTCACCTGTTTGCTAGGAAGAAGTGGGAGAGAGGGCCTTAGTAGGTCCTGTGCTAGTAGAGATCACCAGCAGGGTGGTGCCCATAATCAAAGAGAGAATCAGAACTGTTGTGAGTCGGTAGAAAAGTAATTCAGATGTCCGCCGGAGGCAAGTAGAGTTCCAGGAGGGAGATATGGTGTTGCTCAAGGTGTCTCCTATGAAAGGGGTGGTTCGTTTTGGGAGGAAAGGTAAGCTAGCTCCACGATACATTGGACCCTTTGAGATCTTGCAAAAGATTGGGAATTGACAGGAGCGGTTGTCGAAGCCGGTCAAAAATAACCTTCTTGGTTACCTATAATTTACAATTGCAGATAGTGGTGAAGGATCGTATCCACAGAGAATTGATTACCTATTTATTTATCTCAATCAAGACCAATAGAACTAATGGAAAACACAATAGAAAGCAAGTAATTGCAAATAGAACAAAAGTAAAGTGCAAGGAAAGTAAAAAGGGGGTTTTGAGATGATTTGACTAACAACTATTGAAAGTAATTATAACAGCAAGTAATCAAAATAAAAGAGGGAAATCAATATGAGAAAAGTCTAGTTGAAGATATGGATCCACTTTGGTTGTTTGTGTTGATCATTGAAACATGGTTATCTTGATTGATTCAATAGGTTGGTTATGGGAGTGGAAGACGCTTCTCACCACCATGTCTTTTCTTATGAACAAACTGATTAGGGAACGTCCTCTAATCAATTACTAACCAACAGATTGCCAAGGAACGTTCTTGGGCCATAGGCATCAAAACAACTGCCAATTGCATGAAGAACAAGAAAGATCCAAACCCTAGCTACTCAAATGCATGAGATGTTGCTAGATCATACAATTCCTTGGTTTTTACACCAAGTGTTCTTAGATCAGAATATTTCCAGCAATTATGGACTAACAAATATCCTAATCAACAATTAATTAACTTTGCATTTAAGAATCAAGTGGCCAATTTGATCAAAACAACAAAGCAATCTTGGAATTAAGCACAATTGCATGAATATTGAATAAATCAAAAGCAAACACTTTCTGTTCAGATCTCACAACCCATTAAACAACCTTAGTTTCAACCAAACTTCAACTAGAATAAAGGTTTCAGCCACTCATGGCTGAACCAAAACAGAAAATAAAAGAAAAGAAAGCAAAAGATGAAGCACTAAGGTGGAGAGAGAGCCTTGGAGAGGCCTTGCCGAATTTCTTTGAGAAGTGGTAGAACCAAATCTGTCTTCTTGTCTTCTTGAAGCCTTTAAATAGATCTTGAGAGGCTCCCTAGGGTTTGGTGGCAGTCCATGAGTCTTTTAGAGGCTGTCCAAAGTGCCCTTGGTCCCATATGTGCCTTCTTTGTGCATGTGTGAAGGCAAAAACGAGTTGCATGCGTTGGGAGGCAAGTGGGGGCTCTTTGGTCTTTTTAATTGCTGCCCAAGGTCTTCAAGATGTTGCCTAAAGAGTTAAGAGGCTGCCCATGCACTAATAAGGAAGGTGGAGCCTCCTTTTGAATTTTGAATGTGCATGACACTAAGTGGGAAACATGTGATCTTTGGATTTGCCTTACTTAAATAGCTTGATCTTGAAATCCAATATTTGAATGTGAATCTTGAAGATTTGGATCTCAAAATACTTCCCTTGTTTGGCTCCTCAAATATGGCAACTTGAGATATGGCTTCTTGAATAAGGAAAGAGAGCATTGAAGTGCTTTTTCGGCTGCCTAAAGTGAGTTTCGGAGGCTGGACTTTCGGCTCTGGATGCAAGGTTCAACGGCTGAAGGTGCCGCCGAAGGTGGTCGACTTTCGTCTCTGGAGTCCTCTTTCGGCCGCCGAAGGTTGCCGCCGAAGGTGACTGATTTTTGGCTTGCGAAAGTTGCCTCCGAAGGTTGCTTCTCTAGTTTTGGCTTCTTTTGGCATTTTTAAGAGCATTTTCTCCAAATTGTTTCTTCACACCTAATACTTGCAAAACATGATTAAAACCACAAAATTAGGTAGAATAGGTGCAAATAAACATCAATAAGATCATGAAAATATGGACTAAAATATGCTCTATCAGGAATGTATCGTATAAGTTGGACTTACCTGCTTCCATGGAGAGAATCCATCCGGTTTTTCATGTTTCTATGTTATAGAAGTTTGTGTCAGATTCGGGCAAGGTTCTTAGTGAGCCAAATATAGAGATCCTAGGAGATCTCACCTATGTTGAGTAACCAGTGCAGATCCTAGACACTCAGATCAGAAAGTTAAGAAACAAGGAAATCCCGATCGTGAAGGTCCTTTGGAACCACCACAACATAGAAGAATGTACTTGGGAGACACGGGAGTCTATGCTCCAGCAATACCCCTATCTCTTTTAAGGTTAGTGTTTTGTTTCATGTGGGTTTCTTTGTGTTGTTATGTGTTTTATGCCATGCTATGCTTGTTTGTGAACATTCGAGGACAAATGTTCTTAAGGGGGGGAGAATGTAATACCCGGTTAGACTCCGGCATCGAAATTCCTATTTTCTGGTGGAATCTCGAATGTCGGAAACCTCTAGAAGGGTAAAGTCATGTTTTTATAAATGTTTTTACATGTTTTTATGGTTTTAACAAAGAAAGAAATTGAGTTTTGAAAGAAAAGGACTAAGGAGAAAAACCTAGGTTCAGCCGCTGAACCTTATGTTCGGCAGCCGAACATGGTGGAGTTGCGGAGGCACTTTTGGCTTCCGAAGGTGGTCTGGCCAGCCACCTATAAAAGGCCTCCTGTCCGAAAATGGGCGAGTTTTCTCTCTCTATTTTCGGGCAAGGTGAGTCTCCGCCACCCCTTTGATGATCTTGTGTTTTCTCCTCATATCCTACAAGTTTTTAACAAGTTTTAACTTGGTTTTGAAGTTATTAAGCAAAGGTCGAAGTTTGGAAGCTTAGAGACCTCCGGAACCTGTTTTCCCCAAATCTCCAAGTTGGGTCACACCTTCTCTCGATCTTCAAGAGGTAAGCATTGATCCTTGCCTTCTTTGATGTTTTAAGCAAGTTTTATGAAGGTATATGGGGTAGAAATGCATGTTTAGGTTAGTTGTAAAAATGTTATGGTTATGTGAGTTTAATGGTGAAATGTATGTTTATTGTATGCTAGATGTGTTTGGTTGGGGTATAGGTTAGCTTTAAGCCCCTAAATGCTTGAAAATGTGTTTATGCATGTTGTAGAATAGCTAAATGCATGTTTGGAAGGTTTGGGAGGCAAAAGATGTGCATAAGGGCTGAGTTCTGCCATTCTGGAAGAACTCAGGTTCGACAGCCGAAGGCACTTTCGGCCGCCGAACTTGCCTGTGGTGGCATGTTTGGCCGCCTAAACTCGCCCCCAAAAGTTTAGATTTTCGACTCTGAAGGGGAGTTTCGGCCGCCGAAGGTGCCGCCGAACATGCATGAGTTTCGGATCTGGAAGGAACCTTCGGCCGCCGAAGGTGCATGACTTTCGGCTTTGGAGGGACTTTCGGCCGCCGGACCTGGCGCCGAAAGTGCCCTATTTAGCCTTCCTTTGCATGTTTTCTATGTATGTTTTGAGATGTTTTAGGGGGTTTTTGGGGAGTTGTTTAGAGTTATGTTAGTGTATGTTTGGTACCCCATTTGAGTCGACCTGTGTAGGTTTGGACCCAAGGAACCGAGGACCCCAGCAGTGAGATAGCTGCTTCAGAGTCTGCTCAAAGTCAGCCTAAGGTGAGTAGAATGGATCTTTATGTTTTAAAAATAAATAAATTTTGAGCATGTTCATGCATCACGAATGCCATGATGTATACTAGGTTGTTTGCATTAGAATTCTCAAATATGTTGCATTGCATACTATGATGTTGATGTGGATGGATGTTTGATGACCCATTAGCCCTTGATATGTTATGATGATGATGATACGGTATGGAAGTGCAGTGAGACCCATTCTACGCCCCTGGCACGATGTTAATAGAAAGACTAGTGAGGCCCATTCAACGCCCCTGGCACATTGGAATGTTATGTTATGTTAAAAGAAAGACTAGTGAGGCCTATTCTACGCCCCTGGCACATTGGAATGTTATGTCGAGGGCTATTGGTGACAAGTCCATCCTTGATGTGATTTGTTTGTGATGTGATGCATTTCATGAAAGCATGAATTTTAATATATTGTTTTCTCTATTCTGCTCACTGGCCTCTAGTAGCTCACCCCTTTCCCTTAACCCCTAGGTTTGCAGGTTCGGGATAGACCAGGAAGTCAGCAAGAGTAAAGGTGTTATGTTTATGTAATAGTTAGGGCGGACATGAAAGATAATGTAATGGAAAGAATTGTATGTAATGAAAGATGTGGTAATGCAATGTAATGATTTGAGGTTTAGTATTGTGCTTGACCCTAGTGTTTATGTTGTTAATCCCCTTTTTGTACATGATCTTAAATGTTTTAATAATGTCTTTATAAGTTATGAAACCAGCTTGACATATGTTATGTTGACCCACTAGAGCATTTGATGAGGGCTCTAGTAAGGGTTTTATGTTTATGTTTTAATGCATGCTCAGGTCAAGCTTGGAGTATGGAAAAGTTTAAAGTTTTTATGTTAATGTATGATCATGTATGGGATTTATCAGGTATGACAGGTTATATGTTAGGCTTGCTACGGGTCCCGGCGACCTTAAGTCGATCTGGATCCTAGCGCCGGTAGCGGTCTGATTTCGGGTCATTACAGATTGGTATCAGAGCCCTAGGTTCATATGGTCAGACGTAGAGAATGTCGGGCTCATAGAGGTTATAGAAGGGCAAGCACAATAGGAAAAATCATGTCCACTAGGATAGGATGTAGAGTCCTGTCTATATGATGATGTGAAATGCCATGATTTTATGCATGTGCATTAATGATATGCTATGTATGTGTGGATTCATGTGTTTCCACATGAACCATATGATGCTAATGTTTTCTCTATGTGATATTGTGTTTCAGAAAACAGAATGAGAGGCACTCGTCGATCTGCACGATTGACTGGAGTACCACTAGAGAATAAGGGCATAGAAGCCCATCCCCCTGCTTTACCAAGGGCAATGTCATGTAGATCAAGCATAAAAAGAGTGTCAAGGGACCCTAGAAGCTCTTTTGATGCAAGTAGGAGGGGAGCAGTTCAGGGAGGAGTGTCAGCTGAGGGGGATGAGATGGATGTTGATCAAAGAAGGGATGGAAGCTTAGGTGTAAGCATGTCTGAAGAGGGCATGGGAGAATCTCAAGGAGGCACTCAGGCCTCGGGGTTTGTTCAACCACCCCAATATCAACCCTTCCCACAGGGCCTCGGGTATTCGATGGGAGGTATATCGGATTACCCCAGCTTTAACCCTTACCCTTCTTTCATGCCTTACCCACCTTTCTATCCACCATACCCCCAATACCCAAATGTAACAAACCCTAATCAAGGGAATGTTGCACCTCCTCCACCACCCCCTGAACCTGTAGCTCCTGAAGTCTAAGTACCTAAACCTAGCTCATATGGGGGGAGCACGGTAAAGATGACAGACTACCTTAAGCTGGATGCTCACAAATACAAAACAGGTGATGATCCGTTTGAGTATCTCAGAACGGTGAAAATGATAACCGATGAGCTGGGGGCAAATGACAATAGAGTCATTCAGATGGCCGGGTTCACACTGAAATGTATGAAGGCAAGGGAATGGTTTAAGAACTATGTGGACCCAAGACTGGATAGCCTATCCTGGGAAGAGTTTGCTAATGAGTTTGCTGGATGGGCATTTCCAGATAGTTCGAGAGAGCTGAAGGTGGTTGAGTTTGAGCAGTTGAGGCAATCAGAGGATATGAGCGTTGATGAGTTCACAAATAAGTTCTTAGAGCTGCTACCGTATGTGGGTCAGGCCTATGACACAAATCAAAAGAAAGCAAAGAGGTATACCATGAGACTCCACTCTAGGTATTCCTCCCTGATCCTTGCAACAGATAGGGAGAGCTTCCACGCTATAGTCGATGCAGCAAGAAAGATGGAGGCTAGTGCCATCATTGAGGGGAAAATTAAGCAGCCAGTGGGACAGTCTTCGGGTTCCAAGACCCCAAGTAGAGGAAAGCTAGATCCCTCTTCTCTGAGTGCAACAACTTTAGACAGCAAGAGGTGGAGTAGCACCACCAAAAAGCCAAAGAAGAACAAGTTCTGGAATTGGTTGAAGTCTGGTCTGGGATTAGGTGGTGGCTGGAGCTCGGGTTCAGATGGTGTAGAATATTTGAGGTGTGGTAAGCTACATAAGGGAGTATGTCGGTATGGGACTACAGCCTGCTTCAGATGCGGGCAGGAGGGACACATGGCACGGGAGTGTCCTAGGGCACCTTTTATGGCACAGTCCCAACAGACGGCTTCTGGTAGTGTGGCTCAGCCAGCAGCTCCAGCCATGACACAGGGCAGTGGCAGAGGCAGAGGGAGAGGGGCAGCCTCTTCCTCAGCAGGTTCCCGAGGTGAAGGTCCATGTAATACCCGGCTAGACTCCGGTATCGAAATTCCTACCATCCGGTGGAATCTCGAGTGTCGGAGACCTCTAGAAGGGTAGAACCATGTTTTTATAAAATGTTTTAATATGTTTTTGTGTTTTAAGCATGAAAGAAAATGAGTTTTTGCATGAAGATAGCATTGGAGGAAAACTCAGGTTCGGCCGCCGAACATGCATGCACTTCGGGAGTGCTTTAGGCCCCCGAAGGCATAAGAGAGGGAAGTCCGAGTTCGGCCGCCGAACCTCAAGTTCGGCCGCCAAACATGGCATGCATGCGGAGGCACTTTCGGCTCCCGAACGTGGCCTGGCCAGCCACTATAAAGGGGTCCCTTAGCCGACATGGGCGAGCTTTTCTCCCCATTTTCGGCCAAGGTGAGCTCTCCGCTGTCCCTTACCGATCTTTGATGTTCTTCCTCTAGATCTTTCAAGATTTTCATTAGTTTTAACTTCATTTTGAAGATTTTGAGCTTTTGAGCAAAGTTTTGGAGCTTGGAGGTTCAAGAACCCAATCTCTCCCACCTCCGAGTTTAGGTCGTCTCTCTATCTATCTTCAAGAGGTAAGAGCCGATCTTAAGCTCATTGCATGTTTTAAGTTTTAAGTAGATCTATGGGTTAGAAATGCATGATAGGCTATGGATATGTTTTTGGAGTTTATGGGTTTAATGTGTGTTCATGAACAATGTGGATGCTTGATGTGTTGTAGATGGGGTTTATAATGGTTTGAGGCCCCTAGGAATATGTATGCTTGTGTATGTGTGTTGTAGAATAGGTTTGATGCATGTTGGAAGGTTTGGGAGGCATTGGAGGCAAGAGGAGCCAAGTTTCTGCCCTTTGGCAGAAACTAGGTTCGGCAGCCGAAGGACTTTCGGCCGCCGAACATGGCTGGGGAGCCAAGCCTTTCGGCTGCCGAAGCCTGCCCCCGAAAGGAGACTTTCGTCTCTGTCTGGGAGTTTCGGCAGCCGAACATGCATGAGTTTCGCCTCTGTCTGGGAGTTTCGGCCGCCGAAGGTGCCGCCGAACCTGCCTGACTTTCGGCTCTGGAGGGACTTTCGGCCGCCGAACCTGCCGCCGAAAGTGCCCTGTTCAGCCCTCCTTTACATGTTTTTGCATGATTGTTTCATGATGTTTTAGGGGGTTTTTGGGGAGTAGTTTATAGTTATGTTCTAGTATGTTTGGTCCCTCATTTGAGTCCACCTGTGTAGGTTCGGACCCGAAGAACCGAGGGCCCCAGCAGTGAGTTCAGCTGCTTCGGTGTTGTCAGAGTCAGCCAGAGGTGAGTGGAACTAAACTAAATCTTTTAAATTGAGAAATTAAATGTTTTTATCATGTTTCATGCATCATGATTATGCAATAGGATGATTGCATTAGATTTCACGAATATGCCGCATTGCATCCTTTGTTGTTGATGTGGGTGAATATTGGATGACCCAATTAGTCCCTGACAGGAAGACCGCGACCCCATTCTACGGCCTGGCACAGAGATAGGAAAGACCAGGACCCCATTCTACGGCCTGGCACGGATATGGGACTCGAAGACCAGGAGCCCAGAGGAGGCCCTTGGGCAATGGTAAGTAATGTATGATATGACAGGAAGACCAGGACCCCATGCTACGGCCTGACACAGAGATAGCTGGGACTAGTTGGTGACAAGTTCACCCAACCCATATGTGAAATGTTTGTGTTATGATGCATTTCATTGGAGCATAGTGTTAATATGTTTTTTTTATAGTTCTACTCACTGGGCTTTTAGCTCACCCCTCTCCCTTTACCCCCAGGCTTGCAGGTACAGAATAGAGCAGGAGTCCGGATAGAGTAATGAAGTCTTGGTTATGTAATAGCTAGTGTGGACATGATAAATGTTTATGATGTAATATAAAAGTACAGTATAGATATGTAATGAGATGATGTTTATGGATGTTATAGGTGTGCTTGACCATAGAATGTTGTTATCCCTTTTAATACATGATCTTAGATGTTTTATGGTATTTATGTAAACCAACTCAACGCAGTTTATGCCACCCCTTGGGGTATTGATGAGATCCCACAGAGGGATCAATGTACGTTTATGTTATGTATAGTGCATGCACAGGTTGAGTATGGTGTATGAATGAAAAGAAAAGGTTTTTTTAAATTTTTATGTATGTTGTTGATCATGTATGGGACTATATAGGTTTACAGGATATATGTCAGGCTTGCTACGGGTCCCGGCGGCCTTAAGCCGATCTAGATCCTAGCACCGGTAGCGGTCCGATTTTTGGGTCGTTACAGAGTGGTATCAGAGCCCTAGGTTCATATGGTCGGACCTAGAGTGTCGGGCTCATAGATGTTATAGAAAGTCAAGCACAATAGGAAAGATCATGTCCACTAGGATAGAATGTGGAGTCCTGTCTTGTATGATGATGTGAAATGCCATGATAATATGCATGTGCATTAATGATATGCTATGATATGTGATGTATGTGATGCGGGTTCATGTGTTCTCACATGAACCATATGATGCTAATGTTTGTGCTATATGTGCTGTTTTTCAGAAAACAAGATGAGAGGAACCCGTCGATCTGCACGATTGACTGGAGTGTCACCTGAGGATAAGGGCATGAGCGCCCGTCCTCCTGCATTGCCTACGGCAATGTCTAGTAGGTCTAACAGAGAAAGAGCAGTAAGAGACCTTAGAAGGTCTCTAGATCTGGGTGGAAGCAGATCAGTGAGGGGAACAGTTCAGGGAGGAGTGTCAGAGGACATGGGGGATGATATGGATGTAGAGTAGAGAAGGGATGGCAGTTTGGGAGTGAGCATATCAGAAGAAGGTATGGGAGAGTCCCAAGGAGGCACTCAGGCCTCGGGATTTGTTCAGCCACCCCACTACCCACACTTCCCACAACATCCCAGGTATTCGATGGAAGGTACATCGGATTACCCTAGCTTTACCTCTTATCCCACACACATGCCCTACCCACCTTACTACCCACCATACTCACAGTACCCGATGTATCCACCTCCACCCTACTATCCAAATCCAGCAAACCCTACCACAGAAAATGTTGCACCTCCTCCATCATCAGCAGAAACCACAGTTCCAGAAAACCCAGTACCTAAGCCTAGCTCATCTGGTAGGAGCAAGGTCAAGATGACTGAATATACGAAGCTGGGTGCTCCCCAGTTTGAGTCAGGTGATGACCCATTTGTGTATCTTGAGAGGGTCAAGACAATTATAGAGGAGTTAGGGGCGGATGACAGTAGAGCCATCCAGATGGCTGGGTTCACATTAAAATGCAAGAAGGCCCGTGAGTGGTTTAAGAATTATATGAATCCGAGGGTGGATAGCATGTCTTGGGAAGAGTTTGCAAACGAGTTTGCAGGATGGGCTTTTCCCGATAGTTCAAGGGAGCTGAAGATGATAGAGTTTGAACAGTTGAGGCAGACGGATGAAATGAGTGTAAAGGAGTACACCGACAGATTCTTGGAGCTGTTGCCTTTTGCTGGACAGAGTCTGGATACAGATTCGAAGAAGTCAAGGAGGTATGTCATGAAACTTCATTCCAGGTATTCCTCCTTGGTTCAGTCAGTGGACAGGGAGAGCTTCCATGCCATAGTAGATATGGCCAGGAAAATGGAGGCCAGTGCCATCATTCAGGGGACAGTTAAGCAGACAGTGGCACAGTCTTTTGGTCCTAAAACTCCGGGTGGGGGAAGGTTAGATCCCTCTACCCTAAGTGCAGCAGCTTCAGGCAGTAAGAGATGGAATAAAGCCAAGGGTAAGAAGAACAAGTTCTGGAGCAAAGTCAAGTCCAGTCTGGGATTTGGGAGTGGCTCAAGCTCTGGTGCTGATAATGCAGTTTGTGCAAGGTGTGGTAAGCCGCACCGGGGAGTATGTCGGTTTGGGACGACAGCCTATTACAGATGTGGTCAGGAGAGGCATATGTCTCGAGAATGTCCAAGAGCAGTCCCGATGGCTCAGTCCCAGCAGACAGCTTCAGGCAGTGTAGCGCAGCCAGCAGCTCCAGCCATGACTCAGGCCAGTGGCAGAGGCAGAGGGAGAGGGGCAGCCTCTTCTTCAGCGGGGTTCAGAGGTGAAGGTCCGTCAGCCCCAGCACGGATCTTCACAATGACACAGCAGGAGGCAGATGCATCGAACACCGTGGTGGCAGGTAACTTAGTCATTGGTTGTTCAGATGTGTATGCCTTTATGGACCCTAGTGCATCTCATTCTTTTATTGCTCCGAGAGCCGTGGAGAGGTTGGGTCTAATGATCTCTGGGTTAGAGTGTCCTCTCTGGGTCAGTGGACCCAAGTGTGATCCATCAGTGGCAGAGTCAGTCTGCCAGTGTAGTCCTGTGTTTGTTGAGGGGAGATGCTTGTCCGCCGACCTGGTGGTTCTAGATTTGATAGATTTTGACGTCATTCTAGGGATGGACTGGTTATCTACCCATGGTGCCACCTTGGACTGCAGGGACAAGGTAGTCAGGTTCATAAGTCAGGATGGGTCAGAGGTCGTCTTCAGGGGAGACAGGAGGGGTACACCTAGAGGTCTGATATCAGCCCTTCAGGCTCGCAGATTGCTTAGGAGGGGATGTCAGGGGTATTTGGCTCATGTGAGAGAGCTTAACAGTCAGATTAGGGAGCCCGCCTCGGTGCCAGTGGTTAGAGAGTTCTCAGATGTGTTTCCAGACGAGCTGCCAGGTTTACCACCTGCTAGGGAGATAGAGTTCGAGATAGAACTGATGCCTGGAACTCGACCGATCTCTATCCCTCCTTACAGGATGGCGCCAGTAGAATTGAAAGAGTTGAAGGAGCAGTTACAGGAGCTGGTAGACAAGGGCTTCATCCGACCGAGTACCTCACCCTGGGGTGCTCCAGTTTTGTTTGTGAGAAAGAAGGATGGATCCCTCAGACTTTGTATCGACTACAGGCAGTTGAACAAAGTCACTACCAAGAACAGGTACCCTTTGCCAAGGATCGATGATCTATTCGACCAGCTAGCAGGAGCGGGTTGTTTCTCTAAAATAGATCTGAGGTCCGGGTATCATCAGCTGAGGATAAGGGAGGAAGATGTGCCATAGACAGCTTTCAGGACCAGATATGGGCATTTTGAGTTCCTTGTGATGCCGTTCGGGTTAACCAACGCCCCTGCAGCATTCATGGATCTCATGAACAGAGTGTTTAGCCAGTACCTGGATCACTTCGTTATTGTCTTCATAGATGATATCTTGGTGTATTCCAGGAATGCAGAGGAGCATGCCCATCATCTGAGGTTGGTTCTACAAACCTTGAGGGAGCTTGGCTTGTATGCCAAGTTCTCCAAGTGTGAGTTCTGGCTGAGGAGCATTTCATTCTTGGGGCATGTGGTGTCAGAAAATGGAATAGAGGTAGACCCCAAGAAGGTAGAAGCTGTGGCTAACTGGCCTAGACCCACTTCAGTGTCAGAGATCAGAAGTGTTTTGGGTTTGGCAGGTTACTACAGGAGGTTCGTTCAGGACTTCTCGAAAATAGCAGCTCCTCTGACTAGATTGACCAGGAAGAATCAGAAGTTTGTGTGGACCGACCAGTGTGAAGAGAGTTTTGAAGAGCTTAAGAAGAGGTTAACGTCAGCACCAGTGTTAGCTCTGCCAGCTAGCAGTGAGGACTTCATAGTGTTCTGTGATGCATCCCGAGTGGGTCTGGGTTGTGTGCTAATGCAGAATGAAAGGGTGATTGCTTATGCTTCTAGGCAGCTAAAGAAGCATGAGTTGAATTACCCCACACATGACCTGGAAATGGCAGCCGTTATCTTTACACTCAAGATGTGGAGGCATTACCTTTACGGTGTTAAATGTGAGATCTTCACAGATCATAAAAGCCTGCAGTACATCCTGAGTCAAAGAGATTTGAACTTGAGACAGAGAAGATGGGTAGAACTGCTGAGTGATTATGATTGCAAGATTCAGTATCATCCGGGTAAGGTGAATGTTGTGGCAAACGCCCTAAGCCGAAAGTCACTGGGCAGTTTATCCCATATCACGGCGGAGAGAAGACCAGTGGTGAAGGAGTTTTACAAGCTCATTGATGAAGGTCTACAGTTGGAGTTGTCTGGTACAGGTGCTTTAGTGGCCAAGATGAGAGTGACACCCGTGTTTCTGGAGCAGGTGGCTCAGAAACAGCATGAGGACCCAGAGTTAGTGAAGATTGCCAGGACTGTTCAGTCAGGCAAGGACAGTGAGTTCAGATTTGACAACAAGGGGATCCTCCGCTATGGGAGTCGGTTGTGTGTACCAGATGACATAGGGCTAAAAGGAGACATTATGAGTGTAATACCCGGCTAAATCCGGCATCGGAATTCCTATCGTCCGATGGAGTTCAGGGATGTCAGAGATTTCTAGAAGGGTAGAGTGAAGGTTTTCTAAAAGATTTTTAAGAATGATTGTTTAAGTATTTTTAAGGATTTAACTAGAATAGGATTGAGATTTTGAAGAGAATAGGCTTTGGGGACAAAGGCCAGGTTCGGCCGCCGAAGGTAAGTTCGGCCGCCGAAAGTGCTCAATGTTCGGCCCCCGAAGGATAAGTTCGGCCCCCGAATGTTGCATGGCTTTGCATGCGATTCGGCAGCCGAAGCTGAGTTGGCCAGCCAATGAATGGGCACTTCTCAGTCACTGTTTTGGACAGGTGTTGCTCCAACTCATACACAGAGGTTAGGCCACATCTCCTATGACTCATCTGCACGATTTTAATCACCCATGCACAGGTTTGAGGGTGGTTAAGTGTTTAGAACGTTTTAAAAAAAAAAGAAGAGAGTTTTGGTGTTTTGGTGAAGGAAAAGAGGTGTTGGTGCATAGCTTGGTGTTCAGGTTGTCCAGCTTCTGTTTTCAAGAGGTAAGGGAAGTCTTTAACTTGTTTTAATGATTTATAACAGCTTTTAAAGAGGTTAAGGGTAGAGTTATGTATATAGGTTTAGTTTTGATGTTTTAATGGTTTATGCATGATTATGTGTTATGTGTGTTGTTTGTTGGGGTTGATAGGTAGTTTTGGACCCCTTAGAGCATATACTTGAGTATATGTGAGTTGAGGGTTGGAGTTATGCATGTTTAGGGAGGAGGAAAGGATGGAGAAGTTAGGTTGCGGGTGAAGCTGAGTTCTTGAAGAACTCAGATTCGGCAGCTGAAGGAGCATTCGGCCGCCGAACCCCTTGCATGGTGGCTTAGGCTGCCATAGCTTGCCCCCGAGTGTTTTTGAGGTTCGGCTCTGTTTGGGGGATTCGGCCACCGAAGGTGCCGCCGAAGGTTAGAGACTTTCGTCTCTAGAGTGCGTTGTGGCCCCCGAACCTTGCCCCCGAAAGGGTTCGGCCGCCGAAAGTGGAGATTCGGCCGCCGAAGGTATGTGAGTTTCGGCTCTGGACAGAGCATTCGGCCGCCGAACCTGCCGCCGAATATGTTCTGTCTAGCTTTTCTTTTGCATGCTTTGTGTGCTTGTTTCAGGAGCTTTTAGAGGGATTTTGGGAAGTTGTTTAAGAGTTGATAAGAGTATGTTTGACACCTCATTCGAGTCCATTTGTGTAGGATTGGACCCGACAGTTCAGGGAGGTCGTCAGGATTAGCAGTTGCTGAGTCAGTCAGGTTTCTGCTTGAGGAGCAGAGGTGAGTAGAACTAATCTTAATCTTTTTATTAAAGAAACAGAATGCTTTTCAGTATAGTTCATGCATCATGGATGCCATGATATGTATTAGGGTGATTGCATTAGAATCACGAATATGGTGCATTGCATTATCATTGTTTATGAGGATTGGACCAAGGCGACATCAATAGCCAGTCGAGGGAGTTTTGAGGTCATGTCTAATCCAAGATGTGGAATGTTTATGCTGTGACGCATTTCATGAAAGGGTGTATTTAATGAACTGTTTTCAGTGTTTCTACTCACTGGGCTTTAGAAGCTCATCCCTTTTCCCTTAGTCCCAGTTTTGCAGGTACAGGGTTAGCTGGGAAGTTAGAAGCAGCAGAGTGTTGGCTTCAGTATGCTTGTGTAATAGTTAGTGTGGACATGATGTAAATTAAAGAGATATTTGTTACAAATGTATAAGACAGTCAGTTAATGTGCCTATGGTTTAGTGTGTGCTTTGCCTACAGTATGTTTTATCCCTTGGGTATGCATGTATCCTGTTTTCAGTTTCTTGACGAGAAATGAGTCAAACCAGACTTAATAAATGTTGTGTTTCGAAAACTCCAGTATATATATATATAACTGTGAGGGAAGACCGGGTTTGATTCCCGTGACCCAAGACCAGGCTGTGAGGGAAGACCAGGTTTGATTCCTGTGACCCAAGATCAGACCGTGAGAGAAGACCGGGTTTGATTCCTGTGACTCTACGGACGGGATTACTGGTGTAGTAGCCCTGGGGGCTATTTCAGATTGATATATCTGAGTGGTTTGAAAGTTAAGTCTGGTAGTTTTTCAGAAAAGTTTTAAACAGCTTGTAGTCGAGTCGGATCATGTATGGGATATTTGGAGTTCAGTTTAGGCTTACTATGGGTCCCGGCGGCCTTAAGCCGATCTGGATCCTAGTGCCGAGCGGTTCGGGCCGTTACAGAGAGGTACCGGTTTTCGGGTCGTTACAATGAGGGAGGCTCATAATGCAAGATACAACATTCACCCCGGAGCCACCAAGATGTATCAAGATTTGAAGAAGGTTTATTGGTGGCCAGCTATGAAGAGAGAAGTGGCACAGTTTGTGTCAGCCTGCGAAGTGTGTCAGAGGGTGAAGCTGGAACATCAGAAGCCGGCTGGAATGCTTAACCCACTACCTATTCCATAGTGGAAATGGGAGAATATAGCTATGGACTTTGTAGTGGGGTTACCGGCAACGTCCAACAGATTGGACTCCATATGGGTGATTGTGGACAGACTCACCAAATCTGCTCACTTCATCCCTGTCAGGAGTGGCTATTCTGTGGACAAGTTGGCGCAGGTGTATGTTGATGAGATTGTCAGGCTGCATGGGGTTCCTGTTTCAATAGTGTCCGATAGAGGACCCCAGTTCACCTCCAGGTTTTGGCGGAGTCTGCAGGATGCCATGGGTACCAGGTTGGATTTTAGCACTGCTTTCCATCCACAGACAAACGGACAGTCAGAGAGGACCATCCAGACCATAGAAGATATGCTAAGAATGTGTGTGCTGGACTTTGGCGGTTCTTGGAGGCAGCATCTACCTTTGGTGGAGTTTGCCTACAATAACAGCCATCATGCTAGCATCGGGATGGCTCCATATGAAGCTTTGTATGGGAGGAAGTGCAGATCACCTGTTTGCTGGGAAGAAGTTGGAGAAAAGGCCTTGGCAGGGCCTGAGCTAGTAGAAATCACCAGCAGGGTGGTACCCTTAATCAGAGAAAGAATCAAGACTGCTGCAAGCAGACAGAAGAGTTATGCAGACATCCGCAGAAGGCAAGTAGAGTTTCAGGAGGGGGATCTGGTATTGCTTAAGGTGTCTCCAATGAAAGGGGTGGTTCACTTTGGGAAGAAAGGTAAACTAGCCCCACGATACATCGGACCCTTTGAAATCTTGCAAAAGATTGGAAATGTGTCGTACAAGCTGGATTTACCTGCTTCAATGGAAAGAATCCATCCGGTTTTCCATGTTTCTATGTTGAGGAAGTTCGTGTCAGATCCGGGCAAGGTTCTTAGTGAGCCTGATGTGGAGATCCAAGAGGATCTCACCTATGTTGAGCAGCCGATACGGATCCTAGACACCCAGATCAGAAAGCTAAGGAACAAGGAAATCCCGATGGTGAAAGTCCTTTGGAACCACCACAATCTGGAAGAATGCACCTGGGAGACACGGGAGTCCATGCTCCAGCAATACCCTTATCTTTTCTAAGGTTAGTTTCTTTTATGTTTCATGTGTTTTATGTGTATGATATGTTGTATGTCTTGCATGTGCTAGTTGAGGAACATTCGGGACGAATGTTCTTAAGGGGGGGAGAATGTAATACCCGGCTAGACTCCGGTATCGGAATTCCTACCATCCGGTGGAATCTCGGGTGTCGGAGACCTCTAGAAGGGTAGAACCATGTTTTTATAAAATGTTTTAATATGTTTTTGTGTTTTAAGCATGAAAGAAAATGAGTTTTTGCATGAAGATAGCATTGGAGGAAAACTCAGGTTCGGCCGCCGAACCCTAAGTTCGGCCGCTGAACATGCATGCACTTCGGGAGTGCTTTAGGCCCTCGAAGGCATAAGAGAGAGAAGTCCAGGTTCGGCTGCCGAACCTCAAATTCGGCCGCCGAACATGGCATGCATGCGGAGGCACTTTCGGCTCCCGAACGTGGCCTGGCCAGCCACTATAAAGGGGTCCCTTAGCCGAAATGGGCGAGCTTTTCTCCCCATTTTCGGCCAAGGTGAGCTCTCTGCTGTCCCTCACCTATCTTTGATGTTCTTCCTCTAGATCTTTCAAGATTTTCATTAGTTTCAACTTTATTTTGAAGATTTTGAGCTTTTGAGCAAAGTTTTGGAGCTTGGAGGTTCAAGAACCCAATCTCTCCCACCTCCGAGTTTAGGTCGTCTCTCTCTCTATCTTCAAGAGGTAAGAGCCGATCTTAAGCTCATTGCATGTTTTAAGTAGATCTATGGGTTAGACATGCATGATAGGCTATGGATATATTTTTGGAGTTTATGGGTTTAATGTGTGTTCATGAACAATGTGGATGCTTGATGTGTTGTATATGGGGTTTATGATGGTTTGAGGCCCCTAGGAACATGTATGCTTGTGTATGTGTGTTGTAGAATAGGTTTGATGCATGTTGGAAGGTTTGGGAGGCATTGGAGGCAAGAGGAGCCAAGTTTCTGCCCTTTGGCAGAAACCAGGTTCGGCAGCCGAAGGACTTTCGGCCGCCGAACATGGCTGGGGAGGCAAGCCTTTCGGCTGCCGAAGCCTGCCCCCGAAAGGAGACTTTCGTCTCTGTCTGGGAGTTTCGGCCGCCGAAAGTGCCGCCGAACATGCATGAGTTTCGCTTCTGTCTGGGAGTTTCGGCCGCCGAAGGTGCCGCCGAACCTGCCTGACTTTCGGCTCTGGAGGGACTTTCGGCCGCCGAACCTGCCGCCAAAAGTGCCCTGTTCAGCCCTCCTTTACATGTTTTTGCATGATTGTTTCATGATGTTTTAGAGGATTTTTGGGGAGTAGTTTATAGTTATGTTCTAGTATGTTTGGTCCCTCATTTGAGTCCACCTGTGTAGGTTTGGACCCGAGGAACCGAGGGCCCCAGCAGTGAGTTCAGCTGCTTCGGTTTTGTCAGAGTCAGCCAGAGGTGAGTGGAACTAAACTAGATCTTTTAAATTGAGAAATTAAATGTTTTTATCATGTTTCATGCATCATGATTATGCAATAGGATGATTGCATTAGATTTCACGAATATGCCGCATTGCATCCTTTGTTGTTGATGTGGGTGAATATTAGATGACCCAATTAGTCCCTGACAGGAAGACCAGGACCCCATTCTATGGCCTGGCACAGAGATAGGAAAGACCAGGACCCCATTCTACGGCTTGGCACGGATATGGGACTCGAAGACCAGGAGCCCAGAGGAGGCCCTGGGGCAATGGTAAGTAATGTATGATATGACAGGAAGACCAGGACCCCATGCTACGGCCTGGCACAAAGATAGCTGGGACTAGTTGGTGACAAGTTCACCCAACCCTTATTTGAAATGTTTATGTTATGATGCATTTTATTGGAGCATAGTGTTAATATGTTTTTTTTTATAGTTCTACTCACTGGGCTTTTGGCTCACCCCTCTCCCTTTACCCCTAGGCTTGCAGATACAGAATAGAGCAGGAGTCCGGATAGAGTAACAAAGTCTTGGTTATGTAATAGCTAGTGTGGACATGATAAATGTTTATGATGTAATATAAAAGTACAGTATAGATATGTAATGAGATGATGTTTATGGATGTCATAGGTGTGCTTGACCATAGAATGTTGTTATCCCTTTTAATACATGATCTTAGATGTTTTATGGTATTTATGTAAACCAACTCAACGCAGTTTATGCCACCCCTTGGGGTATTGATAAGATCCCACAGAGGGATCAATGTACGTTTATGTTATGTATAGTGCATGCATAGGTTGAGTATGGTGTATGAATGAAAAGAAAAGTTTTTTTTAAATTTTTATGTATGTTGTTGATCATGTATGGGATTATACAGGTTTACAGGATATATGTCAGGCTTGCTACGGGTCCCAGCGGCCTTAAGCCGATCTGGATCCTAGCACCGGTAGCGGTCCGATTTTCGGGTCGTTACAATCCATCAGCTCCAGCTCGGATCTTCACGATGACACAGCAGGAGGTGAACACATCCAACACTGTGGTGTCAGATAATCTCATCATTGGTTGTTCAGATGTGTATGCTTTAATGGACCCTGGTACATCTCATTCTTTTCTTATTCGTGGTATTATGGGTTTTGTAACACCCGACTAAACTCCGGCATCGAAATTCTAACTTTTCGATGAAATGTCCATTGGAATCTAGAATCTCGAGGTTGAAATCCCTTAAAAGGGTAAAAATAAGGTTTTTCTTAAAATAAATTTGAAGTTTTGTTTTGAAAAATGAAATAAAAGAGTTTTGAGGGAAAACCCAGGTTCGGCCGCCGAAGGTGGTGCTATCGCAGGACCTTTCCTTTCGGCCCCCGAAGGTGGCTTATCCAGCCACCTATAAGAGGCCTTAAACCCAAAAATGTGAGAGTTTTTCTCTCCATTTTCGGGCAAAGGTGAGTCCTCGCCACCCTTGGATGTTCTTGTTGTTTTTCCTTCAAATCTCTCAGAAAATTCATGAGTTTTCTCTTACTTTTGAAGATCTAAGTTTAAACCAAAGTTTTTAAAGCTTGAAGACCTCCGGATACTGTTTTTCCCTATCTCCAAGTTTGGATCTCATCTACCTTAGATCTCCAAGAGGTAAGTGTAGATCCTTGCCTTTTCCTATATTTTAAGTAAGTTTTAAAGAGGTTTTAGGGTTTATAATGCATGAATGGGTAGATCTAAAGTTTTAGGATATGGGCTAGAGTTTATACTAAAAGTTTGCTCTTGTGTTGTTTTTGTGGATGTTTGTTGGGGTTTAGGCTAGTTTTATGCCTCTTATGCTTGAATGAGTGTATATGCATGTTTTTGAGAAGTTGGGTGTGAAGATTGAAAGCTTTGGTGGCTGTGGGCTTGAGGCAGAATCGGGTTCTGCCATTCCGGAGAACCCAGGTTCGGCCGCTGAAGCAAGGTTCGGCCGCTGAAGCAAGGTTCGGCCGCCGAACCTGCTTGTGGAGGCAGCCTTTGGCCGCCTAACCTACCCCCAAAAGAATGCACTTCCGGATCTAGGAGGGAGTTTAGGCCGCCGAACCTGCCCCTGAAGGTTAGTGACTTTCGAATCTATGAAGGGCTTTCGGCCGCCGAACCTGCTCCCGAAAGTTAGTGACTTTCGGATCTGTAGGGACCTTTGGCCGCCGAACCTGCCATCGAATATCCCCTGCCCAGCCTTCGTTTGCTTATTTCTTACACATGATTTGGTATGTTTTAGGGAGATGTTTAGAGTTATGTTTGGTCCCTCATTTGAGTCCATCTGTGTAGGATCGGACTTGGGAGACCGTAGAAGTCAGCAGTGAGACAACTGCTCCAGTGTTAGTAAAGCGTCAGCCAGAGGTGAGTAGAACTAAACTATATTTTTAAAGTAACTAAACTTTTAAGCATGCTCATGCATCACGAATGCCATGTTTATGTATTAGGGTATTTGCATTAGAACTCATGAATATGATGCATTGCATAATTTCCTGTTGATGTGGATGGATATTGGATGACCCACTACCCCTCGAGATGATATGATATGATATGATACGGAAATATCAGGGCTTGCCCATTCTACGCCCCTGGCACGATGTAAGGGAAAGACCAGGATTTGCCCATTCTACGCCCCTGACACTTTTGGATATGTTATGTTATGTTAAGTGAAAGTCCTGAGGAGTTCTGTCGAGGGCCGGACACATTGGATTATGTAGAGGGTTACTGGTGATAAGTCCATATTGATGTGAATTGTTTGTGCTGTGACACATTTTATGTGAGCATAAGTTTATTAAACTGTTTTTACTATTCTGCTCACTAGGCTCTTGTAGTTTATCCCTTTCCCCTAACCCCAGGTTTGCAGGATCAAAGATAGATCGGGAAGTCGTCAAGGTTGTTGGTACAGTTTATGTAATAGTTTAGTGTGGACATGTATTATTTTTGTGGATTAGAATTGTGCTTTGCCCTAGTGTTTTTACCTTTGTAATCCCTGTTAATATGATCCTTACGTAAAAGTTTTATGTATAAGTTATGTTTGAACCAAGTGAGACATGTATGTTGACCATACTGGAGCATTTGATGAGGGCTCTAGTATGGGTTTTATGTTATCAGTTTATGATACATGCACAAGTTGAACCTTGGTTTATGTTATGTTTATATTTTTGTGATCATGTATTGGATTTTATCAGGTGTATAGGATGTATAATATGCTTGCCACGGGTTCCGGCGACCTTAGGTCGATCTGAATCCTAGTGCCGGTAGCGGTCCGGTTTCCAGGTCGTTACAGGTTTCATGTAGGTACCTTCATTTTGAAGAAATTCTACTGGCACCCAAGACTGCAATTTTAGTCCGAACATATGGACTCCAGGACTGACCTCCAAAATAGGTCAATATTAGGTGTCAGAATTGGCTTTGGTAATCTCGAACTCAAAATTGTCATCTTACCATAATGTCAATATTTAGGTTGATACATTATTAAATATTTTAGGTAGGATATAATTGAGTAAAATCAATTGTTATAATAAGGTCTCATTATTGAGAACTCTAGAGAATATTGGTAGAATTTTCAAAGGGATTTTACTATTTTATCGGACTGTAGAGATGTTAAGGCACGTAAGCAAAAGTTTGGGTGATGTGATTTGAGGCTTAGTACGGGTTTTGGGGGCCTTATGCCGGCTCAGGTCGGATCATGATAATGTGGGACCAACAAATATTTTCCTTCAAGCAACCAATTTGATGAATCTCCACAATCAAAACTTCAAAAAAAAATATGCTATTGACATACAACAATTTATTGAAATCACTTTGTCTAATATCATCTAGTCAATTGAAAACAAAATCAATTCTAAAATAATATATGGCATATAAATCATATACACTTTTCATGTTCTCGTAAAAAGTTCCATTTACATATCATTTTATCTCAATTTTAATAATTTCTTATAAGTCTCGAGCTCAAAATTAACTCTATTGAAGAATTTACTGGACTTTGAGTTAACCAAGGATATATGAATGATATATGGCCTTTATTTTTCATGACTTGATGTTCAACTATGTGAAAATTTTGGATTATTCATACAATTGTTATTATTCCTTTTTGATAAATATAACTATAAATTTTATTTATAATCTAATTAGGCTAATATATCATCACATATTTGTGCTATCTGCTTATTGCCACCTAATACATCCTTATAGTAAAAGCATAGCCAATTAGAACCTATAGTAAAAAAAAAAAAAAAACTTACATTTAAATACAAAATTAATGTGTGGAAAATATTTGAGTGTAACTTAACTGCAATGTCTTTATTATAAGAATTCAACTCAATAAGTGGAAAAAACCTACCACTCCTCACTTTCTCCATCTTTGAAAAATCCTTTTTCTAGAATTCTCTCATAGTATTTACGGTTCAACCATGTCTTGTTTTAAGGGCAAATACATCGAGGAACGAATTGTCAGTGATCCCTATATCAGCACCTCTAGAAAGTCTATCCTTGTTACTAATGAGTCTCATGACTCTAATGAAACTATTGGCAAATGTCTAACAAGCATCAACGTCGAGAATGTTGATGAAAAAAAAAAGGGTTCTTAACAAGTTACCATTTAACACCCTGGTGCCTTCGAAAAACTCAGTGGTGTAATTCTATTTGAAGAAACCATGTACAAAAAGTCTAAATCAAGCAAGCCCTTTGTTGAAATTTTCAAGGAATGTAGTGTCCTCCTCGATATTAAAGTTGGTAAAGGTACCGTTGAGCTTGCTATAACTCCTAGTGAGACTAAAACTCCTGGTTTTGATGATACCATGCATAACAATTCAAAAAGTATTATCAAGCTGGTGCTCACTTTACCAAATGGAGTGTTGTGCTCAAGATTGGGGTAAGATTGGCCCCAATGAGCTATCTCAACATGCCATCAATGAGAATACAAATGGGTTGGCTAGATATACCATAATCTAATAGGAGAATCGGTTGGTCCTTATTATGGAGTTTGAGGTCCTGGTTAGTGGACCTCATGACCTTAACAACCGTTTTAGGGTCATCGAACAAGTTACTACTGTATGCTACAAAGCTCTCAATAACCATGCATGTCTCTCTCGAGGGAATTATAGCTCTACTTGTTGCTAAATAGAACACTGGACAAAAATCTTTTGGCTAATCTCTAAAAATGATTGAGTTTCTCACATCCTAGAGAGTCCAATAAATAACACAAATTAACATATACCATGGAACACCTAAATTCTCACATCCACTCCCCTTTGACTAGCTCTGGACCGACTCTGCAACGGCTGACACTGCTAAACACCTCGGTTCCTCGGGTCCGATCCTACACAGGTGGACTCCAATGAGGTGCCAAACATACTCTAAATAACTCATAAACAACTCCCCAAAAACCCCCTAAAATATCCCTTAAACATGCATAGAAAACAACCATGAAAAGGCTGGACAGGGCACTTTCGGCGGCACCTTCGGCGGCCGAACCCTCTCTCTAGAGACGAAACTCGGGCACTTTCGGCGGCACCTTCGGCGGCCGAAAGTCCCTCTCCAGAGACAAAAGTCAGGCACTTTCGGCGGCCGAACATTACCTTCAGCGGCCGAAAGTCTGCTTTCAAGCCAAACTCAACTTTCAGGGGCAAGGTTAGGCGGCCAATCCATGCATACATAGGCAGGTTCGGCGGCCGAAACTACCTTCGGCGGCCGAACCTGAGTTCTTCCCAGGAGGGCAGAACTTAGCTTCTCATGCATTCAAGCCTCCCAAACCTTCCTAACACCCCAAAACAAGCACCCAACCTCTCTAAAGCATGCATAAGCCCTTAACCATGCACAAAAGAGCTTAACAACTTGATTAAACTCCAAAAACAACATCAAAAGCATACCTAGATAGCTTATGACCCACATAGGCCAAAACCATCAAAACAACCCATAACCTCACTTACTCTTTCCCAATCATGCATACACTCTCCCACATGCATAAACTAGCTTAAACCTGCAACATAACATCAAATAAACATACATTGGGCATAAAACCCACATAAATCCTAATATGCATATCTACCTATACTCAACCATCAAAACCTCTTAAAACTCACTTAAACTTCATTAAAACAGTAGGGGAGCAAGGATCTACACTTACCTCTTGAAGATCGAGAGGTGGTGCGATCTCTAACTCGGAGGTGTGGAGGATCCAAGCTCCAAAAGCCTCCAAACTTCTAAAACTCCCTTTTAAGCTTCAAAACTTCTAAACAAAAGTAGATCTCATGAAAAACTTGAGGGATGGGTAGAGAAAAACATGAAAACGACCAAAGGAGGGCCAAGACTCACCTGAGCTCGAGAATGGGGAGAAAACTCGCCCATTTCTGATCTGAGGGCTCTTTATAGGTGGCCTGCTGAACCACTTTCGGCAGCCTAACGTGCCCCCTAAACACATGCATGTTCGGCGGCCGAACTTGAGGTTCGACGGCCAAACCTTGGTTCATTCAAACAAGACTTTCGGAGGCCAAAAGCGCTCCCTAAGTCTTCCCATGTTCGGCGGCCGAACTTGACTTTCGGCGGCCGAACCTGGCAAAAGCCTCCTTGGTCTTTTCTTTTCAAAACTCAATTCCTTTTTCATTTAAAACCATGAAATCATATGAAAACATTTTAGAAACACATTTTACCCCTCTAGAAGACTCTGACATCATCAAAATTCCAGATTCCAACGGAGATTTCCACCGGAAGGTAGGGATTTCGATGCCGGAATCTAGCCGGGTATTACAGTGTCGAGGCCACCAAAAATAAATTTCTACTTTTCTAAATCAAAGTAAATTGCGATAGTGGTGAGCAGGGTTTATCCTAAACCAATTAAAAGAAGTAAAGTAATTACTTCAATGAGAATTAACCTAAACCAATTAAAAGAAGTAAAGTAATTAGATTTAAGTGAGGAAATCAATATGAGATCAACTAATGAGAAATGAAAGGCCCTCAACTTAATATGTTCTAAGATGAGATCAACTAATGAGAAATGAAAGGCCCTCAACTTAATATGTTCTTCGAAAACTCATTATGTCTCATATTGGAACATACAATATAGAACTCACGCACCTATAAGGATCTTCCATTTCACATCCTTAAAAAGATAAGGAGTAGATAAATCAATCATGACTTTAGCTTAAGTGTTGCATTTAGTTTTTGATAGTTGATACAAAGTGGTTGGGAATCAACAACATTGTTGACATCATTGATTACTTGCTTATTAGCCATATTTTTCTCAAATCAATATCATTAGAAGAATTGTTTGGGTCAGATATTGTTTCTTATGTGCCCATGATTTGTCCATCGACAGCAACCAATGCCTCTTTATTAGTCTTGGAGGATGAAACATATTTGTATCTAGTTTTGATCTCTTTTCTCAACCTCCTCACAATTTTCTCAATTCCTTGTTTGAAGTTGAGTCTACCCAAAGGATTAGAATGTGCCATTCAAAAGAATTACTAAAATAATTAAAACTATATCTTAGCAATGGCGCTAAGATTTAGTAGGTGTCGAGACCACCAAAAATAAATTTCTACTTTTCTAAATGAAACTAAATTGCGATAGTGGCAAGTAGGGTTTATCCTAAACTAATTAAAAGAAGTAAAGTAATTACTTAAATGAGAATTAACCTAAACCAATTAAAAGAAGTAAAGTAATTAGATTTAAGTGAGAAAATCAATATGAGATTAATTCAATGAAAGTTTAATCTCAGTTTTAGTCTTATTGGTTGATCATATATGCAAAAATAATTTCTAATTATTTATAGATAAAATAGTTATAGATGTCGAAGAAGCTTTAGTCACTCAATCTTAATTTTTAAACTAGCTAAGAGATGTTCGTTAACTAGCTTTAGCTTTTAAAAAGTAGTAGGAGATGTTACTATAATTTAATCCAATTACTACATTAGGAATTAGAAGAACCTGATTCTAACTAATAACACAAAAGCTCGATTCATTTTAGTCTGATTATTTTGTTCCTTAGGAAGGCTTTACTTAAACTAATTCACCACTAATTTCATATTAAACTAAAATAATTATGAATTTAATCACCTTGAATAATAATATATTATCCTATTAATTGAGCAATGACACCTTAATGCTACAATTAATAGAACAATAATAAATAATAGGTACAAAAACAATATAAATACTAAGAAACATTAAGAAAATAATAAAACCAATTAGATCTCACAACTAAATGAACTAAAACTTCAATTATCCTTCAACTAAAAAGAGAATTTAGCTACATATGTTCATGGTTCAAATGCAATAAGAAAAATGTTTTCAGCGTCCCAAAATTAATCAAGAGTAAAAGATGATGTTGTATACCAAAATAGCATCTTTATATAGTACTAACAATCCTAGTTTAGCCTAAATACAAGTAACCAAAATTTGATGGAAAAGTGTATTTAGGTATATCCATGATTTCACTTACATTTTGTGCTTTATTTTTCCTAAAACAATTGAGTTTGATATGTTTTTGTGGATAAGGATTATCAAATTGTGTGTCAAATATGGAATTAGACTCTGATTTCTTTCGTTAGATATGTTATGCCCAAAACATAGTGCATCTGAGACTTAGAGTTTAAGCAAGACTTTGTTCCTTATTTCTTTGTATCTTTCATTATGCCTATGACTCCTTTAATTTCAGAATTCAGAGTCTAGACATAATTTTTCTCTTTTTATTCTTCAATCCTTTATTATCTTACTAAAACATCAAAAGTGAAAAAAATCAACCTATTTAAGTCTTTCTCCAACAAATAATCTTTAGCTTTAAGAATTACATGAGAAATTATCTCCACGTCATCATAACCACAACATGAGATATGGATGATATAACACATGGTACATTTTGGGAATCTATTTTTAGCTTAGAACATTTTACGTTTCCAAATACAGAGGTTCTAAAAAAATTGCTTAATGCCAAATATATAATGTAACGATCTGAAAACTGGACCGCTACCGGCGCTAGGATCCATATCGACTTAAGGCCACTAGGACCCGTAGTAAGCCTACTATACATCCTGTGTACCTGATAAAATCCCATACATGATCATACATTTTCATAAAAACTTTGAACATCCATGAAATCAAGCATCAACCTGTGCATGTAATATAAACTGAAAACATAAAAACCCACACTAGAGCCCTCATCAAATATTCCAGTATGGTTAACATACATGCCTCACTTGGTTCAAACATAACTCATATACATCATAAATAAAACTTTTTGCATATTGATCATGTTAAAAGGGATTACAAACTATGAATAGGGCAATAGCAGAATTCTATTCCATCAATACATTACATGTCCACTACTAATCTATTACATCAACTATACCAGCCACTAAGCTGACTCCCCGTGCTATCTCTGACCCTGCAAACCTGAGGGTTAGGGGAAAGGAGTAAGCTACAAGAGCCTAGTGAGCAGAACAGTAAAATCAATTTAATAAAACATATGCTCATATGGAATGCATCACAATACAAACAAATCACATCAAGATGGACTTGTCACCAGTAACCCTCTACATATCCAATAAATGCCCGGCCCTCGACGGAGCTCCTCAGGACTTCCTCTTTAACATAACATAACATATCCAACTGTGCCAGGGGCGTAGAATGGGCCTCGACCTGGACTTTCTCTTACATCGTGCCAGGGGCGTAGAATGGGCCTTGACCTGAACTTCCTATCATATCATATCATATCATATCGAGGGCTAGTGGGTCATCCAATATCCATCCACATCAACAGTAATATATGCAATGCATCATATTCATGAATTTCTAATGCAAACATCCTAATACATAACATGGCATTCGTGATGCATGAACATGCTCAAAAGCTTAATACTTTAAAACATAAAGTTCAGTTCTACTCACCTCTGGCTGACGCTTGACTAACAATGAAGCAGCTGACTCACTGCTGGCCTCTACGGTCTCCCTAGTCCGATCCTACACAGATGGACGCACATGAGGGACCAAACATAATCTAAACATCTCCCCAAAAACCCCCTAAAACATCATAAAACATACATAGAAAACAAGCAAAGGAAGGCTGGACAGGGGACTTTCAGAGGCAGGTTCGGCGGTCGAAGGCCCCTACAGATCCAAAAGTCAGGCACTTTCGGGGGCAGGTTCAGCGGCCGAAAGTGCTTCACAGAGTCGAAAGTCACTAACCTTCGGGGGCACATTCGGCAGCCTAAACTCCCCCACAGATCCGAAAGTCCAAACTTTCGGGGTGAGTTAGGCGGCCAAAGGCTGCCTCCGCAGGCAGGTTCAGCGGCCGAACCTGGATTCTCTAGAATGGTAGAACCCGATTCGCCTCATGCACAAAGCCATCTAAAGCCTCTCAAAACGCCCAACCAACTATTTCTAAACATGCATAAACTCATACATCAAACATAGGCGCAAAAAACTAGCCTAAAACCCCAATAACATCAACACAAACCACACATTTTACATAAAGCTAACATAAACCCTAATATTCTAGATCTACCCATAACATGCATTAAAACCCTTAATACTCTTTAAAACTTTTTTAAAAACACAAGAGAAACTAGAATGTAGGCTTACCTCTTGGAGATCTAAGGGTATTAGCTACCCAAACTTGAAGGAGAGAGAAAACGATCTCCAAGCCCTAAAACTTCGATTTTTCCTTAAAATCTTCAAAACAAGAGAAAACTCATGAATATATTAAAGGATTTGAAGGAAAAACACAAAATCAACAATGGAAGGGCAAGAACTCACCTTTGCCTGAAAATGGAGAGAGAAAACTCACCCATTTTCGGACAAGGGGCCTTTTATAGGTGGCTGGCCAGACCACCTTCGGGGGCCAAAATAGCTCCCGCAACTGCACCATGTTCAGCGACCGAACTTGGGCTTTCCTTCCAAGGTATTTTTCTTCAAAAATTCAATTTCTTTTCTTTCTTAAAAACTTAAAAACTCATAAAAACATTTTATGAAAACTCTTATTTTCACCCTTCTAAGGGTATCCAACGTCGAGATTCCAGATTCCAACGGAGATTTCGCTGGAAGGTTCGAATTTCAATGCTGGAGCTTAGCCAGGTGTTACATTCTTCCCCCCTTAAGAACATTCGTCTCCGAATGTTCCACAAACAAAAAAAAGCATAAACATAACATCAAGGAAGCACATAAAACAGAAAAAAAAACTTACCTTAAAAGAGATAGGGGTATTGCTGGAGCATTGATTCTCGGGTCTCCCATGTGCACTCCTCCATGTTGTGGTGATTCCAAAGAACTTTCACCATCGTAATTTCCTTGTTCCTTAGCTTTATGATCTGTGTGTCTAGGATCTGCACTGGCTGCTCAACATAGGTGAGATATGCTAGGATCTCTACATCTGGCTCATTAAGAACCTTCCTCGAATCTGACATGAACTTTCTTAACATAGAAACGTGCAAAACCAGATGGATCCTCTCCTCGGAAGTAGGTAAATCTAACTTGTACGATACATTCCAAACCTTCTGCAAGATCTCGAAGGGTCTGATGTATCGTGGAGCTAGCTTACCTTTCTTCCCGAAATGAATCACCCCTTTCATAGGAGACACCTTAAGCAACACCATATCTCCCTCCTGAAACTCAACATGCTTCCTGCGAACATCTGCATAGCTCTTTTTCTGACTCACAGCAGTTCTGATCCTCTCTCTGATAATGGGCACCACCCTGCTGGTGATCTCAACCAACTAAGGCCCTGCTAAGGCCCGCTCTCCTACTTCTTCCTAGCAAACAGGTGACATGCACTTCTTCCCATATAAAGCTTCATAAGGAGCCATCTCTATGCTTGCATGATAGCTGTTATTGTAGGCAAACTCTACTAAGGGTAGATGTTGCCTCCAAGAACCGCCAAAATCTAGCACACACATTCTGAGCATGTCTTCAATAGTCTGGATGGTCCTTTCTGACTGTCCGTCAGTCTGAGGATGGAAAGCAGTGCTAAAATCCAACCTTGTGCCTATAGCATTCTGCAGACTCTGGCAAAACCTGGAGGTGAACTGGGGTCCCCTATTTGACACTATTGAAACGGGAGCCCTATACAGCCTGACAACTTCGTCAACATACACCTGTGCCAATTTGTCCATAGAGTAGCCACTCCTAACCGGAATAAAGTGAGCAGATTTGGTCAATCTGTCCACTACTACCCATATGGAGTCTAGTCTGTTGGACATTATTGGTAGCCCCACCACAAAATCCATTGCCACATTTTCCCATTTCCACTCTGGAATCGGTAGTGGGTTAAGCATTCCAGCCGGCTTCTGATGTTCCAGCTTCACCCTCTGACATACCTCACAAGCTGACACAAACTGCGCCACTTCCCTCTTCATAGCGGGCCACTAATAAACTCTTTTCAGATCCTGATACATTTTGGTGGCTTCAGGGTGAACACTGTACCTGACATTATGAGCTTCCCTCACAATGTCTCCCTTCAGACTTACATCATCTGGTACACATAACGTATTCTCATAACGGATGATCCCCTTGTTGTCGAATCTAAACTCCCTATTCTTGCCTGACTGAACAGTCCTTACTATCTTTACCAACTCGGGGTCCTCGTGCTGTTTCTGTGCCACCTGCTCTAGGAATATAGGTGTCACTCTCATCTGAACCACTAGCATATCCGTACCAGACAACTTTAGCTGTAACCCTTCATTAATAAGCTTGTAGAATTCCCTCACCACCGATCTTCTCTCTGCTGAGATATGGGATAGACTGCCAAGTGATTTCTGACTAAGAGCATCTGCCACAACATTTGCCTTACCCGGATGGTACTGAATTTTGCAATCATAGTCACTAAGCAGTTCTACCCATCTCCTCTGCCTCAAATTCAACTCCTTCTAACTCAAGATGTACTGCAAACTTTTATGATCTGTAAAGATCTCACATTTTACCCCACACAGGTAATGTCTCCACATCTTGAGTGCAAAAATAATTGCTGCCATCTCTAGATCATGTGTAGGATAATTCAACTCATGCTTCTTCAACTGCCTAGAAGCATAAGCAATTACCCTTTCATTCTGCATTAAGACACAACCTAGTCCCACTTGGGATGCATCACAAAACATTGTGAAGTCCTCATCACTTGTAGGCAGAGCTAACACCGGTGCTGATGTCAACCTTCTCTTCAGCTCCTCAAAACTCTCTTCACATTGATCCATCCAGACAAACTTCTGATTCTTCTTGGTCAACCTGGTCATAGGAGTAGCAATTTTTGATAAATCCTGGACAAATCTCCTGTAGTAACCAGCCAAACCCAAAAAGCTTTTAATCTCGGTCACTGTAGTGGGTCTGGACCAGTTAGCTACAACTTCTACTTTCTTGGGGTCTACTTCAATTCCTTTTTCTGACATCACATGCTCCAAGAAAGAGATGCTCCTCAACCAGAACTCACATTTAGAGAACTTGGCATACAAGCCGTGTTCCCTCAGGGTCTACAACACGATCCTTAGATGATGGGCATGCTCCTCTGCGTTTCTGGAATACACTAAGATATCATCAATGAAGACAATAACAAAGTGATTCAAAAACTGACTAAAAACTCTGTTTATGAGGTCCATGAATGTTGCAGAGACATTAGTCAACCCGAACGGCATTACTAGGAACTCATAGTGCCCATATCTGATCCTGAAAGCTATCTTCGACACATCCTCTTCTCTGACCCTCAACTGATGGTACCTGAATCTCATATCCATCTAGGAAAAACAACCGGCTCCTGCTAGCTGGTCAAAAAGATCGTCGATCCTAGGTAACGGATACTTGTTCTTGGTAGTGACTTTGTTCAATTGCCTGTAGTCGATACAAAGTCTTAGGGATCCATCCTTCTTTTTCACAAACAACACTGGAGCACCCCAAGGTGAGGTACTAGGTCGGATGAAACCCTTATCTACCAACTCTTACAGTTGCTCTTTCAACTCTTTCAACTCTGCAGGTGCCATCCTACAAGGAGGAATAGAGATTGGTCTGGTTCCAGGCATTACTTCAATTTCAAACTCTATCTCCCTACCAGGTGGTAAACCTAGTAGCTCATCTGGGAAAACATCTAGGAACTCTCTGACTACAGGCACCGAGGCTGGTTCCCTAACCTGACTGTTAAGCTCTCTAACATGAGCAATAAACCCTTGACAACTCCTCCTGAGCAACCTACGAGCCTGCAGGGCTGATATCAAACCTCTAGGCATACCTCTCTTGTCTTCCCTGAAGACAACCTCTGGCCCATCCTGATCTCTGAACCTGACTACCTTGTCTCTGTAGTCCAAGGTAGCACCATGAGTAGATAGCCAATCCATCCCTAGAATGACGTCAAAATCAGTCAAGTCTAGAACCACAAAGTCAGTTGGAAGCCATCTACCCTCTATAAAAACTAGACTGAACCGGCAGATGGATCACACTTGGGCCCATTGACCCAAAGGGGACACTCTAACCCAAAAGCTATCAAACCCATCCTATCTACGGCTCTCGCAGCAACAAAAGAATGAGAAGCACTAGGGTCCATAAGAGCATACACATCAGAACATCCAATAGTGAGATTACCTGACACCACCGTGTTCGATGTGTTAGCCTCTTGCTGAGTCATAGTGAAGATCCGAGCTGGAGCTGATGGACCTTCCCCATGGGAACCTGCTGAAGAAAAGGCTGTCCCTCTCCCTCTACCTCGCCCTCTGCCCCGAGACATGGCTGGAGCTACTGGCTGGGCCACACTGCCAGAAGTTGTTTGCTGGGACAGTTCCATCAAAGCTGCATTGGGACATTCACGAGACATGTGCCCCTCCTGCCCATATCTGAAGCAGGCTGTGGTCCCAAACTGACAAACCCCCTTGTGTGGCTTTCCACACCTCATGCATCCCGAACTGTCTAAACCAGAGCTCGAGCCACCACCTAAACCCAGACCAGACTTCAAACGGCTCCAAAACTTATTCTTCTTGGGCTTGGCTTTGCTCCACTTTTTACTACCAGAGGCTATGATCGCGGTTGTCGAAGCCGGTCAAAAATAACATTTCCGGTTATCAACAATATTAATACTGCAGATAGTTGTAAAGGATTGAATCCATAGAGAATTCTAAACTTGTCTATTTTCCTCAATAAGACAAAGAGAATTAACTGAAAGCACAATTGAGAGCAAGTAACTGAAAGCGGAACAAAGATAAAGTGCGATAAAAGTAAAAGGGGGGGTTTGAGATTGATTTGTCTAAACAACTATTGAAAGCAATTAAATCAGCAAGTAATTAAAATAAAGGGAAATTCAATATGAGAAAGGTCTAGTTGAAGAGATGGATCCACTTTGGTTGTTTGGATTGATCATTGAAACTTATGTTCTCTTGATTGATTCAATAGATTGGTTATGGAGATGGAAGACGCTTCTCACCACCATGTCTCTCCTTATGATTAAATCAATTAGGGAACATCCTCTAATCAATTATTAATCAAAAAATTGTCAAGGAACGTCCTTGGGCCTTAGGTATCAAAACAATTGTCAATTGCATGACGAAAGAGAGAGATCCAATCCTAACTACTCAAACGCATGAGATGTTGTTAGATCATACAATTTCTTAGTTGTTACACCAAGTGTTCTTATGATTGAATAATTCCAGCAATTACGGACTAAAAATTATCCAAACTAACAATCAATTACCTTGCAATAAAGAATCAAGTGGCCAATTTGATCAAAACAATAAAGCAATCTTATATTCAAGCACACAATTGTATGAATATTGAACAAATCAAAGACAAATAGTTTATATTCAGATCTCACAACCCATAAAATAACCTTAGTTTCAACCAATCTTCAACTAGAATAAAAGGTTTCAGCCACTCATGGCTGAAACAAAAATCAAAAACAAGAAGAGAAGATGGAGAGGATGAACTGAATGGTGGAAAGGAGAGGTGGAGCGTCGGTTCTTGCTTGGCCGAATGGGGGAGTTGCAATCTGCCTCCTTTGGCCTTCTTGAAGCCTTTAGATATGTCTTGAGAGGCTGTCTAGGGTTTCTTGGCTGTCCATGTATCTTTCAGAGGCTACCCAAAATACCCTTGGTCCAAAGTGTGCCATCTATGCACATGTGTGAAGGGAAAAACGTGGGGCTTGTCTTCAATTGCAAGGAGTGGGCTCTTTGGTCTTTGCTTGCTGCCCTAGTGTCTTCAAGTTGCTGCCCAAGGTGCCCAAGACTTGCATTCACATTCTCCTTGCCGCCCATGCACTAATAAGGAAGGTGGAGCCTCCTTTGCAAATTTGAATTTTGAATGTGCATGGCATGAAAGGGGAAACATGTGATCTTTGGATTTGGCTTCCTTAATAAGCTGGATCTTGAAATTCAAAATTTGAATATGAATCTTGGAGATTTGAATTTCAAAATGCTTTCCTTCTTTGGCACTTTCCATATTTGGCACTTTTTGGCAGTTTTAAGAGGATTTTCTCCAGAATGTTCCTTTGCACCTAATATCTGCAAAACATGATTAAAATCACAAAATTAGGCAGAAAAGATGTAAGTAAACATTAAGAACATAATGAGAAAGTGGACTAAATTAAATACCCACACACCTTGCCTTTTGCTTGTCCTCAAGCAAACAAACATAGTCAAACAAGCTTTCTTACTCTAGATCCTTATTTCCACTTAAGCTCTTACTCTAAACACATATTTTGAATCATTGCAATGAAGAACATATGCATCGAGGTAACTTACCTTCTTTCCTTGTTTCCCTTTACTTACCACGGCTAGGATTTATTTTCCTCAAGAGAAACCATACATGCACATTTTTGTTTAGACTTTTTCTAGCTTTCAGAGTGACTTGCCCTTACCTTGAAGTACTTTATTCAGGCTTTATTTATTTATTTATTTATTTATTGTTCTTTTTGATTTTTGCACTTTTTCCTTGCTTGGAGAAGTCACCAACCTTTTGACGTGAAGGTGATGTATTGTGATACCCCCCTAGTTACTCAGTTGGTCACCTGTCCAAGTGGCTACTAGCTTTGTTTATAGTCTTTTGACCATTGGAACAGTTTTTTATTTGTGCTTTTGAGGTCTTTGCCTTTGCTGAATTTTCTTTCTTTCAATGATTTGGGTAAATCAACACCTATTGCTAAAACGAGTCATGTTAAGTTCATTCACACATTTCAATTTATTCTCTCTAATGAGGGTCATCAGTATATTTTTCACCATAGCAAGCTCAAAGATTCAATTCAAAAGGCAATTTCTAAACATGAATATAACTCACTGCAATTGATTCAACATAAGTTTAAAGAGTCATCACATCAATGGGGTCAAGGAAAGAAAAAAACTCATCCAACATACTTCATCAGTTTGAGTAGAGCAAATCAACAATAAGAAGATTGTTGTGGTTGTGTGTGTTATTGAAAGCAAAAACTAAAAAAATTTTAACTGTGGCTATTCTAAACAAGTCTAACGCAAACTGAAAGAAAAAAAATTGCAAGCCTAACGCAAACTGAAAGGAAGAAGAGGAATTTGCACAAAACTGAAAGGAAAAGGGGAGGAAGAAGAGGAGAAGAAGAAGAGAGATATGCATCCCCACATCTAAATCATGCATTGTCCTCAATGTATAAGAAACATAAAAGAACAAAGGAAACTGAGTACCCCCCTGGGGTGTAAGGTACATGGTGAGGAAACTGAGTACCCCCCTGGGGTGTAAGGTGCATGGTGCGATCCACTTAGGCTGACTGAAATGAATGTTGTAGTGGAATTTCTTCCACTACTTGCACTGCGAATCCTTCATAATATGGTTTCAGTCGATGTCCATTCACCTTGAAGATCTTTCCAGTCTTTATGCTTTTGATGTTTACAGCTCCATGGGGGTAAACATGCTCTGCAATGAATGGTCCAATCCATCTAAACCGTAGCTTTCCTGGAAACAGTTTCAAATGAGAGTCAAAGAGTGGGACTTTATCACCAACCTCAAATTGTTTTCTTGAGAGCTGACTGTCATGGGAGGCCTTGGTTTTTGTTTTGTAGTTCCAAGAAGTCTCATATGCATCTCTTCTTATCTCTTCTAGCTCTTGTAATTGCAATTAGCAATGGTGGCCAGCTTCCTTAAGGTCCATGTTGCAACTCTTTACAGCCCAATATGCCTTGTGTTCAAGCTCAACCGGAAGGTGACAAGCTTTTCCATAGACCAATCTGTAAGGAGACATACCTATGGGAGTCTTGTAGGTTGTTCTGTAGGCCCATAAAGCATCTTCTAATCTTGCACTCCAATCCTTGCGGTTGGAGGAGACTGTCTTTTCTAGGATGGCCTTGATCTCTCGGTTGGACACTTCAGCTTGCCCATTTGTTTAAGGGTGGTAGGCTGTGGATGTTCTATGGATCATATTGTGCTTTCTAAGAAGGCTTTCCACTACCTTGTTGCAAAAATGGGTCCCTTTATCACTGATGATTGCTTTTGGTACTGCATGTCTAGCAAAGATGTTGGTCTTCATAAAGTCAACCACTGCCTTTGCATCATTAGTCTTGGTTGCTCTAGCTTTCACCCACTTGGATACATAATCCACTGCAAGGATGATGTAGGTGTATCCAAAGGATGGTGGGAATGAGCCCATGAAGTCTATGCCCCACACATCAAATACCTCACAGACCATGATGGGGTTCTGTGGCGTTTGATTTCTGTTGCTCAGATTTCCAGTCTGTTGACACCTAGCACATGATCTGCAAAACAGAAAAGCATCTCGAAAAATAGTGGGCCAAAATAGGCCACTTTCAAGTATCTTGTGAGCAATCTTTCTTGGACCAAAGTGTCCACCACAACTATATGAATGACAAAAGGTAAGCACATAAGCTATTTCTTGGTCTGGAATACATCTCCTTATCTTTGATCAGTGCAATGCTTCCACAAGTATGACTCATCCTAAACATAGTACTTGGCATCTTTCTTTATTTTGTCTCTTGTGTGTTTAGGCATATCAGAGGGCAAGTTACCTGTGGCCAAGTAGTTTACCATATCTGCATACCATGGCTCATCAGATTGAGCATGGAAGATCTATTCCAAGAGGCCATTCTCACATTTTTCAGATTCTGAAAGGTGTTGCAAAGATGTCTGCGCAAGAATGGTTTTCGGAGTCTCCTTCTGCGCAAGGTCTGACTGCAGAGGCGGACTGGAAGAACTTGCTTGGTCTGGAGGATGAAGACTTGCGCTTGATAGTGTCTCAGTCTGCGATGGGAGCTGAGGTGAAGAGTTCGGCGGTCGAAAGCTAAGGGGGTTCGGGGTCGAAAGTCAGTGGAGTTCGGCGGCCGAAAGGTGGTGACAGGAGCGGTTGTCGAAGCCGGTCAAAAATAACCTTCTTGGTTACCTACAATTTACAACTGCAGATAGTGGTGAAGGATCGAATCCACAGAGAATTGATTACCTATTTATTCTTCTCAATCAAGACCAAAAGATCTAATTGAGAACACAATTGAAAGCAAGTAATCAAAGAGAAATAGAAACAAGTGCAAGGAAAGTAAAAAGGGGGTTTTGAGATTGATTTGATTAACAACTAATGAAAGCAATTAAAACAGCAAGTAACCTAAAATAAGAGAGAAATCAATAAGAGAAATGTCTAGTTGAAGATATGGATCCACTTTGGTTGTTTGGGTTGATCATTGAAACATGGTTATCTTGATCGATTCAATAGGTTGGTTATGGGGGTGGAAGACGCTTCTCACCACCATGTCTTTCCTTATGAACAAACTCATTAGGGAACGTCCTCTAATCAATTACTAATCAACAAATTGCCAAGAAACGTCCTTGGGCCATAGGCATCAAAACAATTGCCAATTGCATGAAGAACAAGAAAGATCCAAACCCTAGCTACTCAAACGCATAAGATGTTGCTAGATCATGCAATTCCTTAGTTTTTACACCAAGTGTTCTATGGACAGAATATTTCCAGCAATTACGGACTAACAAATATCCAATCCAACAATCAATTAACTTTGCAATTAAGAATCAAGTGGCCAATTTGATCAAAACAACAAAGCAATCTTGGAATTAAGCACAATTGCATGAATATTGAATAAATCAAAAGCAAACACTTTCTGTTCAGATCTCACATCCCTTTAAACAACCTTAGTTTCAACCAAAATTCAACTAGAAAGAAGGGTTTCAGCCACTCATGGCTGAACCAAAACAGAAAATAAAAGAAAAGAAGGAAGAAGATGAAGACCTAAGGTGGAGAGAAAGTGTAACGACCCGGAAATCGGACCGCTACCGGCGCTAGGATCCAGATCGGCTTAAGGCCGTCGGGACCCGTACCAAGCCTGACTTATAACCTGTAAACCTGTATAATCCCATACATGATCGACAACATACATAAAAATTAAAACTTTTCTTTCCATATACATCAACCAAACTCAACCTGTGCATAAACATTAACATAACATTGATCCCTCTGTGGGATCTCAACAATACCTCAATGGCAATTACAACATATGTTGAGTTGGTTTACATAAACATTATAAAAGATCTAGGATCATGCATTAAAAACGGATACTCTACACATGGGTTAAGCACAACCTCTAATCCTCAATACCATTACATTACATAACTATACATAACTTTTCATTTTATCATGTCCACATTCTATCTATTACATACAAACGACTTCAATACTCTTGTTGACCTCCTGGTCTACCCTGCACCTGCAAACCTGGGGAATTTGGGAGAGGGGTGAGCTACAAGAGCCCAGTGAGCAGAATATTAAAACATTTAAAACACATGCTATCATGAAATGCGTCACATCATAACTAATCACATCAAGGATGAACTTGTCACCATTTATGTAACAGCCCAGAAATTGGTACCCTCCTTAACGGCTCCAAACTGTTCGGCGCTAGGATCCAGATCGGCTTAAGGCCGCCTAGACCCGTAGCAAGCCTAAACATACCCTCTCTCACCTGGTCTAATCCCATACATGATCGACTATTCATAGAAACTGTAACTGAAAAACATGTTTTCCCTCCGAATTACCAAGCTTATCTAACCGTTCTTAGAGTTACGCCCAGCGTCAACCCCTCACGGTCTCCTTCTGTGAGTCAAGGGAATGAAACCCTCTCTTCCCACTACCCGCCCTTTTGGGGTACATAAACATATAAGCTTGGTTAACATAAAACATATAAAAACATTTCATACAAAGATGAAAACATTTATCATAAAAGCTTTTGATCATGTAAGACAAAGGGACTAGCCAACCTTTGGCAAAGCACAACTCTAAACCTTCGCACATACATTCTCAACTTTATTCTATCTCTTTCCATATACTCATATCATTCATAACCTTATCAGAAAATCTATAACATCATATATCCTCAAACTCATTACATTATTTCCATATGTCATCAAATCCTTTTTATCATTTCATTAAACATCATTTTTACATCATGTCCATATATATATATATCATGTCCACAACTATACTATACAAGCATACAAAACAAACATAACATCTTTTTAATCTTACATCAACTTACATAACATACACCTCAAGATTCTCTCATACATATACATGTCATCCAAACATAACCCACACTATACTATTACATCAAACATAGCAATCCATGCTTAGACTCTGTTTATCCCATGGCTCACTCTAACTGAGCTCTGGTCCTGCAAAACTAAGTGATGTGGGAGGGGGGTGAGCTATAAAGCCCAGTGAGTAGGAACCATAAAAACAATTCATTCATACATAGCATGCTTTCATGGAATGCGTCACAGCACAACAATACACAATTCAGATTGGACATGATCCCAGGATTCCCTCTGCCGGTGTCCGGCCCCCTGAGGAGCTCACAAGGTCACTTACATGCTCTAGTGCCCGACTCCCTTCTATGGAGCTCTCACAGGTCTTATCTAGGCATAGCAGATTCGCGGGCTACTGGGAGCGCCTTGGTCCATCCCATCAACAATAAATATGCAATGCAATGCAACATATTCGTGATCTCTAATGCAATACAACCTAATATCACATGGCTTTCATGATGCATGTCTCATGCTCATACATCCATTATCTTTAAAACATTACTTTAAAAACATGCATAGTCAGTTCCACTCACCTGAAGCCTCTGCTCGGCTAACTCTGGGTCCACGCTAACACTGGAGTTAAACTCCTCACCACTGGTCCGATCCTACACAGGTGGACTCACATGAGGTGCCAAACAACTCTAGCATAGTCCTAAAACATCTCCCCAAAAACCCCCTAAAACATCATAGACATGCATGAAAAAACATGCAAAGGAAGGCAAAACAGGGCACCTTCGGCGGCACTTTCGGCGGCCGAAAGTCTCCTCCAGAGACGAAACTCGGGTAGGTTCGGCGGCACCTTCGGCGGTCGAATGTACATGACAGATCCGAAAGTCCAGCTTCCGAAAGCAGCCTTCGGCAGCCGAAACCACCTCCTCAAGGGGTTCGGCGGCCGAAACTCCTTTCGGCGGCCGAACCTGAGTTCTTCCAGAACCCAGATTCAAGCACCTACAAGCCTCCCTAAGCCTTCCTAACCCTCTTAACATGCATACACCCTCTTAAAACCAGGCATAAATCCATAAACATGCATAAAAGAGCCTAAAACAACCTTAAACTACAACACACAACATCAAATAGCACACTTGCACATATAAACACCAAAAACCACCCTTAACCAAATCATGCTTTTCTACCCATAAAACCTTTACAAAACTTACTTAAAACATCATAAAACATGAGGATCAACACTTACCTCTTGAAGAACTAGAGTTGATGTGATCCTAGCTTCAAAATATGGAGATCCAAGCTTTAAAAGCTCTAAGCTCCAAAACCTTGCTTAAAATCCAAAACTCTTCAAAACAAAGCCAAAACTCATGAAAACCTTGAAAGATTTGAAGAAACATCAACAAAATCACCAAAGGAGAGCATGAACTCACCTAGGCCAGAAAAGAGAGAGAGAACTCCCCAAATTTCCGGTCAATGAGCATTTTATAGGTGGCCAACCGCCTCACCTTCGGCAGCCTAACCTGCATGCGAAACCATGCAATGTTCGGCGGCCGAACTTTTCTTTCGGAAGCCAAACCTCAAGCACTTTCGGCGGCCGAACTTCACTTCGGCGGCCGAACCTGGCAAAACTCTCCTTGGCCTTTTCTCTTCAAAACTCAAGTCCTTTTCCTTTCAAAACCATGAAAACACGTAAAATACACTTTAAAACCTTTGTTAACACATTGTTTTACCCATGTTATACCCTTCTAGAACACTCCGACATCCGAAACTCCACCGAACGGTAGGAATTCCGATGCCTGAACTAGCCGGGTATTACAATTTAGCCCTCTACATATTCCAATCATGCCAGGGGCGTAGTGCAGGCCACATCTGGTCTTTCTCTTAAACATAGCATAACATACATAGTCCATGGTGCCGGGGGCGTAGTGCAGGCCACGTCCGGACTTTCTCTTACGTAGTGCCAGGGGCGTAGTGCAGGCCACATCTGGACTTCCATATCATATCATCACATCATAACATATGAGGGCTAATGGATCATTCAACATTCATCCACATCAACAACATATTATGCAATGCAACATATTCGTGATTTCTAATGCAAACACCCTAAATTATCGCATGGCATTCGTGATGCATGATTTATGCTAAAACTTTTATTTATTAAAAGATAAGAGTTTATCCCACTCACCTCTGGCTAGCTCTGACACTAACTGAAGCAGCTGACTCACTGCTGAGGTCCTCGGTTCCTCGGGTCTGAACCTACACAGGTGGACTCAAATGAGGGATCAACATACTATAATATGACTCTGAAAACATCCCCTAAAAACCCTCTAAAACACCTCAAAACATCCATGCAAGAACATGCAAAGGAAGGCTGGACAGGGCACTTTCGGCGGCAGGTTCGGTGGCTGAAAGTCCCTCCAGAGACGAAACTCATGCATGTTCGACGGCACCTTCGGCGGCCGAAAGTGCCAGACAGAGACGAAAGTCTCCTTTCGAGGACAAGCTTCGGCAGCCGAAGGCTGCCTCCACAAGCACGTTCGGCGGCCGAAAGTTCCTTCGGCTGTCGAACCTGGTTTCTCTCAGAATGGCAGAAACTCAGCTCCCTTATGCATTTATGCCTCCCATCTCATCCCAACATACACAAACCTATTCTACAACACTCATACACAAGCATACAATCTCCTAGGGGCATCAACTATCTAAAACCCCATCTACAACACATCAAACACACATTTACAAGCCACATTGATCAAAATCACATCAAAAACCCATAAACACAACTATAACCTAAACATGCATTCTACCCCTATAAACTTGCATAAAACTTGTTTAAAACATAATGTAAGCTAGAGATCGACTCTTACCTCTTGAAGATCGAGAGTAGAGGCGATCAAACTTGGAGTTGGGAGAGATTTGAGTTCTTGAACCTCAAAGCTCCAAAACTTGCTCAAATGCTCAAAATCTTCAAAACAAAGTTAAAACAAATGAAAATCTTGAAAGGTTTGAAGGAAAGGACTCAAGATCGGTGAGGGAGGGCGAGGAACTCACCTTGGCCGACGATGGGGAGAAAACTCACCCGTTTTCGGCTAAGGGACCCTTTTATAGTGGCTGGCCAGGCCATGTTCGGGGGCCGAATGTGCCTCCGTATGCATGCCATGTTCGGCGGCCGAACTTGAGGTTCGGCGGCCGAACTTGAGGTTCGGCGGCCGAACCTGGACTTCCGTCACTTATGCCTTCGGGGGCCTAAGGCACACCCGAAATGCATGCATGTTCTGCGGCCGAACTTGAGGTTCGGCGGCCGAACCTGGGTTTTCCTTCAAGATCATTTTCATGAAAAAACTCAAATTTCAACTTGCTTAAAACCATAAAACACATTAAAATATTTTATGAAAACATGGTTTTACCCCTTCTAGAGGTCTCCGACATCCGAGATTCCACCGGACGGTAGGAATTCCGATACCGGAGTCTAGCCGGGTATTACAGAAAGCCTTGGAGAGGCTGCCGATTCTTGGAGAAGTGGTGGAACCAAATCTGTCTTCTTGTCTTCTTGAAGCCTTTAAATAGATCTTGAGAGGCTCCTTAGGGTTTGGTAGCAGTCCATCAGTCTTTTAGAGGCTGTCCAAAGTGCCCTTGGTCCCATATGTGCCTTCTTTGTGCATGGGTGAAGGAAAAAACGAGATGCATGTGATGGGAGGCAAGTGGGGGCTCTTTGGTTTTTTTAATTGCTGACCAAGGTCTTCAAGATGTTTCCTAAAGAGTTAAGAGGCTGCCCATGCACTAATAAGGAAGGTGGAACCTCCTTTTGAATTTTGAATGTGCATGAAATTAAGTGGGAAACATGTGATCTTTGGATTTGGCTTCCTTAAATAGCTTGATCTTGAAATCCAATATTTGAATATGAATCTTGAAGATTTGGATCTCAAAATACTTCCCTTGTTTGGCTCCTCAAATATGGCAACTTGGGATATGGCTTCTTGAATAAGGAAAGTGTGCATTGGGAGGGAGATTCGGCCGCCTAAAATGAGTTTCGGAGGCTGGACTTTCAGCTCTGGATGCAAGGTTCGGCGGCCGAAGGTGGTCGACTTTTGTCTCTGGAGTCCTCTTTCAGCCGCCGAAAGTGCCGCCGAAGGTGACTGGATTTTGGCTTCCGAAAGGGCTTCCGAAGGTTGCTGAATTTGGGCACTTTTAGGCATTTTTAAGAGCATTTTCTCCAATTTGTTTCTTCACACCTAATATTTGCAAAACATGATTAAAACCACAAAATTAGGTAGAATAGGTGCAAATAAACATCAATTAGATCATGAAAATATGGACTAAAATATGCTCTATCAGGTGGTGAGGTTCGGCGGCTTGGATTCATATGCCTCCTTCTGTGCATCCTTCTGTGGAGGTGCTGCGGAGGTTTCTCCTTTCTGTGCTTGGCTGCAAACTACCTGTTGGATGCTACAGACTGCCTTTTTCAGTTTTGGTTCTTTCTGGCTCTCTATCTGTACATGATCAGTATCTCTGCATAAATCACTGTTAAGAATATCATCTTGATTTTGATCAAAAATTTCCTGGCTCAAGCAGTCAACAATATCAAGACCATAAACAGGGCACATATCATGTGGATATTTCATAGCATCATAGACATTAAATTTAATGACTTCCCCTTCAAACTCCATGGTGAGAGTACCATCATGTACATCAATCTTAGTCCTAGCAGTACTCAAGAAAGGACGTCCAAGAAGGATATCAGAACTAGTATTGCAACTATCTTCCTTAGTATCAATAACATAAAAATCTGCAGGAAAGACTAGTTCATCTACTTGAACTAACACATCTTCTAAAACACCTATGGGATATACCACAGATCTATCAGCTAACTGAATCACAACTCTTATGTCTTTTAGTGCACATGCATTCAGAGATTTATAGATGGAGAGAAGCATAACATTTATAGATGCACCAAGATCACACATAGCTTTCTTAATTCCAACATTCCCAATCTTGCAAGAAATAGCAAACATACCTTTGTCTTTGCACTTAGTAGGGAGTTCTCTTTTAATAACAGCTGTAACAACTTCACCTACACTTACTTTCTCTCTCTCAGCAAGCTTTCTTCTATTGGTACAAACTCTTTCAGAAATTTTGCGTGCCTGGGAATCTGCTTGACAGCATCTAGCAGAGGTATGTTGATTTTCACCTTTCTGAAAGTCTCAAGGATCTCCTTTTCTTTCTTTTCTTTTTGTGTTCTTTCACATCTTTTTGGAAAAGGAGGTGGAATATGAAAGTTTACCTTTTGATTAGTCTTCTGCGCATAAATGGCTTCAGGTGGGGTTCGGCTGGCTGGCTCAGGTGAGTGTTGCGTAGGAGTTGTCTCAGTTTGCACAGGGGTGGTCTCAGTTTGCACAGGCCCCTGTGCAACTTGCTTCTCTTGCTCATAGCTAGCATTTTGAAGCTCTTTCCCACTTCTCAAGGTGATGGCACTAACATTCTGTCTTGGATTAGTTTCAGTTTGGGAAGGAAGCTTACCTTGGGATTCAGATTTGCTCATTAGCTGTCCCACTTATTGTTGGAGAGTTTGCACAGAGTTTGTAAGTGTCTCTATCATTCATTCAAGGTGCTGATTGGAACTTAAAGGTGCTGGTTGGGCCTGATTCCTATTATAGTTTGGATAGTTCTAATTATTGTTGGCCCTTCCGTAGCTGAAATTTGGATGGTCTCTCCAGCCTGGATTGTATGTATTGGAATATGGATCATGTTTGGGCTGGTTATTGTATCCTCCAATGGCATTAACTTGCTGGTTGTCTTCTTGAAGAGTAGGACATTGATCAGTTGGGTGTCCCACATATGCATAATTACCACATGGCCTAGGTGGCTGGGCTGCTTGAATCTGTTGAACCAATCCTATGGCAAAATTTTTCATAACAGATGTCAGTTCAGAAATAGAAGGTGAACTTACCTCATTGACTCCTCTATGCAGTTGCTTTTCTTCTTCATATTGCCTAGATGAGGCTACAAGTGTAGAGATCAACTCTCTCATCTCCCTATGTGTCTTGTCCAAAATGGATCCTCCACAAGCTACATTGATGAACTTCCTTTCTGAAGGTAGCAATCCTCCATAGAAGAACTGTATGAGGGACTTGTCTGACATATCATGTTGTGGAAAACCTGTACATAGTCTTTCAAACCTTTCCCAATAATCATATAAATCCTAAGTTGGTTTCTGTCTTATGCTAGTGATTTCTCTTATTATGCCAATTGACTTAGACGTTGGGAAGTATTTGTCTAAAAAAGTTTTAACCATATCTTCCCAAGAAGTGATAGATCCAGGAGGCAAATAAAATAACCAATCCTTAGCATAGTCATCTAATGAAAAAGGAAAAGCTCTTCACTTAACATGATATTCAGATATACCTTGAGGTCTCATGGTTGAACAGACAATACTGAACTATTTCAAGTGCTTGTGTGGATTTTCATTTTGCAAACCTCAAAATTTAGGGAGAAGATGAATCAAACCTGTTTTCAGTTCAAAGGGAACTGTCAGAGGTGGATAGGTGATGCAAAGAGGTGCTTGATCACCTGCAGGCATTGCCAATTCTCTCATGGTTCTTTCTCTTAGCATTGGAGCTCTCATGGCTGGATTTTCTTGAATTATTTGATCATGGACAGCATGTCCAGCATGTTGTGCGTGAGGTTCATCCATTGGTGTGAAGTTCGGTGGCTGGACAAGGAAAGGTTCGGCAGCCGAATGTTGATAGTTTCGGTGGCCGAATGTGCGACAGAAGGTTCTGCGCAAGATGGCTCTTCAACTGCTTGCTTTCCTAATCTTCTAAGAGTGCATTCAATCTCTGGATCGTAAGGCAGAGTATCCCTACGTTCAGATCTGGTCATGAAAGAAAAATAAACAAGTTATAACAATTCTCCGGCAACGGCGCCAACTTTTGACTCGCAGTTGTCGAATATGGTCAAAAATAACCTTTCCGGTTATCAACAATATTAATACTGCATATAGTGGTAAAGGATCGAATCCACAGAGAATTGTAAACTTATCTATTTTTCTCAATAAGACCAAGAGAATTAACTGAAAGCACAATTGAGAGCAAGTAACTGAAAGCGGAACAAAGATAAAGTGCGATAAAAGTAAAAGGGGGGTTTAAAATTGATTTGTCTAAACAACTATTGAAAGCAATTAAATCAGCAAGTAATTAAAATAAAGGGAAATTCAATATGAGAAAGGTCTAGTTGAAGAGATGGATCCACTTTGGTTGTTTGGATTGATCATTGAAACTTATGTTCTCTTGATTGATTCAATAGATTGGTTATGGAGATGGAAGACGCTTCTCACCACCATGTCTCTCCTTATGATTAAATCAATTAGGGAACGTCCTCTAATCAATTACTAATCAACAAATTTCCAAGGAATGTCCTTGGGCCTTAGGCATAAAAACGATTGTCAATTGCATGAAGAAAGAGAGAGATCCAATCCTAACTACTCAAACGCATGAGATGTTGTTAGATCATACAATTTCTTGGTTGTTACACCAAGTGTTCTTATGATTGAATAATTCTAGCAATTACGGACTAAAAATTATCCAAACTAATAATCAATTACCTTGCAATAAAGAATCAAGTGGCCAATTTGATCAAAATAACAAAGCAATCTTAGATTCAAACACACAATTATATGAATATTGAACAAATCAAAGACAAATAGTTTATGTTCAGATCTCACAACCCTTAAAACAACCTTAGTTTCAACCAATCTTCAACTAGAATAAAAGGTTTCAGCTACTCATAGCTGAAACAAAAATCAAAACCAATAAGAGAAGATGGAGAGGATGAACCGAATGGTGGAGAGGAGAGGTGGAGCGCCGGTCCTTGCTTGGCCGAATGGGGGAGTTGCAATCTGCCTCCTTTGGACTTCTTGAAGCCTTTAAATATGTCTTGAGAGGCTGCCTAGGGTTTCTTGGCTGCCCATATATCTTTTAAAGGCTGCCCAAAATACCCTTGGTCCAAGGTGTGCCATCTATGCACATGTGTGAAGGGAAAAACATGGGGCTTGTCTTCAATTGCAAGGAGTGGGCTCTTTGGTCTTTGCTTGCTGCCATAGTGTCTTCAAGTTGCTGCCCAAGGTGCCCAAGACTTGCATTCACATTCTCCTTGCCGCCCATGCACTAATAAGGAAGGTGGAGCCTCCTTTGCAAATTTGAATTTTGAATGTGCATGGCATGAAAGGGGAAACATGTGATATTTGGATTTGGCTTCCTTAATAAGATGGATCTTGAAATTCAAAATTTGAATATGAATCTTGGAGATTTGAATTTCAAAATGCTTTCCTTCTTTGGCACTTTCCATACTTGGCACTTTTTGGCAGTTTTAAGAGCATTTTCTCCAGAATGTTCCTTTGCACCTAATATCTGCAAAACATGATTAAAACCACAAAATTAGGCAAAAAATATGTAAATAAATATTAAGAACATAATGAGAATGTGGACTAAAATATGCTCTATCAGGCCGCTGCGCTTAGAGAAGAGGGATCAAATTTTCCTGAACTTAGAGTCTTAGAATCTGAGGGCTGTGCCACCTTCTGCTTCACTGCTCCCTGAATGATGGCACTAGCCTCTATCTTTCTGGCTACATCCACTATAGTGTGGAAGCTCTCCCTCTCTGCTGCTAGGATCAGGGAGGAATACTGATCGCGGTTGTCGAAGCCGGTAAAAAATAACCTTTCTGGTTATCAACAAATTTATACTTGCAGACAGTGGTGAAAGGATCGAATCCACAAGGAATTGAGAACTTACTTATCTTTCTTATTGAGACCCAGAGAAATAAACTGAAATAAAAATAAACTGAAAATGAGATAAACTGAAAGCAATAAACTGGAAGTAAAATTGGGGGGGTTTTTGAGGTTGGGATCAATTGAGTTAAATTAATATAGAAAGCAAATAAAGGTAGAGTGATAATAAAATGAAATAATAATATTAATGAGAAAGTTCTAGTTAAAGTATTGGATCCACTTCAGTTGTTGGGATTAATCAAAGACACTTATGTTCTTTTGATTGATTCAATATATTAGTCATAGAGATGGAAGAAGCTTCTCACCACCATTATCTCTTCTTAGGAATAAATTAATTAGGGAATGTCCTCTAATCAATCACTAATCAACAAGTTGCCAAGGAATGTCCTTGGGCCTCAGACAACAAACAACTGTCAATTGCATTAAGAAATGGAGAGATCTAATCCTAGTTACCCAAACGTATGGTGACAACACTAGATTATGCAACTTCCTTGGTTTTTACACCAAATGTTCTCATGTAAGAATAATCTAAGCAATTACGGACTTAAATCATCGAAACTAACAAATAATTACTTTGCAATCAAAAATCAACGTAGATCTAAACAACAAAGCAATATGAAAATCAAGCATGAAATTGTATAAATATTGAACAACCAAAAGATTAACAATGTTTTGATCAAGTCTCACAATCCATAAACAACTAAAGCTTCAACCAAACTTCAACTAGATTAAAAGATTTCAGCCACTCATGGCTGAAACAAAAACTGAAAATACAAAAGGAAGAGAAAGTGGAACCCGAAGGTGAGAGGAAGAGAAGCTTGCGCCTAGCCTTGGCCGAATGGTGGAGATGGATTGGTCCCTCTTGTGCGGCAGCCCTTAGATGAGTTTATATATGTTTTAAGGTGGCTGTCTAGGGTTTCTTTACTGTCCAAAAGTGTAATACCCGGCTAGACCCCAGCATCAAAATTCCTACTTTCCGGTGGAATCTCCGTTGGAATTCGAAATTTCTCGGACGTCGGAGCCTTCTAGAAGGGTAAAGTAAAGGTTTTCTAAAATGTTTTTACATGTTTTTATGGTTTGATCAAGAAAGAAAATTGAGTTTTGAAAGAAAAGAAAGTCTTGACGGAAAATGCCAGGTTCGGCCGCTGAACCTCATGTTCGGCCGCCGAAGGTGGCTCCCTTTTGTTGCCGCCGAATCTCAAGTTTGGCCGCCGAACATGGTGGAGTTGTGGAAGCACCTTTGGCCTCCGAAAGTGGTCTAGCCAGCAACCTATAAAAGGCCCCGTGTCTGAAAATGGGCGAGTTTTCTTCTCCATTTCCGGGTAAAGTGAGTCCATGTCCTTCCACGGTTGGTTTTGAGGTTTTCCTTCAATCCCTTCAAGTTTTTAATGAGTTTTTACCATGTTTTGAAGATTTTAAGCTAAGATCAAGGTTTTAGAAGCTTGGAGACCTCCAGAGTTCATTTCCTCCACATTTCCAAGTGTGGGATGGCTTCTCCTCTCGATCTTCAAGAGGTAAGTGTAGATCCTCCTCTTCTTTCATGTTTTAAGTAAGTTTTAAGAAGGGGTTAAGGGTTTTAATGCATGTTTAGAGTAGATCTAAGATGTTAGGGTTTAAGTACCCTTTATGATAAATGTATGCAAAATGTGATGTTTGTTGGGGTATAGGCTAGTTTTAAGCCCCTAAATGCTTGAAAATAGGTTTATGCATGCTTTTGTGTGAGTTGGTGTGAGTTGAGAGGCTTTGGGGTGGCTGGATGTGCATGTGAGGTTCGGGTTCTGCCCTGTGGGAGAGCCCAGGTTCGGCCGTCGAAGCCAGTTTCGATCGCCGAACCTGCTTGGAGGCAGTTTTAGGCCGCCTAAGCTCGCCCTCGAAAGTTTGGACTTTCAGCTCTGGAGGGGAGATTCGGCCGCTGAACCTGTTGCTGAAAGTGCATGAGTTTCAGATCTGGAAGGGACTTCCGGCCGTCGAAGGTGCATGGCTTTTGGATCTGGAAGGGGGTTCGGCTGCCGAAGGTGTTGCCGAAAGTCCCCTGCCCATCATTCCTTTCCATGTTTTTCCATGCATGTTTATGATGTTTTAGGGGGTTTTTGGGGAGATGTTTAGAGTCCTGTTGGAGTATGTTTGGTCCCTCGTTTAAGTCCACCTGTGTATGATCGGACCTGAGGAACCGGGGTTGTAATACCCGGCTAGACTCCGGTATCGGAATTCCTACCGTCCGGTGGAATCTCGGATGTCGGAAACCTCTAGAAGGGTAAAAGCATGTTTTTATGAAATGTTTTCATGTTTTTAATGGTTTTAAGTATGATTTTAAATGAGTTTTTGCATGAAAAGTCTTTGGAGGAAAACCCAGGTTCGGCCGCCGAAAGCCAAGTTCGGCCGCCGAACTTGCGTGGCACTTCGGGAGTGCTTTAGGCCCCTGAAGGCATAAGTGAGGGAAATCCAGGTTCGGCCGCCGAACCTCATGTTCGGCCGCCGAACTTGCATGAGTTGCGGAGGCACGTTCGGCCCCCGAACGTGGCCTGGCCAGCCACCTATAAAAGGGGTACTTGGCCGAAATGGGCGAGCTTTCTCCCATTTTCGGCCACAGCTAGCTTCCGACCTCCCTCTCCCAAATCTTGTGTTCTTCCTCCAAATCCCCACCATTTTTCTTGAGTTTTAACCTCACATTGTAAGTTTTGAACTTTTAAAACGAGTTTTGGACCTTTGGGAACTCAGGAGCTCATTTTCTTGGATCTCCAAGTTTAGGTCGTCTCTCTCTCGATCTTCAAGAGGTAAGAGCCAATCTTAAGCTCATTGTATGTTTTAAATAAGTTTTAAGTTGTTTTATGGGGTAGAAATGCATGTTTAAGTTAGTTGAGCTATGTTAGGTTTTATGTGATTTATGGACAATGTATGTTGATTGTGTGTGTTTGAAGTGTTGTAGTTGGGGTATATGATAGTTTGAGACCCCTAGATGTGATGTATGATATGTATGCATGTTTTAGAACAAGTTTATGCATGATTTGAGCTTTTGGGAGGCAAGAGGTTCATGTGAACCAAGTTTCTGCCCATTCGGGAGAAACCAGGTTCGGCCGCCGAAGGAACTTTCGGCCGCCGAACCCCCTCGTGGAGGCAGCATTCGGCTGCCGAAGCTTGCCCCCGAAAGAAGACTTTCGGATCTGTCTGGGACTTTCGGCCGCCGAAGGTGCCACCGAAAGTGCCCGACTTTCGGCTCTGGAGGGGCTTTCGGCCGCCGAAGGTGCCGCCGAACCTGCCCTGTCCAACCTTCCTTTGCATGTTTATGTATGATTGTTTTGAGGTGTTTTAGGGGATTTTTGGGGGATGTTTTTAGAGTTATGTTCTAGTTGTTTGGTCCCTCATTTGAGTCCACCTGTGTAGGTTCAGACCCGAGGAACCGAGGACCCCAGCAGTGAGTCAGTCACTTCAGAGTCAGTAGAGCTTCAGCCAGAGGTGAGTAGAATAAATCTTTACGTTTTAAAGTAAATAAATTACCAGTTTTGAGCATGTTCATGCATCATAAATGCCATGAGATAAATTAGGTTGTTTGCATTAGAATTCACGAATATGTTGCATTGCATTTATGATGTTGATGTGGATTGGTTATTGGATGATCCCTTAGTCCTCATATGTTATGATGTTGATGTTACGGCATGATATGGTATGGAAGTCCAGGTTGTACCCATTCTACGTCCCTGGCACTATGTAAGAGAAAGTCCAGGTTGCACCCATTCTACGTCCCTGGCATATTGGAAATGTTATGTTATGTTATGTAAGAGAAAGACCGGTTGTACCCATTCTACGTCCCGGCACTTTGGATTATGTAGAGGACTATTGGTGACAATACCATCCGAGATGTGATTACTTGTGATGTGTTGCATTACATGATGGCATGAGATTTTAAATGTTGTTTTCTATTATTCTGCTCACTGGGCTCTTGTAGCTCACCCCTTTCCCTAATCCCCCAAGATTGCAGGTACGGGATAGACAGAGTCGTCAAGAAGAGTAAAGTCTTATGTTTGTAATAGATTAGAAAGTGGACATGATAAATTGTAAGATGATGTAAAGTTGAGTAGTTATGTTATGTATAATGGTATTGAGGATTAGAAGTTGTGCTTGACCCTATGGATGTTGTTATCCCTTTTAATACATGATTTTAGATGTTTTATGATGTTTATGTAAACCAACTCAACATATGTAATAGCCCGTTGGGGCCTTGATGGAATCCCACAGAGGGATCAATGTTATAGTATGTTTATGTTTTGTGCATGCACAGGTTGAGTTTGGCATATGATAGAATGTATGTAAGTAAAGTTTTAATTTTTATGTATGTTTGTTGATCATGTATGGGATTAAACAGGTTTACAGGTTACATGTTAGGCTTGCTACGGGTCCCGGCGGCCTTAAGCCGACCTGGATTCTAGCGCCGGTAGCGGTCCGATTTTCGGGTCGTTACAGAATGGTATCAGAGCCCTAGGTTCATATGGTCGGACCTAGAGTGTCGGGCTCATAGATGTTATAGAAGGTCAAGCACAATAGGAAGATCATGTCCACTAGGATAGGATGTGGAGTCCTGTCTTGCATGATGATGTGGAATGCCATGACTATATGCATGTGCATTAGTGATATGCTATGATATGTGATGTATGTGATGAGGGTTCATGTGTGCCCACATGAACCATATGATGCTAATGTTTGCTTGTTATGTACTGTTTTTCAGAAACAGGATGAGAGGAACTCGTCGATCTGCAAGATTGACTAGAGTGCCACCTGAGGATGAGGGCACAAACGCCCGTCCTCCGGTGTTGCCTAGGGCAATGTCTAGTAGGTCTAACAGAGAAAGAGCAGTAAGAGACCCTAGAAGGTCTTTGGATCTGTGAAGAAGCAGATTAGTGAGGGGAACAGTACAGGGCAGAGTGTCAGATGATATGGATGTGGAGGAATGGAGGGATGGCAGTCTGGGAGTCAGCATGTCAGAAGAAGGTATGGGAGAGTCCCAAGGAGGCACTCGGGCCTCGGGATTTGTTCAGCCACCCCACTACCCACATTTCTCACAATACCCCGGGTATTCGATGGGAGGCACATCGGATTACCATAGCTTCAGCCCTTATCCCACACAGATGCCATACCCACCATACTATCCACCATACTCACAGTACCCAATGTATCCACCTCCACCCTACTATCCAAATCCAGAAAACCCTACCACAGAAAATGTTGCCCCACCTCCACCATCTACAGAACCAGCAGCCCCAGTTACTCAACCTCCTAGATCCAACTCAGCCAGTGGAAGCAAGGTCAAAATGACCGACTACATGAAGTTGGGAGCTCCTCAGTATGAAAAAGGGGATGACCCATTTGTGTACCTTGAGAGGGTGAAAGTGATCACTGATGAGATTGGGGCAGATGATAGTAGAGCCATTCAGATGGCTGGGTTCACACTTAAATGCAAGAAGGCCCGTGAGTGGTTTAAGAAATATATGAACCCGAGAGTAGATAGCATGACTTGGGAGGAGTTTGCAAACGAGTTTGCAGGATGGGCTTTTCCCGATAGCTCGAGGGAGCTAAAGATGATAGAGTTTGAGCAGTTGAGGCAGACGGATGAGATGGGTGTAGAGGAGTTCACAGACAAGTTCTTGGAGCTGTTGCCATTTGCAGGGCAAAACCTTGACACAGATCAGAAAAAGTCAAGGAGGTATATCATGAAGCTTCACTCCAGATATTCCTCCTTGATCCAGTCAGCAGATAGGGAGAGCTTCCACGCCATAGTGGATATGGCCCAGAAAATGGAGGCCAATGCCATCGTTCAGGGAACAGTCAAACAGTCAGTGGCACAGCCTTCTGGTTCTAAGACCCCAGGCTCTTCTTCTCTGAGTGCAGCAGCTTCAGGTAGCAAAAAGTGGAGTAATACTACGAGAAAGCCCAAGAAGAACAAGTTTTGGAACAAAGTCAAGTCTAGTCTGGGACTAGGGAGTGGCTCAAGCTCTGGCGCGGATAATGCAGTTTGTGCGAAGTGTGGTAGGCTACACAGGGGAGTTTGTCGGGCTGGGACAGCAGCCTGCTTCAGATGCGGGCAAGAGGGACACATTGCTCGGGAGTGTCCTAGGGCAGCTTTTGGAGCACAGTCTCAGCAGACAGCTTCTGGTAGTGTGGCTCAGCCAGCAGCTCCAGCCATGACTCAGGCCAGTGGCAGAGGTAGAGGGAGAGGAGCAGCCTCTTCTTCAGCGGGATTCAGAGGTGAAGGTCCATCAGCTCCAGCACGGATCTTCACAATGACACAGCAAGAGGCAGACGCATCTAACACCGTGGTGGCAGGTAACTTAGTCATTGGGTGTTCTGATGTGTATGCATTGATGGACCCTGGTGCATCTCATTCTTTTATAGCTCCGAGAGCCGTTCAGAGGTTGGGGTTGATGATCTCTGAGTTAGAGTGTCCTCTCTGGGTCAGTGGACCCAAGTGTGATCCATCAGTGGCAGAGTCAGTCTGCCAGTGCAGTCCCGTTTTTGTTGAGGGAAGATGCCTTTCCGCCGACCTTGTGGTTCTATATTTGACAGATTTTGACGTCATTCTAGGGATGGACTGGTTATCTACCCATGGTGCTACCTTGGACTGCAGGGACAAGGTAGTCAGGTTCAGAGGTCAGGATGGGTCAGAGGTTGTCTTCAGGGGAGACAGGAGGGGTACACGTAGAGGTCTGATATCAGCTCTTCAGGCTCGTAGGTTGCTTAGGAAGGGATGTCAGGGGTATTTGGCTCATGTGAGAGAGCTTAGCAGTCAGGTTAGAGACCCCGCCTCGGTGCCAGTGGTTAGAGAGTTTCTAGATGTCTTCCCAGACGAGCTGCCAGGTTTACCACCTGCTAGGGAGATAGAGTTCGAGATAGAATTGATGCCTGGAACCCGACCGATCTCTATCCCTCCCTACAGGATGGCTCCAGCTGAGGTGAAGGAATTGAAAGAACAGTTGCAAGAGCTGGTAGACAAGGGCTTCATCCGACCGAGTACCTCACCTTGGGGTGCTCCAGTCTTGTTTGTGAGAAAGAAGGATGGATCCCTTAGACTTTGTATCGACTACAGGCAGTTGAACAAAGTCACTACCAAGAACAAGTACCCATTGCCTAGGATCGATGATCTATTCGACCAGCTAGCGGGAGCGGGTTGTTTCTCCAAAATAGATCTGAGATCGGGGTACCATCAGCTGAGGATCAGAGAGGAAGATGTGCCAAAGACAGCTTTCAGGACCAGATATGGGCATTTTGAGTTCCTTGTAATGCCGTTCGGGTTAACCAACGCACCTGCAACATTCATGGACCTCATGAACAGAGTATTTAGCCAGTACCTGGATCACTTTGTTATTGTCTTCATAGATGATATCTTAGTGTATTCCAGGAATGCAGAGGAGCATGCCCATCATCTGAGGTTGGTTCTGCAGACCTTGAGGGAACATGGCTTGTATGCCAAGTTCTCTAAGTGTGAGTTATGGTTGAGGAGCATTTCGTTCTTGGGGCATGTAGTGTCAGAAAATGGAATCGAGGTGGACCCCAAGAAGGTAGAAGCTGTGGCTAACTGGCCTAGACCCACTTCAGTGACAGAGATCAGGAGTTTCTTGGGTTTGGCAGGTTACTACAGGAGGTTCGTTCAGGACTTCTCAAAAATTGCAGCTCCTCTGACCAGATTGATCAGGAAGAATCAGAAGTTTGTGTGGACCGACCAGTGCGAAGTGAGTTTTGAAGAGCTTAAGAAGAGGTTGACGTTGGCACCAGTGTTAGCTCTGCCAGCTAGCAATGAGGATTTCACAGTTTTCTGTGATGCATCCCGAGTGGGATTGGGTTGTGTGTTAATGCAGAATGAAAGGGTGATTGCTTATGCTTCTAGACAGTTGAAGAAGCATGAGTCGAATTACCCCACACATGACCTTGAGATGGCAGCAGTAATCTTTGCACTCAAGATGTGGAGGCACTACCTCTATGGGGTAAAATGTGAGATCTTCACAGATCATAAAAGCCTGCAGTACATCCTGAGTCAAAGAGATTTGAACTTGAGACAGAGGAGATGGGTAGAGCTGCTGAGTGACTATGATTGCAAGATTCAGTATCACCCGGGTAAGGCGAATGTCGTGGCAAACGCCCTAAGCCGGAAGTCACTGGGCAGTCTATCCCACATCACGGCAGAGAGGAGACCAGTGGTGAAGGAGTTTTACAAGCTCATTGAGGAAGGTCTACAGTTGGAGTTATCTGGTACAGGTGCTTTAGTGGCCCAGATGAAAGTGACACCTGTGTTTCTGGAACAAGTGGCTCAGAAACAGCACGAGGATCCAGAGTTAGTGAAGATTGCCAAGACTGTTCAGTCAGGCAAGGACAGCGAATTCAGATTTGATAGTAAGGGGATCCTCCGTTATGGGAGTCGATTGTGTGTACCAGATGACATAGGGCTAAAAGGAGACATTATGAGAGAGGCTCATAATGCAAGATACAGCATTCACCCCGGAGCCACCAAGATGTATCAGGATTTGAAAAAAGTGTATTGGTGGCCAGCTATGAAGAAGGAAGTGGCACAGTTCGTGTCAGCCTGCGAAGTGTGTCAGAGGGTGAAGCTGGAACATCAGAAGCCGGCTGGGATGCTTAACCCCCTACCTATCCCAGAATGGAAATGGGAAAACATAGCTATGGACTTCGTAGTGGGGTTACCGGCGACGTCCAACAGATTGGACTCCATATGGGTGATTGTGGACAGACTCACCAAATCTGCTCACTTCATCCCTGTCAGGAGTGGCTATTCTGTGGACAAGTTGGCGCAGATATATGTAGATGAGATCGTCAGACTGCATGGGGTTCCTGTTTCAATAGTGTTCGATAGAGGACCCCAGTTCACCTCCAGGTTTTGGCGGAGTCTGCAGAATGCCATGGGTACTAGGTTGGATTTCAGTACTGCCTTCCATCCACAGACAGACGGACAGTCAGAGAGGACCATCCAGACAATAGAAGATATGCTCAGAATGTGTGTGCTGGACTTTGGCGGTTCTTGGAGGCAGCATCTACCTTTGGTGGAGTTTGCCTACAATAACAGTCATCATGCTAGCATCGGGATGGCTCCATATGAAGCTTTATATGGAAGGAAGTGCAGGTCACCTGTTTGCTGGGAGGAAGTTGGAGAGAAGGCCTTGGCAGGGCCTGAGCTAGTAGAGATCACCAGCAGGGTGGTACCCATTATCAGAGAGAGGATCAAGACTGCTGCAAGCAGACAGAAGAGTTATGTAGACATCCGCAGACGGCAAGTAGAGTTTCAGGAGGGGGATCTGTTATTACTCAAGGTGTCTCCAATGAAAGGAGTGGTTCGGTTCGGGAAGAAAGGTAAGCTGGCTCCACGGTACATCGGACCCTTTGAAGTCTTGCAAAAGATTGGGAATGTGTCGTACAAGCTGGATTTACCTGCTTCAATGGAAAGAATCCATCCGGTTTTCCATGTTTCCATGTTAAGAAAGTTTGTGTCAGATCCGAGCAAGGTTCTTAGTGAGCCTGATGTGGAGATCCAAGAAGATCTCACTTATGTTGAACAGCCAGTACGGATCATAGACACCCAGATCAGGAAGCTGAGAAACAAGGAAATCCCGATGGTGAAAGTCCTTTGGAACCACCACAATATGGAAGAGTGTACTTGGGAGACACGGGAGTCCATGCTCCAGCAGTACCCTTATCTTTTCTAAGGTTTGTCCCTCGTGTGTTTATATGTTATGTATGTATGATATGTTTGATGTTATGCATGTACTAGTTGAGGAACATTCGGGGACGAATGTTCTTAAAGGGGGGAGAATGTAATACCCGGCTAGACTCCGGTATCGGAATTCCTACCGTCCGGTGGAATCTCGGATGTCGGAAACCTCTAGAAGGGTAAAAGCATGTTTTTATGAAATGTTTTCATGTTTTTAATGGTTTTAAGTATGATTTTAAATGAGTTTTTGCATGAAAAGTCTTTGGAGGAAAACCCAGGTTCGGCCGCCGAAAGCCAAGTTCGGCCGCCGAACTTGCGTGGCACTTCGGGAGTGCTTTAGGCCCCCGAAGGCATAAGTTTGGGAAATCCAGGTTCGGCCGCCGAACCTCATGTTCGGCCGCCGAACTTGCATGAGTTGCGGAGGCATGTTCGGCCCCCGAACGTGGCCTGGCCAGCCACCTATAAAAGGGGTACTTGGCCGAAATGGGCGAGCTTTCTCCCATTTCTGGCAACAGCTAGCTTCCGACCTCCAAATCCCCACCATTTTTCTTGAGTTTTAACCTCACATTGCAAGTTTTGAACTTTTAAAACGAGTTTTGGAGCTTTGGGAACTCAGGAGCTCATTTTCTTGGATCTCCAAGTTTAGGTCGTCTCTCTCTCGATCTTCAAGAGGTAAGAGCCGATCTTAAGCTCATTGTATGTTTTAAATAAGTTTTAAGTTGTTTTATGGGGTAGAAATGCATGTTTAAGTTAGTTGAGCTATGTTAGGTTTTATGTGATTTATGGACAATGTATGTTGATTGTGTGTGTTTGAAGTGTTGTAGTTGGGGTATATGATAGTTTGAGACCCCTAGGTGTGATGTATGATATGTATGCATGTTTTAGAACAAGTTTATGCATGATTTGAGCTTTTGGGAGGCAAGAGGTTCATGTGAACCAAGTTTCTGCCCATTCGGGAGAAACCAGGTTCGGCCGCCGAAGGAACTTTCGGCCGCCGAACCCCCTTGCGGAGGCAGCATTCGGCTGCCGAAGCCCCCGAAAGAAGACTTTCGAATCTATCTGGGACTTTCGGCCGCCGAAGGTGCCGCCGAAAGTGCCCGACTTTCGGCTCTAGAGGGGCTTTCGGCCGCCAAAGGTGCCGCCGAACCTGCCCTGTCCAGCCTTCCTTTGCATGTTTTTGTATGATTGTTTTGAGGTGTTTTAGGGGATTTTTGGGGGATGTTTTTAGAGTTATGTTCTAGTTGTTTGGTCCCTCATTTGAGTCCACCTGTGTAGGTTCGGACCCGAGGAACCGAGGACCCCAGCAGTGAGTCAGTCACTTCAGAGTCAGTAGAGCTTCAGCCAGAGGTGAGTAGAATAAATCTTTACGTTTTAAAGTAAATAAATTACCAGTTTTGAGCATGTTCATGCATCATAAATGCCATGAGATAAATTAGGTTGTTTGCATTAGAATTCACGAATATGTTGCATTGCATTTATGATGTTGATGTGGATTGGTTATTGGATGATCCCTTAGTCCTCATATGTTATGATGTTGATGTTACGGCATGATATGGTATGGAAGTCCAGGTTGTACCCATTCTACGTCCCTGGTACTATGTAAGAGAAAGTCCAGGTTGTACCCATTCTATGTCCCTGGCATATTGGAAATGTTATGTTATGTTATGTAAGAGAAAGACCGGTTGTACCCATTCTACGTCCCGGCACTTTGGATTATGTAGAGGACTATTGGTGACAATACCATCCGAGATGTGATTACTTGTGATGTGTTGCATTACATGATGGCATGAGATTTTAAATGTTGTTTTCTATTATTCTGCTCACTGGGCTCTTGTAGCTCACCCCTTTCCCTAATCCCCCAGGATTGCAGGTACGGGATAGACAGAGTCGTCAAGAAGAGTAAAGTCTTATGTTTGTAATAGATTAGAAAGTGGACATGATAAATTGTAAGATGATGTAAAGTTGAGTAGTTATGTTATGTATAATGGTATTGAGGATTAGAAGTTGTGCTTGACCCTATGGATGTTGTTATCCCTTTTAATACATGATTTTAGATGTTTTATGATGTTTATGTAAACCAACTCAACATATGTAATAGCCCGTTGGGGCCTTGATGGAATCCCACAGAGGGATCAATGTTATAGTATGTTTATGTTTTGTGCATGCACAGGTTGAGTTTGGCGTATGATAGAATGTATGTAAGTAAAGTTTTAATTTTTATGTATGTTTGTTGATCATGTATGGGATTAAACAGGTTTACAGGTTACATGTTAGGCTTGCTACGGGTCCCGGCGGCTTTAAGCCGATCTGGATTCTAGCGCCGATAGCGGTCCGATTTTCGGGTCGTTACAGGGGTGATCAGCAGTGAGTTAGCTGCTCCAGAGTTAGTAAAGCGTCAGCCAGAGGTAAGTAGAACAGAACTCCTTTTTCAATTGAAAGTAATTGAATTTTTAGCATGCCCATGCATCACGAAAGCCATGATATATGTTAGGTTGTTTGCATTAGAATTCATGAATATGATGCATTGCATAACATGATGATGATGATATGGATGGATATTGGATGATCCCCTAGCCCTCAATATGATATGACATGATATGATATGAGATAGGAAGACCAAGTGTGGCCGTAACACCCCTGAAAATATGTTATATGTGAGGAAAGACCAGGTGTGACCGTATCGCCCCTGGCATAGTTGGACATGTTATGTTACGATATGCTTAAGAGGAAGTCCTGAGGAGCCCCATTGAGGGCCGGGCATTCTATTGGATATGTAAAGGGCTATTGGTGACAAGTCCATCCTTGATGTGTATTGTTTGTGATGTGATGCATTCCATGAAAGCATATGTTTAAATAAACTGTTTTTATTGTTCTGCTCACTGCGCTTTAGTAGCTCACCCCTTCCCCTAACCCAAAGGTTTGTAGGACCAGAGATAGCCCTTCCCCTAACCCCCAGGTATGCAGGACCAGAGATAGCACAGGAAGTCAGTAAGGGTATGAGTATGGTCATGTAATATGTAATAGAATAGTAGTGGACATGAAATGTAAAATGATGGAATGAGTTGTAATGTAATGAATTGTGGTTTAGTATTGTGCTTAGCCCTAATGTATGGTTAATCCCTTTTTGTACATGATCTATGTTGGGAAATCTAGAGATTAATTGCAACCCAAAGGCGCAGTGGAAAAATAAAATTTTGGATTTCCTTTCCCAAAATCCGAGTGCGTCGTTTAATTCAAAAGATGGATATGAGACTAACCTATTAATCTCGTTGAGAAGATACAATGTTGGACTGATAGTGCTGCTTTTTCAAACAAACACCCTCTATAATATCCACACGAACGTCTTCTATCATTCTAGAGTGCTAGCTCTCTCAAAGATGGATAGATTATGTGCTCCACAATCTGCAATCTTTTAGACTGAGTTTTCTAAAAAACGTAACATCATCATCATCCCTCTTATAATTCATATAAGGAGTATTTATATGTTTCAGTCTTTTGTTTTTTCTACAACTCCTTTTTCTAAAAGGAGTTGTATTTTTCCCACAACTCTTTTCCTAAAAGAGTTGTACTACTATTTTCCCAAAATAGTTGTGTTCAGGACCCACTATCACAATCTCGCAGATACTCAAATATCTTTATGTGATAGAGTCCTTTATCTGTAACAGTTACAGATAGACTGCAGATCTTTTAAATATTATTATCTTATAATAATAAATAATTAATAATAATAACACTTTATTATTATTAATTATATTAATAATTAATATTAATAATAATAACACTTATTATTATTAATTTATATTAATAATTAATATTAATAATAATAACACTTTATTATTATTAAATATTAATAATAATAACACTTTATTATTATTAATTATATTAATAATAATAGCACTTTACTTGTAACAGCCCGGAAACCGAACTGTTACCGGCGCTAGGATCCAGATCGGCTTAAGGCCGCCGGGACCCGTAGCAAGCCTGCTGTGAACTCTGTGTACCTGTGAATTCTCATACATGATCATAAATTTTTGAAAAAAATTAAAACTTATCCCTGTACCAAGGCTCAACCTATGCATGCACTAACTCTGTACTGTAAACCCCTACTAGAGCTCTCATCTTTGCTCTAGGTGGGCTAAACTCATTCTATGTTAAGCCTGGTTTTCAAATACATCAAGTAACACATTTACATCAAAAGATCATGTACACAAAGGAATTACAACTCTTATAATGGTCAAGCACACTTCTATACACTATACAACATAACTATCTCTTTATAATTACATGTCCACACTAGCTATTACATACTCTTCTCTTTCTATACCCTGCTGGACTCTTCTGAACTCTGATAACTGAACCTGCAAAACTGGGGTTAAGGGAGTGGGATGAGCTATACTAGCCCAGTGAGCAGAACTATAAAACATGTGATTAAAACATGATCTCATGGAATGCATCACATCACAGACAAGCCACGTCAAGGGTAAACCTGTCACCAACTAGTCCTAGCGTCTATCTGTGTCAGGGTGTAGAGGTAGGCACCCGACTATATGTCCCATCACATAACATACATTACTTACCATTATGCCAGGGCGTAGAGGCAGGCTCCTGGTCTATCTCATATATATATGTGTGTATATAACACCTGTGTCAGGGCGTAGAGGTAGGCACCTGACTATCTGTCTCATCTATGCCAGGGCGTAGAGGTAGGCACCCGGCTCTCAGGGACTATTGGATCATCCAGAACTTACCACATCAACAACAAAGTATGCAACGCATCAGATTCGTGATCTCTAATGCAATCAACCTATAACATGATCATGGTGCATGAAACATGCTAAAAGCATTTGATTTCTCATATTAAAATTGTTAGGTTTAGTTCCACTCACCTCTAGCAGACTCTGAACTAACTCTGAAGATTCTGAAGCAGTGCTCACTGCTAATCTCTCTGGTTCCTCTGGTCCGTTCCTACACAGGTGGACTCAAATGAGGGACCAAACTAACTCAAGAACACCTCTATAAAACTTTCCAAAAACCCCCCTAAAAGATCCTAAAACAATCACATAAAACATGCAAAAGAAAGCTGGACAAGACACTTTCGGCGGTAGGTTTGGCGGCCGAAACCCCCCTCCAGAGACGAAACTCATGCATGTTCGGCGGCACCTTCGGCAGCTGAAAGTCTCGTCCAGAGACGAAACTCAACCTTTGGCGGCACTTTTGGCGGCCGAACCTTCCTTCAGCGGCCGAACCTTCCTTCGGCGGCCGAACCTGGTTTTGCCCATTGGGCAGAACCCTGCTCTGTTTCATGCAAACTGTCCCCCAAACTTACCTCAACATGCAAACCACTACTCCCAACTAACACATACCATATATCATGCATAAAAGGGTCTAACACTAACTTTTAACCCCAACAAACATAACACATAACACATAAACATGCTTATACTAAAAAATCATCAAAAACCTCAACTAAACCCTATCATACATACTACCCATAAAACTTCCATAAAACCTTCAAAAATCAAGAAAGGAAGTTCAGGATCTTTACTTACCTCTTCCAAACAAGAGAATAAAAGATCCCAACGTGGAGATATGGAGAAATCCTTCCTCAAATTCTCCAAGCTTCCAAACTTTGCTCTTTTACTCAAAAACTTCAAAACCACATGAAAATCCATCAAAACCATGAAAGATTTGAGAAAATACATAAATCACTCAAGGAAAATCAAGTATCACCTCAGCTCGTGCAAATGGAAAGAAAATCTTATCCATTTGACCGACCTAGGGCCTTTTATAGGTGGCTGGCCAGACCACCTTCGGCGGCCAAACGTGAAACCCGAAAGCCATGCAAGTTCGGCGGCTGAAAGTCACCTTCGGCGGCCGAACCTTGGCTTTTCTACCTTGGTGTTTTTCTTTCAAAAACTCCTTTCCTTTAACATTTAAAACATTAAAACTCGTAAAAACATCTCAAAACTTAACCTTTACCCTTCTAGAGAATTCCGACATCCCGAATTCCACCGGACTACAAGAATTCCGACGCCAGACTCTAGCCGGGTATTACATTACTATTATTAATTATATTAATGGGTTTAAGGCTTTTAGCCCATTAATATGACATAGCACATCAACAATGTTCATTTGTGTGTGACCCAATAGGCTCATATTAATTGGCAATAGGTCCAGTCGCACAAGGCCCATAAGTCATAAGTGGCCTCTAGCAAGACGTTATGACTACCCAACTAATATGAGGATCAATAGTCTGATAAAGCCTAATAAATAGAATATGAATTAATCCCTTTTGTAACGACCCCAAAACGGACCGTCACCGGCGCTAGGACTCAGGTCAGCTTAAGGCCGCCAGAACCCGTAGCAAGCCTGCTATACTCTCTGTGTACCTGTAAATCTCATACATGATCATACATTTTCTGTGAAAATAAAACTCTATTCTGAACCAAGGCTCAACCTGTGCATGCACTAGCACTGTACCCAGTACTCTGTACTCCGTACCTTGTACCCCTGACTAGAGCTTGCTCTAGATGGGTTATCTCATACCTGTTAAGCCTGGTTTTTCACATACTTAATAAAAACATATACATATACAGATCATGTACAAAAACCAAAGATTTACAATACAACTATGTCAAGCACAATTCTAACTGAATACACAACTAGTACATCTCTTTAATATTACATGTCCACTCTAAACTATTCCTTAACTCTTCTCTTTTCCTGATACTCTTCTGATCTTCCCCTGTACACTATACACTGAACCTGCAAGACTGGGGTTAAGGGAGTGGGATGAGCTCTATAGCCCAGTGAGTAGAACAGTAAAGTAAATCATTAAAATATGATCTGATGGAATGCATCATAACACAGACAATCCACATCAAGAGTAAACCTGTCACCAAATAGTCCCAGTATCTCTATACCAGGGCGTAGTCAAAGGCACCTGGATTTCCTATCTCATATATCTATATGTGTATATAACACCTGTACTTACCATTGCCAGGGCGTAGTCAAAGGCTCCTGGACTTCCTGTCTGGAGCTACTGGATCATTCAGCATTTACTCACATCAACAATATAATTATGCAATGCAACATCTTTGTGAATTCTAATGCAATCATCCTATTGCATAAACATGATGCATGAAAGATGCTAAAAGCAGTTAATGTCTTAATTAAAACGAGTAATCAGTTTAGTTCCACTCACCTCTGGCTCTGGACTGACTTTGCAGGTTCTGTAAACTCTGGAGCAGTACTCACTGCTGCTCTCTCTGGTTCCTCTGATCTGTGTAAGCACAGAAAGACTCAATTGAGGGACCAAACTAACTTAAGAATTATTCGATTAAAATTCCCAAGAATCCCCTTAATCTCACTCTAAACCCATGCAAAGCATGCAAAAGAAAAGCTGAACAGGACACTTTCGGCGGCAGGTTCGGCGGCCGAATGTCCTCTCCAGAGACGAAACTCAAGCACCTTCAGCGGCCGAAACTCAACCTTCGGCGGCCGAACCCTTTCGGGGGCAAGTTTCGGGGGCCAAAACACACTCTAGAGATGAAAGTCTCTAACCTTCGGCGGCACCTTCGGCGGCCGAATCCCCCAAACAGAGCCGAACATTCAAAACTCTCGGGGGCAAGCTGTGGCAGCCAAGGCCACCATGCAGGAGGTTCGGCGGCCGAATGAACCTTCGGCTGCCGAACCTGAGTTCATCAGAACTCAGCTTCCCGCAACCCAGCTCCTCCATCCCTTCCTTCTCTCCAAACATATATAACTCCAAACCTTAACTCACATATACTCAAGTATATGTTCCAAGGGGTCCAAAACTACCTATAAACCCCAACTAACAAATCAAACAAACACATAATCATGCATATATGCACAAATCATCAAAATCATCATTTCTAACCTAAGCATGCATCTCTTTCCATAAACCCCATAAAACCTTCAGAAAACATAAAAATAAGTTCAAGATCTTCACTTACCTCAAGCTGAACGATCTGAACAAAGGCAAGTGGATCAACTCTTCTTCAACCTCACTAACTCTCAAAAACTTAGCTTTTAGCTTCAAAACCTTCAACCTTTGAAAACCAACAACATTTCTGTATAAGCTGTTGAAAACACTTGCAGATGAGTCATGGGGGACGTGGCCTATCCATGGAAATGATCAGAGGCCAACATCTGTCCAAAACCCTGACTCAGCTGGCTGGCCAACTCAGCTTCGGCTGCCCAATCGCATGCAGAACCATGCAACATTCGGGGGCCGAACTTGACCTTTGGAAGCCGAACATTGGGCACGTTCGGCGACCGAACTTACCTTCGGCGGCCGAACTTGGCAAAAGTCTCCATAGACTTTTCTCTTCAAAACTCAAACCAATTCAACTAAAAACCTTAAAACACATCATAACACTTTAGTAAAACATAAATCCTACCCTACTATAGAATTCCGACACCCCGGATTCCACCGGACGACAGGAATTCCGGTGCCGGATTCTAGCCGGGTATTACATTCTCCCCCCCTTAAGAACATTCGTCCTCGGATGTTCCTAAACAAACAACAAAAGGAGGAAACTGACCTCAAAACAGATGTGGATACTGCTGGAGCATAGACTCTCGCGTCTCCCAAGTGCACTCTTCCAGATTATGGTGGTTCCACAAAACTTTCACCATCGGAATCTCCTTGTTCCTTAGCTGCCTGATCTGTGTGTCTAAAATCCGTACTGGCTGCTCTACATAAGTGAGATCCCCTAGAATCTCCACATCAGGCTCACTGATAACCTGATTCGGATCTGACACAAATTTCCGTAGCATAGAAACATGAAACACCGGGTGAATCCTCTCCATAGAAGTAGGTAAATCCAGCTTATATGATACATTTTCGATTCTCTGCAAAATCTCAAAAGGCCCAATGTATCGTGGAGCTAATTTATCCTTCCTCCCAAAATGAACCACTCCTTTCATTGGAGACACTTTCAGCAATACCCAATCTCCCTCCTGAAACTCTAACAGTTTCCTGCGAATGTCTGCATAACTCTTCTGTCTACTCTGTGCTGTTCTGATCCTTTCTCTGATCACAGGCACTGTTTTACTGGTAATCTCTATCAACTCTGGCCCTGCAAGAGCTTTCTCTCCTACCTCTTCCCAGCAAACAGGTGATCTGCACTTCCTCCCATATAGTGCCTCATAAGGAGCCATCCCAATGCTAGCATGATGACTGTTATTATAGGCAAACTCCACCAAAGGTAGATGCTGTCTCCAAGAACCGTCAAAGTCTAACACACACATTCTGAGCATATCCTCAATGGTCTGGATGGTCCTCTCTGACTGTCCATCAGTCTGTGGGTGGAAAGCAGTACTAAACTCTAATCTTGTGCCCATCGTACTCTGCAGACTTCGCCAAAATCTGGAGGTGAACTGAGGTCCTCTATCTGAAACTATAGACACTGGGACTCCATGTAATCTCACTATCTCATCCAGATAAACCTGTGCCAACTTATCCACAGAATAGTTACTCCTAACTGGAATGAAATGAGCAGATTTCGTGAGTCTGTCCACAATCACCCATATAGAGTCTATCCTGTTGGACGCTGCTGGTAAGCCCACTACAAAATCCATAGCTATGTTTTCCCATTTCCATTCTGGAATCGGCAGTGGGTTAAGCATTCCGGCTGGCTTCTGATGTTCTAATTTCACCCGCTGACAAGTCTCACAGGCTGTCACAAACTGCGCCACTTCCTTCTTTATGGCTGGCCACCAATACACCCTTTTCAAATCCCGATACATCTTGGTGGTTCTTGGGTGAAAACTATACCTTGCATTATGAGCTTCCCTCATAATGTCTTCTTTCAGACCGCTACTATCTGGTACACAAAGTCGACTCCCATAGCGAAGGATCCCCTGGCTGTCAAATCTAAACTCTGCACTGTGGCCTGACTGAACAGTCCTGGCAATTTTCATCAACTCAGGGTCCTCGTGCTGTCTCTGAGCTATCTGTTCTAGAAACACTGGTGTCACTCTCATTTGTGCTATCAACGCACCTGTACCAGATAACTCTAACTGTAACCCCTCCTCAATGAGCTTATAAAGCTCCATCACTATTGGTCTTCGCTCTGCTGCTATATGAGACAAACTGCCTAGTGATTTTCGGCTTAGGGCGTCTGCCACAACATTCGCCTTACCCGGATGATACTGGATCTTACAATCATAATCACTAAGCAATTCTACCCATCTTCTCTGTCTCAAATTCAGTTCTCTCTGGCTTAAGATGTACTGTAAACTTTTGTGATCAGTAAAGATCTCGCATTTCACCCCATAGAGGTAATGCCGCCACATCTTAAGTGCAAAGATAACTGCTGCCATCTCAAGGTCATGGGTGGGGTAATTCAACTCGTGCTTCTTCAACTGTCTAGAAGCATAAGCAATCACCCTATCCTGTTGCATCAAAACACAACCCAATCCCACTCGAGATGCATCACAGAACACTGTGAAATCCTCATCACTAACAGGCAGAGCTAACACTGGTGCTGTGGTCAATCTCCTTTTGAGCTCCTCAAAGCTCTCTTCACACTGGTCTGACCAGACAAACTTCTGGTTCTTCTGAGTTAGTTTGGTCATAGGAGCTGCTATCTTCGAGAAGTTCTGTACGAACCTCCTGTAGTAACCTGCCAGTCCCAGAAATCTTTTAATCTCTGTCACTGTAGTGGGCCTGGGCCAGTTAGCTACAGCCTCTATCTTCTTGGGGTCTACCTCAACCCCATCAGCTGATACTACATGTCCCAAGAAGGAAATACTCCTTAACCAAAACTCACACTTCGAGAACTTGGCATACAAACCATGCTCTCTTAGTGTCTGCAGAATTATCCTCAGATGCTGGGCATGCTCCTTTGCATCTCTGGAATATACTAAGATGTCATCAATAAAGACAATTACAAAGTGATCCAGAAACTCACTGAAAACTCTGTTCATGAGATCCATGAATGCTGCAGGGGCATTAGTCAACCCAAACGGCATCACTAAGAACTCATAGTGCCCATATCTGGTCCTGAACGCTGTCTTAGGCACATCTGCCTCTCTGACTCTCAACTGATGATACCCGGATCTCAGATCTATTTTAGAAAAACAACTTGCTCCAGCTAGCTGGTCAAACAGATCATCAATCCTAGGCAAAGGATATCTATTCTTGGTAGTGACCTTGTTTAACTGTCTGTAGTCAATACAAAGCCTGAGGGATCCATCCTTCTTTCTGACAAAGAGTACTGGAGCACCCCAAGGTGAGGTACTAGGACGGATGAAACCCTTATCTACCAAGTCCTGCAACTGTTCTTTCAACTCTTTTAACTCTGCTGGTGCCATTCTGTAGGGAGGAATAGAGATAGGTCTGGTACCAGGTAATAATTCAATTTCAAACTCTATCTCCCTACCAGGTGGTAATCCTGATAAGTCATCTGGGAACACATCGGGAAACTCTCGAACTACAGGTATCGAAGCTGGTTCCCTAACCTGACTGTCTAGCTCTCTCACATGAGCTAGAAACCCCTGACAACCCCTCCTAAGCAAACGACGAGCCTGAAGGGCTGAAATCAAACCTCTGGGTGTACCTCTCCTATCTCCTCTGAAGACACACTCCGACCCATCCTGGTCTCTGAGACTAACTACCTTGTCTCTGCAGTCCAAGGTAGCACCATATGTAGATAACCAATCCATCCCTAGAATGACGTCAAAATCTGTCAAATCTAGAACCACAAGGTCAGCTGGAAGGTATCTACCCTCTATAAACACTGGACTGAAACGACAGACTGACACTGCCACTGATGGGTCGCATTTGGGTCCACTGACCCAGAGAGGATACTCTAACTCAGAACTGATCAAACCCAAACTCTCAATGGCTCTCGAAGCAATAAAGGAATGAGAAGCACCGGGGTCCATCAAAGCATACACATCTGAACACCTAATGATGAGATTACCTGACACCACTGTGTTCGATGTATTAGCCTCCTCCTGAGTCACAGTGAAAATCCGTGCTGGGGCTACAGGATTTCCACCTCGGGAACCTGCTGCTGAAGTAGAGGCTGCCCCTCTCCCTCTACCTCTTCCACTGCTCTGAGGCATGGCTGGAGCTCTTGGCTGCACTCCTGGCTGTGCTACACTGCCTGAACTCATCTGCTGGGATGGTGCAAAAGTCATCTGAGGACACTCTCTAGCAAAATGCCCTTCCTGTCCACATTTAAAACAGGCTGAAGATCCCAACTGACAAGCTCCTCTGTGTGGTCTTCCACATCTCCTACATGCTGGAATAGCTGTGCCAGAGCTTGAGCCACTACCCATTCCCAGACTAGACTTGACTTTACTCCAAAACCTATTCTTTGTTCCTTTCGCTCTATCCCATCTCTTATTGCCTGTAGTGCCTGAACTGGGGGCCTTAGAACCCGAAGCCTGTGCCTTTGACTGTTTCTGAATGTTAGCACTAGCTTCCATCTTCCTGGCTGCATCCACAATAGAGTGAAAACTCTCCTTTTCAGCTGGAAGGATCAAAGAAGAATACCTGGGATGAAGTCTCATGGTATATCTTCTTGCTTTCTTCTGATCAGTATCATAGGCCTGACCCACGTACTGAAGCAAATCCAGGAACTTATCTGTGAATTCATCAACACTCATCTCATCTGTTTGTCTCAACTGTTCAAACTCTATTATCTTCATCTCCCTGGAGCTATCAGGAAAAGCCCATCCTGCAAACTCATTAGCAAATTCTCCCCACGACATACTGTTCATCCTAGGCTCTATATAGTTCTTAAACCATTCTCGAGCCTTCCTACACTTAAGTGTAAACCCTGCCATCTCAATGGCTCTACTGTCATCTGCACCCAACTCTTCAGTAATCATCTTCACAGTTCTCAAGTACTCAAATGGATCATCTCCTGTATTGAACTTAGGAGCATCCAGTTTCAGGTACTCAGTCATCTTTACCTTGCTTCCAGATGAACTAGGTGGAAGTGTTTGGGCAACAGGGGCTATTGGTTCTGTTTGTGGTGGTGGGGGTACTGGTTCATTTATTTCTGGGTGTGCCACATTTGGATGGATAGGGGAGGGTGGATACATAGGATATGGTGGGTAATAGTAAGGATAAGGCATATATGGCATGTATGAAGAATATGGGTCAACTCGAGAGTACTCCGACATACCCTCCATCGGATACTCTAGATACTGGGAAACAGCTGGATAGTCAAAACCTGAGGTCTGAATGCCTCCCTGAGATTCTCCCATACCTTCATCCATAGACGGATCAGTCTCCATAGCTTCCCTCTCTTCCTCTGATCTACCTCCTCTAACTATCCCTCTTCTGCTCTCGTCTACAGACCTTCTAGGGTCTATTGACATACCTTCCCTGCTAGATCTCTGAGACCTTGCCCTCGGCAATGCAGGAGGACGAGCAGCTAATCCCTCACTATCTGATGGGACTCCAGTCAATCGAGCTGATCGACGAGTTTCTCGCATTTTAACTCTCAAAAAACAACACATACTATAGCATATCAGCACACAAACATATATCTTAATCATACTTCACATGCATATGCATCAAAAAGTCAGGACTCAACATCCTATCCTAATGGACATGATTTCCTATTGTGCTTTACCAACTGTAATCTCTATGAGCCCGACACTCTCTCTATAGGTCCGATCATATGAACCTAGGGCTCTGATACCAATCTGTAACGACCCCAAAACGGACCGTCACCGGCGCTAGGACTCAGGTCGGCTTAAGGCCGCCAGAACCCGTAGCAAGCCTGCTATACTCTCTGTGTACCTATAAATCTCATACATGATCATATATTTTCTGTGAAAATAAAACTCTATTCTGAACCAAGGCTCAACCTGTGTATGCACTAGCACTGTACCCAGTACTCTGTACTCCGTACCCTGTACCCCTGACTAGAGCTTGCTCTAGATGGGTTATCTCATACCTGTTAAGCCTGGTTTTTCACATACTTAATAAAAACATATACATATACAGATCATGTACAAAAACCAAAGATTTACAATACAACTATGTCAAGCACAATTCTAACTGAATACACAACTAGTACATCTCTTTAATATTACATGTCCACTCTAAACTATTCCTTAACTCTTCACTATTCCTTAACTCTTCTCTTTTCCTGATACTCTTCTGATCTTCCCCTGTACACTATACACTGAACCTGCAAGAGTGGGGTTAAGGGAGTGGGATGAGCTCTATAGCCCAGTGAGTAGAATAGTAAAGTAAATCATTAAAATATGATATGATGGAATGCATCATAACACAGACAATCCACATCAAGAGTAAACCTGTCACCAAATAGTCCCAGTATCTCTATACCAGGGCGTAGTCAAAGGCACCTGGATTTCCTATCTCATATATCTATATGTGTATATAACACCTGTACTTACCATTGCCAGGGCGTAGTCAAAGGCTCCTGGACTTTACTATACCTGCCAGGGCGTAGTCAAAGGCTCCTGGACTTCCTGTCTGGAGCTACTGGATCATTCAACATTTACTCACATCAACAATATAATTATGCAATGCAACATCTTTGTGAATTCTAATGCAATCATCCTATTGCATAAACATGATGCATGAAAGATGCTAAAAGCAGTTAATGTCTTAATTAAAACGAGTAATCAGTTTAATTCCACTCACCTCTGGCTCTGGACTGACTTTGCAGGTTCTGTAAACTCTGGAGCAGTACTCACTACTGCTCTCTCTAGTTCCTCTGATCTGTGTAAGCACAGAAAGACTCAATTGAGGGACCAAACTAACTTAAGAATTATTCGATTAAAATTCCCAAGAATCCCCTTAATCTCACTCTAAACCCATGCAAAGCATGCAAAAGAAAAGCTGAACATGACACTTTCGGCGGCAGGTTCGGCGGTCGAATGTCCTCTCCAGAGACGAAACTCAAGCACCTTCGGCGGTCGAAACTCAACCTTCGGAGGCCGAACCCTTTCGGGGGCAAGTTTCGGGGGCCAAAACACACTCCAGAGACGAAAGTCTCTAACCTTCGGCGGCACCTTCGGCGGCCGAATCCCCCAAACAGAGCCGAGCATTCAAAACTCTCGGGGGCAAGCTGTGGCAGCCAAGGCCACCATGCAGGAGGTTCGGCAGCCGAATGAACCTTCGGCTGCCGAACCTGAGTTCATCAGAACTCAGCTTCCCGCAACCCAGCTCCTCCATCCCTTCCTTCTCTCCAAACATATATAACTCCAAACCTCAACTCACATATACTCAAGTATATGTTCCAAGGGGTCCAAAACTACCTATAAACCCCAACTAACAAATCAAACAAACACATAATCATGCATATATGCACAAATCATCAAAATCATCATTTCTAACCTAAGCATGCATCTCTTTCCATAAATGTAATACCCGGCATGTTCAGACATCGAAATTCCTACCGTCCGATGGAATCTAGGATGTCAAAGCATCCCTGAAGGGTAGAGTGAAGGTTTTCTAAAATGTTTTTACATGTTTTAAGCTTTTGTTTTAGAAAAGAAATGAGTTTTGAAGAGAAAAGGCTAAGGAAGTCTTTGCCACTTTCGGCCCCCGAAAGTTGAAGTTCGGCCGCCGAAAGTACCCCATGTTCGGCCCCCTAAACTCTAATGTTCGGCCTCCGAAGGTGGTGAGGTGTTGCATGTAGCTTTAGCCACCAAATGTGAAGCGGTGGTTCTTTGTTAAAGGTGCTTTTGGCCGAGAAAGGAGGTGCTTAAGCTTTCCTTTGGGTCAGAGACATGTTCATGCTTCCCCTTAGTGACTTACCTAGTTTCTCATCAAATCTTTCAAAGAAAAACAAGTTTAAAGTGAGTTTAAGATAGTTTTGAGAAGTTGTGGAGTTTAAGAACTTGTGAAGCTTGAATCTCCATCTTTTCAAGTTTGGAGTCACACCAGCCTTTATTCCTCACGAGGTAAGTGTGAATCCTTAGTTTTTATCATGTTTTACATAAGCTTGATGAAGGAGAAGGGGAGTTATGCATGTGTATGCATAAGTTGTGCATAGTAGGGTGCATAAATCGTTTATGCTATATGTATGCTTGATGTGTGTTGTTGGTTGGAGTTTTAATGTGGTTTAAGACTCCTATATGCATGATTAAGTGTTAGAGCATGTTTGGAGAGGTGGGATGCATGTTTGGAGGGTTAGTGTTTGGATGGCATGGTTGTGCACGAAGCTGAGTTCTGGATGAACTCAGGTTCGGCCGCCGAATGTGGGAGTTCGGCCGCCGAACCTCTTCTGAAGGCAGTTTTGGCTGCCTAAGGTTGCCCCCGAACATTTGGACTTTCGGATCTGTCATGCACATTCGGCCGCCGAAGGTGCCCCCGAAAGTGCCCTGTCCAGCTTTCCTTTGCATGTTTTCCATGGTTGTTCTAAGGTGTTTTAAGGGGTTTTTGGGGAGATGTTTAGAGATATGTTAGAGTATGTTTGGTCCCTCATTTAAGTCTATCTGTGTAGGCACAGACCAGAGGAATATCCTCTATGGTCTGGATGGTCCTTTCTGACTGTCCATCAGTCTGTGGGTGGAAAGCAGTACTAAAATCCAATCTCGTGCCCATTGCACTTTGCAGACTCCGCCAAAAGCGGGAGGTAAACTGTGGTCCTCTGTCTGAAACTATAGACACTGGAACTCCATGTAATCTCACTATCTCATCCAGATAGACCTGTGCCAACTTATCCACAGAATAGTTACTCCGTACTGGAAGAAAATGAGCAGATTTCGTGAGTCTGTCCACAATCACCCATATCGAGTCTATCCTGTTGGACGCTACTGGTAAACCCACTACAAAATCCATGGCTATGTTCTCCCATTTCCACTCTGGAATCGGTAAGGGGTTAAGCATTCCGGCTGGTTTCTGATGCTCTAATTTCACCCTCTGACAAACCTCACAGGCTGTCACGAATTGCGCCACTTCTTTCTTCATGGCTGGCCACCAATAGACCCTTTTCAGATCCTGATACATCTTGGTGGCTCCTGGGTGAACACTGTACCTCGACATTATGAGTCAGGAAAAGCCCACCCTGCAAATTCATTGGCGAACTCTCCCCATGACATACTGTCCATCCTGGGTTCCACATAGTTTTTAAACCATTCCTGAGCTTTCTTGCATTTAAGTGTGAACCCTGCCAGAAACACAGGTGTCACTCTCATCTGTGCTATCAACGCACCTGTACCAGACAACTCTAACTGTAATCCCTCGTCAAAGAGCTTATAAAGCTCCATCACAACCGGTCTCCGCTCTGCTGCTATATGGGATAAACTGCCTAGTGACTTCCGGCTTAGGGCGTCTGCGACAACATTTGCCTTACCCGGATGATACTGGATTTTACAATCATAATCACTGAGCAATTCGACCCATCTTCTTTGCCGCAAATTCAGCTCTCTTTGACTTAAGATGTATTGTAAACTCTTGTGATCGGTGAAGATCTCGCATTTAACCCCGTAGAGGTAATGCCGCCACATCTTAAGTGCAAAGATAACTGCTGCCATCTCTAGTTCATGGGTGGGGTAATTCAACTCGTGCTTCTTCAACTGTCTAGAAGCATAAGCAATCACCCTGTCTCTCTGCATCAAAACACAACCCAATCCCACTCGAGACGCATCACAGAACACTGTGAAATCTGTATTACTAACAGGCAGAACTAACACTGGTGCTGTGGTCAATCTCCTATTGAGCTTCTCAAAGCTCTCTTCACACTGGTCTGACCAGACAAACTTCTGGTTCTTCTGAGTCAATTTGGTCATAGGAGCAGCTATTTTCGACAGGGCACTTTCGGGGGCACCTTCGGCGGCCGAATGTGCATGACAGATCCGAAAGTCCAAATGTTCGGGGGCAACCTTAGGCAGCCAAAACTGCCTTCAGAAGAGGTTCGGCGGCCGAACTCCCACATTCGGCGGCCGAACCTGAGTTCATCCAGAAGTCAGCTTCGTGCACAACCATGCCATCCAAACACTAACTGTAATACCCGGCTAGACTCCGGTATCGGAATTCCTACCGTCCGGTGGAATCCCGGATGTCGGAAACCTCTAGAAGGGTAAAAGTATGTTTTTATGATGTGTTTTCATGTTCTTAATGGTTTTAAGTATGTTTTTAAAAGAGCTTTTGCATGAAAAGTCTTTGGAGGAAAACCCAGGTTCGGCCGCCGAAAGTCAAGTTCGGCCGCCGAACATGCATGCGTTTTGGAGGCACGTTAGGCCCCCGAAAGCATGAGTGAGGGGAGTCAAGGTTCGGCCGCCGAACCTCATGTTCGGCCGCCGAACATTTGCATGGATGCGGAGGCACATTCGGCCCCCGAACGTGGCCTGGCCAGCCACCTATAAAAGGGTCCCTTAGGTCCGCACGGGCGAGCTTTTTCTTCCCCGTTGTCGGCCAAGGTGAGTCTCCGCCACCTCTCCCTCGATCTTGAGTGTTTTCCTTAGATCTTCCATGGTTTTCACGGGTTTTAACTTCTGTTTTGAAGATCTGTGAGTAAAGAGCAAGTTTTGGGTACTTGGAGGTTCAAAGAGCTCAATCTCTCCATCTCCAAGCTAGGATCGCCTTTCCTCTCGTTTCTTCAAGAGGTAAGCTCAGATCCACCCTTGTTATGTGTTTTAAACAAGCATTAGGTTGTTTTATGAGTAGAGATGCATGTTTAGACTTGTTGATGAGTTTATGGGTTTTGATGAGTGATGAACAATGTATGTTGATTTGTGTTGTCCTTGTGTGTTGTAGTTGGGGTTCAAGTTAGTTTGAGGCCCCTAGGAACCATTGTATGTATTTTTGCATGTTTTGGTTAAGTTTATGCATGATTTGAGAGTTGGGAGACAAATGTGCATTGAGGAGCCAAAGTTTCTGCCCTTTGGCAGAAACCAGGTTCGGCAGCCGAAGGAGCTTTCGGCCGCCGAACATGGCTGGTGAGGCAGGCCTTTCGGCTGCCGAAGTTGCCCCCGAAAGGAGACTTTCGTCTCTGTCTGGGACTTTCGGCCACCGAAGGTGCCGCCGAACATGCATGAGTTTCGTCTCTGTCTGGGAGTTTCGGCCGCCGAAGGTGCCGCCGAACCTGCCTGACTTTCGGCTCTGGAGGGACTTTCGGCCGCCGAACCTGCCGCCGAAAGTGCCCTGTTCAGCCATTTCTTGCATGTTTTTATGTGATGATTTCATGATGTTATAGGGGGTTTTTGGGGAGTATATTAGAGTTATGTTTATGTATGTTTGGTCCCTCATTGGAGTCCACCTGTGTAGGTTCGGACCCGAGGAACCGAGGACCCCAGCAGTGAGCCAGCTGCTACAGAGTTTGTCAGAGCTAGCCAGAGGTGAGTGGAATAAACCTTAAGTTTTAAAATAGACGAAATATGAATTTTGAGCATGATCCATGCATCATGAATGCCATGAGATATAGTAGGTTGTTTGCATTAGTATTCACGAATATGTTGCATTGCATTTATGATGTTGATGTGGATTGGTCATTGGATGATCCTTAGTCCTCATATGATATGATGATGCTACGGCATGAGATATGGTATGGAAGTCCAGGTTGTACCCATTCTACGTCCCTGGCACGATGTAAGAGGAAGTCCAGGTTGTACCCATTCTACGTCCCTGGCACAGTTGGACTGTATGATATGATATGTTAAGGGAAAGACCGGTTGTACCCATTCTACGTCCCGGCACAGTTGGACTATGTAGAGGACTATTGGTGACAATACCATCCGAGATGTGATTTGTTGTGATGTGTTGCATTACATAATGGCATGAAATTTTAATATATGTTTTCTCTATTCTGCTCACTGGGCTTTGTAGCTCACCCCTCTCCCCTATCCCCAGATGTGCAGGTACAGGGTAGACCAGGAGGTTAGCCAGAGATATGAAGTGTATATGTAATAGATAGTTTGTGGATATGACAGTTGTATTATGATGTAATGTAAGAGATTTCAGTATATTATAGTTATATTATGTGTAATGATATTGAGGATTAGATATTGTGCTTGACATTATGTATTGAGGTATCCCTTTTATTACATGATCAAAATGTTTTATAATGTTATGGAAGCCAACTCATCTCATGATGTATTTTGCCCTTTGAGGCATTGTTGAGGTCCCACAGAGGGATCATAATTATGATTATGACTATGTATAGTATATGTTCAGGTTGAGTTGGATATTTGAAAGAAAGGTTTTAAATTTTTATGTATTTTCTTGATCATGTATGGGATTAAACAGGTTTCCAGGATATATGTTTGGCTTGCTACGGGTCCCGGCGGCCTTAAGTCGACCCGGATCCTAGCGCCGGTAGCGGTCCGATTTTCGGGTCGTTACAGAATGGTATCAGAGCCCTAGGTTCATAGGATCGGACCTAGAGTGTCGGGCTCATAGAGGTTATAGAAGGTCAAGCACAATAGGAAAGGTCATGTCCACTAGGCTAGGATGTGGAGTCCTGTCTTACATGATGATGTGAAATGCCATGATTTTGTGCATGTGCATTAATGATATGCTATGCTATGTGATGTTTATGTGATGAGGGTTCATGTGTGCCCACATGAACCATATGATGCTAATGCTTGCTTGATGTGTACTGTTTTTCAGAAAACAGGATGAGAGGAACTCGTCGATCGGCACGATTGACTGGAGTGCCACCTGAGGATGAGGGCACGAGCACCCGTCCTCCTACATTGCCTAGGGCAATGTCTTGTAGAGCCAACAGAGAAAGAGTGTCAAGGGACCCTAGAAGGTCTTTTGATGCTAGCAGAAGGGGGACTGATAGAGGAGGAAGTTCTTCAGATGTGAGGGAGGTTACGGAAGAGGATCAGAGGAGGGATGGGAACCTGGATGTGAGTATGCAGGAAGAAGGGACAGGGGAGTCTCAGGGAGGCGTTCAGGCCTCGGGGTATGGTTTTCCACCCCATTATCCACCCTTCCCACAGGGTTCAGGGTATCCGATGGGAGGTACATCGGATTTCTCCAGTTTTCACCCCTACCCTACCTACATGCCTTATCCACCTTTCTATCCACCTTACACACAATATCCAGCTTATCCGCCCTCACCTTTCTATCCAAACCCGGCAAACCCCACCTCGGGGAATACTGCACCTCCACCTCCACCACCTACAGAACCAGCAGCCCCAGTTACTCAACCTCCTAGACCTAGCTCAGTCGATGGGAGCAAGGTAAAGATGACAGATTACCTCAAGCTAGATGCTCCCAAATATAAGTCAGGGGATGACCCCTTTGAGTATCTGAGAGTAGTAAAGACAATAACTGATGAGCTAGGGGCAAGTGACAGCAGGGCCATTCAGATGGCAGGGTTCACTTTAAAGTGCAAGAAGGCACGGGAATGGTTTAAATGTTATGTGGACCCGAGACTAGACGGTATGACATGGGAAGAATTTGCGAATGAGTTCGCTGGATGGGCTTTTCCAGACAGTTCTAGAGAACTGAAGATGATTGAGTTTGAGCAACTGAGGCAGTCAGAGCACATGAGTGTAGAGGAGTTCACGGATAAATTCTTGGAGCTATTGCCTTTTTCAGGGCAAGCTCTAGATTCAGATACGAAGAAAGCCAAGAAATATGTTATGAAGCTGCATTCCAGGTACTCCTCGTTAGTTCAGTCAGCTGAGAGAGAAAGTTTCCACACTGTGGTGGATATGGCTCGCAGAATGGAGGCAAGTGCTATAGTTGAGGGGTCAGTGAGGCAGTCAGTGACCCAGTCTTCAGGGGTTAAGACCCCAGGCAGAGGAGGACCAGGTTTCTCTTCTCAGAGCTCAGGAAAGAAGAGGTGGGATAACACCACCAGGAAGCCGAAGAAGAATAAGTTTTGGAACAAGTTGAAATCCGGTCTGGGATTTGGCGGTGGCTCGAGCTCAGGCTCAGATGGTACAGAATGTCAGAGATGTGGAAGACCACACAGGGGAGTGTGTCGAGCTGGGACTAACACATGTTTCAGATGTGGACAGGAGGGACACATGGCCCGAGATTGTCCTAGAGCGCCTTTCATGGGCCAGCCCCAGCAGACAGCTTCTGGTAGTGTGGCACAGCCAGCAGTTCCAGCCACGACTCAGGGCAGTGGCAGAGGTAGAGGGAGAGGGGCAGCCTCTTCTTCTGGTTCCCGAGGTGAAGGTCCATCAGCTCCAGCCAGAATCTTCACCATGACTCAGCAGGAGGCTAACACATCCAACACCGTGGTGTCAGGTAATCTCGTCATTGGGTGTTCTGATGTGTATGCATTAATGGACCCAGGTGCATCTCATTCATTTATTGCTCCGAGAGCCGTTGAGAGGTTGGGTCTGATAGTCTCTGGGTTGGAGTGTCCCCTATGGGTCAGTGGACCCAAGTGTGACCCGTCGGTGGCAGTGTCAGTCTGCCAGTACAGTCCAGTTTTTGTTGAGGGAAGATGCCTCTCCGCCGACCTTGTGGTTCTAGATTTGACAGACTTTGACGTCATTCTAGGGATGGATTGGCTATCTACCCATGGTGCTACCTTGGACTGCAGGGACAAGGTAGTCAGGTTCAGAGATCAGAACGGGTCAGAGGTCGTCTTCAGAGGAGACAAGAGGGGCACACCTAGAGGTCTGATATCAGCTCTTCAAGCTCGTAGGTTGCTTAGGAAGGGATGTCAGGGGTACTTAGCTCATGTGAGAGAACTAGACAGTCAGGTCAGGGAGCCGACCTCGGTGCCAGTTGTCAGAGAGTTTCAGGATGTCTTTCCTGATGAGCTTCCAGGATTACCACCTGCTAGGGAGATAGAGTTCGAGATAGAGTTGGTGCCTGGAACTAGACCGATCTCTATCCCTCCCTACAGGATGGCTCCAGCCGAGTTAAAGGAGTTGAAAGAGCAATTGCAAGAGCTGGTAGAAAAGGGTTTCATCCGACAGAGTACCTCACCTTGGGGTGCTCCGGTCTTGTTTGTGAGGAAGAAGGATGGATCCCTTAGGCTTTGTATCGACTACAGGCAGTTGAACAAAGTCACTACCAAGAATAGGTACCCTCTGCCAAGGATCGATGATCTATTCGACCAGCTAGCCGGAGCAGGTTGTTTCTCCAAGATAGATCTGAGATCAGGGTATCACCAGCTGAGGATAAGAGAAGAAGACATACCGAAGACAGCTTTCAGGACCAGATATGGGCATTTTGAGTTCCTTGTAATGCCGTTCGGGTTAACTAACGCCCCTGCAGCATTCATGGATCTCATGAACAGAGTGTTTAGCCAGTACTTGGATCACTTTGTTATTGTCTTTATAGATGATATCTTAGTGTATTCCAGGAATGCAGAGGAGCATGCCCATCATCTGCGGTTGGTCTTGCAGACTTTGAGGGAACATGGCTTGTATGCCAAGTTCTCTAAATGTGAGTTCTGGCTGAGGAGCATTTCGTTCTTGGGGCATGTAGTGTCAGAGAATGGTATTGAGGTAGATCCCAAGAAGACAGAAACTGTGGCTAACTGGCCTAGACCCACTTCAGTAACAGAGATCAGGAGTTTCTTGGGTTTGGCAGGTTACTACAGGAGGTTCGTTCAGGACTTCTCAAAGATAGCAGCTCCTCTAACCAGACTAACCAGGAAGAATCAGAAATTTCTGTGGACCGACCAGTGTGAGGAGAGTTTCGAAGAGCTCAAGAAGAGGTTGACTTCAGCACCAGTTTTAGCTCTGCCATCTAGTGGAGAGGACTTTACAGTCTTTTGTGATGCGTCCCGTGTGGGACTGGGTTGTGTATTGATGCAGAATGAGAGGGTGATCGCTTATGCTTCTAGGCAGCTGAAGAAGCATGAGTTGAATTACCCCACACATGACCTTGAGATGGCAGCAGTAATCTTTGCACTCAAGATGTGGAGGCACTACCTCTATGGGGTAAAATGTGAGATCTTTACAGATTATAAGAGCCTGCAGTACATCTTGAGTCAAAGAGATCTGAATCTGAGACAAAGGAGATGGGTGGAGCTGCTGAGTGACTACGATTGTAAAATTCAGTACCATCCGGGTAAGGCGAATGTTGTGGCAGACGCCCTAAGCCGGAAGTCACTAGGCAGTTTATCCCACATATCGGCAGAGAGGAGGCCAGTGGTGAAGGAGTTCTACAAGCTTGTTGAGGAAGGTCTGCAGTTGGAGTTATCTGGTACAGGTGCTTTGGTAGCTCAGATGAAAGTGACACCCGTGTTTCTGGAGCAGGTGGCTCAGAAACAGCATGAGGACCCAGAGTTAGTAAAGATTGCCAGGACTGTCCAGTCGGGCAAAGACAGCGAGTTCAGATTCGACAATAAGGGGATCCTCCGCTATGGGAGTCGATTATGTGTACCAGATGACATTGGGCTAAAAGGAGACATTATGAGAGAGGCTCATAATGCAAGATACAGCATTCACCCCGGAGCCACCAAGATGTATCAAGATCTAAAGAAGGTTTATTGGTGGCCAGCTATGAAGAAAGAAGTGGCACAGTTTGTGTCAGCCTGCGAAGTATGTCAGAGGGTGAAGCTGGAACATCAGAAGCCGGCTGGAATGCTTAACCCGCTACCTATTCCAGAATGGAAATGGGAAAATATAGCTATGGACTTCGTAGTGGGGTTACCGGCGACGTCCAACAGATTAGACTCCATATGGGTGATTGTGGACAGACTCACCAAATCTGCTCACTTCATCCCTGTCAGGAGTGGCTACTCTGTGGACAAGTTGGCGCAGGTGTATGTGGACGAGATCGTTAGACTGCATGGGGTTCCTGTTTCTATAGTGTCAGATAGAGGGCCCCAGTTCACCTCCAGGTTTTGGCGGAGTCTGCAGAATGCCATGGGTACTAGATTGGATTTCAGTACTGCCTTCCACCCCCAGACTGATGGACAGTCAGAAAGGACCATCCAGACTATTGAAGATATGCTCAGAATGTGTGTGCTGGACTTTGGCGGTTCTTGGAGGCAACATCTACCTTTGGTGGAGTTTGCCTACAACAACAGCCATCATGCTAGCATCGGGATGGCTCCATATGAAGCTTTGTACGGAAGGAAGTGCAGATCACCTGTTTGCTGGGAGGAAGTTGGAGAAAAGGCCTTAGCAGGGCCTGAGTTAGTAGAGATCACCAGCAGGGTGGTACCCATAATCAGAGAGAGAATCAAGACTGCTCAGAGCAGACATAAAAGCTATGCAGACGTCCGCAGAAGACAGTTAGAGTTTCAGGAGGGGGATCTGGTGTTGCTTAAGGTGTCTCCGATGAAGGGAGTGGTTCGCTTTGGAAGGAAAGGTAAGCTGGCTCCACGGTACATCGGACCCTTTGAAGTCCTGCAAAGGATTGGGAATGTATCGTACAAGCTGGAGTTACCTGCTTCAATGGAAAGAATCCATCCGGTTTTCCATGTTTCTATGTTGAGGAAGTTTGTGTCAGATCCGAGCAAGGTTCTTAGTGAGCCTGATGTGGAGGTCCAAGAGGATCTCACCTATGTTGAACAGCCAGTACGGATCATAGACACCCAGATCAGAAAGTTAAGAAACAAGGAAATCCCAATGGTGAAAGTCCTGTGGAACCACCACAACTTGGAAGAATGCACTTGGGAGACACGGGAGTCTATGCTCCAGCAGTACCCTCATCTCTTTTAAGGTTAGATCCCTGTGTGTTTATGTGCCTTGTATGTACGTTATGTTCTTTGCCATGCTATGTGTGTTAGTGAGGAACATTCGGGGACGAATGTTCTTAAGGGGGGGAGAATGTAATACCCGGCTAGACTCCGGTATCGGAATTCCTACCGTCCGGTGGAATCCCGGATGTCGGAAACCTCTAGAAGGGTAAAAGTATGTTTTTATGATGTTTTTTCATGTTCTTAATGGTTTTAAGTATGTTTTTAAAAGAGCTTTTGCATGAAAAGTCTTTGGAGGAAAACCCAGGTTCGGCCGCCGAAAGTCAAGTTCGGCCGCCGAACATGCATGCGTTTTGGAGGCACGTTAGGCCCCCGAAAGCATGAGTGAGGGGAGTCAAGGTTCGGCCGCCGAACCTCATGTTCGGCCGCCGAACATTTGCATGGATGCGGAGGCACATTCGGCCCCCGAACGTGGCCTGGCCAGCCACCTATAAAAGGGTCCCTTAGGTCCGCACGGGCGAGCTTTTTCTTCCCCGTTGTCGGCCAAGGTGAGTCTCCGCCACCTCTCCCTCGATCTTGAGTGTTTTCCTTAGATCTTCCATGGTTTTCACGGGTTTTAACTTCTGTTTTGAAGATCTGTGAGTAAAGAGCAAGTTTTGGGTACTTGGAGGTTCAAAGAGCTCAATCTCTCCATCTCCAAGCTAGGATCGCCTTTCCTCTCGTTTCTTCAAGAGGTAAGCTCAGATCCACCCTTGTTATGTGTTTTAAACAAGCATTAGGTTGTTTTATGAGTAGAGATGCATGTTTAGACTTGTTGATGAGTTTATGGGTTTTGATGAGTGATGAACAATGTATGTTGATTTGTGTTGTCCTTGTGTGTTGTAGTTGGGGTTCAAGTTAGTTTGAGGCCCCTAGGAACCATTGTATGTATTTTTGCATGTTTTGGTTAAGTTTATGCATGATTTGAGAGTTGGGAGACAAATGTGCATTGAGGAGCCAAAGTTTCTGCCCTTTGGCAGAAACCAGGTTCGGCAGCCGAAGGAGCTTTCGGCCGCCGAACATGGCTGGTGAGGCAGGCCTTTCGGCTGCCGAAGTTGCCCCCGAAAGGAGACTTTCGTCTCTGTCTGGGACTTTCGGCCGCCGAAGGTGCCGCCGAACATGCATGAGTTTCGTCTCTGTCTGGGAGTTTCGGCCGCCGAAGGTGCCGCCGAACCTGCCTGACTTTCGGCTCTGGAGGGACTTTCGGCCGCCGAACCTGCCGCCGAAAGTGCCCTGTTCAGCCATTTCTTGCATGTTTTTATGTGATGATTTCATGATGTTATAGGGGGTTTTTGGGGAGTATATTAGAGTTATGTTTATGTATGTTTGGTCCCTCATTGGAGTCCACCTGTGTAGGTTCGGACCCGAGGAACCGAGGACCCCAGCAGTGAGCCAGCTGCTACAGAGTTTGTCAGAGCTAGCCAGAGGTGAGTGGAATAAACCTTAAGTTTTAAAATAGACGAAATATGAATTTTGAGCATGATCCATGCATCATGAATGCCATGAGATATAGTAGGTTGTTTGCATTAGTATTCACGAATATGTTGCATTGCATTTATGATGTTGATGTGGATTGGTCATTGGATGATCCTTAGTCCTCATATGATATGATGATGCTACGGCATGAGATATGGTATGGAAGTCCAGGTTGTACCCATTCTACGTCCCTGGCACGATGTAAGAGGAAGTCCAGGTTGTACCCATTCTACGTCCCTGGCACAGTTGGACTGTATGATATGATATGTTAAGGGAAAGACCGGTTGTACCCATTCTACGTCCCGGCACAGTTGGACTATGTAGAGGACTATTGGTGACAATACCATCCGAGATGTGATTTGTTGTGATGTGTTGCATTACATAATGGCATGAAATTTTAATATATGTTTTCTCTATTCTGCTCACTGGGCTTTGTAGCTCACCCCTCTCCCCTATCCCCAGATGTGCAGGTACAGGGTAGACCAGGAGGTTAGCCAGAGATATGAAGTGTATATGTAATAGTTAGTTTGTGGACATGACAGTTGTATTATGATGTAATGTAAGAGATTTCAGTATATTATAGTTATATTATGTGTAATGATATTGAGGATTAGATATTGTGCTTGACATTATGTATTGAGGTATCCCTTTTATTACATGATCAAAATGTTTTATAATGTTATGGAAGCCAACTCATCTCATGATGTATTTTGCCCTTTGAGGCATTGTTGAGGTCCCACAGAGGGATCATAATTATGATTATGACTATGTATAGTATATGTTCAGGTTGAGTTGGATATTTGAAAGAAAGGTTTTAAATTTTTATGTATTTTCTTGATCATGTATGGGATTAAACAGGTTTCCAGGATATATGTTTGGCTTGCTACGGGTCCCGACGGCCTTAAGTCGACCCGGATCCTAGCGCCGGTAGCGGTCCGATTTTCGGGTCGTTACACTAACCCTCCAAACATGCATCCCACCTCTCCAAACATGCTCTAACACTTAATCATGCATATAGGAGTCTTAAACCACATTAAAACTCCAACCAACTGTTTTACAAACAGGTGAAAAACCAGGCTTAACAGGTATGATTTAACCCATCTAGAGCAAGCTCTAGTCAGGGGTACAGAGTACAAAGTATAGAGATTGTGCATGCACAGGTTAAGCCATAGTTCAGAGAAAGAAAAGTTTTTATTTTCACAGAAAATATATGATCATGTATGAGTTTTTACAGGTACACAGAGAGTATAGCAGGCTTGCTACGGGTTCTGGCGGCCTTATGCCGACCTGAATCCTAGCGCCGGTGACGGTCCATTCCCGGGTCGTTACAATAAACCCCATAAAACCTTCAGAAAACATAAAAATAAGTTCAAGATCTTCACTTACCTCAAGCTGAACGATCTGAACAAAGGCAAGTGGATCAACTCTTCTTCAACCTCACTAACTCTCAAAAACTTAGCTTTTAGCTTCAAAACCTTCAACCTTTGAAAACCAACAACATTTCTGTATAAGCTGTTGAAAACACTTGCAGATGAGTCATGGGGGACGTGGCCTATCCATGGAAATGATCAGAGGCCAACATCTGTCCAAAACCCTGACTCAGCTGGCTGGCCAACTCAGCTTCGGTTGCCCAATCGCATGCAGAACCATGCAACATTCGGGGGCCGAACTTGACCTTCGGAAGCCGAACATTGGGCACGTTCGGCGACCGAACTTACCTTCAGCGGCCGAACTTGGCAAAAGTCTCCATAGACTTTTCTCTTCAAAACTCAAACCAATTCAACTAAAAACCTTAAAACACATCATAACACTTTAGTAAAACATAAATCCTACCCTACTATAGAATTCCGACACCCCGGATTCCACCGGACGACAGGAATTCCGGTGCCGGATTCTAGCCGGGTATTACACCTTTGTCACACGATATCTAGTTTGAACATAAGTCATGATCAATGTCAAACTTATAATGTTCAAACTTATGATTTCTCGATCTCTAAGTAGACTGATAAATTCAAATGATATTGATCACACTATCAATTCATTTGAGCACGGCCATGCATTTGTCAGTCTCACTTATCGAGGGGCCCAGAAGATATCTCTCTTATAGAGAGGGACAAATCCTATCTTGATTGTTCATTATCCTCTATATAATTTCTATTATGCTCAATCATAACCTTTATGATTGTCCGATTAAAGACAATGTTTGGTTATGTCAAAACATAATAGTCCTTATATTGGAAACTATGACAATCTCAAGTCAAAGGATTAAGACATAACTACTTTGAGATTCACTTCTGACAATGACCCATGTAGTGATCTCAATGCAGGTCCATCCAATACTTTGTTCTCTAACAAGTATTTATGATTATTGAATTATATCAACATATACATAATCATCTCATGATTATCAATCAATAATCATACTAGTTATATTTTATTATTATCAACATAATAATAAGTAACCAGGAATGATAATCATTATTATGTAACATGCAAACAAATAATAATGATAAAAACCTCTTTTATTAATAACCAAAACGACATACAAAAAGGTCCAAGATAATGGCCTAGGGCATATACACTAACAATCTATATGTAATGTTTTAATAATGAGACATGTTTAACCAAGCTTGATGCATGATATGTTGACTCAACTGGAGCATTTGATGAGGGCTCCAGTAAGGGGTTTTTATGTTACAGTTATGGTGCATGTACAGGTCAAGCTTGGTATATGTGAAAAGTTTAAAGTTTTTATGAAAATGTATGATCATGTATGGGATTTTATCAGGTATACAGGATGTATGTTAGGCTTGCTACGGATCCCGGCGACCTTAAGTCGATCTGGATCCTAGCGCCGGTGGCGGTTCGATTTTCGGATCGTTACAAAAAGACTTCAAGAGGCTGCCCAAAATGCCCTTCATCCAAGATGTGCCATCCATGCACATGTGAGAAGGGAAAAATGTGGGGCATGTGTTCGAGTGCAAGGAGTGGGGCCTTTGGTCTTTGCTTGCTGCCCAAGTGTCTTCAAGATGCTGCCCAAGGTGGCCAAGACTTATCTTCATACCATCCTTGCCGCTCATGCCAATTAAGGAAGGTGGAGCCTCCTTTGCAATTTGAATTTTGAATGTGCAAGGCATGAGGTATGAAACATGTAATCTTTGGATTTGGCTTCCTTAATAAGCTGAATCTTGAAATTCAAAATTTGAATATGAATCTTGGAGATTTGAATTTCAAAATACTTTCCTTATTTGGCTCTTCATTTATGGCAGCTTGAGACTTGGCTTCTTGAATAAGGAAAAGGCTACTTGGAGATTTGAAATTTGAATTTCAAATTGCTTTGGCTGAATGTTCTTTCCATATTTGTCACTTTCCTTATTTAGAACTTTCCTTATATAGAACCACTTGACTCCAACTTGGCAGGCTTGCTCTCTTTTGCTCCAAATAAGGCAGTTTTAGGGGGATTTTCTCCAAAATGTCCTTTTACACCATTTTCTGCAAAATAATATCAAAAGCACTAAATTAAGCAGAAATCATGTAAATTATTATCAATAATATCAAGATAAATTGGACTAAATTTGCTCTATCAAATACCTAGAGTGGAGTCTCATGGTATACCTCCTAACTTTCTTCTGATATGTATCATACGCCTGACCTACAAACTGCAGCAACTCCAGGAATTTGTCCGTGTACTCATCGACAGTTATATCCTCCGTCTGCCTCAGCTGTTCAAATTCTATAACCTTCAGTTCCCTTGAACTGTCAGGAAAAACCCATCCTGCAAACTCATTGGCAAACTCCTCCCAGGATAGGCCATCCGACCTTGGGTCCATATAGTTTTTAAACCACTCCTTTGCTTTCTTGCATTTCAGAGTGAACCCCGCCATCTGAATGGCTCTACTGTCACTGGCTCCCAACTCGTCAGTAATCATCTTTACCGTCTTGAGATACTCAAATGGATCATCTCCTGTTTTGAACTTGGGAGCATCCAACTTCAGATAATCTGTCATCTTTACTTTGCTCCCATCTGACGGGTTAGGTCTGGATGATTGGGCGTCAGAGTCTCCCATACCCTCTTCTAACATACTCACGCCCAAACTTCCATCTCTTCTCTATTCTTCCTCCACTGATCCCCTCACATCCGCAGACATCCTTCCTGGATCTATTCTCCTCCTATTCACATTAAAAGACCTTCTAGGGTGCTTTGATGTTCCTTCTCTGCTTGATCTACTAGACCTTGCCATTGGCAGAGCAGGGGGAAGGGCATCCATGCGCTCATTCTCAGGTGGAGCTCCTGTCAATCGTGCAGATCGATGTGAACCTCTCATCCTGTTTCTGAAAAACAACATACATCACAAAACATTAGCATCATATGGTTCATGTGCGTACACATAAACCTCACATCAAACATAGCATATCATTAATGCATATGCATAAAGTCATGGCATTTCACATCATCATCAAGACAAGACTCTACATCCTATCCTAGTGGACATGATTTTTCCTATTGTGCTTGCCCTTCTATGACATCTATGAGCCCCACAATCTCTAGGTCCGACCATATGAACCTAGGGCTCTGATACCACTCTGTAACGATCCGAAAATCGGACCGCTACTGGCACTAGGATCCAGATCGACTTAAGGTCGCCGGGACCCGTAGCAAGCCTACTATACATCCTGTGTACCTGATAAAATCTCATACATGATCATACATTTTCATAAAAACTTTGAACATCCATGAAACCAAGCATCAACCTGTGCATGTAATATAAACTGAAAACATAAAACCCACACTAGAGCCCTCGTCAAATGCTCCAGTATGGTTAACATACATGCCTCACTTGGTTCAAACATAACTCATATACATCATAAATAAAAATTTTTGCATATTGATCATGTTAAAAGGGATTACAAACTATCAATAGGGCAATAGCACAATTCTATTCCATCAATACATTACATGTCCACTACTAATCTATTACATCAACTATACCAGCCACTAAGCTGACTCCCCGTGCTATCTCTGACCCTGCAAACCTGAGGGTTAGGGGAAAGGGGTAAGCTACAAGAGCCTAGTGAGCAGAACAGTAAAATCAATTTAATAAAACATATGCTCATATGGAATGCATCACAGTACAAACAAATCACATCAAGATGGACTTGTCACCAGTAACCCTCTACATATCCAATAAATGCCCGGCCCTCGACGGAGCTCCTCAGGACTTCCTCTTTAACATAACATAACATATCCAACTGTGCCAGGGGTGTAGAATGGGCCTCGACCTGGACTTTCTCTTACATCGTGCCAGGGGCGTAGAATAGGCCTTGACCTGAACTTCCGTATCATATCATATCATATCATATTAAGGGCTAGTGGGTCATCCAATATCCATCCACATCAACAGTAATATATGCAATGCATCATATTCATGAATTTCTAATGCAAACATCCTAATACATAACATGGCATTTGTGATGCATGAACATGCTCAAAAGCTTAATACTTTAAAACATAAAGTTCAGTTCTACTCACCTCTGGCTGACGCTTGACTAACACTGAAGCAGCTGACTCACTGTTGGCCTTTATGGTCTCCCTGGTCCGATTCTACACAGGTGGATGCACATGAGGGACCAAACATACTCTAAATATCTCTCCAAAAACCCTCTAAAACATCTATCCAAAAACCCCCTAAAACATCATAAAACATACATAGAAAACAAGCAAAGGAAGGCTAGACAGGGGACTTTCGGCGACAGGTTCGGCAGCCGAAGGCCCCTACAGATTCGAAAGTCAGGCACTTTTGGGGGCAGGTTCGGCGGTCGAAAGTGCTTCACAGAGCCGAAAGTCACTAACCTTCAGGGCAGGTTTGGTGACCTAAACTCCCCCATAGATCCGAAAGTCCAAACTTTCGAGGCGAGTTAGGCGGCCAAAGGCTGCCTCCGCAGGCAGGTTCGACGACCGAACTTGGGTTCTTCAGAATGGTAGAACCCGATTCGCCTCATGCACAAAGCATCCTAAAGCCTCTCAAAATGCCCAACCAACTATTTCTAAACATGCATAAACTCATACATCAAACATAGTGGCAAAAAACTAGCCTAAAACCCCAACAACATCAACACAAACCACACATTTTACATAAAGCTAACATAAACCCTAACATTCTAGATCTACCCATAACATGCATTAAAACCCTTAATACTCCTTAAAACTTATTTAAAAACACAAGAGAAACTAGAATATAGGTTTACCTCTTGGAGATCTAAGGGTATTAGCTACCCAAACTTGAAGGAGAGAGAAAACGATCTCCAAGCCCTAAAACTTTGATTTTTGCTTAAAATCTTCAAAACAAGAGAAAACTCATGAATATATTAAAGGATTTGAAGGAAAAACACAAAATCAACAATGGAAGGGCAAGAACTCACCTTTGCCCGAAAATGGAGAGAGAAAACTCACCCATTTTCGGACAATGGGCCTTTTATAGGTGACTGGCCAGACCACCTTCGGAGGCCAAAAGAGCTCCCACAACTGCACCATGTTCGGCGGCCAAACATGAGGTTCGGCGACCGAACCTGGGCTTTCCTTCCAAGGTATTTTTCTTCAAAAACTCAATTTCTTTTCTTTCTTAAAACCTTAAAAACTCATAAAAACATTTTATGAAAACTCTTATTTTCACCCTTCTAAGGGATTCCAACATTGAGATTCTGGATTCCAACGGAGATTCCGCCGGAAGGTCCAAATTTCGATGCCGGAAGGTCCAAATTCCAATGCTGGAGCTTAGCCGGGTGTTACATATAAAATATTATTAGTATTTAGTTAAATTTGGTAAATTTTAGCCTTATAAAGCAGCATATAGAAAGATAAATCAATTCATCATTGTAAAATATTTATTAAAAATAAAAGAAGGAAGGAAGCAAAAAGAATAATGGATACTAAAATAATCTTCTCAATTGTATCTCTATTGTTCATAAATTTCTCTCTTGTTCAAGCACAGCCAGCTGTTTTTGATATAACAAAATTTGTTGCAGCACCTGATGGAAAAGCAGATGCAAGTCAGGTATAAATATATAATTCACCCATGAATATTAGGATATTAGCTAAACTTAAAATTCTTACCTTTCTCTTTCCTTTATCTTTTAGGCTATAGCGGATGCTAGGAAAGAGGCTTGTGCAGCAGCAGGATCTAGCAAAATATTGATTCCAGCAGGGACATTCTTGGCAGGTATAGTGAATATTACAGATCCTTGCAAAGGGGCAATAGAGGTAGAAGTTCAGGGAACCATGCAAGCCCCATCAGACCTTGTAGGGGATGGTTGGTTTAATTTTAACCATATTGATCAATTCACACTATCTGGAAAAGGAACTTTAGATGGTCAAGGAGAAGTTGCATGGAAGGGAGTATCTTGTGATAAAGATCTAAAAAATTGCAAGAAACATCCTATGGTACTTTTTTTTTAGTTTACATGATATTACAAAATGTTACTAATTTAAATTTACCATAAATTGCAATTACGTACCAAAACTTTTCTAAAATGCTTTTATTGCTTTACATTTTTCATCAGAATATAAGGTTTAACTTCATTACCAAAGGCTTAGTTCGTGACATAACGTTTCTTAATAGCAAGTACTTTCACGTCAATGTATTGGGATATGACCACTTCACATTTGAAGGCTTCATAGTCAGTACACCTGAAAATAGCCTTAATATAGATGGAATTCATATTGGGCGATCAAAGGGAGTGACTATATCTAATGCCAAAATAGGCACGGGTGATGATTGTATCTCTATTGGTGATGGAACCGAAAATCTAAAAATCACAAAAGTGGCATGTGGACCTGGTCATGGCATCAGCATAGGGAGCTTGGGGAAGTATGAGAATGAAGATCCTGTTTTCGGAATTACTGTTTCTGATTGCACCCTCACCGGTATAACAAATGGTGTTAGAATTAAAACTTGGCCTGCATTGTTGGGAAATCCTGAGATTTTTGCAACCCAGTTGCGCAGCGAAAAAATAAAATCTCTGTTGATTTCCTTTCCCAGAATCCGAATACTTCATTTAATTCAAAAGATGGATATGAGACTAACCTATTAATCTCGTCAAGAATATACAATGCCGGACTGATGGTGCTGCCTTTTCAAACGAACACCCTCAATGGTATCCACACGAACGTCTTCTATCCTTCTAGAGTGCTAGCTCTCTCAAGGATGGATAGATTATGTGCTCCACAATCTGCAGCGGTTAGACTGAATTTTCTAAAAACTGTTGTCCACACTCTCTTTGTAAAAAGAGTATTTATATGTTTCAGTCTTTTTGTTTTCCCACAACTCTTTTCCTAAAAGAGTTGTACTACTCTTTCCCAAAAGAGTTGTACTACTCTTTCCCAAAAGAGTTGTGTTCAGAACCCACTATCACAATCTCACAGATACTCAAATATCTTTATGTGATAGAGTCCTTTATCTGTAACAGTTACAAATAGACTGCAGATCTTTTAAATATTATTATCTTATAATAATAAATAATTAATAATAATAACACTTTATTATTATTAATTATACTAATGGGCTTTTAGCCCATTAATATAGCACATCAACAACGTTCTTGTGTGTGACCCAATAGGCTCACATTAATTGGCAATAGGCCCAGTCCAACAAGGCCTATAAGTCATAAGTGGCCTCTAGCAAGATATTATAACTACCCAACTAATATGAGGATCAATAGTCCGATAAAGCCTATTAAATAGAACATGTATTAATCCATTTTGTCACACGATGTCTAGTTTGAACATAAGTCATGGTCAATGTCAAACTTATAACGTTCAAACTTATAACGTTCAAACTTATGATTTCTCGATCTCTAAGTAGATCGATAAATTCAAATGATATTGATCACACTATCAATTCATTTGAGCACGGCCATGCATTTCTCAGTCTCACTTATCGAAGGGCCCAGAAGATATCTCTCTCAAAGAGAGGAACAAATCCTATCTTGATTGTTCGTTATCCTTTACATAATTTCTATCATGCTCAATTATAACCTTTATGATTGTCCGATTAAAGACAACGTTTGGTTATGTCAAAATATAACAGTCCTTATATTAGAAACTATGACAATCTTAAGTCAAAGGATTAAGACATAACTACTTTGAGATTCACTTATGACAATGACCCATGTAGTGATCTCAATGCGGGTCCATCCAATACTTTGTTCTCTAACAAGTATCTATGATTATTGAATTATATCAACATATACATAATCATCTCATGATTATCAATCAATAATCATACCAGTTATATTTTATTATTACCAACATAACAATAAGTAACCAGGGATGATAATCATTATTATGTAACATGCAAACAAATAATAATGATGAAAACCTCTTTTATTAATAACCAATACGACATACAAAAAGGTCCAAGATAATGGCTTAGGGCATATACACTAACAATCTCCCACTCGCACTAGGCCTAATCATACAAGTATATCTCCTCTATCAATGATCTCTCGAATAAGGTGATATCGTCTGAGTATATGTTTAGATCTCTGATGAGATCTGGACTACTTTGCCTATGCTATGGCACCGTTGTTATCATAATAAAGGTCCATAGGATTTGCAATGTTGGGAACCATTCGCAACTGTGAGATGAATTCCTTCAACCAGACTGCCTTTTGAGCTGCATCTGATGCTGCTATATATTCAGCTTCTATTATAGAATTTGCTACAGTGCTCTGCTTGGAACTTTTCCAGCTAACAGCTCCACCATTTAAAGTGAATACTGTTGGGAAATCCTGAGATTATTGCAACCCAGTTGCGCAGCGGAAAAATAAAATCTCTGTTGATTTTCTTTTCCATAATCCGAGTGCTTTGTTTAATTCAAAAGATGGATATGAGACTAACCTGTTAATCTCGTTGAGAAGATACAATGTTGGACTGATGATGCTGCCTTTTCAAACGAACACCCTCTATGGTATCCGCACGAACGTCTTCTATACTGCTAGAGTGCTAGCTCTCTCAAAGATGGATAGATTATGTGCTCCACAATTTGCAGTGGTTAGACTGAATTTTCTAAAAACTTTCGCCAACACTCTCTTCGTAAAAAGAGTATTTATATGTTTCAGTCTTTTGTTTTTCCTACAACTCATTTTCCTAAAACGAGTTGTATTTTTCCCACAACTCCTTTTCCTAAAAGGAGTTGTGTTCATAACCCACTATTACAATCTCGCAGATACTCAAATATCTTATGTGATAGAGTCCTTTATCTGTAACAGTTACAGATAGACGACAAATCTTTTAAATATTATTATCTCATAATAATAAATGATTAATAATAATAACACATTATTATTATTAATTATATTAATAATTAATATTAATAATAATAACACTTTATTATTATTAAATATTAATAATAATAACATTTTATTATTATTAATTATATTAATGATTAATAATAATAACACTTTATTATTATTAATTATATTAATGGGCTTTGGGCTTTTAACCCATTAATATGACATAGCACATCAACAACATTCTTTTATGCGTAACCCAATAGGCTCACATTAATTGACAATAGGCCCAGTCCCACAAGGCCCATAAGTCATAAGTGGCCTCTAGCAAGACATTATGACTACCCAACTAATATGAGGATCAATAGTCCAATAAAGCCTAATAAATATAACATGAATTAATCCATTTGTCACACGATATCTAGTTTTAACATAAGTCATGGTCAATATCAAACTTATAATGTTCAAACTTATGATTTCTCGATCTCTAAGTAGACTGATAAATTCAAATGATATTGATCACACTATCAATTCATTTGAGCATGGCCATGCATTTCTCAGTCTCACTTATCGAAGGGCCTAGAAGATATCTCTCTCATAGAGAGAGACAAATTCTATCTTGATTGTTCATTATCCTCTACATAATTTCTATTATGCTCAATCATAACCTTTATGATTGTCCGATTAAAGACAACGTTTGGTTATGTCAAAACATAATAGTCCTTTTGTTGGAAACTATGACAATCTCAAGTCAAAGGATTAAGACATAACTACTTTGAGATTCACTTATGACAATGACCCATGTAGTGATCTCAATGCGGATCCATCCAATATTTTGTTCTCTAACAAGTATTTATAATTATTGAATTATATCAACATATACATAATCATCTCATGATTATCAATCAATAATCATACCAGTTATATTTTATTATTATCAACATAATAATAAGTAACCAGGGATGGTAATCATTATTATGTAACATGCAAACAAATAATAATGATAAAAACCTCGTTTATTAATAACCAAAATGACATACAAAAAGGCCCAAGATAATGGCCTAGGGCATATACACTAACAATCTCCCACTTGCACTAGGCCTAATCATATAAGTATCTAATACCCATAGACCTAGTGTGCTGATCATGCTTGACCTGTGAAAGAGGCTTGGTTAATGGATTTGCAATGTTGTCATTTGTGTCTATTTTGCATATTTTGATATCTCCTCTATCAATGATCTCTCAAATAAGGTGATATCGCCTGAGTATATGTTTAAATCTCTGATGAGATCTGGGCTCCTTTGCCTGTGCTATGGCACTGTTATTACCATAATAAAGGTCCATAGGATTTGCAATGCTGGGAACCATTCATAACTCTGAGATGAATTCCTTCAACCAGACTGCCCTTTTAGCTGCATCTGATGCTGCTATATACTCAGCTTCTATTGTAGAATCTACTATAGTGCTCTGCTTGGAACTCTTCCAACTAACAACTCCACCATTTAAATTGAATACGAATCCTGACTGCAATCTGAAGTCATCTATGTCGGTTTGGAAGCTAGCATCTGTGTAACCACTTACAACTAGCTCGTCTTCCAAACCTCCATAAACTAGGAATGCATCCTTAGTCCTTCTAAGGTACTTAAGGATATTCTTAACATCTGTCCAGTGACTTTCACTGGGATCTGTTTGATATCTGCTTGTTGTGCTTAATGCATATGAGACGTCTGGTCTAGTACATAACATGGCATGCATGATAGATCCAATAGCAGAAGCATAAGGAATCTTATTCATTCTTTCTCGCTCATCAGATGTCATAGGACATTGATTCTTGCTGAGATGAATACCATGAGACATGGGTAAGAATCCTCTTTTGGAATCTTGCATGTTGAACCTTTTCAGCACCTTGTCAATATAAGTACTTTGACTCAGACTGATTATCCTTTTGGATCTATCCCTATAGATCTTAATACCAAGGATATATGCAGCCTCACCTAAGTCCTTCATTGAAAAAGAATTCCCTAACCAATTCTTAACCTTTTGCAAGGTAGGAATATCATTTCCAATGAGTAATATGTCATCCACATATAGGACTAGAAACACAACTGCACTCCCACTAACCATCTTGTAAACACAAGGTTCATCTTCATTTTTTATGAATCCAAAGGCCTTGATTGTCTCATCAAAACGAAGATTCCAGCTCCGAGAAGTTTTCTTCAATGCATAAATGGATCTCTGAAGCTTGCAAATCTTTCCAGAATTCTCAGGGATTACAAAACCCTTAGGTTATGTCATGTACACATCCTCAAGCAAAAGTTCACGACTGTCAGTCATGAGAAATCCATATCTCTCAGGCTAATGATGTGTTATCAGATCTGCGTGGGACTTGTGTCACCCTTTCAGTTTCCACAACTGTTTGTGGTTCTGAAAGTGGTTCTACCAGCGGTTCAATGCTCTCTTGTGGTACTTGAGTTTCCTCAAGTCGCAATGTACTCCCACTGAATCTCTGAGAGATAAATTCCTTTTCTAAAAAGGTACCATTTCGAGCAACAAACACTTTGTTCTCTGAGGAAATATAGAAATAGTATCCTTTGGTTTCCTTAGGATACCCTATAAAATTGCACTTGATAGATTTTGGAGCTAGCTTATTTGAGTGTTTCACATAAGCCTCACAACCCCAAATCTTAAAGAAAGAAAAACTGGGCATTTTGCCAGTCCATAACTCATATGGTGTCTTTTCAACCACTTTCGATGGTACTCGGTTTAGAATGAATGCAGCTGTTTCCAAGGCATAACCCCAAAATGATAAAGGGAGATTTGTTTGACTCATCATAGATCGAACCATATCTAATAAAGTTCGATTTCTCCTTTCAGAAACACCATTCCATTGTGGAGTTCCTCGAGGAGTCAATTGTGAAACAATTCCACAGTTTCTAAGATGTTCATCAAACTCTTGGCTCAAATATTCACCACCTCGATCAGATCGAAGCATCTTAATAGTTCTACCAAGTTGATTTTGTACTTCATTTTGAAAAGTTCTAAACATTTCAAAAGATTCATTGATCAAACATAATTTAGCCACATTTTTATTAGCTTTATTATTGTTTAATTACACATTTTCAGCTTAATTTATGGTTTTTGTCTTGTTTTACAGAAAAGGAAGAAAATGAAAAGTTGGAGAAAAAGTGCAGAAAAAGCTGGAAAAGTGATTGGGTCAAAGTGATTTGGCCAAATCACTACCCAGATCAAACTGAAGCAGAAACCTGGAGGCAACAGTCAGAAGTGATTTGGGCAAATCACCCGCCCAAATCACTCGTAGAGACAGAAAGCTGAAAACTGGACTGACTCACGGAAAAGCGATTGGGGCAAGTGATCTGCCCAAATCACCCGCCCTAATCACGTTGACAGCAGAAAATACAGCAGAAGCGGGAAAGTACAGAAATTCAAGATTTAAAATAAAGAAGTCATAACCCCTCTCAAACACTTCAAGATCAATCCTAGGGCATCTCAAAGAGTCACTCTCAAGATAGACCTCCTCAAGAAGAAGATTTATTCATAATTAAAGAAGAGATCAAAGACAAAGACCAATCCAATTTAGGATTCCAAAACCTAATTGGATTGGGATTCCTCACCTATAAAAGGAGGCAGCCCAAACTAGCAAACATATCCTCTCTCCAGCTTCGGGATCACTGCAGATTCTTGGCATAAATCCTCCTTCTTTCTTTTCTTCTTTCTTTTGTGTATTTTAGCCCACCATGAGTGGCTAAACATCCATTTTCTAGTTGAAGTTGGAAAATTCAGATTTGTGATGAATTGGAAGATTTAAATCTCCATTGTTAAACTTCTATTTATTTTCAATATTTATGCAATTTGATATTTCGATAATTATTACTTTGCTTTTAGAATCAATTAAGGCCTATTGCTTTTAATTGCTTGAGTAATATATTGTTTGAATGATTTAGGTCCGTAATTGCTTAAGTTGTTTAAACACAAGTTTAATCAGTTGCATAATCTAAGCTCGACCACACGGTTGGCAAGGTTAGAGTTAGGTTTCTCTATGTCCTAATGCAGTTAACAGTTGTTCGATGCTAAAAGCCCCAAGGACGTTCTTTGGCAACTTGCTAACTAGAGTTTGATTAGCGAACGTTTCCTAATCAAACTAAAACTAAGGAGGAACTTGGATTGTGAGAAGCGTCTTCCACATCCTAAAATAACTTATTGAAATAAATAAGAGTTCTAAAAAGTCAATGACCAATTCTAAACAAACGAAAATTCATCCATGCTTCAACTAAAATATTTTTCCCATTGAAATTCTTATCTTTTTAAATTATTGCTTTCTCTTGCTATTTAGTATTAATTCATCAAATCAAATCCCCCTCTTTTAATTATTTATTATTTACTTGTCCAAGTCATTATTAGGAAAATCCGTAGTGTCAAATCCCTGTGGTTCGACCCTATTGCCACTATCTACAAGTTAATTGTTGATTGTTTAATAGGTTTATTTTTTACGGCTTCAACAATCGCTATCATTCATGCTTATGTTTCATTAGGTAGACATAGCCATACCTACTGAAATCATCAGTGAATGTAATGAAATACTGATAACCTCCCTTGGCACTAATGCTTAGTGGGCCACATACATCTGTATGTACTAAGCCCAATACGTCTGAAGCCCTTTGACCTTGTCCAGTAAAAGGGTCCTTTGTCATCTTACCAAGCAAACAAGATTCAAAATTTTCAAATGATTTAAAATCAAATGAATCTAATAAATCATCCTTATGGAGCTTAGATATGCGATTCTCATTTTTATGAATAAGACGATAGTGCCATAAATATATTGGGTTTAACTCATTCGGCTTAGTTTTCTTAGAAGTTATGTTATAGATATTGTTGTGTCTAGAATCATCTAGATTAAGGACATAAAGGCCATCATATGAATTTGTAATACAATAAAGCAAATCATCTTTATTAATTGAGCATTTTTTATTCTTAATGAGAAATGAAAAACCTTCATCGTCCAAAACAGAAACTGAAATAATATTCCTACTCAAAGTAGGAAAATAGAAGCAATTGTTCAAAACTAACAAAAACCCATCGGGCAAAATAAGTTCATAAGTCCCTACAGCTATGGCAGCAACTCTTGCTCCATTGCCTACACGTAGGTCCACATCGCCCTTTTTCAGTTTTCTACTCCTTTTGAAACTCTTCACATTTGTACAAATATGAGAGCCACATCCGGTATCTAATACCCATGAAGTAGAAATAGATAAAGTAATATATATAACATAAATACCTGAAGTCGTAGTCTCACTACTCTTCTTCTTCTTGCACTCATCCAAATAGAGTTTGCAATTTCTCTTCCAATGCTCTGGTTCATTGCAATGGAAGCAAATTCCTTCCTTAGAAACTATTTCCTTAGGAACTTTTACCTTGGATTGCCGTTTAGACTTGCCTCGTCCCTTAGCACCATTACCATCTTTAGACTTGGGCTTCCCCTTATTTTTCATGGACTTACCCTTATTGACATTCAAAATTTGGGTAGGCCTTTTGTTGACATTTACCTCAACTATTTTTAGCATCCCATGCAGCTCAGGAATGGATTTCTGCATATTGTTCATGTTATAGTTCATGACAAATTGAGAAAAACTATTGGGTAAAGGATGTAGGATCAAATTCATAAGGAGTTCTAAACTCAGAGGGTAGCCAAGTCTAGCAAGGTGATCAATGTAGCCTTTCATCTTCAAAACATGAGCACTAACTGAATCACCTTTAGCCATTTGCAATCATGCAATGCAATGGTGGTTACCTATCCTGCCTAGCTTGTTGTTGGAAAGCCTGTTTGAGATAGACACTCATCTCATAGGCCTCAAGGTGCTCCAGATCCTTCTGAAGTTCTAGGCACATAGTTGCCAACATAAGACTTCCAATGTCATTAGAATCATCCATATGCTTCTTATGCTTGTTCTTAACAGCATTAGTAGCATCAGCAGGAGGTGGTTCTGGGATAGCTTCATCAAGCACATAGAACCTTTTCTCTTGCTTGAGAACAATTCTCAAGTTTCTAAAACAGTCAACAAAATTAGTCCCATTTTCTTTCAGTTTATCCTTCTTAAGGATAGATTGCAGTGATAAGGTGGAATTGTTATTATTAGCCATAATTATCTACAAAAATATGCAAGCATAATTAATTTAGTAAATTAATATTAAGGTGATAATAATCTCCCACTAAAATACAACCCTCAAAATAATAATATTTTAGCGGGCTAAGACCCATATTTCACCTAATTCTAAGTCAGCTTTGGCATGATGCTTAGAATTAAGTTATTTAGGTAGGTAACTCCCTACCACTTATATCTAAAGTAACTCTTAGATTATGAGGTGTTGACATCATATGTCAAATGCATGTTATACCCCATCTAATGCCTTAGGCCCAAAACCGTTTTGATAGCCTAATTAAGCTCAACCAAAATTAAATAAATGAGTAACTATTACTCATCCTATCTTACTAGGATAACCTAATGCACTTGGCTTTGGCAAAACCTGCATTTTGGTGATCTTAATCTTGATAGGTATTTAATATATGGGTGGCATTAAAACTTAAAATTTAGAGTGAGGGTTCAACTTTTAATTTTAATTATTTTATCTTGCATATATATATTATAGCATCCTATATGCATACATATATATATATAGACAATAATGCATAGTATCTCATGCTAACATATGACAAAATAATAAAATATAATCATTTAAATCTGATTTAAAGACTAAAAGAAAATAATTTAAAATTTATTTTCTTCTGATTATTTTGTCTTGTATATAAATATTATAGCATCCTATATGCATATATATATATATATATATATATATATATATATAAACAATAATTCATAGTATCTCATACTAATATATGACAAAATAATAAAATATAATCATTTAAATCTGATTTAAAGACTAAAATAAAATAATAAAATATAGTCATTTAAATCTGATTTAAAGACTAAAAGAAAATTATTTATTTTCTCAAATTTATTATTATTATTTTTTTATTCCAGGGGCAGAATTGTAATTAGGGCATCTTCTTCCTACGGAGAAATCCTAGCGGCCGCCCCCACTGTTGCGCGACCCACCGAAGCGCGACCCACCGGCGCGCGGCCCACAAGCGTGCGACCCACCAGTTCGCGACACGCCGGCACACGAGGCGTGCCACGCCAGTGCGCAATCCACTGCTCGCGCGATCCATGGGCGCGTGATCCATTGGTCGCGCGACCCACTGGGCGCGCGATCCGCCGGGGGGCGCAATCCTCCGAGACGCGCATTCTTACGGGCGCGCGACCCACTAGGCGAGCGATCCATAGGCGCGCGGTCCATTGGTCGTGCGATCCACTAGGCGTTCGGCCCTCCGCATCGCGCGGCCCTCCGTCCGTGCAACGCCGGTGACAGGCGTGCGACGCCCGTCATTGGGTGTCCTCAGATTGACCATGGCCACATTCCTCATGAGCACGATTTTTCCAAAAATTGGTTTCCTCCCTTTTTTTATTAATTTAATTTTTCTAACAAAAATAAAAATTATCTAAATGATCCAATCATTTATCCATGTCATTCTAATAAACATATATCGCATATATAATATCAATCATGGCATAATAAATTTAAACGAAAAGCACAGTTTGGCTCTGATACCACTGTTGGGAATCCTGAGATTATTGCAACCCAGTTGCGCAGTGAAAAAATAAAATCTATGTTGATTTCCTTTTGCAGAATCCGAGTGCTTCGTTTAATTCAAAAGATGGATATAAGACTAACCTGTTAATCTCGTTGAGAAGATACAATGTTGGACTGATGGTGCTGCCTTTTCAATCGAACACCCTCTATGGTATCCACACAAACGTCTTCTATCCTTCTAGAGTGCTAGCTCTCTCAAAGTTGGATAGATTATGTGCTCCACAATCTGCAGCGGTTAGACTGAATTTTCTAAAAACTGTCGTCAACACTCTCTTCGTAGAAAGAGTATTTATATGTTTCAGTCTTTTGTTTTTCCTACAACTCCTTTTCCTAAAACGAGTTGTATTTTTCCCACAACTCCTTTTCCTAAAAGGAGTTGTGTTCATCCCACAACTTCTTTTCCTAAAAGGAGTTGTGTTCAAAACCCACTATCACAATCTCGCAGATACTCAAATATCTTATGTGATAGAATCCTTTATCTGTAACAGTTACAAATAGACTGCAGATCTTTTAAATATTATTATCTCATAATAATAAATGATTAATAATAATAACACTTTATTATTATTAATTATATTAATGGGCTTTGGGCTTTCAACCCATTAATATGACATAGCACATCAACAACGTTCTTTTGTGTGTAACCCAATAGGCTCACATTAATTGGCAATAGGCCCAGTCCTACAAGGCCCATAAGTCATAAGTGGCCTCTAGCAAGACATTATGACTATCCAACTAATATGAGGATCAATAATCCAATAAATCCTAATAAATAGAACATGAATTAATCCCTTTGTCACACGATATCTAGTTTTAACATAAGTCATGGTCAATGTCAAACTTATAATGTTCAAACTTATAATTTCTCAATCTTTAAGTATACTGATAAATTCAAATGATATTGATCACACTATCAATTCATTTGAGTACGGCCATGCATTTCTCAGTCTCACTTATCGAGGGGCCCAGAAGATATCTCTCTCATAGAGAGGGACAAATCCTATATTGATTGTTAATTATCCTCTACATAATTTCTATTATGCTCAATCATAACCTTTATAATTTTCCGATTAAAGACAACGTTTGGTTATGTCAAAACATAATAGTCCTTATGTTGGAAACTGTGACAATCTCAAGTCAAAGGATTAAGACATAACTACTTTGAGATTCACTTATGACAATGACCCATGTAGTGATCTCAATGCGAGTCCATCCAATACTTTATTCTCTAACAAGTATTTATGATTATTGAATTATATCAACATATACATAATCATCTCATGATTATCAATCAATAATCATACCAGTTATATTTTATTATTATCAACATAATAATAAGTAACAAGGGATGATAATCATTATTATGTAACATGCAAACAGATAATAATGATAAAACCTCTTTTATTAATAACCAAAACGACATAGAAAAAGGCCCAAGATAATGGCCTAGGGCATATACACTAACAAATATGGATCCTGACTGTGATCTGAAGTCATCTATGTCGATTTGGAAACTGGCATCTATGTAACCACTTACAACTAGCTCGTCTTCCAAACCTCCATAAACTAGGAATGCATCCTTAGTCCTTCTAAGGTACTTTAGGATATTCTTAACAGTTGTCCAGTGACTTTCACCGGGATCTGCTTGATATCTGCTTGTTGTGCTCAAGGCATATGAGACGTCTGGTCTAGTACATAACATGGCATACAAGATAGATCCAATAGCAGAAGCATAAGGGATCTTATTCATCCGTTCTCGCTCATCAGATGTCATAGGACATTGATTCTTGCTGAGATGAAAACTGTAACGACCTAAAAATCGGACCGCTACCGGCGCTAGGATCCGGGTCGACTTAAGGCCGCCGGGACCCGTAGCAAGCCTGACATAAAACCTGTAAACCTGTATAATCCCATACATGATCAACAACAAGCATAAAAATTAAAACTTTTCTTCATACATACTGTCATCAACTAACTCAACCTGTATTATGATCATGATGCATGAAGCATGATAAAAGCATTTCATTTCTCAATTTAAAAGGTTAAGTTTAGTTCCACTCACCTCTGGCTGACTCTGACAAACTCTGTAGCAGCTGGCTCACTGCTGGGGTCCTTGGTTCCTCGGGTCCGAACCTACACAGGTGGACTCCAATGAGGGACCAAACATGCTAGATCATAACTCTAAACTACTCCCCAAAAACCCCCTAAAGCATCCTGAAAATACCACATAGAGATATGCATGAAGTGGCTGAACAGGGCACTTTCGGCGGCACCTTCGGCGGCCGAAAGTCCTGGACAGAGACGAAACTCAGGTAGGTTCGGCGGCACCTTCGGCGGCTGAAAGTCCCAGACAGAGACAAAAGTCTCTTTTCGGGGGCAACTTCGGCAGCCGAAAGGCCTACCTCCCCAGCCATGTTCGGCGGCCGAAAGCTCCTTCGGCTGCCGAACCTGGTTTCTGCCAAAAGGGCAGAAACTCGGTTCCTTTGTGCATTTTTGCCTCCAAACTCACCAATCATGCATATACCTCACTTAAAACATGCATACAAGATCCTAGGGGCCTCAAAACATCAAATACCCCAACTACAACACTTCAAGCATACTCAAACATGCCACATTGCTCAAAAATCCCATAAAACCCAACATTTACTTAAAAACTCATACAACCCTATACATGCCATTCTACCCCATAAAATCACTTAAAACTTACTTAAAACATGCATTGAGCTTAAGATCGGCTCTTACCTCTTGAAGATCGAGAGGGAGACGACCTAAACTTGGAGATCCACGAAAATGAGCTCCTGAGTTCCCAAAGCTCCAAAACTTGTTTCAAAAGTTCAAAACCTTCAATGCAAGCTTAAAACTCAAGAAAAATGGTGGGGATTTGGAGGAAGAACACTGGATTTGCAAAGAGAAGGTCGGAAGCTTGCTGTGGCCGAAAATGGGAGAAAGCTCGCCCATTTCGGCTAAGTGCCCCATTTATAGGTGGCTGGCCAGGCCACGTTCGGGGGCCGAACTTGCCTCCGCATCCATACAATGTTCGGCGGCCGAACTTGACCTTCGGCGGCCGAACCTGGACTGCCCTCACTCATGCTTTCGGGGGCCTAACGTGCCTCCAAAATGCATGCATGTTCGGCGGCCGAACCTGACTTTCGGCGGCCGAACCTGGGTTTTCCTCCAAAGACTTTTCATGCAAAAACTCATTAAATTTTCATATTTAAAACCATGAAATACTTTAAAACATTTTATGAAAACATGTTTCTACCCTACTAGAGGCTTCCGACATCTGAGATTCCACCGGACGGTAGGAATTCCGATACCGGAGTCTAGCCGGGTATTACATTCTCCCCCCCTTAAGAACATTCGTCCCCGAATGTACCTCAACTAGCACACGTAGCAAGGCAAAGAACATAACACACATACAAGGCACATAAACACATAGGGATCTGACCTTAAAAGAGATGAGGGTACTGCTGGAGCATAGACTCCCGTGTCTCCCAAGTGCATTCTTCCAAGTTGTGGTGGTTCCACAGGACTTTCACCATTGGGATTTCCTTGTTCCTTGACTTTCTGATCTGGGTGTCTATGATCCGTACTGGCTGTTCAACATAGGTGAGATCCTCTTGGACCTCCACATCAGGCTCACTAAGAACCTTGCTCGGATCCGACACAAACTTCCTCAACATAGAAACATGGAAAACCGGATGGATTCGTTCCATTGAAGCAGGCAAATCCAGCTTGTACGACACATTTCCAATCTTTTGCAAGATTTCAAAGGGTCCGATGTATCGTGGGGCTAGTTTACCTTTCTTCCCGAAGCGAACCACTCCCTTCATTGGAGACACCTTAAGCAATACCAGATCCCCCTCCTGAAACTCCACTTGCCGTCTGCGGATGTCTGCATAACTCTTCTGTCTGCTTGCAGCTGTCTTGATTCTTTCTCTGATTATGGGTACTACCCTGCTGGTGATCTCTACTAGCTCAGGCCCTGCCAAGGCCTTTTCTCCAACTTCCTCCCAGCAAACAGGTGACCTGCACTTCCTTCCATATAAAGCTTCATATGGAGCCATCCCGATGCTAGCATGATGGCTGTTATTGTAGGCAAAATCCACCAAAGGTAGATGCTGCCTCCAAGAACCGCCAAAGTCCAGCACACACATTCTCAGCATATCTTCTATGGTCTGGATGGTCCTCTCTGACTGTCCGTCTGTCTGTGGATGGAAGGCCGTGCTGAAATCCAACCTAGTACCCATAGCATTCTGCAGACTCCGCCAAAATCTGGAGGTGAACTGGGGTCCTCTATCTGACACTATAGAAACAGGAACCCCATGCAGTCTGACTATCTCATCTACATACACCTGCGCCAACTTGTCCACAGAATAACCACTCCTGACAGGGATGAAGTGAGCAGATTTGGTGAGTCTGTCCACGATCACCCATATGGAGTCCAATCTGTTGGACGTCGCCGGTAACCCCACTACGAAGTCCATAGCTATATTCTCCCATTTCCACTCTGGAATAGGTAGCGGGTTAAGCATTCCAGCCGGCTTCTGATGTTCCAGCTTCACCCTCTGACATACTTCGCAGGCTGACACAAACTGTGCCACTTCTCTCTTCATAGCTGGCCACCAATAAACTTTCTTCAGATCTTGATACATCTTGGTGGCTCCGGGGTGAATGCTGTATCTTGCAACTACACTCCCACTAACCATCTTGTAAACACAAGGTTCATCTTCATTTTTGATGAATCGAAAGTCCCTGACTGTCTCATCAAAATGAAGATTCCAGCTCCGAGAAGCTTGCTTCAATCCATAAATGGATCTCTGAGTCTTGTAAATCTTTCCAGATTTCTCATGGATTACAAGACCCTCAGGTTGTGTCATATACACATCCTTGAGTAAGTTTCCATTAAGGAAAGTTGTTTTGACATCCATTTGCCATATCCCATAATCTGGACCTAACACAGCCTCTTGATAGGTAGTAGGCTCATCTTGATCAATGAGCAAAAGATCATGACTATCAGTCGTGAGAAATCCATATCTCTCAGGCTGATGACGTGTCCTATCAGATCTGCGTGGGACTTGTGTCACCCTTTCAGTCTCCACAACTGTTTGTGGTTCTGGAAGTGGTTCCACTGGTGGTTCAATGCTCTCTTGCGGTGCTTGAGTTTCCTCAAGTCGCACTGTACTCCTACTGAATCTCTGAGAGATAAATTCCTTTTCTAAAAAGGTACCATTTCGAGCAACAAACACTTTGTTCTCTAAGGGAATATAGGAGTAGTATCCTTTGGTTTCCTTAGGATACCCCACAAAATTGGACTTGATAGATTTTGGAGCTAGCTTATTTGAAACTGGGTGTTTCACATAAGCCTCACAACCCCAAATCTTAAGAAAAGACAAATTGGGCATTTTCCCAGTCCATAACTCATATGGTGTCTTTTCAACCGCTTTTGATGGTACTCGGTTTAAAAAAGAATGCAGTTGTTTCCAATGCATAACCCCAAAATGATAAAGGGAGATTTGTTTGACTTATCATAGATCGAACCATATATAATAAAGTTCAATTTCTCCTTTCAGAAACACCATTCCATTGTGGAGTTCCTGGAGGAGTCAATTGTGAAAAAATTCCACAGTTTCTAAGATGTTCATCAAACTCTTGGCTCAAATATTCACCACCTCGATCATATCAAAGCATTTTAATAGTTCCACCAATTTAATTTTGTACTTCATTTTGAAAAGTTCTAAATATTTCAAAAGATTCATGCTTATGTTTCATTAGTTAGACATAGCCATACCTACTCAAATCATCAGTGAATGTAATGAAGTACTGATAATCTCCCCTGGCACTAATGCTTAGTGGGCCACATACATCTGTGTGTATTAAGCCCAATAAGTCTGAAGCCCTTTGACCTTGTCTAGTAAAAGGGTCCTTTGTCATCTTACCAAGCATACAAGATTCACAATTTTCAAATGATTCAAAATTAAAAGAATCTAATAAACCATCCTTATGGAGCTTAGATATGCGATTCTCATTTACATGGGTAAGATGACAGTGCCATAAATATGTTGGGTTTAACTCATTTGGCTTAGTTTTCTTAGAAGTTATGTTATAGATATTATTGTCTCTAGAATCATCTAGATTAAGGACATAAAGGTCATCATATGAATTTCCAATACAATAAAGCAAATCATCTTTATTAATGGAGCATTTCTTATTCTTAATAAGAAATGAAAAACTTTCATCGTCCAAAACAGAAACTTAAATAATATTCCTACTCAAAGTAGGAACATAGAAGCAATTGTTCAAAACTAATAAAAGCCCATTGGGCAACACAAGTTCATATGTCCCTACAGCTAAGGCAGCAACTATTGCTCCATTGCCTACACGTAGGTCCACATCGCCCTTTTTCAGTTTTCTACTCCTTTTAAGACCCTGCACATTTGTACAAATGTGAGAACCACATTCAGTATCTAATACCCATGAAGTAGAAATAGATAAATTAATATCTATAACATAAATACCTGAAATCATAGTCTCACTACTCTTCTTCTTCTTGCACCCATCCAAATAGAGTTTGCAATTTCTCTTTCAATGCCCTGGTTCCTTGCAATGGAAGTAGATTCCTTCCTTAGGAACTATTTCCTTAGGAACTTTTGCCTTGGATTACCATTTAGGCTTGCCTCATCCCTTAGGTCCATTACCACCTTTGGGCTTAGGTTTCCCCTTATTTTTCATGGGCTTACCCTTATTGACATTCAAAATTTGGGTAGGCCTTTTCTTGATATTTACCTCAGCTATCTTTAGCATATCATGTAGCTCAGGAATGGATTTCTCCATATTATTCATGTTATAATTCATGACAAACTGAGAAAAACTGCCAGGTAAAAAATGTAGGATCAGATCCGTGGAGAGTTCTAAACTCAAAGGGTAGCCAAGCCTGGCAAGGTGATCAATGTAGCCTTTCATTTTCAAAACATGAGCACTAATTGATTCACCTTCAGCCATTTTGCAATCATGCAATGCAATGGTGGTTTCATACCTATCCTGCCTAGCTTCTTGTTGGAAAGCCTGTTTGAGATGGACACTCATCTCATAGGCCTCAAGGTGCTCCAGATCCTTCTAAAGTTCTGGGCACATAGTTGCCAACATAAGACATCTAATATCATTAGAATCATCCATATGCTTCTTATGCTTGTTCTTAACAGCATTAGTAGCATCAGCAGGAGGTGGTTCTGGGATAGCTTCATCAAGCACATAGGATTTTTTCTCTTGCTTGAGAACAATTCTCAAGTTTCTAAACCAGTCAACAAAATTAGTTCCATTTTCTTTCAGTTTATCCTTCTCAAGGATGGATCGCAGTGATAAGGTGGAATTGTTATTAGCAGCCATAATTATCTACAAAATATGGAAATATAATAAATTAATATTGAGGTGATAATAGTCTCCCACTAATACAACCCTCAAAAATAATAATATTTTAGTGGGTTAAGATCTATATTTTACCTAATTATAAGTCAGCTTTGGCATGACGCTTAGAATTAAGTTATTTAGGTAGGTAACCCCTTACTAATTACATCTAATTTAACTCTTAAATTATGAGGTGTTGACATCATATGTCAAATGGATGTTATACCCCATCTAATGCCTTAGGTCCAAAACCGTTTTGATAGCCTAATTAAGCTCAACCAAAATTAAATAAATGAGTAACTATTACTCATCCTATCTTACTAGAATAACCTAATGCACTTTGCTTTGATAAAACCTGCATTTTGGTGATCTTAGTCTTGATAGGTATTTAATATATAGGTGACATTAAAACTTAAAATTTTAAAGTGAGGGTTCAATTTTTAATTTTAATTATTTTGTCTTGCATATATATATATATATATATATATATATATTATAGCATCCAATACGCATATATATATATATATAGACTATCATGCATAGTATCTCATACTAATGTATAACAAAATAATAAAAATTAAAATAAAATTATTTTACATAGTCATTTAAATCTGATTTAAAGACTAAAATAAAATAATTTATTTTCTCAAAAAAATTTTTTTTTTAATTCCAAGGGCAGAATTGTAAATAGGGCATCTTCTTCAACAGGAAGAGGCTCTGGCCGCCGCCGCCGCCTCCACCGTCCGCGACCCACCAGCGCGCGACACACCGGCACGCGAAGCGCGACCCACCTGGAGCACGACCCACGGGCACGCGATCCACTGGTCGCGTGACTCATTGGGAGGCGCGACAGGTCGCGCGACCTATTGGGAGGAGCGACCCCTTGGCTCGCGCGACCCACTGGGATGAATAGGGGAGGGTGGATACATAGGATATGGTGGATATGATGGGTAATAGTGAGGATATGGCATATATGGCATGTATGTAGGATATGGGTCAAATCGAGAGTACTCCGACATACCCTCCATCGGATACTCTGGATCCTGAAATAAGGATGGATAGCCAAAACCTGAGGCCTGAACGCCTCCCTCGGATTCTCCCATACCTTCATCCATAGACGGATCAGTCTCCATGGCCTCCCTCACTTCTTCTGATCCACCTCCTCTCACTATCCCTCTTCTGCTCTCGTCTACAGACCTTCTAGGGTCTATTGACATGCCTTCCCGGCTAGATCTTTATGACCTTGCCCTCGGCAATACAGGAGGACGAGCAGCTAATCCCTCACTATCTGATGGGACTCCAGTCAATCGAGCTGATCGACGAGTTCCTTGCATCTTAACTCTGAAAAAAACAACACCCACTATAGCATATCAGCACATAAACATATATCTCAAAGATAACACATATGCATAAGCATTACATACATAACATCAAATAGACAGGACTCCTCATCCTATCCTAGTGGACATGATTTCCTATTGTGCTTAACCAACTCTAGTCTCTATGAGCCCGACACTCTCTCTATAGGTCCGATCATATGAACCTAGGGCTCTGATACCAATCTGTAACGACCCCAAAATGGACCGTCACCGGTGCTAAGATTTAGGTCGGCTTAGGCCGCCAGAACCCGTAGCAAGCCTGTTATACTCTCTGTGTACCTGTAAATCTCATACATGATCATACATTTTCTGTGAAAATAAAAAAACTCTTTTCTCTATACCAAGGCTTAACCTGTGCATGCACAATCTCTGTACCCTGTACTCTGTACCCCTGACTAGAGCTGGCTCTAGATGGGTAATTTCATACCTGTTAAGCCTGGTTTTTCACATAGTCTATAAAAACATATACATATACAGATCATGTACATAACAACAGATTTACATTACAAACCACTAAGGCAAGCACAAATCTAACTGAATACACAACTAGTATATCTCTTTAAAATTACATGTCCACTCTAAATTATTACAAATCTCTTGTTTTTCTCTCTTTCTGATACTCTTTTGATCGTCCCCTATACACTGTATACTGAACCTGCAAGACTGGGATTAAGGGAGTGGGATGAGCTCTATAGCCCAGTGAGTAGAATAATGAAATCAGTCATAAAACATGATCTTATGGAATGTGCCATATCACAAACAAGCCACATCAAGAGTAAACCTGTCACCACATAGCCTCAGTAACTTCCGTGCCAGGGCGTAGAATCGAGCACCTGGTCTTCCTGTCATATATATATATGTATAACATCTCTGTACTTACCATTGCCAGGGCGTAGTCAAAGGCTCCTGGTCTTTACTATACCTGCCAGGGCGTAGTCAAAGGCTCCTGGTCTTAACTCAGAGACTATTGGATCATTCAGCATTTACCCACATCAACAATTAACTATGCAATGCAACATATTCGTGAATACTAATGCAATCAACCTATTGCATAATCATGATGCATGAGATATGCTAAATCATTCAATTAAAAGAATTAAGTTTAGTTCCACTCACCTTTGGCTCTGGACTGACTCTGCAAGTTCAGTAAACTCTGGAGCAGTACTCACTGCTGCTCTCTCTGGTTCCTCTGGTCTGTATAAGCACATAAAGACTCAAGTGAGGGACCAAACTACCTTAAGAATAACTCTATTAAACTCCCCAAGAATCCCCTTAATCTCACTCTAAAACTCATGCAAAGCTAGTACAAGAAAAGCTAGACAGAACACTTTCGGCGGCAGGTTCGGCGGCCGAATGTCCTCTTCAGAGACGAAACTCAAGCACCTTCGGCGGCCGAAACTCTATCTTCGGCGGCCGAATCCTTTCGGGGGCAAGTTTCGGGGGCCAAAACACACTCCAGAGATGAAAGTCTCTAACCTTCGGCGGAACCTTCGGCGGCCGAATCCCCCAAACAGAGCCGAACATTCAAAATCTCAGGGGCAAGCTGTGGCAGCCAAAGCCACCATGCAAGAGGTTCGGCGGCCGAATGAACCTTCGGCTACCGAACCTGAGTTCTTCCATAACTCAGCCCGACGGCAAAACAAGCTCCTCCTTCCCTTCAATCTCTCCAAACATGCATACTTCAACTACTCAACACACATATACCCAAGTATATGTTCAAAGGGGTCCAAAACTATCTAATAACCCCAACAAACCAAACAAACATAACACATAAACATGTATACATGCATAAATCATCAAAACCATCATTTAAAACTTAAGCATGCATCTCCTTCCTTAAATCCCATAAAACCTTCAGAAAACCTAAAAACAAGAGTACGATCTTCATTTACCTCGTGTAAATAAGAAGATAAACAATCTGAACAAAGGAAAACGGATCAACTTCTCTTCAAACTCTCAAACCCTCAAAACTAAGTTTTTTTTTTTGCTTCAAAACCTTCAAAACCTTTAGTAACTAACAAACTCCTGCATGAGCTGCTCAAACTCTGCAGATAAATCATGGGAGACGTGGCCAAGCTTCTGGCAACAATTTGGACATAACACCTGTCCAAAATGCTGACTAAGGATTGCACAAAAGCTGGCTAGCCAACTCAGCTTCGGCTGCCGAATCGCATGCAAAACCATGCAACATTCGGGGGCCGAATCTGAACTTCGGAAGCCGAACATTGGGCACTTTCGGCGGCCTAACTTAACCTTCGGCGGCCGAACTTGGCAAAAGTCTCCCTGACTATTTTCTCTTTGAAACTTAACGCAATGCAACTTAAAACCTTAAATCACATCATAATACTTTAGAAAAACATAAATCCTACCCTTCTATAGAATTCCAACACCCTGGATTCCACCAGATAACAGGAATTTCGGTGCCGGATTCTAGCCGGGTATTACATTCTTCCCTCCTTAAGAACATTCGTCCTCGGATGTTCCTAAAAACAAATAATAACACAACAAAAAAAGGAAACTAACCTCAAAACAGATATGGATACTGCTGAAGTATAGATTCTCGCGTCTCCCAAGTACACTCTTCTAAATTATGGTGGTTTCATAAAACTTTCACCATCGGAATCTCCTTGTTCCTTAGCTGTCTGATCTGCGTGTCTAGAATCCGTACTGGCTGCTCTGTATAAGTGAGATCCTCTAGAATCTCCACATCAGGCTCATTAACAACCTGACCCGGATCTGACACAAATTTCCATAGCATAGAAACATGAAATACCGAGTGAATCCTCTCCATAGAAGCTGGTAAATCTAGCTTATATGATACATTTCCGATCCTCTGCAAAATCTCAAAGGGTCCAATGTATCGTGGAGCTAACTTACCCTTCTTTCCAAAACGAACCACTCCTTTCATCGGAGACACTTTCAGCAATACCCAATCCCCCTCCTGAAACTCTAACAGTTTCCTGCGAATATCTGCATAACTTTTCTGTCTACTCTGAGCTGTTCTGATTCTCTCCCTGATTACTGGCACTGTTCTACTGGTAATTTCTACTAACTCCGGCCCTGCAAGAGCTTTCTCTCCAACTTCTTCCCAGCAAACAGGTGATCTGCACTTCCTCCCATATAATGCCTCATAAGGAGCCATCCCAATGCTAGCATGATGACTGTTATTGTAGGCAAACTCCACTAAGGGTAGATGCTGCCTCCAAGAACCGCCAAAGTCTAACACACACATTCTGAGCATATCCTATATGGTCTGGATGGTCCTCTCTGACTGCCCATCAGTCTGTGGGTGGAAAGCAGTACTAAAATCTAATCTCGTGCCCATAGCACTCTGCAGACTTCGCCAAAATCTGGAGGTGAATTGAGGTCCTCTGTCTGAAACTATAGCCACAGGGACTCCATGTAATCTCACTATCTCGTCCAGATAAACCTGTGCTAACTTATCCACAGAATAGTTACTCCTAACTGGAATAAAATGAGCAGATTTCGTGAGTCTGTCCACAATTACCCATATAGAGTCTATCCTGTTGGATGCTGCCGGTAAGCCCACTACAAAATCCATAGCTATGTTTTCCCATTTCCATTCTGGAATCGGCAGTGGGTTAAGCATTCCAGCCGGCTTCTGATGTTCTAACTTCACTCTCTGACAAGTCTCACAGGCTGTTACAAACTGTGCCACGTCCTTCTTCATGGCTGGCCACTAATACACCCTCTTCAAGTCGCGATACATCTTGGTGGCTCCTGGGTGAACACTATACCTTGCATTATGAGCTTCCCTCATAATTTCTTCCTTCAGACTGCTATTATCTGGTACACAAAGTCGACTCCCAAAACGAAGGATCCCTTTGCTGTCAAATCTGAACTCTGCACTGTTGCCTGACTGAACAGTCCTGGCAATTTTCATCAACTCAGGGTCCTCGTGCTGTTTCTGAGCTATCTACTCCAGAAACACTGGTGTCACTCTCATCTGCGCTATCAATGCACCCGTACCAGACAATTCTAACTGTAACCCTTCCTCAATGAGCTTGTAAAGCTCCATCACTACTGGTCTTCGCTCTGCTGCTATATGAGATAAACTGCCTAGTGATTTCCGGCTTAGGGCGTCTGCCACAACATTCGCCTTACCCGGATGATACTAGATCTTACAATCATAATCACTAAGCAACTCCACCCACCGTCTCTGTCTCAAATTCAGTTCTCTCTGGCTTAAGATGTACTGTAAACTCTTGTGATCAGTGAAGATCTCGCATTTCACCCCATAGAGGTAATGCCGCCACATCTTAAGTGCAAAGATAACTGCTGCCATCTCTAGGTCATGGGTGGGGTAATTCAACTCGTGCTTCTTCAACTGTCTAGAAGCATAAGCAATCACCCTATCATTCTGCATCAAAACACAACCCAATCCCACTCGAGACGCATCACAGAATACTGTGAAATCCTCATCACTAACAGGCAGAGCTAGCACTGGTGCTGTAGTCAATCTCCTCTTGAGCTCCTCAAAGCTCTCTTCACACTGGTATGACCAGATAAACTTCTGGTTCTTCTGAGTCAGTTTGGTCATAGGAGCAGCTATCTTCGAGAAGTCCTGAACGAACCTCCTGTAGTAGCCTGCCAGTCCCAGAAAGCTTTTAATCTCAGTCACTGTTGTGGGTCTGGGCCAGTTAGCTACAGCCTCAATCTTCTTGGGATCTACCTCAATTCCATCTGCTGATACCACGTGTCCCAAGAAGGAAATGCTCCTCAACCAAAACTCACACTTAGAGAACTTGGCATATAAACCATGCTCTCTCAGTGTCTGCAGAACTATCCTCAGATGATGGGCATGCTCCTCTACATTTCTGGAATACACTAAGATGTCATCAATAAAAACAATCACAAAGTGATCCAGAAACTCGCTGAAAACTCTATTCATGAGATCCATGAATGCTGCAGGGGCATTAGTCAACCCGAACGGCATCACTAAGAACTCATAATGCCCATATCTGGTCCTGAAGGTTGTCTTAGGCACATCTGCCTCCCTGACTCTCAACTGGTGATATTCGGATCTTAGATCTATTTTAGAAAAACAACCTGCTCCAGCTAGCTGGTCGAAAAGATCATCAATCCTAGGCAGAGGATATCTATTCTTGGTAGTGACCTTGTTTAACTGCCTGTAGTCAATGCAAAGTCTGAGGGATCCATCCTTCTTTTTGACAAAAAGTACTGGAGCACCCCAAGGTGAGGTACTAGGATGGATGAAACCCTTATCGACCAAGTCCTGCAACTGTTCTTTTAATTCTTTTAATTCAGCTGGTGCCATCCTGTAGGGAGGAATAGAAATAGGTCTGGTATCAGGCAACAATTCAATTTCAAACTCTATCTCCCTACCAGGTGGTAGTCCTGATAAGTCGTCTGGGAACACATATGGAAACTCACAAACTACTGGTATCAAAGCTGGTTCCCTAACCTGACTGTCTAGCTCTCTCATATGAGCTAGAAACCCCTGACAACCCCTCCTAAGCAAACGACGAGCAAGGGTTGAAATCAGACCTCTGGGTGTACCTCTCCTATCTCCTCTGAAGATACACTCTGACCCATCCTAGTCTCTGAGACTAACTACCTTGTCTCTGCAGTCCAAGGTAGCACCATATGTAGATAACCAATCCATCCCTAGAATGACATCAAAATCCGTCAAGTCTAGAACCACAAGGTCAGCTGGAAGGTATCTACCCTCTATGAACACTGGACTGAAACGACAGACTGACACTGCCACTGATGGGTCGCATTTGGGTCCACTGACCCAGAGAGGATACTCTAACTCAGAACTGATCAAACCCAACCTCTCTATGGTTCTCGAAGCAATAAAGGAATGAGAAGCACCGGGGTCCATCAAAGCATACACATCTGAACACCCAATGATAAGATTACCTGACACCACTGTGTTCGATGTATTAGCCTCCTCCTGAGTCACAGTGAAAATCCGTACTGGAGCTACAGGATTTCCACCTCGGGAACCTGCTGCTGAAGTAGAGGCTGCCCCTCTCCCTCTACGTCTGCCACTACTCTGAGGCATAGCTGAAGCCGCTGGCCGCCCTACTGGCTATGCTACACTGCCTGAACTCATCTGCTGGGAAGGTGCCACAAAAGTCACCTGTGGACACTCTCGAGCAATATGCCCTTCCTGTCCGCATCTAAAACAAGCTGTAGATCCCAACTGACAAGTTCCTCTGTGTGGTCTCCCACATCTCCTACACGCTGAAATAGTTGTGCCAGAGCTTGAGCCACTACCCATTCCCAAACCGGACTTAACTTTACTCCAGAACCTATTCTTTGTTCCTTTCGCTCTATCCCATCTCTTACTGCCTGTAGAACCTGAACTGGGGGCCTTAGAACCCGAAGCCTGCGCCTTTGACTGTTTCTGAATATTGGCACTAGCTTCCATCTTCCTGGCTGCATCTATAATAGAGTGAAAACTCTCCTTTTCTGCTGGAAGGATCAAGGAAGAATACCTGGGATGAAGCCTCATAGTATATCTCCTTGCCTTCTTTTGATCAGTATCATAGGCTTGACCCACGTACTGTAGCAAATCCAGGAACTTATCCGTGAACTCATCAACACTCATCTCATCTGTTTGTCTTAACTGTTCAAATTCTATTATCTTCATCTCCCTGGAGCTATCAGGAAAAGCCCATCCTGCAAACTCATTAGCAAACTCTCCCCACGACATACTGTTCATTCTGGGCTCTATATAGTTCTTGAACCATTCCCGAGCCATCTTACACTTCAGTGTAAACCCTGCCATCTCTATGGCTCTACTATCATCTGCACCCAACTCATCAGTAATCATCTTCACAGTTCTCAGGTACTCAAATGGATCATCTCCTGTATTAAACTTAGGAGCATCCAATTTAAGGTACTCAGTCATCTTCACCTTACTTCCAGATGAACTAGGTGGAAATGTTTGGGCAACAGGGGCTACTGGTTCTGTTTGTGGTGGTGGAGGTACTGGTTCATTTATTTCTGGGTGTGCTGCACTTGGATGAATAGGGGAGGGTGGATACATAGGATATGGTGGATATGATGGGTAATAGTGAGGATATGGCATATATGGCATGTATGTAGGATATGGGTCAAATCGAGAGTACTCCGACATACCCTCCATCGGATACTCTGGATCCTGAAATAAGGATGGATAGCCAAAACCTGAGGCCTGAACGCCTCCCTCGGATTCTCCCATACCTTCATCCATAGACGGATCAGTCTCCATGGCCTCCCTCACTTCTTCTGATCCACCTCCTCTCACTATCCCTCTTCTGCTCTCGTCTACAGACCTTCTAGGGTCTATTGACATGCCTTCCCGGCTAGATCTTTATGACCTTGCCCTCGGCAATACAGGAGGACGAGCAGCTAATCCCTCACTATCTGATGGGACTCTACTCAATCGAGCTGATCGACGAGTTCCTCGCATCTTAACTCTGAAAAAAACAACACCCACTATAGCATATCAGCACATAAACATATATCTCAAAGATAACACATATGCATAAGCATTACATACATAACATCAAATAGACAGGACTCCTCATCCTATCCTAGTGGACATGATTTCCTATTGTGCTTAACCAACTCTAGTCTCTATGAGCCCGACACTCTCTCTATAGGTCCGATCATATGAACCTAGGGCTCTGATACCAATCTGTAACGACCCCAAAATGGACCGTCACCGGTGCTAGGATTTAGGTCGGCTTAAGGCCGTCAGAACCCGTAGCAAGCCTGTTATACTCTCTGTGTACCTGTAAATCTCATACATGATCATACATTTTCTGTGAAAATAAAAAAACTCTTTTCACTATACCAAGGCTTAACCTGTGCATGCACAATCTCTGTACCCTGTACTCTGTACCCCTGACTAGAGCTGGCTCTAGATGGGTAATTTCATACCTGTTAAGCCTGGTTTTTCACATAAAAACATATACATATACAGATCATGTACATAACAATAGATTTACATTACAAACCACTAAGGCAAGCACAAATCTAACTGAATACACAACTAGTATATCTCTTTAAAATTACATGTCCACTCTAAATTATTACAAATCTCTTGTTTTTCTCTCTTTCTGATACTCTTCTGATCGTCCCCTGTACACTGTATACTGAACCTGCAAGACTGGGATTAAGGGAGTGGGATGAGCTCTATAGCCCAGTGAGTAGAATAATGAAATCAGTCATAAAACATGATCTTATGGAATGCGCCATATCACAAACAAGCCACATCAAGAGTAAACCTGTCACCACATAGCCTCAGTAACTTCCGTGCCAGGGCGTAGAATCGAGCACCTGGTCTTCCTGTCATATATATATATGTATAACATCTCTGTACTTACCATTGCCAGGGCGTAGTCAAAGGCTCCTGGTCTTTACTATACCTGCCAGGGCGTAGTCAAAGGCTCCTGGTCTTAACTCAGAGACTATTGGATCATTCAGCATTTACCCACATCAACAATTAACTATGCAATGCAACATATTCATGAATACTAATGCAATCAACCTATTGCATAATCATGATGCATGAGATATGCTAAATCATTCAATTAAAAGAATTAAGTTTAGTTCCACTCACCTTTGGCTCTGGACTGACTCTGCAAGTTTAGTAAACTCTGGAGCAGTACTCACTGCTACTCTCTCTGGTTCCTCTGGTCTGTATAAGCACATAAAGACTCAAGTGAGGGACCAAACTACCTTAAGAATAACTCTATTAAACTCCCCAAGAATCCCCTTAATCTCACTCTAAAACTCATGCAAAACAAGTAAAAGAAAAGCTGGACAGAACACTTTCGGCGGCAGGTTCGGCGGCCGAATGTCCTCTCCAGAGACGAAACTCAAGCACCTTCGGCGGCCGAAACTCTATCTTCGGCGGCCGAATCCTTTCGGGGGCAAGTTTCGGGGGCCAAAACACACTCCAGAGACGAAAGTCTCTAACCTTCGGCGGAACCTTCGGCGGCCGAATCCCCCAAACAGAGACGAACATTCAAAATCTCAGGGGCAAGCTGTGGCAGCCAAAGCCACCATGCAAGAGGTTCGGCGGCCGAATGAACCTTCGGCTGCCGAACCTGAGTTCTTCCAGAACTCAGCCCGACGGCAAAACAAGCTCCTCCTTCCCTTCAATCTCTCCAAACATGCATACTTCAACTACTCAACACACATATACCCAAGTATATGTTCAAAGGGGTCCAAAACTATCTAATAACCCCAACAAACCAAACAAACATAACACATAAACATGTATACATGCATAAATCATCAAAACCATCATTTAAAACCTAAGCATGCATCTCCTTCCATAAATCCCATAAAACCTTCAGAAAACATAAAAACAAGAGTACGATCTTCATTTACCTCGTGTAAATAAGAAGATAAACAATCTGAACAAAGGAAAAAGGATCAACTTCTCTTCAAACTCTCAAACCCTCAAAACTAAGTTTTTTTTTTGCTTCAAAACCTTCAAAACCTTTGGTAACTAACAAACTCCTGCATGAGCTGCTCAAACTCTGCAGATAAATCATGGGAGACGTGGCCAAGCTTCTGGAAACAATTTGGACATAACACCTGTCCAAAATGCTGACGAAGGATTGCACAAAAGCTGGCTAGCCAACTCAGCTTCGGCTGCCGAATCGCATGCAAAACCATGCAACATTCGGGGGCCGAATCTGAACTTCGGAAGCCGAACATTGGGCACTTTCGGTGGCCGAACTTAACCTTCGGCGGCCGAACTTGGCAAAAGTCTCCATGACTATTTTCTCTTTGAAACTTAACGCAATGCAACTTAAAACCTTAAATCACATCATAATACTTTAGAAAAACATAAATCCTACCCTTCTATAGAATTCCAACACCCCGGATTCCACCAGACAACAGGAATTCCGGTGCCGGATTCTAGCCGGGTATTACAGAGCATATCCTCTATTGTCTGGATGGTCCTCTCTGATTGTCTGTCCGTCTGTGGATGGAAGGCAGTACTGAAATCCAACCTGGTACCCATAGCATTCTGTAGACTCCGCCAAAACCTGAAGGTGAACTGGGGCCCTCTATCAGACACTATCGAAACAGGAACCCCATGCAATCTTACCACTTCATCCACATACACCTGCGCTAACTTATCCACATAGTAGTTGCTCCTGACAGGGATGAAGTGAGCAGATTTGGTGAGTCTGTCCACAATCACCCATATGGAGTCTAATCTGTTGGATGCTGCCGGTAACCCCACCACGAAGTCCATAGCTATATTCTCCCATTTTCACTCTGGAATAGGTAGTGGGTTAAGCATTCCAACCGGCTTCTGATGTTCCAGCTTCACCCTCTGACACACTTCGCAGGCTGACACAAACTGTGCCACTTCCCTCTTCATAGCTGGCCACCAATAGACTCTTTTCAAATCCTGGTACATTTTGGTGGCTCCAGGGTGAACACTGTATCTGGCATTATGAGCTTCTCTCATAATGTCTCCCTTTAAACTGATGTCATCTGGTACACACAATCGGCTCCCATAGCGGAGGATCCCCTTGTTGTCAAATCTGAACTCACTATCTTTGCTCGACTGAACAGCCCTGGCAATCTTCACTAACTCTGGGTCCTCATGCTGTTTCTGAGCCACTTGCTCTAGAAACACGGGTGCCACTCTCATCTGGGCAACTAAAGCACCTGTACTAGACAACTCCAACTGTAGACCTTCATCAATGAGCTTGTAAAACTCTTTCACCACCGGTCTCCTCTCAGCCGTGGTGTGGGATAAACTGCCTAGTGATTTCCAGCTTAGGGCATCTGCCACAACATTCGCCTTACCCGGATGGTACTAAATCTTGCAATCATAATCACTCAGCAGCTCTACCCATCTTCTCTGTCTCAAGTTCAAATCTCTTTGACTCAGGATGTACTGCAGGCTTTTATGATCTGTGAAGATCTCACATTTAACACTGTAAAGGTAATGCCTCCACATCTTGAGTGCAAAGATAACGGATGCCATCTCCAAGTCATGTGTAGGGTAATTCAACTCATGCTTCTTCAGCTGCCTAGAAGCATAAGCAATCACCCTTTCATTCTGCATTAACACACAACCCAATCCCACTCGGGATGCATCACAGAACACTGTGAAATCCTCATTGCTAGCTGGCAAAGCCAACTCTGGTGCTGACGTTAACCTCTTCTTAAGCTCTTCAAAACTCTCTTCGCACTAGTCGGTCCACACAACTTCTGATTCTTCCTGGTTAATCTGGTCAGAGGAGCTGCAATCTTGGAGAAGTCCTGGACGAATCTCCTGTAGTAACCTGCCAAACCCAAGAAACTCCTGATCTTTGTTACTGAAGTGGGTCTAGGCCAGTTAGCCACAGCTTCTACCTTCTTGGGGTCCACCTCTATTCCATTTTCTGACACAACATGCCCCAAGAATGAAATGCTCCTTAGCCAGAACTCACATTTGGAGAACTTGGCATACAAGCTATGTTCCCTCAAGGTCTGCAGAACCAACCTCAAATGATGGGCATGCTCCTCTGCATTCCTGGAATACACTAGGATGTCATCTATGAAGACAATAACAAAGTGATCCAGGTACTGGCTAAACACTCTGTTCATGAGATCCATGAATGCTGCAGGGGCATTGGTTAACCCGAACGGCATCACAAAGAACTCAAAATGCCCATATCTGGTCCGGAAAGCCGTCTTTGGCACATCCTCTTCCCTGATCCTCAGCTGATGATACCCGGACCTCAGATCTATTTTGGAGAAACAACCCGCTCCTGCTAGCTGGTCGAATAGATCATCGATCCTTGGCAAATGGTACCTATTCTTGGTAGTGACTTTGTTCAACTGCCTGTAGTCGATACAAAGTCTAAGGGATCCATCCTTCTTTCTCACAAACAAAACTGGAGCACCCCAAGGTGAGGTACTCGGTCGGATGAAACCCTTGTCTACCAGCTCTTGCAACTGCTCCTTCAACTCTTTCAATTCTGCTGGTGCCATCCTGTAGGGAGGGATAGAGATCGGTCGGGTTCCAGGCACCAGTTCTATCTCGAACTCTATCTCCCTAGCAGGTGATAAACCTGGCAGCTCGTCTGGGAAGACATCTAAAAACTCTCTGACCACTGGCACTGAGGTGGGCTCTCTAACCTAACTGTTAAGCTCTCTCACATGAGCCAAATACCCCTGACATCCCCTCCTAAGCAACCTACGAGCCTGAAGAGCTGATATTAGACCTCTAGGTGTACCCCTCCTGTCTCCCCTGAAGACAACCTCTGACCCATCTTGACCTCTGAACCTGACTACCTTGTCCCTACAGTCCAAGGTAGCACCATGGGTAGATAACCAGTCCATCCCTAGAATGACGTCAAAATCTGTCAAATCTAGAACCACCAGGTCGGCGAACAAGCATCTTCCCTCAATAAACACTGGACTACACTGGCAGACTGACTCTGTCACTGATGGATCACACTTGGGTCCACTGACCTAGAGAGGACACTCTAACCCAGAGATCATCAACCCCAACCTCTCAACGGCTCTCGGAGCAATAAAAGAATGAGATGCACCAGGGTCCATCAAGGCATACACATATGAACAACTAATGACTAAGTTACCTGCCACCACGGTGTTAGATGCATTTGCCTCCTGCTGTGTCATTGTGAAGATCCGTGCTGGAGCTGATGGACCTTCACCTCTGAAACCCGCTGAAGAAGAGGCTGCCCCTCTCCCTCTACCTCTGCCACTGGCCTGAGTCGCGGCTGGAGCTACTGGCTGAGCTACACTGCCAGAAGCTGTCTGCTGGGACTGAGCCATAGGTACTGTTCTAGGACACTCTTGAGCCATGTGTCCCTCTTGCCCGCATCTGAAGCAGGCTGCTGTCCCAGCCCGGCAGACTCCCTTGTGTGGATTACCACACCTTGCACATACTGCATTATCCGCACTAGAGCTTGAGCCACCTCCTAATCCCAGACCTGACTTGATCTTGCTCCAGAACTTGTTCTTCTTAGACTTTATAGGGCCTCTGTCCCACTTTTTACTACCTGAAGCTGCTGCACTCAGTGAAGAAGAGCCTGGGGTCTTAGAACCAGGAGACTGTGCCACTGACTGTTTGACCTTCCCCTCGATGATTGCACTAGCCTCCATTCTCCGGGCCATATCCACTATGGCATGGAAACTCTCCCTCTCTGCTGACTGGATCAAGGAGGAATACCTGGAATGAAGCCTCATGATATATCTCCTTGACTTTTTCTAATCTGTATCAAAATTCTGCCCAGCAAACGGCAACAGCTCCAAGAATCTGTCTGTGTACTCATCTACACTCATCTCCTCTGTCTGTCTTAACTGCTCGAACTCCACCATCTTCATCTCCCTAGAGCTTTCAGGGAAAGCCCATCCTGCAAACTCATTTGCAAACTCTTCCCAGGTCATGCTGTCCACCCTCGGGTTCACATAATTTTTAAACCACTCACGGGCCTTTTTGCATTTGAGTGTGAACCCAGCCATCTGAATGGCTCTGCTGTCATCAGCTCCTATCTCATCTGTAATCGTTCTGACCCTCTCAAGGTACACAAACGGGTCATCACCGGTTTCATACTGGGGAGCACCCAGCTTCATGTAGTTGGTCATCTTGACCTTGCTCCCACCAGATGAGCTAGGCTTAGGTATTTGGGTTTCTAGAATTGTGGGTTCTGCTGATGGGGGTGGAGGTGCAACATTCTCTGAGGTAGGGTTTGCTGGATTTGGATAGTAAGGTGGGGGTGGATACATTAGGTACTGTGTATATGGTGGGTAGTAAGGTGGGTATGGCATGTGTGTGGGATATGGGGTAAAGCTAGGGTAATTCGATGTACCTCCCATCGAATACCTGGGATTTTGTGAGAAAGGTGGGTAGTGGGGTGGTTGGACAAACCCTGAGGCCTGAGTGCCTCCCTGAGACTCTCCCATACCCTCTTCTGACATGCTAACTCCAAGACTGCCATCCCTCCTCTGCTCCACATCCATATCATCCCCCATATCCTCTGACATTCCTCCCTGAACTGTTCCCCTCACTGATCTGCTTCTACCCAGATCCAAAGACCTTCTAGGGTCTCTTACTGCTCTTTCTCTGCTGTACCTACTTGACATTGCCCTAGGCAATGCAGGAGGACGGGCATCAGTGCCCTCGTCCTGAGGTGGTACTCCAGTCAATCGCGCAGATCGACGAGTTCCTCTCATCCTGTTTTCTAAAAAACAACACATAACAAACAAACATTAGCATCATATGGTTCATGTGGGAACACATGAACCCGCATCACATACAAACATATCATTAATGCACATGCATATCATCATGGCATTTCACATCATCATACAAGACAGGACTCCACATCCTATCCTAGTGGACATGATCTTTCCTATTGTGCTTGACCTTCTATGACATCTATGAGCCCGACACACTATAGGTCCAACCATATGAACCTAGGGCTCTGATACCACTGTGTAATGACCCGGGAACCGGACCACTACCGGCGCTAGAATCCAGATCGACTTAAGGTCGCCGGGACCCGTAGCCAGCCAAACATAAATCCTGTGAACCTTTCAAATCCCATACATGATCATACATATCCATAAACATGAAACCTTTTTCTTTTCTTTTACCAAGCTCAACCTATGCTGCACAGGTTGAGCTTGGTAAAAGAAAAGAAAAAGGTTTCATGTTTATGGATATGTATGATCATGTATGGGATTTGAAAGGTTCACAGGATTTATGTTTGGCTTGCTACGGGTCCCGGCGACCTTAAGTCGATCTGGATTCTAGCGCCGGTAGCGGTCCGGTTCCCGGGTCGTTACACAGTCCAACAAGGCCTATAAGACATAAGTGGCCTCTAGCAAGGCATTATAACTACCCAACTAATAAGAGGATCAATAGTCCGATAAAGCCTATTAAATAGAACATGTATTAATCCCTTTGTCAGATGATATCTAGTTTGAACATAAGTCATGGTCAATGTCAAACTTATAATGAACTTATGATTTCTCGATCTCTAAGTAGACTGATAAATTCAAATGATATTGATCACACTATCAATTCATTTGAGCACGGCCATGCATTTCTCAATCTCACTTATCGAGGGGTCCAGAAGATATCTCTCTCAAAGAGAGGGACAAATCCTATCTTGATTGTTCATTATCCTCTACAAAATTTCTATCATGCTCAATCATAACCTTTATGATTGTCCGATTAAAGACAACGTTTGGTTATGTCAAAACATAACAGTCCTTATGTTGGAAACTATGATAATCTCAAGTCAAAGGATTAAGACATAACTACTTTGAGATTCACTTATGACAATGACCCATGTAGTGATCTCAATGCGGGTCCATCAAATACTTTGTTCTCTAACAAGTATTTATGATTATTGAATTATATCAACATATACATAATCATCTCATGATTATCAATCAATAATCATACCAGTTATATTTTATTATTATCAACATAATAATAAGTAACAAGGGATGATAATCATTATTATGTAACATGCAAACAAATAATAATGATAAAGTAGTTATGTCCATGGACAATACAAATAATAATGACCCATGTAGTGATCTCACCTTTTTATTGCATTTATTCCATGGACAATACATTATTATTTATTTGCATGTTACATAATAATGATTATCATCCCTGATTACTTATTATTATGTTGATAATAATAAAATATAACTGGTATGATTATTGATTGATAATCATGAGATGATTATGTATATGTTGATATAATTCAATAATCATAATTACTTGTTAGAGAACAAAGTATTGGATGGACCCGCATTGAGATCACTACATGGGTCATTGTCATAAGTGAATCTCAAAGTAGTTATGTCTTAATCCTTTGACTTGAGATTGTCATAGTTTCCAACATAAGGACTGTTATGTTTTGACATAACCAAACATTGTCTTTAATCGGACAATCATAAAGGTTATGATTGAGCATAATAGAAATTATGTAGAGGAAAGTGAACAATCAAGATAGGATTTGTCCCTCTCTTTGAGAGAGATATCTTCTGGGCCCCTCGATAAGTGAGACTGAGAAATGCATGGCCGTGCTCAAATGAATTGATAGTGTGATCAATATCATTTGAATTTATCAGTCTACTTAGAGATCGAGAAATCATAAGTTTGAACATTGTAAGTTTGACATTGACCATGACTTATGTTCAACCTAGATATCGTGTGACAAAGAGATTAATTCATGTTTTATTTATTAGGCTTTATTGGACTGTTGATCCTCATATTAGTTGGGTAGTCATAATGTCTTGCTAGAGGTCACTTATGACTTATGGGCCTTGTGGGACTAGGCCTATTGCCAATTAATGTGAGCCTATTGGGTCACACACAAAAGAACGTTGTTGATGTGCTATGTCATATTAATGGATTAAAAGCCCAAAGCCCATTAATATAATTAATAATAATAAAGTGTTATTATTATTAATCATTAATATAATTAATAATAATAAAGTGTTATTATTATTAATATTTAATAATAATAAGTGTTATTATTATTAATATTAATTATTAATATAATTAATAATAATAAAGAGTTATTATTATTAATCATTTATTATTATGAGATAATAATATTTAAAAGATCTGCAATCTATCTGTGACTGTTACAGATAAACGATTCTATCACATAAAATATTTGAGTATCTGCGAGATTGTGATAGTTGGTTATGAACACAACTCCTTTTAGGAAAAGGAGTTGTGGGAAAAACACAACTCCTTTTAGGAAAAGAATTTGTGGAAAAACAAAAGACTGAAACATATAAATACCCCTTCTACGAATTGTGGAAGGTACGTGATTTTGAGAAAACTCAGTCTAAAAGATTGCAGATTGTGGAGCACATAATCTATCCATCTTTGAGAGAGCTAGCACTCTAGAAGGATAGAAGACGTTGGTGTGGATACCATAAAGGGAGTTCATTTGAAAAGGCAGCACTATCAGTCCAACATTGTATCTTCTCAACGAGATTAGTAGGTTAGTCTCAAATCTTTCTCGTGAATTAAACGAAACACTCGGATTCTGGGAAAGGAAATCAACAGAGATTTTATATTTCCGCTGTGCAACTGGGTTGCAATAATCTCGGGATTTCCCAACAGTGGTATCAGAGCCTACCTGTGTTTTTCGTTTAAATTAATTATGCCATGATTGATACTATATATGCGATATATGTTTATTAGAATGGCATGATAATTATGGATGAATGATTGGATCATTTAGATAATTTTAATTTTTGATAAAAAAAAGGAATTTGAGATTTGGAATCTATAACTGGATTCACGATGAACAGTCATCGTGAACCCAGAAAGTGGGGCATTAAAGGTGACCCGAATTTGCTTGATAGCCTACCAAGGCTGGGCGCGAATGAGCCGGTGGTCTTTGCTGGCTTGCCATTCCTTGTCAGGGAATCACATGGTCACAGAGTGCTGGCTCAACGAATGTTGGAATTGCTGTAATTACAATTTTGCCCTTGAAAATTTTAAATTAAAAAAATAAATAAGAAAATAAATTTTAAAATTATTTTCTTTTAGTCTTTAAATTAGATTTAAATGACTATATTTTATTATTTTCTCATATGTTAGTATGAGATACTATGCATTATTGTCTATATATATATATGTATGCATAGGACAGTCATCCCTTTCAGGTAAGTCATGCGCAGAAAGAGAAACCAGAAACCAATCCAGCCATAGATCCAATGCGACCAGCCCATGCTCACAAGGAACAAATGGTATTCCAAGCACCTAAACCAAAGGACCATGCGGATCAATGCTTGCCCAAACCTCCAGATAAGGTAGAATTTGTTTTGCCTGAATTCAGTACCAAATTGCAACTACACATGGAGAAACATGAATTGGAATTCAAAGTGCTACCCAATCATCTAAAAAATGCAAACATAATGGCTAAAGGCACACCTCACCTGAAAGAGGAGAGGCTAATTATGTTGCCTCATGAGTACATGAAAAGAATAGGATGGGCTATGACCAAATCAAAAGGAGTGCTACACTTTTTACTCAATGCAGTTGGGATACTTTTCCCTTCCCCAATTACTTGAGCCTTAATTAAGTGGATCACACCATGCACACCACACTAGGGGAGTACTCAGTTTCTTTTGCATTTTAATATTTTCTATACATTGAGGACAATGCATGATTTAGGTGTGGGGGTGCATACTTCAGAATTTTACCTTTAAGTTTATTTTTGCTTTAACTTTTTAGTTTACTTGCTTTAGATGAAATTTTTCATTTTTGTTATTTTTTCTTTCAATAACACATACATGTAACCACAGTTTTTCTTTTTGTTTTGATTTGCTTTACTCAATTTCATAGACTACGTTGGATGAGCTTTCTTTCTATGACCCCATTGATGTGATGAGTCTTTAAACCTAAGTTGAATCAATTGCAGTGAGTTGTATTCATTTTTGGGAATTGCCTTTTAAATTGAATATTTGTGTTTGCCATGGTGAAAAATATATTGATGACCCTTGTAATACCCGGCTAGAGTCCGGCATCGGAATTCCTGTAGTCCGATGGAATATCGGGTGTCGGAATTCCCTAGAATGGTAATACATATGTTTTCTATCGTATTTTTACTTGTTTTAAGGTTTTAAGTATAAAGGAAAGTGAGTTTTTGAAAGAAAAGAACCAAGGGAGAAAATGGCAAGTTCGGCCGCCGAAAGTGAGTTTCGGCCGCCGAACCTTGCGTGGTTTCGGATTCACGTTTGGCCGCCGAAGGTGGTCTGGCCAGCCACCTATAAAAGGGCGCCAAGTCGGTGGAAGGATGATATTTTACTTCCATCTTCAGCCAGAGGTGAGTTCAAAACCTTCCCTAGTTGACTTTCATGAGTTTGCTCAAATCTTTTAAGGTTTTGAAGAGTTTTGATGTGTTTTTGAAGGTTTTGAGGGTTTTGAGCAAAAGAGCAAAGTTTGGAAGCTTGGAGATTTTGAGAGAGGATTTTCCCATATCTCCACGTTAGGATCGTTTATTCTCTTGGTTGGAAGAGGTAAGTGAAGATCCTGAACTTCCTTTCTTGATTTTTGAAGGTTTTATGGGAGTTGTATGGATAGTATGCATGATTAGGTTTAGGTGAGGTTTTTTGGAGATTGTTGTGTATAAGTTTGGTTAAGTGTTGTTTGATATGTTTGTTTGAGGTTTTAAGATAGTTTTGGACCTCTTATGGCATTCTATATGGTATGTGCTAGTTGGGAGTAGTTGATATGCATGTTGGGTAAGTTTTGGGTGAGTTTTGCATGAAACAGAGCAGGTTTCTGCCCAACGGGGAAAGTCAGGTTCGGCCGCCGAAGGAAGGTTTGGCCGCCGAACCCCTTGTGGAGGCAGTTTTGGATGCCAAAGCTTGCCTCCGAAAATTTGGACTTTCGTCTCTGGAGGCAAGGTTCGGCCGCCGAAAGTGCTACCGAAGGTTGAGTTTCGTCTCTGGACGAGACTTTCGGCTGCCGAAGGTGCCGCCGAACATGCATGAGTTTAGTCTCTGGAGGGGGGTTTCGGCCGCCGAACCTGCCGCCGAAAGTGCCCTGTCCAGCCTTCTTTTGCATGTTTTATGTGATTGTTTTAGGATCTTTTAGAGGGTTTTTAGGGAGTTTCTTAGAGATGTTCTTGAGTTAGTTTGGTCCCTCATTTGAGTCCACCTGTGTAGGTACAGACCAGAGGAATCAGGGAAGTCAGCAGTGAGTACTGCATCAGAACCTACAGAGTCAGTGCAGAGTCAGCCAGAGGTGAGTGGAACTTTATTTTCAGAACTAAAATGCTTTGAGCATGTTTCATGCATCATAATGATTATAGTAGGTTGATTGCATTAGTTTCACGAATATGGCGCATTGCATAATACGATGAATATGATGAGGTAGATGGACCAAGGCGACCCCAATAGCCCTAGTTCTGTTATAAGACCTGGCCGGCCCAGGCAGCCATCTGTGGTAAGACCTGGCTGGGCCAGGCAGCAGAGATAGTAAGACCTGGCTAGGCCAGGCAGGCAGAGTTTGTAAGACCTGGCTAGGCCAGGCATACTGAGGTTGTAAGACCTGGCTGGGCCAGGCATCCTTACATTGGGAGTTTTGGTGGTCATGTCTATCCCTGAGATGAAATGTTTGTGATGTGATGCATTCCATGAGACCATGTTTTAAATCATGTTTTATAGTTATGCTTATTGGGCTTGTATAGCTCATCCCTCTCCCCTAACCCCAGTCTTGCAGGTTCAGAGTCCAGAGGGAGTCCAGCAGGGTATGGAAGAAGAAGAGTTATGTAATAGCTAGTGTGGACATGTACTTGTAAAGAGATTGTAATTGTGTAATAAGATGTATAGACTTGTGCTTGATCAGTTATAGTAATCCCTTGTTGTATACACATGATCTGTTTATGAAAATGATTTTATTGTTATGTATATGAGAAAACCAGGCTTAACATTATGAGTTATATCCGCCTAAAGTAATGATGAGCTCTAGTAGGGGATAAGATAGAACAGAAATAGTGCATGCACAGGTTAAGCCTTGGAGTTAAGAAACGTTTTAATGGTTTGACAGAAAATGTATGATCATGTATGGGATTTCACAGGTACACAGAGTTCACAGCAGGCTTGCTACGGGTTCCGGCGGCCTTAAGCCGATCTGGATCCTAGCGCCGGTAGCAGTTCGGTTTCCGGGCTGTTACAGATTGGTATCAGAGCCCTAGGTTCACATGGTCGGACCTATATAGGTAGCGTTGGGCTCATAGAGGTTATAGTTGGTCAAGCACAATAGGAAAACGTGTCCACTAGGATAGGATGTTTAGTCTTGTCTATATGTTGATGTGGAATGCCATGATTCATGCATGTGCATTATTTATCTGTGATGTGCGCTTATGTGCTCTGTTATGTGTTGTTTTCCAGAGAGTTAAGATGTGAGGAACTCGTCGATCCGCAAGATTGACTGGAGTCCCACCTGAAAGTGAGGGTATAGCTGCTAGTCCACCTGCATTGCCAAGGGCAAGATCTCACAGGTCAAGCAGGGAAGGAACGTCACGAGACTCTAGAAGGTCTTCTGATGAGAGCAGAAGAGGAGTAGGTAGAGGGGGAAGGTCAGAAGAAGAGAGTTGCTATGGAGGGTGATCAGAGTAGAGATGAAAGTATGGGTGTGGGAAGGTCTAAAGAAGGTATAGGGGAGTCCCAGGGAGGCGCACAGGCCTCGGGGTTTGGCTATCCACCCTATCCACAGGGCCCAGGGTATCCGATGGGAGGCACGTCGTATTACTCCAGCTTCGCCCCATATCCACCTTACATGCCATATATGCCCTATCCTTCCTTCTATCCACCATATCACATGTATCCACCCCCACCTCTTCATCCAAGTCCAGCACATCCTGAATCAAGAGAAACAGTACCTCCACCACCACCACCTGAACCAGTAGCCCCTGTTGTGGAAGCACAGCAACCCAGTTCTTCAGGGGGAAACAAGGTGAAGATGACTGAGTACTTAAAGTTGGATGCTCCTAAATTCAACTCGAGAGATGATCCCTTTGAGTATCTCAGTGCAGTCAGAATGATAACAAGTGAGTTGGGAGCAGATGATAGCAGAGCCATTGAGATGGCAGGGTTCACATTAAAGTGCAAGAAAGCTAGAGAATGGTTCAAGAACTATGTGGACCCCAGAATAGACAGCATGACATGGGAAGAGTTCGCTAACGAATTTGCTGGGTGGGCTTTCCCTGACAGTTCCAGGGAGCTAAAGGTTGTAGAGTTTGAGCAGTTGAGACAGACTGAGGAGATGAGCGTCGATGAATATACAGATAAGTTCCTGAAATTGTTACCATACGTGGGTCAGGCGTATGATACTGATCAGAAGAAGGCAAGGAGATATGCCACAAGACTTCATCCCAGGTATTTCTCCTTGATCCTTCCAGTAGAAAAAGAGAGTTTCCACTCCATTGTGGATGCTGCTAGGAAAATGGAGGCCAATGCCATAATACAGGGATCAGTCAAGCAACCAAAGGCACAGTCTTCTGGTACTAAACCAGTTTCCTCCTCACAGAGTATGGCAAGTGTGAGCAAGAAGAGATGGGATAAACTCAGAGGAAAAAGGGGCAAGTTCTGGAACAGGATTAAGTCGAGTCTGGGAATGGGTAGCGGCTCCAGCTCTGGCACAGATAATCCAGTTTGCAAGAGGTGTGGAAGACCGCACAGGGGAGCTTGTCTGTTGGGATCTACAGCCTGCTATAGATGTGGGCAGGAGGGACATTATGCACGGGAATGTCCTCAGGCGACTTTGGTTACACCATCCCAGCAGATGACCTTAGGCAGTGTAGCACAGCCAGCAGCTTCAGCCGTACCACCAAGCAGTGGCAGAGGTAGAGGAAGAGGGGCAGCCTCTTCATCAGGGATGGGTTCCCGAGGTGCAGTTCCGTCAGCCCCAGCACGGATTTTCACCATGACATAGTAGGAGGCAGACACTTCGAACACAGTGGTGTCAGGTAATCTCATCATTGAGTGTTCAGAGGTGTATGCTTTGATGGACCCCGGTGCTTCTCACTCTTTCATTGCTTCTAGAGCCGCAGAGAGGTTGGGTATGATGGTCTCCGAGTTAGAGTGTCCTCTTTGGGTTAGTGGACCCAAGTGTGACCCATCTTTGGCAGAGTCAGTCTGTCGGTTCAGTCCAGTGTGCATAGAGAGTAGATACCTTCCAGCTGACCTTGTGGTTCTAGAGTTGACAGATTTTGATGTCATTCTAGGGATGGATTGGTTATCTACGTATAATGCTACCTTGAATTGCAGGGACAAGGTAGTTAGTTTCAGAGACCAGGATGGATCAGAGTGTGTCTTCAGAGGAGATAGGAGGGGGACACCTAGGGGTTTGATATCAACCCTTCAGGCTCGTCGGTTGTTGAGGAGGGGTTGTCAGGGGTTCCTAGCTCATGTGAGGGAGCTAGACAGTCAGGTTAGGGAACCATCCTCAGTACTCAGTACCAGTTGTTAGGGAGTTCCCAGATGTGTTTCCCGAAGAGCTTCCAGGACTACCACCTGATAGGGAAATAGAGTTCGAGATCGAATTGATGCCTGGTACCAGACCGATCTCTATTCCTCCCTACAGGATGGCACCAGCAGAGCTGAGAGAGTTGAAAGAGCAGTTACAGGAATTGGTAGACAAGGGTTTCATCCGCCCGAGTACCTCACCCTGGGGTGCTCCAGTACTCTTTGTCAAAAAGAAGGATGGATCTCTTAGACTTTGTATCGACTACAGGCAGTTGAACAAAGTCACTACCAAAAACAAGTATCCTTTACCCAGGATCGATGATCTATTCGACTAGCTGGCAGGAGCAGGTTGTTTCTCTAAGATAGATCTGAGATCCGGATACCACCAGTTGAAGATCAGGGAAGAGGAGGTATCCAAGACCGCTTTCAGGACCAGATATGGGCATTATGAGTTCCTAGTAATGCCGTTCGGGTTGACTAACGCCCCTGCAGCATTCATGGACCTCATGAACAGAGTTTTTAGGGAGTACCTGGATCGTTTTGTGATCGTCTTTATAGATGATATGTTGGTGTACTCCAGGATTGCAGAGGAGCATGCCCAGCATCTGCGGATAGTTCTACAGACCTTGAGAGAGCATGGCTTGTATGCCAAGTTCTCCAAGTGTGAGTTCTGGCTGAGGAGCATTTCCTTTTTGGGACATGTAGTATCAGATGAAGGAATAGCAGTAGACCCCAAAAAGGTAGAGGCAGTAGCCAAATGGCCTACACCCAATACAGTGACTGATATCAAGAGTTTTCTGGGTTTGGCAGGCTACTATCGGAGGTTCGTTCAGGACTTCTCAAAGATAGCTGCTCCTATGACCAGACTGACCAGAAAGAATCAGAAGTTCGTATGGTCTGAGGACTGTGATTAGAGTTTTGAAGAGTTGAAGAGACGGTTGACTTCAGTACCGGTGTTAGCTCTGTCGATCAGTGATGAAGATTTCACAGTGTTCTGTGATGCACCCCGAGTGGGATTAGGTTGTGTGTTGATGCAGAATGACAGAGTGATAGCTTATGCTTCTAGACAGCTGAAGAAGCACGAGCTGAACTATCCGACACACGATCTGGAGATGGCAGCTGTTATTTTTGCACTTAAGATGTGGAGGCATTACCTCTATGGGGTAAAGTGTGAGATCTACACGGATCATAAGAGCCTGCAGCACATCTTGAGTCAGAGAGAGCTGAACTTGAAGCAGAGACGGTGGGTAGAATTGCTCAGTGATTATGATTGCAAGATCCAGTATCATCCGGGTAAGGCTAATGTAGTAGCTGATGCCTTAAGCAGGAAGTCACTTGGCAGTTTATCCCACATTACAGCAGAGAGAAGGCCGGTGGTGAAGGACTTTTACAGGCTCATGGAGGAGGGGTTACAGTTAGAGTTATCTGGTACAGGTGCTTTAATTGCACAGATGAGAGTTACACCTGTGTTTCTAGAGCAAGTGGCTCTGAAACAGTACGAAGACCCTGAGTTAGTGAAGATTGCCAGGACTATTCAGTCTGGAAACAGTGCAGAGTTCAGATTTGACAGTGAGGGGATTCTTCATCATGGGAAGAGATTATGTGTACCAGATGACAGCAGTTTAAAGGAAGACATTATGAGGGAAGCTCATAGTGCGAGATATAGCGTTCACCCTGGAGCCACTAAAATGTATCAAGATCTGAGAAGGGTGTATTGGTGGCCAGCGATGAAGAGGGAAGTGGCACAGTTTGTGTCAGCCTGCGAGATATGTCAAAGGGTGAAGCTAGAGCACCAGAAGCCGGCTGGAATGCTTAACCCACTGCTGATTGCAGAATGGAAATGGGAGAACATAGCTATGGATTTTGTAGTGGGGTTACCGGCGACGTCCAACAGGCTAGACTCCATCTGGGTGATTGTGGATAGACTGACTAAATCTGCTCACTTCATTTCAGTCAGGAGTAACTATTCTATGGATAAGTTAGCGCAGGTGTATGTGGAAGAGATTTTGAGGTTGCATGGAGTTCCAGTGTCGATAGTATCAGATAGAGGACCACAGTTCACCTCCAGGTTTTGGCGGAGTCTGCAAACTGCTATGGGCACAAGATTGGATTTCAGCACTGCTTTCCATCTACAGACAAACGGTCAGTCAGAGAGGACCATCCAAACTATTGAAGATATGTTGAGAATGTGTGTGTTAGACTTGGCGGTTCTTGGAGGTAGCATCTACCTTTGGTGGAGTTTGCCTACAATAACAGTCATCACGCTAGCATAGGGATGGTTCCTTATGAAGCTCTATGTAATACCCGGCTAGACTCCAGTATCGGAATTCCTACCGTCCGGTGGAATCTCGGATGTCGGAAGCCTCTAGTAGGGTAGAAACATGTTTTCATAAAATGTTTTAAGGTATTTCATGGTTTTAAGTATGAAAATTAAATGAGTTTTTGCATGAAAAGTCTTTGGAGGAAAACCCAGGTTCGGCCGCCGAAGGTCAAGTTCGGCCGCCGAACATGCATGCGTTTTGGAGGCACGTTAGGCCCCCGAAAGCATGAGTGAGGGAAGTTCAGGTTCGGCCGCCGAAAGTCAAGTTCGGCCGCCGAACATGGCATGCATACGGAGGCACTTTCGGCCCCCGAACGTGGCCTGGCCAGCCACCTATAAAAGGGTCCCTTAGGTCCGCACGGGCGAGCATTTTCTCCCCCGTTGACGGCCAAGGTGAGTCTCCGCCACCCCTACCTCGATCTTGAGTGTTTTCCTTAGATCTTCCATGATTTTCACGGGTTTTAACTTCTGTTTTGAAGATCTGTGAGTAAAGAGCAAGTTTTGGGTACTTGGAGGTTCAAAGAGCTCAATCTCTCCATCTCCAAGTTAGGATCGCCTTTCCTCTCGTTTCTTCAAGAGGTAAGCTCGGATCCACCTTTGTTATGTGTTTTAAACAAGCATTAAGTTGTTTTATGGGTAGAAATGCATGTTTAGGCTTGTTGATGAGTTTATGGGTTTTGATGTATTGATGAACAATGTATGTTGATTTTTGTGTGTTTGAAGTGTTGTAGTTGGGGTATATGCTAGTTTGAGACCCCTAGGTGTAATGTATGATATGTATGTATGTTTTAGTGCATGCACAGGTTGAGTTGGTGTATGAGAAACGAATGAAAGAAAAGTTTAAATTTTTTATGCATGTTGATCATGTATGGGATTATACAGGTTTACAGGTTATATGTCAGGCTTGCTACGGGTCCCGGCAGCCTTAAGCCGATCTGGATCCTAGCGCCGGTAGCGGTCCGATTTTCGGGTCGTTACAGAATGGTATCAGAGCCCTAGGTTCATAGGATCGGACCTAGAGTGTCGAGCTCATAGATGTTATAGAAGGTCAAACACAATAGGAAGATCATGTCCACTAGGATAGGGTGTGGAGTCCTGTCTTGTATGATGATGTGAAATGCCATGATTATATACATGTGCATTGATGCTATGATATGAATATGATGTATATGTGATGAGGGTTCATGTGTGTCCACATGAACCATATGATGCTAATGTTTGTATGATGTGTACTATTTTTTCAGAAAAACAGGATGAGAGGAACTCGTCGATCTGCACGATTGACTGGAGTGCCACCTGAGGATGAGGGCACGAGCGCCCGTCCTCCTACATTGCCTAGGGCAATGTCTTGTAGAGCCAACAGAGAAAGAGTGTCAAGGGACCCTAGAAGGTCTTTTGATGCTAGCAGAAGGGGGACAGATAGAGGAGGAAGTTCTTCAGATGTGAGGGAGGTTATGGAAGAGGATCAGAGGAGGGATGGGAACCTGGATGTGAGCATGGAGGAAGAAGGGACAGGGGAGTCTCAGGGAGGCGTTCAGGCCTCGGGGTACGGTTTTCCACCCCATTATCCACCCTTCCCACAGGGTTCAGGGTATCCGATGGGAGGTACGTCGGATTACTCCAGCTTTAACCCCTACCCTACCTACATGCCCTATCCACCTTTCTATCCACCTTACGCACAGTACCCAGCTTATCCACCCTCACCCTTCTATCCAAACCCGGCAAACCCCACCTCGGGGAATGCTACACCTCCACCTCCACCACCTACAGAACCAGCAGCCCCAGTTACTCAACCTCCTAGACCTAGCTCAGCTGATGGGAGCAAGGTAAAGATGACAGATTACCTCAAGCTGGATGCTCCCAAGTACAAGTCAGGGGATGACCCCTTTGAGTATCTGAGAGTGGTGAAGACAATAACTGATGAGCTAGGGGCAAGTGACAGCAGGGCCATTCAGATGGCAGGGTTCACTTTAAAGTGCAAGAAGGCATGGGAATGGTTCAAGTGTTATGTGGACCCGAGACTAGATGGTATGACATGGGAAGAATTTGCGAATGAGTTCGCTGGATGGGCTTTTCCAGACAGTTCCAGAGAACTGAAGATGATTGAGTTTGAGCAATTGAGGCAGTCAGAGCACATGGGTGTAGAGGAGTTCACTGATAAATTCTTGGAGCTATTGCCTTTTTCAGGGCAAGCTCTAGATACAGATACGAAGAAAGCCAAGAGGTATGTTATGAAGCTGCATTCCAGGTACTCCTCACTGATTCAGTCAGCTGAGAGAGAAAGTTTCCACACTGTGGTGGATATGGCTCGAAGCATGGAAGCAAGTGCTATAGTTGAGGGGTCAGTGAAGCAATCAGTGACCCAGTCTTCAGGGGTTAAGACCCCAGGCAGAGGAGGATCAGGTTTCTCTTCTCAGAGCTCAGGTAAGAAGAGGTGGGATAACACCACCAGGAAGCCGAAGAAGAATAAGTTTTGGAACAAGTTGAAATCCGGTCTGGGATTTGGCGGTGGCTCGAGTTCAGGCTCAGATTGTAATACCCGGCTAGACTCCGGTATCGGAATTCCTACCGTCCGGTGGAATCTCGGATGTCGGAGACCTCTAGAAGGGTAGAACTGTGTTTTATAAAAATGTTTTAATGTGTTTTATGATTTTTAAGTATTAAATAAAATGAGTTTTTGCATGAAAATAACATTGGAGGAAAACCCAGGTTCGGCCGCCGAAAGTCAAGTTCGGCCGCCGAACATGCATGTGTTTTGGAGGCACGTTAGGCCCCCGAAAGCATGAGTGAGGGAAGTCCAGGTTCGGCCGCCGAAAGTCAAGTTCGGCCGCCGAACATTGCATGGATGCGGAGGCACATTCGGCCCCCGAACGTGGTCTGGCCAGCCACTATAAAAGGGTCCCTTAGCCGAAAACGGGCGAGCTTTTCCCCATTTTCGGCCAAGGTGAGCTTTCCGCCGTCCCTCACCCATTTTTGATGTTCTTCCTCTAAATCTTTCAAGATTTTCACTTGTTTTCACTTGGTTTGGAAGATTTAAGCTTTTGAAACAAGTTTTGGAGCTTTGGGAACTCAGGAGCTCATTTTCGTGGATCTCCAAGTTTAGGTCGTCTCCCTCTCGATCTTCAAGAGGTAAGAGCCGATCTTAAGCTCCTTATATGTTTTAAGTAAGTTTTATGCAAGATCTATGGGTAGAAATGCATGTTAGGTTATATGTTGAGTTTATGGGTTATATTGATGATTTGAGCAATGTATGTTGATTTTTTTTGTGTTTGAAGTGTTGTAGTTGGGGTATATGATAGTTTGAGACCCCTAGGAACTTGTATGCATGTTTTAGTTGAGATTTATGCATGATTTGAGGAAATGGGAGGCAAGGGGTTCATGTGAACCAAGTTTCTGCCCTTCTGGCAGAAACCAGGTTCGGCCGCCGAAGGGAGTTTCGGCCGCCGAACCCCCTTTGTGGAGGCAGCATTCGGCTGCCGAAGTTGCCCCCGAAAAGAGACTTTCGTCTCTGTCTGGGACTTTCGGCCGCCGAAGGTGCCGCCGAAAGTGCCTGACTTTCGGATCTGTCCAGGACTTTCGGCCGCCGATGGTGCCGCCGAAAGTGCCCTGTTCAGCCATTTCATGCATATCTCTATGTGATATTTTCAGGATGTTTTAGGGGGTTTTTGGGGAGTAGTTTAGAGTTATGTTCTAGCATGTTTGGTCCCTCATTTGAGTCCACCTGTGTAGGTTCGGACCCGAGGAACCGAGGACCCCAGCAGTGAGTTCAGCTGCTTCGGTGTTGTCAGAGTCAGCCAGAGGTGAGTGGAACTAAACTTAATCTTTTAAATTAAACGTTTTATCATGTTTCATGCATCATGATTATGCAATAGGATGATTGCATTAGAAATCACGAATATGCCGCATTGCATCGATTGTTGTTGATGTGGGTGAATGTTGGATGACCCAATTAGTCCATGACAGGAGGACCAGGACCCCATTCTACGGCCTGGCACGGAAATGAAAGACTAGGACCCCATTCTACGGCCTGGCACGATTGTGGACTCGAAGGCCAAGAGCCCAGAGGAGGCCCTGGAATAATGGTAAGTAATGTATGTATGACAGGAAGACCAGGACCCCATGCTACGGCCTGGCACTATGTTAGCTTGGACTAATTGGTGACAAGTTCACCCAACCCTTATGTGAATTGTTTGTGTTATGATGCATTCCATTTGAGCATAGTGTTACTGTGTTTTACTAGCTCTACTCACTGGGCTTTTAGCTCACCCCTCTCCCTTTACCCCCAGGCTTGCAGGTACAGTATAGAGCGGGAGTCCGGATAGAGTAAAGAAGTCATGTTTATGTAATAGCTAGCAATGGACATGATCGGATTGTAATGTAATGTCTTAAGTACAGTATAATTATGTAATGATGTTTATGGATGTTTAGAGATGTGCTTGACCATAGATGTTGTAATCCCTTTAATACATGATCTTGGTTATTTTATGCCATTTATGTAAACCAACTCAGCATATGTTGTGTCACCCATTGGGGACACTGATGAGATCCCACAGAGGGATCAATGTTATGTTAATGTTTATGCACAGGTTGAGTTTGGTTGATGTTCATGAAAAGAAAAGTTTTAAATTTTTATATATATTGTTGATCATGTATGGGATTAAGCAGGTTCACAGGATGCATGTTAGGCTTGCTACGGGTCCCGGCGGCCTTAAGTCGACCCGGATCCTAGCGCCGGTAGCGGTCCGGATTTCCGGGGCGTTACAGAATGGTATCAGAGCCCTAGGTTCATATGGTCGGACCTAGAGTGTCGGGCTCATAGATGTTATAGAAGGTCAAGCACAATAGGAAAAGATCATGTCCACTAGGATAGGATGTGGAGTCCTGTCTTGCATGATGATGTGAAATGCCATGATAAGATGCATGTGCATTAATGATATGCTATGATATGTGATGTGTGTGATGCGGGTTCATGTGTGCCCAGATGAACCATATGATGCTAACGTTGCTTGTGATGCGTACTGTTTTTCAGAAAACAGGATGAGAGGAACTCGTCGATCAGCAAGATTGACTTGAGTACCACCTGAGGATGAGGGCATGAGCGCCCGTCCTCCTACATTGCCTAGGGCAATGTCAAGCAGGTCCAACAGGGACAGAGCAGTAAGAGACCCTAGAAGGTCTTTGGATCTGGGTAGAAGCAGGTCAGTCAGAGGAACAGTTCAGGGAGGAGCGTCAGAGGATATGGGGGATGATATGGACGTAGAACAGAGGAGGGATGGCGGTTTGGGAGTCAGTATGTCAGAAGAAGGAGTGGGAGAGTCCCAAGGAGGCACTCAGGCCTCGGGATTTGTACAGCCACCTCACTATCCACACTTCTCACAACATCCCGGGTATTCGATGGGAGGTACATCGGATTACCCTAGTTTCACCCCTTATCCCACACAGATGCCATACCCACCATACTACCCACCATACTCTCAGTACCCAATGTATCCACCTCCACCCTACTATCCAAATCCAGCAAACCCTACCTCAGAAAATGTTGCACCACCTCCACCACCTGCAGAACCAGCAGCCCCAGTTGCTCAACCTCCTAGACCTAGCTCAGTCAGTGGGAGCAAGGTCAAGATGACAGACTATATGAAGCTGGGTGCTCCCCAGTTTGAGACCGGTGATGATCCGTTCGTGTACTTGGAGCGGGTCAAGGCAATTACAGATGAGATAGGGGCGGATGACAGTAGAGCTATTCAGATGGCCGGGTTCACGCTTAAGTGCAAAAAGGCACGGGAGTGGTTCAAAAATTATGTGAACCCGAGAGTGGACCACATGACTTGGGAAGAGTTTGCAAACGAGTTTGCAGGATGGGCTTTCCCTGATAGTTCAAGGGAATTGAAGATGATAGAATTCGAGCAGTTGAGGCAAACTGATGACATGAGTGTAGACGAATATACCGACAGGTTTATGGAGTTGCTGCCATTTGCAGGGCAAGACCTTAGCACAGACCAGAAGAAGTCGAGGAGGTATATCATGAAGCTCCATCCCAGGTATTCCTCCTTGGTGCAGTCAGCAGATAGAGAGAGTTTTCACGCCATAGTAGACATGGCTAGGAGAATGGAGGCTAGTGCCATCATTCAGGGGACAGTTAAGCAGACAGTGGCACAAGCTTCTGGTTCTAAAACTCCGGGTGGGGGAAGGTTAGATCCCTCTACCTTGAGTGCAGCAACTTCAGGCAGTAAGAGATGGGGTAAACCCAAGGGTAAGAAGAACAAGTTCTGGAGTAAAGTCAAATCCAGTCTGGGATTTGGGAGTGGCTCAAGCTCTGGTGCGGATAATGCAGTTTGTGCGAGGTGTGGTAAGCCACACAGGGGAGTATGTCGGTTTGGGACGAACGCCTGTTTCAGATGTGGTTAGGAGGGGCATATGGCTCGAGATTGTCCAAGAGCAATCCCGATGGCTCAGTCCCAGCAGACAGCTTCAGGCAGTGTAGCGCAGCCAGCAGCTCCAGCCATGACTCAGGCCAGTGGCAGGGGCAGAGGGAGAGGAGCAGCCTCTTCTTCAGCAGGTTTCAGAGGTGAAGGTCCATCAGCCCCAGCACGGATCTTCACAATGACACAGCAGGAGGCAGACGCATCCAACACCGTGGTGGCAGGTAATCTCGTCATTGGATGTTCGGATGTGTATGCATTGATGGACCCTGGTGCATCTCATTCTTTTATAGCTCCGAGAGCCGTGGGGAGGTTAGGTCTAATGACTTCTGGGTTAGAGTGTCCTCTCTGGGTCAGTGGACCCAAGTGTGATCCATCAGTGGCAGAGTCGGTCTGCCAGTGTAGTCCTGTGTTTGTTGAGGGAAGATGCTTGTCCGCCGACCTAGTGGTTCTAGATTTGACAGACTTTGACGTCATTCTAGGGATGGATTGGCTATCTACCCATGGTGCTACCTTAGACTGCAGGGACAAGGTAGTCAGGTTCAGAGGTCAGGATGGGTCTGAGGTCGTCTTCAGAGGAGACAAGAGGGGTACACCTAGAGGTCTGATATCAGCTCTTCAGGCTCGTAGGTTGCTTAGGAGGGGATGTCAGGGGTATTTGGCTTATGTGAGAGAGCTAAATAGTCAGGTTAGAGAGCCCGCCTCGGTGCCAGTGGCTAGAGAGTTCTTAGATGTGTTCCCAGACGAGCTGCCAGGTTTACCACCTGCTAGGGAGATAGAGTTCGAGATAGAACTGATGCCTGGAACCCGACCGATCTCTATCCCTCCCTACAGGATGGCGCCAGCAGAATTGAAAGAGTTGAAGGAGCAGTTACAGGAGCAGGTAGACAAGGGCTTCATCCGACCGAGTACCTCACCCTGGGGTGCTCCAGTGCTGTTTGTGAAAAAGAAGGATGGATCTCTTAGACTTTGTATCGACTACAGGCAGTTGAACAAAGTCACTACCAAGAACAAGTACCCATTGCCAAGGATCGACGATCTATTCGACTAGCTAGCAGGAGAGGGTTGCTTCTCCAAAATAGATCTGAGATCGGGGTACCATCAGTTGAGGATCAGGGAAGAGGACGTACCAAAGACAGCTTTCAGGACCAGATATGGGCATTTCGAGTTCCTTGTGATGTCGTTCGGGTTAACTAACGCCCCTGCAGCATTCATGGACCTCATGAATAGAGTGTTTAGCCAGTACCTGGATCACTTTGTTATTGTCTTCATAGATGATATCTTAGTGTATTCCAGGAATGCAGAGGAGCATGCCCATCATCTGCGGTTGGTTTTGCAGACCTTGAGGGAACATGGCTTGTATGCCAAGTTCTCCAAATGTGAGTTCTGGTTGAGGAGCATTTCGTTCTTGGGGCATGTAGTGTCAGAGAATGGGATTGAGGTAGACCCCAAGAAGACAGAGACTGTGGCTAACTGGCCTCGACCCACTTCAGTGACAGAGATCAGGAGTTTCTTGGGTTTGGCAGGTTACTACAGGAGGTTCGTTCAGGACTTCTCAAGGATAGCAGCTCCTCTAATCAGACTAACCAGGAAGAATCAGAAGTTTCTGTGGACCGACCAGTGCGAAGAGAGTTTTGAAGAGCTTAAGAAGAGGTTGACTTCAGCACCAGTTTTAGCTCTGCCATCTAGTGGTGAGGACTTTACAGTCTTTTGTGATGCGTCCCGTGTGGGACTGGGTTGTGTGCTTATGCAGAATGAGAGGGCGATTGCTTATGCTTCTAGGCAGCTAAAGAAGCATGAGTTGAATTACCCCACGCATGACCTTGAGATGGCAGCAGTAATCTTTGCACTCAAGATGTGGAGGCATTACCTCTATGGGGTAAAATGTGAGATCTTCACCGATCATAAAAGCCTGCAGTACATCCTGAGTCAAAGAGATTTGAATTTGAGACAGAGGAGATGGGTAGAGTTGCTGAGTGACTATGATTGCAAGATTCAGTATCATCCGGGTAAGGAGAATGTCGTGGCAGACGCCCTAAGCCGGAAGTCACTAGGCAGTCTATCCCACATCACGGCAGAGAGGAGACCAGTGGTGAAGGAGTTTTACAAACTCATTGAGGAAGGTCTACAGTTGGAGTTGTCTGGTACAGGTGCCTTGGTTGCTCAGATGAAAGTGACACCCGTGTTTCTGGAGCAGGTGGCTCAGAAACAGCATGAGGACCCAGAGTTAGTGAAGATTGCCAGGACGGTTCAGTCAGGCAAGGAAAGTGAGTTCAGATTCGACAATAAGGGGATCCTCCGCTATGGGAGTCGATTGTGTGTACCAGATGACATAGGGCTAAAAGGAGACATTATGAGAGAGGCTCATAATGCAAGATACAGCATTCACCCCGGAGCCACCAAGATGTATCAAGATCTGAAGAAAGTTTATTGGTGGCCAGCTATGAAGATAGAAGTGGCACAGTTTGTGTCAGCCTGCGAAGTATGTCAGAGGGTGAAGCTGGAACATCAGAAGCCGGAACATCAGAAGCCGGCTGGAATGCTTAACCCGCTACCTATTCCAGAGTGGAAATGGGAGAATATAGCTATGGACTTCGTAGTGGGGTTACCGGCGACGTCCAACAGATTGGACTCCATATGGGTGATTGTGGACAGACTCACCAAATCTGCTCACTTCATCCCTGTCAGGAGTGGCTATTCTGTGGACAAGTTGGCGCAGGTATATGTTGATGAGATAGTCAGACTGCATGGGGTTCCTGTTTCTATAGTGTCAGATAGAGGGCCCCAGTTCACCTCCAGGTTTTGGCGGAGTCTGCAGAATGCCATGGGTACTAGATTGGATTTTAGCACTGCCTTCCACCCACAGACAGACGGACAGTCAGAGAGGACCATCCAGACCATAGAAGATATGCTGAGAATGTGTGTGCTGGACTTTGGCGGTTCTTGGAGGCAACATCTACCTTTGGTGGAGTTTGCCTACAATAACAGCCATTATGCTAGCATCGGGATGGCTCCATATGAAGCTTTATATGGAAGGAAGTGCAGGTCACCTGTTTGCTGGGAAGAAGTTTGAGAGAAGGCCTTGGCAGGGCCTGAGCTAGTAGAGATCACCAGCAGGGTGGTACCCTTAATCAGAGAGAGAATCAAGACTGCTGCAAGCAGACAGAAGAGTTATGCAGACACCCGCAGAAGGCTAGTAGAGTTTCAGGAGGGGGATCTGGTATGGCTTAAGGTGTCTCCAATGAAAGGAGTGGTTCGCTTTGGGAAGAAAGGTAAGCTGGCCCCACGGTACATTGGACCCTTTGAAATCTTGCAAAAGATTGGGAATGTATCGTACAAGCTGGATTTACCTGCTTCAATGGAGAGAATCCATCCGGTTTTCCATGTTTCTATGTTGAGAAAGTTCGTGTCAGATCCGGGCAAGGTTCTTAGTGAGCCTGATGTGGAGATCCAAGAGGATCTCACCTATGTTGAGCAGCCGGTACGGATCCTAGACACTCAAATCAGGAAGCTAAGGAACAAGGAAATCCCGATGGTGAAAGTCCTGTGGAACCACCACAATATAGAAGAATGCACTTGGGAGACACGGGAGTCTATGCTCCGGCAATATCCTCATCTCTTTTAAGGTTAGTCTCTATGTGTTTTATGTGTACGAAATGTTGTATGCCTTGCATGTACTAGTTGAGGAACATTCGGGGACGAATGTTCTTAAGGGGGGTAGAATGTAATACCCGGCTAGACTCCGGTATCGGAATTCCTACCGTCCGGTGGAATCTCGGATGTCGGAGACCTCTAGAAGGGTAGAACTGTGTTTTATAAAAATGTTTTAATGTGTTTTATGATTTTTAAGTATTAAATAAAATGAGTTTTTGCATGAAAATAACATTGGAGGAAAACCCAGGTTCGGCCGCCGAAAGTCAAGTTCGGCCGCCGAACATGCATGCGTTTTGGAGGCACGTTAGGCCCCCGAAAGCATGAGTGAGGGAAGTCCAGGTTCGGCCGCCGAAAGTCAAGTTCAGCCGCCGAACATTGCATGGATGCGGAGGCACATTCGGCCCCCGAACGTGGTCTGGCCAGCCACTATAAAAGGGTCCCTTAGCCGAAAACGGGCGAGCTTTTCCCCATTTTCGGCCAAGGTGAGCTTTCCGCCGTCCCTCACCCATTTTTGATGTTCTTCCTCTAAATCTTTCAAGATTTTCACTTGTTTTCACTTGGTTTGGAAGATTTAAGCTTTTGAAACAAGTTTTGGAACTTTGGGAACTCAGGAGCTCATTTTCGTGGATCTCCAAGTTTAGGTCGTCTCCCTCTCGATCTTCAAGAGGTAAGAGCCGATCTTAAGCTCCTTATGTGTTTTAAGTAAGTTTTATGCAAGATCTATGGGTAGAAATGCATGTTAGGTTATATGTTGAGTTTATGGGTTATATTGATGATTTGAGCAATGTATGTTGATTTTTTTTGTGTTTGAAGTGTTGTAGTTGGGGTATATGATAGTTTGAGACCCCTAGGAACTTGTATGCATGTTTTAGTTGAGATTTATGCATGATTTGAGGAAATGGGAGGCAAGGGGTTCATGTGAACCAAGTTTCTGCCCTTCTGGCAGAAACCAGGTTCGGCCGCCGAAGGGAGTTTCGGCCGCCGAACCCCCTTTGTGGAGGCAGCATTCGGCTGCCGAAGTTGCCCCCGAAAAGAGACTTTCGTCTCTGTCTGGGACTTTCAGCCGCCGAAGGTGCCGCCGAAAGTGCCTGACTTTCGGATCTGTCCAGGACTTTCGGCCGCCGATGGTGCCGCCGAAAGTGCCCTGTTCAGCCATTTCATGCATATCTCTATGTGATATTTTCAGGATGTTTTAGGGGGTTTTTGGGGAGTAGTTTAGAGTTATGTTCTAGCATGTTTGGTCCCTCATTTGAGTCCACCTGTGTAGGTTCGGACCCGAGGAACCGAGGACCCCAGCAGTGAGTTCAGCTGCTTCGGTGTTGTCAGAGTCAGCCAGAGGTGAGTGGAACTAAACTTAATCTTTTAAATTAAACATTTTATCATGTTTCATGCATCATGATTATGCAATAGGATGATTGCATTAGAAATCACGAATATGCCGCATTGCATCGATTGTTGTTGATGTGGGTGAATGTTGGATGACCCAATTAGTCCATGACAGGAAGACCAGGACCCCATTCTACGGCCTGGCACGGAAATGAAAGACCAGGACCCCATTCTACGGCCTGGCACGATTGTGGACTCGAAGGCCAGGAGCCCAGAGGAGGCCCTGGAATAATGGTAAGTAATGTATGTATGACAGGAAGACCAGGACCCCATGCTACGGCCTGGCACTATGTTAGCTTGGACTAATTGGTGACAAGTTCACCCAACCCTTATGTGAATTGTTTGTGTTATGATGCATTCCATTTGAGCATAGTGTTACTGTGTTTTACTAGCTCTACTCACTGGGCTTTTAGCTCACCCCTCTCCCTTTACCCCCAGGCTTGCAGGTACAGTATAGAGCGGGAGTCCGGATAGAGTAAAGAAGTCATGTTTATGTAATAGCTAGCAATGGACATGATCGGATTGTAATGTAATGTCTTAAGTACAGTATAATTATGTAATGATGTTTATGGATGTTTAGAGATGTGCTTGACCATAGATGTTGTAATCCCTTTAATACATGATCTTGGTTATTTTATGCCATTTATGTAAACCAACTCAGCATATGTTGTGTCACCCATTGGGGACACTGATGAGATCCCACAGAGGGATCAATGTTATGTTAATGTTTATGCACAGGTTGAGTTTGGTTGATGTTCATGAAAAGAAAAGTTTTAAATTTTTATATATATTGTTGATCATGTATGGGATTAAGCAGGTTCACAGGATGCATGTTAGGCTTGCTACGGGTCCCGGCGGCCTTAAGTCGACCCGGATCCTAGCGCCGGTAGCGGTCCGGATTTCCGGGGCGTTACACAGATGGTACAGAATGCCAGAGATGTGGAAGACCGCACAGGGGAGTGTGTCGAGCTGGGACTAATACATGTTTCAGATGTGGACAGGAGGGACACATGGCTCGGGATTGTCCTAGAGCACCTTTTATGGGCCAGCCCCAGCAGACAACTTCTGGTAGTGTGGCACAGCCAGCAGTTCCAGCCACAACTCAGGGCAGTGGCAGAGGTAGAGGGAGAGGGGCAGCCTCTTCTTCTGGTTCCCGAGGTGAAGGTCCATCAGCTCCAGCCAGGATCTTCACCATGACACAGTAGGAGGCTAACACATCCAACACCGTGGTGTCAGGTAATCTCGTCATTGGGTGTTCTGATGTGTATGCATTAATGGACCCGGGTGCATCTCATTCATTTATTGCTCCGAGAGCCGTTGAGAGGTTGGGTCTGATAGTCTCTGGGTTAGAGTGTCCCCTATGGGTCAGTGGACCCAAGTGTGACCCGTTAGTGGCAGTGTCAGTCTGCCAGTACAGTCCAGTTTTTGTTGAGGGAAGATGCCTCTCCGCCGACCTTGTGGTTCTAGATTTGACAGACTTTGACGTCATTCTAGGGATGGATTGGCTATCTACCCATGGTGCTACCTTGGACTGCAGAGACAAGGTAGTCAGGTTCAGAGATCAGAACGGGTCAGAGGTCATTTTCAGAGGAGACAAAAGGGGCACACCTAGAGGTTTGATATCAGCTCTTCAGGCTCGTAGGTTGCTTAGGAAGGGATGTCAGGGGTACTTAGCTCATGTGAGAGAGCTAGACAATCAGGTCAGGGAGCCAGCCTCGGTGCCAGTTGTCAGAGAGTTTCAGGATGTTTTTCCGGATGAGCTTCCAGGTTTACCACCTACTAGGGAGATAGAGTTTGAGATAGAATTGGTGCCTGGAACTAGACCGATCTCTATCCCTCCCTACAGGATGGCTCCAGCCGAGTTAAAGGAATTGAAAGAGCAGTTGCAAGAGCTGGTAGAAAAGGGTTTCATCCGACAGAGTACCTCACCTTGGGGTGCTCCGGTCTTGTTTGTGAGGAAGAAGGATGGATCCCTTAGACTTTGTATCGACTACAGGCAGTTGAACAAAGTCACTACCAAGAACAAGTACCCTTTGCCAAGGATCGACGATCTATTTGACCAGCTTGCCGGAGCGGGTTGTTTCTCCAAAATAGATCTGAGGTCTGGGTACCATCAGCTGAGGATCAAAGATGAGGATGTGCCGAAGACAGCCTTCAGGACCAAATATGGGCATTTTGAGTTCCTTGTAATGCCGTTCGGGTTAACCAACGCCCCTGCAGCATTCATGGATCTCATGAACAGAGTGTTTAGCCAGTACCTGGATCACTTCGTTATTGTCTTCATAGATGATATCTTGGTGTATTCCAGGAATGCAGAGGAGCATGCCCATCATCTGCGGTTGGTCTTGCAGACCTTGAGGGAACATGGCTTGTATGCCAAGTTCTCTAAGTGTGAGTTCTGGCTGAGGAGCATTTCGTTCTTGGGGCATGTAGTGTCAGAGAATGGGATAGAAGTAGACCCCAAGAAGACAGAAACTGTGGCTAACTGGCCTAGACCCACTTCAGTGACGGAGATCAGGAGCTTCTTGGGTCTGGCAGGTTACTACAGGAGGTTCGTCCAGGACTTCTCAAAAATAGCAGCTCCTCTGACCAGACTAACCAGGAAGAATCAGAAATTTCTGTGGACCGACCAGTGCGAAGAGAGTTTTGAAGAGCTTAAGAAGAGGTTGACTTCAGCACCAGTTTTAGCTCTGCCATCTAGTGATGAGGACTTTACAGTCTTTTGTGATGCATCCCGTGTGGGACTGGGTTGTGTACTAATGCAGAATGAGAGGGTGATCGCTTATGCTTCTAGGCAGCTGAAGAAGCATGAGTTGAATTACCCCACACATGACCTGGAGATGGCAGCAGTAATCTTTGCACTCAATATGTGGAGGCACTACCTCTATGGGGTAAAATGTGAGATCTTCACAGATCATAAGAGCCTGCAGTACATCCTGAGTCAAAGAGATTTGAACTTGAGACAGAGGAGATGGGTAGAGTTGCTGAGTGACTATGATTGTAAGATTCAGTATCATCCGGGTAAGGCGAATGTCGTGGCAGACGCCCTAAGCCGGAAGTCACTAGGCAGTCTATCCCACATATCGGCAGAGAGGAGGCCAGTGGTGAAGGAGTTCTACAAGCTTATTGAGGAAGGTCTACAGATGGAGTTATCTGGTACAGGTGCCTTGGTGGCCCAGATGAGAGTGGCACCCGTGTTTCTGGAGCAGGTGGCTCAGAAACAGCATGAGGACCCGGACTTAGTGAAAATTGCCAGGACTGTTCAGTCAGGCAATGATAGTGAGTTCAGATTCGACAGCAAGGGGATCCTCCGCTATGGGAGCAGACTATGTGTACCAGATGACATAGGGCTAAAGGGAGACATTATGAGAAAGGCTCATAATGCAAGATACAGCATTCACCCCGGAGCCACCAAGATGTATCAAGATTTAAAGAAGGTTTATTGGTGGCCAGCGATGAAGAAAGAAGTGGCACAGTTCGTGTCCGCCTGCGAAGTATGTCAGAGGGTGAAGCTGGAACATCAGAAGCCGGCTGGAATGCTTAACCCGCTACCTATTCCAGAATGGAAATGGGAAAATATAGCTATGGACTTCGTAGTGGGGTTACCGGCGGCGTCCAACAGAGTGGACTCCATATGGGTGATTGTGAACAGACTCACCAAATCTGCTCACTTCATTCCTGTCAGGAGTGGCTACTCTGTGGACAAGTTGGCGCAGGTATATGTGGATGAGATTGTCAGGCTGCATGGGGTTCCGGTTTCGATAGTGTCGGATAGAGGGCCCCAGTTCACCTCCAGGTTTTGGCGGAGTCTGCAGAATGCCATGGGTACCAGGTTGGATTTCAGTACTGCCTTCCACCCCCAGACTGACACACAGTCAGAAAGGACCATCCAGACTATAGAGGATATGCTCAGAATGTGTGTGCTGGACTTTGGCGGTTCTTGGAGGCAGCATCTACCTTTGGTGGAGTTCGCCTACAACAACAGCCATCATGCTAGCATCGGGATGGCTCCATATGAAGTTTTGTACGGAAGGAAGTGCAGATCACCTGTTTGCTGGGAGGAAGCTGGAGAAAAGGCCTTGGTAGGGCCTGAGCTAGTAGAGATCACCAGCAGAGTGGTACCCATAATCAGAGAGAGAATCAAGACTGCTGCAAGCAGACAGAAGAGTTATGCAGACGTCCGCAGGAGACAGTTAGAGTTTCAGGAGGGGGATTTGGTATTGCTCAAGGTGTCTCCAATGAAAGGAGTGGTTCGCTTCGGGAAGAAAGGTAAACTAGCCCCACGATACATCGGACCCTTTGAAATCTTGCAAAAGATTGGGAATGTGTCATACAAGCTGGATTTACCTGCTTCAATGGAAAGAATCCATCCGGTTTTCCATGTTTCAATGTTGAGGAAGTTTGTGTCAGATCCGAGCAAGGTTCTTAGTGAGCCTGATTGTAACGCCCCGGAAATTCGGACCGCTACCGGCGCTAGGATCCGGGTCGACTTAAGGCCGCCGGGACCCGTAGCAAGCCTGACATATAACCTGTAAACCTGTATAATCCCATACATGATCAACAACATGCATAAAAATTTAAACTTTTCTTCATACATACTGTCATTCAACTAACTCAACCTGTGCATACTCTGAACATATACATAACATAGTCCCTCTGTGGGATCTCATCAAGCCTTAAAGGCAAAACAACCTGTGTTGAGTTAGTTTACATAAACATCATAACATAAGATCATGTATATACAAAAGGGATTTACAATACATTATGGTCAAGCACAACTCTATCCTCAATGACCTCATTACATAACATCCTGAATATTTTTACATTTCATCATAATACAATTGTCATGTCCACAAACTAACTATTACATACATATAACTTTTTCTCGTCTTGCCTTCTCTATCTATCCCGTACCTGCAAGCCTGGGGGTTAGGGGAGAGGGGTGAGCTAGATGCCCAGTGAGTAGAACTATAAAAGAATATTTAAAACATGCTATCATGAAATGCGTCACTGCACATACAAATCACACCACGGATGGACTTATTCAAAAATCCCTCAACTCCATGCCCGGCCCTATTATGGGCACCACAGGACTTCGTATTGCCCGGCCCTATTATGGGCACCACAGGACTTCGTATTGCCCGGCCCTATTATGGGCACCACAGGACTTCGTATATAGAAGGCTAATGAATCATCCTAATGTCCATCCACTATCATCTATCACAACAATACAATGCGGCATAGTCGTGAATTCTAATGCAAACAACCTATAATATGATCATGATGCATGAAGCATGATAAAAGCATTTCATTTCTTGATTTACAAGGTTAAGTTTAGTTCCACTCACCTCTGGCTGACTCTGACAAACTCTGTAGCAGCTGGCTCACTGCTGGGGTCCTTGGTTCCTCGGGTCCGAACCTACACAGGTGGACTCCAATGTGGGACCAAACATACATAAACATAACTCTAATATATTCCCCAAAAACCCCCTAAAACATCCTGAAAATATCACATAGGGATATGCATGAAGTGGCTGAATAGGGCACTTTCGGCGGCACCTTCGGCGGCCGAAAGTCCTGGACAGAGACGAAACTCAGGTAGGTTCGGCGGCACCTTCGGCGGCCGAAAGTCCCAGACAGAGACGAAAGTCTCTTTTCGGGGGCAACTTCGGCAGCCGAAAGGCCTGCCTCACCAGCCATGTTCGGCGGCCGAAAGTGCCTTCGGCTGCCGAACCTAGTTTCTGCCAAAGGGCAGAAACTTGGCTCCTTTGTGCATTTTCGCCTCCAAACTCATAAATCATGCATACTACTCAACCAAAACATGCATACAAGCTCCTAGGGGCCTCAAACATCATATACCCCAACTACAACACTTCAAACACACACAATCAAGCTACATTGTTCAAAAATCACATAAAACCTAACATTTACTTAAAAACTCATACAACCCTATACATGCCATTCTACCCCATAAAACCTCTCAAAACTTACTTAAAACACATGAGGAGCTTAAGATCGGCTCTTACCTCTTGAAGATCGAGAGGGAGACGACCTAAACTTGGAAATCCACGAAAAAGAGCTCCTGAGTTCCCAAAGCTCCAAAACATGGTTTAAAAGCTCAAAACCTGGTTTAAAAGCTCAAAACCTTCAATGCAAGCTTAAAACTCAAGAAAAATGAAAGAGATTTGGAGGAAGAACACAAGAGTTGCAAAAGGAAGGTCGGAAGCTTGCTGTGGCCGAAAATGGGAGAAAGCTCGCCCATTTCGGCTAAGTGCCCCTTTTATAGGTGGCTGGCCAGGCCACGTTCGGGGGCCGAATGTGCCTCCGCATCCATGCAATGTTCGGCGACCGAACTTGACTTTCGGCGGCCGAACCTGGACTTCCCTAACTCATGCTTTCGGGGGCCTAACGTGCCTCCAAAACGCATGCATGTTCGGCGGCCGAACTTGACTTTCGGCGGCTGAACCTGGGTTTTCCTCCAAAGACTTTTCATGCAAAAACTCATTTAGTTTCATACTTTAAAACCATTAAAACATGAAAACATTTTTATAAAACATGTCTTTACCCTTCTAGAAGTCCCCGACATCCGATATTCCACCGGACGGTAGGAATTCCGGCACCGGAGTCTAGCCGGGTATTACATTCTCCCCCCCTTAAGAACATTCGTCCCCGAATGTTCCTCACTAGCACACATAGCAAGGCAAAGAACATAACACACATACAAGGCACATAAACACATAGGGATCTGACCTTAAAAGAGATGAGGGTACTGCTGGAGCATAGACTCCCGTGTCTCCCAAGTGCATTCTTCCAAGTTGTGGTGGTTCCACAGGACTTTCACCATCGGGATTTCCTTGTTTCTTAACTTATTCTTCTTCGGCTTCCTGGTGGTACTATCCCACCTCTTCTTACTTGAGCTCTGAGAAGAGAAACCTGGTCCTCCTCTGCTTGGGGTCTTAACCCCTGAAGACTGGGTCACTGACTGCTTCACTGACCCCTCAACTATAGCACTTGCCTCCATTCTTCGAGCCATATCTACCACAGTGTGGAAACTTTCTCTCTTAGCTGACTGAACCAACGAGGAGTACCTGGAATGCAGCTTCATAACATATTTCTTGGCTTTCTTCGTATCTGAATCTAGAGCTTGCCCTGAAAAAGGCAATAGCTCCAAGAATTTATCTGTGAACTCCTCTACACCCATGTGCTCTGACTGCCTCAGTTGTTCAAACTCAATCATCTTCAGTTCTCTAGAACTGTCTGGAAAAGCCCATCCAGCGAACTCATTCGCAAATTCTTCCCATGTCATCCCTTCTAGTCTTGGGTCCACATAACACTTGAACCATTCCCGTGCCTTCTTGCACTTTAAAGTGAACCCTGCCATCTGAATGGCCCTGCTGTCGCTTGCCCCTAGCTCATCAGTTATTTTCTTCACCACTCTCAGATACTCAAAGGGGTCATCCCCTGACTTGTATTTGGGAGCATCTAGCTTGAGGTAATCTGTCATCTTTACCTTGCTCCCATCGACTGAGCTAGGCCTAGGAGGTTGAGTAACTGGGGCTGCTGGTTCTGTAGGTGGTGGAGGTGGAGGTGCAGCATTCCCCGAGGCGGGGTTTGCCGGGTTTGGATAGAAGGGTGAGGGTGGATAAGCTGGGTACTGTGTGTAGGGTGGGTAGAAAGGTGGATAAGGCATGTAGGTAGGGTAGGGGTTAAAGCTGGAGTAATCCGATGTGCCTCCCATCGGATACCCTGAACCCTGTGGGAAGGGTGGATAATGGGGTGGAAAACCATACCCCGAGGCCTGGACGCCTCCCTGAGACTCCCCTGTCCCTTCTTCCTGCATGCTCACATCCAGGTTCCCATCCCTCCTCTGATCCTCTTCCATAACCTCCCTCACATCCGAAGAACTTCCTCCTCTATCAGTCCCCCTTCTGCTGGCATCAAAAGACCTTCTAGGGTCCCTTGACACTCTATCTCTGTTGGCTCTACAAGACATTGCCCTAGGCAATGTAGGAGGACGGGCGCTCGTGCCCTCATCCTCAGGTGGCACTCCAGTCAATCGCGCAGATCGACGAGTTTCTCTCATCCTATTCTCTGAAAAACAGCTCATAACAAGCAAACATTAGCATCATATGGTTCATGTCGGCACACATGAACCCTCATCACATACATCACGTAGCATAGCATATCATTAATGCACATGCATAAAGTCATGGCATTTCACATCATCATGCAAGACAGGACTCAACATCCTATCCTAGTGGACATGACCTTCCTATTGTGCTTGACCTTCTATAACATCTATGAGCCCGACACTCTAGGTCCGACCATATGAACCTAGGGCTCTGATACCATTCTGTAACGCCCCGGAAATCCGGACCGCTACCGGCGCTAGGATCCGGGTCGACTTAAGGCCGCCGGGACCCGTAGCAAGCCTGACATATAACCTGTAAACCTGTATAATCCCATACATGATCAACAACATGCATAAAAATTTAAACTTTTCTTCATACATACTGTCATTCAACTAACTCAACCTGTGCATACTCTGAACATATACATAACATAGTCCCTCTGTGGGATCTCATCAAGCCTTAAAGGCAAAACAACCTGTGTTGAGTTAGTTTACATAAACATCATAACATAAGATCATGTATATACAAAAGGGATTTACAATACATTATGGTCAAGCACAACTCTATCCTCAATGACCTCATTACATAACATCCTGAATATTTTTACATTTCATCATAATACAATTGTCATGTCCACAAACTAACTATTACATACATATAACTTTTTCTCGTCTTGCCTTCTCTATCTATCCCGTACCTGCAAGCCTGGGGGTTAGGGGAGAGGGGTGAGCTAGATGCCCAGTGAGTAGAACTATAAAAGAATATTTAAAACATGCTATCATGAAATGCGTCACTGCACATACAAATCACACCACGGATGGACTGATTCAAAAATCCCTCAACTCCATGCCCGGCCCTATTATGGGCACCACAGGACTTCGTATTGCCCGGCCCTATTATGGGCACCACAGGACTTCGTACTCGGAGTTATTGCCCGGCCCTATTATGGGCACCACAGGACTTCGTATATAGAAGGCTAATGAATCATCCTAATGTCCATCCACTATCATCTATCACAACAATACAATGCGGCATAGTCGTGAATTCTAATGCAAACAACCTATAATATGATCATGATGCATGAAGCATGATAAAAGCATTTCATTTCTTGATTTACAAGGTTAAGTTTAGTTCCACTCACCTCTAGCTGACTCTGACAAACTCTGTAGCAGCTGGCTCACTGCTGGGGTCCTTGGTTCCTCGGGTCCGAACCTACACAGGTGGACTCCAATGAGGGACCAAACATACATAAACATAACTCTAATATATTCCCCAAAAACCCCCTAAAACATCCTGAAAATATCACATAGGGATATGCATGAAGTGGCTGAACAGGGCACTTTCGGCGGCACCTTCGGCGGCCGAAAGTCCTGGACAGAGACGAAACTCAGGTAGGTTCGGCGGCACCTTCGGCGGCCGAAAGTCCCAGACAGAGACGAAAGTCTCTTTTCGGGGGCAACTTCGGCAGCCGAAAGGCCTGCCTCACCAGCCATGTTCGGCGGCCGAAAGTGCCTTCGGCTGCCGAACCTGGTTTCTGCCAAAGGGCAGAAACTTGGCTCCTTTGTGCATTTTCGCCTCCAAACTCATAAATCATGCATACTACTCAACCAAAACATGCATACAAGCTCCTAGGGGCCTCAAGCATCATATACCCCAACTACAACACTTCAAACACACACAATCAAGCTACATTGTTCAAAAATCACATAAAACCTAACATTTACTTAAAAACTCATACAACCCTATACATGCCATTCTACCCCATAAAACCTCTCAAAACTTACTTAAAACACATGAGGAGCTTAAGATCGGCTCTTACCTCTTGAAGATCGAGAGGGAGACGACCTAAACTTGGAAATCCACGAAAAAGAGCTCCTGAGTTCCCAAATCTCCAAAACTTGGTTTAAAAGCTCAAAACCTTCAATGCAAGCTTAAAACTCAAGAAAAATGAAAGAGATTTGGAGGAAGAACACAATAGTTGCAAAAGGAAGGTCGGAAGCTTGCTGTGGCCGAAAATGGGAGAAAGCTCGCCCATTTCGGCTAAGTGCCCCTTTTATAGGTGGCTGGCCAGGCCACGTTCGGGGGCCGAATGTGCCTCCGCATCCATGCAATGTTCGGCGGCCGAACTTGACTTTCGGCGGCCGAACCTGGACTTCCCTAACTCATGCTTTTGGGGGCCTAACGTGCCTCCAAAACGCATGCATGTTCGGCGGCCGAACTTGACTTTCGGCGGCCGAACCTGGGTTTTCCTCCAAAGACTTTTCATGCAAAAACTCATTTAGTTTCATACTTTAAAACCATTAAAACATGAAAACATTTTTATAAAACATGTCTTTACCCTTCTAGAAGTCCCCGACATCCGATATTCCACCGGACGGTAGGAATTTCGACACCGGAGTCTAGCCGGGTATTACACTGATGTGGAGGTCCAAGAGGATCTCACTTATGTTGAACAGCCAGTACGGATCATAGACACCCAGATCAGAAAGCTAAGAAATAAGGAAATCCCAATGGTGAAAGTCCTGTGGAACCACCACAAATTAGAGGAATGCACTTGGGAGACACAGGAGTCTATGCTCCAGCAGTACCCTCATCTCTTTTAAGGTTAGATCTCTATGTGTTTATGTGCTAGGTATGTATGTTATGTGTTATACCTTACTATGTGTGCTAGTTGAGGTACATTCGGGGACGAATGTTCTTAAGGGGGGGAGAATGTAATACCCGGCTAGACTCCGGTATCAGAATTCCTACCGTCCGGTGGAATCTCGGATGTCGGAAGCCTCTAGTAGGGTAGAAACATGTTTTCATAAAATGTTTTAAGGTATTTCATGGTTTTAAGTATGAAAATTAAATGAGTTTTTGCATGAAAAGTCTTTGGAGGAAAACCCAGGTTCGGCCGCCGAAGGTCAAGTTCGGCCGCCGAACATGCATGCGTTTTGGAGGCACGTTAGGCCCCCGAAAGCATGAGTGAGGGAAGTTCAGGTTCGGCCGCCGAATGTCAAGTTCGGCCACCGAACATGGCATGCATGCGGAGGCACTTTCGGCCCCCGAACGTGGCCTGGCCAGCCACCTATAAAAGGGTCCCTTAGGTCCGCACGGGCGAGCTTTTTCTCCCCCGTTGACGGCCAAGGTGAGTCTCCGCCACCCCTACCTCGATCTTGAGTGTTTTCCTTAGATCATCCATGATTTTCACGGGTTTTAACTTCTGTTTTGAAGATCTGTGAGTAAAGAGCAAGTTTTGGGTACTTGGAGGTTCAAAGAGCTCAATCTCTCCATCTCCAAGTTAGGATCGCCTTTCCTCTCGTTTCTTCAAGAGGTAAGCTCGGATCCACCTTTGTTATGTGTTTTAAACAAGCAATAAGTTGTTTTATGGGTAGAAATGCATGTTTAGGCTTGTTGATGAGTTTATGGGTTTTGATGTTTTGATGAACAATGTATGTTGATTTTTGTGTGTTTGAAGTGTTGTAGTTGGGGTATATGCTAGTTTGAGACCCCTAGGTGTAATGTATGATATGTATGTATGTTTTAGTGCATGCACAGGTTGAGTTGGTGTATGAGAAACGAATGAAAGAAAAGTTTAAATTTTTTATGCATGTTGATCATGTATGGGATTATACAGGTTTACAGGTTATATGTCAAGCTTGCTACGGGTCCCGGCGGCCTTAAGCCGATCTAGATCCTAGCGCCGGTAGCGGTCCGATTTTTGGGTCGTTACACTCTATATGGAAAGAAGAGCAGAACACCTGTTTGCTGGGAAGAGGTAGGAGAGAAGGCTCTTGTAGGGCCAGAATTAGTTGAGATTACCAGCAAGTTGGTGCCTATCATCAGAGAGAGGATCAGAACCGCTGTTAGCAGATAGAAGAGCTATGCAGACATCCGTATGAAGCAGATAGAGTTTCAGGAGGGGGATATGGTATTGTTGAAGGTGTCTCCAATGAAGGGAGTGGTTCGCTTTGGAAGGAAGGGTAAACTAGCTCCACGGTACATTGGTCCCTTTGAAATCTTGCAGAAGATCGGGAATGTGTCGTATAAGCTGGATTTACCTGCTTCTATGGAAAGAATCCATCCGGTTTTCCATGTTTCTATGCTACGAAAGTTTGTGTCGGATCCGAGTAAGGTTCTCAGTGAGCCTGATGTAGAGATCCTTGGGGATCTCATTTATGAAGAGCAGCCAGTGCGGATCATTGACACCCAGATTCGAAAGCTGAGAAACAAGGAGATACCAATGGTGAAAGTCCTGTGGAACCACCACAACCTAGAAGAGTGCACCTGGGAGACACGGGAGTCCATGCTCCAGCAATACCCATATCTGTTTTAAGGTTAGTTTTTCCCCTTTTCTATATGTATATGTGTTTAGTTGTTTGAGGAACATTCGGGGACGAATGTTCTTAAGGGGGGAGAATATAATACCCGGCTAGAGTCCGGCATCGGAATTCCTGTAGTCCGGTGGAATCTCGGGTGTCGGAATTCCCTAGAAGGGTAATACATATGTTTTCTAATGTATTTTGACTTGTTTTAAGGTTTTAAGTATAAAGGAAAGTGAGTTTTTGAAAGAAAAGAGCCAAGGGAGAAAATGGCAAGTTCGGCCGCCGAAAGTGAGTTTCGGCCGCCGAACCTTGCATGGTTTCGGATTCACGTTTGGCCGCCGAAGGTGGTCTAGCCAGCCACCTATAAAAGGGCGCCAAGTCGGTGGAAGGATGATATTTTGCTTCCATCTTCAGCCAGAGGTGAGTTCAAAACCTTCCCTAGTTGACTTTCATGAGTTTGCTCAAATCTTTTAAGGTTTTGAAGAGTTTTGATGTGTTTTTGAAGGTTTTGAGGGTTTTGAGCAAAAGAGCAAAGTTTGGAAGCTTGGAGATTTTGAGAGAGGATTTTCCCATATCTCCACGTTAGGATCGTTTATTCTCTTGGTTGGAAGAGGTAAGCGAAGATCCTGAACTTCCTTTCTTGATTTTTGAAGGTTTTATGGGATTTGTATGGATAGTATGCATGATTAGGTTTAGGTGAGGTTTTTTGGAGATTGTTGTGTATAAGTTTGGTTAAGTGTTGTTTGATATGTTTGTTTGAGGTTTTAAGATAGTTTTGGACCTCTTATGGCATGCTATATGGTATGTGCTAGTTGGGAGTAGTTGATATGCATGTTGGGTAAGTTTTGGGTGAGTTTTGCATGAAACAGAGCAGGTTTCTGCCCAACGGACAAAGTCAGGTTCGGCCGCCGAAGGAAGGTTTGGCCGCCGAACCCCTTGTGGAGGCAGTTTTGGATGCCAAAGCTTGCCTCCGAAAATTTGGACTTTCGTCTCTGGAGGCAAGGTTCGGCCGCCGAAAGTGCCGCCAAAGGTTGAGTTTCGTCTCTGGACGAGACTTTCGGCTGCCGAAGGTGCCGCCGAACATGCATGAGTTTCGTCTCTGGAGGGGGGTTTCGGCCGCCGAACCTGCCGCCGAAAGTACCCTGTCCAGCCTTCTTTTGCATGTTTTATGTGATTGTTTTAGAATCTTTTAGAGGGTTTTTGGGGAGTTTCTTAGAGATGTTCTTGAGTTAGTTTGGTCCCTCATTTGAGTCCACCTGTGTAGGTACGGACCAGAGGAATCAGGGAAGTCAGCAGTGAGTACTGCATCAGAACCTACAGAGTCAGTGCATAGTCAGCCAGAGGTGAGTGGAACTTTATTTTCAGAACTAAAATGCTTTGAGCATGTTTCATGCATCATAATGATTATAGTAGGTTGATTGCATTAGTTTCACAAATATGGCGCATTGCATAATACGATGAATATGATGAGATGGATGGACCAAGGCGACCCCAATAGCCCTAGCTCTATTATAAGACCTGGCCGGGCCAGGCAGCCATCTGTGGTAAGACCTGGCTGGGCCAGGCAGCAGAGATAGTAAGACCTGGCTAGGCCAGGTAGGCAGAGTTTGTAAGACCTGGCCGGGCCAGGCATACTGAGGTTGTAAGACCTGGCTGGGCCAGGCATCCTTACATTGGGAGTTTTGGTGGTCATGTCTATCCCTGAGATGAAATGTTTGTGATGTGATGCATTCCATGAGACCATGTTTTAAAATCATGTTTTATAGTTATGCTCATTGGGCTTGTATAGCTCATCCCTCTCCCCTAACCCCAGTCTTGCAGGTTCAGAGTCCAGAGGGAGTCCAGCAGGGTATGGAAGAAAAAGAGTTATGTAATAGCTAGTGTGGACATGTACTTGTAAAGAGATTGTAATTGTGTAATAAGATGTATAGACTTGTGCTTGATCAGTTATAGTAATCCCTTGTTGTATACACATGATCTGTTTATGAAAATGATTTTATTGTTATGTATATGAGAAAACCAGGCTTAACATTATGAGTTATATCCGCCTAGAGTAATGATGAGCTCTAGTAGGGGATAAGATAGAACAGAAATAATGCATGCACAGGTTAAGCCTTGGAGTTAAGAAATGTTTTAATGGTTTGACAGAAAATGTATGATCATGTATGGGATTTCACAGGTACACAGAGTTCAAAGCAGGCTTGTTACGGATCCCGGCGGCCTTAAGCGGATCTGGATCCTAGCGCCGGTAGCAGTTCGGTTTCCGGGCTGTTACAACCCTCATTAGAGAGAATAAATTGAAAATTGTGTCAATGAACTTAGTATGACTTGATTTAGCAATTAGTGTTGATTTGTCCAATACTTTGAGAAAAAAAGAGCAATTCGGCAATGGGAAAAGAAACTTCAAAGCACAAATTGAAAATTGTTCCAATGGTCATTGACTATGAACAGAGCTAGTAGCCACTTGAATAGGTGACCAACTGAGTAACTGGGGGTGGGTATCACCAATATGTACTTTCACGTTAAAAGGTTGGTGACTTGTTCAAGCAAGATTAAATGTACAAAAAGCTGAAGAAAGTGTTTCAGTTAAGGGCAAATCACTCTGAAAGCTAGAAAGAGTCTTAATTGACTAAGACTATGTGCATGTATGATCTCTCTCTTGAGGAAAACAAATCCTAGCCATGGTAAGTAAAGGTAAACAAGGAAAGGAGGTGAGTAACCTTGGTGCATATTGTAACGACCCGGAAACCGGACCGCTACCGGCGTTAGGATCCAGATCGACTTAAGGTCGCCGAGACCCGTAGCAAGCCTAACATACATCTTGTATACCTGATAAAATCCCATACATGATCATACATTTACATAAAAAATTTAAAACTTTCCCTTCACCAAGCTTGACCTGTGCATGCACTAAACCATATACATAAAACCCCTACTAGAGCCCTCATCAAATGCTCTTGTGGGTTATCATATCAAACATCAAACTTGGTTTAACATTTCTTAACATTAAAATATTTCATAACGATCATGTACAAAAAGGGGATTAACATTACATTAGGGTCAAGCACAATACTAAACCTCATAACATTATTACACAATACTTTACATTACATTATCTTTCATGTCCACAACTAACTATTACATACACTATGCCTCTACTCTTGCTGACCTCCCGATCTACCCTGAACCTACAAGCCTGGGGGTTAAGGGAAAGGGGTGTGAGCTACTAGAGCCCAGTGAGCAGAACCAAAAATAATATATATAAAACACATGCTTTAATGAAATGCATCACATCACAAACAAATCACATCAAGGATGGACTTGTCACCAATAGCCCTCTACATAATCCAATCGTTCCAGGATGTATAATGGGTCTCTGGTCTTTTCCATAAACATAACATATCATAACATTCCAATGTGCCAGGATGTAGAATGGGTCTTCTGGACTTTCTCTTACATTGTAACGACCCGAAATTCGGTACCCCTCTGTAACGGTCCGAACCATCACTGGCACTAGGATCCAGATCGGCATAAGGCCTTCGGGACCCATAGTAAGCCTACTAAACACTCTGTGTACCTGATAAATCCCATACATGATCAAAAGTAAACAACAATCCTGTAAAACTACTAGGCTTAACTACCAACATTCAGATATACAAATCTGAAACAGCCCTCAGGGCCCACACCAGTGATCCTGCTCGCTGTGGGTCAAGGGATTGAAACCCTTTCTTCCCAAAATACTTTCACTGGAAACTTATCACACAAGACATACATTAAGCATGGTTCAGCACATTTCTCATCAAGAAAAACGTAAAACAGGATACATGCATACATCTGGGATTATCCACACACTAGGCAAAGCACATATTAAACCATAAACACACTCACTTACTAACATTTACTTTACTCTACATACATTTCTTTAATTTACATCATGTCCACTATTCTATTACAATCAAAACCTTAGCCATCTCTTTACTCTTTACTTTTGCTATCTCTGACTTTCCATGGCTAACTCTGGCCCTGCAAAACTGGGGTTAAGGGAGAGGGATGAGCTTTTAAAGACCAGTGAGTAGGAGCAATAAAACAGATCATAAAAATATATGCTCTCATGAAATGCATCACATCACAATCAATTCATATCACGGACAGACTGACCCACAAATCCCTCAAGTTATTGCCCGGCCCTAAATAAGGCACCACAGGACTTAGTACACAATGCCCGGCCCTAAAAAAAAAGGGATACCCGGCTAGATCAGGCATCGGAATTCTTACCGTCCGGTAGGGATCAAGGATGTCAGAGGTTTCTAGAAGGGTAGAGTGAAGGTTTTCTAAACGATTTTAACATGTTTTACGTATTTAAATGGATTTTAAGGTGTTAAAGGAATTGAGTTTGGCAAGAAATGGCATAGAGGAGAATTACCGGGTTCGGCCACCGAAGGGTGAGTTTCGGCCGCCGAACTTTGCATGGATTAGGAGGCACGTTCGGCTGCCGAAGGAGGTTTGGCCAGCCACTATTTAAGGGGGCCCTCAGTCGGTCAAGGGAGAGGTTTTCTGCTCCCCAGCCGCCTCAGGTGCGTTCCTTTCCTCCTCTAAGTGATTTTCCATGTGTTCTTTCCAATCTTTGAGATTTTTAAAAAGACTTAAGCATGTTTTGAGGGTTTTAAGTAAAAAGGTTGAGGTTTGAAGGTGTGATGATTTGGAGAGGGTTTCCTCCATTTCTTCACGTTAGAACCTTCCATCCTTTTGTTTACAAGAGGATTATGGAGATTTCTAACATGTTTTCATGATTTTTGAAGGTTTTAAGGAGTTTTCATGGTTAGTTGCATGTTTTGAGTTTTTGAGGGTTTTAAGGTGATTATGTGCTATTTGTTATTTTGAGTGTGTTTTGTTGGGGTTATAGGCTAGTTTGGACCCCTTTATGCATATACCTGAGTATATATGTGTTGTGGAGTGTTGTATGCATGTTTGAGTGGGTTTGGGGGAAGTTGTGCATGAGGTGAGCAAGGTTCTGCCTAACGGGAGAACCCAGCTTCGGCCGCCGAAGGAGGTTCGGCCGCCGAACATGTTGAGGAGGTGGTTTCGGCTGCCTAAACCTGCCCCCGAAGGATTCGACTTTCGTCTCTGGAGGGGAGGTTCGGCCGCCGAAGGTGCCGCCGAAGGTTAGAGACTTTCGTCTCTGGAGTGTGTTTCAACCCCCGAACCTTGCCCCCGAAGGCTTCGGCCGCCGAAAGAGGAGATTCGGCCGCCGAAAGTAGGCGAGTTTCGTCTCTGGAGAGGACATTCGGCCGCCGAACCTGCCGCCGAAAGTGTCCTGTCCAGCCTTCTTTTGCATGCTTTATGTGTTTGTTTATGAGCTTTTAGAGGGGTTTTGGGGAGTTGTTTAAGAGTTGGTTAAGAGTCGTTTTGAGTATGCTTGGTGCCTCATTTGCGTCCTCCATTGTAGGATTGGACTCGAGGAACCGAGGTGTTTAGCAATCGTAGCGGATTCGGAGTTAGAGGTAGCCCAGAGTTAGCCAAGCAGAGGCTACAGGTGAGTGGAACTAACTTAATGTTTTAACTTGAGAAATGACACGATACTAGCATGTTTCATGCATCATAAACTGCCATGTTATATATTAGGTTGTGTTGCATTAGCATACACGAATTTGATGCATTGCATAAGTTATTGTTGTTGTGGATGAATGTTGGATGATCCGTAGCCCTTGATATGAGTATGATAAAGACAACCATGCCAGGTCGCTCCTGGACAGTCCAGGTCGCTCCTGGTACTGTAAGACAGACAGACCACAGTAAGAGAAAGACTGGGTGATGGCTCCGCCTCCCTAGCACTTTTGGATATATTATGATGTGACACTGTAGAAACTTAGGTGATGGCTTGGCCTCCCTAAACATAGTAGGCATAACACTATACCTATATTGAAGAGGGCTATTGGTGACAAATTCATCCGAGATGTGATATGGTTGTGATGTGATGCATTTCATGAAAGCATGTAATTACTGCACTGTTTTATTGTTCCTACTCACTGGGCTATAGTAGCTCATCCCTCTCCCTTAACCCCAGTTTTGCAGGTTTTAAGATAGCTATGGGAAGTCAGAGTCAGCAGAGTCAGCAAGAGTAAAGAGGGAAGTTTTGCATGTGTGTATGATTGTAAGAGAATAGTGGACATGATGTAATTAAAGATTATTTGGTATGTAATATATAGAGTGTGATGGGAAGACAGGGTTTCATTCCCTTGCTTGACCCTAAGTGAACAGCATCCACTAATGTCAGCCTTGAGGGCTGTTCCGGATTTGTATGTCTGGGTGTATGCTTTGGTTAAGCCTGGTTAGCCAAAAAAAAAGTTTTACAGTTTTATGTTCAGGTTGGATCATGTACAGGATTCTTTAGGTACACAGAGCGTATAGTCGGCTTGCTACGGGTCCCGGCGGCCTTAAGCCGATCTGGATCCTAGTGCCAGTGATGGTTCGGGCCGTTACAGAGGGGTACCGGTTTCCGGGCTGTTACAGATTGGTATCAGAGCATAGGGCCTCTTAAGTACGGTGTGGGGAGTACAGTTGTTTAAGGATTAGAAAGAACCCACATCGGAAAGAGGTTGGTTTAGAGGTTATAGGAGGGCAAGCACAATAGGTAAAATCATGTCCACTAGGATAGGCTGTAGAGTCTGTCTTGCATGATGATGTGAAATGCCATGCCATGATTCATGCATGTGCATTACTGAGATGTGATGTATGCTTGTGGGTTCATGTGTTTCCACATGGATCATTTGATGCTATGGTATGTGATGTAGGTTATGTTAGAGAGAAGCCAGATGAGAGGAACTCGTCGATCTGCACGATTGACTGGAGCTCCATTAAAGCAGGAGGGCATGGATGCCCATTCCCCTGTGTTGCCAAGGGCAATGTCAAGTGGATCAAGTAGAGACGGTACGTCAAAGGACCCTAAAAGGTCTTTTGGTGAGAGCAGAAGGGGAATAGTTCAGAGTGGTATGTCAGAGTTGAGGAGGATAGTAGAAGAGGATGAACAGAGAAGAGATGGTGGGTTACGTCTGGGCATGTCAAGAGAGGATATGGGTGAGTCCCAAGGAGGCACTCAGGCCTCGGGTTTTGTTCCACCTCAGTATCCACCCTACCCGCAACGGCCAGGATATCCGATGGGGGGTACGTCGACGTTCTTTAGTGATAACCCATCTTCCACCGTTATGCCTTATCCTCCCTTTTACCCGCCATATCCCCAGTATCCCATGTTTCCACCCTCACTCTTTTTCCCAGGTTCAGCCAACCTTACCCCAAGAAATGTCGCACATCCTCCACCACCAGTAAAACCAGTCGCCCCAGTTGTGCAACCATCTAAGTCTAGTTCACCTGGAGTAAGTGAGGTACAGATGATAGAGTATGTGAGGTTAGATGGCCCTAAGTTTGAAACGGGTGATGACCCTTTGGAGTATCTCAGAACGGTCAAGATGTTAACTGATGAGTTGGGAGCCAGTGAGAGTAGAGCCATTCGGATGGCAGGGGTCACATTGAGATGTAAGAAAGCAAGAGAATGGTTTAATCAGTATGTGAACCCGAGGGTAGAAAGTTTATCTTGGGAGCAGTTTGTCAATGAGTTTATAGGATGGGTTTTTCCAGATCATACAAGAGAGGGTAAGGAAAGTGAAGGTGAGCAGCTAAGGCAGACAGAAAACATGAGGGTAGATGAATATACAGAGAACATGGATGTTTTACCTCTAAGTGAGGTTGAGACAAGAAGTAAAAAGAAAGTCAGAGGCCTTAAAGGGTCAAAGAAGAGGGAGTTCTGGAATAGGTTAAAGTCTGGTTTAAGTTCTAGCGAGGATTCGAGTTCTGGCTTAGGTGGTCCTAGATGCATGAGGTGTGGAAGATCACACAAAGGAGTCTGTCGGCATGGGACAACAGTTTGTTTCAGGTGTGGACAGGAAGGGCACATAGCACGTGCGTGTCCTACTGCGCCTTGGATGGCTCAGTCCCAGCAGATATCTTCAGGAAGAGCTGTGCAGTAGGAGGCAGTCACATCAGACCCAGTGGTACCAGGTATGCTCATGCTTTTGAGTATTCTGATGTGTATGTTTTGTGGAGTCTAACAGGATGTTAGGTAAGGTGAGAATAGCAGAGTGAGATTGTTAGATTAGAGAAGAGTTCAAGAAAGTTGATGAGAGTATAGTAGAATGTGATAGAGTTAGATGTTCAAAGCGGAAGTTAAGAGATGCAGATTCAGAGAAGAGAGGTTAGAGAATGGAAGAAGAGAGTTAGTGAGCTAGTGAGAGAGTTGGTATGAGACATTGTGACCTCAAGTATAGTGAGAATTGATTTCTCCAGAAGGGTAGGACGAAAAGGAAGTAAGATAGGTCAGAAGAAGATGAAAAAAAGAGATAGAAGAAGAGATGGAGTAAGTACAACGATAAAAGGAAAGAAGCAGAAAAGTAAGAAAAGAGTAAGAATAAGAAAGAAGGAGAGATTAGAGAAAAAGGGAAAAGAGGAAGTAAGAAGGAGTTTAGAAAGAGATTAGTTATAGCTGGGATTTAGTGGTAGAGAGGCAGAAGAAGGGGGTGAGCCTTTCTTCAATAGATTCCCGAGGGAAGTTTCGATAGCTTTAGCTCGGAACTTTGTCCTGACTCTAAGGAGGCTAACACATTGTACACGGTGACATCAGATACGTTCACTTAGAAGTGTTCAGATGTGTATGCTGGTTGTTTGAACCCCAGTGGTTCGCTTTCCTTGTTTGTGAGCCGTTGGAAGAGTGGGTTGATGACTTCTGGGCGTAGAATGTGTTGTTGGGTCACTAGACCTGAGTTGGATCCATCTGAGGTAGAGTCAGTCAGTTCAGTTCAGAGTTTGTGGTGAGTAGAGGCAATCCAGTTGACCTTATGGTACTAGATTTGACTGTGTGATGTCATTCTAGCAGTGGATTGGCTAGCTACGCAGAGTACTACCTATGTCTACATAGACAAGGTAGGAGAGTTCAGTAACCCAGAATGGATCAGAGATAGTCCTTCAGAGGGACAGCGTATAGTATAGATGCCTAGAAGTGAATATCAGTCCCGTAGGCTCATCGTTTGCTCAGGGAAGGTTGATAGAAGGTTCTAGCTCTTGTGAGCGGATATAGCAGTCAGAACAGGGAATTAGCCTCAGTACCTATAGCGAATGAGTTCTAGATGTGTTCCCAGATGAGCTGTAAGGTTATCCATCTGTTTCGGAGTTAGAGTTTGGAATAGGAGTGGTGTCTGGACGCGGAACCATTTCTTTCCTTCTACCCTACAAGATGACACCTGCCGAGTTGAGAGAATAGTTAGAATCGTATAGAAGCGTGGTAGAAGAGGTTTTATCCGACCTAGTACCTCACCCTGGAAGATTCCAGTGTGGTTGTGTGAAACGACGGATAGATCCTTGAGACTTTGTTATAACTGTAAACAGTTAACAAGGTCACTACGACGGATAGGTGTTCCCAGTAAGGTTTGATGATCTATGAGAGCAACTAGACAAAGCTAGTCATGGTGTGAGTGTGATCAAGGATTTGGGATACTACCTCTTAAGCGTTAGAGTTGGAAAGCGAGAAGAGAGAGAGAAGAGTAGAGTAAGCGTAGACTAGAAGAGAGAGAGATGAGTAATAATAGAAAGAAGGGAGAAGGTAGAAGAGAAAAGGAAAAGCAGTCAAGAAAGGAAAAGAGTGAAGATCAGAGTAGGGCAGCGGAAGCTGTGAAGTTCAGGAAAAGATCAGGATGTTGAGTATAGGGTTGTGTTGAATCCAAGAGAAGGTTTAAAGTGACCAAAGGTGCGTTTTTAGGGAAGGTTCCCTATGATAAGCTTGAGGAGTATGGATACAGATCAGTAAAGGCAAGAAATAAGGAGTTCAGATGGTGATTGGCTTTTGGAGTCACCATAGTAAAGAATGTGATTAGAAACCTAGGAGAGTTCTCTCTTTAGAGAGAAGTGTTAGATTTTGTTGCTTGTTTGTTTGGTTGTTTAGTTTTAACATTCGAGGACGAATGTTTTTAAAGGGGGGAAGAATGTAATACCCGGCTAGATCAGGCATCGGAATTCTTACCGTCCGGTAGGGATCAAGGATGTCAGAGGTTTCTAGAAGGGTAGAGTGAAGGTTTTCTAAACGATTTTAACATGTTTTACGTATTTAAATGGATTTTAAGGTGTTAAAGGAATTGAGTTTGGCAAGAAATGGCATAGAGGAGAATTACCAGGTTCGGCCGCCGAACTTTGCATGGATTAGGAGGCACGTTCGGCTGCCGAAGGAGGTTTGGCCAGCCACTATTTAAGGGGGCCCTCAGTCGGTCAAGGGAGAGGTTTTCTGCTCCCCAGCCGCCTCAGGTGCGTTCCTTTCCTCCTCTAAGTGATTTTCCATGTGTTCTTTCCAATCTTTGAGAGTTTTACAAAGATTTAAGCATGTTTTGAGGGTTTTTTTAGGGTTTCCTCCATTTCTTCACGTTAGAACCTTCCATCCTTTTGTTTACAAGAGGATTATGGAGATTTCTAACATGTTTTCATGATTTTTGAAGGTTTTAAGGAGTTTTCATGGTTAGTTGCATGTTTTGAGTTTTTGAGGGTTTTAAGGTGATTATGTGCTATTTGTTGTTTTGAGTGTGTTTTGTTGGGGTTATAGGCTAGTTTGGACCCCTTTGTGCATATACCTGAGTATATATGTGTTGTGGAGTGTTGTATGCATGTTTGAGTGGGTTTGGGGGAAGTTGTGCATGAGGTGAGCAAGGTTCTGCCTAACGGGAGAACCCAACTTCGGCCGCCGAAGGAGGGTTCGGCCGCCGAACATGTTGAGGAGGTGGTTTCGGCTGCCTAAACCTGCCCCCGAAGGATTCGACTTTCGTCTCTGGAGGGGAGGTTCGGCCGCCGAAGGTGCCGCCGAAGGTTAGAGACTTTCGTCTCTGGAGTGTGTTTCAACCCCCGAACCTTGCCCCCGAAGGCTTCGGCCGCCGAAAGAGGAGATTCGGCCGCCGAAAGTAGGCGAGTTTCGTCTCTGGAGAGGACATTCGGCCGCCGAACCTGCCGCCGAAAGTGTCCTGTCCAGCCTTCTTTTGCATGCTTTATGTGTTTGTTTATGAGCTTTTAGAGGGGTTTTGGGGAGTTGTTTAAGAGTTGGTTAAGAGTCGTTTTGAGTATGCTTGGTGCCTCATTTGCGTCCTCCATTGTAGGATTGGACTCGAGGAACCGAGGTGTTTAGCAATCGTAGCGGATTCGGAGTTAGAGGTAGCCCAGAGTTAGCCAAGCAGAGGCTACAGGTGAGTGGAACTAACTTAATGTTTTAACTTGAGAAATGACACGATACTAGCATGTTTCATGCATCATAAACTGCCATGTTATATATTAGGTTGTGTTGCATTAGCATACACGAATTTGATGCATTGCATAAGTTATTGTTGTTGTGGATGAATGTTGGATGATCCGTAGCCCTTGATATGAGTATGATAAAGACAACCATGCCAGGTCGCTCCTGGACAGTCCAGGTCGCTCCTGGTACTGTAAGACAGACAGACCATTGTAAGAGAAAGACTGGGTGATGGCTCCGCCTCCCTAGCACTTTTGGATATACTATGATGTGACACTGTAGAAACTTAGGTGATGGCTTGGCCTCCCTAAACATAGTAGGCATAACATTATACCTATATTGTAGAGGGCTATTGGTGACAAATTCATCCGAGATGTGATATGGTTGTGATGTGATGCATTTCATGAAAGCATGTAATTACTGCACTGTTTTATTGTTCCTACTCACTGGGCTATAGTAGCTCATCCCTCTCCCTTAACCCCAGTTTTGCAGGTTTTAAGATAGCGATGGGAAGTCAGAGTCAGCAGAGTCAGCAAGAGTAAAGAGGGAAGTTTTGCATGTGTGTATGATTGTAAGAGAATAGTGGACATGATGTAATTAAAGATTATTTGGTATGTAATATATAGGCATGTGATGTCATCTGATGGATAGACTTGTGCTATGCCCTAGTATATGTTTAATCCCTTTGTACATGTATCCTGTTTTACGTTTCTTGATGAGAAATGTGCTGAACCAGGTTTACTGTAGGGCATATATAGAGTGTGATGGGAAGAAAGGGTTTCATTCCCTTGACCCTAAGTGGACAGCATCCACTAATGTAAGCTCTGAGGGCTGTTCCGGATTTGTATGTCTGGGTGTATGCTTTGGTTAAGCCTGGTTAGCCATAAAAAAAGTTTTACAGTTTTATGTTTAGGTTGGATCATGTACAGGATTCTTCAGGTACACAGAGCGTATAGTCGGCTTGCTACGGGTCCCGGCGGCCTTAAGCCGATCTGGATCCTAGTGCCAGTGATGGTTCGGGCCGTTACAGAGGGGTACCGGTTTTCGGGCTGTTACACCATAGGACTTCGTCACATGCCCGGCTCCTCTAGGGAGCACCACAGGACTTCGTAATACTCAGAGGGCTAATGGGTCCTACTCAGTATCTGTCCCACCTTCACATAATAATGCAATGCAACATCTTCGTGACACTAGTGCAATTCTTAACAACCTACCATAAACATGGCATTTATGATGAATGGAACATGCTAAAAACATATATCATTTCTCATATTAAAACATTAAGTTTAGTTCCACTCACCTCTAGCCACTACTGGCTAATTCTAGGCCAACTCTAACTCTGGGGCCTCCTTGGTTCCTCGGTCCAAACCTACACAGGTGGACTCAACTAAGGTACCAAACACACTCTAAACAACTCATAAACAATTCTTAAACAACTCCCCAAACATTACCTTCGGCGGCCGAACCTGCATTTTGCCTCCTTGGTCTTTTCTCTTCAAAACTCATTTCTACCTCATTTTAAAACTTTCAAAAATTAAAAACATTTAAGAAAACCTTTCTCTTACCCTTCTAGAAACCTCTAACATCCTCAAATTCCATCGGACGGTAGGAATTTCGATGTCTGATCTAGCCGGGTATTACATTCTTCCCCCCTTTAAAAACATTCGTCCTCGAATGTTAAAAACACACAAATAAGCAATCAAAATCTCAACCTACTCCTGAACTCCACAGCTTCCGTTGCGCACTCTGATCCTTATCTTTTCTTTTCTCTTTATCTTTTCTCCACGAACGGTCTAACTTTTCACTTTCTACTTCTCCACAGGTAGTACCTAAAACTCGGTTCACACTAAAACCACAACTAGCTTCTACTAGCTGTTCTTATAGATCATCAATCCTGTCTGGGAATACCTGTCCTTAGTAGTGACCTTGTTAACTGTTCACAGTCACAACAAAGTCTCAAGGATTTATCCTTCATTTCCCATAACAACACTGGAACATTCCAGGATATTCTACTAAGTCGGATAAATTCCTTATCTACCAAGTTTCTCTATACTATTCTGACTATTCTCTTTCTGCAGGTGCCATCCTGTTAGAGTAGAAGGAAAGAAATGGTTCCGCGTCCAGACCCCATTCCTATTCCAATCTCTAACTCCCGAACAGATGGTAAACCTGACAGCTCGTCTGGGAAAAACATCTAGAACTCACTAGCTGCGGACACTGAGGCTGATTCCCTGACCTGACTACTAAACTCGCTCACCAGAGCTAGAACCCTCTGACAACCTTTCCTGAGCATACTATGAACCTGATGGGCTGACATCAAACCTCTAGGCACCTATACTCTGTCCTTTCTAAGGACTGCCTCTGATCCATCTTGCACTCTAAACTCTCTTACCTTGTCTCTGCGGACACAGGTAGTACTATGAGTAGCTAGCCAATTCGCCCTAGAATGACATCAAACAGTCAACTCTAGAACCATAAGGTCAGCTGGATCGCATCTACTCACCACAAACTCGGAACTGAACTGACTGACTCTGCCTCAGATGGATCATACTCGGGTCCACCAACCCAGAGAAAACACTCTAAGCCTAGAAGTCATCAAACCCACTCTATCAATGGCTCACTAAGCAACAAGGAAAGAGAAACATTAGGGTTCAAAACAAATAGCATACACATCCAAACACCCTCAAGTGAACGTATCTGACGTCACCGTGTTTGATGTGTTAGCCTCCTGCTGAGTCAGGGTGAAGATCCGAGCTGAAGCTAACGGAACTTTCCTCGGGAATCCTTACTAAAGACAAGGTTAACCCTTGCCTCTGCCTCAATTACTATCTTATCCCAGACCAAACTGAAACCTCTTTTCTGAGCGTACACTTACTCTTACTTTTCTCTTTCTCTTACTCTGATTTATCACTTTTTTGTTCTCTCTTACTTTCTTTTTCTCTTCTATTGCTTACTCTACTTTCTGAAATATTTACTATACTTGAGGGCTGCTTTCGGAGATGAGAGAGCACTCTCCTTATACCTGGATTTATAAAATCCAAGGCCCTAGTATCTCATAGCAACACTCTCAAGTTCTTCTCTCACTCTCTAATCTTTACTAACTATCTCTTCTGCTCTGAACAGTTACCTCTATGATCCTTTACAAGACCGACAAAACAAAAACATACACATCAGAACACTCAAAAGTGAGCATACCTAGCACCACTGTGTCTGATGCGTCTGTCTCCTGTCGAGCCTGGGTGAAGATCCAAGCCGGAGCTGATGGACCTCCTCCACGGGAACTTGAGAAATAAGAAACTGATCCTCTTTCTCGAACCATGGCTGGAGCTGATGGCTGTGCCATACTACCTGGAGCTGTCTGATGGGATGGTGCACTAAAAGCTGCCTTAGGACACTCTCGAGCTATATGTCCCTCTTGGCCGCACTTGAAACATCCTGAAGTCCCAAAACGACAACCTCCTTTGTGCGACTTACCGCACCTCTTACACACTAGAATCTCTAAGCCTGAGCTCGAGCCACTACCTAGTCCCAGACTAGACTCTAACCTGTTCCAGAACTTACTCTTCTTCGATCTTCTGAGGCCTTTGCCTCCATTTTTACTCTTTGCAGCCGCCTCATCTAGAGAGGATCGATCAACATTCTCTTTTTCCTGGGTTTTAAAACCCGAGGATTGTGCCACCTGTTGTTTAACTGACCCTTCGATGATGGCATTAGCCTCCATCTTTCTAGCCGTATCCACTATGGAGTGGAAACTCTCTTTCTCTGTAGCTAAGATCAAGGAAGAATATCTAGGATGCAATCTCATCGTATACCTCCTAGCTTTCTTCTGATCTGTATCATATGCTTGCCCTACATACTGAAGCAACTCGAGGAACTTATCTGTGTACTCATTTACACTCATATCTTCAGTCTGCCTGAGCTACTCAAACTCAATCATCTTTAGCTCTCTTGAACTATCTGGGAAAGCCCATCCTGCAAATTCATTGGGAAACTGTTCCCAAGATAAGCTCTCCAACCTTGGGTCCACGTAATTTTTAAACCATTCTCTTGCTTTCTTGCATCTCAATGTGAATCCTGCCATCTGAATGGCTCTACTATCACTTACTCCTAACTCATCTGTTATCATCTTTACTGTTCTGAGATACTCAAAAGGGTCATCACCTGTTTCAAACTTAGGGCCATCTAACTTCAGGTAATCTATCATCTTTACCTTACCCTCAACCGATGAGCTAGGTTTAGATGGTTGACCCTCCTGAACTACCGGTGCTACTGGTGAGGGAGAAGGTGCAGCATTCCCTGGGCTAGGGTTCGCTGGACCTGGGAAAAAAGATGAGGGTGGGAACATAGGATACTGTGGATATGGCGGGTAAAAGGGAGGATAGGGCATAAAAGTAGGATATGGGTGATAACTAAAGAAATCCGAGGTGTAATACCCGGCTAGATTCAGACATCGGAATTCCTACCGTCCGGGGGAGTTCGAGGATGTCAGAGGTCTCTGGAAGGGTAAGAGAAAGTTGTCTAAAATATGTTCAAGTGTTCTAACATCTTTTCAAGTGTTTTAAAGGTTTAGCGTAGAAAAGGATTGAGTTTTGAAGAGATATGGCCAAGGAGGCATTTTACCATGTTCGGCCCCCTAAGGTTAAGTTCGGCCGCCTAAAGTTCCCTAGTTTCGGCCCCCGAAGGTTAAGTTCGGCCGCCGAAGGTTGCATAGTTTTGCATGCGATTCGGCAGCCGAACCTGAGGCGGTTGCTCATCTATAAGGGCACCGAGTGGCAGAAAAAGGAGGAGGTTTCTTCTCTCCTTCTGACCTAGGTGAGGTCTTGATCTCCTTAAAGTATTTTCATGGTTTTTCTTCAAATCTTTCACGGTTTTAATGAGTTTTACCCTTGTTTTGAAGAGTTGTGAGCTTGAAACAAGGTTTTGGAGTTTGAAGCTTTTGAAGCTTGGTTTCTCCATATCGTTGAGTTTGGATCATCTCAGCCTTTGTTCTTCAAGAGGTAAGTGTTGATCCATGGTTCTTATGATGTTTTTATGAGTTTTGTAAAGGGAAAAGGGAGCTAGGCATGAGTTTGCATGAGATGTGCATAATAGGGTTTATGAATCCTTTATGTTTGATGTGTGTCTTGTGAGCTTGTTGTTGGAGTTTAAAGTTATTTGAAGCTCCCTTAGGCTTGTTGAAGTGTTTATGCATGTTTTAGAAGGGTTAAATGCATGTGTTGAGGTCTGAACAGGTGATGGAGAGACTGGCAGGCGTCCTTGTGCACGAAACTGAGTTCTGGCTAAACTCAGGTTCGGCCCCCGAAAGTCCAAGTTAGGCCGCCGAACATGCCTGACTTTCGTCTCTGGAGGAGACATTCGGCCGCCGAAGGTGCTGCCGAATGTGCCCTGTCCAGCCTTCCTTTGCTTGTTTTGCATGCATGTTTTGTGATGTTTTAGAGGGTTTTTGGAGAGATGTTCATAGTTATGTTAGAGTATGTTTGGTACCTCATTTAAGTCCATCTGTGTAGGATTGGACCGAGGAACCGAGGAGGCTCCAGAGTTAGAGTTGGCCCAGAGTTAGCCAGCATTGGCTAGAGGTGAGTGGAACTAAACTACATATTTTCTCTTGAGAAATGACACGATTCTAGCATGATTCATGCATCATATACTGCCATGTTATATCTTAGGTTGTGTTGCATTAGAATTCACGAATATGCTGCATTGCATAAGTTGTTGTTCCTGTGGATGAATGTTGGATGATCCTTAGCCCATGATAGAGAGCAGATACAGAGTTATGGCATGAGATAGCCATACCAGGTCGCCCCTGGATAGGCCAGGTCGCTCCTGGTACTATAGTCAGAGCACAGAGCAGAGTTAAGAGAAGACCAGGTGATGACATCGTCTCCCTGGCACAGTTGGTCATGTTATGATATCAGAGCAGAGATAAGAGTAGACCAGGTGATGACATCGTCTCCCTGGCACAGTTGGTCAGATTATCACATGTAGTTGAGGGCTATTGGTGACAAGTTCATCCTTGAGATGATATGTTTGTGATGTGATGCATTTCATGAAAGCATGTAATGAATGAACTGTTTTTATTGTTCCTCCTCACTGGGCTGTAGTAGCTCATCCCACTCCCTTAACCCCAGTTTTGCAGGTTCTGAGATAGCTATGGGAAGTTAAAGTCAGCAAGAGTACAGAGGGAAGATATGCATGAATGTATGGTTGTAATAAAGTAGTGGACATGATGTAACTCAAAGATTAGTAGTAATGTAATGTGTATAGATATGTACTGTCGTATACTGGATAGACTTGTGCTTTTCCTAGTATCATTGCTATAGTGTGATGTATGATTAATCCCTTGTACATGAATCTTGTTTTACGTTTCTTGATGAGAAATGTGTGAGTTAGGCTTAATGTATGGCTTCGATGTGATACCAGTGGATTGTGTTACAGAGAAAAAGGGTTTCAATCCCTTGATCCACAGCAGATAGTAGTCCCTGGTATAGGCCCTGAGGGCCATTTCAGAGTGATATATCTGAGTAGCAGTAGTTAAGCCTACAAAGGTTTACAGGATTGTTGAGTATCTTTGTATCATGTATGGGATTTATCAGGTACACAGAGAGTATAGTCGGCTTGCTACGGGTCCCGGCGGCCTTAAGCCGATCTGGATCCTAGTGCCAGTGATGGTTCGGGCCGTTACAGAGGGGTACCGGTTTCCGGGTCGTTACAGATTGGTATCAGAGCATAGGGCCTCAAGAGTACGGTGTGTTGGGATATCCCACATCGGAAAGAGGTGTTGTCTTGTATAGGAAGGAAAGCACAATAAGTTAAAATCATGTCCACTAGGATAGGATGTGGAGTCCTGTCTTGCATGCTGATGTGAAATGCCATGATGAGTTACATGTGCATTATTGATATGTTTGATATGTGTTAAGGATTCATGTGTTTTCACATGGATCATTTGATGATATTGTGTGATGTTGTGCTTTTCAGAGGCAGGATGAGAGGAACTCGTCGATCTGCTAGATTGACAGGAGCTCCGCCGGAGGATGAGGACATGGATGCTCATCTCCCCATTCTGCAAAGGACAACATCAGATAGTTTAAGCAGAGAAGGTACATCAAGGGACCCTAGAAGGTCTGTTGATGAGAGTAGAAGGGGAGTTGTTCAGAGTGGTATGTCCGGGTTTATGAGAGAAGGAGAGGAGGATGAGCAGAGTAGAGATGATAGCTTTAGTAGAAGTAGGTTGGGAGGAGATATGGGTGAGTCCCAAGGAGGCACTCAGGCCTCGAGGTTTGTTCCACCTCAGTATCCACCCTATCAGTGGGGGGCAGAGTACCCGATGAGAGGTACATCAGAGTTTCCTAGATATAACCCATATCCCACCTTTATGCCTTATCCTTCCTTTTACCCGTCATATCCACAGTATACCATGTTTCCACCCTTCTTTTGTTACCCAGGGTCAGTAAACCCTAACCTAGGGCATGTTGCATCTCCTCCACCACCAGTAGAACCAGTAGCCCCAATTGTCCAAACACCCAAGCCTAGTTCACCTGGGGAAAGTATGGTGCAGATGACAGCTTATTTGAGGTTGGATGTTCCCAAATTTGAGACTGGTGATGACCCTGTTGAGTATCTTAGAATGGTTACGCTGATAACCGATGAGTTGGGAGCTAATGAGAGTAGAGCCATACAAATGGCAGGGGTTACATTGAAATGTGAGAAGGCAAGGGAATGGTTCAACCAGTATGTGGACCCGAGGGTAGAAAGCTTATCCTGGGAGCAGTTTGCTACAGAGTTTACAGGATGGGCTTGTCCAGATAGCTTAAGGAAGTGTCAGAAGAGTGACTTTGCGCAACTAGAGCAGACAGAAAACATAAGTGTAGCAATTTACCCAGAGAACATTGATCGTTTCCCTTTGGGTGAGGCTGCTGCAAAGAATAAAAAGAAAGTGAGAGGCCTGAAAGGGTCAAAGAAAAGAGAGTTCTGGAATAGGGTACAGTTTGGCATGGGTTTTCGCGAGGGTTCGAGTTCTGGTTGGGATAGTTCTAGATGTGTGAAGTGCGGTAGGAGGCACAAAGGCGTATGTCGGGCTGGGACAACAGCATGTTTCAGGTGCGGACAGGAGGGGCACATGGCACGAGAGTGTCCCATTACGGTCATGTCAGCACAGTTCCCACAGACATCCGCAGACAATATAATTCCACCAGAAGCTCCAGCCTCGGTACAGGGCAGAGGTAGAGAAAGAGGGGTAGTCCCTTCTTCAGGAGGTTCCTTCAGTGGACGTCCGTTAGTTCCGGCTCGGATTTTCACCCAGGATCAGCCAGAGACAGACACACCGAACACAGTGGTGCCAGGTAAGCTCACTTTTGCGTGTTCTGATGTGTGTGGTTTTCTGGACAGTTATAGAATATCAGTTGATGTGAGAATAATAAGGTATAGTAGAGTTAGATGTTCAGAGATAAAGGTTCAGAGACGAGTGTTTTGTTAAAGGTTAGTGCGCCGGGAAAGAACTCGAGAGCAATAGCCGTGGATTATAGAAATCCAAGTAGAGAGAGAGTGATCTCTCATCTCTGAGGGTAGACTTTAAGTACAGAAATAAGGCAGAGCATAGGTGAAAAGTAAGTAAGAGAAAAGTAAGCAAAGAGAATAGTATATGAGGGAGAAGAGAGCAGAGAATAAATAGAGATTTCAGGTTAGTCTGGGATTAGGTGGCGATTGAGCTCTAATTCAGATTGGTCTGGATACGTGCGGCATGGAGTGTACACAAAAGTAGTCTGTTGGTATGGGACTACGGCATGTATAGATGCGAGCAGGAAGGACTCATGTTATGTGAGTGTCCTACTGCGGCCCTGATTGGCACAGTCCCAGCAGATGACTTCTAGTAGTGTAACTCAGCCTGTAGCTCTAGCCATGTTTTAGGACAGGGGTTGAGGCAAGAGAAGAGAGTTCTCCTTTTCTTTGGTCGGTTCCCGAGGGAAGATTCATTAGCTTTAGCTTGGATCTTCATCCTGACTTAGTAGGCGGTTAACACATTGAACACGGTGACGTCAAATACGTTCACTTGCGGGTGTTCAGATGTGTAGATTATAGTGGACCCTGATGTTTCTTTCCCTGTTGTTTTGAGAGCCATAAATAGAGGAGGGGTTGATAACTTCTGGCTTAGAGTGTTCTCTTTGGGTCAGAGGGCCCAAGAGTGTGATCCATCTATGGCAGAGTCAGTCTGTCGGTTCAGTTCAGAGTTTGTTGAGAGTAGTAGATGCCGTCCAGCTGACCTTATGGTTCTAGGGGTGACTGATGATGTCAACCTAGGGCGGATTGGCTAGCTACTTGAGGTACTACCTAAGTCTACAAAGACAAGGTAGGACAGTTCAGAGTTCAGAGGCTCGGATGGGTCAGAGTTAGTCCTTAGAGGGGGACAGTTTAGCATACCCAGCAGTTTGATATCAACCCTACAGGCTCGTGAATTCGTTAGGGAAGTTAGTCAGGAGTTTTCTTGCTCTTGTTTGAGCGCATAGCCAGGTCAGGGAACCAGCCTCAGTATTCATAGACAGGAAAAGAGAAAGAGTGTTATATGTTATCCCAGACGAGTTAGCAGGTTTACCATTAGTAAACCCAGTGGAGTTGCAAGTTAAGTGAGAATGGAGACTAGATGCATCTTCACCTTTTCCTTTGGAATGATACCTGTAGCATGTAAGAGTTGAAACCTATAAGAGCTAGAAAAGCAGTTACAGACTGAAGAGCGATAGTAGAACTTGGTAGTAAAGGCTTCTATCCGCCTTAGTACCACACACCCTAGAATGTTCCAGTATCGTTGTGAGAAACGGAGGATGAAACCTTGATATTTTATCACAACTGTGAATAGTTGCACAAACTCACTACCAAGGATAGGTAGCTAGTAGAAGCCGGTTGTTTTCTATAATCGATCCGAGAGTTGGGAACTATCTGTCGAAAGTTAGAGAAAAGTCAGTTAACAGTTGCGTAGAGATGAGATTTTGATTGTAATGAAGAGTTTAAACCAGAGGGAAGGGGTAAAACTGCTCAGCGACTCTGAGTATACAAGACAGGATTTACTGGGTAAGGCTTAGCTGCCCTCAGTCAGATGTCGCTTATCAGTTTATCCTATAGAAACAGATAGCTAGAGAGCTAGAGATAGTCTAGTAATGTGAGAAGGGATCAAAAGAGAAGAAGCCAGTATAGTAAAGAAAAATAAAGACGGGTAAGGATCAGAGTGCGCAGCAAAAGCGTAGGATAGTTCAGAAAAAAAAAAAAAAAAAAAAAAAAAAAAAACAAATACTGTAATACCCGGCTAGACCCCGGTATCGGAATTCCTACTTTCCGGCGGATTTTCCGTTGGAAGTCGGGATTCGAGGATGTCGGAGCTTGCCCTAAGGGTATTTTAGTGTTGTTATCATGTTTACATGTTTTGAGTTACGAAAATTGAGTTTTGAAATGAAAAGGCCAAGGGGACAAAAGCCAGGTTCGGCCGCCGAAGGTGAAGTTCGGCCGCCGAAAGTTGCATGGTTTCGCATGCACGTTAGGCCGCCGAAGGAAGGGTCGGTTGGCCACTACAAAAGCCCCTTTTGCCCGAGATTTGAGTGTTAAACACTCTGTTTTTGGGTCAAAGGTAGGTTCAAGCTCTCCTTGGTGTGATTTCTCATGTTTTCCTCAAATCTTGCATGTTTTAACTTGATTTGAGCTTTGTTTTAGAGATTTGAGCAAAAGGAAGCAAAGTTGAGCACTTGGAGAGTTTGAGTGAGTTTTTCCCCATCTCCAAGCTTGGATCATCAATCCTCTAGTTCTGCAAGAGGTAAGCATGGATCCTCACCTCCCCTTATGTTTAAAGCAAGTTTTAGAAGTTTTGGAGAGGTTTATGGCATGTTTTGGGGTATAAGCATGAGTTTGAGCATATGTTGCTCATATGCGTTTTATTGTGGTTTTTGGGGCTTGAACTAGTTTTTAGGCCTCTATATGCATGAGTTATGTTATATGTTAGTTGAGAAGTGTTGGTATGCATGTTATGGGTGTTTGCTAGGAGTTTGGAGGCTGAGAGCATGAGTTGTGCTCGGATTCTACCTTTCTGGAGAATCCAGGTTCGGCCGCCGAAGCAAGGTTCGGCCGCCGAACCCCTTGTGGAGGCAGTTTCGGCTGCCAAACCTTGCCCCCGAAAGCTAGGCTTTTGGGTGAGAAAGAGACTTTCGGCCGCCGAAAGAGGAAGTTCGGCCGCCGAAAGTGCATGAGTTTCGTCTCTGGATGAGACTTTCGGCCGCCGAAGGTGCCGCCGAACATGCATGAGTTTCGTCTCTGGAGGGAGGTTTCGGCCGCCGAACCAGCCGCCGAAAGTGCCCAGTCCAGCCTTCTTTTACCCATTTTTCCATGCATGCCTATGATGTTTTAGAGGGGTTTTGGGGAGATAGTAAGAGTTATGTTTAAGTAAGGTTGGTCCTCATTTGAGTCCACCTGTGTAGGTACGGACCCGAGAGACCAAGGAGGCCCACAGAGTTAGAGTTACAGAGACTGCTCAGCAGTTGACAGAGGTGAGTGGAACAGAACTTTATTTTAAAAGTTAAGAACTGTTTTAGCATGATTCATGCATCATTAATGCCATGTTTATGTAGGATGTTTGCATTAGTATACACCAAGTTGATGCATTGCATTATTACTTGCATATGTGGATTGGACCGAGGCGATCTCAATAGCCCATAAGTCTGTCATTCTTGTATGACCTGTGTGAGCTCCTTTGGGGCCGGGCATTTACCTTGGATGAGTCCTGTGTGAGCCCTTATAGGGTCGGGCACCATGAGTAGTTAGTGAAAGACCTGTGTGAGCTCCTTTGGGGGCCGGGCACTGACAGAGGGAGTTTTGGGATCATGTCCAATCCGAGATGTGAAATGTTTGTGCAGTGATGCATCATATGATAGCATGTTGTAAATGCGTTTTTTTTTATAGATTCCGCTCACTGGGCTTTAGCAGCTCATCCCTCTCCCTAACCCCATTTTACAGGGCCTCAGAGAAGAGAAAGAGAAAGAGATAGCAAGGGTAAAAAGCATATGTAATAGTATAGATGAGTGGACATGATTATTATGATAATGATGTACAGTACAGAGTTTATGTAATGTATAGTAACGATGTAATAGCAAGATATGTATGGAGTTATAGAATTGTGCTTGGCCCTAGTGTATGTTTATCTCTTTGCACATGATCATTTTATGTTTAGCTAAGCTTGGTGCATGGTAGTTTTTCTATCTCTGTAGTTACTGTATGGTACCATAGTAGGTATCACTCTCTGAGTGCATACAGACAGAGCATGCATAGTCCAGGCTTAGTTGATGAGAAAAGTTTCAAGAAAAGAAAAGATAGTCAAGCAAAGAAAGAAAAAAAAAAATAATAACAATAACATCAAGAAGAGTAAGTAACAGTTTTAAGTTTAAGTGTGATCATGTATGGGATTTATCAGGTACACAGAGTTGACAGTAGGCTTACTACGGGTCCCGGCGGCCTTAAGCCGATCTGGATCCTAGTGCCGGTGATGGTCCGATAAGCGGGCTGTTACAGATTGGTATCAGAGCATAGGGCCTCTAGAGTACGGTGTGCTGAGCTAAGATGCTCAGGGATTAGAGATATCTCACATCGGAAAGAGGTTGTTTTAGAGGGCAAGCACAATAGGAAGATCATGTCCACTAGGATAGGATGTTGAGTCCTGTCTTGATGTGTTATGCCATGATTTTATGCATGTGCATTTAATGATATGCTATGATATGTTATGTTATGAGTTGCGGGTTCATGTTGTTACATGAATCCTATGATGCTAAAGTTTATGTTATGTTTTCAGAAGCTAAGATGAGAGGAACCCGTCGATCAGCTAGATTGACTGGAGCTCCGCCCGAGAATGAGGGTATGGAAGGGCGTCCCCCTGCTTTGCCAAGAGCTATGTCCCAAAGGGCAGGCAGAGAAAGATCATCAAGGGACCCTAGAAGGTCTTTTGATGAAAGCAGGAGGGAGACAGAACAGAGAAGAAGATCTAGTGATACAAGGGAAGAGATGGATGTGGATCCAAGAAGGGATGGAGGGTTAGGTGTTGGCACTATGGAGGAGGATGTGGGATCATCACAGGGAGGCGGTCAGGCCTCGGGGTATGGTTATCCACCCCACTATCAGCCCTACCCACAGGGCCCAGGATATTCGATGGGAGGTACATCGGATTATCCTAGTTTTCACCCATATTCCACATATATGCCTTATCCACCGTATTACCCCCCATATCCACCATATCCCATGTATCCACCCTCGCCTTTTTACCCCAGTCCAGCATACTCTACACCAGAAAGTTCTGCACCTCCCCCACCACCACCAGTGGTACAACCAGAAGCCCCAGTTATCCAAACACCTCAACCTGGCCCATCTGTGAGGAGCAAGGTAAAGATGACTGATTACCTAAAGTTAGATGCTCCTAAGTATCAATCAGGAGATGATCCGTTTGAGTACATTAAAGCAGTCAAGATGATAGCAGATGAGCTAGGGGCAGATGATACCAGAGCCATTCAGATGGCAGGGTTCACTTTAAAATGTAAGAAGGTGAAGGAATGGTTTGGCGTCTATGTGGACCCTAGGTTGGATAACATGTCTTGGGAGGAGTTTGCTAATGAGTTTGCCGGATGGGCATTTCCAGATAGTTCGAAAGAGCTAAAGATGATAGAGTTTGAGCAGCTCAAGCAGACAGAGGATATGAGTATTGATGAGTTTACTGACAGGTTTCTGGAATTGCTGCGGTATGCAGGACAGGCCTATGATACGGAACAGAAAAAGGCCAGGAGGTATGCTATGAAACTGCATTCCAGGTATTCCTCTTTGATCCATGCAGCCGAGAGGGAGAGTTTCCACACCGTGGTGGATTTAGCACGAAGAATGGAGGCTAGTGCCATTATACAGGGTACAGTGAAACAGCAGCCGGCACAGTCTTCTGGTTCTAAGACCCCAGGTAGGGGTAAGTCAGATCCCTCTTCACAGGGTGCAGCAACTTCCAGTGGTAAGAAGTGGAGTGGTTCCACGCAAAAGTCGAAGAAGAATAAGTTCTGGAATAAGATTAAAGCAGGTCTGGGATTAGGCAGTGGCATGAGTTCAGGTTCAGAGGTTCCAGTGTGTAATAGGTGCGGGAAAGCGCACAGAGGAGTTTGTCGCTTTGGGATTACAGGATGTTACAGGTGTGGCCAGGAGGGATACATGGCTCGTGAGTGCCCTCAGGCATCTTTCACGGCACCATCCCATCAGACAGCTCCAGCTAGCATGCCACAGCCACCAGTTTCAGGTATGACGCAGGGCAGAGGCAGAGGGAGAGGGTCAGCCTCTTCATCTGCGGGTCCCCGAGGTGGAGGTCCGTCAGCTCCGGCGCGGATTTTCACGATGACACAGCAGGAGGCAAACACTTCTAACACCGTGGTGTCAGGTAATCTCCTCATTGGGTGTTCTGAGGTGTATACTTTGTTAGACCCTGGTGCTTCGCATTCCTTTGTTGCTCCCAGAGCCATAGAGAGAGTGGGTTTGATGACGTCTGGGTTAGAGTGTCCCCTATGGGTCAGTGGTCCTAAGTGTGATCCATCGTTGGCAGAGACAGTCTGTCGACATAGTCCAGTATTTATAGATGGTAGATGCCTTCCAGCTGACCTTGTGGTTCTAGAGTTGACAGATTTTGACGTCATTCTAGGGATGGATTGGCTATCTGCATATGGTGCTACCTTGGACTGCAGAGACAAGGTAGTTAAGTTCAGAGATGAGGATGGATCTGAGTTTGTCTTCAGAGGAGACAGGAGGGGCACGCCTAGAGGTCTGATATCAGCCCTACAGGCTCGTAGGTTGCTCAGGAGGGGATGTCAGGGGTATCTAGCTCATGTGAGAGAGCTAGACAGTCAGGTTAGGGACCCCAGTTCAGTGCCCGTAGTCAGAGAGTTCCCAGATGTGTTTCCAGATGAGCTTCCAGGACTACCACCTGATAGGGAAATAGAGTTCGAGATCGAGTTAGTGCCTGGTACCAGACCGATCTCTATTCCTCCCTACAGGATGGCACCAGCAGAGCTTAAGGAGTTGAAAGAGCAGCTACAGGAGTTGGTAGATAAGGGTTTCATCCGTCCAAGTACCTCACCCTGGGGTGCTCCAGTGTTGTTTGTCAAGAAAAAGGATGGATCCCTTAGACTTTGTATCGACTACAGGCAGTTGAACAAAGTCACTACCAAGAATAAGTATCCTCTACCCAGGATCGATGATCTATTCGACCAGCTAGCAGGAGCAGGTTGTTTTTCTAAGATAGATCTGAGATCGGGCTATCATCAGCTGAGAATCAGGGAAGAGGATGTACCTAAGACAGCTTTCAGGACCAGATATGGGCATTATGAGTTCTTAGTGATGCCGTTCGGGTTGACTAACGCCCCTGCAGCATTCATGGATCTCATGAACCGAGTTTTCAGAGAATACCTGGATCACTTTGTTATTGTCTTCATAGATGATATCTTGGTGTATTCCAGGAATGCAGAGGAGCATGCCCATCATCTGAGGATAGTCCTGCAGACCTTGAGAGAGCATGGTTTATATGCCAAGTTCTCCAAGTGTGAGTTCTGGCTAAGGAGCATTTCATTCTTGGGGCATGTAGTGTCAGATCAAGGTATAGCAGTGGACCCCAAGAAGATAGAAGCTGTAGCCAATTGGCCTAGACCCACCACAGTGACAGAGGTCAAGAGTTTCTTGGGTTTGGCAGGCTACTACAGGAGGTTCGTTCAGGACTTCTCTAAGATAGCGGCTCCTATGACCAGATTAACCAGAAAGAACCAGAGAGTCACATGGTCTGACCAATGTGAAGAGAGCTTTGAAGAGTTAAAGAGAAGATTAACTTCAGCACCGGTGTTAGCTCTGCCTACTAGTGATGAAGACTTCACAGTGTTCTGTGATGCGTCCCGAGTGGGATTGGGTTGTGTGTTAATGCAGAATGACAGAGTAATAGCTTATGCTTCTAGACAGCTGAAGAAGCACGAGCTGAACTATCCAACACACGATCTTGAGATGGCAGCTGTTATATTTGCACTCAAGATGTGGAGGCATTACCTCTATGGGGTGAAATGTGAGATCTTTACCGATCATAAGAGCCTACAGCACATCCTGAGTCAGAGAGAGTTAAACTTGAGGCAGAGACGGTGGGTAGAATTGCTTAGTGATTATGATTGCAGGATCCAGTATCATCCGGGAAAGGCAAATGTTGTAGCCGATGCCTTGAGCCGGAAATCACTAGGCAGTTTATCTCACATTACAGCAGAGAGGAGGCCGGTGGTGAAGGACTTCTACAGATTAGTTGAGGAAGGGCTACAGTTAGAGTTAACTGGTACAGGTGCTTTGATTGCACAGATGAAAGTTACACTCGTGTTTCTGGAGCAGGTGGCTCAGAAACAACATGAGGATCCAGCGTTGATCAAGATTGCCAGGACTGTTCAGTCAGGCAAGAGCGAAGAGTTCAGATTCGACGACCAAGGGATTCTCCGATACGGGCATAGACTATGTGTACCAGACGACATCAGTTTGAAAGGAGACATTATGAGGGAAGCTCATAATGCGAGATATAGCATTCACCCTGGAGCCACCAAGATGTATCAAGATTTGAAGAGAGTGTATTGGTGGCCAGCAATGAAGAGAGAAGTGGCACAGTTTGTGTCAGCCTGCGAGATATGTCAAAGGGTGAAGCTAGAGCATCAGAAGCCGGCTGGAATGCTTAACCCACTGCCGATTCCAGAATGGAAATGGGAGAACATAGCCATGGATTTTGTAGTGGGCTTACCGGCGACGTCCAACAGACTAGACTCCATATGGGTGATAGTGGATAGACTGACGAAATCTGCTCACTTCATTCCTGTCAGAAGCGGCTACTCTGTGGACAAGCTAGCACAGGTATATGTTGAGGAAGTTGTGAGGTTACATGGGGCTCCTGTTTCTATAGTGTCTGACAGAGGACCCCAGTTTACCTCCAGGTTTTGGCGAAGTCTGCAAGAGGCTATGGGCACGAGATTAGACTTCAGCACTGCTTTCCATCCACAGACTGACGGACAGTCAGAGAGGACCATCCAAACCATAGAAGATATGCTTCGCATGTGCGTGCTAGATTTTGGCGGATCTTGGAGGCAGCATTTACCCTTAGTGGAGTTTGCCTACAACAATAGTCATCATGCTAGCATAGGGATGGCCCCATATGAAGCTCTGTATGGGAGGAAGTGCAGGTCACCAGTTTGTTGGGAAGAGGTTGGAGAAAGGTCCCTAGCAGGGCCTGAGTTAGTAGAGATCACGAACAGGGTGGTGCCCATCATCAGAGAGAGGCTCAAGACTGCTGTTAGTTGGCAGAAGAGCTATGCAGACGTTCGCAGAAAGCACATAGAGTTTGAGGAGGGGGATCTGGTCTTGTTGAAGGTGTCTCCAATGAAAGGGGTGGTTCGTTTTGGGAGGAAAGGTAAACTGGCTCCGCGGTACATTGGACCTTTTGAGATTTTGCAGAAGGTCGGAAATGTGTCGTATAAGCTTGATTTGCCTAGGTCTATGGAAAGAATCCATCCAGTCTTCCATGTTTCGATGCTAAGGAAGTTTGTGTCAGATCCGAGTAAGGTTCTCAGCGAACCAGATGTGGAGATCCTAGGTGATCTCACGTATGTAGAGCAGCCAGTACGGATCATTGACACCCAGATCAGAAAGCTAAGGAACAAGGAGATCCCGATGGTAAAAGTCCTCTGGAACCACCATAATATCGAAGAGTGCACCTGGGAGACAAGGGAGTCTATGCTCCGACAGTACCCCCATCTCTTTTGAGGTTAGTTTGAGTTTCTTTTGTTCTTTATGTGCCTTATGTTATGTTTGAGTGAGAGAGGAACATTCGGGGACGAATGTTCTTAAGGGGGGGAGAATGTAATACCCGGCTAGACCCCGGTATCGGAATTCCTACGTTTCGGCGGATTTTCCGTTGGAAGTCGGGATTCGAGGATGTCGGAGCTTGCCCTAAGGGTATAAGAAAGGTTTTTAAGATGTTTTTAAGTGTTTGCATGTTTTGAGTTAAGAAAATTGAGTTTTGAAATGAAAAGGCCAAGGGGACAAAAGCCAGGTTCGGCCGCCGAAGGTGAAGTTCGGCCGCCGAAAGTTGCATGGTTTCGCATGCACGTTAGGCCGCCGAAGGAAGGGTCGGTTGGCCACTACAAAAGCCCCTTTTGCCCGAGATTTGAGTGTTAAACACTCTGTTTTGGGTCAAAGGTAGGTTTAAGCTCCCCTTGGTGTGATTTCTCATGTTTTCCTCAAATCTTGCATGTTTTAACTTGATTTGAGCTTTGTTTTAGAGATTTGAGCAAAAGGAAGCAAAGTTGAGCACTTGGAGAGTTTGAGTGAGTTTTTCCCCATCTCCAAGCTTGGATCATCAATCCTCTAGTTCTGCAAGAGGTAAGCATGGATCCTCACCTCCCCTTATGTTTAAAGCAAGTTTTAGAAGTTTTGGAGAGGTTTATGGCATGTTTTGGGGTATAAGCATGAGTTTGAGCATATGTTGCTCATATGCGTTTTGTTGTGGTTTTTGGGGCTTGAACTAGTTTTTAGGCCTCTATATGCATGAGTTATGTGATATGTTAGTTGAGAAGTGTTGGTATGCATGTTATGGGTGTTTGCTAGGAGTTTGGAGGCTGAGAGCATGAGTTGTGCTCGGATTCTACCTTTCTGGAGAATCCAGGTTCGGCCGCCGAAGCAAGGTTCGGCCGCCGAACCCCTTGTGGAGGCAGTTTCGGCTGCCAAACCTTGCCCCCGAAAGCTAGGCTTTTGGGTGAGAAAGAGACTTTCGGCCGCCGAAAGAGGAAGTTCGGCCGCCGAAAGTGCATGAGTTTCGTCTCTGGATGAGACTTTCGGCCGCCGAAGGTGCGGCCGAACATGCATGAGTTTCGTCTCTGGAGGGAGGTTTCGGCCGCCGAACCAGCCGCCGAAAGTGCCCAGTCCAGCCTTCTTTTGCCCATTTTTCCATGCATGCCTATGATGTTTTAGAGGGGTTTTGGGGGAGATAGTAAGAGTTATGTTTAAGTAAGTTTGGTCCTCATTTGAGTCCACCTGTGTAGGTACGGACCCGAGAGACCAAGGAGGCCCACAGAGTTAGAGTTACAGAGACTGCTCAGCAGTTGCCAGAGGTGAGTGGAACAAGAACTTTATTTTAAAAAGTTAAGAACTGTTTTAGCATGATTCATGCATCATTAATGCCATGTTTATGTAGGATGCTTTGCATTAGTATTCACTAAGTTGATGCATTGCATTATTACTTGTATATGTGGATTGGACCGAGGCGATCTCAATAGCCCATAAGTCTGTCATTATTGTATGTCCTGTGTGAGCTCCTTTGGGGCCGGGCATTTACCTTGGGTGAGTCCTGTGAGAGCCCTTATAGGGTCGGGCACCATGAGTAGTTAGTGAAAGACCTGTGTGAGCTCCTTTGGGAGCCGGGCACTGACAGAGGGAGTTTTGGGATCATGTCCAATCCGAGATGTGAAATGTTTGTGCAGTGATGCATCATATGATAGCATGTTTTAAATGTGCTTTTTTTTTATATAGATTCCGCTCACTGGGCTTTAGCAGCTCATCCCTCTCCCTAACCCCATTTTACAGGGCCTCAGAGAAGAGAAAGAGAAAGAGATAGCAAGGGTAAAAAGCATATGTAATAGTATAGATGAGTGGACATGATTATTATGATAATGATGTACAGTACAGAGTTTATGTAATGTATAGTAACGATGTAATAGCAAGATATGTATAGAATTGTGCTTGGCCCTAGTGTATGTTTATCTCTTTGCACATGATCATTTTATGTTCAGCTAAGCTTGGTGCATGGTAGTTTTTCTATCTATGTAGTTACTGTATGGTACCATAGTAGGTATCACTCTCTGAGTGCATACAGACAGAGCATGCATAGTCCAGGCTTAGTTGATGAGAAAAGTTTCAAGAAAAGAAAAGATAGTCAAGCAAAAAAAAAAAAAATAAAAAAATAAAAAAAAAAATAAAAATAAAAATAAAAATAGAGAAGAGTAAGTAACAGTTTTAAGTTTAAGTGTGATCATGTATGGGATTTATCAGGTACACAGAGGTGACAGGAGGCTTACTACGGGTCCCGGCGGCCTTAAGCCGATCTGGATCCTAGTGCCGGTGATGGTTCGGTAAGCGGGCTGTTACAATTCGGCCGCCGATGGTGCATGAGTTTCGGCTCTGGAGAGGACATTCGGCTGCCGAACCTGCCGCCGAAAGTGTCCTGTCCAGCTTTCTTTTGCTTGTTTTGCATGCATGTTTTGAGGTGTTTTAGAGGGGTTTTGGGGAGTTGTTTAAGAATTGTTTATGAGTTGTTTAGAGTGTGTTTGGTACCTCAGTTGAGTCCACCTGTGTAGGTTTGGACCGAGGAACCGAGGAGGCCCCAGAGTTAGAGTTGGCCCAGAATTAGCCAGTAGTGGCTAGAGGTGAGTGGAACTAAACTTAATGTTTTAATATGAGAAATTATATATGTTTTTAGCATGTTCCATGCATCATAAATGCCATGTTTATGGTAGGTTGTTAAGAATTGCACTAGTGTCACGAAGATGTTGCATTGCATTATTATGTAAAGGTGGGACAGAAACTGAGTAGGACCCATTAGCCCTCTGAGTATTACGAAGTCATGTGGTGCTCCTTAGAGGAGCCGGGCATGTGACGAAGTCCTGTGGTGCCTTTTTTTTTTTAGGGCCGGGCATTGTGTACTAAGTCCTGTGGTGCCTTATTTAGGGCCGGCCAATAACTTGAGGGATTTGTGGGTCAATCTGTCCGTGATATGAGTTGATTGTGATGTGATGCATTTCATGAGAGCATATATTTTTATGATCTGTTTTATTGCTCCTACTCACTGGGCTTTAGAAGCTCATCCCTCTCCCTTAACCCCAATTTTGCAGGGCCAGAGTTAGCCATGGGAAGTCAGAGATAGCAAAAGTAAAGGGTAAAGAGATGGCTAAGGTTTTGATTGTAATAGAATAGTGGACATGATGTAAATTAAAGAAATGTATGTAGAGTAAAGTAAATGTTAGTAAGTGAGTGTGTTTATGGTTTAATATGTGCTTTGCCTAGTGTGTGGATAATCCCAGATGTATGCATGTATCCTGTTTTACGTTTCTTGATGAGAAATGTGCTGAACCAGGCTTAATGCATGTCTTGTGTGATGAGTTTCCAGTGAAAGTATTTTGGGAAGAAAGGGTTTCAATCCCTTGACCCACAGCGAGCAGGATCACTGGTGTGGGCCCTGAGGGCTGTTTCAGATTTGTATATCTGAATGCTGGTAATTAAGCCTAGTAGTTTTACAGGATTGTTATTTACTTTTGATCATGTGTGGGATTTATCAGGTACACAGAGTGTTTAGTAGGCTTACTACGGGTCCTGGCGGCCTTATGCCGATCTGGATCCTAGTGCCAGTGATGGTTCGGACCGTTACAGAGGGGTACCGAATTCCGGGTCGTTACAGATTGGTATCAGAGCATAGGGCCTCTAGAGTACGATGTGTTAGGCAAAGCTGCTCAAAGATTAGAGTTGTCTCACATCAGAAAGAGGTGGTTAGAAAGGCAAGCACAAGAGGTAAAATCATGTCCACTAGGATAGGATGTCGAGTCCTGTCTTGATGATGATGTGTAATGCCATTATTTTATGCATGTGCATTAATGTTATGCTATCTATGTGCTGTAGGTTCATGTAATTTCATATGAACCGTATGATTGCTAATGCTTGTATGTTATGTGTTGTTTTTTCAGAGAGAAAGAGTTAAGATGCGAGGAACTCGTCGATCTGCACGATTGACAGGAGTCCCATTAGAGCTTGAGGGCATGGATGCTCAGTCCACTGTAGTGTCAAGAGCAATGGCATGTAGCTCAAGCAGAGAAAGTATATCAAGGGACGCTAGAAGATCTTTGGATGAGAGTAGAAGGGGAGTAGTTCAGGGTGATATGTCAGTGGATATGAGGGAACCAGAGGAGGATGAACATAGGAGAGATGATAGTTTGGTCATGGGTATGTCAGGCAAGGATATGGGAGAATTTCAAGGAGGCACTCAGGCCTCGGATTTTGTTCCACCTCAGTATCCACCCCACCCACAAGGGCCAGGGTATCCGATGGGAGGTACCTCGTGTAACGACCCGGAAACCGGTACCCCTCTGTAACGGCCCGAACCATCACTGGCACTAGGATCCAGATCGGCTTAAGGCCGCCGGGACCCGTAGCAAGCCGACTATACTCTCTGTGTACCTGATAAATCCCATACATGATACAAAGATACTCAACAATCCTGTAAACCTTTGTAGGCTTAACTACTGCTACTCAGATATATCACTCTGAAATGGCCCTCAGGGCCTATACCAGGGACTACTATCTGCTGTGGATCAAGGGATTGAAACCCTTTTTCTCTGTAACACAATCCACTGGTATCACATCAAAGCCATACATTAAGCCTAACTCACACATTTCTCATCAAGAAACGTAAAACAGGATTCATGTACAAGGGATTAATCATACATCACACTATAGCAATGATACTAGGAAAAGCACAAGTCTATCCAGTATACGACAGTACATATCTATACACATTACATTACTACTAATCTTTGAGTTACATCATGTCCACTACTTTATTACAACCATACATTCATGCATATCTTCCCTCTGTACTCTTGCTGACTTTAACTTCCCATAGCTATCTCAGAACCTGCAAAACTGGGGTTAAGGGAGTGGGATGAGCTACTACAGCCCAGTGAGGAGGAACAATAAAAACAGTTCATTCATTACATGCTTTCATGAAATGCATCACATCACAAACATATCATCTCAAGGATGAACTTGTCACCAATAGCCCTCAACTACATGTGATAATCTGACCAACTGTGCCAGGGAGACGATGTCATCACCTGGTCTACTCTTATCTCTGCTCTGATATCATAACATGACCAACTATGCCAGGGAGACGATGTCATCACCTGGTCTTCTCTTAACTCTGCTCTGTGCTCTGACTATAGTACCAGGAGCGACCTGGCCTATCCAGGGGCGACCTGGTATGGCTATCTCATGCCATAACTCTGTATCTGCTCTCTATCATGGGCTAAGGATCATCCAACATTCATCCACAGGAACAACAACTTATGCAATGCAGCATATTCGTGAATTCTAATGCAACACAACCTAAGATATAACATGGCAGTATATGATGCATGGATCATGCTAGAATCGTGTCATTTCTCAAGAGAAAATATGTAGTTTAGTTCCACTCACCTCTAGCCAATGCTGGCTAACTCTGGGCCAACTCTAACTCTGGAGCCTCCTCGGTTCCTCGGTCCAATCCTACACAGATGGACTTAAATGAGGTACCAAACATACTCTAACATAACTATGAACATCTCTCCAAAAACCCTCTAAAACATCACAAAACATGCATGCAAAACAAGCAAAGGAAGGCTGGACAGGGCACCTTCGGCAGCACCTTCGGCGGCCGAATGTCTCCTCCAGAGACGAAAGTCAGGCATGTTCGGCGGCCTAACTTGGACTTTCGGGGGCCGAACCTGAGTTTAGCCAGAACTCAGTTTCGTGCACAAGGACGCCTGCCAGTCCCTCCAACACCTGTTCAGACCTCAACACATGCATTTAACCCTTCTAAAACATGCATAAACACTTCAACAAGCCTAAGGGAGCTTCAAATAACTTTAAACTCCAACAACAAGCTCACAAGACACACATCAAACATAAAGGATTCATAAACCCTATTATGCACATCTCATGCAAACTCATGCCTAGCTCCCTTTTCCCTTTACAAAACTCATAAAAACATCATAAGAACCATGGATCAACACTTACCTCTTGAAGAACAAAGGCTGAGATGATCCAAACTCAAAGATATGGAGAAACCAAGCTTCAAAAGCTTCAAACTCCAAAACCTTGTTTCAAGCTCACAACTCTTCAAAACAAGGGTAAAACTCATTAAAACCGTGAAAGATTTGAAGAAAAACCATGAAAATACTTTAAGGAGATCAAGACCTCACCTAGGTCAGAAGGAGAGAAGAAACCTCCTCCTTTTTCTGCCACTCGGTGCCCTTATAGATGAGCAACCGCCTCAGGTTCGGCTGCCGAATCGCATGCAAAACTATGCAACCTTCGGCGGCCGAACTTAACCTTCGGGGGCCGAAACTAGGGAACTTTAGGCGGCCGAACTTAACCTTAGGGGGCCGAACATGGCAAAATGCCTCCTTGGCCATATCTCTTCAAAACTCAATCCTTTTCTACGCTAAACCTTTAAAACACTTGAAAAGATGTTAGAACACTTGAACATATTTTAGACAACTTTCTCTTACCCTTCCAGAGACCTCTGACATCCTCGAACTCCCCCGGACGGTAGGAATTCCGATGTCTGAATCTAGCCGGGTATTACATTCTTCCCTCCTTTAAAAACATTCGTCCTCGAATGTTAAAACAACAACAATAAACATACAGGGAAACAAGAAGAAAGCCTACCATCGGTCTCTACGAAGAGACACAGATATGCTCCGAAATTGAACTCAGATTACAGAACTTGGCCTCTATGCCGTGTTCTCTTACAAGCAACAATACTTAGTAGATAATGGGCATGCTTCTCTATTATTTTTTTTTGTATTTGTAACAGCCCGCTTACCGGACCATCACCGGCACTAGGATCCAGATCGGCTTAAGGCCGCCGGGACCCGTAGTAAGCCTACTGTCAACTCTGTGTACCTGATAAATCCCATACATGATCACACTTAAACTTAAAACTGTTACTTACTCTTCTTGATGTTATTGTTATTATTTTTTTTTCTTTCTTTGCTTGACTATCTTTTCTTTTCTTGAAACTTTTCTCATCAACTAAGCCTGGACTATGCATGCTCTGTCTGTATGCACTCAGAGAGTGATACCTACTATGGTACCATACAGTAACTACAGAGATAGAAAAACTACCATGCACCAAGCTTAGCTAAACATAAAATGATCATGTGCAAAGAGATAAACATACACTAGGGCCAAGCACAATTCTATAACTCCATACATATCTTGCTATTACATCGTTACTATACATTACATAAACTCTGTACTGTACATCATTATCATAATAATCATGTCCACTCATCTATACTATTACATATGCTTTTTACCCTTGCTATCTCTTTCTCTTTCTCTTCTCTGAGGCCCTGTAAAATGGGGTTAGGGAGAGGGATGAGCTGCTAAAGCCCAGTGAGCGGAATCTATAAAAAAAAACGCATTTACAACATGCTATCATATGATGCATCACTGCACAAACATTTCACATCTCGGATTGGACATGATCCCAAAACTCCCTCTGTCAGTGCCCGGCCCCCAAAGGAGCTCACACAGGTCTTTCACTAACTACTCATGGTGCCCGACCCTATAAGGGCTCACACAGGACTCATCCAAGGTAAATGCCCGGCCCCAAAGGAGCTCACACAGGTCATACAAGAATGACAGACTTATGGGCTATTGAGATCGCCTCGGTCCAATCCACATATGCAAGTAATAATGCAATGCATCAACTTGGTGTATACTAATGCAAACATCCTACATAAACATGGCATTAATGATGCATGAATCATGCTAAAACAGTTCTTAACTTTTAAAATAAAGTTCTGTTCCACTCACCTCTGTCAACTGCTGAGCAGTCTCTGTAACTCTAACTCTGTGGGCCTCCTTGGTCTCTCGGGTCCGTACCTACACAGGTGGACTCAAATGAGGACCAACCTTACTTAAACATAACTCTTACTATCTCCCCAAAACCCCTCTAAAACATCATAGGCATGCATGGAAAAATGGGTAAAAGAAGGCTGGACTGGGCACTTTCGGCGGCTGGTTCGGCGGCCGAAACCTCCCTCCAGAGACGAAACTCATGCATGTTCGGCGGCACCTTCGGCGGCCGAAAGTCTCATCCAGAGACGAAACTCATGCACTTTCGGCGGCCGAACTTCCTCTTTCGGCGGCCGAAAGTCTCTTTCTCACCCAAAAGCCTAGCTTTCGGGGGCAAGGTTTGGCAGCCGAAACTGCCTCCACAAGGGGTTCGGCGGCCGAACCTTGCTTCGGCGGCCGAACCTGGATTCTCCAGAAAGGTAGAATCTGAGCACAACTCATGCTCTCAGCCTCCAAACTCCTAGCAAACACCCATAACATGCATACCAACACTTCTCAACTAACATATAACATAACTCATGCATATAGAGGCCTAAAAACTAGTTCAAGCCCCAAAAACCACAACAAAACGCATATGAGCAACATATGCTCAAACTCATGCTTATACCCCAAAACATGCCATAAACCTCTCCAAAACTTCTAAAACTTGCTTTAAACATAAGGGGAGGTGAGGATCCATGCTTACCTCTTGCAGAACTAGAGGATTGATGATCCAAGCTTGGAGATGGGGAAAAACTCACTCAAACTCTCCAAGTGCTCAACTTTGCTTCCTTTTGCTCAAATCTCTAAAACAAAGCTCAAATCAAGTTAAAACATGCAAGATTTGAGGAAAACATGAGAAATCACACCAAGGAGAGCTTGAACCTACCTTTGACCCAAAAACAGAGTGTTTAACACTCAAATCTCGGGCAAAAGGGGCTTTTGTAGTGGCCAACCGACCCTTCCTTCGGCGGCCTAACGTGCATGCGAAACCATGCAACTTTCGGCGGCCGAACTTCACCTTCGGCGGCCGAACCTGGCTTTTGTCCCCTTGGCCTTTTCATTTCAAAACTCAATTTTCGTAACTCAAAACATGTAAACATGATAACAACACTAAAATACCCTTAGGGCAAGCTCCGACATCCTCGAATCCCGACTTCCAACGGAAAATCCGCCGGAAAGTAGGAATTCCGATACCGGGGTCTAGCCGGGTATTACATTCTCCCCCCCTTAAGAACATTCGTCCCCGAATGTTCCTCTCTAACTCAAACATACTCATAACATAACATAAGGCACATAAAGAACAAAAGAAACTAGAACTAACCTCAAAAGAGATGGGGGTACTGTTGGAGCATAGACTCCCTTGTCTCCCAGGTGCACTCTTCGATATTATGGTGGTTCCAGAGGACTTTTACCATCGGGATCTCCTTGTTCCTTAGCTTTCTGATCTGGGTGTCAATGATCCGTACTGGCTGCTCTACATACGTGAGATCACCTAGGATCTCCACATCTGGTTCGCTGAGAACCTTACTCGGATCTGACACAAACTTCCTTAGCATCGAAACATGGAAGACTGGATGGATTCTTTCCATAGACCTAGGCAAATCAAGCTTATACGACACATTTCCGACCTTCTGCAAAATCTCAAAAGGTCCAATGTACCGCGGAGCCAGTTTACCTTTCCTCCCAAAACGAACCACCCCTTTCATTGGAGACACCTTCAACAAGACCAGATCCCCCTCCTCAAACTCTATGTGTTTTCTGCGAACGTCTGCATAGCTCTTCTGCCGACTAACAGCAGTCTTGAGCCTCTCTCTGATGATGGGCACCACCCTGTTCGTGATCTCTACTAACTCAGGCCCTGCTAGAGACCCTTCTCCAACCTCTTCCCAACAAACTGGTGACCTGCACTTCCTCCCATACAGAGCTTCATATGGGGCCATCCCTATGCTAGCATGATGACTATTGTTGTAGGCAAACTCCACTAAGGGTAGATGCTGCCTCCAAGATCCGCCAAAATCTAGCACACACATTCGAAGCATATCTTCTATGGTCTGGATGGTCCTCTCTGACTGTCCGTCAGTCTGTGGATGGAAAGCAGTGCTAAAGTCTAATCTTGTGCCCATAGCCTCTTGCAGACTTCGCCAAAACCTGGAGGTAAACTGGGGTCCTCTGTCAGACACTATAGAAACAGGAGCCCCATGTAACCTCACAACTTCCTCAACATATACCTGCGCTAGCTTGTCCACAGAGTAGCCACTCCTGACAGGAATGAAGTGAGCAGATTTAGTCAGTCTATCCACAATCACCCATATAGAGTCTAGTCTGTTGGACGTCGCCGGTAACCCCACTACAAAATCCATGGCTATATTCTCCCATTTCCATTCTGGAATCGGCAGTGGGTTAAGCATTCCAGCCGGCTTCTGGTGCTCTAGCTTCACTCTTTGACATATCTCGCAGGCTGACACAAACTGTGCCACTTCTCTCTTCATTGCTGGCCACCAATACACTCTCTTCAAATCTTGATACATCTTGGTGGCTCCAGGGTGAATGCTATATCTCGCATTATGAGCTTCCCTCATAATGTCTCCTTTCAAACTGATGTCGTCTGGTACACATAGTCTATGCCCGTATCGGAGAATCCCTTGGTCGTCGAATCTGAACTCTTCGCTCTTGCCTGACTGAACAGTCCTGGCAATCTTGATCAACGCTGGATCCTCATGTTGTTTCTGAGCCACTTGCTCCAGAAACACGGGTGTAACTTTCATCTGTGCAATCAAAACACCTGTACCAGTTAACTCTAACTGTAGCCCTTCCTCAACTAACCTGTAGAAGTCCTTCACCACCGGCCTCCTTTCTACTGTAATGTGAGATAAACTGCCTAGTGATTTCCGGCTTAAGGCATCGGCTACAACATTTGCCTTTCCCGGATGATACTGGATCCTGCAATCATAATCACTAAGCAATTCTACCCACCGTCTCTGCCTCAAGTTTAACTCTCTCTGACTCAGGATGTGCTGTAGGCTCTTATGATCGGTAAAGATCTCACATTTCACCCCATAGAGGTAATGCCTCCACATCTTGAGTGCAAATATAACAGCTGCCATCTCAAGATCGTGTGTTGGATAGTTCAGCTCGTGCTTCTTCAGCTGTCTAGAAGCATAAGCTATTACTCTGTCATTCTGCATTAACACACAACCCAATCCCACTCGGGACGCATCACAGAACACTGTGAAGTCTTCATCACTAGTAGGCAGAGCTAACACCGGTGCTGAAGTTAATCTTCTCTTTAACTCTTCAAAGCTCTCTTCACATTGGTCAGACCATGTGACTCTCTGGTTCTTTCTGGTTAATCTGGTCATAGGAGCCGCTATCTTAGAGAAGTCCTGAACGAACCTCCTGTAGTAGCCTGCCAAACCCAAGAAACTCTTGACCTCTGTCACTGTGGTGGGTCTAGGCCAATTGGCTACAGCTTCTATCTTCTTGGGGTCCACTGCTATACCTTGATCTGACACTACATGCCCCAAGAATGAAATGCTCCTTAGCCAGAACTCACACTTGGAGAACTTGGCATATAAACCATGCTCTCTCAAGGTCTGCAGGACTATCCTCAGATGATGGGCATGCTCCTCTGCATTCCTGGAATACACCAAGATATCATCTATGAAGACAATAACAAAGTGATCCAGGTATTCTCTGAAAACTCGGTTCATGAGATCCATGAATGCTGCAGGGGCGTTAGTCAACCCGAACGGCATCACTAAGAACTCATAATGCCCATATCTGGTCCTGAAAGCTGTCTTAGGTACATCCTCTTCCCTGATTCTCAGCTGATGATAGCCCGATCTCAGATCTATCTTAGAAAAACAACCTGCTCCTGCTAGCTGGTCGAATAGATCATCGATCCTGGGTAGAGGATACTTATTCTTGGTAGTGACTTTGTTCAACTGCCTGTAGTCGATACAAAGTCTAAGGGATCCATCCTTTTTCTTGACAAACAACACTGGAGCACCCCAGGGTGAGGTACTTGGACGGATGAAACCCTTATCTACCAACTCCTGTAGCTGCTCTTTCAACTCCTTAAGCTCTGCTGGTGCCATCCTGTAGGGAGGAATAGAGATCGGTCTGGTACCAGGCACTAACTCGATCTCGAACTCTATTTCCCTATCAGGTGGTAGTCCTGGAAGCTCATCTGGAAACACATCTGGGAACTCTCTGACTACGGGCACTGAACTGGGGTCCCTAACCTGACTGTCTAGCTCTCTCACATGAGCTAGATACCCCTGACATCCCCTCCTGAGCAACCTACGAGCCTGTAGGGCTGATATCAGACCTCTAGGCGTGCCCCTCCTGTCTCCTCTGAAGACAAACTCAGATCCATCCTCATCTCTGAACTTAACTACCTTGTCTCTGCAGTCCAAGGTAGCACCATATGCAGATAGCCAATCCATCCCTAGAATGACGTCAAAATCTGTCAACTCTAGAACCACAAGGTCAGCTGGAAGGCATCTACCATCTATAAATACTGGACTATGTCGACAGACTGTCTCTGCCAACGATGGATCACACTTAGGACCACTGACCCATAGGGGACACTCTAACCCAGACGTCATCAAACCCACTCTCTCTATGGCTCTGGGAGCAACAAAGGAATGCGAAGCACCAGGGTCTAACAAAGTATACACCTCAGAACACCCAATGAGGAGATTACCTGACACCACGGTGTTAGAAGTGTTTGCCTCCTGCTGTGTCATCGTGAAAATCCGCGCCGGAGCTGACGGACCTCCACCTCGGGGACCCGCAGATGAAGAGGCTGACCCTCTCCCTCTGCCTCTGCCCTGCGTCATACCTGAAACTGGTGGCTGTGGCATGCTAGCTGGAGCTGTCTGATGGGATGGTGCCGTGAAAGATGCCTGAGGGCACTCACGAGCCATGTATCCCTCCTGGCCACACCTGTAACATCCTGTAATCCCAAAGCGACAAACTCCTCTGTGCGCTTTCCCGCACCTATTACAACTGGAACCTCTGAACCTGAACTCATGCCACTGCCTAATCCCAGACCTGCTTTAATCTTATTCCAGAACTTATTCTTCTTCGACTTTTGCGTGGAACCACTCCACTTCTTACCACTGGAAGTTGCTGCACCCTGTGAAGAGGGATCTGACTTACCCCTACCTGGGGTCTTAGAACCAGAAGACTGTGCCGGCTGCTGTTTCACTGTACCCTGTATAATGGCACTAGCTTCCATTCTTCGTGCTAAATCCACCACGGTGTGGAAACTCTCCCTCTCGGCTGCATGGATCAAAGAGGAATACCTGGAATGCAGTTTCATAGCATACCTCCTGGCCTTTTTCTGTTCCGTATCATAGGCCTGTCCTGCATACCGCAGCAATTCCAGAAACCGGTCAGTAAACTCATCAATACTCATATCCTCTGTCTGCTTGAGCTGCTCAAACTCTATCATCTTTAGCTCTTTCGAACTATCTGGGAATGCCCATCCGGCAAACTCATTAGCAAACTCCTCCCAAGACATGTTATCCAACCTAGGGTCCACATAGACGCCAAACCATTCCTTCGCCTTCTTACATTTTAAAGTGAACCCTGCCATCTGAATGGCTCTGGTATCATCTGCCCCTAGCTCATCTGCTATCATCTTGACTGCTTTAATGTACTCAAATGGATCATCTCCTGATTGATACTTAGGAGCATCTAACTTTAGGTAATCAGTCATCTTTACCTTGCTCCTCACAGATGGGCCAGGTTGAGGTGTTTGGATAACTGGGGCTTCTGGTTGTACCACTGGTGGTGGTGGGGGAGGTGCAGAACTTTCTGGTGTAGAGTATGCTGGACTGGGGTAAAAAGGTGAGGGTGGATACATGGGATATGGTGGATATGGGGGGTAATACGGTGGATAAGGCATATATGTGGGATATGGGTGAAAACTAGGATGATCCGATGTACCTCCCATCGAATATCCTGGGCCCTGTGGGTAGGGCTGATAGTGGGGTGGATAACCATACCCCGAGGCCTGACCGCCTCCCTGTGATGATCCCACATCCTCCTCCATAGTGCCAACACCTAACCCTCCATCCCTTCTTGGATCCACATCCATCTCTTCCCTTGTATCACTAGATCTTCTTCTCTGTTCTGTCTCCCTCCTGCTTTCATCAAAAGACCTTCTAGGGTCCCTTGATGATCTTTCTCTGCCTGGCCTTTGGGACATAGCTCTTGGCAAAGCAGGGGGACGCCCTTCCATACCCTCATTCTCGGGCGGAGCTCCAGTCAATCTAGCTGATCGACGGGTTCCTCTCATCTTAGCTTCTGAAAACATAACATAAACTTTAGCATCATAGGATCCATGTAACAACATGAACCCGCAACTCATAACATAACATATCATAGCATCTCAAAATCATGGCATTACACATCAAGACAGGACTCAACATCCTATCCTAGTGGACATGATCTTCCTATTGTGCTTGCCCTCTAAAACAACCTCTTTCCGATGTGAGATATCTCTAATCCCTGAGCATCTTAGCTCAGCACACCGTACTCTAGAGGCCCTATGCTCTGATACCAATCTGTAACAGCCCGCTTACCGGACCATCACCGGCACTAGGATCCAGATCGGCTTAAGGCCGCCGGGACCCGTAGTAAGCCTCCTGTCACCTCTGTGTACCTGATAAATCCCATACATGATCACACTTAAACTTAAAACTGTTACTTACTCTTCTCTATTTGATACCTATCTGTAACAGCCCGCTTACCGGACCATCACCGGCACTAGGATCCAGATCGGCTTAAGGCCGCCGGGACCCGTAGTAAGCCTCCTGTCACCTCTGTGTACCTGATAAATCCCATACATGATCACACTTAAACTTAAAACTGTTACTTACTCTTCTCTATTTTTATTTATTTTTTTTTATTTTATTTATTTATTTATTTTTTTTTTGCTTGACTATCTTTTCTTTTCTTGAAACTTTTCTCATCAACTAAGCCTGGACTATGCATGCTCTGTCTGTATGCACTCAGAGAGTGATACCTACTATGGTACCATACAGTAACTACAGAGATAGAGAAACTACCATGCACCAAGCTTAGCTGAACATAAAATGATCATGTGCAAAGAGATAAACATACACTAGGGCCAAGCACAATTCTATACATATCTTGCTATTACATCGTTACTATACATTACATAAACTCTGTACTGTACATCATTATCATAATAATCATGTCCACTCATCTATACTATTACATATGCTTTTTACCCTTGCTATCTCTTTCTCTTTCTCTTCTCTGAGGCCCTGTAAAATGGGGTTAGGGAGAGGGATGAGCTGCTAAAGCCCAGTGAGCGGAATCTATATAAAAAAAAAGCACATTTAAAACATGCTATCATATGATGCATCACTGCACAAACATTTCACATCTCGGATTGGACATGATCCCAAAACTCCCTCTGTCAGTGCCCGGCTCCCAAAGGAGCTCACACAGGTCTTTCACTAACTACTCATGGTGCCCGACCCTATAAGGGCTCTCACAGGACTCACCCAAGGTAAATGCCCGGCCCCAAAGGAGCTCACACAGGACATACAATAATGACAGACTTATGGGCTATTGAGATCGCCTCGGTCCAATCCACATATACAAGTAATAATGCAATGCATCAACTTAGTGAATACTAATGCAAAGCATCCTACATAAACATGGCATTAATGATGCATGAATCATGCTAAAACAGTTCTTAACTTTTTAAAATAAAGTTCTTGTTCCACTCACCTCTGGCAACTGCTGAGCAGTCTCTGTAACTCTAACTCTGTGGGCCTCCTTGGTCTCTCGGGTCCGTACCTACACAGGTGGACTCAAATGAGGACCAAACTTACTTAAACATAACTCTTACTATCTCCCCAAAACCCCTCTAAAACATCATAGGCATGCATGGAAAAATGGGCAAAAGAAGGCTGGACTGGGCACTTTCGGCGGCTGGTTCGGCGGCCGAAACCTCCCTCCAGAGACGAAACTCATGCATGTTCGGCCGCACCTTCGGCGGCCGAAAGTCTCATCCAGAGACGAAACTCATGCACTTTCGGCGGCCGAACTTCCTCTTTCGGCGGCCGAAAGTCTCTTTCTCACCCAAAAGCCTAGCTTTCGGGGGCAAGGTTTGGCAGCCGAAACTGCCTCCACAAGGGGTTCGGCGGCCGAACCTTGCTTCGGCGGCCGAACCTGGATTCTCCAGAAAGGTAGAATCCGAGCACAACTCATGCTCTCAGCCTCCAAACTCCTAGCAAACACCCATAACATGCATACCAACACTTCTCAACTAACATATCACATAACTCATGCATATAGAGGCCTAAAAACTAGTTCAAGCCCCAAAAACCACAACAAAACGCATATGAGCAACATATGCTCAAACTCATGCTTATACCCCAAAACATGCCATAAACCTCTCCAAAACTTCTAAAACTTGCTTTAAACATAAGGGGAGGTGAGGATCCATGCTTACCTCTTGCAGAACTAGAGGATTGATGATCCAAGCTTGGAGATGGGGAAAAACTCACTCAAACTCTCCAAGTGCTCAACTTTGCTTCCTTTTGCTCAAATCTCTAAAACAAAGCTCAAATCAAGTTAAAACATGCAAGATTTGAGGAAAACATGAGAAATCACACCAAGGGGAGCTTAAACCTACCTTTGACCCAAAACAGAGTGTTTAACACTCAAATCTCGGGCAAAAGGGGCTTTTGTAGTGGCCAACCGACCCTTCCTTCGGCGGCCTAACGTGCATGCGAAACCATGCAACTTTCGGCGGCCGAACTTCACCTTCGGCGGCCGAACCTGGCTTTTGTCCCCTTGGCCTTTTCATTTCAAAACTCAATTTTCTTAACTCAAAACATGCAAACACTTAAAAACATCTTAAAAACCTTTCTTATACCCTTAGGGCAAGCTCCGACATCCTCGAATCCCGACTTCCAACGGAAAATCCGCCGGAACGTAGGAATTCCGATACCGGGGTCTAGCCGGGTATTACACGAATCTCCACTTTTGGCAGCCGAACCCTTTCGAGGGCAAGGTTAGGGGGCTGAAACACACTCCAGACACGAAAGTCTCTAACCTTAGGCGGCACTTTCGGCGGCCGAATCCCCCTTCCAGAGCTGAAACTCAAAACTCTCGGGGGCAAGCTTTGGCAGCCGAAGCCACCTCCTCAAGGGGTTCGGCGGCTGAATGTACCTTCGGCGGCCGAACCTGAGTTCATCAGGAACTCAGCTTTAGGCATCAACAAGCCTCCCAACTCTCTCATACCCCCCCCAAATCATGCATCCAACCTCTCAAACCATGCATATACTCATGTACATGCACAAAGGGGTCCAAAACTAACTTAAAACCCCAACAAAAACAAAAAATATAACACATATACAAGCTTTCATCCATAAACCCTCAAAACACACTTTTTACCCTAATCATGCAACTCTACCCATAACCTCCACAAAACCTCTATAAAACATCAAAAGAAGTTCAAGATCTTCATTTACCTCTTGAAAACAAGAAGATGTACGATCTGAACTTAGAGATATGGAGCAACTCTTATTCAAATTCTCCAAACCCCAAAACTTAGCTTTTTAACTTAAAACCTTCAAAACAACATTAAAACCAATCAAACCTTTGCAAGATTTGATAAAAACATGAAGATAACTCATGGAGGACATGATCTTACCTCAGGGAGTGAAAGGAAAGTGAAACTTATCCATTTCACCGACTGGAGGCGCTTATATAGGGAGCTGACCGACTCGCCTTCGGCTGCCGAACCTGCATGCAAAACCATGCAACGTTCGGCGGCCGAACTTGGAGTTTCGGAAGCCGAATCTAAGGCACTTTCGGCGGCCAAACATTACCTTCGGCGGCTGAACCTGCATTTTGCCTCCTTAGTCTTTTCTCTTCAAAACTCATTTCTACCTCATTTTAAAACTTTCAAAAATTAAAAACATTTAAGAAAACCTTTCTCTTACCCTTCTAGAAACCTCTAACATCCTCAAATTCCACCGGACGGTAGGAATTTCGATGTCTGATCTAGCCGGGTATTACATACATTATGCCAGGGGCATAGAATGGGCCTTCCTGGACTTCCATACCGTATCGTCATCATATCATATTGAGGACTAATGGATCATCCCATATCCATCCACATCAACATCATATTATGCAATGCAGCATATTCGTGAATTCTAATGCAAACAACCTAATACATAGCATGGCATTTGTGATGCATGAACGTGCTCAAAATTCAGTTACTTTAAAACATAAAGTATAGTTCTACTCACCTCTGGCTGACTCTGAACAGCTAACACTGTGGGCCTCCTGGGTTCCTCGGGTCCGGTCCTACAAAGGTGGACTCGAATGAGGTGCCAAACAAACTCTAACAAGACTCTAAACATCTCCCTAAAAACCCCCTAAAATATCATAAAACATTCATAGAAAACATGCGAAGGAGGGCTGGACAGGGCACTTTCGGTGGCAGGTTCGGCGGCCGAAACTCCCCTTCAGAGCTGAAAGTCCAAACTTTCGGGGGTGAGCTTAGGCGGCCAAACATGCCACCATAGGCAGGTTCAGCGGCCGAACATGGTTTCGGCAGCTGAACCTGAGTTCTTCCAGAATGGTTGAACTCAGCCTCTCATGCACATTTTTGCCTCCCAAACTCTCCAAACTCATACACAACTCTCCCAAAACATGCATAAACATGAACACAAGCATATAGGGGTCTCAAACTAGCCTAAACCCCAACAAACATCACATTAAATATGCCTTCAAACATATATTTCCTGTAAAACTAACATAACCCTAACATTAAGCATTTACTTTAAACATGCATCAAAACTCTCTAAAACCCCTCAAAACTTACATAAAACATGAAAGAAGGGTAGGACCTCCACTTACCTCTTGAAGATCGAGAGGAGAGGCGATCCAAACTCGGAGATGGGAGAAATCGAGCTCCGGGGTCTCCAAGCTTCAAAACCTTGTTCTTTGCTCAAAAACTTCAAAACCAAGTTAAAATTTGTTAAAAACTTGTAGGATTTGAGGAGAAAACACAAGATCATCAAAGGGGTGGTGAAGACTCACCTTGCCCGAAAATAGAGAGAGAAAACTCGCCCATTTTTGGACAGGGGGCCTTTTATAGGTGGCTAGCCAGACCACCTTCGGGGGCCAAAAGTGACTCCGCAACTCCACCATGTTTGGCGGCCAAACCTGGATTTTTCTCCTTGGTCCTTTTCATTCAAAAAATCAATTTCTTTCTCTATTCAAACCATAAAACATGTAAAAACATTTTATAAACACATATTTTACCCTTCAAGAGGGTTCTAACATCCGAGATTCCGCCGGACGGTAGGAATTTCGATGTCGGAGTCTAGCCGGGTATTACACATATATTCTTCACTGTAATGATTCAAAGTAGGGCTCTAGAGTAAGAGCTAAAGTGGTAATAGAGGATCAAGTAGCAAAGAAAGCTTGTTTGACTATGTTTATTTGCTTGAGGACAAGCAAAAGGCTAGGTGTGGGGGTATTTGATAGAGCATAATTTATTCCATTTTATCTTAATATTATTGATGATAATTTACATGATTTCTGCTTAATTTAGTGCTTTTGATATTATTTTGCAGAAAATTATGTAAAAGGACATTTTGGAGAAAATCCCCCTAAAACTGCCTTATTTGGAGCAAAGGAGAGCAAGCCTGCCAAGTTGGAGTCAAGTGGTTCTAAATAAGGAAAGTTTTAAATAAGGAAAGTGGCAAATATGGAAAGAACATTCAACCAAAGCAATTCGAAATTCAAATTTCAAATCTCCAAGTAGCCTTTTCCTTATTCAATAAGCCAAGTCCCAAATTGCCATAAATGAAGAGCCAAATAAGGAAAGTATTTTGAAATTCAAATCTCCAAGATTCATATTCAAATTTTGAATTTCAAGATTCAGCTTATTAAGAAAGCAAGATCCAAAGATCACATGTTTCACACCTCATGCCTTGCACATTCAAAATTCAAATTGCAAAAGAAGGCTCCACCTTCCTTAATTGGCATGGGCGGCAAGAATGGTGTGAAGAGGATCCAAGGGCAGCTTGGGCAGCATCTTGAAGACACTTGGGCAGCAAGCAAAGACCAAAGGCCCCACTCCTTGCATTTGAAGCCAAGGCACACGCCCATTCCTTCACACATGTGCATGGGCAGCAAGATGAGTGCAAGCACTCCAAGGGCATTTTGGGCAGCCTCTTAAAGATTCATGGACAGCCAAGAAATCCTAAGACAGCACCTTAAGATCATATACAAACTCAACTAAGGCCAGCCGCACAAGGGAGGGAGGAACCATCTCCACCATTCAGCCAAGCAAGATCTGGCGCACCACCTTCTCTCCACCACCTTCGGGTTCCTTCTTCCTCTTTCCTTTTTGTTTTTTATTTTTTGTTTCAGCCATGAATGGCTGAAACCTTTTAATCTAGTTGAAGTTTGGTTGAAGCTTTAGTTGTTTATGGATTGTGAGACTTGATCAAACATTGTTTAACTTTTGATTGTTCAATATTTATGCAATTTCATGCTTAATTTCCATATTGCTTTGTTGTTTAGATCTACATTGATTCTTGATTACAAAGTAATTATTTGTTAGTTTGGATGATTTAAGTTCGTAATTACTTAGATTATTCTTACATAAGAACACTTGGTGTAAAAAACCAAGGAAGTTGCATGATCTAGTATTGTCACCATACGTTTGGGTAACTAGGATTAGATCTCTCTATCTCTTAATGCAATTGACAGTTGTTTGTTGCCTGAGGCCCAAGGATGTTCCTTGGCAACTTGTTGATTAGTGATTAATTAGAGGACGTTCCCTAATTGATTAAATCCTGAGGATAGATAATGGTGGTGAGAATCTTATTCCATGTCCATAACTAATATATTGAATCAATCAAAAGAACATAAGTCTCTGTGATCAATCCCAACAACTGAAGTGGATCCAATACTTCAACTAGAGCTTTCTCATGATTATTTTTATTTCATTTTATTATCACTCTACCTTTATTTGCTTTCTATATTAATTTAACTCAATTGATCCCAATCTCAAAACCCCCCCCCCCAATTTTACTTCCAGTTTATTGCTTTCAGTTTATCTCATTTTCAGTTTATTTTTGTTTCAGTTTATTTCTCTTAGTCTCAATAAGAAAAATAGGTAAGTTCTTAATTCCCTGTGGATTCGATCCTTTCACCACTGTCTACAAGTGTAAATTTGTTGATAACCAGAAAGGTTATTTTTTACCGGCTTTGACAACCGCGATCAAAAATTGGCGCCGTTGCCAGGGAATTGATTTAACTTGTTTATTTTTCTTTTATGACCAGATCTGAACGTAGGGACACTCTGCCTTGCAATCTAGAAATTGAACGCACTCTCAGAAGATTAGGAAAGCAAGCTGTTCTGCCTGAAGAAGCTCCCATCGCACCTGAAGGAGACCCCTGCGCAGGAGCACCATCTGAAACACTTGAATTGCACCACCAAGTCACACCAATGGCTGAACCACATCCACAACATGCTGCCCACAATGGACATGATGTCCATGACCAAATAATTCAAGAAAATCCAGCCATGAGACCCCCAGTGCAAAGAGAAAGAACCATGAGAGAGTTGGCAGCACCTATAGGTTATCTAGCACCACTTTGTATCAACTATCCACCTCTGACAGTTCCTTTTGAACTTAAAACAGGTTTGATTCATCTTCTCCCTAAATTTAGAGGTCTTGAAAATGAAAATCCACACAAGCACTTGAAAGAGTTTCATAATGTTTGTTCATCCATGAGACCACAAGGTATTTCTGAAGATTATTGTAATACCTGGCTAGACTCCGGCATCGGAATTCCTACTGTCCGGCGGAATCTCGAGTGTCGAAACTCTCTAGAAGGGAAAAAAATATGTTTTTTTAAAATGTTTTTACATGTTTTTATGGTTTTAATGAACAAAAGAATTGAGTTTTGAAAGAAAAGCACTAAGGAAGAAAATCCAAGTTCGGCCGCCGAACCTCATGTTCGATCGCTGAACATGGTGGAGTTTTGGAGTAACCTTTGGCCCCCGTAGGTGGTTTGGCCAGCCACCTATAAAAGGCCCCATGTCCGAAAATGGGTGAGTTTTCTCCTCCATTTTCAGGCAAAGGTGAGTTCATGCCCTTCCATGGTTAGTTTTGAGGTTTTCCTTCAATCCCCTCAAGTTTTTTAATGAGTTTTAGCTCTGTTTGGAAGATTTTAAGTTCAAAATCGAAGTTGGGAAGCTTGGAGACCCCGGAGCTTAAATCCTCTTAATCTCCAAGTTTGGGTCACGCCTTCTCTCGATCTTCAAGAGGTAAGCGTCGATCCTCACCTTCTTTGATGTTTTAAGCAAGTTTTATGAAGGGTTATGGGGTAGAGATGCATGATTAAGCTAGTTGTAAAAACGTTAGGGTTATGTTAGTTTAAGGATAAATGTATGCTATATGAGTTTCCATATTGATGTTTGTTGGGGTTTAGGCTAGTTTGAGACCCTTATATGCTTGAATACATGTTTACGCATGCTTATGAGTGTTGTGTTTGAGTTTGGAAGGGTTGGGAGGCATAAATGTGCATGAGAGGCTGAGTTCTGCCATTCTGGAAGTACTTAGGTTCGGCTGCCGAACCTGCCTGTGGAGGCATGTTTTGGCCGCCTAAGCTCACCCTCGAAAGTTGGACTTTCGGCTCTGGAGGGGAGTTTCGACCGCCGAACCTGCCGCTGAAAGTGCACAAGTTTCAGATCTGGAAGGGATTTTCGGCCGCCGAAGGTGCCGCCGAAAGTCCCCTGTCCAGCCCTTTCTTGGGTGTTTTGTATGCATATTTTAGTGATGTTTAAGGGGGTTTTTGGGGAGATATTTAGAGTTATGTTAGAGTTGTTTGGCACCTCATTCGAGTCCACCTGTATAGGATCGGACCCGAGGAACCGAGGAGCCCAGCAGTGAGACAGCTGCTTCAGAGTCAGTTCAGAGTCAGCCAGAGGTGAGTAGAACTAATTTAATCTTTTATTTCAAGAAATCAAATGTTTTAAGCATGTTCATGCATCATGATATATAATAGGTTGATTGCATTAGAATTCACGAATATGACGCATTGCATTATTCATTGTGGGTGTGGATGGACAACAGGACGACTCACTAGCCCTCTAGATTTTCATTGTATGTAACAGAAGTCCTGAGGAGCCCCACCAAGGGCCGGGCATAGAGCTTATTGTATGTAACAGAAGTCTTGAGGAGCTCCATCGAGGGCCGGGCACAGAGTAGAGGGAATTTTGGATCAGTCCATTCGTGATGTGAATTGATTGTGATGTGACGCATTTCATGAAAGCATGTGTTTTTATATATTATTTTATTGTTCTGCTCACTGGGCTTTCTAGCTCACCCCCCTCCCTTAACCCCCAGGCTTGCAGGTTCAGGATAGACCGGGGAGTCTTCGAGGTTGAAGGTATTGTATATGTAATAGTTTAGTGTGGACATGAATTGTAAAATGATATAAAGTGTAATGTAATGTAATGATTTGAGTATTAGTATTGTACTTGGCCCTACGATTTGTTGTAATCCCTTTTGTACATGATCTGTTTTTATTAATGTTTAATTATGATTAGATGTAAACCAAGCTTGACATATGAGTTGTTGACCCAACTAGAGCATTTGATGAGGGCTCTAGTATGGAGTTTTTTTTATATATACAGTTATAGTGCATGTGCAGTTCAAGCTTGGTAGATAGAAAGTTTTAAATTTTTATGAAAAGTATGATCATGTATGGGATTTTATCAGGTATATAGGATGTTTGTTAGGCTTGCTACGGGTCCCGTCGACCTTAAGTCGATCTGGATTCTAGCGCCGGTAGCGGTCCGATTTTCGGGTCGTTACAATTATGTCAAGTTGAGAGCTTTCCCGTTTTCTCTTGATGATTATGCTAAAGATTGGTTATTTTATTTGCTACCTGGATCTATTACTTTTTGGGATGACATGGTAAGAGTTTTTCTGAATAAATAATTTCCAACTTCTAAAGCCATTGGCATAAGAAGAGAGATCAGTAGCATAAGACAAAAGCCATCTAAGGACTTATATGATTATTGGGAAAGATTCAAAAGATTGTGTACAGGTTGTCCTCAACATGATATTTCAGACAAGTCACTCATAGAATTATTCTATGGAAGCTTGCTATCTTCAGAGAGGAAATTCATTGATGTTGCCTGTGGAGGTAAGATTGAAGACAAGACACCTAGGGAGATGAGAGAGTTGATCTCCACTCTTGCAGCCTCATCTAGGCAATATGGAGAAGAAAAGCAACTGTAGAAAGGAGCCAATGAGGTAAGTACTTCTACCATTGCATCTCAGCTTTTTGAACTGACCTCCGTTGTGAAGAATTTTGTCTTAGGCCAAACACAACAGGCTCCACCACCCCAGCCACCTAGGCCATGTGGTATTTGTGCTTATGTAGGATACTCCACTGACCAATGTCCTACACTTCAAGATGACAACTAGCAAGTCAATGCCATTGGAGGATACAATAACTAGCCTATACATGATCCATACTCCAACACATACAATCTAGGCTGGAGAGACCATCCCAACTTGAGCTATGAAAGGGCTAACAATTATCAGAACTACCAAAGAAATCAAGCCCAACCAGCACCTTCAAGTTCAGTCCAACACCTTGAAAAGATGATGGAGACACTGGCAAATTTTGTACAGACTCTCCAACAACAGATGGGACAAATGGCCACCTCCATGAGTAAGCTTGAATCACAAGGTAAGCTCCCTTCTCAAACTGAAACTAACCCCAGATAGAATGTTAGTGCCATCACATTGAGAAGTGGAAAAGAGCTTCAAGAGGCCAAGACTGATGAAAGAAAGGCCTCTGCGCAAGAACCAATTGCGGAAGAACCATCTGCGCAAAGACAGACCACTCTAGAGGCCACTCCTGCGCAATCTAAAGCACCTCCTGCGTAAAGAGCTGATCTGAAGGTAAGTTTTCACATTCCACCTCCTTTTCCAAAGAGATTTGAAAGAACACAAAAAGAAAAAGAAGAAAATGAGATTTTTGAGACTTTCAGAAAAGTGGAAATCAATATACCTCTACTAGATGCTGTTAAGCAGATTCCCAGGTATGCAAAATTTCTGAAAGAACTTTGCACTAATAAAAGAAAGCTTGCAGAAAGAGAAAAAGTTAGTGTAGGTGAGGTTGTTACTGCTGTTATTAAAAGAGAACTCCCTACTAAGTGCAAAGATAAAGGCATGTTTGCTATTGCTTGCAAAATTGAGAATGTTGGAATTAAGAAAGCCATGTGTGATCTTGGTGCATCTATTAATGTTATGCCTCTTGCTATTTATCATTCTTTGAATGCAGGTGCACTAAAAGACACAAGAGTAGTCATTCAATTGGCTGACAGATCTGTGGTACACTCCATAGGAGTTCTAGAAGATGTTCTTGTGCAAGTAGATGAACTTGTCTTTGTTGTAGACTTTTATGTGATTGATACTAAGGAAGACAGTTGTAACATTACTTTTGACATTCTTCTTGGACGTCCTTTCTTGAGTACTGCTAGGACTAAGATTGATGTTCATGATGGCACATTGACTATGGAGTTTGAAGGGGAAGTGATTAAATTTAATGTTTATGACGCTATGAAATATCCACATGATATGTCCCCTGTTTATGGTCTTGATATTATTGACTGCTTGAGCTAGGAAATTTTTAATGAAAATCAAGAGTGTAATACCTAGCTAGAATCCGGCACCGGAATTCCTGTTGTCTGGTGGAATCCGAGGTGTTGGAATTCTATAGGAGGGAAAGATGTATGTTTGTTTAAAAGTTATGTAATATGTTGTCATGTTGTAAAGTTAAATGGAATCAAGTTTTGAATTGAAATGAACCAAGGCAGAAAAGCAATATTCGGCCGCCGAAGGTTAAGTTCGGCCGCCGAAAGTGCTCAATGTTCGGCTTCCGAAGGTTAAGTTCGGCCCCCGAATGTTGCATGGTTCTGCATGCGATTGGGCAGCCGAAGCTGAGGTGGCCAGCCAGCTGAGTCAGGGTTTTGGACAGATGTTGGCCTCTGATCATTGCCATAGATAAGCCACGTCCCCCATGTCTCATCTGCAAGTGTTTTCAGCAGCTTATACAGAAATGTTATTGGTTTTCAAAGGTTGAAGGTTTTGAAGCTAAAAACTAAGTTTTTGAGAGTTAGAGAGGTTGAAGAAGAATTGATCCATTTTCCTTTGTTCAGATCGTTCATCTTCTTGTTTACAGGAGGTAAGTGAAGATCTTGAACCTGTTTTTATGTTTTCTGAAGGTTTTATGGGGTTTAAGGAGAGAGATGCATGTTTAGGTGAAAAATGGTGGTTTTGATGATTTATGCATGTATGCATGATTATGTGTTTGTTTGATTTGTTAGCTGGGGTTTATAGGTAGTTTTGGACCCCGTGGAACATATACTTGAGTATATGTGAGTTGAGGTTTGGAGTTATATAGGTTTGGAGAGAAGGAAGGGATGGAGGAGCTGGGTTGCGGGAAGCTGAGTTCTGATGAACTAAGGTTCGGCAGCCGAAGGTTCATTCGGCCGCCGAACCTCCTGCATGGTGGCCTTGGTTGCCACAAGCTTGCCCCCGAGAGTTTTTGAATGTTCGGCTCTGTTTGGGGGATTCGGCCGCCGAAGGTGCCGCCGAAGGTTAGAGACTTTCGTCTCTAGAATGTGTTTTGGCCCCCAAAACTTGCCCCCGAAAGGGTTCGGCCGCCGAAGGTTGAGTTTCGGCCGCCGAAGGTGCTTGAGTTTCGTCTCTAGAGAGGACATTCGGCCGCCGAACCTGCTGCCGAAAGTGTCCTGTTCAGCTTTTCTTTTGTATGTTTTGCATGAGTTTTAGAATGAGATTAAGGGGATTCTTGGGTATTTTAATAGAGTAATTCTTTAGTTGGTTTGGTCCCTCAATTGAGTCTTTCTGTGCTTACATAGATCAGAGGAACCAGAGAGAGCAGCAGTGAGTACTGCTCCAGAGTTTACAGAACCTGCAGAGTCAATCCAGAGCCAGAGGTGAGTGGAACTAAACTTATTACTCATTTTAATTTGAGACATTAACTGCTTTTAGCATAATTCATGCATCATATTTATGCAATAGGTTGATTGCATTAGAACTCACAAAGGTGTTGCATTGCATAACTTTATTGTTGGTGCGGGTAAATGCTGAATGATCCAGTAGTTCCAGACAGGAAGACCAGGACCCCATTCTACGGCCTGGCAGGTTTAGGAAGACCAGGACCCCATTCTACGGCCTGGCGGGTATAGGCAAATGGTTTATACAGGCAAATGGTAAGTACAGGTGTTATATACACATATACATATATGGTACAGGAAGTCCAGGACCCCAGTCTACGGCCTAGCACGGTTTACTGGGACTATGTGGTGACAGGTTTATCCTTGATGTGGACTGTCTGAGTTATGACGCATTTCATCAGATCATATTTAAATAAATTGTTTTCTTGTTTCACTCACTGGGCTATAGAGCTCATCCCACTCCCTTAACCCCAGTCTTGCAGGTTCAATGTTCAGTGTACAGGGTATGGTATACAGGGGAAGATCAGAAGAGTATATATAGAGAGAAGAGTTATGTAATAGCTTAGGGTGGACATGTAATATTAAAGAGATGTACCAGTTGTGTTGTCAGTTAGAATTGTGCTTGACTTAGTAATGTTTGTGTTGTAAATCTTTGGTTTATGTACATGATCTGTATATGTATATGTTTTACAAAGTATGTGAAAAACCAGGCTTAACAGGTATGAGACAACCCACCTAGAGCAAGCTCTAGTCAGGGGTACAGGGTACAGAGTACAGAGTACTGAGTACAGTGATAGTGCATGCACAGGTTAAGCCTTGGTTTAGAAAAGAGTTTTATTTTCACAGAAAATGTATGATCATGTATGAGATTTATAGGTACACAGAGAGTATAGCAGGCTTGCTACGGGTTCTGGCGGCCTTAAGCCGACCTGAGTCCTAGCGCCGGTGATGGTCCATTTTGGGGTCATTACAGATTGGTATCAGAGCCCTAGGTTCATATGATCGGACCTATAGAGAGAGTGTCGGGCTCATAGGGATTACAGTTGGTCAAGCACAATAGGAATCATGTCCTCTAGGATAGGATGTGGAGTCCTGTCTATTGATGCTATGAACTGCATATGCATGTGCATTATGATTGAGATATATTTGTTTATATGCTGATATGCTATGTTATGTGCTATTTTTCAGAGTTAAGATGCGAGGAACTCGTCGATCAGCTCGATTGACTGGAGTCCCATCAGATAGTGAGGGATTAGATGCTCGTCCTCCTGCATTGCCGAGGGCAAGGTCACAAAGATCTAGCAGGGAAGGCATGTCAATAGACCCTAGAAGGTCTGTAGACGAGAGTAGAAGAGGGATAGTTAGAGGAGGTAGATCAGAGGAAGAGAGGGAGGCCATGGAGACTGATCCGTCTATGGATGAAGGTATAGGAGAATCTTTGGGAGGTGTTCAGGCCTCAGGTTTTGATTATCCAGCTGTTTCCCAGGATCCAGAGTATCCGATGGAAGGTATGTCGGAGTACTCTCGATTTGACCCATATCCTACATACATGTCATATATGCCATATCCTCACTATTACCCATCATATCCACCATATCCTATGTATCCACCCTCCCCCATTCATCCAAATGCAGCACACCCAGAAATAAATGAACCAGTGCCCCCACCACCACAAACAGAACCAGTAGCCCCTGTTGCACAAACATTTCCACCTAGTTCATCTGGAAGTAAGGTGAAAATGACTGAGTACCTTAAATTGGATGCTCCTAAGTTCAATACAGGAGATGATCCATTTGAGTACCTGAGATTTGTGAAGATGATCACTGATGAGTTGGGTGCTGATGATAGCAGAGCCATTGAGATGGCAGGGTTTACACTAAAGTGTAAGAAGGCTCGGGAATGGTTTAAGAACTATATAGAGCCCAGAATGAACAGTATGTCGTGGGGAGAGTTCGCTAATGAGTTTAAAGGGTGGGCTTTTCCTGATAGTTCGAGGGAGATGAAGATAATAGAGTTTGAACAACTGAGACAAACAGATGAAATGAGTGTCGATGAGTTTACAGATAAGTTCCTGGATTTGCTCCAGTATGTAGGTCAGGCCTATGATACTGATCAGAAGAAAGCAAGGAGATATACCATGAGACTTCATCCCAGGTATTCTTCCTTAATCCTTCCTGCAGAAAAGGAGAGTTTTCATTCTATAATTGATGCAACCAGGAAGATGGAAGCTAGTGCCAATATTCAGAAACAGTCAAAGGCACAGGCTTCGGTTTCTAAAGCCCCCAGTTCAGGTACCCCAGGTAGTAAAAGATGGGATAAAGCGAAAGGAACAAAGAGTAGGTTCTGGAGTAAAGTCAAGTCTGGTCTGGGAATGGGTAGTGGCTCAAGCTCTAGCACAACAGTTCCAGCATGTAGGAGATGTGGGAGACCACACAGAGGAGCTTGTCAGTTGGGATCTTCAGCCTGTTTTAGATGTGGACAGGTAGGGCATTTTGCTCGAGAGTGTCCTCAGGTGACTTTTGCACCATCCCAGCAGATGAGTTCAGGCAGTGTTGTACAGCCAGTAGGGCAGCCAGTGGCTCCAGCCATGCCTCAGAGTAGTGGTAGAGGTAGAGGGAGAGGGGTAGCCTCTACTTCAGCAGCAGGTTCCCGAGGTGGAAATCCTGTAGCCTCAGCACGGATTTTCACTGTGACTCAGGAGGAAGCTAATACATCGAACACAGTGGTGTCAGGTAATCTCATCATTGGGTGTTCAGATGTGTATGCTTTGATGGACCCCGGTGCTTCTCATTCCTTTATTGCTTCGAGAGCCATAGAGAGATTGGGTTTGATCAGTTCTGAGTTAGAGTATCCTCTCTGGGTCAGTGGACCCAAATGTGACCCATCAGTGGCAGTGTCAGTCTGTCATTTCAGTCCAGTGTTTATAGAGGGTAGATACCTTCCAGCTGACCTTGTGGTTCTAGATTTGACGGATTTTGATGTCATTCTAGGGATGGATTGGTTATCTACATATGGTGCTACCTTGGACTGCAGAGACAAGGTAGTTAGTCTCAGAGACCAGGATGGGTCAGAGTGTGTTTTCAGAGGAGATAGGAGAGGTACACCCAGAGGTCTGATTTCAGCCCTTCAGGCTCGTCGTTTGCTTAGGAGGGGTTGTCAGGGGTTTCTAGCTCATGTGAGAGAGCTAGACAGTCAGGTTAGGGAACCGGTTTCGATACCAGTAGTTCGAGAGTTTTCAGATGTGTTCCCAGACGACTTGTCAGGATTACCTCCTAGTAGGGACATAGAGTTTGAAATTGAATTGTTGCCTGGTACCAGACCTATCTCTATTCCTCCATACAGGATGGCACCAGCAGAGTTAAAAGAGTTGAAAGAGCAGTTGCAGGACTTGGTAGATAAGGGTTTCATCCGCCCTAGTACCTCACCTTGGGGTGCTCCAGTGCTCTTTGTCAGAAAGAAGGATGGATCCCTCCGACTTTGTATTGACTACAGACAGTTAAACAAGGTCACTACCAAGAATAGATATCCTCTGCCTAGGATTGATGATCTATTTGACCAGCTAGCTGGAGCAGGTTGTTTTTCTAAAATAGATCTGAGATCCGGGTACCATCAGTTGAGAGTCAGAGAGGCAGATGTGCCTAAGACAGCCTTCAGGACCAGATATGGGCATTATGAGTTCTTAGTGATGCCGTTCGGGTTGACTAATGCCCCTGCAGCATTCATGGATCTCATGAACAGAGTTTTCAGTGAGTATCTGGATCACTTTGTGATTGTCTTTATTGATGACATCTTAGTGTATTCCAGAGATGCGGAGGAGCATGCCCAGTATCTGAGGATAGTTCTGCAGACACTGAGAGAGCATGGTTTGTATGCCAAGTTCTCAAAGTGTGAGTTTTGGTTGAGGAGCATTTCTTTCTTGGGACACGTGGTATCAGCAGATGGGATTGAGGTAGACCCCAAGAAGATTGAGGCTGTAGCTAACTGGCCCAGACCCACTACAGTGACTGAGATTAAAAGTTTTTTGGGACTGGCAGGTTACTACAAAAGGTTTGTACAGGATTTCTCGAAGATAGCAGCTCCTATGACCAAATTGACTCAGAAGAACCATAAGTTTATCTGGTCAGACCAGTGTGAAGAGAGCTTTGAGGAGCTCAAGAGGAGATTGACTACAGCACCAGTGCTAGCTCTGCCTGTTAGTGATGAGGATTTCACAGTGTTCTGTGATGCATCTCCAGTGGGATTAGGTTGTGTTTTGATGCAGAGTGATAGGGTGATTGCTTATGCTTCCAGACAGTTAAAGAAGCACGAGTTGAATTACCCCACCCATGACCTAGAGATGGCAGCAGTTATCTTTGCACTTAAGATGTGGAGGCATTATCTCTACGGAGTTAAATGCGAGATCTTTACTGATCACAAGAGTTTACAATACATCTTGAGCCAGAGGGAACTGAATTTGAGGCAGAAAAGATGGGTAGAATTGCTTAGTGATTATGATTGTAAGATCCAGTATCATCCGGGTAAGGCGAATGTTGTGGCAGACGCCCTAAGCCGGAAGTCATTAGGCAGTTTATCTCATATAACAGCAGAGCGAAGACCAGTAGTGATGGAGCTTCATAAGCTCATTGAGGAGGGGTTACAGCTAGAGCTGTTTGGTACAGGTGCGTTGATAGCACAGATGAGAGTGACACCAGTGTTTCTAGAGCAGATAGCTCAGAGACAGCATGAGGACCCTGAATTGATGAAAATTGCCAGGACTGTTCAGTCAGGCAATAGTGCAGAGTTCAGATTTGATAGCCAAGGGATCCTTCGCTATGGGAGTCGACTTTATGTACCAGGTAGTGGCAATCTGAAGGAAGACATTATGAGGGAAGCTCATAATGCGAGGTATAGTGTTCACCTGGGAACCACCAAGATGTATCGGGATTTAAAAAGGGTGTATTGGTGGCCAGCCATGAAGAAAGAAGTGGCGCAGTTCGTGACAACCTGTGAGACTTGTCAAAGGGTGAAGTTAGAACATCAGAAGCTGGCTGGAATGCTTAACCCACTGCCGATTCCAGAATGGAAATGGGAGAGCATAGCTATGGATTTTATAGTGGGCTTACCAGCAGCATCCAACAGGATAGACTCTATATGGGTGATTGTGGACAGACTCACGAAATCTGCTCATTTCATTCTAGTAAGGAGTAACTATTCTGTGGATAAGTTAGCACAGGTTTATCTGGATGAGATAGTGAGATTACATGGAGTCCCAGTGTCTATAGTTTCAGACAGAGGACCTCAGTTCACCTCCAGATTTTGGCGAAGTCTGCAGAGTGCAATGGGCACGAGATTAGATTTCAGTACTGCTTTCCACCCACAGACTGATGGGCAGTCAGAAAAGACCATCCAGACCATAGAGGATATGCTCAGAATGTGTGTGTTAGACTTTGGTGGTTCTTGGAGGCAGCATCTACCTTTGGTGGAGTTTGCCTACAATAACAGTCATCATGCTAGCATTGGGATGGCTCCCTATGAAGCATTATATGGGAGGAAGTGCAGATCACCTGTTTGCTGGGAAGAAATAGGAGAGAAAGCTCTTGCAGGGCCAGAGTTGGTAGAGATTACCAGTAGAATAGTGCCAGTGATCAGGGAGAGGATCAAAACTGCACAGAGTAGACAGAAAAGCTATGCAGACATTCGCAGGAAACTGATAGAGTTTCAGGAGGAAGATTGGGTATTGCTGAAAGTGTCTCCAATGAAAGGAGTGGTTCGTTTTGGGAAGAAGGGTAAGTTAGCTCCACGATACATTGGACCCTTTGAGATTTTGCAGAGGATCGGAAATGTATCATATAAGCTGGATTTACCTACTTCCATGGAGAGGATTCACCCGGTGTTTCATGTTTCTATGCTACGAAAATTTGTGTCAGATCCGAATCAGGTTATCAGTGAGCCTGATGTGGAGATTCTAGGGGATCTCACTTATATAGAGCAGCCAGTACGGATTCTGGACACGCAGATCAGACAGCTAAGGAACAAGGAGATTCCGATGGTGAAAGTCCTGTGGAACCACCATAACTTAGAAGAGTGCACCTGGGAGACGCGGGAATCTATGCTCCAGCAGTATCCATATCTGTTTTGAGGTTAGTTTCCTTCTTTTGTTATGTTTTTGTTCTTTTAGGAACATCCGAGGTCGAATGTTCTTAAGGGGGGGAGAATGTAATACCCGGCTAGAATCCGGCACTGGAATTCCTGTTGTCTCGTGGAATCCGAGGTGTTGGAATTCTATAGGAGGGAAAGATGTATGTTTGTTTAAAAGTTATGTAATATGTTGTCATGTTGTAAAGTTAAATGGAATCAAGTTTTGAATTGAAATGAACCAAGGCAGAAAAGCAATATTCGGCCGCCGAAGGTTAAGTTCGGCTGCCGAAAGTGCTCAATGTTCGGCTTCCGAAGGTTAAGTTCGGCCCCCGAATGTTGCATGGTTCTGCATGCGATTGGGCAGCCGAAGCTGAGGTGGCCAGCCAGCTGAGTCAGGGTTTTGGACAGATGTTGGCCTCTGATCATTGCCATCGATAAGCCACGTCCCCCATGACTCATCTGCAAGTGTTTTCAGCAGCTTATACAGAAATGTTATTGGTTTTCAAAGGTTGAAGGTTTTGAAGCTAAAAACTAAGTTTTTGAGAGTTAGAGAGGTTGAAGAAGAATTGATCCATTTTCCTTTGTTCAGATCGTTCATCTTCTTGTTTACAGGAGGTAAGTGAAGATCTTGAACCTGTTTTTATGTTTTCTGAAGGTTTTATGGGGTTTAAGGAGAGAGATGCATGTTTAGGTGAAAAATGGTGGTTTTGATGATTTATGCATGTATGCATGATTATGTGTTTGTTTGATTTGTTAGCTGGGGTTTATAGGTAGTTTTGGACCCCGTGGAACATATACTTGAGTATATGTGAGTTGAGGTTTGGAGTTATATAGGTTTGGAGAGAAGGAAGGGATGGAGGAGTTGGGTTGCGGGAAGCTGAGTTCTGATGAACTCAGGTTCGGCAGCCGAAGGTTCATTCGGCCGCCGAACCTCCTGCATGGTGGCCTTGGTTGCCACAAGCTTGCCCCCGAGAGTTTTTGAATGTTCGGCTCTGTTTGGGGGATTCGGCCGCCGAAGGTGCCGCCGAATATTAGAGACTTTCGTCTCTAGAATGTGTTTTGGCCCCCGAAACTTGCCCCCGAAAGGGTTCGGCCGCCGAAGGTTGAGTTTCGGCCGCCGAAGGTGCTTGAGTTTCGTCTCTGGAGAGGACATTCGGCCGCCGAACCTGCCGCCGAAAGTGTCCTGTTCAGCTTTTCTTTTGCATGTTTTGCATGAGTTTTAGAATGAGATTAAGGGGATTCTTGGGTATTTTAATAGAGTAATTCTTTAGTTGGTTTGGTCCCTCAATTGAGTCTTTCTGTGCTTACACAGATCAGAGGAACCGGAGAGAGCAGCAGTGAGTACTGCTCCAGAGTTTACAGAACCTGCAGAGTCAGTCCAGAGCCAGAGGTGAGTGGAACTAAACTTATTACTCGTTTTAATTTGAGACATTAATTGCTTTTAGCATAATTCATGCATCATATTTATGCAATAGGTTGATTGCATTAGAACTCACAAAGGTGTTGCATTGCATAACTTTATTGTTGGTGCAGGTAAATGCTGAATGATCCAGTAGTTCCAGACAGGAAGACCAGGACCCCATTCTACGGCCTGGCAGGTTTAGGAAGACCAGGACCCCATTCTACGGCCTGGCGGGTATAGGCAAATGGTTTATACAGGCAAATGGTAAGTACAGGTGTTATATACACATATACATATATGGTACAGGAAGTCCAGGACCCCAGTCTACGGCCTGGCACGGTTTACTGGGACTATGTGGTGACAGGTTTATCCTTGATGTGGACTGTCTGAGTTATGATGCATTTCATCAGATCATATTTAAATAAATTATTTTCTTGCTTCACTCACTGGGCTATAGAGCTCATCCCACTCCCTTAACCCCAGTCTTGCAGGTTCAATGTTCAGTGTACAGGGTATGGTATACAGGGGAAGATCAAAAGAGTATATATAGAGAGAAGAGTTATGTAATAGCTTAGGGTGGACATGTAATATTAAAGAGATGTACCAGTTGTGTTGTCAGTTAGAATTGTGCTTGACTTAGTAATGTTTGTGTTGTAAATCTTTGGTTTATGTACATGATCTGTATATGTATATGTTTTACAAAGTATGTGAAAAACTAGGCTTAACAGGTATGAGACAACCCACCAAGAGCAAGCTCTAGTCAGGGGTACAGGGTACAGAGTACAGAGTACTGAGTACAGTGATAGTGCATGCACAGGTTAAGCCTTGGTTTAGAAAAGAGTTTTATTTTCACAGAAAATGTATGATCATGTATGAGATTTACAGGTATACAGAGAGTATAGCAGGCTTGCTACGGGTTCTGGCGGCCTTAAGCCGACCTGAGTCCTAGCGCCGGTGATGGTCCATTTTGGGGTCGTTACAAAGAGGATATTCTGAATAATGATCTTTGCAGGAATGAAAGCCAGACAAAGCCAGAACTGAAGGAAACTATTTGCAGTATGCAGTAGGTGAGCTGCAAGCCAACGCAGGAAGCAAAAGGCAAGGGCCTTGTGCAATCTGAAACACTTCCATGCATGCCCTTTTAGCTTCCAACGCAGATGAGCTCTTCCAGTCCCCCTTTGCAGTCAAACCTTGCGCACAAGGAGCCTCCTTAAACCATTTCTGACAAAAGTCCAAAGCAGACATGCTTGCAGCACCTTTCAGAATCTAAAGAAATTGAGAATGGCTTATATGAGCAAATTTTTCATGCCCAGACTGATGAGCCATGGTATGCAGACATGGTCAACCACTTGGCCATAGGTAACTTGCCTTCTAATATGCCTAAACACACCAGAGACAAAATCAAGAAAGATGCTAAGTACTATGTTTGGGATGAGCCATATTTGTGGAAACATTATTCTGGTCAAATGATAAGGAGATGTATCCCAGACCAAGAAATAGCTTCAGTATTTACTTTTTGCCATTCATACAGCTGTAGTGGGTACTTTGGCCCAAGAAAGACTGCTCACAAAATACTTGAAAGTGGCCTATTTTGGCCCACTATTTTTCGAGATGCTTTCTTATTTTGCATATCATGTTTAAGGTGCTAACAAATTGGAAATCTGAGCAATAGAAATCAAATGCCACATAATCCTATCATGGTCTATAAGGTATTTGATGTGTGTGGGGCTCATGGGACCATTCCCACCATCCTTTGGATACACTTACATCATCCTTGCAGTGGATTATATGTCCAAATGGGTAGAAGCTAGAGCAACAAAAACTGATGATGCCAAGGCAATAGTAGACTTTGTGAAGACCAACATCTTTGCCAGACATGGAGTACCCAAGGCAATCATCAGCGATAGGGGGACTCACTTTTGCAACAAGGCAGTGGAGAACCTTTTCATAAAGCATAATGTCATACATAGAACATCCACTGCTTACCACCCTCAGACAAATGGGCAAGCTGAAGTTTCAAAGAGAGAGATCAAGGCCATCCTTGAAAAGACAGTGTCCCCCAACAGAAAGGATTGGAGTACAAGATTAAAAGATGTTTTATAGGCCTACAGGACAGCCTACAAGACTCCCATAGGTATGTCTCCTTACAGATTGGTCTATGGGAAAGGATGCCATCTTCTAGTTGAGCTGGAACACAAGGCCTACTGGGCAGTCAAGAGTTGCAACATGAATCTCACAGAGGCCGGCCACAATTGCAAATTGCAACTGCAAGAGCTAGAAGAGATCAGACGAGATGCATATGAGACTTCTTGGAACTACAAAGCCAAAACCAAAGCCTCCCATGACAATCAGATTTCAAGAAAACACTTTGAGGTTGGTGATAAAGTCTTACTTTTTCATTCTCGTTTGAAATTGTTTCCAGGAAAGCTACGATCTAGGTGGATTGGGCCATTCATTGTGAAACATGCCTATCCCTATGGAGCTATAGACATCCGAAGCATTGAGACTGGAAAGATTTTCAAGGTGAATGGACATCGTCTGAAACCATACTATGAAGGATTTGCAGTGCAAGTGGTGGAAGAAATTCCACTACTCCATCCATCTCATTCAGCCTAGGAGATCGCAGATTGCACTTCACACCCCAGGGGAGTACTCAGTTTCTCTTGCATTTTAATATTTCTTATACATTAAGGACAATGCATGATTTAGGTGTCGGGGTGCATATCTCAGAATCACTTTTTCTTTCAATTTTTTCGTTTTTCCTTATTTCAGTTTATCTTTTGCGTTTTCTCTCTTCCTTTCAGTCCAATTTTGCGATTTCTTAATTCTGAATAGCCACAGTTGAATTTTTTTTTTATTATTTTTGCTTTCAATAACACACACAGATAGCCACAATTTTTTTTATTTTGTTTCAGTTTTGAGATACTTTACTCAATCTCATAGACTATGTTGGATGAGCTTTCTTTCCATAACCCCATTGATGTGATGACTCTTTAACCTTAGGTTGAATCAAATGCAGTGAGTTGTATTCAATTTTGGAAATTGCCTTTTGAATTGAATCTTTGAGCTTGCCATGGTGAAAAATATATTGATGACCCTCATTAGAGAGAATAAATTGAAAGTTGTGTGAATGAACTTAATATGACTTGATTTAGCAATTGGTGTTGATTTGCACACTTCTTTGAGATAAGAGCAATTCGGCAATGGCAAAAGAAACTTCAAAGCACAAGTTGAAAACTGTTCCAATAGTCATTGACTATGAACAGAGCTAGTAGCCACTTGAATAGGTGATCAACTTAGTAACTAGGGGTGGGTATCACCAATATTTTCACGTCAAAAGGTTGGTGACTTGTTCAAGCAAGATTAATTATGCAAAAAGCTGAATAAAGTGTTTCAAGTAAGGGCAAATCACTCTGAAAGCTAGAAAGATTCTTAATTGACCAAGACTATATGCATGTGTAATACCCGGTTAGACCCCGGTATCGGAATTCCTACGTTCCGGCGGATTTTCCGTTGGAATCCGGAATTCGAGGATGTCGGAGCCTGCCCTAAGGGTATAGAGAGGTTTTTAAGTTGTTTTTAAGATGTTTTTAGCATATGTGCATGTTTGTGAACTAAGGGACTTGAGTTTTTGCAATGAAAAGGCCAAGGGGACAAAAGCCAGGTTCGGCCGCCGAAGGTGAAGTTCGGCCGCCGAAAGTTGCATGGTTTCGCATGCACGTTAGGCCACCGAAGGAGAGTCGGTTGGCCACTACAAAAGCCCCTTTGCCCGAGACTTGGGTGTAAAACACTCTATTTTTGGGTCAAAGGTAGGTTCAAGCTCTTCTTGGTGTGATTTCTCATGTTTTCCTCCAATCTTGCATGTTTTAACATGATTTGAGCGTTGTTTTAGAGTTTTGAGCAAAAGGAAGCAAAGTTGAGCACTTGGAGACTTTGATTGAGTTTTCCCCCATCTCCAAGCTTGGACCATCAATCCTCTCATTCTTCAAGAGGTAAGCATGGATCCTCACCTCCCCTTATGTTTAAAGCAAGTTTTAAGAAGTTTTAGAGAGTTTTATGGCATGGTTTGGGGTGTAACCATGAGTTTGAGCATATGTTGATCATATGAGTTTTGATGCGTTTTGATGTTGTTTTGGGGTTTGAGCTAGTTTATAGGCCCCTATATGCATGAGATATGTTATGTGTTAGTTGAGAAGTGTTGGTATGCATGTTATGGGCGTTTTATAGGTTTTTGGAGGCTGAGAGCATGAGTTGTGCTCGGGTTCTGCCTTTCTGGAGGACCCAGGTTCGACCGCCGAAGCAACGTTCGGCCGCCGAACCCCTTGTGGAAGCAGTTTCGGCTGCCAAACCTTGCCCCCGAAAGCTAGGCTTTCGGTTTAGAAAGGGACTTTCGACCGCCGAAAGAGGGAGTTCGGCCGCCGAAAGTGCATGAGTTTCGTCTCTAGACGAGACTTTCGGCCGCCGAAGTTGCCGCCGAACATGCATGAGTTTCGTCTCTGGAGAGGGGTTTCGGCCGCCGAAAGTGCCGCCGAAGGTACCCTGTCCAGCCTTCTTTTGCCCATTTTTCCATGCATGCCTATGGTGTTTTAGAGGGGTTTTGGGGAGATATTAAGAGCTGTGTTTAAGTAAGTTTGGTCCTCATTTGAGTCCACCTGTGTAGGTGCGGACCCGAGAGACCAAGGAGGCCCACAGAGGTAAAGTTACAGAGACTGCTCAGCAGTTGACAGACGTGAGTGGAACAGAACTTTGTTTTAAAGTTAATGAATGTTTTAGCATGCCTCATGCATCATTACTGCCATGATATGTAGGATGCTTTGCATTGCCCTAGTATACACGAAGTTGATGCATTGCATTATTACTTGTATATGTGGATTGGACCGAGGCGACTCCAATAGCCCATAGTCTGTCATTATTGTAAGACCTGTGTGAGCTCCTTTGGGGCCGGGCATATAACTTGGATAAGTCCTATGAGAGCCCTTTTAGGGTCAGGCACCATGAGTAGTTAGCGAAACACCTGTGTGAGCTCCTTTGGGGGGTCGGGCACTGACAGAGGGAGTTTTGGGGTCATGTTCAATCTGAGATGTGAAATAGTTGTGCTGTGACGCATTTCATACTAGCATATTTGAAATGTTTTTATGGTTTCCGCTCACTGGGATTTAGTAGCTCATCCCTCTCCCTAACCCCATGTTTTCAGGGCCTCAGAGAAGAGACAGAGAAAGAGAAAGCAAGGGTAAAAGCATATGTAATAGTATAGAGTAGTGGACATGATTTACAGTACAGAGTTTATGTAAAGTATAGAATTGATGTAATAATCGTATATTTTGAGTTATAGAATTGTGCTTGGCCCTAGTGTTTGTGTACCCCTGTGTACATGATCCTTTTATGTTTATGTTTCTGATTGAGATAATGTCGTTATGATGAGAGCTAGGCTTGGTGCATGGTAGTATTTCTATCTCTGTCGTTACTGTATGGTACCATAGCAGGTATCACTCTTCGAGTGCATACAGACAGAGCATGCATAGTCCAGGCTTAGTTAATGTTTCAATGGTTAAGCAAAGTTAGACAAGCAAAGAATAAAAAAAAAAAATGAGAAGAGAAAAAGTAAGTAACAGCTTTATGCTTTAGTTTGATCATGTATGGGATTTAACAGGTACACAGAGTTTATAGTTGGCTTACTACGGGTCCCGGCGGCCTTAAGCCGATCTGGATCCTAGTGCCAGTGGCGGTCCGGTAAGCGGGCTGTTACAGCATGTATGATCTCTCTCCTAAGGAAAACAAATCCTAACCATGGTAAGTAAAGGAAAACAAGGTAAGAAGGTGAGTAACCTTGGTGCATATATTCTTCACTGCAATGATTTAAAGTAGGGGTCTAGAGTAAGAGCTAAATTGGTAATAGAGGATCAAGTAGCAAAGAAAGCTTGTTTGACTATGTTTATTTGCTTGAGGATAAGCAAAAGGCTAGGTGTGGGGGTATTTCATAGAGCATAATTTAGCCCATTTTATCTTGATATTATTGATGATAATTTACATGATTTCTATCTAATTTAGTGCTTTTGATATTATTTTGCAGAAAATGGTGTAAAAGGACAATTTGGAGAAAATCCCCTAAAATTGCCTTATTTGGAGCAAAGAAGAGCAAGCCTGCCAAGTTAGAGTCAAGTGGTTCTAAATAAAGAAAGTTCTAAATAAGAAAAGCGGCAAATATGGAAAGAACATTCAGCCAAAGCAATTTGAAATTCAAATTTCAAATCTCCAATAAGCCTTTTCCTTATTCAAGAACCCAAGTCTCAAGTTGCCATAAATGAAGAGACAAATAAGGAAAGTATTTTGAAATTCAAATCTCCAAGATTCATATTCAAATTTTGAATTTCAAGATTCAGCTTATTAAGGAAGCCAAATCCGAAGATCACATGTTTCACAATTCATGCCTTGCACATTCAAAATTCAAACTGGAAAGGAAGGCTCCACCTTCCTTAATTGGCATGGGCGGCAAGGATGGTGTGAAGACAAGTCTTGGGCACCTTGGGCAGCATCTTGAAGACACTTGGGCAGCAAGCAAAGACTAAAGGCCCCACTCCCTGCACTTGAACACATGCCCCACGTTTTTCCCTTCTCACATGTGCATGGATGGCACATCTTGGACTAAGGAAATTTTGGGCAGCCTCTTGAAGTCTTTTGGATAGCAAAGAAACCCTAGACAGCCACTTAAGAACCTTATAAATTCATCCTTAAGGGCTGCCGCACAAGAGGACACAAACACTCCATCTCTCCCATTCGGCCAAGGAGCAACCGGCGGCAATGAGGCCTTCTCCAACCTTCGGGTTCCTCATCTTCTCTTTCTTTTCTTGTTTTTGATTTTTGTTTCAGCCATGAGTGGCTGAAACCTTTTAATCTAGTTGAAGTTTGGTTGAAACTTTAGTTGTTTATGGATTGTGAGACTTGATCAAACATTGTTAATCTTTTGGTTGTTTAATATTTATGCAATTTCACACTTGATTTCCATATTGCTTTGTTGTTTAGATTTACGTTGATTCTTGATTGCAAAGTAATTATTTGTTAGTTTCGATGATTTAAGTCCGTAATTGCTTAGATTATTCTTACATAAGAATATTTGGTGTAAAACCCAAGGAAGTTGCATGATCTAGTGTTACCATACGTTTGGGTAACTAGGATTAGATCTCTCTATTTCTTAATGCAATTGATAGTTGTTTGTTGCCTGAGGCCCAAGGACGTTCCTTGGCAACTTGTTGATTAGTGATTAATTAGAGGATGTTCCCTAATTAATTTATTCCTAAGGAGAAATAATGGTGGTGAGAAGCTTCTTCCATCTCCATAACTAATCTATTGAATCAATCAAAAGAACATAAGTATCTGTGATCAATCCCAACAACTGAAGTGGATCCAATACTTCAACTAGAGCTTTCTCATTATTATTATTATTTCATTTTGTTATCACTCTACCTTTATTTGCTTTCTATAATAATTTAACTCAATTGATCCCAATCTCAAAACCCCCCATTTTACTTTCAGTTTATTGTTTCAGTTTATCTCGTTTTCAGTTTTCTTCTCTTTCAGTTTATTTTTGTTTCAATTTATTCTCTTGGTCTTGATAATTAAAATAGGTAAGTTCTCAATTCCCTGTGGATTCGATCCTTTCACTACTGTCTACAAATGTAAATTTGTTGATAACCAGAAACGTTATTTTTAACCGGCTTCGACAACCGCAATCAAAAATTGGCGCCGTTGCCGAAAAATTGATTTAACTTGTTTATTTTTCTTTCATAACTAGATCTGAACATAGGGACACTCTACCTTACGATTTGGAGATTGAACGCACCATCAGGAGACTAGGAAAGCAAGCAATTCGGCATGAGGAAGCAACACAAGCCGAGATCGCATCTAAAGAAGCTCCAATCGCAGGAACCACCTCTGAAGCACCACCGAACCTCCACAAGAGGAACATGCCGTCGCATAATTGATTCATGGATGAGGTTTGTACATCTACTTTTTCCTCTCAGCTTTCTGAACTGACCTCTATTATAAAAAGTTTTTTCATAGGCTGAGCTCATCAAGCTCAACAAATTCAGCCACCTAGGCCATGTGGGACCTTTGCTTACGTAGGACATCCAACTGATCAATGTCCTATACTTTGTGAGGATGACCAACCAGTGCATATATTTGGAGGATTCAATAGTCAGCCTAGACATGCATTTGGAGGATTCAATAGCCAGCCTAGACATGATCCATACTCTAACACTTACAATCCAGGTTGAGGAGACTATCTAGACTTCAGTTATGCATGGGCTAACGACTACCAAAATTATCAAGGAAATCAAGCCCAAGAAGCACCTCCAAGCTCCAATAGGCACCTTGGAGAGATGATGGAGACATTGGCAACTTCTGTGCAAAGCCTCCAAATGCAGATGGGACAAATGGCCACCTCATTAAATGCGATCATGTTAAGAAGAGAGGAAGAGATTCAAGATGTCAAGGCTGATGATGAAAGATCACAAGTACCAGAACAAGCTACTGAAGAAACACAAACCAGAAAACTGTTTGTCCAAACAAACTGGTCAAACATAACCTGTTGATAGTTTAGATATCATTGACTGTTTGAGAAACGATGTTTTTTATATAAATCAAGATGATATTCTGAACAATGATCTTTGCAGGAAAGAGAGCTAGAAAGAGCTAGAACTGAAAGAAACTGGTTGTTGCATCCAACAGGTGGACTACAGCCAAGCACAGACTGAAGAAGGCTCTGTCGCACTTCTTCATAGGAATTCACAGATGAGCTTTACGTAGACTGAGACACCCTTCATCGCATCCTTTCAGCTTGCAACGCAAGCCAGGCCTTCGAGTCCTCCCTCTCAGTCAAGTCTTGCGCAAAAGAAGACCCCTGAATCCAGTCTTGCCAAAAGCCTTGTGCAGGACAATCCTGCAACACTTCCAGTTGCACCTCTTCAGCTTCCATCGCAGTACACTTCTCCTAGTCCTCCCTTTCAGTCCAATCTTGTGCAGAAGGAGGAAATTGAAACCAATTCAACAATAGTTCCAATGCAAACAGCCCATGCTCACAAGGAACAAATGGTATTCCAAGCACCTAAACCAAAGGACCATGCGGATCAATGCTTGCCCAAACATCGAAGCATTTTAATAGTTCTACTAAGTTGATTTTGTACTTCATTTTGAAAAGTTCTAAACATTTCAAAAGATTCATGCTTATGTTTCATTAGGTAGACATAGCCATACCTACTGAAATCATCAGTGAATGTAATGAAGTACTGATAACCTCCCCTAGCACTAATGCTTAGTGGGCCACATACATCTATATGTATTAAGCCCAATAAGTCTGAAGCGCTTTGACCTTGTCTAGTAAAAGGGTCCTTTGTCATCTTACCTAGCAAACAAGATTCACAATTTTCAAATGATTCAAAATCAAATGAATCTAATAAACCATCTTTATGGAGTTTAGATATGCGATTCTCATTTATATGGCTAAGACGAAAATGCCATAAATATGTTGGGTTTAACTCATTTGGCTTAGTTTTCTTAGAAGTTATGTTATAGATATTGTTGTCTCTAGAATCATCTAGATTAAGGACATAAAGGCTATCATATGAATTTGCAATACAATAAAGCAAATCATCTTTATTAATGGAGCATTTCTTATTCTTAATAAAAAATGAAAAACCTTCATCGTCCAAAACAGAAACTGAAATAATATTCCTACTCAAAGTAGGAACATAAAAGCAATTGTTCAGAACTAGCAAAAACCCATTGGGTAACACAAGTTCATATGTCCCTACGGCTATGGTAGCAACTCTTGCTCCATTGCCTACACGTAGGTCCACATCGCCCTTTTTCAGTTTTCTACTCCTTTTGAGACCCTTCACATTTGTACAAATGTGAGAGCCACATCCGGTATCTAATACCCATGAAGTAGAAATAGATAAATTAATATCTATAACATAAATACCTAAAGTCGTAGTCTCACTACTCTTCTTCTTCTTGCACTCATCCAAAAAGGTTTGCAATTTCTCTTCCAATGCCCTGGTTCCTTGCAATGGAAGCAGATTCCTTCCTTAGGAACTTTTGCCTTGGATTGCCATTTAGGCTTGCCTCGTCCCTTAGGCCCATTATCTTTCAGTTTATCCTTCTCAATGATAGATCGCAGTGATAAGGTGGAATTGTTATTAGTAGCAATAATTATCTACAAAATTATGCAAACATAATCAATTTAGTAAATTAATATTAAGGTGATAATAATCTCCCACTAAAATATAACCCTCAAAATAATAATATTTTAGCGGGCTAAGATCCATATTTCACCTAATTCTAAGTCAGTTTTAGCATGACGCTTAGAATTAAGTTATTTAGGTAGGTAACCCCTTACCAATTACATCTAATGTAACTCTTAAATTATGAGGTGTTGACATCATATGTCAAATGCATGTTATACCCCATCTAATGCCTTAAGCCCAAAACCGTTCTGATAGCCTAATTAAGCTCAACCAAAATTAAATAAATGAGTAACTATTACTCATCCTATCTTACTAGGATAACCTAATGCACTTTGCTTTGGCAAAACCTGCATTTTGGTGATCTTAGTCTTGATAGGTTTTTAATATATGGGTGACATTAAAAATTAAAATTTTAAAGTGAGGGTTCAACTTTTAATTATTTTATCTTATATATATATATCATAGCATCCAATATGCATACATATATATACAGACTATAATACATAGTATCTCATACTAACATATGACAAAATAATAAAATATAGTCATTTAAATCTAATTTAAAGACTAAAAGAAAATAATAAAATATAGTCATTTAAATTTGATTTAAAGACTAAACGAAAATAATTCAAAATTTATTTTCTTATATATATATATATATATATATATTAATTATTTTGTCAACCACATATATTATAGCATCCTATATGCATATATATATATATAGACAATAATACATAGTATCTCATACTAACATATGACAAAATAATAAAATTATTTTACATAGTCATTTAAATCTTATTTAAAGACTAAAAGAAAATAATTTTTAAAATTTATTTTCTTATTAAATATATATATATATATATATATATATATATATATATATATATATATATATAATATTTTATCTCCAGAGGTAGAATGGTAATTGAGGCATCATCTTCCTCAGGAAGAAACCCTAATTGCTGCCCAAGGACCTAGCAGCCTGCCTCAAGATGACCAGATGATGGCCGTGGGTGGCCCGCAAGTCTGTGGGTGGTTGAGTGACTCTGTTAATCTCAAAAACACCTCAAATCGTTGCTTCGGGCATGCATTAGCAGTGGGTCATGCCATCATTGCTTCGGACATGCACCAGTGGTGGGACCCACCGTGTGCGCTCGCCTGTGGCCTTCACATTTGAAGGCCAGGTCCTCAGCGCCTTCTGGGTTCACGATGAAAGTCATCGTGAATCCAATTTTTTTTTTATTATTAATTTAATTTATTATTTATTTTAATTTAATTTTCAAACTAAAATAAAATTATCTAAATAATCCAATCATTCATCCAAAATTATCATGCCATTCTAATAAATATATATCGCATATATAATATTAATCATGACATAATTAATTTAAGCGATCCAATTATTCATCCATAATTATCATGCTATTCTAATAAATATATATCGTATATATAATATCAATCATGGCATAATTAATTTAAACGAAAAGCACAGGTTGGCTCTGATACCACTGTTGGAAAATCCATAGATTATTGCAATCCAAAGGCGCAGCGGAAAAATAAAATTTTTCTGATTCCCTTTTCCAGAATCTGAGTGCTTCGTTTAATTCAAAAGATGGATATGAGACTAACCTGTTAATCTCATCAAGAAGATATAATGGCGGACTGATGGTGCTGCTTTTTCAAATGAACACCTCTATGATATCCACACAAACGTCTTCTATCCTTCTAGAGTGCTAGCTCTCTCAAAGATGGATAGATTATGTGCTCCACAATCTGCAATCTTTTAGACTGAGTTTTTTCAAAACCACGTACCTTCCACAATTCGTAGAAGGGGTATTTATATGTTTCAGTTTTTTGTTTTCACACAAATCCTTTTCCTAAAAGGAGTTGTATTTTTCTCACAACTCCTTTTCCTAAAAGGAGTTGTGTTTATCCCATAACTCCTTTTCCTAAAAGTAGTTGTATTCATAACCAACTATCACAATCTCACAGATACTCAAATATCTTATGTGATAAAGTCCTTTATTTGTAACAGTTACAGATAGACTGCAGATCTTTTACATATTATTATCTCATAATAATAAATGATTAATAATAATAACACTTTATTATTATTAATTATATTAATAATTAATATTAATAATAATAACACTTTATTATTATTAATTATATTAATGATTAATAATAATAACACTTTATTATTATTAATTATATTAATGGGCTTTTAACCCATTAATATGACATAGCACATCAACAACGTTCTTTTGTGTGTGACCCAATAGGCTCACATTAATTGGCAATAAGCCCAGTCCCACAAGGCCCATAAGTTATAAGTGGCCTCTAGCAATACATTATGACTACCCAACTAATATGAGGATCAATAGTCTAATAAAGTCTAATAAATAGAACATGAATTAATCCCTTTATCACATGATATCTAGTTTGAACATAAGTCATGGTCAATGTCAAACTTATAATGTTCAAACTTATAATTTCTCGATCTCTAAGTAGACTGATAAATTCAAATGATATTGATCACACTATCAATTCATTTGAGCACAGCCATGCATTTCTCAGTCTCACTTATCGAGGGGCCCAAAAGATATCTCTCTCAAAGAGAGGGACAAATCCTATCTTGATTGTTCATTTTCCTCTATATAATTTCTATTATGCTAAATCATAACCTTTATGATTATCCGATTAAAGACAACGTTTGATTATGTCAAAATATAACAGTACTTATGTTGGAAACTATGACAATCTCAAGTCAAAGGATTAAGACATAACTACTTTGAGATTCACTTATGACAATAACCCATGTAGTGATCTCAATGCGGGTCCATCCAATACTTTGTTCTCAAACAAGTATTTATGATTATTGAATTATATCAACATATACATAATCATCTCATGATTATCAATCAATAATCATACCAGTTATATTTTGTTATTATCAACATAATAATAAGTAACCAGGAATGTGAATTATTATTATGTAACATGAAAACAAATAATAATGATAATAAAACCTCTTTTATTAATAACCAAAATGACATACAAAAATGTCCAAGATACTGGCCTAGGGCATATAGACTAACAAATCCCAACAATTGAAGTGGATCCAATACTTCAACTAGAGCTTTCTCATTATTATTATTATTTCATTTTATTATCACTCTACCTTTATTTGCTTTCTATATTAATTTAACTCAATTGATCCCAATCTCAAAACCCCCCCTTTTACTTTCAGTTTATTGTTCCAGTTTATCTCGTTCTCAGTTTTCTTCTCTTTCAGTTTATTTTTATTTCAGTTTATTCTCTTGGTCTTGATAAGAAAAATAGGTAAGTTCTCAATTCCCTGTGGATTCAATCCTTTCACCACTGTCTACAAGTGTAAATTTGTTGATAACCAGAAAGGTTATTTTTGACCGGTTTCGACAACCACAATAAAAAATTGGCGCCGTTGCCGGGGAATTGATTTAACTTGTTTATTTTTATTTATGACCAGATCTGAATTTAGGGACACTCTACCTTACGATCCGGAGATTGAACGCATCATTAGGAGACTAGGAAAGCAAGCAATTCGGCCTGAGGAAGCAACACAAGCCGAGATCACATCTGAAGAAGCTCCAATCACAGGAACCACCTCTGAAGCATGACCGAACCTGCACAAGAGGAACATGCCATCGCAGAATTGATTCATGGATGAGGTATGTACATCTACTTTTTCCTTTCAGCTTTCTGAACTGATCTCTATGGTGAAATGTTTTGTCATAGGCTGAGCTCATCAAGCTCAACAAATTCAGCCACCTAGGCCATGTGGGACCTTTGCTTATGTAGGACATCCAACTGATCAATGTCCTATACTTTGTGAGGATGATCAACTAGTGCATATATTTGGAGGATTCAATAGTCAGCCTAGACATGCATTTGGAGAATTCAATAGCCAGCCTAGACATGATCCATACTCTAACACTTACAATCCAGGTTGGGGAGACTATCTAGACTTCAGTTATGCATGGGCTAATGACTACCAAAATTATCAAGGAAATCAAGCCCAAGAAGCACCTCCAAGTTCCAATAGGCACCTTGAAGAGATGATGGAGACATTGGCAACTTCTGTGTAAAGCCTCCAAACGTAGATGGGACAAATGGCCACCTCATTAAGTGCGATTGTTAAGAAGAGAGGAAGAGCTTCAAGATGTCAAGGCTGATGATGAAAGATCACAAGTACCAGAACAAGCTACTGAAGAAACACAACCAGAAAACTGTTTGTCCAAACAATTTGGTCAAACAGAACCTGTTGATAGTTTAGATATCATTGACTGTTTGAGCAACGATGTTTTTTATATAAATCAAGATGATATTTTGAACAATGATCTTTGCAGGAAAGAGAGCAAGAAAGAGCTAGAACTGAAATAAACTGATTGTTGCATCCAACAGGTGGACTACAGCCAAGCACACACTGAAGAAGGCTCTGTTGCACTTCTTTAGAGGAATTCACATATGAGCTTTGCACAGACTGAGACACCCATCATCGCATCCTTTCAGCTAGCAACGCAAGCCAGGCCTTCCAGTCCTCCCTCTCAATCAAGTCTTGCGTAAAAGAAGACCCCTGAATCCAGTCCTGCCAAAAGCCTTGTGGAGGATAGTCCTGCAACACTTCCAGTTGCACCTCTTTAGCTTCCATCGCAGTACACTTCTCCTAGTCCTCCCTTTTAGTCCAATCTTGCGCAGAAGGAGGAAACTGAAACCAATTCAACAATAGTTCCGATGCAAACAGTCCATGCTCATAAGGAACAAATGGTATTCCAAGCACCTAAACTAAAGGACCATGCGGATCAATGCTTGCCCAAACCTCCAGACAAGGTAGAATTTGTTTTGCCTAAATTCAGTACCAAATTGCAGTAACATATGGAGAAACATGAATTGGAATTCAAAGTGATTACCAATCATCTGAAAAATGCAAACATAAGGGCTAAAGGCACACCTCATCTGAAAGAGGAGAGGCTAATCATGTTACTTCATGAGTACATGGAAAAAATAGGATGGGTTATGACCATATCAAAAGGAGTGTTACACTTTTTACTCAATGCAGTTGGGACCCTTTTCCCTTCCCCAAATACTTGAGCCTTGATCAAGTGGATCACACCATGCACACCACACCAAGGGAGTACTCAGTTTCTTTTGCATTTTAATATTTCCTATACATTGAGGACAATGCATGATTTAGGTGTGGGGGTGCATATCTCTAAATTTTTACTTTTCAGTTTATTTTTGCTTTGATTAGGTGAATTTTTTCATTTTTGTTATTTTTGCTTTCAATAACACACACATATAGCCACAGTTTTTTTGTTTTGTTTTTGTTTTGATTTGCTTTACTCAACACATAGACTATGTTGGATGAGCTTTCTTTCCATGGCCCTATTGATGTGATGACTCTTTAAACTTAAGTTGAATCAATTGCAGTGAGTTGTATTCACTTTTGGGAATTGCTTTTTGAATTGAATCTTTGAGCTTGCTGATCGCGGTTGTCGAAGCTGGTAAAAAATAACCTTTCTGGTTATCAACAATTTATAACTGCAGATAGTGGTGAAAGGATCGAATCCACAGGGAATTGAGAACTTACCTATTTCTCTTTTTTAGACCAAGAAAATAGACTGAAACAATAATAAACTAAAAATGAGATAAAAACTGAAAGCGGGATAAAACGAGATAAGTTGAAATTGGGATCAAAAACTGTCGGCAAAATAACAAGGGGGTTTTGAGATTGATTGTAGCAACTAACAGTGAGAATAATAATAGAAAACAAATAATAAAATAAGAGTAATCAATAATGAGAAAGCTCTAGTTGAAGTATTGGATCCACTTTAGTTGTTGGAATTGATCACAGGCACTTATGCTCTTTGGGATAAAATCAACAAATTGGTCAATGGAGATGGAATAAGATTCTCACCACCATTATCTCTCCTTAGGATTAAACCAATTAGGGAATGTCCTCTAATTAATTACTAATTAACAAGTTGCCAAGGAACGTCCTTGGGCCTCAGGCAACAAACAACTGTTAATTGCATTAAAAAATAGAGAGATCCAATTCTAGCTACCCAAACGTATGGAGATAATGCTAGATCATGCAACTTCCTTGGTTGTTACACCAATTGTTCTTATGTAAGAATAATCTAAGCAATTACGGACTTAAATAATTCAAACTGACAAATAATTATTTTGCAATAAAAAATCAACGTAGATCTCAATAACAAAGTAATATGAAAATCAAGCATGAAATTGCATGAATATTGAACTCCCAAAAGTTAAACAATATTTGATCAAGTCTCACAACCCATTAAAAAACTAAAGCTTCAACCAATATTCAACTAGATTAAAGAAATCAGCCACTCATGGCTGAAACAAAAATCAAAAACCAAAAAAAAAGGAAGAAAGAAGAACCGAATGGTGGTGTGCCTTAGAGAGCTTCGGCCGATTGGCCCTTGTGTGGCCGCATGGGAGTTGTGTCCAATCTGCCGTGGCTGGCCTCTTTGAGACCTTTAAATATATTTTAAGATGTTGTCTTAGGGTTTCAAGAGGCTGCCCACATTTTTAGAGGCTGCCCAAAATGCCCTTGGTCCAAGATGTGCCATCCATGCACATGTGTGAAGGGAAAAACGTGGGGCATGCGTGACTTGTGAAAGTGTAACAGCCCGGAAATCGGTACCCTACTGTAACGGCCCGAACCGCCACCGGCACTAGGATCCAGATCGGCTTAAGGCCGCCGGGACCCGTAGCAAGCCAACATTCATACTATTACCTGGCAAAATCCCATGCATGATCAAAAACTTTAATATAAAAACTTAAACATAAAACCTGTAGTCTGAACATACACCAAGCTTGATCCGTATGCTACAACATAACTGTGAACATAAACTTTCCCATGCGAGAGCCCTCATCAAAAGCTCTAACTGGGTCAACATTACAGACATCAAGTCTGGTTCTCAACTCAACATTTAAAACATTACATAACCATGCATCAACATGGATTAACCAATCTATAGGGCCAAGCACACTCTAATCCATAAACATTAACTCTACTATCAGTTACATACATTATCTCAAATTACATTACATCAACTTATATTACATGTCCACTTCTAAAACTACTAAACTGTAACATAAACATGAACTGTCATATTACAAACACACGTCACTTAAATCTTTACCCTGCTGACTTCTGAGCTCTGACTTAAACCTGCAAACCTGGGGTTAGGGGAGAGGGGTGAGCTAGAAAGCCCAGTGAGTAGAAACATAGAAAACAGTTCATTAATTACATGCTTTCATGAAATGCGCCATATCACAACTATTACACAACAATCCTTTCTTCCCCGCTTGAGTTCACGCTAGCATTCTCTTCCTCTCGCGGGTGGTTTTAGAGGGTTCTCGAAACGTCCTTCCCCTCAGGGTTAGACATGACCCCAACATTCCCTCTGTCAATACTCGGCCCCGAAGGAGCTCTCATTGGGCTTTCCTACATGTACTTGCCCGACTGACAAGGACTCAATGACAGACTTACGGGCTATTGAGGTCGCCTTGGTCCACCCATCTCATCATATAAACAGCAATTTATGCAATGCGTCACATTCGTGAAACTAGTGCAATCATCCTATTACATATAAACATGATGCATGAGCATGCTTTAGGCATTTGATTTTCTTAACATAAAAGATTAAGTTAGTTCTACTCACCTCCTGGCAGACGCTGACTGACTCTGCAACTGCTAGCACTACTGGCCTCCTTGGTCTCTCGGGTCCAATCCTACACAGGTGCACTCGAATGAGGTGCCAAACACACTCTAACAACTCATAAGCATACCCCCTAAAACCCCTCTAAACATCACTTAAACATACATAGAAAACACCCAAGAAACGGCTGGACAGGGCACTTTCGGCGGCACCTTCGGCGGCCGAAAGTCCCTTCCAGAGACGAAACTCGGGTAAGTTCGGCGGCAGGTTCGGCGGCCGAAACGCCTGGATAGAAACGAAAGTCCCTCCTTCGGGGGCACGTTCGGCAGCCGAAAGGCTGCCTCCCATGCTGGTTCGGCAGCCGAACCTGGTCCCCTCTGGACGACAGGTCCGATTCTGCCTAGCCACAAACCAACTCAAAACAACCCAAAACCTCACATACTCTCTCCCAATCATGCATACTCACTCCCACATGTATAAACTAGCTTAAACCTCAACATAACATCATATAAACATACATTGGCATACATTGGGCATAAAACTCACATAAACCTAAACATGCATATCTACCCATACTCAACCATCACAACATCATTAAACTTACTTAAAACTTCATTAAAACACTAGGAAAGCAAGGATCTACACTTACCTCTTGAAGATCGAGGAGTGGTGAGATCCCTAACTCGGAGGTGTGAAGGATCCAAGCTCCAAAAGCCTCCAAGCTCCCAAACTCCTTTTTAAGCTTCAAAACATCAAAACAAGGGTAAAACTCATGAAAAACTTGAGGGATGGGTAGAGAAAGCATGAAAACGACCAAAGGAGTACAAAAACTAACCTGAGCTCGAGAATGGGGAGAAAACTCTCCCATTTTCGATCTGAGGCCTTTTATAGGTGACCGGCTGAACCACCTTCGGCGGCCAAACCAGCACCCTAAACTCCCCCATGTTCGGCGGCCGAACTTGAGGTTCGGCGGCCGAACCTAGTTTCTGCCTTCAAGACTTTCGGGTGTTTCGGAGGCCAAAGGCACACCCGAAACTGTCTCATGTTCGGCAGCCGAACTCCACTTTCGGCGGCCGAACCTGGCAAAAGTCTCCTTGGTCCTTTTCTTTCAAAAACCCAATTCCTTTAACAAATTTTTAAAACATTAAAACTCTTGAAAACATATAAAAACATAACCCGACCCCCTTCCAGGGTACTCCGACATCAGAAATCCGCTTGACTACAGGGATTCCGATGCCAGACTTGAGCTGGGTATTACATTCTTTCCCCCTTTAAGAACATTCGTCCCCGAATGTTCAAACAACAAACAGGCATACTCAAAACATAGCATCAAGCATACATAAGCAAGTAAGCAAAACTTCAAAAACCTCCCTCTTAAAAGAGAGACACGGGCACTGATGGAGTAAGAACTCCCAGTTCTCCCAAGCGAACTCGCCCACACAGACGGTCCCAAAAGGCTATCACCGTTGGAATCTCCTTGTTCCTCCTCTTTCTGACTTGTGTGTCAATGATCCGTACTGCCTGCTCACATAGGTGAGACTTCCTGATATCTCCACCTTTGGTTCCTTAAGAACCTAACTTGGATCTGACACGAACTTCCATAACATGGAACACGGAAAATTCCATAAGGACTTCCTCCAGAAAGAAACATCCTTCTCAAAAGAAAACACCTCAAGCAACACCTCAACCTTTTCCTGAAACTCCACACACTTTCGCTGCGCACTCCGATCCTTACTCTTCTCTTTTCCCTTGAAAACTATACTGTCTCTAGCTCTCAACAGGTAGTATCGGATCTCAGATCTATCTTGGAAACAACTGACTCCTGCTAGTTGATCAAGTAGATCATCGATTCTAGGTAACCAACACCTGCTCTTGGTAGTGACGTTGGTCAACTGCTCACAGTTGCTACCAGGTCTAAAGGATCTGTCCTTCTTTTCCCGCAACAACACTGGAACATCCAGGGTGAGGTACTAAGTCGGATAAATCCATTGTCTACCAAGTCTCGCAGCTATACCAACTACGCTCACAACTCTACTGGTACTATCCTGTAGGGAAGGATAGAAATGGTTCTGGGTCCAGACACCACTCCTATGTCAAACTCTATATCCCTGACAGGTGATACACCTGACAGCTTGTCTGGAAAGACGCCTAAAACTCTCTCACTGCTAACACCAAGGCTGGTTCCCTGACCTGATTACTAAACTTTCAAACAAGAGCTAGAACCCTCTGACAACCCCTCCTACGCACCCTACGAGCTTGACAGGTTGACACCAAACCTCTAGGCATCCATACCTTGTCCCCTCAACAGACTACCTCTAATCCATCCTGTCCTCCGAACCTAGCTACCTTGTCTCTACAGACCAAGATAGCACCACGAGTAGAAAACTAATCCATCCCTAAAATGACATCCAGACAATCAAGTCTAGGACCTCAAGGTCGGGTGGAAAGCATCTACCCTCAGCTGACACTGAACTGAACCGGCAGACTGACTCTGCCATAGATGGATCACACTTGGGCCACTGACCCAAAGAGGACACTCTAACCTAGAAGCTGTCAACTCAACCCCTCAACGGCTCCTAGAGCAACTAAAGAAAGAGAAACACCAAGGTTCACAAAACATACACATCAGAACATTCAAAAGTGAGCGTACCTGGCGTCACCGTATTCGATGTGTCTGCTCCTCCTCTTGGCCTACTGGTCGGGGCCACATCACCTGAAACTGACCGCTGGGACTGAGCTAATCCGGGTGCAGTGGGACACTCGCGCGCCACGTGCCCCTCCTGTCCGCATCTAAAACATAGATTAGTCCCAAACAGACAAACTCCCTGGTGCGGCCTGCCACATCTCTCACATCCTGGAGTGCCTGAACCAGAGACCTCCAGACCAACCCTGAGCCTCTTCCACAACCTGCCCTTCCTGGTTCTGCCCCACTTCTTAGGGGCTCTATTCCGCTGCCTACGGGTTCTTCCCCACTGTCTACCTCTCTTGGCAGCTGAACTCAACATGGAGAGATCAACTTCTGCAACACTAGAGATCCTGGAATCCTTAGTCTGGGCGTCATCCTCTGACTCTCCCAAACTCTCTTCATCCATATTCACTTGTACACCTACATCCCTCCTCTGCACCATTCCATCCCACTCAGATGGATCGGACTCCACAGATCCACTAGCACCATGCATCTCAGCTCTTCTGAAAACACAACAGACACACAAGCAAACATCAGCAGCACATCATATCATGTGGTCCATGGAAAACACATGAACTCATAACTCATAGCATCACATCATAGGGTCCATGTAGCAAACACATGAACTCTCCTATGAAACATATATATCATGGATGAACCTGACACCAATGACCCTCAACCTAGCGTAACATGCCATGACCAACTGTGCCAAAAAAAACCATACCTGGTCTCTCAACTCATCTCATATCATAGCATAACATATCGAGGCACCAGAGATCAGTCAACATCCATAATACAACATAAATGCACATGCATCAAACATGGCATTCCACATAGTCATAGCAAGACAGGACTCAACATCCTATCCTAGTGGACACGATCTTACCTATTGTGCTTGCCCTTCTATGACGTCTAAACCAACCTCTTTCCGATGTGGGATATCTCTAGTCCTTGAGCAAAATGCTCAACACACCGTACTTATGAGGCCCTATGCTCTGATACCATCTGTAACAGCCCGAAAACCGATACCCTACTGTAACGTCCCGAACCGCCACCGGCGCTAGGATCCAGATCGGCTTAAGGCCGCCGGGACCCGTAGCAAGCCAACATTCATACTATTACCTGGCAAAATCCCATGCATGATCAAAAACTTTAATATAAAAACTTAAACATAAAACCTGTAATCTGAACATACACCAAGCTTGATCCGTATGCTACAACATAACTGTGAACATAAACTTTCCCATGCTAGAGCCCTCATCAAAAGCTCTAACTGGGTCAACATTACAGACATCAAGCCTGGTTCTCAACTCAACATTTAAAACATTACATAACCATGCATCAACAGGGATTAACCAATCTATAGGGCCAAGCACACTCTAATCCATAAACATTAACTCTACTATCAGTTACATACATTATCTCAAATTACATTACATCAACTTATATTACATGTCCACTTCTAAAACTACTAAACTGTAACATAAACATGAACTGTCATATTACAAACACACGTCACTTAAATCTTTACCCTGCTGACTTCTGAGCTCTGACTTAAACCTGCAAACCTGGGGTTAGAGGAGAGGGGTGAGCTAGAAAGCCCAGTGAGTAGAAACATAGAAAACAGCTCATTAATTACATGCTTTCATGAAATGCGCCATATCACAACTATTACACAACAATCCTTTCTTCCCCGCTTGAGTTCACGCTAGCATTCTCTTCCTCTCGCGGGTGATTTTAGAGGGTTCTCGAAACGTCCTTCCCCTCAGGGTTAGACATGACCCCAACATTCCCTCTGTCAATACTCGGCCCCGAAGGAGCTCTCATTGGGCTTTCCTTACATGTACTTGCCCGACTGACAAGGACTCAATGACAGACTTACGGGCTATTAAGGTCGCCTTGGTCCACCCATCTCATCATATAAACAGCAATTTATGCAATGCGTCACATTCGTGAAACTAGTGCAATCATCCTATTACATATAAACATGATGCATGAGCATGCTTTAGGCATTTGATTTTCTTAATATAAAAGATTAAGTTAGTTCTACTCACCTCCTGGCAGACGCTGACTGACTCTGCAACTGCTAGCACTACTGGCCTCCTCGGTCTCTCGGGTCCGATCCTACATAGGTGGACTCGAATGAGGTGCCAAACACACTCTAACAACTCAAAAGCATACCCCCTAAAACCCCTCTAAACATCACTTAAACATACATAGAAAACACCCAAGAAACGGCTGGACAGGGCACTTTCGGCGGCACCTTCGGCGGCCGAAAGTCCCTTCCAGAGACGAAACTCGGGTAAGTTCGGCGGCAGGTTCGGCGGCCAAAACCCCTGGACAGAAATGAAAGTCCCTCCTTCGGGGGCACGTTCGGCAGCCGAAAGGCTGCCTCCCATGCAGGTTCGGCGGCCGAAACTCCTTTCGGCGGCCGAACCTGGTCCCCTCTAGACGACAGGTCCGATTCTGCCTAGCCACAAACCAACTCAAAACAACCCAAAACCTCACATACTCTCTCCCAATCATTCATACTCACTCCCACATGTATAAACTAGCTTAAACCTCAACATAACATCATATAAACATACATTGGCATACATTGGGCATAAAACTCACATAAACCTAAACATGCATATCTACCCATACTCAACCATCTCAACATCATTAAACTTACTTAAAACTTCATTAAAACACTAGGAAAGCAAGGATCTACACTTACCTCTTGAAGATCGAGGAGTGGTGAGATCCCTAACTCGGAGGTGTGAAGGATCCAAGCTCCAAAAGCCTCCAAGCTCCCAAACTCCTTTTTAAGCTTCAAAACATCAAAACAAGGGTAAAACTCATGAAAAACTTGAGGGATGGGTAGAGAAAGCATGAAAACGACCAAAGGAGTACAAAAACTCACCTGAGCTCGAGAATGGGGAGAAAACTCTCCCATTTTCGATCTGAGGCCTTTTATAGGTGACCGGTTGAACCACCTTCGGCGGCCAAACCAGCACCCTAAACTCCCCCATGTTCAGCGGCTGAACTTGAGGTTCGGCGGCCGAACCTGGTTTCTGCCTTCAAGACTTTCGGAGGCCAAAGGCACACCCAAAACTGTCCCATGTTCGGCGGCCGAACCTGGCAAAAGTCTCCTTGGTCCTTTTCTTTCAAAAACCCAATTCCTTTTAACAAATTTTTAAAACATTAAAACTCTTGAAAGCATATAAAAACATAACCCAACCCCCTTCCAGGGTACTCCGACATCAGAAATCCGCTTGACTATAGGGATTCCGATGCCAGACTCGAGCTGGGTATTACAGAAAGAGTGGGTCTTTTTGTCTTTGTTTGCTGCCCAAATGTCTTCAAGATGCTGCCCAAGGTGTCCAAGGCTTGCCTTCACATTCTCCTTGCCGCCCATGCACTAATAAGGAAGGTGGAGCCTCCTTTTGCTATTTGAATTTTGAATGTGCATGGCATGAAAGGGGAAACATGTGATCTTTGGATTTGGCTTCCTTAATAAGCTGGATCTTGAAATTCAAATTCTGAATATGAATATTGGAGATTTGAATTTCAAAATGCTTTCCTTCTTTGGCAGTTTCCATATTTGGCAGTTTTTGGCAGTTTTAAGAGCATTTTCTCCAGAATGTTTCTTTTCACCTAATATCTGCAAAACATGATTAAAACCACAAAATTAGGCAGAAAAGATGTAAATAAACATCAAGAACATAATGAGAAAGTGGACTAAAATATGCTCTATCAAATACCCCCACACCTTGCCTTTTGCTTGTCCTCAAGCAAACAAACATAGTCAAACAAGCTTTCTTACTCTAGATCCTTATTTCCACTTAAAATCTTACTCTAGACACCTATTTTGAATCATTACAGTGAAGAATATATGCATCAAGGTTACTCACCTTCTTTTCTTATTTTCATTTACTTACTATGGCTAGGATTTGTTTTCCTCAAAAGAGACCATTCATGCACATTTTTGTTTAGACTTTTTCTAGCTTTCAGAGTGACTTGCCCTTACCTTGAAGTACTTTATTCAGGCTTTATATTTTTTTCTTTTTTCTTTTTTTTTCTTTTTTTTCTTTGCACTTTTTCCTTGCTTGGAGAAGTCACCATCCTTTTGACGTGAAAGTGATGTATTGTGATACTCCCCCCAGTTACTCAGTTGGTTACCTGTCCAAGTGGCTACTAGCTCTATTCTTAGTCTTTTGACCATTGGAACAATTTTTGATTTGTGCTTTTTGAGGTCTTTGCCTTTGCTGAATTTTCTTTCTCAATGATTTGGGCAAATCAACACCAATTGCTAAAACAAGTCAAGTTAAGTTCATTCACGCAATTTCAATTTATTCTCTCTAATGAGGGTCATCAGTATATTTTTCACCATTGGCAAGCTCTAAGATTCAATTCAAAAGGCAATTCCCAAACATGAATATAACTCACTGCAATCGATTCAACATAAGTTTAAAGAGTCATCACATCAATGGGGTCATGGAAAGAAAAACTCATTCAACATAGTTCATCAGTTTGAGTAGAGCAAATCAAAACACAAACGAGAAGCTGTGGAAAAATGAAAAAAATGAAAAAAAAAATCTCACTCAAAATGAAAACAAATATTCAAACTGAAAACTAAAGCAAAAATTAAAAATTCAGAGATATGCATCCCCACACCTAAATCATGCATTGTCCTCAATGTATAGGAAATATTAAAATGCAAAAGAAACTGAGTACTCCCCTGGGTGTGGTGTGCATGGTGCGATTCACTTGATCAAGGCTCAAGTAATTGGGGAAGGGAAAAGAGTCCCTACTGCATTAAGCAAAAAGTGTAGCACTCCTTTTGATTTTGTCATAGCCCATCCTATTTTCTCCATGTACTCATCAAGCCACATGATTAGCCTCTCTTCTTTCAGATGAGGTGTGCCTCTAGCCCTTATGTTGGCATTTTTTATGTGATTCGGTAGCACTTTGAACTCCAATTCATGTTTCTTTATGGCTAGCTACAATTTAGTACTGAATTCAAGCAAAACAAACTCTACCTCATCCGGAGGTTTGGGAAGGCATTGATCTGCATGGTCCTTTGGTTTAGGTGCTTGGAATACCATTTGTTCCTTGTAAGCATGGGTTGGATCTATGGCTGAAATGGTTTCAGTTTGCTCCTTCTGCGCAAGGCTTAACTGAAAGGGAGGACTGGAGGAGCTTGACTGCGTTGGAAGCTGAAAGGACGCAATGGAGGTGGCTTCAGGTTGCGCAAGGCTCATCTGCGAATTCTCCTGAAGAGGTGCGACAGAGCTCTCTTCAGTTTGTGCTTGGCTGCAGTTCACCTGTTGGATGCAACAGTCAGTTTCTTTCAATTCTGGCTCTTTTTGGCTTACTTCATCTTTTTCGCTAGGCTCACTGCAAAAATCACTGTTTAGCATATCATATTGATTCATATTAAAAACTTTTTGGCTCAAACAATCAATGATATCTAAAAAATCAATAGGTTCTGTTTGACCAGTTTGTTTGGGCAAACAGTTTTCTAGCAGTTTTTCTTCAGCAGCTTGTCCTTGCACTTGTGACCTTTCATCATTATCCCATACATCTTGAAGCTCTTCCTCTCTTCTTAACATGATCACATTTAATGAGGTGGCCATTTGTCCCATTTGCGTTTAGAGATCTTGCACAGAATTTGCCAGTGTCTCCATCATCTTCTCAAGGTGCATAGTGGAACTTGGAGGTGTTGGTTGGACTTGATAATTTTGGTAATTGTGGTAGTCGTTAGCCCTTGCATAACTGAAGTCTGGATATTCTCCCCAACCTGGATTGTATGTGTTAAAGTATGGATCATGTCTTGGCTGTTCATAGTATCCTTCAAAAGTATGTCTAGGCTGGCTATTGAATCCTTCAAATGCATGTACTGGTTGGTCATCCTCATAAAGTATAGGACATTGATCAGTTGGGTATCCTACATATGCGTAGGTCCCATATGGCCTAGGTGGCTATATTTATTGAGCTTGATGAGCTCAGACTATGACAAAACTTTTCACAACAGAGGTCAGTTCAGAAAGCTGAGAGGAAAAAGTAGATGTACATACCTCATCCATGAATCAACTCTGCAATGATTTAGTGCGATTCCGGAGGTTTCAGATGAGTGTTCTGCGCAGGGGAATCTCTCTTTTTTTTTTTTAAATTTGGTCCTATAAGAAAAACAAATAAGTTAAATCAACTCTCCGGCAACGGCACCAATTTTTGATCGCGGTTGTTGAAGCTATTCAAAAATAACCTTTCTGGTTATCAACAATTTATAACTGCAGATAGTGGTGAAAGGATCGAATCCATAGGGAATTGAGAACTTACCTATTTCTCTTTTTTAGACCAAGAAAATAGACTGAAATAATAATAAACTAAAAATAAGATAAAAACTGAAAGCGGTATAAAACGAGATAAGTTGAAATTGGGATCAAAAACTGTCAGCAAAATAACAGGGGGGTATTGAGATTGATTGTAGTAACTAATAGTGAGAATAATAATAGAAAGAAAATAATAAAATAAGAGTAATCAATAATGAGAAAGCTATAGTTGAAGTATTGGATCCACTTTAGTTGTTGGGATTTATCACAGACACTTATGCTCTTTGGGATAAAATCAACAAATTAGTCAATGGAGATGGAATAAGATTCTCACCACCATTATCTGTCATTAGGATTAAACCAACTAGGAAATGTCTTCTAATTAATTATTAATTAACAAGTTGTCAAGGAATGTCCTTGGGCCTCATGCAACAAACAACTGTTAATTGCATTAAGAAATAGAGAGATCCAATTCTAGCTACCCAAACGTATGGAGATAACGCTAGATCATGCAACTTCCTTGGTTGTTACACCAAGTGTTCTTATGTAAGAATAATCTAAGCAATTACGGACTTAAATCATTCAAACTAACAAATAATTATTTTGCAATAAAAAATCAACGTAGATCTCAATAACAAAGTAATATGAAAATTAAGCATGAAATTGCATGAATATTGAACTCTCAAAAGTTAAACAATATTTGATCAAGTCTCACAACCAATTAAACAACTAAAGCTTCAACCAATATTCAACTAGATTAAAGAAATCAGCCACTCATGGCTGAAACAAAAATCAAAAACAAAAAAGAAAAGGAAGAAAGAAGAACCGAATGGTGGTGTGCCTTAGAGAGCTTCGGCCGATTGGCCCTTGTGTGGCCGGATGGGAGTTGTGTCCAATCTGCCGTGGCTGGCCTCTTTGAGACCTTTAAATATGTTTTAAGATGTTGTCTTAGGGTTTCAAGAGGCTGCCCATGTTTTTAGAGGCTGCCCATATTTTTAGAGGCTGCCCAAAATGCCCTTGGTCCAAGATGTGCCATCCATGCACATGTGTAAAGGGAAAAACGTGGGGTATGTGTGGCTTGTGCAAGAGTGGGTCTTTTTATCTTTGTTTGCTGCCCAAGGCGCCCAAGGCTTGCCTTCACATTCTCCTTGCCGCCCATGCACTAATAAGGAAGGTGGAGCCTCCTATTGCAATTTGAATTTTGAATGTGCATGGCATGAAGGGGGAAACATGTGATCTTTGGATTTGGCTTCCTTAATAAGCTGGATCTTGAAATTCAAATTTTGAATATGAATCTTGGAGATTTGAATTTCAAAATGCTTTCCTTCTTTGGCACTTTCCATATTTGGCAGTTTTTTGCAGTTTTAAGAGCATTTTCTCTAAAATGTTCCTTTTCACCTAATATCTGCAAAACATGATTAAAACCACAAAATTAGGCAAAAAAATGTAAATAAACATCAAGAACATAATGAGAAAGTGGACTAAAATATGCTCTATCACTTGCCATGGTGAAAAATATATTGATGACCCTCATTAGAGAGAATGAATTGAAAGTTGTGAGAATGAACTTAATATGACTTAGTTTAGCAATTGGTGTTGATTTGCCCACTTCTTTGAGATAATAGCTATTCGGCAATGGCAAAAGAATTCAAAGCACAAATTGAAAATTGTTCCAATGGTCATTGACTATGAACAAAGCTAGTAGCCACTTAAATAGGTGACCAACTGAGTAACTGGGGGTGGGTATCACCAATATGTACTTTCACGTCAAAAGGTTGGTGACTTGTTCAAGCAAGATTAAATGTGCAAAAGGCTGAATAAAGTATTTCAAGTAAAGGGCAAATCACTCTGAAAGCTAGAAAGAGTCCTAATTGAACAAGACTATGTGCATGTATTGTAATACCCGGCTAGACTCCGGTATCGAAATTCCTACCGTCCAGGAGAAATCTCGGATGTCGAAAACTTCTAGAAGGGTAAAATCATGTTTTTATAAAATGTTTTAATGTATCTTATGGTTTTAAGTAAGAAATAAATTGAATTTTGAATGAAAAAACCATAGAGGAAAATCCAGGTTCGGCCGCCGAAATTGCATGAGTTTTGGAGGCACTTTAGGCTTCCGAAGGTGGCCTGGCCAGCCCCTATAAGAAGCCCCATAGCCGAAAATGGGCGAGTTTCTTCCCCATTTCTGGCCAGAGGTGAGTCCATACCCTCCCATGGTTGATTCTTATGATTTTCCTCCAATCTTTCAAGTTTTAACAAGTGGTTGCTTGGTTTTTGAAGTTTTAAGCTAAAGACCAAGTTTTTGGAGCTTGGAGACCCAAGGAGCTAGATCCCTCCCATCTCCGAGTTGGATTGCCTCTCCTCTCGATCTTCAAGAGGTAAGAGTCGATCTTTAGCTCATTCTATGTTTTAAACAAACTTTATGAAGTTTATGGGGTAGAAATGCATGATTAGGTTAGTTGGTTGTTGAATAGGATTTATATGCTTTGATGGACAATGTGAGTTGCTAGATGTGTTTTGGTTGGGGTTTAGGCTAGTTTGAGACCCCTATAAGCTTGTATGTGTGTGTATGCATGTTTTGAAAGTGTTGAATTTGAGTTTTAGAAGTTTGGGAGGCAATGTGTATGTGTGGAGGCTGAGTTCTGCCACTTTGGAAGAACTCAGGTTCGGCAGCCGAAGGGACTTTCGGCAGCCGAACCTGCCTGCGGAGGCAAACTTTTGGTTGCCGAAACCTACCCCTGAAAGTGGACTTTCGGCTCTGGAAGGGAGTTTAGGCCGCGGAAGTTGCCGCCGAACATGCACGAATTTTGGATCTAGAAGAAACCTTCGGCAGCCGAAAGTGCCGCCGAAGGTGCATGACTTTCGGCCGCCAAACCTGCCGCCGAAAGTGCCTTGTTCAACCTTGCTTTGCATGAATTTTATGATTATTTTAAGGTGTTTTGGGGGTTTTTTTGGGGAGTAGTTTAAAGTCATGTTCATGTATGTTTGGTCCCTTATTTGAGTCCACCTGTGTAGGTTTGGACCCGAGAAACCGAGGACCCCAGCAGTGAGATAGCTGCTTTAGTGTCTTTTCAGAGCTAGCCTGAGGTGAGTAGAATGACTCCTTGTGTTTCAAAGTAAATTAATGAAAGTTTTAGCATGATTCACATATCATGGATGCCATGAGATATATTAGGGTGCTTGCATTAGAATTCACAAATATGTTGCATTGCATGTTATGTAGTTGATGTGGATGAATGTTGGATGATCCTTTAGCCCTCACTATGATATGATATGATATGAGATAGTGATGATACGGTATGAAAGACCAGTGAGGCCCATTCTACGCCCCTGGCACTATGTAAGAGAAAGACCAGTGAGGCCCATTCTACGCCCCTGGTATATGGAAATGTTATGTTATGTTAATGAAAGAGAAAGACCAGTGAGACCCATTCTACGCCCCTGGCACTATTTGGATGTGTAGAGGGCTATTGGTGACAAGTTCATCCTTGATTGTGATTTGTTTGTGATGTGATGCATTACATGAGATCATATGTTTTAAATACGACATTTTATTATTCTGCTCACTGGGCTCTAGTAGCTCACCCCATTCCCTTAACCCCCAGGTTTGCAGGTACGGATAGACCAGGAAGTCAAGAAGAGTAAAGTCATATGTTTATGTAATAGCTAGATGTGGACATGATAAATAATGTATGTAATGTAAAGTATTGAACAGTCATGTTATGTAATGATGTTATTAAGGATTAGTATTGTGCTTGACCCTAGTATGTATAGTTGATCCCTTTGGTACATGATCTATAAAATGTTTTAATGATGTTTTATGTAAACCAAGTTTAATATATGTTATGATACCCTATTGGAGCATTTGATGAGGGCTCCAGTGTGAGGTTTATGTTTATATATTGTGCATGCACAGGTTAAGCTTGGTAAATGAAGGAAAAAAATTTATGGTTATGAGTTTATGTATGATCATGTATGGGATTAAACAGGTATGCAGGATGTATGTTAGGCTTGCTACGGGTCCCGGCGACCTTAAGTCGATCCGGATCCTAGCGCCGGTAGCAGTCCGGTTTTCAGGTCGTTACAGATTGGTATCAGAGCCCTAGATTCATATGGTCGGACCTATAGAGAATGTCGGGCTCATAGAGGTTATAGAAGGGCAAGCACAATAGGAAAAATCATGTCTACTAAGATAAGATATAGAGTCCTGTCTTGAATGATGACGTGAAATGCCATGATTTTATGCATGTGCATTAATGATATGCTATGTATGTGATGTATGTGATGCGGGTTCATGTGTTTCCACATGAACCATTTGATGCTAATGTTTTATATGATGTGTGTTGTTTTTCAGTAAGCAAGATGAGAGGAACTCGTTGATCTACACGATTGACTGGAGTACCACCTCAGGACGAGGGCACGAATGCCCGTCCTCCTGTATTGCCTAGGGCAATGTCCTGCACGTCTAGCAGGGAAAGGACATCAAAGGACCCTAGAAGGTCTTTTGATGGAAGCAGAAGAGGAACAGTTCAAGGTGGAATGTCTATGGATGTGGGAGATGATATGGATGTGGACCAGAGGAGGGATGGCAGTCTTGGTGTGAGTATGTTAGAAGAGGGCATGGGAGAGTCTCAAGGAGGCACTCAGGCCTCGGGGTTTGTTCAGCCACCCCAATACCCACCCTTTTCACAGAACCCCGGGTATTCGATGGGAGATACATCGGATTACCCCAGCTTTAATCCTTACCATTCTCACACGCCATACCCACCATTCTACCCACCATACCCACAGTACCTTATGTACCCACCCCCATCTTTCTTTCCAGGCACAGCAAACCCTAACCCAGGGGATGTTGCACCTCCTCCACCACCAGCAGAACCTACTGTCCCATAAATCCAAGTACTTAAACCTAGCTCATCTAGAGGGAGCAAGGTCAAGATGACCGATTATATGAAGCTGGGTGCTCCCCAGTATGAACAGGCGATGACCCATTTGAGTACCTTGGGAGGGTCAAGATGATTACAGATGAGATAGGAGCTGATGATAGTAGAGCCATTCAAATGGCTGGGTTCACACTTAAGTGCAAGAAGGCCCGAGAGTGGTTTAAAAACTATGTGAACCCGAGGTTGGATAGCCTATCATGGGAGGAGTTTGCTAATGAGTTTGCAGGATGGGCTTTTCCTGATAGCTCAAGGGAGTTGAAGATGATTGAATTTGAGCAGTTAAGGCAAATGGAGGAGATGAGTGTAGATGAGTACACAGACAGATTCTTGGAGCTGTTGCCGTTTGCAGGGCAAAATTTTGACACAGATCAGAAGAAGGCTAGGAGGTATATCATGAGGCTTCATTCCAGATATACCTCCTTGATCCAGTCAGCAGAGAGGGAGAGTTCCCATGCCATAGTGGATATGGCCCGGAGAATGGAGGCTAGTGCAATCATTGAAGGGAAAGTTAAAGAGTCTGTGGCACAGCCTTCTGGTTCCAAGACCCCAGGTGGGGGAAAGTTAGATCCCTCTTCTTTGAGTTCAGAATTTCAGGCAGTAAGAAGTGGAGCAGTATCACCAAAAAATCAAAGAAGAACAAGTTCTGGAACAAGATCAAGTCAGGTATGGGATTAGGAGGTGGCTCGAGCTCGGGTGCAGACAGTGCAGTATGTATGAGGTGTGGTAAGCCACACAAAGGAATCTGCCGGGCTAGGACGACTACATGTTTCAAGTGTGGACATGAGGGACATATGGCTCGAGAATGTCCTAGAGCAGCTTATATGGCACAGTCCCAGCAGACCGCTTTTGGTAGTGTGGCACAGCCAGTAGCTCCAGCCGTGACACAGGCCAGTGGCAGAGGCAGAGGGAGAGGGGCAACCTCTTCTTCAGCGGGTTACAGAGGTGAAGGTCCATCAGCTCCAGCACGGATCTTCACTATGACACAGCAGGAGGCTAATACATCCAACATCGTGTTGTCAGGTAATCTCATCATTGGTTGTTTAGATGTTTATGCCTTAATGGACCCTGGTGCATCTCATTCTTTTATTGCTTCGAGAGCCGTCGAGAGGTTAGGGTTGATGGTCTCTGGGTTAGAGTGTCCACTATGGGTTAGTGGACCCAAGTGCGACCCATCAGTGGCAGAGTCAGTCTGCCAGTGTAGTCCAGTTTTTGTTGAGGGGAGATGCCTTTCAGCCGACCTTATGGTTCTAGATTTGACAGATTTTGACGTCATTCTAGGGATGGATTGGCTATCTACCCATGGTGCTACCTTGGATTGCAGAGACAAGGTAGTCAGGTTCAGAGGTCAGGATGGGTCAGAGGTTGTCTTCAGAGGAGACAGGAAGGGTACACCTAGAGGTTTGATATCAGCCCTACAGGCTCGTAGGTTGCTCAGGAGGGGTTGTCAGGGCTTCCTAGCTCATGTGAGAGAGCTGGATAGTCATGTTAGAGAGCTCGCCTCAGTGCCCATGGTTAGTGAGTTTTTAGATGTTTTCCCAGACGAGCTGCCAGGTTTACCACCTGCTAGGGAGATAGAGTTTGAAATTGAGTTGATGTCTGGAATCAGACCGATCTCTATCCCTCCCTACAGGATGGCACCAGCTGAGTTGAAAGAATTGAAAGAGCAGTTGAAAGAATTGAAAGAGCAGTTGCAAGAGTTGGTAGACAAGGGTTTCATCCGACCGAGTACCTCACCTTGGGGTGCTCCAGTACTATTTGTGAAAAAGAAAGATGGATCCCTTAGACTTTATATCGACTACAGGCAGTTGAACAAAGTCACTACCAAGAATAAGTACCCGTTACCTAGGATCGACGATCTATTCGACCAGCTAGCAGGAGCAGGTTGTTTCTCCAAAATAGATATGAGATCCGGGTACCACCAGCTGAGGATAAGAGAAGAAGATGTGCCGAAGACGGCGTTCAAGACCAGATATAGGCACTATGAGTTTCTTGTGATGCCGTTTGGGTTAAACAATGCCCCTGCAACATTCATGGATCTCATGAACCGAGTGTTTAGCCAGTACCTGGATCACTTTGTCATTGTCTTCATTGATGATATCTTAGTGTATTCCAGGAATGCAGAGGAGCATACCCATCATCTGAGGTTAGTCTTGCAGACCTTGAGGGAACACGGCTTGTATGCCAAGTTCTCCAAGTGTGAGTTCTGGTTAAGGAGCATTTCATTCTTGGGGCATGTTGTATCAAAAAATGGAATAGAAGTGGACCCCAAGAAGGTGGAAGTTGTAGCTAATTGGCCTAGACCCACTACAGTGATAGAGATCAAGAGCTTTTTGGGTTTGGCTGGTTACTACAGGAGCTTCATTCAGGACTTCTCTAAGATTGCAGCTCCTATGACCAGATCGACCAGAAAGAATCAGAAGTTTATGTGGACTGATCAGTGCGAGGAAAGCTTTGAAGAGCTCAAGAGAAGGTTGACTTCAGCACCGGTGTTAACTCTGCCTAACAATAATGAGGACTTCACAGTGTATTGCGATGCGTCCCGTGTGGAATTGGGTTGTGTGCTGATGCAGAATGAAAGGGTGATTGCTTATGCTTCTAGGCAGCTGAAGAAGCACGAGTTGAATTACCCTACACATAACCTAGAGATGGCAGCTGTAATCTTTGCACTCAAGATATGGAGGTATTACCTTTATGGGGTTAAATGTGAGATCTTCACAAATCATAAAAGCCTGCAGTACATCCTGAGTCAGAGAGAGTTGAACTTGAGATAGAGAAGATGGGTAGAACTGCTTAGTGATTACGATTGCAAAATCCAATACCATCCGGGTAAGGCAAATATTGTAGCAGATGCCCTAAGCCGGAAATCACTTGGCAGTTTATCCCACATAACAGCAGAGAGGAGGCCGGTGGTGAGAGAGTTTTACAAGCTCATTAATGAAGGTCTACAGTTAGAGTTGTCTGGTACAGGTGCTTTGATAGCCCAGATGAGAGCGACACATGTGTTCTGGAGCAGATGGCTCAGAAACAGCACGAGGACCCAGAGTTAGTGAAGATTGCTAGGACTGTTCAGTCGGGCAAGAATGGTGAGTTCAGGTTTGACAGCAAAGGGATCCTCCGCTATGGGAATAGATTGTGTGTACCAGATGACGTAAGCCTGAAGGGAGACATTATGAGAGAGGCTCATAATGCCAGATACAGTGTTCACCCTGGAGCCACCAAAATGTAGTTGGATCTGAAAAGAGTCTATTGGTGGCCAGCTATGAAAAGAGAAATGGCACAGTTTGTGTCAACCTACGAAGTATGTCAGAGGGTGAAGCTGGAACATTAGAAGCCAGCTGGAATGCTTAACCCACTGCCGATTCCAGAGTGGAAATGGGAGAATATAGCTATGGATTTCGTGGTGGGGTTACCGGCAACGTCCAACAGACTAGACTTTATATGGGTGATTGTGGAAAGACTCACCAAATCTGCTCACTTCATCCCTGTCAGGAGCAGCTATTCTGTGGACAAGTTGGCGCAGGTGTATGTTGATGAGGTTGTCAGGCTGCATGGGCTTCCTGTTTCAATAGTGTCTGATAGAGGGCCCCAGTTCACCTCCAGGTTTTGGCGGAGTCTGCAGAATGCTATGGGTACCAGGTTGGATTTTAGCACTGCTTTTCATCCACAGACTGACGGACAGTCAGAGAGGACCATCTAGACTATAAAAGATATGCTCAGAATGTGTGTGCTAGATTTTGGCGGTTCTTGGAGGCAACATCTACCTTTGGTGGAGTTTGCCTACAATAATAGCTATCATGCTAGCATAGGGATGACTCCATATGTAATACCCGGCTAGACTCCGGTATCGGAATTCCTACCGTCCAGTGGAATCTCGGGTGTCGGAGGCCTCTAGAAGGGTAAAAGCATGTTTTCCTAAAATGTTTTAATGTATTTTATGATTTTAAGTAAAAAGGAAATGAGTTTTTGCATGAAAATAATCTTGGAGGAAGACCCAGGTTCGGCCGCCGAACATGCATGCATTTCGGGTGTGCCTTAGGCCCCCGAAGGCATAAGTGAGGGAAGCCCAGGTTTGGCCGCCGAACATGGCATGCATGCGGAGGCACGTTCGGGGGCCGAACGTGGCCTGGCCAGCCACCTATAAAGGAGTCCCTTAGCCGAAAACGGGCGAGCTTTTCTCCCCATTGTCGGCCAAGGTGAGCTCTCCGCCGTCCCTCACCAATCTTGAGTTTCTTCCTTCAAATCTTTCACGATTTTCACAATTTTTCACCTTGTTTTGAAGATTTTTGAGTTTAAAGCGAGTTTTGGAGCTTTAAAGTTCAAGAACACAAATCTCTCCCATCTTTGAGCTAGGGTCGTTTTCCTCTCGATCTTCAAGAGGTAAGGGCCGATCTTGAGCTCACTATATGTTTTTAACAAGTTTTAAGTTGATTCTTGAAGTAGAAATGCATGTGTAGGGTTTTATGAGTTTTTGGGTTTCTGTTGGTTTATGGACAATGTATGTTGGATTTGTGTTGTTTGATGTGTTGTAGATGGGGTTTAAGATAGTTTGAAGCCCCTAGGAGTTGATGTATGAATCTATACATGTTTTGGTTGAGTTATATGCTTGATTGAATGAATGGGAGGCAAAATGTGCATGAGGAACCAAGCTTCTGCCCTTTTGGCAGAAACCAGGTTCGGCAGGCAAAGGACTTTCGGCCGCCGAACCTGCCTATGAGGTAAGCCTTTCGGCTGCCCAAGCCTGCCCCCGAAAGGAGACTTTCGTCTCTGTCTGGGAGTTTCGGCCGCCGAAAGTGCCGCCGAACATACATGAGTTTCGTCTCTGTCTGGGAGTTTCGGCCGCCGAAGGTGCCGCCGAACTTGCCTGACTTTAGGCTCTGGAGGGACTTTCGGCCGCCGAACCTGCCGCCGAAAGTGCCCTGTTCAGCCTTCTTTTGCATGATTCATGTGCTTGTTTCATGATGTTTTAGGGGGTTTTTGGGGAGTAGTTTAGAGTTATGTTCATGTATGTTTGGTCCCTCATTTGAGTCCACCTGTGTAAGTTCGGACCCGAGGAACCGAGGACCTCAGCAGTGAGTTCAGCTATTTCCGTGTCTGTCAGAGCTAGCCAGAGGTGAGTGGAATAACTCTTATGCTTTAAAATAAATAAACCAGTTTTAGCATGATTCACGCATCATGAATGCCATGAGATATAATAGGGTGCTTGCATTAGAACTCACGAATATGTTGCATTGCATAATATGTTGATGATGCGAATGAGTGTTGAATGATCCTTTAGTCCTCATATGTCACGATATGATGATGATACGGTACGGAAGACCAGTGAGGCCCATTCTATGCCCCTGGAACCATGTAAGAGAAAGACCAGCGAGGCCCATTCTACGCCCCTGGCACAGTTGGAATGTTATGTTATGCTATGTTATGTAAGAGAAAGACCAGTGAGGCCCATTCTACGCCCCTGGCACAGGTGGACCATGTAGAGGACTATTGGTGACAACTTCATCCTTGATGTGATATGATTGTGTTGTGATGCATTCCATGTTACCATATGTTTTAATTGTTTTATTATTCTGCTCACTGGGCTTTATAGCTCACCCCTCTCCCTTAACCCCCAGGTTTGCAGGTACAGGGTAGACCAGGAGGTCAGCAAGAGTAATGAAGTCTTGGTTATGTAATAGATAGTGTGGACATGAAAAATTTTGAGATATTATGTATAAATACAGTATAGAAATGAAATGTAAAAATGTTCATGGATGTTAGAGGTGTGCTTGACCATAGAGTATCGTTATCCCTTTTAATACATGATCTCAGATGTTTTATGATGTAGATGTAAACCAACTCAACACATGTATGTCACCCATTGGGGCATTGATGAGATCCCAAAGAGGGGGCAATATTTATAGTTATGTTTATGTTCAGTGCATGTGCAGGTTGAGTTTGGTGTATGAGAGAAGGTATGAAAGAAAAGTTTTAATTTTTATGTATATTTTTTATCATGTATGGGATTAAACAGGTTTACAGGTTTTATGTCAGGCTTGCTACGGGTTCCGGCGGCCTTAAGCCGACCTGGATCCTAGCGCCGGTAGCAGTCCGATTTTCGGGTCGTTACAGAATGGTATCAGAGCCCTAGGTTCATATGGTCGGACCTAGAGTGTTAGGCTCATAGAGGTTATAGAAGGTCAAGCACAATAGGAAGATCATGTCGACTAGGATAGGATATGGAGTCCTGTCTTGCATGATGATGTGAAATGCCATGATTATATGCATGTGCATTAATGATATGTGATGTATGTGATGCGGGTTCATGTGTGCCCATATGAACCATATGATGCTAATGTTTTTATGTGATGCGCTCTGTTTTTCAGAAAACAGGATGAGAGGAACTCGTCGATCAGCAAGATTGACTGGAGTACCACCTGAGGACGAGGGCACAAGCGCCCGTCCTCCTGCATTGCCTAGGGCAATGTCAAGCAGGTCTAGTAGAGAAAGAGTAGTAAGAGACCTTAGAAGGTCTTTGGATCTGGGTAGAAGCAGATCAGTGAGGGGAACAGTTCAGGGAGGAATGTCAGAGGACATAAGGGATGATATGGATGTAGAGCAGAGGAGGGATGGCAGTCTGGGAGTTAGCATGTCAGAAGAAGGTATGGGAGAGTCCCAAGGAGGCACCCAGGCCTCGGGATTTGTTCAGCCACCTTACTACCCACCTTTCTCTCAAAACCCCGGGTATTCCATGGGAGGCACATCGGATTACCATAGCTTTAACCCTTACCCCACACAGATGCCATACCCATCTTACTACCCACCATACCCACAGTACCCCATATACCCACCTCCACCATACTATCCAAATCCAGCAAACCCTACCTCAGGGGATGCTGCACCTCCTCCTCCACCAGCAGAACCCACAGTTCTAGAAAACCCAGTACCTAAGCCTAGCTCATCTGGAGGTACCAAGGTCAAGATGACCGACTACATGAAGCTGGGCGCTCCTCAATATGAAAAAGGGGATGACCCATTTGTGTATCTTGAGAGGGTCAAGGTGATCACAGATGAGATTGGGGCTGACGATAGTAGAGCCATTCAAATGGCTGGGTTCACGCTTAAGTGCAAGAAGGCACGAGAATGGTTTAAGAATTATGTGAACCCGAGGGTGGACAGCATGTCTTGGGAAGAGTTTGCAAATGAGTTTGCAGGATTTGCTTTCCCTGATAGCTCAAGGGAATTGAAGATGATAGAGTTTGAACAGTTGAGGCAGACTGATGATATGAGTGTGGATGAGTTCACAAACAGATTCTTGGAGCTGTTGCCATTTGCAGGGCAAAGTCTTGACTCAGACCAGAAGAAGTCAAGGAGGTATATCATGAAACTCCACTCCAGGTATTCCTCCTTGATCCAGTCAGCAGATAAAGAGAGCTTCCATGCCATAGTGGATATGGCCCGGAAGATGGAGGCCAGTGCCATCATTCAGGGGACGGTTAAGCAGTCAGTGGCACAGCCTTCTAGTTCTAAGACCCCAGGCTCTTCTTCTTTAAGTGCAGCAGCTTCGAGCAGCAAGAGGTGGAGCAGTACCACCAAGAAGCCAAAGAAGAACAAGTTCTGGAATAAGATCAAGTCAGGTCTGGGATTAGGGAGTGGCTCAAGCTTTGGTGCAGATAATGCAGTATGCAAGAAATGTGGGAGGCCGCACAAAGGAGTATGTCTGGTTGGGAAGTCAGCCTGCTTCAGATGTGGGCAGGAGGGACACATGGCACGGGAGTGTCCTAGATCAGCTTTTGGGGCACAGTCTCAGCAGACAGTTTCAGGCAGTGTGGCTCAGCCAGCAGCTCCAGCCGCAACTCAGGCTAGTGGCAGAGGCAGAGGAAGAGGGGCAGCCTCTTCCTCAGCGGGTTTCAGAGGTGAGGGTTCGTCAGCTCCAGCGCGGATCTTCACCATGACTCAGCAGGAGGCAAACACATCCAACACCGTGGTGTCAGGTAATCTCATCATTGTTTGTTCTGATGTGTATGCATTAATGGACCTTGGTGCATCTCATTCTTTTATTACTCCGAGGGCCGTCGAGAGGTTGGGATTGATGGTCTCTGGGTTAGAGTGTCCCCTATGGGTCAGTAGACCCAAGTGTGACCCGTCAGTGGCAGAGTCAGTCTGCCAGTATAGTCCAGTTTTTGTGGAGGGAAGATGCATGTCCGCTGACCTTGTGGTTCTAGACTCGACAGATTTTGACGTCGTTTTAGGGATGGATTGGCTATCTACTCATGGTGCTACCTTGGACTGCAGGAACAAGGTAGTCAGGTTCAGATGTCAGGATGGGTCAGAGGTTGTGTTCAGAGGAGACAGGGGGAGTACACCTAGAGGTATGATATCAGCCCTACAGGCTCGTAGGCTCCTCAGGAGGGGTTGTCAGGGTTTTCTAGCTCATGTGAGAGAGTTAGATAGTCATGTCAGAGAGCCCGCCTCAGTGCCAGTAGTCAGAGAGTTCTTAGATGTTTTCCCAGACGAGCTGCCAGGTTTACCACCTGCTAGGGAGATAGAGTTCGAAATTGAGTTGATGCCTGGAACTAGACCGATCTCTATCCCTCCCTACAGGATGGCACCAGCAGAATTGAAAGAGTTAAAAGATCAGTTGCAAGAGCTGGTAGATAGGGGTTTCATCCGATCGAGTACCTCACCTTGGGGTGCTCCAGTACTGTTTGTGAAAAAGAAGGATGGATCCCTTAGACTTTGTATCGACTACAGGCAGTTGAACAAAGTCACTACCAAGAATAAGTACCCATTGCTAAGGATCGACGATCTATTGGACCAGCTAGCAGGAGCGGGTTGTTTCTCCAAAATAGATCTGAGATCGGGGTATGACAGAACGGTTGTCGAAGCCGGTCAAAATAAATAACCTGTTTAACTACCAACAATATTAAAATTGCAGACAGTGGTAAGAGGATCGTATCCACAGGGAATTGATACTCGTTTACCTTCCTTGAATAGACCAAATTAAAGAGAGCAGAAAAGAAAAGAAAGTGCAAGTGCATGTAAAGTAAAAATGGGGGTATTGAGATTGATTTGATTAAGCTAATGAAAAGAGTAATTAAAAAGTAAGCAGAAAGTAAATTGAGGGTAAAACAATGATGGTAAAAGCTCTAGTTGAAGATTTAGATTCACTTTAGTTGAAGGGATTGATCATTGACTCAAATGTTCCTTTGTTGATTCAATAAATTGGCTATGGAGATTGAAGAAGCTTCTCACATCCATAGTCTCTCTTTTAGATTAAATTAATTAGGGAAAGTCCACCAATCAATTACTAATTAACAATTGCCAAAGAACGTCTTTGAGCCTTAGGCCTTTTGCAAAAGTCAATCGCATAAAGTAATGGAGAGAACCAATTCTAGTCACCCACATGCATGGAGACAACACTAGATCATGCAATTTCCTTGGTTGTGCACCAAGTGTTCTTATGTTTAAACGATTCAAGCAAATACGGACTTAAAATCATTCAAAACAACAATATATCACTTTGCAACAAAAATCAATGGAGATCTTAAATAACAAAGCAATAATATCCTTAAGCATGAAATCACAAGAATACTGAATAACAAAAGGTAAAACAATGAATGTCCAAGTCTCTCAATCCACAATACAACTAAAGCTTCACTTGATCTTCAACTAGAATGAAAGGTTTCAGCCACTCATGGCTGAAACAAAAACCATAAAGAAAGGTAGAAGAAGAAAAGAAGAAGCCGAAGGTGGTGGAGGCGCGGCCTTGCTTGATCCGGATGGAGAAGGAGAAGATGAGTCTGAAAGTGTCCAAATTCGTGGCTGCCAAAGAGAGTACCTTTTTATAGAGTTTTGATGCTGCCTAGGTCTTCCTTATTAGTGTAGAGGCTGCCCAAGTTGCTGCCCAAACTCAACTTGCTGCCCAAGTTGTTGCAGAAGAGGAAAGAATCGTAGTGCATGCACTTCAGAAGGCAGGTGCGCGCAGATGGCTTTCAGAATAGGAAAGGAGCGTACCTTGTGTCTGAAAAGGAAGGAAGAGCGATCCAAGGATGCCAATAGAGGAAGAAAAGTCGTGGCTTGCTCTGCAAGAGAGAGGCATGCGCGCGGATAGCACTGAAAGGGAAGGAGGCGCGCGGATCAGGCTTTGCAGAAGAGGTAGGCGCGCAGACAGCACTGTATAGGAAATATTTGCTGTCCAAACTTCCTATTTAGATGGATCCTCTATTGAATTATGAATCTGGACTGTATGAAGGCCAAGTGCATAGAGATCTCCTTCCTGAATAGGGAGTGGCGCGCAGATTGTGTTGCAAGAGGCAAGTGGTGCGCAGTCATTGAATGCAGAAGGGAAAGTGGATCTGCCAAGTCTTTCCTTTTTAGGTGGAGCCTTCGTTTGAATTTTAAACGTTGAACGCAGAAGAGGCAAGTGTGCCTTCATGAGATCTCGCTGCCTAAATTGGAAGATATGACTGCTGCAGTATGTGCACATCTTTGAATAAGGAAAGAAATATCTGCGATTTGAATTTTAAATAATCCTCTGACCGAGCTTTCCTTATTTGCTTTTGCCTCTGCACTTTCCTCATTTGAAGACTTTCCTTTTTTGAAAACTTGCCTTATTTGAAGACTTTCCTTTCTTGGCACACGTTCTAAACAAGGCAGGAAGGATTCTGCAGTTCGAATTTCGGACAGTTTGCTGGCTGCGCTCTTTGACTCTTTCCTTGTTTGGCACTTTCCATATATGAAACTTTCCTTATTTGGAACTTTCCATATATGAAAACTTTCCTTTTCTGGAACTTTCCATATTTGGCACTTTTTGGCAGTTTTAACCACATTTTCTCCAGAATGTCTTTTCACACCTAGTTTCTGTAGAACATGAACAAAACAACCAAATTAGGCAGAAACTGTGCAAATAAACATCATTAAGATCATGATAATATGGCCTAAAATGCGCTCTGTCAAATACCCCCACACCTAACCCTTTGCTTGTCCTCAAGCAAACAAACACAGTTGAACAAACTCTCTTCACTTAGATCCTTTATGTCTACTTAAGCTCTTACTCTAGACCCCTATTTTGAATCATTGCAATAAAGAATGTATGCATCAAGGTTACTTACCTCTTTCCTTGTTTCCCTTTACTTACCATGGTTAGGATTGGTTTTCCTCAAGAGAGAGATCATACATGCATTAGTTCTTGTTCATTCAAAGACTTAATCTAGCTTTCAGAGTGACTTGCCCTTACCTTGAAGTACTTAATTCAGCCTTTTTGCACTTTAAACTTGCTTGGAAAAGTCACCAACCTTTTGACGTGAAGGTACATATTGGTGATACCCACCCCCAGTTACTCAGTTGGTCACCTGTCCAAGTGGCTACTAGCTCTGTTCATAGTCTGTTGACCATTGGAACAGTTTTCACATTGTGCTTATGAAGTCTAGGCCTTTTCTGAATTTCTTTTCTCAATGATTTGGGCAAATCAACACCAATTGCTAACAAGTCACATTAAGTTCATTCACACAATTTCAATTTATTCTCATCAGTTGAGGGTCATCAGTATGTTTTTCACCATGGCAAGCTCAAGGATTCAATTCAAAAGCAATTCCCAAACATGAATACATCTTATTGCAATTGATTCAACCTAGGTTTAAAGAGTCATCACATCAATGGGGTCATGGAGAGAAAGTTCATTCAACATAGTTTGTTCAGTTTGAGTAAAGCAAATCAAGAAGAAGATTGTGGATGAGTGTGTTATTGAAAGCAAGAAAAAACGAAAAATTTTAAAAAACTGAAAGCAAAAAAAACGCAAACTGAAAAACTGAAAGCAAAGACGCAAAAATCTAAAGCAAAAATTAAAATGCAAAAACCCCCACACCTAAATCATACATTGTCCTCAATGTAATAGAAACATAAAAGAACAAAGAAACTGAGTACTTCCCTTGGTGTGGTTGGCATGGTGCGATGAGCCTATTCAGAGTGAGTGACGATCTAGTGGAATTTCTTCCACTAGTTGTACTTTGAATCCTTCGTAGTAAGGCTTCAGGCGATGGCCATTCACCTTGAACTGCTTTCCTGTATCTATACTGCGAATGTCTACTGCTCCATGAGGGTAAGTGTACTCAACAATGAATGGTCCAATCCACCTAGATCGTAGCTTCCCTGGAAACAGTTTCAAACGAGAATCAAAAAGTAAGACTTTATCACCAACCTCGAAGTGCTTCCTTGAAATTCGGTTGTCATGGGAGGCCTTGATCTTGGTTTTGTAGTCCCACGAAGTGTCATATGCATCTCTTCTTATCTCTTCTAGCTCTTGCAGTTGCAACTTGCGATGGTGTCCAGCTTCTTTTAGATCCATGTTGCAATTCTTGACAGCCCAGTAGGCTTTGTGCTCTATTTCAACTGGAAGGTGACATGCTTTTCCATAGACCAGTCTATAAGGAGACATACCTGTGGGTGTTTTGTAGGCTGTTCTGTATGCCCACAAGGCGTCTTCCAGTTTTGTACTCCAATCTTTTCTGCTAGGTGACACGGTTTTTTCTAGAATGGCTTTGATCTCTCTGTTGGAGACTTCAGCTTGTCCATTAGTCTGCGGATGATATGCGGTGGATGTTCTGTGCACCACATTGTGCTTCTTGAGAAGATTTGCAACGACCTTGTTGCAAAAGTGGGTGCCTCTGTCACTGATGATTGCCTTGGGAACTCCATGCCTAGCAAAAATGTTAGTTTTTACAAAATCAACTACTGCCCTTGCATCATCTGTCTTAGTTGCTTTGGCCTCCACCCATTTGGACACATAGTCCACTGCAAGAATGATGTAAGTGTATCCAAAAGAAGGTGGGAAGGGGCCCATGAAATCTATGCCCCATACATCAAATACCTCACAAACCATGATGGGGTTTTGTGGCATTTGGCTTTTGTTGCCAAGATTTCCTGTTTGTTGGCATCTACCACATGTCCTGCAAAACAGATTAGCATCTCGAAAAAGAGTAGGCCAAAAGAATCCACATTCAAGTATTTTATGAGCTGTTTTTCGTGGTCCGAAATGGCCACCACAACTGTATGAGTGACAGAATGTGAGTACTGAAGCGATTTCTTGATCTGGAATGCATCTCCTTATCATCTGATCAGAACAATGTCTCCACAGGTATGGTTCATCCCAAACATAGTACTTTGCATCATTCTTTATTTTGTCTCTTGTGTGCTTGGGCATGTCAGAAGGTAGATTACCTGTAGCAAGGTAGTTTACAATATCTGCGTACCATGGTTCATCATCCTGGGTGTGGTGGACCTGCTCATAGAGGTCATTCTCACTCTCTTCAGACTTCAGAATTTGTTGTGAAGGGGATTCTGTTTGTTCATGAACCATTTGCGCTGGAGCTGGAGGCAGAAGATGTTGCGGAAGTGGCTCAGGAGGCGCCGATTGAGGCATTGAGGAGTTCGGCGGCCTAAGGATGCCTTTCTGCGGAAGCTGAAAGGTCTTCTGCGATTGGTCCTGCAGTCCTTTCTGGAGTGGTGCGATTTCCACCTGTTCTTCCTGCAGTGGTTTGCAGCTCAGCTCTTGAATGCTGCAGACGGTTTCTGTCAATTCTGGCTCTTCATTTTTCAGATCAGATTCCCTGCAAAAGTCACGGTTTAGCACATCAGCATGATTCTCATTAAAAATCTGTTGACTCAAACAATCAATCATGTCTAAACCATAAACAGGGGAAAAATCGTGGGGAAATTTCATTGCATCATAGACATTAAATTTGATTACTTCCCCTTCAAATTCCATGGTCAAGGTACCATCGTGCACATCTATTTTGGTTCTGGCAGTGCTCAAGAAAGGACGTCCAAGAAGGATGTCTGAAGATGTGCTGCAGCGGTCTTCCTTAGTGTCAATCACGTAAAAGTCTGCTGGGAAGACAAGCTCATCTACTTGCACTAGAACATCTTCGAGCACACCTTTTGGGTATACCACGGATCTGTCAGCTAGTTGAATTACAACTCTAGTTTCCTTCAGTGCACCTGCATTCAAAGAATTGTAAATGGACAGGGGCATAACATTTATCGATGCACCTAGATCACACATAGCCTTTCTAATCCCAACATTTCCTATCTTACAAGAGATTGCAAACATGCCCTTGTCCTTACACTTGGCTGGAAGTTCTCTTTTAATGACAGCTGTCACAACTTCACCTACACTTACCTTTTCCCTCTCTGCCAGCTTCCTTCTGTTGGTACATAGTTCTTTCAAAAATTTCGCGTACCTGGGAATCTGCTTCACAGCATCTAGCAAAGGTATGTTGATCTGCACCTTCCTGAAGGTGTCAAGGATCTCCCTTTCCTCTTTTTCTTTCTGTGCTTTCTCAAATCTCTTCGGAAAAGGGGGAGGGATCTGAAAACGTACCTGGGGGTCATCCTTTTGCGCAGAAGGTGCTTCAGTTTGCGCAGGAGGATGGCTAGCTGGCTCAGGTGGATGTTGCGCAGGGGTGGTTTCAGCCGAAACCTCTGATTCTTGCGCAGGAATGGTTTCTGGCTCATCTGTCTTGGCATGTTGGAGCTCCTTCCCACTTCTCAGTGTTATAGCATTCACATTCTCTCTAGGATTGTCTTCTGTTTGAGAAGGTAACTTACCTTGAATGCCAGATCTGTTCATTGCGGAGGCCAATTCCCCGATCTGCAGTTGCAGCACTTGTATCGTCTTTATCAACTCACCAATGGCATGGTCTGAATTTGCAGGTGCTGGTTGGACTTGATTCCTGGGGCTGATCTGATTGTTTGTCCTGGCGTAGCTGAAATTGGGGTGGTCTCTCCAACCTGGGTTATATGTGTTAGAATAAGGGTCACGTCTTACCTGATTGTTGTATCCTCCAATTGCATTAACGTGCTGGTCCTCTTCTTGAAGTGTGGGACATTGATCAGTTGGGTGTCCCACATAGGCACATAAACCACATGGTCGAAGTTGCTGAGGCTGTTGGACTTGATGAACTTGTTGAGCTTGGCTAAGGAGAAGCTTTTCCACAAGACAAGTTAGCTTTGAAACTTGAGAATCAGAATTACTTACCTCATGGATCCCTCTTTGCATCTGCTTTTCCTCCCCATATTGCCTAGATGAGGCTGCAAGAGTGGAGATCAGCTCCCTCATCTCTCCAGGTGTCTTGTCCTTGATGGATCCCCCACAGGCTACATCGATGTATCTCCTTTCTGATGACAACAATCCTCCGTAGAAAAATTGTGTAAGGGACCTGTCTGTCATATCATGTTGTGGACAACCTGTACAAAGCCTTTCAAACCTTTCCCAATAGTCATATAAATCTTCAGCAGGTTTCTGTCTTATGCTAGTTATTTCTCTTATTATGCCAATTGATTTAGATGTTGGGAAGTATTTGTTCAAAAAAGTTTGAACCATTTCTTCCCAAGAATTAATAGATCCAGGTGGCAAATAGAATAACCAATCTCTAGCAAGGTCCTCAAGAGAGAAAGGAAAAGCTATTAATCTAACATGTTCTTCAGTAATTCCTTGAGGTCTCATGGATGAACAAATAATGGTGAATTCCTTCAAGTGCTTGTGTGGGTTTTCATTTTCTAGCCCTCTAAATTTTGGGAGAATATGAATCAAACCTGTTTTGAGCTCAAAAGGAACGGTCAGAGGTGGATAGTTGATGCACAGAGGTGCTTGATCACCTGTTGGGGCTGCCCATTCTCCCATGGTTCTTATTCTTGGCTCTGGGGCCCTTACGGCTGGATTTCCTTGAGGTATTTCCTCACGGACAGCATGTTCAGCATCTACAGCAGGTGGTGCCACGTTTTCAGCCATTTCAGATGGTTCAGGATGCGTTGGAGTGGTTTCAGAAGGCTGATCTGCGATTTCAAGGTGTCTTTGCGCAGATCCGGATTGCGCAGTCCCTAAATGTGTACCTGTTTGCTTACCTAGTCTCCTGATTGTGCGCTCAATTTCTGGATCATAAGGTAGGATTTCCTCGCGTCCAGATCTGGTCATAAAAGAAAGAAAATAAACAAGTTAGACAATTCCCCGGCAACGGCGCCAATTTTGACAGAACGGTTGTCGAAGCCGGTCAAAATAAATAACCTGTTTAACTACCAACAATATTAAAATTGCAGACAGTGGTAAGAGGATCGTATCCACAGGGAATTGATACTCGTTTACCTTCCTTGAATAGACCAAATTAAAGAGAGCAGAAAAGAAAAGAAAGTGCAAGTGCATGTAAAGTAAAAATGGGGGTATTGAGATTGATTTGATTAAGCTAATGAAAAGAGTAATTAAAAAGTAAGCAGAAAGTAAATTGAGGGTAAAACAATGATGGTAAAAGCTCTAGTTGAAGATTTAGATTCACTTTAGTTGAAGGGATTGATCATTGACTCAAATGTTCCTTTGTTGATTCAATAAATTGGCTATGGAGATTGAAGAAGCTTCTCACATCCATAGTCTCTCTTTTAGATTAAATTAATTAGGGAAAGTCCACCAATCAATTACTAATTAACAATTGCCAAAGAACGTCTTTGAGCCTTAGGCCTTTTGCAAAAGTCAATCGCATAAAGTAATGGAGAGAACCAATTCTAGTCACCCACATGCATGGAGACAACACTAGATCATGCAATTTCCTTGGTTGTGCACCAAGTGTTCTTATGTTTAAACGATTCAAGCAAATACGGACTTAAAATCATTCAAAACAACAATATATCACTTTGCAACAAAAATCAATGGAGATCTTAAATAACAAAGCAATAATATCCTTAAGCATGAAATCACAAGAATACTGAATAACAAAAGGTAAAACAATGAATGTCCAAGTCTCTCAATCCACAATACAACTAAAGCTTCACTTGATCTTCAACTAGAATGAAAGGTTTCAGCCACTCATGGCTGAAACAAAAACCATAAAGAAAGGTAGAAGAAGAAAAGAAGAAGCCGAAGGTGGTGGAGGCGCGGCCTTGCTTGATCCGGATGGAGAAGGAGAAGATGAGTCTGAAAGTGTCCAAATTCGTGGCTGCCAAAGAGAGTACCTTTTTATAGAGTTTTGATGCTGCCTAGGTCTTCCTTATTAGTGTAGAGGCTGCCCAAGTTGCTGCCCAAACTCAACTTGCTGCCCAAGTTGTTGCAGAAGAGGAAAGAATCGTAGTGCATGCACTTCAGAAGGCAGGTGCGCGCAGATGGCTTTCAGAATAGGAAAGGAGCGTACCTTGTGTCTGAAAAGGAAGGAAGAGCGATCCAAGGATGCCAATAGAGGAAGAAAAGTCGTGGCTTGCTCTGCAAGAGAGAGGCATGCGCGCGGATAGCACTGAAAGGGAAGGAGGCGCGCGGATCAGGCTTTGCAGAAGAGGTAGGCGCGCAGACAGCACTGTATAGGAAATATTTGCTGTCCAAACTTCCTATTTAGATGGATCCTCTATTGAATTATGAATCTGGACTGTATGAAGGCCAAGTGCATAGAGATCTCCTTCCTGAATAGGGAGTGGCGCGCAGATTGTGTTGCAAGAGGCAAGTGGTGCGCAGTCATTGAATGCAGAAGGGAAAGTGGATCTGCCAAGTCTTTCCTTTTTAGGTGGAGCCTTCGTTTGAATTTTAAACGTTGAACGCAGAAGAGGCAAGTGTGCCTTCATGAGATCTCGCTGCCTAAATTGGAAGATATGACTGCTGCAGTATGTGCACATCTTTGAATAAGGAAAGAAATATCTGCGATTTGAATTTTAAATAATCCTCTGACCGAGCTTTCCTTATTTGCTTTTGCCTCTGCACTTTCCTCATTTGAAGACTTTCCTTTTTTGAAAACTTGCCTTATTTGAAGACTTTCCTTTCTTGGCACACGTTCTAAACAAGGCAGGAAGGATTCTGCAGTTTGAATTTCGGACAGTTTGCTGGCTGCGCTCTTTGACTCTTTCCTTGTTTGGCACTTTCCATATATGAAACTTTCCTTATTTGGAACTTTCCATATATGAAAAATTTCCTTTTCTGGAACTTTCCATATTTGGCACTTTTTGGCAATTTTAACCACATTTTCTCCAGAATGTCTTTTCACACCTAGTTTCTGTAGAACATGAACAAAACAACCAAATTAGGCAGAAACTGTGCAAATAAACATCATTAAGATCATGATAATATGGCCTAAAATGCGCTCTGTCAGGGTACCATCAGCTAAGGATAAGGGAAGAGGATGTGCTGAAGATAGCCTTCAGGACCAGATATGGGCATTATGAATTCCTTGTTATGCCGTTCGGGTTAACCAACGCCCCTGCAGCATTCATGGATCTCATGAACATAGTGTTTAGTCAATACCTGGATCACTTTGTTATTGTCTTCATAGATGATATCTTAGTGTACTCTAGGAATGCAGAGGAGCATGCCCATCATCTGAGGTTGGTTCTGCAGACCTTGAGGGAACACGGCTTGTATGCCAAGTTCTCCAAGTGTGAGTTCTGGCTGAGGAGCATTTCGTTCTTGGGGCATGTTGTGTCAGAAAATGGAATAGAGATGGACCCCAAGAAGGTAGAAGCTGTGGCTAACTGGCCTAGATCCACTTCAGTGACAGAGATCAGGAGTTTTTTGGGTTTGGCAGGTTACTACAAGAGGTTCATTCAGGACTTCTCAAAAATTGCAGCTCCTCTGACGAGGTTAACCAGGAAGAATCAGAAGTTTGTATGGACCGACCAGTGCGAAGAGAGTTTTGAAGAGCTTAAGAAGAGGTTGACTTCAGCACCAGTGTTAGCCCTGCCATCTAGTGATGAAGACTTTACAGTCTTTGTGATGCGTCCCATGTGGGACTGGGTTGTGTACTAATGCAGAATGAAAGGGTAATTGCTTATGCTTCTAGACAGCTGAAGAAGCACGAGTTGAATTACCCCACGCATGACCTAGAGATGGCACCAGTAATCTTTGCACTCAAGATGTGGAGGCACTACCTCTATGGGGTAAAATGTGAGATCTTCACAGATCATAAAAGCCTGCAGTACATCCTGAGTCAAAGAGATTTGAACTTGAGACAGAGGAGATGGGTAGAACTGCTAAGTGATTATGATTGCAAGATTCAGTATTATCCAGGTAAGGCGAATGTTGTGGCAGACACCCTAAGTCGGAAGTCACTAGGCAGTCTATCCCACATCACGGCTGAGAGGAGACCAGTGGTGAAGGAGTTTTACAAGCTCATTGAGGAAGGTCTACAGTTGGAGTTGTCTGGTACAGGTGCTTTAGTGGCCCAGATGAGAGTGACACCTGTGTTTCTAGAGCAGGTGGCTCAGAAACAACATGAGGACCCAGAGTTAGTGAAGATTGCCAGGACTGTTCAGTCAGGCAAGGACAGTGAGTTCAGATTTGACAACAAGGGGATCCTCCGCTATGGGAGTCGACTGTGTGTACCAGATGACATAGGGCTAAAAGGATACATTATGAGGGAGGCTCATAATGCAAGATACAGCGTTCACCCCGGAGCCACCAAGATGTATCAAGATATGAAGAAAGTGTATTGGTGGCCAGCCATGAAGAGAGAAGTGGCACAGTTCGTGTCAGCCTGCAAAGTGTGTCAGAGGGTGAAGCTGGAACATCAGAAGCCGGCTGGAATGCTTAACCCGCTACCTATTCCAGAGTGGAAATGGGAGAATATAGCTATGGACTTCGTAGTGGGGTTACCGGCAGCATCCAACAGATTGGACTCCATATGGGTGGTTGTGGACAGACTCACCAAATCTGCTCACTTCATCCCTATTAGGAGTGGCTATTCTGTGGACAAGTTGGCGCAGGTGTATGTTGATGAGATCGTCAAGCTGCATGGGTTCCCGTTTCAATAGTGTCCAATAGAGGACCCCAGTTCACCTCCAGGTTTTGGCGGAGTCTGCATAATGCCATGGGTACCAGGTTGGATTTTAGCACTGCTTTCCATCCACAGACGGACGGACAATCAGAGAGGACCATCCAGACCATAGAAGATATGCTCAGAATGTGTGTGCTGGACTTTGGCGGTTCTTGGAGGCAACATCTACCCTTGGTGGAGTTTGCCTACAATAACAGCCATCATGCTAGCATCGGGATGGCTCCATATGAAGCTTTATATGGAAGGAAGTGCAGGTAACCTGTTTGCTGGGAGGAAGTTGGAGAGAAGGCCTTGGCAGGGCCTGAGCTAGTAGAGATTACCAGCAGGGTGGTACCTATAATCAGAGAAAGGATCAAGACTGCTGCAAGCAGACAGAAGAGTTATGCAGACATCCGCAGAAGGCAAGTAGAGTTTCAGGAGGGGGATATGGTATTGCTCAAGGTGTCTCCTATGAAAGGAGTGGTTCGTTTTGGGAAGAAGGGTAAACTAGCCCCACGATACATCGGACCCTTTGAAATCTTGCAAAAGATTGGGAATGTGTCGTACAAGCTAGATTTACCTGCTTCAATGGAAAGAATCCATCCGGTTTTCCATGTTTCCATGTTGAGGAAATTTGTGTCAGATCCGGGCAAGGTTCTTAGTGAGCCTGATGTGGAGATCCAAGAAGATCTCACCTATGTTGAGCAGCCAGTACGGATCATAGACACCCAGATCAGGAAGTTGAGGAACAAGGAAATCCCGATGGTGAAAGTCCTGTGGAACCACCACAATATGGAAGAGTGCACCTGGGAGACACGGGAGTCCATGCTCCAGCAATACCCTTATCTTTTCTAAGGTAAGTTTATGTGCTTTATATGTATATTATGTTGATTCCTTTGCATGTGTTGTTTGGTGAACATTCGGGGATGAATGTTCTTAAGGGGGGGAGAATGTAATACCCGGCTAGACTCCGGTATCGGAATTCCTACTGTCCAGTGGAATCTCGGGTGTCGGAGGCCTCTAGAAGGGTAAAAGCATGTTTTCCTAAAATGTTTTAATGCATTTTATGATTTTAAGTAAAAAAGGAAATGAGTTTTTGCATGAAAATAATCTTGGAGGAAGACCCAGGTTCGGCCGCCGAACCTCAAGTCCGGCCGCCGAACATGCATGCATTTTGGGTGTGCCTTAGGCCCCCGAAGGCATAAGTGAGGGAAGCCCAGGTTCGGCCGCCGAACCTCAAGTTCGGCCGCCGAACCTCAAGTTCGGCTGCCGAACATGGCATGCATGCGGAGGCACGTTCGGCCCCCGAACGTGGCCTAGCCAGCCACCTATAAAGGGGTCCCTTAGCCGAGCTTTTCACCCCATTGTCAGCCAAGGTGAGCTCTCCGCCGTCCCTCACCAATCTTGAGTTTCTTTCTTCAAATCTTTCACGATTTTCATAAGTTTTCACCTTGTTTTGAAGATTTTCGAGTTTAAAGCGAGTTTTGGAGCTTTAAGGTTTAAGAACTCAAATCTCTCCCATCTTCGAGCTAGGGTCGTTTTCCTCTCGATCTTCAAGAGGTAAGGGCCGATCTTGAGCTCACTATATGTTTTTAACAAGTTTTAAGTTGATTCTTGAAGTAGAAATGCATGTGTAAGGTTTTATGAGTTTTTGGGTTTATGTTGGTTTATGGACAATGTATGTTGGATTTGTGTTGTTTGATGTGTTGTAGATGGGGTTTAAGATAGTTTGAAGCCCCTAGGAGTTGATGTATGTATCTATGCATGTTTTGGTTGAGTTATATGCTTGATTGAATGAATGGGAGGTAAAATGTGCATGAGGAACCAAGTTTCTGCCCTTTTGGCGGAAACCAGATTCGGCAGGCGAAGGACTTTCGGCCGCCGAACCTGCCTGGGAGGCAAGCCTTTCGGCTGCCGAAGCCTGCTCTTAAAAGGAGACTTTCGTCTCTGTCTGGGAGTTTCGGCCGCCGAAAATGCCGCTGAACATGCATGAGTTTCGTCTCTGTCTGGGAGTTTCGGCCGCCGAAGGTGCCGCCAAACCTGCCTGACTTTAGGCTTTGGAGGGACTTTCGGCCGCCGAACCTGCCGCCGAAAGTGCCCTGTTCAGCCTTCTTTTGCATGATTCATGTGCTTGTTTCATGATGTTTTGGGGGGTTTTTGGGGAGTAGTTTAGAGTTATGTTCATGTATGTTTGGTCCCTCATTTGAGTCCACCTGTGTAGGTTCGGACCCGAGGAACCGAGGACCTCAGCAGTTAGTTCAGCTATTTCTGTGTCTGTCAGAGCTAGCCAGAGGTGAGTGTAATAACTCTTATGCTTTAAAATAAATAAACCAGTTTTAGCATGATTCACGCATCATGAATGCCATGAGATATAATAGGGTGCTTGCATTAGAACTCACGAATATGTTGCATTGCACAATATGTTGATGATGCGGATGAGTGTTGAATGATCCTTTAGTCCTCATATGTCACGATATGATGATGATACGGTACGGAAGATCAGTGAGGCCCATTCTACGCCCCTGGCACCATGTAAGAGAAAGACCAGCGAGGCCCATTCTACGCCCCTGGCACAGTTGGAATGTTATGTTATGCTATGTTATGTAAGAGAAAGACCAGTGAGGCCCATTCTACGCCCCTGGCACAGTTGGACCATGTAGAGGACTATTGGTGACAACTTCATCCTTGATGTGATATGATTGCGTTGTGATGCATTCCATGTTACCATATGTTTTAATTGTTTTATTATTCTGCTCATTGGGCTTTATAGCTCACCCCTCTCCCTTAACCCCCAGGTTTGCAGGTACAGGGTAGACCAGGAGGTCAGCAAGAGTAATGAAGTCTTGGTTATGTAATAGATAGTGTGGACAAGAAAAATGTTGAGATATTATGTATAAATACAGTATAGAAATGATATGTAAAAATGTTCATGGATGTTAGAGGTGTGCTTGACCATAGAGTATCGTTATCCCTTTTAATACATGATCTCAGATGTTTTATGATGTAGATGTAAACCAACTCAACGCATGTATGTCACCCATTGGGGCATTGATGAGGTCCCAAAGAGGGGGCAATATTTATAGTTATGTTTATGTTCAGTGCATGCGCAGGTTGAGTTTGGTGTATGAGATAAGGTATGAAAGAAAAGTTTTAATTTTTATGTATATTCTTAATCATGTATGGGATTAAATAGGTTTATAGGTTTTATGTCAGGCTTGCTACGGGTTTCGGCGGCCTTAAGCCGACCTGGATCCTAGCGCCGGTAGCGGTCCAATTTCCGGGTCGTTACACCATATAAAGCTTTGTATGGAAGGAAGTGCAGGTCACCTGTTTGCTGGGAAGAAGTAGAGAGAGGGCCTTGGCAGGGCCTGAGCTAGTAGAGATCACCAGCAGAGTGGTGCCCATAATTAGAGAAAGGATCAAGACTGCTGTGAGCAGGCAAAAAAGTTATGCAGATATCCGCAGAAGACAAGTAGAGCTTCAGGAGGGGGATTTGGTATTGCTCAAGGTGTCTCCTATGAAAGGGGTGATTTGGTTTGGGAAGAAAGGTAAGCTAGCTCCACGGTACATCGGACCCTTTGAGATCTTATAGAAGATTGGGAATGTATCGTACAAGTTGGACTTACCTGCTTCTATGGATAGAATTCATCCGGTTTTCCATGTTTCCATATTACAGAAGTTCGTGTCAGATCCGGGCAAGGTTTTTAGTGAGCCTGATGTAGAGATCCTTGGAGATCTCACCTATGTTGAGCAGGCAGTATGGATCCTAGACACACAGATCAGGAAGTTGACGAACAAGGAAATCCCGATGGTGAAAGTCCTTTGGAATCACCACAACATAGAGGAATGTACCTGGGAGACACGGGAGTCTATGCTCCAGCAATATCCTCATCTCTTCTAATGTTAGTGTTATGTGTGTTTTATGTGTTTGTTTAGGTGTATGTCATGCTATGATGGTTGAGGAACATTCGGGGACAAATGTTCTCAAGGGGGAGAGAATGTAATACCCTGCTAGACTTTGGTATTAGAATTCCTACCGTCCGGGGGAAATCTCGGATGTCGAAAACTTCTAGAAGGGTAAAATCATGTTTTTATAAAATGTTTTAATGTATTTTATGGTTTCAAGTAAGAAATAAATTGAATTTTGAATGAAAAAGACCATAGAGGGAAATCCACGTTCGGCCGCCGAACTTGCATGAGTTTTGGAGGCACTTTAGGCTTCCGAAGGTGGCCTAGCCAGCCCCTATAAGAAGCCCCATGGCCGAAAATGGGCGAGTTTCTTCCCCATTTCAGGCCAGAGGTGAGTCCATGCCCTCCCATAATTGATTCTTATGATTTTCCTCTAATCTTTCAAGTTTTAACAAGTGGTTGCTTGGTTTTTGAAGTTTTGAGCTAAAGACCAAGTTTTTGGAGCTTGGAGACCCAAGGAGCTAGATCCCTCCCATCTCTGAGTTGGATCGCCTCTCCTCTCGATCTTCAAGAGGTAAGAGTCGATCTTTAGCTCATTCTATGTTTTAAACAAACTTTATGAAGTTTATGGGGTAGAAGGGTAGAAATGCATGATTAGGTTAGTTGGTTGTTGAATAGGATTTATATGCTTTGGTGGACAATGTGAGTTGCTAGATGTGTTTTGGTTGGGGTTTAGGCTAGTTTGAGACCCCTATAAGCTTGTATGTCTGTGTATGCATGTTTTGGAAGTGTTGAATTTGAGTTTTGGAAATTTGGGAGGCAATGTGCATGTGTGGAGGCTGAGTTCTACCACTTTGGAAGAACTCAGGTTTGGCAGCCGAAGGGACTTTCGGCTGCCGAACCTGCCTGCAGAGGCAAACTTTTGGCTGCCAAACCCTACCCCCGAAAGTGGACTTTCGGCTCTGGAAGGGAGTTTCGGCCGCCGAAAGTGCCGCTGAACATGCACGAGTTTCGGATATGGAAGGAACCTTCGGCAGCCGAAAGTGCCGCCGAAGGTGCATGACTTTCGGCTCTGAAGGGACTTTCGGCCGCCGAACTTGCCGCCGAAAGTGCCCTATTCAGCCTTCCTTTGCATGAATTCTATGATTGTTTCAAGGTGTTTTGGGGGTTTTTTTGGGGAGTAGTTTAGAGTCATGTTCATGTATGTTTGGTCCCTCATTTGAGTCCACCTGTGTAGGTTCGGACCCAAGGAACCGAGGACCCCAGCAGTGAGATAGCTGCTTCAGTTTCTTTTCAGAGCTAGCCTAAGGTGAGTAGAATGACTCCTTGTGTTTCAAAGTAAATTAATGAAAGTTTTAGCATGATTCACGCATCATGAATGCCATGAGATAAATTAGGGTGCTTGCATTAGAATTCACGAATATGTTGCATTGCATGTTATGTAGTTCATGTGGATGAATGTTGGATGATCCTTTAGCCCTCACTATGATATGATATGATATGAGATAATGATGATACGGTATGAAAGACCAGTGAGGCCCATTCTACTCCTCTGGCACTATGTAAGAGAAAGACCAGTGAGGCCCATTCTATGCCCCTGGCATATGGAAATGTTATGTTATGTTAATGAAAGAGAAAGACCAGTGAGGCCCATTCTACGCCCCTGGCACTATTTGGATGTGTAGAGGGCTATTGGTGACAAGTTCATCCTTGATTGTGATTTGTTTTGTGATGTGATGCATTACATGAGATCATATGTTTTAAATACAATGTTTTATTATTCTGTTCACTGGGCTCTAGTAGCTCACCCCATTCCCTTAACCCCCAGGTTTGCAGGTACGGGATAGACCAGGAAGTCAAGAAGAGTAAAGTCATGTGTTTATGTAATAGCTAGATGTGGACATGATAAATAATGTATGTAATGTAAAGTATTGAACAGTCATGTTATGTAATGATGTTATTAAGGATTAGTATTGTGCTTGACCCTAGTATGTATAGTTGATCCCTTTGGTACATGATCTATAAAATGTTTTAATGATGTTTTATGTAAACCAAGTTTAATATATGTTATGATACCCCATTGGAGCATCGATGAGGGCTCCAGTGTGAGGTTTATGTTTATATATTGTGCATGAACAGGTTAAGCTTGGTAAAATGAAGGAAAAATTTTTATAGTTATGAGTTTATGTATGATCATGTATGGGATTAAACAGGTATGCAGGATGTATGTTAGGCTTGCTATGGGTCCCGGCGACCTTAAGTCGATTCGGATCCTAGCGCCGGTAGCGATCCAATTTTCGGGTCGTTACATGTATTATCTCTCTCTTGAGGAAAACAAATCCTAGCCATGGTAAGTAAAGGGAAATAAGGAAAGGAGGTGAGTAACCTTGGTGCATATATTCTTCACTGTAATGATTCAAAGTAGGGGTCTAGAGTAAGAGCTAAAGTGGTTATAGAGGTCAAGTAACAAAGAAAGCTTGTTTGACTATGTTTATTTGCTTGAGAACAAGCAAAAGGCTAGGTGTGGGGGTATTTGATAGAGCATAATTTAGTTCATTTTATCTTGATATTATTGATAATAATTTAAATGATTTCTGCTTAATTTAGTTCTTTTGATATTATTTTGCAGAAAATGGTGTAAAACGACATTTTGGAGAAAAACCCCCTAAAACTGCCTTATTTGGAGCAAAGGAGAGCAAGCCTGCCAAGTTGGAGTCAAGTGATTCTAAATAAGGAAATTTATAAATAAGGAAAGTGACAAATATGGAAAGAACATTCAGCCAAAGCAATTTGAAATTCAAATTTCAAATCTCCAAGTAGCCTTTTCCTTGTTCAAGAAGCAAAGTCTCAAGTTGCCATAAATGAAGAGCCAAATAAGGAACGCATTTTGAAATTCAAATCTCCAAGATTCATATTCAAATTTTGAATTTCAAGATTCAGCTTATTAAGGAAGCCAAATCCGAAGATCACATGTTTCACACCTCATGCCTTGCACATTCAAAATTCAAATTGCAAAGGAAGGCTCCACCTTCCTTAATTGGCATGGGCGGCAAGGATGGTGTGAAGATGTAATACTCGGCTAGAGTCCGGCACCGGAATTCCTGTCGTCCGGTGGAATCCAGGATGTCGGAAGTCTCTTGAAGGGTAGGATTTTATGTTTTATAAAGTAATGTAACATGTTTTAAAGTTTTTAAGTGAAAATATCATGAGTTTTTGAAAGAAAAGAACCAAGGCAGAAAAGCCAGGTTCGGCCGCCAAAGGTGAGGTTCGGCCGCCGAACATGCATGGCTTTCGGTTTCACGTTTGGCCGCCGAAGGTGGTCTGGCCAGCCACCTATAAAACGCCCCTCAGTCAGTTGAAACGATAAGATCACCGTTTCTTCGACTTGCTGAGGTGAAACCCTGTCTTTTTTAGAGTTTTCTTCATGTTTTCATTAAATCATGCAAAGATTTGATTAAGTTTTATGTTATTTTGAAGGTTTTGAGCTTCAAATACAAAGTTGTGAATTTTGGAGTGTAATACCCGGCTAGACTCCGGTATCGGAATCCCTACCGTCCGGTGGGACCTCGGATGTCGGAAACCTCTAGAAGGGTAAAAAACTATGATTTTATGAAGTGTTTTCATGTATTTCATGTTTTTAAGTAAGAAATTAAATGAGTTTTTGCATGAAAAATCTTTGGAGGAAAAACCCAGGTTCGGCCGCCGAACTCCGAAGTTCGGCCGCCGAACATGCACGCTTTCGGAGGGACTTTAGGCGCCCGAAAATTTTGAGTGAGGGAAATGCAGGTTCGGCCGCCGAACTCCAAGTTCGGCCGCCGAACCTTGCATGCATGCGGAGGCACTTTCGGCCCCCGAACGTGGCCTAGCCAGCCACCTATAAAAGGGGCACTTAGCCGAAATGGGAGAGTTTTCTCCCATTTTCAGCCGCAGCAAGCTTCCGACCTCCCTCTCCCAAATCTTGTGTTCTTCCTTCAATCCCCACCATTTTCTTTGAGTTTTAAGGTTCCACAAAGGTTTTTGAGTGTTTTTAAGCAAGTTTGGAGCTTGGAAGTCTTGGAGCTAAATCCCTCCATTTTCCGAGCTAGGGTCGTTCTTCCTCTCGATCTTCAAGAGGTAAGCTTCGATCTATGCTTCTTTTATGTTTTATGAAAGTTTTATGCAAGTTGATGGGGTAGAATGCATGTTTAGGCTTGTTGTTAGGTTTATGGGTTTATGTTGTGATTTGAACAATGTATGTTGGAAATGTGTTGTTTGAAGTGTTGTAGTTGGGGTATATTATAGTTTGAGACCCCTAGGTGTGATGTATGATGTGAATGCATGTGTAGAAACAAGTTTATGCATGTTTTGAGGCGTTTTGGAGGCTGTGGACACAAGGGAGCCAAGTTTCTGCCCTTCGGCAGAAACTCAGGTTCGGCCGCCGAAGTGACTTTCGGTCGCCGAACCCCCTTGTGGAGGCAGTTTCGGCTGCCGAAGCCTGCCCCCGAAACTCAAGTTTCGTCTCTGTCTGGGAGGTTCGGCCGCCGAAAGTGCCGCCGAACCTGCCTGACTTTCGGCTGCAGAGGGACTTTCGGCCGCCGAACCTGCCGCCGAAAGTGCCCTGTTCAGCCATTTCTTGCATGTTTTATGTGATGATTTCAGGATGTTTTAGGGGGTTTTTGGGGAGTATTTTAGAGTCATATTCAGGTATGTTTGGTCCCTCATTTGAGTCCACCTGTGTAGGTTCGGACCCGAGGAACCGAGACCCCCAGCAGTGAGCCAGCTGCTTCAGAGTCTCTTCAGAGCTAGCCAGAGGTGAGTGGAATAACCTTTAAGTTTTAAAGCAAATTAATGAAATGTTTTAGCATGATTCACGCATCATGAATGCCATGAGATATATTAGGTTGTTTGCATTAGAATTCACGAATATGTTGCATTGCATACTTTGTTGTTGATGTGGATGAATGTTGAATGATCCATTAGCCCTTGTATGTCATGATAGCCTATGTGAGTCCAGGTGTGCCTGCTACGGCTCTACGCCCCTGGCACTATGACAGATTATGGAAGTCCGGGTGTGCCTGCTACGGCTCTACGCCCCCGGCATGTATAAGTAAGAAAGATAGGGGCTAAATGGTGACAAGTTCATCCTTGTTGTGAAATGTTTGTGTTATGGTGCATACATGAAAGCATGATTTAAATTGATGTTTTATTATTCTGCTCACTGGGCTCTAGTAGCTCACCCCACTCCCTTTATCCCCAGAGTTGCAGGTACGGGATAGATCAGGAAGTCGGCTAGAGTGAAGTTAAGACACGTATGTTGTAATAGATAGTAGTGGACATGAATATGATGTAATGAGTAATTATGACCATGTAATGTAATGAATGATTTGATGATGTATTGAGGATTATAGTAGTGCTTGACCTAGAGGTGTGTGAATCCCCATTATGTACAGAGTGTTTAATGAGTAATGATGTTAATGACCATGATTATCCAAGCTGATATGTATGATGATGTTACCCCATTGGAGTATTTGATGAGGACTCCAGTGTGGGGTTTATGTATGATTTTGTGCATGCACAGGTTTTGCTTGGATAAGATTAAAGAAAAATTTTTACAGATCATGTATATGTTGTTATGTATGGGATTCCACAGGTTTACAGGAGGTATGTAGGCTTGCTACGGGTCCCGGCGGCCTTAAGCCGATCTGGATCCTAGCGCCGGTAATGGGTCGGATTTCCGGGTCGTTACATGGAGAGTTTGAAGGAGAGTTACTTCAAAACTCCACGTGAGGATCATTCATCTACTTGATTTCAAGAGGTAAGTGAAGATCCTGAGCTTGTTTTCATGATTTATAATCGTTTTATAGGGTTTATAGAGAGAGTTTGCATGAATAGGTTAAAAAGTGAGTTGTTGATGATTTTGTGAGAAAAGTTTGTTTGTGTGTTGTATGCTTTGTGTGTTTGGGGTTTTTAGGTAGTTTTTGACCCCTTTGAGCATATACTTAGGTGTATGCAAGTTTTTGACCCCTAGGGGATGTTGCACCTCCACCACCACCAGTACCTACTGTCCCGGAAACACAAGTACCCAAACCTACCTCATCTGGAGGGAGCAAGGTCAAGATGACCGATTACATGAAGTTGGGTGCTCCTCAGTACAGAGCAGGCGATGACCCATTTGAGTATCTGAGCAGGGTCAAGACTATTACAGATGAGATAGGGGCTGATGACAGTAGAGCCATTCAGATGGCTGGGTTCACATTGGAGTGCAAGAAGGCACGTGATTGGTTTAAGAACTATGTGAACCCGAGAGCGGACAGTATGTCCTGGGGGGAGTTCGCAAATGAGTTTGCAGGATGGGCTTTCCCTGAGAGCTCTAGAGAGCAGAAGATGATAGAATTCGAACAGTTGAGGCAGACTGAACAGATGAGTGTGGAGGAGTACACAGACAGGTTCCTGGAGTTGTTGCCATATGCTGGGCAGAATTTGGACACAGATCAAAAGAAGTCAAGGAGATACATTATGAGGCTGCACTCCAGGTATTCCTCTTTGATACAGTCAGCAGAGAGGGAGAGTTTCCATGCCATAGTGGATATGGCTAGGAGAATGGAGGCTAGTGCTATCGTTGAGGGGAAGGTAAAACAGTCAGTGGCACAGTCTTCTGGTTCCAAGACCCCAGGTGGGGAAAGGTTAGACTCTTCTTCTCTGAGTGCAGCAGTTGCAGGCAGTAAGAAGTGGGACAGAGGCCACAGAAAATCTAAGAAGAATAAGTTCTGGAGCAAGATCAAGTCAGGTCTGGGTTTAGGCAGTGGCTCAAGCTCTGGCGCAGAGGTTACAGCATGTATGAGATGTGGGAGACCACACAAGGGAGTATGTCTGGCAGGGACAAACACATGTTTCAGATGCGGACAGGCGGGTCATTTGGCTCGAGATTGTCCTAGAGCAGCCTTTGCCGCACCGTCTCAGCAGACAGCCTCCGGCAGTGTGGTGCAGCCAGTAGCTCCAGCCGCAACACAGGCCAGTGGCAGAGGCAGAGGGGAGGGTCAGCCTCTTCATCAGCAGGATACAGAGGTGAAGGTCCATCAGCTCCGGCACGGATCTTCACTATGACTCAGCAGGAGGCCAACACATCCAACACCGTGGTGGCAGGTAATCTCATCATTGGTTGTTCTGATGTGTATGCCTTAATGGACCCGGGTGCATCTCATTCTTTTGTTGCTCCGAGAGTCGTGGAGAGGGTAGGATTGATGGTCTCTGGGTTAGAGTGTCCCCTATGGGTCAGTGGACCCAAGTGTGACCCGTCAGTGGCAGAGGCAGTCTGCCAATGTAGTCCAGTTTTCATAGAGGGAAGATGCCTTTCCGCCGACCTCGTGGTTCTAGATTTGACAGATTTTGACGTCATTCTAGGGATGGATTGGTTATCAACCCATGGTGCTACCTTGGACTGTAGAGACAAGGTAGTCAGATTCAGAGATCAGGATGGGTCAGAGGTCGTCTTCAGAGGAGACAAGAGGGGTACACCTAGAGGTCTGATCTCAGCTCTTCAGGCTCGTAGGTTGCTTAGGAGGGGATGTCAGGGGTTTCTAGCTCATGTGAGGGAGTTAGATAGTCATGTCAGAGAGCCCGCCTCAGTGCCTGTGGTGAGTGAGTTCTTAGATGTTTTCCCAGACGAGCTGCCAGGGTTACCACCTGCTAGGGAGATAGAGTTCGAGATTGAGTTAATGCCTGGTACCAGACCGATCTCTATCCCTCCCTACAGGATGGCACCAGCTGAATTGAAAGAACTGAAAGAACAGTTGCAAGAGCTGGTAGATAAGGGTTTCATCCGACCGAGTACTTCACCTTGGGGTGCTCCGGTTTTGTTTGTGAGGAAGAAGGATGGATCCCTCAGACTTTGTATCGACTACAGACAGTTGAACAAGGTCACTACCAAGAACAAGTACCCTTTGCCGAGGATCGACGATCTATTCGACCAGCTAGCAGGAGCAGGTTGTTTCTCCAAAATAGATCTGAGATCAGGGTACCATCAGTTGAGGATAAGGAATGAAGATGTACCGAAGACAGCTTTCAGGACCAGGTATGGGCACTATGAGTTCCTTGTGATGCCGTTTGGGTTGACCAACGCCCCTGCAGCATTCATGGACCTCATGAACAGAGTATTCAGTCAGTATCTGGATCACTTCGTTATTGTCTTCATAGATGATATCTTAGTGTATTCCAGAAATGCAGAGGAGCATGCCCATCACCTGAGGACAGTTTTACAGACCTTGAGAGAGCATGGCTTGTATGCCAAGTTCTCCAAGTGTGAGATTTGGCTTAGGAGCATTTCATTCTTGGGGCACATTGTGTCAGAACAGGGTATTGAAGTAGACCCCAAGAAGGTAGAGGCTGTAGCTAACTGGCCTAGACCCACCACAGTGACCGAGATCAAGAGTTTTCTGGGTTTAGCAGGTTACTACAGGAGGTTCGTTCAGGACTTCTCAAAGATTGCTGCTCCTATGACCAAATTGACAAAGAAGAATCAGAAGTTCATATGGACCGATCAGTGTGAGGAAAGCTTTGAGGAGCTTAAGAGGAGGTTGACTTCAGCACCGGTGTTAGCTCTGCCAAAAAGTGATAATGACTTCTCAGTATATTGTGATGCGTCCCGTGTGGGACTGGGTTGTGTGCTAATGCAGAATGAGAGGGTGATCGCTTATGCTTCTAGGCAGCTGAAGAAGCATGAGCTGAATTACCCCACACATGACCTAGAGATGGCAGCAGTGATCTTTGCACTCAAGATGTGGAGGCATTACCTTTATGGGGTAAAGTGTGAGATCTTCACAGATCATAAGAGCCTGCAGTACATCCTGAGTCAGAGAGAACTGAACTTGAGGCAGAGGAGATGGGTAGAGCTGTTGAGTGACTATGATTGCAAGATTCAGTACCATCCGGGTAAGGCGAATGTTGTGGCAGACGCCCTAAGCCGGAAATCACTCGGCAGTCTATCCCACATTTCAGCAGAGAGGAGGCCGGTGGTGAAGGAGTTCCACAGACTTATGAGTGAGGGATTACAGTTGGAGTTGTCTGGCACAGGTGCCTTAGTGGCTCAGATGAGAGTGACACCCGTGTTTCTGGAGCAGGTAGCTCAGAAACAGCATGAGGACCCAGAGTTGGTCAGGATAGCCAGAACGGTTCAGTCAGGCCAGAGTAATGAGTTCAAGTTTGATGATAAGGGGATCCTCCGCTACGGGAACAGATTATGTGTGCCAGATGACATTGGTCTGAAGGGAGATATTATGGGGGAAGCCCATAATACCAGGTATAGTGTTCACCCTGGAGCCACCAAGATGTATCAGGATCTGAAGAGAGTGTATTGGTGGCCAGCTATGAAGAAGGACGTGGCACTGTTCGTGTCAGCCTGCGATGTGTGTCAGAGGGTGAAACTAGAGCATCAGAAGCCGGCTGGAATGTTGAATCCACTACCGATTCCAGAGTGGAAATGGGAGAATATAGCTATGGACTTCGTAGTGGGGTTACCGGCGACGTCCAACAGATTGGACTCCATATGGGTGATTGTGGACAGACTCACCAAATCTGCTCACTTCATCCCTGTCAGGAGTGGTTACTCTGTGGACAAGTTGGCGCAGGTGTACGTAGATGAGATTGTCAGACTGCATGGGGTCCCGGTATCTATAGTGTCAGATAGAGGGCCCCAGTTCACCTCCAGGTTTTGGCGGAGTCTGCAGAACGCTATGGGTACCAGATTAGACTTCAGTACTGCCTTCCACCCACAGACAGACGGACAGTCAGAGAGGACCATCCAGACAATAGAGGATATGCTCAGAATGTGTGTGCTAGATTTTGGCGGTTCTTGGAGGCAGCATCTACCTTTGGTGGAGTTTGCCTACAATAACAGCTATCATGCTAGCATAGGGATGGCTCCATATGAAGCTTTGTATGGGAGGAAGTGCAGATCACCTATCTGCTGGGAGGAAGTAGGAGAGAGGACTCTTGCGGGTCCGGAGTTAGTAGAGCTTACCAGCAGGGTGGTACCCATAATCAGAGAGAGGATCAAGACTGCTGCTAGTCGGCAGAAGAGTTATGCAGATATCCGCAGAAGACAGCTAGAGTTTCAGGAGGGGGATTTGGTTTTGCTCAAGGTGTCTCCTATGAAAGGAGTGGTTCGGTTCGGGAAGAAGGGTAAGTTAGCTCCACGGTACATTGGTCCTTTCGAGGTGCTTCAGAGGGTCGGTAATGTGTCATACAAGCTAGACTTGCCTGCTTCGATGGAGAGAATCCATCCGGTTTTCCATGTTTCTCTGTTACGGAAGTACGTGTCAGATCCGAGCAAGGTTCTTAGTGAGCCTGATGTAGAGATCCAAGAGGATCTCACCTATGTAGAACAGCCAGTGCGGATTCTTGACACTCAGATCAGAAAGTTAAGAAACAAGGAAATCCCGATGGTGAAAGTCCTTTGGAACCACCACAATATTGAAGAATGCACCTGGGAGACACGGGAGTCTATGCTCCAGCAATACCCCCATCTGTTTTGAGGTGAGTGTTAGTTGCTCTATGTGTTGCATGTATGATATATTGTATGCTATGTTGTATGTTATGATTGATGCCATGCTTTGTATGTTAGTTGAGGAACATTCGGGGATGAATGTTCTTAAGGGGGGGAGAATGTAATACCCGGCTAGACTCCGGTATCGGAATCCCTACCGTCCGGTGGGACCTCGGATGTCGGAAACCTCTAGAAGGGTAAAAAACTATGATTTTATGAAGTGTTTTCATGTATTTCATGTTTTTAAGTAAGAAATTAAATGAGTTTTTGCATGAAAAATCTTTGGAGGAAAAACCCAGGTTTGGCCGCCGAACTCCGAAGTTCGGCCTCCGAACATGCACGCTTTCGGAGGGACTTTAGGCGCCCGAAAATTTTGAGTGAGGGAAATGCAGGTTCGGCCGCCGAACTCCAAGTTCGGCCGCCGAACTCCAAGTTCGGCCGCCGAACCTTGCATGCATGCGGAGGCACTTTCGGCCCCCGAACATGGCCTGGCCAGCCACCTATAAAAGGGGCACTTAGCCGAAATGGGAGAGTTTTCTCCCATTTTCAGCCGCAGCAAGCTTCCGACCTCCCTCTCCCAAATCTTGTGTTCTTCCTTCAATCCCCACCATTTTCTTTGAGTTTTAAGGTTCCACAAAGGTTTTTGAGTGTTTTTAAGCAAGTTTGGAGCTTGGAAGTCTTGGAGCTAAATCCCTCCATTTTCCGAGCTAGGGTCGTTCTTCCTCTCGATCTTCAAGAGGTAAGCTTCGATCTATGCTTCTTTTATGTTTTATGAAAGTTTTATGCAAGTTGATGGGGTAGAATGCATGTTTAGGCTTGTTGTTAGGTTTATGGGTTTATGTTGTGATTTGAACAATGTATGTTGGAAATGTGTTGTTTGAAGTGTTGTAGTTGGGGTATATTATAGTTTGAGACCCCTAGGTGTGATGTATGATGTGAATGCATGTGTAGAAACAAGTTTATGCATGTTTTGAGGCGTTTTGGAGGCTGTGGACACAAGGGAGCCAAGTTTCTGCCCTTCGGCAGAAACTCAGGTTCGGCCGCCGAAGTGACTTTCGGCCGCCGAACCCCCTTGTGGAGGCAGTTTCGGCTGCCGAAGCCTGCCCCCGAAACTCAAGTTTCGTCTCTGTCTGGGAGGTTCGGCCGCCGAAAGTGCCGCCGAACCTGCCTGACTTTCGGCTGCAGAGGGACTTTCGGCCGCCGAACCTGCCGCCGAAAGTGCCCTGTTCAGCCATTTCTTGCATGTTTTATGTGATGATTTCAGGATGTTTTAGGGGGTTTTTGGGGAGTATTTTAGAGTCATATTCAGGTATGTTTGGTCCCTCATTTGAGTCCACCTGTGTAGGTTCGGACCCGAGGAACCGAGACCCCCAGCAGTGAGCCAGCTGCTTCAGAGTCTCTTCAGAGCTAGCCAGAGGTGAGTGGAATAACCTTTAAGTTTTAAAGCAAATTAATGAAATGTTTTAGCATGATTCACGCATCATGAATGCCATGAGATATATTAGGTTGTTTGCATTAGAATTCACGAATATGTTGCATTGCATACTTTGTTGTTGATGTGGATGAATGTTGAATGATCCATTAGCCCTTGTATGTCATGATAGCCTATGTGAGTCCAGGTGTGCCTGCTACGGCTCTACGCCCCTGGCACTATGACAGATTATGGAAGTCCGGGTGTGCCTGCTACGGCTCTACGCCCCCGGCATGTATAAGTAAGAAAGATAGGGGCTAAATGGTGACAAGTTCATCCTTGTTGTGAAATGTTTGTGTTATGGCGCATACATGAAAGCATGATTTAAATTGATGTTTTATTATTCTGCTCACTGGGCTCTAGTAGCTCACCCCACTCCCTTTATCCCCAGAGTTGCAGGTACGGGATAGATCAGGAAGTCGGCTAGAGTGAAGTTAAGACACGTATGTTGTAATAGATAGTAGTGGACATGAATATGATGTAATGAGTAATTATGACCATGTAATGTAATGAATGATTTGATGATGTATTGAGGATTATAGTAGTGCTTGACCTAGAGGTGTGTGAATCCCCATTATGTACAGAGTGTTTAATGAGTAATGATGTTAATGACCATGATTATCCAAGCTGATATGTATGATGATGTTACCCCATTGGAGTATTTGATGAGGACTCCAGTGTGGGGTTTATGTATGATTTTGTGCATGCACAGGTTTTGCTTGGATAAGAGAAAAGAAAAATTTTTACAGATCATGTATATGTTGTTATGTATGGGATTCCACAGGTTTACAGGAGGTATGTAGGCTTGCTACGGGTCCCGGCGGCCTTAAGCCGATCTGGATCCTAGCGCCGGTAATGGGTCGGATTTCCGGGTCGTTACATGGAGAGTTTGAAGGAGAGTTACTTCAAAACTCCACGTGAGGATCATTCATCTACTTGATTTCAAGAGGTAAGTGAAGATCCTGAGCTTGTTTTCATGATTTATAATCGTTTTATAGGGTTTATAGAGAGAGTTTGCATGAATAGGTTAAAAAGTGAGTTGTTGATGATTTTGTGAGAAAAGTTTGTTTGTGTGTTGTATGCTTTGTGTGTTTGGGGTTTTTAGGTAGTTTTTGACCCCTTTGAGCATATACTTAGGTGTATGCAAGTTGAGGAAGTGAGGAGGTTGAGTTTGGATTGATTTTGGAGCTTTTGGCGAGAGGCAGGGCAAGTTTCTGCCCTACGGATGAACTCAGGTTCAGCCGCCGAAGGTACATTCGGCCGCCGAACCCCTGAGGTGTTGAGAGGAGGTGGTTTCAGCTGCCCAAGCTTGCCCCCGAGCTTTTGGACTTTCGGCTCTGGAGGGAAGTTCGGCCGCCGAAGGTGCCACCGAAGGTTAGAGACTTTCATCTCTGGAGTACCTTTTGGCCCCCGAAACTTGCCCCCGAAAGGGTTCGGCTGCCGAAAGTTGAGGTTCGGCCGCCGAAGGTGCATGAGTTTCGTCTCTGGAGAGGACTTTCGGCCGCCGAACCTGCTGCCGAAAGTGTCCTGTCCAGCTTTTCTTTTGCATGCTTTGCATGAGTTTTAGAGTGAGATTAAAGGGATTCTTAGGGAATTTAATAGAGTTATTCTTAAACTAGTTTGGTCCCTCATTTGAGTCTCTCTGTGCTTACACAGACCAGAGGAACCAGAGAGAGCAGCAGTGAGTACTGCTCCAGAGTTTACAGAACCTGCAGAGTCAGCCTAGACAGCCAAAGGTGAGTGGAACTAAACTAATTACTCGTTTTAATTGAGACATTAACTGCTTTTAGCATCTTTCATGCATCATATTTATGCAATAGGTTGATTGCATTAGAACTCACAAAGGTGTTGCATTGCATAGCTATATTGTTGGTGTGGGTAAATGCTGAATGATCCAGTAGTTCCAGACAGGAAGTCCAGGACCCCATTCTACGGCCTGGCAGGTATAGTAAGACCAGGTTTCCGGTCTATGCCTAGCAAATGGTAAGTACAGGTGTTATATACACATATACATATACAGGACAGGAAGACCAGGACCCCAGTCTACAGCCTGGCACGGTTTACTGGAACTATGTGGTGACGGGTTTATCCTTGGTGTGGATTGTCTGTGATATGACGCATTTCATAAGATCATATTTTAATGACTTATTTTATTGTTCTACTCACTGGGCTATAGAGTTCATCCCACTCCCTTAACCCCAGTCTTGCAGGTTCAGTGTACAGTGTACAGGGGAAGTCCAGAAGAGTACAGAAAGAGAGAAAAGTTATGTAATAGCTTAGTGTGGACATATAATATTAAAGAGATGTACTGGTTGTGTATTCAGTTAGACTTGTGCTTGACTTAGTGGTTTGTGTTGTAAATCTTTTGCTATGTACATGATCTATGTATGTATGTATTTTACAGAGTATGTGAAAAACCAGGCTTAATAGGTATGAAATAACCCATCTAGAGCAAGCTCTAGTCAAGGGTACAGAGTACAGAGTACAGAGATAGTGCATGCACAGGTTAAGCCTGGATACCGAGAAATGAATTTTTATTTTCACAGATAATGTATGATCATGTATGAGATTTACAGGTACACAGAGAGTATAGCAGGCTTGCTACGGGTTCCGGCGGCCTTAAGCCGACCTGAATCCTAACTAGCGCCGGTGACGGTCCATTTTGGGGTCGTTACAGATTGGTATCAGAGCCCTAGGTTCACATGATCGGACCTATAGAGAGAATGTCGGGCTCATAAAGACTAGAGTTGGTCAAGCACAATAGGGAATCATGTCCACTAGGATAGGATGTGGAGTCCTGTCTATTTGATGTAATGAAATGCCATGATATGCATGTGCATTATTGATATGATATGAGATAAATGTATGCTGATATGCTAGGTTATGTGTTGTTTTCCAGAGTTAAGATGCGAGGAACTCGTCGATCAGCTCGATTGACTGGAGTCCCATCAGATAGTAAGGGATTAGCTGCTCGTCCTCCTGCATTGCCGAGGGCAAGGTCTCAGAGATCTAGCAGAGAAGGCATGTCAATAGACCCTAAAAGGTCTGTAGACGAGAGCAGAAGAGGGATAGTTAGAGGAGGTAGATCAGAGGAAATGAGGGAGGCCATGGAGACTGATCCGTCTATGGATGAAGGTATGGGAGAATCCCAGGGAGGCGTTCAAGCCTCAGGTTTTGATTATCCAGCTGTTTCCCAGGATCCAGAGTGTCCGATGGAGGGTATGTCGGAGTACTCTCGATTTGACCCATATCCCACATAGATACCATATATGCCATATCCTCATTATTACCCACCATATCCTATGTATCCACCTTCCCCTATTCATCCAGGTGCAGCACACCCAGAAATAAATGAACCAGTGCCCCCACCACCACAAACAGAACCAGTAGCCCCTGTTGCACAAACACTTCCACCTAGTTCATCTGGAAGTAAGGTGAAAATGACTGAGTACCTTAAATTGGATGCTCCTAAGTTTAATACAGGAGATGATCCATTTGAGTACCTAAGAACTATGAAGATGATCACTGACGAGTTGGGTGCTGATGATAGTAGAGCCATTGAGATGGCGGGGTTTACACTAAAATGTAAGAAGGCTCGAGAATGGTTCAAGAACTATGTAGAGCCTAGAATGAATAGTATGTCGTGGGGAGAGTTCGCCAATGAGTTTGCAGGGTGGGCTTTTCCTGATAGCTCCAGGGAGATGAAGATAATAGAGTTTGAACAGCTGAGACAAACAGATGAGATGAGTGTTGATGAGTTTACGGATAAGTTCCTGGATTTGCTTCAGTACGTGGGTCAGGCCTATGATACTAATCAAAAGAAGGCAAGGAGATATACTATGAGATTGCATCCCAGGTACTCTTCCTTGATCCTTCCAGCAGAAAAGGAGAGTTTCCACTCTATCGTGGATGCAGCCAGGAAGATGGAAGCTAGTGCCAATATTCAGAAACAGTCAAAGGCATAAGCTTCGGGTTCTAAGGCCCCCAGTTCAGTAACTTCAGGCAGTAAGAGATGGGAAAAGGCAAAAGGAACAAAGAATAAGTTTTGGAGTAAAGTTAAGTCTGGTCTGGGAATAAGTAGTGGCTCAAGCTCTGGCACAGCTATTCCAGTATGTAGAAGATGTGGGAGACCACATAGAGGAGCTTGTCAGTTGGGATCTTCAGCCAGTTTTAGATGTGGACAGGTAGGGCATTTTGCTCGAGAATGTCCTCAGGTGACTTTTGTGGCACCTTCCCAGCAGATGAGTTCAGGCAGTGTAGCACAGCCAACAGTACAGCCAGCGGCTCCAGCCATGCCTCAGAGTAGTGGCTGTAACGACCCCAAAAAGGACCGTCACCGGCGCTAGGATTCAGGTCGGCTTAAGGCCGCCAGAACCCGTAGCAAGCCTGCTATACTCTCTGTGTACCTATAAACCTCATACATGATCATACATTTTCAGTGAAAATAAAACTCTTTTCTGAACCAAGGCTCAACCTGTGCATGCACTATCTCTGTATTCTGTACTCATGTACTCTGTACTCTGTATCCCTGACTAGAGCTTGCTCTAGATGGGCAACTCATACCTGTTAAGCCTGGTTTTCACATACAGGAAAACATATATACATATACAGATCATGTATAACATATACATCACTAGGTCAAGCAACAACTATTACATCTCTTTAGTATTACATGTCCACTCTAAGCTATTACAGATCTCTTTACTTTTTCCTGTACTCTGCTGGACTGTCCCTGTACACTGTACACTGAACCTGCAAAACTGGGGTTAAGGGAGTGGGATGAGCTCTATAGCCCAGTGAGTAGAACAGTAAAACATCTCAGTAAAATATGATCTCATGGAATGCACCATATCACAGACAAGCCACATCAAGAGTAAACCTGTCACCACATAGTCCCAGTAACTCTGTGCCAGGGCGTAGAATCGAGCACCTGGTCTTCCTGTCATATATGTATATGTGTATATAACACCTGTGAACTTACCATTGCCAGGGCGTAGTCAAAGGCTCCTGGACTTTACTCTATACCTGCCAGGGCGTAGTCAAAGGCTCCTGGTCTTTGCTATACGTGCCAGGGCGTAGTCAAAGGCTCCTGGTCTTCCTGTCTGTGACTATTGGATCATTCAGCATTTACTCACATCATCAAATAACAATGCAATGCAACAGATTCGTAAATACTAATGTAAACAACCTATGGCATAAACATGATGCATGAGACATGCTAAAAGTAGTTTGTGGTTCAATTAAAAGTCATAAATTTAGTTCCACTCACCTCTGGCTTTGAACTGACTGACTCTGCAGGCTCTGAAACTCTGGAGCAGTACTCACTGCTGCTCACTCTGGTTCCTCTGGTCTGTACCTATACAGATGGACTCAAATGAGGGACCAAACTAACTTATCAATACCTCTATTACACTCCCCAAGAATCCCCTGAAACTCACTTAACTAGCCAGGCAAAGCATGCAAAAGAAAAGCTGGACAGAACACTTTCGGCGGCAGGTTCGGCGGCCGAATGTCCTCTCCAGAGACGAAACTCAAGCACCTTCGGCGGCACCTTCGGCGGCCGAATCCCCCAAACAGAGCCGAACATGCAAAAACACTCGGGGGCAAGCTGTGGCAGCCTAAGCTACCATGCAAGAGGTTCGGCGGCCGAATGAACTTTCGGCTGCCGAACCTGAGTTCATCCAGAACTCAGCTTCAACGACAACCCATCTCCTTCTTTCCTTCAACTGGGTTAAGCATTCCGGCTGGTTTCTGATGTTCTAATTTCACCCTCTGACAAACCTCACAGGCTGTCACGAACTGTGCCACTTCCTTCTTCATGGTTGGCCACCAATAAACCCTTTTCAGATCCTGATACATCTTGGTGGCTCCTGGGTGAACACTATACCTCGCATTATGAGCTTCCCTCATAATGTCTTCCTTCACATTGCCCCTATCTGGTACACAAAGTCGACTCCCATAGCGAAGGATCCCTTTGCTGTCAAATTTGAACTCTGCATTGTTGCCTGACTGAACAGTCCTGGCAAGTTTCATCAACTCAGGGTCCTCATGCTGTCTCTGAGCTATCTGCTCCAGAAACACAGGTGTCACTCTCATCTGTGCTATCAACGCACCTGTACCAGACAACTCTAACTGTAATCCCTCGTCAAAGAGCTTATAAAGCTCCATCACAACCGGTCTCCGCTCTGCTGCTACATGGGATAAACTGCCTAGTGACTTCCGGCTTAGGGCGTCTGCGACAACATTCGCCTTACCCGGATGATACTGGATCTTACAATCATAATCACTGAGCAATTCTACCCATCTCCGCTGCCTCAAATTCAGCTCTCTCTGACTTAAGATGTACTGTAAACTCTTGTGATCAGTAAAGATCTCGCATTTAACCCCGTAGAGGTAATGCCGCCACATCTTAAGTGCAAAGATAACTGCTGCCATCTCTAGGTCATGGGTAGGGTAATTCATCTCGTGCTTCTTCAACTGTCTAGAAGCATAAGCGATTACTCTATCACTCTGCATCAATACACAACCCAATCCCACTCGAGATGCATCACAGAACACTGTGAAGTCCTCATTACTGACAGGCAGAGCTAACACTGGTGCTATGGTCAATCTCCTCTTGAGCTCCTCAAAGCTCTCTTCAATTGGTCTGACCAGATAAACTTCTGGTTCTTCTGAGTCAATTTGGTCATAGGAGCTGCTATCTTTGAGAAGTCCTGAACGAACCTCCTGTAGTAACCTGCCAGTCCCAGAAAGCTTTTAATCTCAGTCACTGTCGTGGGTCTGGGCCAGTTAGCTACAGCCTCTATCTTCTTGGGGTCTACCTCAATACCTTCTGCTGATACCACATGTCCCAAGAAGGCAATGCTCCGTAACCAAAACTCACACTTCGAGAACTTGGCATACAAACCATGCTCTCTCAGTGTCTGCAAAACTATTCTCAGATGCTGGGCATGCTCCTCTGCATCTCTGGAATACACTAAGATATCATCGATAAACACAATGACAAAGTGATACAGAAACTCACTGAATACCCTGTTCATGAGATCCATAAATGCTGCAGGGGCGTTAGTCAACCCGAACGGCATCACTAAGAACTCATAATGCCCATATCTGGTCCGGAAAGCTGTCTTAGGCACATCTGTCTTTCTAACTCTCAACTGATGATACCCAGATCTCAGATCTATTTTCGAGAAACAACCTGCTCCAGCTAGCTGGTCAAATAGATCATCAATCCTAGGTAAAGGATATCTATTCTTGATAGTGACCTTGTTCAACTGTCTGTAGTCGATACAAAGTCGGAGGGATCCATCCTTCTTTCTGACAAAGAGCACTGGAGCACCCCAAGGTGAGGTACTAGGGCGGATGAAACCCTTATCTACCAAGTCCTGCAACTGTTCTTTCAACTCTGTTAACTCAGCTGGCGCCATCCTGTAGGGAGGAATAGAGATAGGTCTGGTACCTGGCAGTAATTCAATTTCAAACCCTATCTCCCTATCAGGTGGTAGTCCTGGCAAATCGTCTGGGAACACATCGAGAAACTCTCGGACTACTGATACTGTGGCTGGTTCCCTCACCTGACTGGCTAGCTCTCTCACATGAGCTAGAAACCCCTGACAACCCCTCCTAAGCAAACGACGAGCCTGAAGGGCTGAAATCATACCTCTGGGTGTACCTCTCCTGTCTCCTCTGAAGACACACTCTGACCCATCCTGGTCTCTGAAACTCACTAACTTCTCTCAACAGTCCAACGTAGCACTATATGCAGATAGCCAATCCATCCCTAGAATGACATCAAAATCTGTCAAATCTAGAACCACAAGGTCAGCTGGAAGGTATCTACCCTCTATGAACACTGGACTGAAACGACAGACTGACACTGCCACTGATGGGTCACATCTAGGTCCACTGACCCAGAGAGGATACTCTAACTCAGAACTGATCAAACCCAATCGCTCTATGGCTCTCGAAGCAATAAAGGAATGAGAAGCACCGGGGTCCATCAAAGCATACACATCTGAACACCCAATGATGAGATTACCTGACACCACTGTGTTCGACGTGTTAGCCTCCTCCTGTGTCACTGTGAAAATCCGTGCTGGGGCTACCGGATTTCCACCTCGGGAACCTGCTGCTGAAGTAGAGGCTACCCCTCTACCTCTGCCTCTGCCACTAGTCTGAGGCATGACTGGAGCTGCTGGCCGTACAACTGGCTGTACCACACTACCTGAACTCATCTGCTGGGATGGTGCAAAAGTCATCTGCGGACAATCCCGAGCAATATGCCCTTCCTGTCCACATCGAAAACAAGCTGTAGATCCCAACCGACAAACTCCTCCATGTGGTTTTCCGCATCGTCTGCAGACTGGAGCTGTGCCAGAGCTTGAGCCACTACCTATTCCCAGACCTGACTTGACTTTACTCCAGAACCCTTTCCTTGTTCCTCTCGCTCTATCCCATCTCTTACTGCCTGTAGACCCTGAACTGGGGGCCTTAGAACCCGAAGCCTGTGCCTTTGACTGTTTCTGAATATTGGCACTAGCTTCCATTTTCCTGGCTGCATCTATAATAGAGTGAAAACTCTCCTTCTCAGCTGGAAGGATCAAGGAAGCATACCTGGGATGCAGTCTCATAGTATATCTCCTTGCTTTCTTCTGATCAGTATCATAGGCTTGACCCACGTACTGAAGCAAATCCAGGAACTTATCTGTGAATTCATCAACACTCATCTCGTCTGTCTGTCTCAGCTGTTCAAACTCTATGACTTTCATCTCCCTGGAGCTGTCAGGAAAAGCCCACCCTGCAAACTCATTGGCGAACTCTCCCCATGACATGCTGTCCATTCTAGGCTCCACATAATTCTTAAACCATTCTCTGGCTTTCCTGCACTTTATTGTGAAACCTGCCATCTCAATGGCTCTCCTATCATCTGCTCCCAATTCACTGGTGATCATCCGAACTGCTCTGAGGTAATCAAATGGATCATCTCCCGTATTGTATTTAGGAGCATCCAATTTCAAATACTCCGTCATTGGGACTTTACCTCCAGATGAGCTAGGTTCATGTCTGTCAACAACAGGGGCTACTGGTTCTGGTGGTAGTACTGGTTCAGTTGGTTCATTTGGCTCTAGGTGTGCTGCACTTGGATGTATAGGGGAAGAGGGATACAGAGGATATGGTGGATATGATGGGTAATAATGAGGATATGGCATATATGGCATATATGTAGGATATGGGTCAAATCGAGAGTACTCTGACATCCCCTCCATCGGATACTCTGGCTCCTGAAACAAGGATGGATAGCCAAAACCTGAGGCCTGAGCACCTCCCTGCGACTCTCCCATACCTTCCTCAAAACTGCCTATACCCATGCTGTCATCTCTCGACTGATCAATCTCCATAGCTTCCCTCCTTTCCTCTGATCTTCCTCCCCTAACTGTTCCTCTTCTGCTCTCGTCTACAGACCTTCTAGGGTCTATTGACGTACCTTCCCTGCTAGATCTCTGAGACCTTGCCCTTGGCAATGCAGGAGGACGAGCAGCTGGTCTCTCATTCTCTGGTGGGACTCCAGTCAATCGAGCTGATCGACGAGTTCCTCGCATCTTACTCTGGAAACACAACATATAACATACCATTTTAGCACATAAACATCACATATCATACACATACAATACTCATGGCAAATCAGAGCAGATAGGACTCAAAACCCTATCCTAGTGGACATGATTTCCTATTGTGCTTGACCACTTCTACCCTGTCTGAGCCCAACACTGTCTCTATAGGTCCGATCATGTGAACCTAGGGCTCTGATACCAATCTGTAACGACCCCAAAAAGGACCGTCACCGGCGCTAGGATTCAGGTCGGCTTAAGGCCGCCAGAACCCGTAGCAAGCCTGCTATACTCTCTGTGTACCTGTAAACCTCATACATGATCATACATTTTCAGTGAAAATAAAACTCTTTTCTGAACCAAGGCTCAACCTGTGCATGCACTATCTCTGTATTCTGTACTCATGTACTCTGTACTCTGTATCCCTGACTAGAGCTTGCTCTAGATGGGCAACTCATACCTGTTAAGCCTGGTTTTCACATACAGGAAAACATATATACATATACAGATCATGTATAACATATACATCACTAGGTCAAGCAACAACTATTACATCTCTTTAGTATTACATGTCCACTCTAAGCTATTACAGATCTCTTTACTTTTTCCTGTACTCTGCTGGACTGTCCCTGTACACTGTACACTGAACCTGCAAAACTGGGGTTAAGGGAGTGGGATGAGCTCTATAGCCCAGTGAGTAGAACAGTAAAACATCTCAGTAAAATATGATCTCATGGAATGCACCATATCACAGACAAGCCACATCAAGAGTAAACCTGTCACCACATAGTCCCAGTAACTCTGTGCCAGGGCGTAGAATCGAGCACCTGGTCTTCCTGTCATATATGTATATGTGTATATAACACCTGTGAACTTACCATTGCCAGGGCGTAGTCAAAGGCTCCTGGACTTTACTCTATACCTGCCAGGGCGTAGTCAAAGGCTCCTGGTCTTTGCTATACGTGCCAGGGCGTAGTCAAAGGCTCCTGGTCTTCCTGTCTGTGACTATTGGATCATTCAGCATTTACTCACATCATCAAATAACAATGCAATGCAACAAATTCGTGAATACTAATGTAAACAACCTATGGCATAAACATGATGCATGAGACATGCTAAAAGTAGTTTGTGGTTCAATTAAAAGTCATAAATTTAGTTCCACTCACCTCTGGCTTTGAACTGACTGACTCTGCAGGCTCTGAAACTCTGGAGCAGTACTCACTGCTGCTCACTCTGGTTCCTCTGGTCTGTACCTATACAGATGGACTCAAATGAGGGACCAAACTAACTTATCAATACCTCTATTACACTCCCTAAGAATCCCCTGAAACTCACTTAACTAGCCAGGCAAAGCATGCAAAAGAAAAGCTGGACAGAACACTTTCGGCGGCAGGTTCGGCGGCCGAATGTCCTCTCCAGAGACGAAACTCAAGCACCTTCGGCGGCACCTTCGGCGGCCGAATCCCCCAAACAGAGCCGAACATGCAAAAACACTCGGGGGCAAGCTGTGGCAGCCTAAGCTACCATGCAAGAGGTTCGGCGGCCGAATGAACTTTCGGCTGCCGAACCTGAGTTCATCCAGAACTCAGCTTCAACGACAACCCATCTCCTTCTTTCCTTCAACTTTTCAAACCATGCAAACGGCACCTCCTCACCATACATATACTCCTGTATATGATCACAGGGGTCCAAAACTAGCTAATAACCCCAAACAACAAAACAAACATAACACATAATCATATATACATGCATAACTCATCAAAAACACTACTTCTCACTCTCTCCCTTAACTTCCATAAAACCTGCACAAAACACATAAAACCATGGTCAAAAGCATCACTTACCTCCTGTCGCAAGAAGCTAAACACTCTGACCAAGGGAAAATGGATCACCTCTTCTCAAACTTGCAAACTCTCTCTCAAACTCACTTTTTGCTTCAAACCCTTCAAAACTTGGTGAATGAGCAAACTCCTGCATGAGCTGCTCAAAACACTTGCAGATGAGTCATAGAAGACGTGGCTAATTCATGGCAAGAATCTGAAGCCAACATCTGTCAAAACACATGACTCAGCTCACTAGCCAACTCAGCTTCGGCTGCCCACTCACATGCACACGCCTGCAACCTTCGGGGGCCGAACTTCCCTTCGGAAGCCAAACACTTTCGGCGGCCGAACTTACTTTCGGCGGCCGAACTTGGCTCGACTGCCTTGGGTCATTTCAACTCAAAACTCAAAACTAAAGAACTGTAAAACCATAAAACACCTCATAACACATAGAAACCATAACTCCTATCCTTATATAGAATCCCAACACCCCGGAGTCCACCAAACAACAGGAATTCCGGTGCCGGATTCTAGCCGGGTATTACAGTGGCAGAGGTAGAGGAAGAGGGACAGCCTCTACTTCAGCAGCAGGTTCCCGAGGTGGAAATCCGGTAGCCCCAGCACGGATTTTCACTGTGACACAGGAGGAGGCTAACACGTCGAACACAGTGGTGTCAGGTAATCTCATCATTGGGTGTTCAGATGTGTATACTTTGATGGACCCTGGTGCTTCTCATTCCTTTATTGCTTCGAGAGCCATAGAGAGACTGGGTTTGATCAGTTCTGAGTTAGAGTATCCTCTCTGGGTCAGTGGACCCAAATGTGACCCATCAGTGGCAATGTCAGTCTGTCGTTTCAGTCCAGTGTTCATAGAGGGTAGATACCTTCCAGCTGACCTTGTGGTTCTAGATTTGATGGATTTTGATGTCATTCTAGGGATGGATTGGTTATCTACATATGGTGCTACCTTGGACTGCAGAGACAAGGTAGTTAGTCTCAGAGACCAGGATGGGTTCGAGTGTGTCTTCAGGGGAGACAGAAGAGGTACATCCAGAGGTTTGATTTTAGCCCTTCAGGCTCGTCGTTTGCTTAGGAGGGGTTGTCAGGGGTTTCTAGCTCATGTGAGAGAGCTAGACAGTCAGGTTAGGGAACTAGCCTCGATACCAGTAATTCGAGAGTTTCCAGATGTGTTTCCAGACGACTTATCAGGACTACCGCAGGGTAGGGAGATAGAGTTTGAAATTGAATTATTGCCTGGTACCAGACCTATCTCTATTCCTCCCTACAGGATGACGCCAGCAGAATTAAGGGAGTTGAAAGAACAGTTGCAGGATTTGGTAGATAAGGGTTTCATTCACCCTAGTACCTCACCTTGGGGTGCTCCAGTGCTCTTTGTCAGAAAGAAGGATGGATCCCTCAGACTTTGTATTGACTATAGACAGTTAAACAAGGTCACTACCAAGAATAGATATCCTTTGCCTAGGATTGATGATCTATTTGACCAGCTAGCTGGAGCAGGTTGTTTCTCTAAAATAGATCTGAGATCTGGGTATCATCAGTTGAGAGTCAGAGAGGCAGATGTGCCTAAGACAGCTTTCAGGACCAGATATGGGCATTATGAGTTCTTAGTGATGCCGTTCGGGTTGACTAACGCCCCTGCAGCATTCATGGATCTCATGAATAGAGTTTTCAGCGAGTATCTGGATCACTTTGTGATTGTCTTTATCGATGATATCTTAGTGTATTCCAGAGATGCAGAGGAGCATGCCCAGCATCTGAGGATAGTTCTGCAGACACTGAGAGAGCATGGTTTGTATGCCAAGTTCTCTAAGTGTGAGTTTTGGCTGAGGAGCATTTCCTTCTTGGGACATGCAGTATCAGCAGATGGGATTGAGGTAGACCCCAAGAAGACAGAGGCTGTAGCTAACTGGCCTAGACCCACTACAGTGACTGAAATTAAAAGCTTTCTGGGACTGGCAGGTTACTACAGGAGGTTCGTTCAGGACTTCTCGAAGATAGCTACTCCTATGACCAAACTGACTCAGAAGAACCAGAAGTTTATCTGGTCAGAGCAGTGTGAAGAGAGCTTTGAGGAGCTCAAGAGGAGATTGACATCAGCACCAGTGCTAGCTCTGCCTGTTAATGATGAGGATTTCACAGTGTTCTGTGATGCATCTCGAGTGGGATTAGGTTGTTTTTTGATGCAGAGTGACAGGGTGATTGCTTATGCTTCCAGACAGTTAAAGAAGCACGAGTTAAATTACCCCACCCATGACCTCTAGATGGCAGCAGTTATCTTTGCACTCAAGATGTGGAGGCATTACCTCTACGGGGTTAAATGCGAGATCTTCAATGATCATAAAAGTTTACAGTACATCTTGAGCCAGAGAGAGCTGAATTTGAGGCAGAGAAGATGGGTAGAATTGCTCAGTGATTATGATTGTAAGATTCAGTATCATCCGGGTAAGGCAAATGTAGTGGCAGACGCCTTAAGCCGAAAATCACTAGGCAGTTTATCCCATATAGCTGCAGAGCGGAGACCAGTAGTGATGGAGCTGTATAAGCTCATTGAGGAGGGGTTACAGTTAGAATTGTCTGGTACGGGTGCATTGATAGCACAGATGAAAGTGACACCTGTGTTTCTGGAGTAGATAGCTCAGAAACAGCACGAGGACCCTGAGTTGATGAAAATTGCCAGGACTGTTCTGTCAGGCAACAGTGTAGAGTTTATATTTGACAGCAAAGGGATCCTTCGCTTTGGGAGTCGACTTTGTGTACCAGATAGTAGCAGTCTGAAGGAAGACATTATGAGAGAAGCTCATAATGCGAGGTATAGTATTCACCCAGGAGCCACCAAGATGTATCAGGATTTGAAGAAGGTGTATTGGTGGCCAGCCATGAAGAAAGAAGTGGCACAGTTCGTGACAGCTTGTGAGGTTTGTCAAAGGGTGAAACTAGAACATCAAAAACCAGCTGGAATGCTTAACCCACTGCCGATTCCTGAGTGGAAATGGGAGAACATAGCAATGGATTTTGTAGTGGGCTTGCCAGCAGCGTCCAACAAGATAGACTCTATATGGGTGATTGTGGATAGACTCACAAAATCTGCTCATTTCATTCCAGTTAGGAGTAACTATTCTGTGGATAAGTTGGCACAGGTATATCTAGACGAGATAGTGAGATTGCATGGAGTTCCAGTGTCTATAGTTTCAGACAGAGGACCTCAGTTCACTTCCAGATTTTGACGAAGTCTGCAGAGTGCGATAGGCACGAGATTAGATTTTAGTACTGCTTTCCACCCACAGATTGATGGGCAGACAGAGAGGACCATCCAGACCATAGAGGATATGCTCAGAATGTGTGTGTTAGACTTTGGCGGTTCTTGGAGGCAGCATCTATTCTGGTGGAGTTTGCCTACAATAACAGCCATCATGCTAGCATAGGGGTGGCTCCTTATGAAGCGTTGTATGGGAGGAAGTGTAGATCACCAGTTTGCTAGGAAGAGGTAGGAGAGAAGGCTCTTGCGGGGCTAGAGTTAGTGGAGATTACCAGTAGAGTGGTGCCCGTGATCAGAGAGAGGATCAGAACAGCGCAGAGTAGACAGAAAAGCTATGCAGACGTTCGCAAAAAACAGATAGAGTTTCATGAAGGAGAAATGGTATTGCTAAAAGTGTCTCCAATGAAAGGAGTGGTTCATTTTGGAAGGAAAGGTAAGCTAGCTCCACGGTACATTGGACCCTTTGAGATCTTGCAGAGGATCGGGAATGTGTCGTATAAGCTGGATTACCTACTTCTATGGAAAGAATTCATCCGGTATTTCATGTTTCTATGCTACGGCAGTTTGTGTCAGATCCGAATCAGGTCCTGAGTGAGCCTGATGTGGAGATTCTTAGGGATCTCACTTATATAGAGCAGCCAGTACGGATTCTGGACACGCAGATCAGACAACTAAGGAACAAGGAGATTTCGATGGTGAAAGTTTTGTGGAACCACCATAATCTGGAAGAGTGCACCTGGGAGACGCGGGAGTCTATGCTCCAGCAGTATCCACATCTGTTTTGAGGTTAGTTTCCTCCTTTTGTTGTTTTTCTTGTTTGTTTAGGAACATCCGAGGACGAATGTTCTTAAGGGGGGAGAATGTAATACCCGGCTAGAGTCCGACACCGGAATTCCTGTCGTCCGGTGGAATCCAGGATGTCGAAAGTCTCTAGAAGGGTAGGATTTTATGTTTTATAAAGTAATGTAACATGTTTTAAAGTTTTAAAGTGAAAATATCATGAGTTTTTGAAAGAAAAGAACCAAGGCAGAAAAGCCAGGTTCGGCCGCCGAAGGTGAGGTTCGGCCGCCGAACATGCATGGCTTTCGGTTTCACGTTTGGCCGCCGAAGGTGGTCTGACCAGCCACCTATAAAATGGCCCTCAGTCGGTTGAAACGATAAGATCACCGTTTCTTCGACTTGCTGAGGTGAAACCCTGTCTTTTTTAGAGTTTTCTTCATGTTTTCATTAAATCATGCAAAGATTTGATTAAGTTTTCTGTTATTTTGAAGGTTTTGAGCTTTAAATACAAAGTTGTGAATTTTGGAGAGTTTGAAGGAGAGTTACTTCAAAACTCCACGTGAGGATCATTCATCTACTTGATTTCAAGAGGTAAGTGAAGATCCTGAGCTTGTTTTCATGATTTATAATCGTTTTATGGGGTTTATAGAGAGAGTTTGCATGAATAGGTTAAAAAGTGAGTTGTTGATGATTTTGTGAGAAAAGTTTGTTTGTGTGTTGTATGCTTTGTGTGTTTGGGGTTTTTAGGTAGTTTTTGACCCCTTTGAGCATATACTTAGGTGTATGCAAGTTGAGGAAGTGAGGAGGTTGAGTTTGGATTGATTTTGGAGCTTTTGGCGAGAGGCAGGGCAAGTTTCTGCCCTGCGGATGAACTCAGGTTCGGCCGCCGAAGGTACATTCAGCCGCCGAACCCCTGAGGTGTTGAGAGGAGCTGGTTTCGGCTGCCCAAGCTTGCCCCCGAGCTTTTGGACTTTCGGCTCTGGAGGGAAGTTCGGCCGCTGAAGGTGCCGCCGAAGGTTAGAGACTTTCGTCTCTGGAGTACCTTTTGGCCCCCGAAACTTGCCCCCAAAAGGGTTCGACTGCCGAAGGTGCATGAGTTTCGTCTCTGGAGAGGACTTTCGGCCGCCGAACCTGCTGCCGAAAGTGTCCTGTCCAGCTTTTCTTTTGCATGCTTTGCATGAGTTTTAGAGTGAGATTAAAGGGATTCTTGGGGAATTTAATAGAGTTATTCTTAAACTAGTTTGGTCCCTTATTTGAGTTTCTCTGTGCTTACACAGACCAGAGGAACCAGAGAGAGCAGCAGTGAGTACTGCTCCAGAGTTTACAGAACCTGCAGAGTCAGTCCAGACAACCAGAGGTGAGTGGAACTAAACTAATTACTCATTTTAATTGAGACATTAACTGCTTTTAGCATCTTTCATGCATCATATTTATGCAATAGGTTGATTGCATTAGAACTCACAAAGGTGTTGCATTGCATAGCTATATTGTTGGTGTGGGTAAATGCTGAATGATCCAGTAGTTCCAGACAGGAAGTCCAGGACCTCATTCTACGGCCTGGCAGGTATAGGCAGACCAGGTTTCTGGTCTATGCCTGGCAAATGGTAAGTACAGGTGTTATATACACATATACATATACAGGACAGGAAGACCAGGACCCCAGTCTACGGCCTGGCACGGTTTACTGGAACTATGTGGTGACGGGTTTATCCTTGGTGTGGATTGTCTGTGATATGACGCATTTCATAAGATCATATTTTAATGACTTATTTTATTGTTCTACTCACTGGGTTATATAGCTCATCCCACTCCCTTAACCCCAGTCTTGCAGGTTCAGTGTACAGTGTACAGGGGAAGTCCAAAAGAGTACAAAAAGAGAGAAAAGTTATGTAATAGCTTAGTGTGGACATGTAATATTAAAGAGATGTACTGGTTGTGTATTCAGTTAGACTTGTGCTTGACTTAGTGGTTTGTGTTGTAAATCTTTTGCTATGTACATGATCTATGTATGTATGTATTTTACAGAGTATGTGAAAAACCAGGCTTAACAGGTATGAAATAACCCATCTAGAGCAAGCTCTAGTCAGGGGTACAGAGTAAAGAGATAGTGCATGCACAGGTTAAGCCTGGATACCGAGAAAAGAATTTTTATTTTCACAGAAAATGTATGATCATGCATGAGATTTACAGGTACACAGAGAGTATAGCAGGCTTGCTACGGGTTGTGGCGGCCTTAAGCCGACCTGAATCCTAGCGTCGGTGACGGTCCATTTTGGGGTTGTTACAGAAGGCAAGTCTTGGGCACCTTGGGCAGCATCTTGAAGACACTTGGGCAGCAAGCAAAGACCAAAGGCCCCACTCCTTGCACTTGAACAGATGCCCCACGTTTTTCCCTTCTCACATGTGCATGGATGGCATATCTTGGACCAAGGGCATTTTGGACAGCCTTTTGAAGTCTTTTGGGCAGCAGAGAAACCCTAGACAGCCACTTAAGAACCTTATAAATTCATCCTTAAGGGCTGCCGCACAAGAGGACACAAACACTCCATCTCTCTCATTCAGCCAAGGAGCAACCGGCTGCAAGGAGGCCTTCTCCAACCTTCGGGTTCCTCATCTTCTCTTTCTTTTCTTGTTTTTGATTTTTGTTTCAGCCATGAGTGGCTGAAACCTTTTAATCTAGTTGAAGTTTGATTGAAACTTTAGTTGTTTATGGATTGTGAGACATGATCAAACATTGTTAATCTTTTGGTTGTTCAATATTTATGCAATTTCTTGCTTGATTTCCATATTGCTTTGTTGTTTAGATCTATGTTGATTCTTGATTGCAAAGTAATTATTTGTTAGTTTCGATGATTTAAGTCCGTAATTGCTTAGATTATTCTTACATAAAAACATTTGGTGTAAAAACCAAGGAAGTTGCATGATCTAGTATTGTCACCATAGGTTTGGGTAACTAGGATTAGATCTCTCTATTTCTTAATGCAATTGACAGTTGTTTGTTACCTGAGGCCCAAGGACATTTCTTGGCAACTTGTTGATTAGTGATTAATTAGAGGACGTTCCCTAATTAATTTATTCCTAAGGAGAGATAATGGTGGAGAGATAATGGTGGTGAGAAGCTTCTTCCATCTCTATGACTAATCTATTGAATCAATCAAAAGAACATAAGTGTTTGTGATCAATCCCAACAACTGAAGTGGATCCAATACATAAACTAGAGCTTTCTCATTATTATTATTATTTCATTTTATTATCACTCTACCTTTATTTGCTTTCTATATTAATTTAACTCAATTGATCCCAATCTCAAAAACCCCCCATTTTACTTTCAGTTTATTGTTCCAGTTTATCTCGTTTTCAGTTTTCTTCTCTTTCAGTTTATTTTTATTTCAGTTTATTCTCTTGGTCTTGATAAGAAAAATAGGTAAGTTCTCAATTCCCTATGGATTCGATCCTTCCTGGTTATCAACAATTTTATAACTTTAGATAGTGGTGAATGGATCGAATCCACAGGGAATTGAAATTTTACCTATTTTCCTTATCAAGACCAAGAGAATAAATTGAAATAAAAATAAACTGAAAGATAAGAAAACTGAAAACGAGATAAACTGAAATAAAAATAAACTGACAATAAAAGTAAAAAGAGAGGGTTTGAGATTGATTCAGTTGAGCTACTAAAGAAAGCAATAAAAGAAAGCAATAATAAAAATAAAGAAAAATCAATAATGAGAAAGATCTAGTTGAAGAATTGAATGCACTTCAGTTGTTAGGATTGATCATAGATACTTATGTTCTTTTGATTGATTCAATAGATTAGTTATGGAGATGGAAAAAGCTTCTCACCACCATTATCTCTCCTTATGATTAAACTAATTAGGGAACGTCCTCTAATTAATCACTAATCAACAAGTTGCCAGGGAACGTTCTTGGGCCTCAGGCAACAAACAACTGTCAATTGCATTAAAAAATAGAGAGATCTAATCCTAGTTACCCAAACGTATGGTGACAACACTAGATTATGCAACTTCCTTGGTTTTTACACCAAGTGTTCTTATGTATGAATAATCCAAGCAAATACGGATTCAAATCATTCAAACTAATAAATAATTACTTTGCAATCAAGAATCAACGTAGATCTAAACAACAAAGCAATATAGAAATCAAGCATGAAATTGCATAAATATTGAACAATCAAAAGTTAAACAATGTTTGATCAAGTCTCCCAATCGATAAACAACTAAAGTTTCAACCAAACTTCAACTAGAATAAAAAGTTTCAGCCACTCATGGCTGAAACAAAAATCAAAAAATAAAAAGGAAAGAGGAAGAAGGAACCCGAAGGTGAAAGGAGGAGGTGGTGCGCCGGATCTTGCTTGGCCGAATGGTGGAGATGGTTCTCTTCAAGGATGATGCAGCCGGCCACTTAAGGTCCTTCTTATATGATTTGAGATGTTACCCTAGGGTTTCTTGGTTGTCCATAAATCTTTAAGAGGCTGCCCAAAATGCCCTTGATCCAAGATGTACCATCCATGCACATCTGAGAAGGGAAAAACGTGGGGCATGTGTGCAAGTGCAAGGAGTGGGGTCTTTGGTCTTTACTTGCTGCCCAAGTGTCTTCAAGATGCTGCCCAAGGCTTGCCTTCACACTCTCCTTGCCGCCCATGCCAATTAAGGAAGGTGGAGCCTCCTATTGCATTTTGAATTTTAAATGTGCAAGGCATAAGGTGAGGAACATGTGATCTTTGGATCTTGCTTCTTTAATAAGCTGGATTTTGAAATTCAAAATTTGAATATGAATCTTGGAGATTTGAATTTCAAAATACTTTCCTTATTTGGCTCTTCATTTATGGCAACTTGAGACTTGGCTTCTTGAATAAGGAAAATGCTACTTGGAGATTTGAAATTTGAATTTCAAATTGCTTTTGCTGAATGTTCTTTCCATATTTGCCACTTTCCTTATTTAAAACTTTCCTTGTTTAGAACCACTTGACTCCAACTTGGCAGGCTTGCTCTCCTTTGCTCCAAATAAGGTAGTTTTAGGGGGATTTTCTGCAAAATGTCCTTTTACACCATTTTCTGCAAAATAATATCAAAAGCCCTAAATTAAGCAGAAATCATGTAAATTATTATCAATAATATCAAGATAAAATGGACTAAATTATGCTCTATCAAATACCCCCACACCTAGCCTTTTGTTTGTCCTCAAGCAAATAAACATAGTCAAACAAGCTCTCTTTGCTACTTGATCCTGTATTACCACTTTAGCTCTTACTCTATCTAGACCCCTACTTTGAATCATCGCAGTGAAGATTATATGCACCAAGGTTACTCACCTCCTTTCCTTGTCTCCTTTTACTTACCATGGCTAGGATTTATTTTCCTCAAGAGCGACCATACATGCACATAGTCCTGTTCAGTTAAGACTCTTACTAGCTTTCAAAGTGATTTGCCCTTTACTTGAAACACTTTATTTAGCTTTTTGCACTTTTAATCTTTCTTGAACAAGTCACTAACCTTTTTATGTGAAAGTACATATTGGTGATACCCACCCCCAGTTACTCAGTTGGTGTCCTATTCAAGTGGCTACTAGCTCTGTTCATAGTCAATGACCATTGGAACAGTTTTTCAATTTGTGCTTTGAGGTTTATTTTGCCATTGCCGAATTGCTCTTTTTTTTTTTCTCAAAGTATTGGACAAATCAACACCAATTGCTAGATCAAGTCATGTTAAGTTCATTCACACAATTTTCAATTTATTCTCTCTAATGATGGCAAATCAACACCAATTGCTAGATCAACATCAATATATTTTTCACCATGGCAAACTTAAATGTTCAATTCAAAAGGCAATTCCCAAAAATGAATACAACTCACTGCAATTGATTCAACTTAGGTTTAAAGAGTCATCACATTAATGGGGTCATGGAAAGAAAGCTCATCCAACATAGTCTATATGATGAGTAAAGCATCTCAAAACTGAAACAAAAAAAAAAAAACTGCGGCTATCTGTGTGTGTTATTAAAAGCAAAAATAAAAAAAAAATTCAACTGTGGCTATTCAGAAAGAAGAAATCGCAAAAAATGGACTGAAAGGAAGAGAGGAAAACGCAAAAGATAAACTGAAAGAAGGAAAAATGCAAAAATGAAAGAAAAAGTGATTCAAAGATATGCACCCCCACACCTAAATCATGCATTGTCCTCAATGTATAGGAAATATTAAAATGCAAGAGAAACTGAGTACTCCCCTAGGGTGTGAAGTGCAATCTACAATCTCCTAGGCTGAATGAGTGACGAACAGATGTTCGTCTGGGAACTCTTCCTTGACTGGGCATGGCGCAGAGCTAGAGGAGAGTCGGCTGAGGTGGTCAGCCACCAAGTTCTCTTTCCCTTTCTTGTCTCTTATTTCTAGATCAAACTCTTGTAATAGCAGAATCCACCTAATGAGTCTTGGTTTTGCCTCCTTTTTCTTAATCAGATATCACAAGGCTGCATGGTCAGAATAGATGATAACTTTGGTTCCCAAGAGGTATGGTCTAAATTTCTCCAAAGCAAATACAATAGCGAAGAGCTCCTTTTCTATTGTTGAGTAGTTGCTTTGTGCAGCATCTGACAAAACGGTTGTCGAAGCCGGTCAAAAATAATCAATTCAGTTATCAATAATATAAATACTGTAGATAGTGGTGAAAGGATCGTATCCACAATGAATTGATGCTTATTTACCTTCCTTGAGAAGACCAAATTATTGAGCAGAAAACAAAGTGAAAGTAAAGTGCAAGTAAAGTAAAAAGGGGGTTTTGTAGTTGATTTGATTATACTAATAAAAAGAGCAATTAAAAGGAAGCGAATGGCAATTTAAGGATAAAACAATAAAGGTAAAAGCTCTAGTTGAAGATTCGGATTCACTTTGGGATTGATCATTGACACATATGTTCTTTTGCTTGATTCAATAAATTAGTCATGGCGATTGAAGACGCTTCTCACAACCATACTTCTCCTTTATTATTAACCAATTAGGGAGAGTCCTCTAATTAATTATTAATCAACAAATTGCAAGGAACGTCCTGGAGCCTTAGGCTTACTAACAATTGTCAATTGCATTAAGATATGGAGAAAACCAATTCTAGTTACCCACAAGCATGGTGACAACACTAGATCATGCAATATCCTTGTCTTTTACACCAAGTGTCCCTATGTTTGAACAATCTAAGCAATTACGGACTTAAAATTATCCAAACTAACAAATATCAATTACCTTGCAATCAAGAATCGATGTAGATCCAAACAACAAAGCAGTAATATCTTAAAGCACGAAATTACATGAATATTGAAAAGCAAAAGATTAACAATGTAGTCCAAGTCTCTCAATCAAAATTACAACCAAAGCTTCACCTATTCTTCAACTAGAAAGAAAAGGCTTCAACCACTCATGGCTGAAACAAAACAGAAAATAAAGAAAAGAAGAAGAGAAGAAGAAGAAAAGAAGAAAAGAAGAAGAATGCTTGGCCGAAGCCTGGGAAAAAGGGGGGAAAGAAAGCCAACTCGTGGCAGCCACTTAGGAGGTCCTTTTATAGAGTTTAGATGCTGCCCTAGGCTGCCCAAGTTGCTGCCCAAACTCAACTTCCTGCCCAAGTTGTTGCAGAAGAGGAAGATGGAGAGAATCAAGGCTTTCATATGGAAGGTGGCGCACAAATGGCCTTCAGAATAGGAAAGGAGTGTACCTTGTGCTTGAAAAGGAAGGAAGCGTGATTCTAGGCTACCAATAGAGGAAGTAGAGGCGCCTAGGCCTTCATAAGGAAGGTGCAATGCTCGGCTAGCTTGAATAGGCAGTAGAGGCGCGTGGAAAGCTTTGCAGAAGAGGTAGGCGTGCGCGGCTTGCTTCTGAATAGGAAGCATGAGTTGTTCAGACTTCCTTTTTAGGTGGAGCCTCTCTTGAATCTTGAATCTGGACTAAATAAAGGCCAAGTGCATCTTGAGATCTTGCTTCCTGAATAGGAGGATCTGCTGAGGTGTCTGCATATCTTTAAATAAGAAAAGAAAGATTCGCAATTTGAATTTCGAACGGTCTGCTGACTGCACTTTCCTTATCTGTTACCTTCCATATTTGACTTCTCATATAAGGAAAGAAGGATCTGTAATTTGAATTTCAAATCTTCTGTTGATTGCGCTTTCCTTTTCTGACACTTTCCTTATTTGACACTTTCCTTATTTGGCTTCACATTCTGAAAAAGGCAAGGAAGATCTGCAGTTTGAATTTCAAATAGTCTGCCGACTTTGCTTTCCTCATCTGACTCTTTCCTTATTTAGAACTTTCCATATATTAAAACTTTCCTTATTTGGAACTTTCCATATTTGGCACTTTTTGGTAGTTTTAAGAGCATTTTCACCAGATTGTCTTTTTACACCTAGTTTCTGCAAAATATGAACAAAACCACAAAATTAGGCAAAAAATGTGCAAATAAACCTCATTAACATCATGATAATATGGCCTAAATTATGCTCTATCAGCATCCAATGTGCGAGAGGTATAGTGAATGACGTGGGGTGAGTTTCCCACATGTTGTCCCAAGACTGCTCCTACAGCATAGTTGCTTGCATCACACATGATCTCAAAGGGCAAGTTTTAGTCAGGTGCCTAAATGATAGGTGCAGTCACAAGCAATTCCTTAATTAGATCAAAAGCTTTCTTGCAATCTGCATCAAAATCAAATGTTACATCCTGTTAAAGCAATTTGCATAAGGGCAATGTGATTTTAGAGAAATTTTTAATAAATCTCCTATAAAATCCTGCATGGCCAAGAAAGGACTGAATTTCTCTAACATTAGTAGGATAAGGCAGATTCTTGATGGTGTCCACCTTTGCTTTGTCTACTTCAATTCCCTTAGCTAAAACAACATGGCCTAAAATCAAACCTTGGTTAACCATAAAGTGGCATTTTTCATAATTCAATACAAGATTTGATTCAATGCATCTTTGGAGGATCTTTTCCAGATTGGCAAGGCATTCTTCAAAGGAGTTGCCATGCACGGTGAAATCATCCATAAATACCTCAATGATATTCTCAACATAGTCAGAAAATATGCTCATCATGCATCGCTAGAAAGTGCCAGGTGCATTGCAAAGTCCAAATGGCATCCTTCTAAATGCAAAGGTGCCAAAAGGACAAGTGAAAGTGGTCTTTTCTTGGTCCTTTAGAGCAACTGGAATTTGATAGAAACCTGAAAAACCATCAAGACAACAATAGTGGGACTTACCTGCAAGACTTTCTAGCATCTGATCAATGAAAGGTAAAGGAAAGTGATCCCTCCTTGTTGCAGCATTGAGCTTTCTATAATCCATACATACTCTCCATCCATTCTGAATTCTAGTGAGAATAAGTTCTCCCTCAGTATTTGGAACAATGGTGATACCTGTTTTCTTTGAAACTACATGTATAGGACTCACCCATTTACTATCAGAGATAGGATAGATAATACATGGATCTAGGAGCTTGTCTATCTCCTTTTTCACCACTTCCATCATAGGAGGATTCAGTCTTCTTTGAGCATCTCTGACTGGCTTGCATTCCTCCTCCATATGTATTATGTGCATGCATGTGGTGGGGGAGATGCATTTGATGTCATCTGTGGTCCATCCTATGGCTCCCTTGTGCTTCCTCAGTACTTTTAGGAGGCTTTCTTCTTCATATTGGCTCAATAGATTGGACACTATTACGGGATGTGTCTTGTCAACTCCCAAGTACATGTATTTCAGATGGTCTAGAAGAGGCTTCAGTTTTGATTCTGAAATTTTTTTATCTGTAGTCTACTGTTTTGGTGAACAAGTGTCTGTCAATTTAGGCTGTCTGGCTAAACTAGATTATGGGGTTTCCTTCTGCGCAAAGCCTGACTGCAATGAGGGACTGGAAGAGCTCATCTGCATTGGAAGCTGAAAGGATGCGCAAGGATGGGTTTCAGATTGCGCAAGACCCTTGCCTTTTGCTTCCTACGTTGGCTTGCAGCTCACCTGCTGGATACTGCAAACTGTTTCCTTCAGTTCTGGCTTTGTCTGGCTTTCATTCCTGCAAAGATCATTATTCAGAATATCCTCTTGATTTTCATTAAAAATTTTCTGGCTCAAGCAGTCAATAATATCAAGACCATAAACAGGGGACATATCATGTGGATATTTCATAGCATCATAAACATTAAATTTAATGCCTTCCCCTTCAAACTCCATAGTCAATGTACCATCATGCACATCAATCTTAGTCCTAGCAGTACTCAAGAAAGGACGTCCAAGAAGAATGTCAGAAGTAGTGTTACAACTGTCTTCCTTAGTATCAATCACATAAAAGTCTGCAGGAAAGACAAGTTCGTCTACTTGCACTAGAACATCTTCTAGTACTCCTATGGGGTGTACCATAGATCTGTCAGCCAATTGAATGACTACTCTTGTGTCTTTTAGTGCACTTGCACTGGGGGTCTCTTTGCACTGTAGTTTCAAAAATAACCTTTCTGGTTATCAACAATTTACAACTATAGACAGTGGTGAAAGGATCGAATCCACAGGGAATGGAAAACTTACCTATTTTCCTTATCAAGACCAAGAACATAAACTAAAACAAAAATAAACTGAAAGAGAAGAAAACTAAAAATGAGATAAACTGAAACAATAAACTAAAAGTAAAATGGGGGGTTTGAGATTGGGATCAATTGATTTAAATTAATATAGAAGGCAAATAAAGGTAGAGTGATAATAAAATGAAATAATAACAATAATGAGAAAGCTCTAGTTGAAGTATTAGATCCACTTCAGTTGTTGGGATTGATCGCAGACACTTATGTTCGTTTGATTGATTCAATAGATTAGTCATGGAGATGGAATAAGATTCTAACCACCATTATCTCTCCTTAGGATTAAACCAATTAGGGAACATCCTCTAATTAATTACTAATTAACAAGTTGCCAAGGAACGTGCTTGGGCCTCAGGCAACAAACAACTATCAATTGCATTAAGAAATAGAGAGATCTAATCCTAGTTATCCAAACGTATGGTGACAACACTAGATCATGCAACTTCCTTGGTTTTTACACCAAGTGTTCTTATGTAAGAGTAATATAAGCAATTACGGACTTAAATCATTCAAACTAATAAATAATTACTTTGCAATCAAGAATCAACGTAGTTCTAAACAACAAAGCAATATGGAAATCAAGCATGAAATTGCATAAATATTAAACAACCAAAAGATTAGCAATGTTTGATCAAGTCTCACAATCCATAAACAACTAAAGCTTCAACCAAACTTCAACTAGAATAAAAGGTTTCAGTCACTCATGGCTGAAACAAAAACTAAAAATAAAAAGAAGGAAGAGAAGGTGGAACCCGAAGGTGAGAGGAGGAGAAGTTTGCGCCTAGCCTTGGCCGAATGGTGGAGATGGAGTGTCCTCTTGTGCGGCAGCCCTTAAGGATGAATTTATAATGTTCTTAAGTGGTTGCCTAGGGTTTCTTTGCTGTCCAAAAGTCTTCAAGAGGCTGCCCAAAATGCCTTTGGTCCAAGATGTGCCATCCATGCACATGTGAGAAGGGAAAAACATGGGGCATGTGTGCAAGTGCAAGGAGTGGGGCCTTTGGTGTTAGTGTATATGCCCTAGGCCATTATCTTAGACCTTTTTGTATGTCGTTTTGATTATTAATAAAAGAGGCCTTTATCATTATTATTTGTTTGCATGTTACATAATAATGATTATCATCCCTGGTTACTTATTATTATGTTGATAATAATAAAATATAGCTAGTATGATTATTGATTGATAATCATGAAATGATTATGTATATGTTGATATAATTCAATAATCATAGATACTTGTTAGAGAACAAAGTATTGGATGGACCCGCACTGAGATCACTACATGGGTTATTGTCATCAGTGAATCTCAAAGTAGTTATGTCTTAATCCTTTGACTTGAGATTGTCATAGTTTCCAACATAAGGACTGTTATGTTTTGACATAACCAAATATTGTCTTTAATCGGATAATCATAAAGGTTATGATTGAGCATAATAGAAATTATGTAGAGGATAATGAACAATCAAGATAAGATTTGTCCCTCTCTCTGAGAGAGATATCTTCTGGGGCCCTCGATAAGTGAGACTGAGAAATACATGGCCGTGCTCAAATGAATTGATAGTGTGATCAATATCATTTGAATTTATCAGTCTACTTAGAGATCGAGAAGTCATAAGTTTGAATATTATAAATTTGACATTGACCATGACTTATGTTCAAGCTAGATATCGTGTGACAAAGGGATTAATTCATGTTCTATTTATTAGACTTTATCGGACTATTGATCCTCATATTAGTTGGGTAGTCATAATGTCTTGCTAGACGCCACTTATGACTTATGGGCCTTGTGGAACTGGGCCTATTGCCAATTAATATGAGCTTATTGGGTCACACACAAAAGAACGTTGTTAATGTGCTATGTCATATTAATGGGCCAAAAGCCCAAAGCCCATTAATATAATTAATAATAATAAAGTGTTATTATTATTAATATTAATTATTAATATAATTAATAATAATAAAGTGTTATTATTATTAATCATTTATTATTATGAGATAATAATATTTAAAAGATCTGCAGTCTATCTGTAACTGTTACAGATAAAGGATTCTATCACATAAGATATTTGAGTATCTGCGAGATTGTGATAGTGAGTTATGAACACAACTCCTTTTAGGAAAATGATTTGTGGGATGAACACAATTCCTTTTAGGAAAAAGAGTTGTAGGAAAAACAAAAGACTGAAACATATAAATACTCCTTATATGAATTATGGGGAGGATGATGATGCTACGTTTTGAGAAAACTCAGTCTAAAAGATTGCAGATTGTAAAGCACATAATCTATCCATCTTTGAGAGAGCTAGCACTCTAGAATAATAGAAGACGTTCGTGTAGATACCATAGAGGGTATTCGTTTGAAAAGGCAGCACCATCAGTCCAACATTGTATCTTCTCAATGAGATTAACAGGTTAGTCTCATATCCATCTTTTGAATTAAACGAAGCACTCGGATTCTGGAAAAAGGAAATCCGAGATTTTTATTTTTCCGCTGCGCAATTTGGGTTGCAATAATCTCGGGATTTCCCAACACCTTTGGTCTTTCCTTGCTGCCCAAGTGTCTTCAAGATGCTTCCCAAGGTGCCCAAGAGTTGTCTTCACACTCTCCTTGCCGCCCATGCCAATTAAGGAAGGTGGAGCCTTCCTTTGCAATTTGAATTTTGAATGTGCAAGGCATAAGGTGTGAAACATGTGATCTTTGGATCTTGCCTCCTTAATAAGCTGAATCTTGAAATTCAAAATTTGAATATGAATCTTGGAGATTTGAATTTCAAAATACTTTCCTTATTTGGCTCTTCATTTATGGCAACTTAAGACTTGGCTTCTTGAATAAGGAAAAGGCTACTTGGAGATTTGAAATTTGAATTTCAAATTGCTTTGGCTGAATGTTCTTTCCATATTTGCCACTTTCCTTATTTAGAACCACTTGACTCCAACTTGGCAAGCTTGCTCTCTTTTGCTCCAAATAAGGCAATTTTAGGGGGATTTTCTCCAAAATGTCCTTTTACACCATTTTCTACAAAATAATATCAAAAGTACTAAATTAAGCAGAAATCATGTAAATTATTATCAATAATATCAAGATAAAATGAATTAAATTATGCTCTATCAGATACCCACCCCCAGTTACTCAATTGGTCATCTATTCAAGTGGCTACTAGCTCTGTTCATAGTCAATGACCATTGGAACGGTTTTCAATTTGTGCTTTGAAGTTTCTTTTGCCATTGCCGAATTGCACTTCTCTCAAAGTATTGGACAAATCAACACCAATTGCTAAATCGAGTCATATTAAGTTCATTCACACAATTTTCAATTTATTCTCTCTTATGAAGGCCTGATAGAGTATATTTTAGTCCATATTATCATTATCTTATTGATGTTTATTTGCATCTCTTCTGCTTAATTTTGTGGTTTTAATCATGTTTTGCAGATATTAGGTGTAAAGAGACAATCTGGAGAAAATGCTCTTAAAACTGCCAAAAAGTGTCAAATATGGAAAGTCCCAAAGAAGGAAAGCATTTTGAAATTCAAATCTCCAAGATTCATATTCAAATTTTGAATTTCAAGATCCAGCTTATTAAGGAAGCCAAATCCAAAGATCACATGTTCTCCACTTCATGCGTTGCACATTCAAAATTCAAATTGCAAAGGAGGCTCCACCTTCCTTATTAATGCATGGGCGGCAAGGAGAGTGTGAAGGCAAGTCTTGGGCACCTTGGGTAGCATCTTGAAGACATTTGGGCAGCAAACAAAGACCAAAAGTCCCACTCTTGCACAAGCCACACATGCCCCACGTTTTTCCCTTCACACATGTGCATGGATGGCACATCTTAGACCAAGGGCATTTTGGGCAGCCTTTAAAAACGTGGGCAGCCTCTTGAAACCCTAAGACAGCACCTTAAAATATATTTAAAGATCTCAAAGAGACCATCCAAGGCAGATTGGATAGCAACCCCTTCTCCCCCATCCGGCCAAGCAAGGCGCACCAAGCTCCATCAATTCGGTTCATCTTCCTTTGTGTTCTCTTTTTATTTTCTGTTTTGTTTCAGCCACGAGTGGCTGAAACCTTTAGTTCTAGTTGAAGATTGGTTGAAACTAAGGTTGTTTTATGGATTGTAAGATCTGAACATAAACTATTTGTCTTTGATTTGTTCAATATTCATACAATTTTGTGCTTGAATCTATGATTGCTTTGTGGTTTTGATCAAATTGGCCACTTGATCCTTTATTGCAAGGTAATTGATTGTTAGTTTGGATAATTTTTAGTCCGTAATTGCTGGAATTATTCAAATATAGGAACACTTGGTGTAACAACTAAGGAATTGTATGATCTAACAACATCTCATGCGTTTGAGTAGTTAGGATTGGATCTCTCTCTTTCTTCATGCAATTGACAAGTTGTTTTGATGCCTAAGGCCCAAGGACGTTCCTTGGCAATTTGTTAATTAGTAATTAATTAGAGGACGTTCCCTAATTGATTTATTCATAAGGAGAAACATGGTAGTGAGAAGCTTTTTTCATCTCCATAACTAATCTATTGAATCAATCAAGAGAACATAAGTTTCAATGATCAATCCAAACAACCAAAGTGGATCCATCTTTTCAACTAGACTTTTCTCATATTGATTTCTCTTTTATTCTAATTGCTTGTTGATTTAATTGCTTTCAATAGTTGTTTAGTCAAAACAATCTCAAACCTCCCCTTTTTTACTTTTATTGCACTTTATTTTTATTCCGCTTTCAGTTGCTTGTTTTCAATTGTGCTTTCAGTTAATTCTCTTGGTCTCTGATCAAACATAATTTAGCCACATTTTTATTATCTTTATTATTGATTAATTACACATTTTCCAGCTTAATTTATGATTTTTGTCATGTTTTTGCAGAAAAAGAAGAAAATGAAAAGTTGGAGAAAAAGTGAAGAAAAAGCTGGAAAAGTGATTGGGTCAGAGTGATTTGGCCAAATCACCCACAGGAATCAGAAGTAGGAAGCTGAGGCAGAAACCTAGAAGAAAATTCGCAGAAACAATTTGGGCAAGTGATCTGCCCAAATCACCCGCCCAAATCACATTGACGCATAGAGACAGCAGAAGCGGGAAAAGTGCAGAAAACTGAAATTCAAAAGTGGAGAAGTCCAAATCCACTTTAAACACTGCAAGATCAGTCCCAAGAACCACGCCCTTCGCTTAAAAAATTCCACTCTCAATTAAATACAAAATCAAAAGAGGAATCAAAGACTACAAAGAAGACCAAGTCAAATTGGGATTTCCAAACCCTAATTGAATTGGGGTTCTCCATCTATAAAGAGGACAGAAATTAAACCAGCAGAAAGCATCTTCTCAGCATGGGATTTTCTGCAGAATTTCAGGAGTCATACAGCAGCTTCTCCATTCTTTTCTTTCTTACCTCTTTTTGTGTATTTTGTCCACCATGAGTGGCTAAACACTTTTCCTTTCTAGTTGAAGTTGGAAATTTCATATTTGTGATGAATTGGGAGATTTAATACTCCATTATTAAACTCTTGTTTATTTTCAATATTTATGCAACTTGATCTTTCTATAATTATTGCTTTGCTTTTAGAATCAATTAAGGCATGTTGTTTTAATTACTTGAGTAATATATTGTTTGAATAATTTAGGTCCGTAATTGCTTAGATTATTTAAACACAAGCATAATCAGTTGCATAATCTAAACTTGACCACGCGGTTGGCAAAGTTAGAGTTGGGTTTCTCTAAGTCCTAATGCAATTAACAGTTGTTCGATGCTAAAAGCCCCAAGGATGTTCCTTGGCAACTTATTAACTAGAGTTTGATTAGCGAACGTTTCCTAATCAAACTAAAACTAAGGAGGAATTTGGATTGTGAGAAGCGTCTTCCACATCCTAAACTAACTTATTGAAATAAATAAGAGTATCAAAAAGTCAATGATCAATTCTAAACAAACTGAAATTCATCCATGCTTCAACTAGAATCATTTTCCCATTGAAATTCTTATCTTTTAATTTATTGCTTTATCTTGCTATTTAGTTTTAATTCATTATCATCATATCAAACCCCCTATTTTATTTACTTTTGTTATTTGTCCAAGTCATTAATAGGAAAATTTGTAGTGCCAAATCTCTGTGGTTCGACCCTATTGCCTCTATCTACAAGTTAATTGTTGATTGTTTAATAGGTTTATTTTTGACGGCTTCGACAACTGCTATCAAAAATTAGCGTCGTTGCTGGGGATTTGATTTAAACTAACGCATTTTCCCTTTATGACCAGGTCTGGCCGTAAAGACACTTTTCTTTATGATCCGGAGATAGAACGCACTGCCAAAAGCTTAAGGAAGCAAGCAAACTTGAGGAACCAAGCCTCAAAACCATCTTCATCAACAACACCATCTAACAGATCTGCTACTGCCCCTGCTGCAGAATTTTCTGCACCAGCAGATTCGCCCACTGCCGCACCAACCACTACTGAATTTGCACCAAAAACAGAATTCCAGATTGCTGCAGAAAATCCAACAATGGAAGAACCCCCTGTTGCACATGAAGAAGCTGAAATTCAAGCTGGAAACCTACCTGTCCAAGCACCACAGCCACGGGAGAGAACACTTCGAGAGTTAGCTGAACCAGCAGGAGACCAAGCACCTTTATGCATTGCATATCCCCCATTAATAGCACCCTTTGAATTGAAGACAGGTCTGATCCATCTCCTTCCCAAATTCAGATGCCTTGAAAATGAGGACCCTCACAAGCATTTGAAGGAATTCTACATTGTGTGCTCAACCATGAGACCCCAAGGTATTTCAGAAGAGCATGTTAAACTTAGAGCCTTCCCTTTTTCCCTTGACGACTATGCCAAGGAATGGCTATTCTACTTCCCACCCAGATCCATCACATCATGGGCTGGTATGGTGAGAGCATTCTTGAGAAAATTCTTTCCAACCTCAAAAGCCATAGGCATCCGTCGAGAAATAAGTGGTATAAGGCAAAAACACTCTGAAGGCTTGTATGAATACTGGGAGAGGTTCAAAAAGTTGTACACAAGCTGCCCTCAGCATGATATTTCTGACCAATCTTGTAATACCCGGCTAGACTCCGACATCGGAATTCCTACCGTCCGGTGGGATTTGGATGTCGGAATGCGAAAGTCTTTCGGATCTATCTGGGACTTTCGGCCGCAGAAGGTGCCGCCGAAATTGCCTGACTTTCGGCTCTGGAGGGACTTTCGGCCGCCGAACCTGCCGCCGAAAGTGCCCTGTTCAGCCATTTCATGCATGTTCTTCTATGATTATTTCATGATGTTTTAGGGGATTTTTGGGGAGTTGTTTATGAGTTGTTTAGAGTATGTTTGGTACCTCACTGGAGTCCACCTGTGTAGGATCGGACCCGAGGAACCAAGGTGTTTAGCAGTGTCAGCCGTTTCAGAATCGGTACAGAGCTAGCCAGAGGTGAGTGGAACTAACCCTTATGTTTTAAATCAAATGTTTTCAGCATGTTCAAGCATGTTCATGCATCATGAATACCATGTTATGCAATAGGTTGTTTACATTAGAATTCACGAATATGATGCATTGCATAATACGATGATGATGATGTGGATGGATACTGGATGATCCTCTAGCCCTCAGTATGTTATGACATGATATGATATTGCATGTACGATATGGTATGAGATGTGAAGTCCAGGTGTGGCCGTATCGCCCCTGGCATAGAGCATGAGAAGTCCAGGTGTGGCCGTATCGCCCCTGGCATAGAGCATATGAAGTCCAGGTGTGGCCGTATTGCCCCTGGCATAGAGTATTGTTGACTTGTTATGGTACGAGATTGATATGTAGAGGGCTATTGGTGACGGATTCATCCTTGATGTGATATGTTTGTGATGTGATGCATTCCATGATAGCATACGTTAAAATGAACTATTTTCTTTATGGTTTCTGCTCACTGGGCTTTATAGCTCACCCCTCTCCCCTAACCCCAGTTTTGCAGGGTCAGTGGTAGTCCAGGAAGTCAACAGGATATGGCTATGGTTATGATATGTAATAGAATAGTAGTGGACATGATGTAATGTAAGTGTTGTAACGATGTTAAAGAGTTGTATTGAAAAATGATGTTATGTAATATGTTCAGAGTTATAGTATTGTGCTTAGCCCGAGTTGGATAATCCCTTTGTGCATGAGTTTTATTTTTATGCTTATATATGTGTTGAACCGAGTTTGACATAAGGTATGCTGACCCTAGAGGTTCTATGAGTTCAGTCATAGTGCATACAAAGGTCAAGCTGGTTAAAGGTAAAGTTTTTTAATTGCTTTGTAAAATGTTGTTCATGTTTGGGATTATACCGACTGTACAGGATGCAGAGTAGGCTTGTTACGGGTCCCGGCGGCCTTATGCCGATCTGGATTCTAGCGCCGGTAGCGGTCCGATTTTCGGGTCGTTACAGAGTGGTATCAGAGCCCTAGGTTCACATGGTCGGACCTACAGTGTGTCGGGCTCATAGAGGTTATAGAAGGGCAAGCACAATAGGAAAGATCATGTCCACTAGGATAGGATGTGGAGTCCTGTCTTGTATGATAATGTGAAATGCCATGATGATGAGCATGTGCATTAATGCTATGATATGTATGTTATGTATGATGCAGGTTCATGTGTTTGCACATGAACCATAAGATGCTAATGTTTATGTGTTGTGTTATGCTTTCAGAGGCTAAGATGAGAGGAACTCGTCGATCTGCTAGATTGACTGGAGCTCCGCCAGAGAATGAGGGCATGGATGCCCATCCCCCTGCTCTGCAGAGGGCAAGATCTTGTAGGACGATCAGGGAAGGTACATCAAGGGACCCTAGAAGGTCTTTTGATGCAAGACGGAGGAGAACAGTTCAGGGTGATATGTCAGTAGATGTCATGGAAACTGAAGAGGATAATCAGAGAAGAGATAGCAGTTTGGGCAGGAGTATGTCAGTAGAGGATATGGGAGAGTCCCAAGGAGGCACTCAGGCCTCGGGCTTTGTTCCACCACAGTATCCACCCTACCCGCAAGGGCCAGGGTATCCGATGGGAGGTACATCAGATTTCTTTAGCTATAACCCATATCCCACCTTTATGCCCTATCCTCCCTTTCACCCACCGTACCCACAGTACCCCATGTTTCCATCCTCACCCTTTTTCCCAGGTTCAGCAAACCCTAACCCAGGGAATGCTGCACCTCCTCCACCACCAGCAGAACCAATAGTCCCTGATGTCCAGATACCCAAACCTGGTTCATCAGTTGGGGGTAAAGTAAAAATGACAGATTACCTAAAGTTGGATGCCCCCAAGTTTGAATCAGGTGATGACCCTTTTGAGTACCTCAGAACGGTGAAGATGATAACTGACGAGTTGGGAGCAAGTTACAGTAGAGCCATTCAGATGGCAGGGTTCACATTGAAATGCAAGAAGGCAAGGGAATGGTTCAAAAACTATGTGGACCCAAGGTTGGAGAGCTTATCCTGGGAGCAGTTTGCCAATGAGTTTGCAGGATGGGCTTTTCCAGATAGTTCCAGAGAACTGAAGATGATCGAGTTCGAGCAGCTAAGGCAGTCGGAAGAGATGAGCGTAGATGAGTTTACAGACAGGTTCCTGGAGCTGTTGCCGTTTGCAGGGCAAGGTCTTGACACAGACTTGAAGAAGTCTAGGAGATATGTTATGAAGCTTCACTCCAAGTATTCCTCGTTGATTCAATCAGCAGAAAGGGAGAGTTTCCATGCTATAGTGGATATGGCACGGAAAATGGAGGCTAGTGCCATCATTCAAGGGACAGTTAAACAGTACGTGGCATAGTCTTCAGGTTCCAAAGCCCCGGGGACAAGTGATGTTAATCTCTCCCCTCTGAGCGAGGCTGTCACAAAAAGTAAGAAGGGAGACAAAGGTCTCAGAAGATCAAAGAAGAACAAGTTCTGGAATCGGATAAAGTCTGGTCTGGGATTAGGAGGAGGCTCGAGCTCAGGCACAGAGGTTGCAGAGTGTGCAAGGTGTGGTAGGCCGCACAAGGGAATCTGTCGGTTTGGGACTACAGCATGTTACAGATGCGGCCAGGAGGGGCACATAGCTCGAGAGTGCCCTAAGGCAGCTTTTATGACACCGTCCCATCAGACAACTCCAGGCAGTATGGTACAGCCATCAGCTCCAGTTATGTTTCAGGGCAGTGGTAGAGGCGGAGACAGGGGGACAGCCCCTTCTTCAGTAGGTTCCCGTGGGGAAGGTCCATCAGCTCCAGCGCAGATCTTCGCCATGACTCAGCAGGAGGCTAACACATCGAACCCGATGGGATCAGGTAATCTCACTCTGGTATGTTCTGGTGTGTCTGTTTCATGAACCCTGATGTTTCTCTTTTCTTTGTTTGCTTGTGAGCCCTTGTGAGGTTGGGTCGATAGCTTATGGGTTAGAGTATCCCCCTTGGGGTCAGTGCACCCAGGTGTGATCCATCTGTGGCAGAGTTAGTCTGCCGGTATAGTCAGAGTATGCGTTGTGAGTAGATGCCTTCCAGCTGACCTAGCGGTTCTAGATTTGACTGTTTGACGTCATTCTAGGGTTGGATTGGTTCTTCTACCAGTGGTACTACCTAGTCTGCAAAGACAAGGTAGTCAGGTTCAGAGGTCAGGATGGATCAGAGGTAGTCCTTAGAGGGGACAGAATAGGGATACCTAGAGGTTCAGTATCAACCCTATAGGCTCGTAGGTTGTTCAGGAAAAGTTGTCAGGGGTTCTAGCTCTTCAGAGAGAGTATAGCAGTCAGGTCAGGAAGCCCGCCTCAGTGCCCATTGTTAGAAAGTTTTAGATGTTTTCCCAGACGAGTTCCCAGGACTATCACCTGGCGGGGAGATAGAGATTCAAAATAGAAGTAATGTATGGAAGTGGATCCATCTCTATTCCTCCCCACAGGATGGTATCAACAGAGTTAAAAGAGTTGTAAGAGCAGTTGTAAGAGTTGGTAGACAAGGGTTCCCACCTGACTGAGCACTTCACCTCGGGGTGTTCCAGTGTTGTTATGAGGATGAAGGATGGATCCCTAGGACCTTGTATCGACTACAAGTCGTTGAGCAAAGTCACTACCAGAACAAGTATTTGTTACCTTGGATCGACGATCTATTTTAAGCCAGCTAGCAGGAGCTGGTTGCCTTTCCAAGATAGATCTGAAGTCTAGGTACCATCAGTTAAGATCAAGGAAGAAGATGTACTGAGAACAGTGTTTAGAACCAGATATGGGCACTATGAGTTTCTAGGAGTGTCGTTCGGGTGAATGCACCCCCCTACAACATTCATGGATCTCATAAGCAGAGTTGTAGTCGGTTTCTGGATCACTCCGTTATTGTCTTCATTGACGGTACCTCGGTGAGTTCCAGAAATGCAGAAGGGTACGCCCATTATCTGAAGTCAGGATTACAGATGCTGAGAGAACATGGCTTGGATGCCCAGTTCTCCAAATGTGAGTTCCGGTCAAGGAGCATACCTTTCTTAAGTCATGGTATGTCGGGGAAAAGAGAAAGGTGAGGTAGACTCGAGAAAGTTGAAGTTGTAGCTGACTAGCCCAGGCCCATTGTAGTGACAATATCAAGAGCTTTTTGGGGTTGGGCAGGTTACCTACTGGAGGTTCGTCTGGGACTTTCTTAGAGTTGCTGCTCCTATGACCAGATGGATCAAGAAGAACCAGAGGGTTGTGTGGTCTACTCAGATTGAAGAGGGCTTTGAAAAGCCAAAGGAAATGTTGATGTCAGCACCAGTGGTAGCTCTGTCCGCCAGTGATGGAGATTTCACAGTGTCCTGTGATGCGTTCCGAGTGGAACTAGATTGTGTGTTAATGTAAAGGGGCAGGATGATTGCTTATGCTTCTAGGTAGTTGGAGAAGCATGAGTTGAATCATCTTACACATGATCTAAGGATGGCGATGGTAAGCTTTGCACTCAAGATGTGGAGGCGGTACCTGTATAAGGCGTGATAGTAGATCCTTACAGATCGAAAGAACTTGCAATACATCTTGAGTCAAGGGAGAAGAACCTAAAGTAAAGGTGATGGGTAAAACTGTGTAGTGGTTATGACTTCAAGGTTCAGTATCCGGGTGAGGCAAATACTTAGTAGATGCCCTCGACCGGAAACCACTTGACAGCTTATTCCATCCCTTAGTACAAGAGGAAGGAGACCAGTAATCGGAGGACAAAAGAATCAGAACTGCTGTAAGTCAGCAGGAGAGTTATAAAGTTGTCCACAAGAGGCATGTAGAGTACCAGAAGAGAGAAGAGTTTTGTCAGAGTGTGCAGCGGAAGCATGTTGAGGTTCTCGAGGAAGTTGAGGTTGCTGGAGGTGTCTCCTAAAGAAAGGGTGATTCGTTACGGGCAAAAAGGTAAATTAACTCTCTAATACATTGGACCCTTGAAATCCTGCAGAGGATTGGGAATGTATCCCACGAGTTAGATTTACCTACTTCAATGGAAGAGATCCATCCGTTTTTCCATGTTTCCGCGGTATATGAGTTTGTGTCGGGTCCGAGTGAGGTTCTTGAAGGAACCAGAGGTGGAGATCATAGAGGATCTCACCTATGATGAGCAGCTAGTACAGACCGCAAACACGCAAGTTAGAAAGTGTGGAAACAAGGAAATCCCGATGGTGAAAGTCCCTTGGAATCACCTTAGATGATAAGTACACCAGGGAGACCGAGAGTCCATACTCCAGTGACACCGTGTTTCTTTTTAGATTAGAGCTTATGTGTTGCTATGATTGTATCTTATGTTTTATGTCATGCATGTCCTAGTTGAGGAACATTCGGGGACGAATGTTCTTAAGGGGGGGAGAATGTAATACCCGGCTAGACTTAGACATCGGAATTCCTACCGTCCGGTGGGATTTGGATGTCGAAAACCTCTAGAAGGGTAAAAGCATGTTTTTGTGAAATGTTTTCATGTTTTAATGGTTTTAAGTATGAAATTAAATGTGTTTTGCATGAAAAGTCTTTGGAGGAAAACCCAGGTTCGGCCGCCGAAAGTCAAGTTCGGCCGCCGAACATGCATGCGTTTTGGAGGCACGTTAGGCCCCCGAAAGCATGAGCGAGGGAAGTCCAGGTTCGGCCGCCGAAAGGCAAGTTCGGCCGCCGAACATGGCATGCATGCGGAGGCACTTTCGGCCCCCGAATGTGGCCTGGCCAGCCACCTATAAAAGGGGCACTTAGCCGAAATGGGCGAGCTTTCTCCCATTTTCGGCCACAGCTAGCTTCCGACCTCCCTCTCCCCAAATCTTGTGTTCTTTCTTCAAATCTCCTCCATTTTTCTTGAGTTTTAACCTCACATTGCAAGTTTTGTGCATTTAAAACAAGTTTTGGAGCTTTGGAAACTCAGGAGCTCATTTACTTGAATCTCCGAGTTTAGGTCGTCTCTCTCTCGATCTTCAAGAGGTAAGGGCCGATCTTAAGCTCATAGTATGTTTTAAATTAGTTTTATGAAGTTTTATGGGGTAGAAATGCATGTTTTAGTTAGTTGAGCTATGTTAGGTTTTATGTGATTTTTGAACAATGTGGCATGTTTGAGTATGTTTGAAGTGTTGTAGTTGGGGTATATGTTTGTTTGAGGCCCCTGGGAACTTGTATGCATGTTTTGGTTGAGTGGTATGCATGATTTGAGCTTGGGAGGCGAAATGTGCATAGGAGAGCTGAGTTTCTGCCATTCGGGAGAAGCTCAGGTTCGGCCGCCGAAGGGACTTTCGGCCGCCGAACCCTCTTGTGGAGGCAGCATTCGGCTGCCGAAGCTTGCCCCCGAAAGAGGACTTTCGGATCTGTCTGGGACTTTCGGCTGCCGAAGGTGCTGCCGAAAGTGCCTGACTTTCGACTCTGGAGGGACTTTCGGCCGCCGAACCTGCCGCCGAAAATGCCCTGTTCAGCCATTTCATGCATGTTCTTCTATGATTATTTCATGATGTTTTAGGGGGTTTTTGGGGAGTTGTTTATGAGTTGTTTAGAGTATGTTTGGTACCTCACTGGAGTCCACCTGTGTAGGATCGGACCCGAGGAACCAAGGGGTTTAGCAGTGTCAGCCGTTTCAGAATCGGTACAGAGCTAGCCAGAGGTGAGTGGAACTAACCCTTATGTTTTAAATCAAATGTTTTCAGCATGTTCAAGCATGTTCATGCATCATGAATACCATGTTATGCAATAGGTTGTTTACATTAGAATTCACGAATATGATGCATTGCATAATACGATGATGATGATGTGGATGGATACTGGATGATCCTCTAGCCCTCAGTATGTTATGACATGATATGATATTGCATGTACGATATGGTATGAGATGTGAAGTCCAGGTGTGGCCGTATCGCCCCTGGCATAGAGCATGAGAAGTCCAGGTGTGGCCGTATCGCCCCTGGCATAGAGCATATGAAGTCCAGGTGAGGCCGTATCACCCCTGGCATAGAGTATTGTTGACTTGTTATGGTACGAGATTGATATGTAGAGGGCTATTGGTGACGGATTCATCCTTGATGTGATATGTTTGTGATGTGATGCATTCCATGATAGCATACGTTAAAATGAACTATTTTCTTTATGGTTTCTGCTCACTGGGCTTTATAGCTCACCCCTCTCCCCTAACCCCAGTTTTGCAGGGTCAGTGGTAGTCCAGGAAGTCAACAGGATATGGCTATGGTTATGATATGTAATAGAATAGTAGTGGACATGATGTAATGTAAGTGTTGTAACGATGTTAAAGAGTTGTATTGAAAAATGATGTTATGTAATATGTTCAGAGTTATAGTATTGTGCTTAGCCCGAGTTGGATAATCCCTTTGTGCATGAGTTTTATTTTTATGCTTATATATGTGTTGAACCGAGTTTGACATAAGGTATGCTGACCCTAGAGGTTCTATGAGTTCAGTCATAGTGCATACAAAGGTCAAGCTGGTTAAAGGTAAAGTTTTTTAATTGCTTTGTAAAATGTTGTTCATGTTTGGGATTATACCGACTGTACAGGATGCAGAGTAGGCTTGTTACGGGTCCCGGCGGCCTTATGCCGATCTGGATCCTAGCGCCGGTAGCGGTCCGATTTTCGGGTCGTTACAAATCTCTCATTGAATATTTCTATGGAGGTCTGCTGCCCTCAGAGAGAAAATTTATTGATGCAGCCTGTGGAGGATCAATTGAAGACAAATCACCTCGAGAGATGAGGAATTTAATTTCCACCATGGCAGCAGCATCTCAACAGTTTGGGGACCAAGAACAGGCATCAAGAAGGGTGAATGAGGTGAGTACATCCACTTTAGCATCCCAAATTTCTGATCTCACAAATGTTGTCCATAGCCTAGTCGTAGGGCAAGCCTAGCAAGCTCAGCAAATCCAGCAGCCAAAGCCATGTGGGATATGTGCAAACATAAACCACCTAACTGACCTATGTCCTTCCCTTCAAGAAGAGGACCAGCAAGTCAATGCTGTTGGAGGCTTTAATGGGTAAAGAAGGTATGATCCCTATGCAAACACCTATAATCCAAGTTGGAGAGACCATCCAAATTTTAGCTACGCAAGGGGCAATCAATATCCAAGCTACCAGCAAAGAAATCAACCTCAAGCTGCACCCCAAAAGTCCAGCGCACCTCTTGAAGAGATTGTGAAGTCCTTAGGAAATACTGTGTAGAATCTTGAGCAACAAATGGGACAAATGGCTTCATCCTTGAGTAAGCTTGAATCACAAGGAAAGCTACCCTCCCAAACTGAGATAAATCCAAGGCAGAATGCTAGTGCCATCACATTGAGGAGTGGAAAAGAGCTTCAAGACAGCAAGCCTGAAAAATTGCAAAAACAGGCGATGGAAGAAAATCTGCCAGAAAGTGATCAGGGCAGTCGATCTACCCAAATCACTGACCCAACCGCTAGATAGACTGAGCTGCCTAGCACTAGTGATCTGCCCAAATCACCGGAGAAGGCAGAATTCGATCTGCCCAAATCAACAGATTAGGCAGAATCCAGTCAAAGGCAGAAACAGCAACTAGCAGAGAAATTCAAGGTACCTCCTCCCTTTCCCAAAAGATTTGCAAGATCTCTGAAAGAAAAAGAGGAAAAAGTGATACTTGAAACACTCCGCAAGGTGGAAATCAACATACCTCTACTTAATGCTGTCAAGCAAATACCAAGGTATGCCAAATTTCTCAAAGAGCTATGCACCAATAGAAGGAAACTTGCTGAACGTGAAAAGGTAAGTGTGGGGGAGTGTGTCTCAGCTGTAATTCAAAGAAAGCTTCCAGTCAAATGCAAGGACAAAGGAATGTTCGTCGTTTCATGCAAGATAGGCAACGTGGGGATAAAGAAGGCCATGTATGACCTTGGAGCTTCAATTAATGTCATGCCCCTTTCCATTTTTAACTTGTTGAATGCAGGTACACTCAAGGGCACCAGCATTGTGATCCAATTGGCTGACCGATCCGTTGTCCACCCCAAAGGAGTGCTTAAAGATGTGTTGGTGCAAGTGGACCAACTAGTCTTCCCAGCAGATTTTTACGTAATAGACATGGAGGAAGATAAGAGCAACACCACCTTTGACATCCTACTTGGAAGACCATTCTTAAGCACAGCCAGAACAAAAATTGATGTGCATAATGGCACATTAACCATGGAGTTTGAAAGCGAAGTTATTAAGTTTAATGTTTATGATGCCATGAAATTCTCTAATGATGTTTCTCCTGTTTATGGCCTTGATGTTATTGATGATTTAAGTCAAGAAATTTTTGATTTTGATCAAGAAAATTTACTTTATGATGGTTTTTGCAGGCAAGGAGAAGTGGACAGCAGCACCACCAAGAACGAAGCAGTGAAGATAGCTGGCTGCTTACCTTGCTGGTTACGGATGATCTACCCAAATCACTAGAACAAGCAGATCCTGACTTGCCCAAATCACTGGAGCAGCCAGATGTAATCAGGAGCAATTTGGCCAGATCACCAGATCAAACAGCAGGCAATCTGCCCAAATCAGCAAACCAGCAACAACCTGCAGATCAGACAGCAACTGCACCAGATCTGAAACCTCTACCAAGGCACCTCAAATATGCCTACTTGGGGGCTGGGAATACACTTCCAGTCATAGTATCCAATCAACTCAGCCAGCAAGAAGAGGAAAAACTCCTAGAGGTATTGAGGAAACACAAGAAAGCAATTGGGTGGACATTGGAGGACATCAAAGGCATCTCACCCTCAATATGCATGCATCAGATACTTATGGAGGATGAGTGCAAACCTGTCCGTGAGGCCCAAAGAAGGCTGAATCCACCAATGACGGAGGTTGTGAAGAAAGAAATAGTGAAGCTCTTAGATACCGGAGTCATCTACCCCATCTCTGACAGCAAATGGGTAAGTCCCATCCACGTGGTACCAAAGAAGATTGGGATTACCATTGTCCCTAATTCTGAAGGAGAGCTAGTACCCACTCGTATGCAAAATGGGTGGAGAGTCTGCATGGATTATAGAAAGCTCAACACAGCCACAAGAAATGACCACTTTCCCTTGCCCTTCATAGACCAAATGCTTGAAAGACTTGTTGGAAAAAGCCATTACTGCTGCCTTGATGGATATTCGGGGTTCTACCAAATCCCCGTTGCACCTGAAGATCAAGAAAATACCACCTTCACATGTCCATTTGGCACCTTCGCATTTAGGAGGATGCCCTTCGGTCTTTGCAATGCACCAGCCACTTTCCAAAGGTGCATGATGAGTATTTTTTCTGACTATGTGGAGAAGATTATTGAAGTCTTCATGGACTATTTCACAGTATATGGCAACTCATTCAATGAATGCCTAGCCAACTTGGAGAAGATACTTCAAAGGTGCTTGGAGTCAAATCTGGTTCTCAACTACGGAAGTGCCACTCCATGGTCAGCCATGGCTTAATCTTGGGCCATATTATTTCAGCAAAAGGGATAGAGGTGGACAAGGCCAAAGTGGACACCATCAAAAGCCTGCCCTATCCAACCAGCATTCAGGAGACTATATCATTCCTTGGCCATGCTAGTTTTTACAGAAGGTTCATTAAGGATTTTTCCAAGATAACTCAGCCCCTATGCAGGCTGCTTCAGCAGGATGTCCCATTCAAGTTTGATGAAAGCTGCAAAACAGCCTTTGATTTGGTCAAATCACTGCTGATCACTGCCCCAATTATCCAGCCTCCTGACTGGACCCTTCCTTTTGAGATCATGTGCGACGCCAGCAACTTTGCTGTGGGTGCAGTGTTGGGACAGCGAAAAGGTAACTCTCCTCATGTCATACATTATGCCTCACGTACCTTAGATGCAGCACAATGCAACTATTCTACCACGAAAAAAGAATTGTTGGCCGTGGTGTTTGCTTTGGAGAAATTTCGGTCCTATCTACTTGGGACAACGGTGATCATTTATTCAGACCATGTTGCATTGAGGTATTTGATCAAGAAAAAGGAGTCCAAACCAAGGCTGGTACATTGGATATTGCTGTTGCAAGAGTTTGACTTAATGATTCGTGACAAAAAGGGGAAAGAGAACCTTGTAGCTGATCACCTCAGCCGAATACCTTCAGAAGTGGAGCCATGCCCCATCAATGAGACCTTTCCTGATGAGCACCTGTTTGTTGTCCAAGAAGAGGAACCATGATATGCTGATATAGTTAATTTCCTCGCCATAGGTGATTTGCCTACTGATTTGCCCACTGATTTGCCCAAACACATGAGAGACAAGATCAAGAGAGATGCAAGGTATTATGTGTGGGATGAGCCTTACCTATGGAAGCATTGTGCAGACCAAGTGATCCAAAGATGCATCCCGGATCAAGAAATACATTCTGTCCTATCCTTCTGCCACTCATATGGTTGTGAAGGACATTTTGGGCCATGCAAGACAGCCTTGAAAATACTTGAATGTGGGTTATTTTGGCCTAACATATTTAGAGATTCTTATTTATTTTGTAGGACATGTGCAAGATGCCAATAAACGGGAAACCTTGGCAACCGAAGTGAAATGCCACAAGCACCCATCATGGTGTGTGAAATCTTTGATATTTGGGGCATTGACTTCATGGGGCCCTTCCCACCTTCCTTTGGCAGCACCTGCATACTGCTGTCAGTGGACTATGTGTCCAAGTGGATTGAGGCCAAAGCAACAAGGGCTGATGATGCAAAAACAGTTTGTGACTTCGTGAAATCCCACATATTCTCAAGATTCGGTCTACCCAAAGCCATTATCAGTGACCGAGGCACCTATTTTTGCAACAAGGTAGTAGAAACTCTCCTTAAGAAGCACCATGTCATCCATAGAACCTCTACTGCCTATCATCCTCAAACAAATAGGCTGGTCGAAGTGTCAAATAGGGAGATCAAGTCAATCTTGGAGAAAACAGTCTGCCCAAATCGCAAGGACTGGAGTGTGCGCCTCAATGATGCCTTATGGGCATATAGAACAGCATATAAAACTCAAATTGGGATGTCTCTATATAGGGTAATTTATGGGAAAGCTTGCCATCTACCTGTAGAACTGGAACACAAAGCCTATTAGGCTGTCAAAAAGTGTAATCTTGATGAAAAAGAAGCTGGAGCCCACAAAAAATTGCAAATTCAAGAGCTAGAGGAGATTCGGCAGGATTCATATGAAGCTTCATGGGATGACAAAGCAAAGACCAAAGCCTTCCATGACAAAAATATCTCCAGAAAACAATTCCAGGTTGGTGATAAGGTCTTGCTTTTTTATTCAAGATTCAAGTTATTTCTTGGAAAGCTTCTGTCTAGGTGGATTGGACCATTCTTGGTTGAGCATATCTATCCACATGGGGCCATGGACATACGCAGCCCACAAACAAGCAAGATTTTCAAGGTCAATGGGCACTGTTTGAAGCAATTCTATGAAGGATTTACTATTCATCTTGTGGAGGAGGTCCCCTTAGATCCCCCTTCCCCAGCCTACTGATCAAGACAAGGTTGTCCAGCCCAAGACAGAAAACAGGGCGCTACTAGGAGGCAACCCAGCTGAAGCGATCTGCCCAAATCACTGGGGCAAATCAACTGAATGTACCATAGTCACAAGTAATTGGGATAGGTGATGTGCCCAAATCAATAGGCCAAATCGACAGGGTTCATCTCAGAAAGAACAAGATCAACCAGGCAATTGCACCGAAGAAGTGATTTGCCCAGGTGGTTTGACCAAATCACCATACCAAATTACCAGATCAGCACATCATCAGAAAAGTCGTGAACAGGGCCAAGCAAGCAACTGCAAGGAAGAAAGTGATTTTGGCCAAGTGATTTGCCCAAATCACTGACCCAATCACCCTGCCAACAAGCTAGAGACTCAGCATTTAATGATCAGGACAGTTCAACTACCCCAAATCACTTTAAGTAGTTTCTCTTTTATTTTTTTTATTTTCTCACACAATCTTTCTATTTCATCTCTTTCTTCTTCTTCAAGACTTCTTTCCCTGACGACCACTCCATCACTGATGACATCATGGTCAGAATCAAGATGATGGCCACCGGCGGTCCCGGCATGTGGAAGAGATGAGGGATGCCCAGACCTGTGCACATTCCCACTGACAGCGATGAAGAAGCCATGGACAACCCTCCATCCGTCCCCAACAGCACCGGCCACTGGAACAGAGACCAGGCGCTCCGACTGACCAGACGTCCAGACCTATCGCCGGCGAAACAAAGCGACGAGGATTACTCCACCATCTGCCTCTCCAATAGTCGCAACGGACAACCTTGAAGGCAAAATGCCACCAGAAGCCACCACTTCCACCGGCCATGGGCAGAAACGGCCGAGAACACCTTCACCACCACCACCGCTGAGCCTAGAGTGACAACTAGAGACACCCATTAACACACCTCCCGCAGGCCACGAAGAAGGCGAATTGCCCAGCGATTTGCCCAAACCATCATGCCCAGATCATATCACTCAGGCCCTGACATTCAATAAGCCATCTGAACGAGCCAGGCTAGACAGAGTCTCCTCTTTGCCCTACCATCCAAGTAAGTACATTCACCTTGGCACTCTTGAGGCACTAAGACTTCAAAATCAGGTACGTTCCCTTATCTCTGCCATTGCTTGGGACACATTTTTTTACCTTCGCATGCCGTCCTTCACTGAACTCACACATGAGTTCTTCACCACTTTCTACTTTGATAGACTAGCCATGCACAACCTGCACACACCAGATGTTATTGGGTTCAGGCTATTAGGACAGCGATTTCGCTTGTCCCTGCAGGAGTTTGGCATTGCCATGGGCTCTGAATGCCCTGACTCCACCAGGGATTTTTCTACTGAATTCAATCCCAGCAATACCTATTTGGAGTTGTGTGATAATCCCCCTGATTCTTACTCACCCACCAGGTCTAAGGACCTGTACCTAAAAAATCCCAGCCTAAAATACATTCACAGGTTCTTGGCCTACACATTTTCTGGGAGGAAGGATGCACTCAACATCCTGACCAGAACAGAGTTGTACATTCTGTGGTGTATGCACACACACCAGAAAATCCACTTTGGATATTGGGTTGCCACAGCACCATCCAATATCACAGACCCCTGATCTTTGGGCATTTGATCACTGCCATAGCAGTGAATCAGAAGTTATTACACCCAGCACACACTGACCTCACCCCCACCAACAAACCAACCCCCCTGGACCTTCGATCTTTGGATGATATGGGGTTGCTTTGCAAAGTGGGGGACATTTTTTCTATTGCACTTGCAGGACCTCTCACACCACGTCATCAACGTGTGTTCAAAAGGAGAACAACCATCTAGCCCACAATAGCCCAGCAGTCTGCCCCAACAGATGGAATAGCAGGGGAAACAGGACAGGAACCAACAAATGAGCCACCTCCAGACGCACCCCAGCAGGAAGCAAATCAGGCACCTACAGACGCAGCCCCAAACCAGACAGTAGAGGCTCATCTCAGCAGAATTGAGACCAGAATGCATAACATGGAGCACCTGCTACAACTTCTGGTGGACAACTTTCTGCCTGCAGACCATGACAGACACTGATTTGGCCGAGTGATCTGCTCAAATCACTAACCAAATCACCTCAGGCTAGGAAGTCCCTTTCTCTCTCACTTTTTATTTATATGTTTTACATTGAGGACAATGACTAGAATAGGTGTGGGGGTACTTAGGGAATATTTTGCACTATTTGCACCATTCTTTGTTTTCTTTTTGCATTCTTTTTGCTTCTTTTTTCATGAGTTTTTACCCTTTTTTTTTCACACACCAAAAATTTTTCCACACATATGCACACACACACACATTTTGTTTTAGCCTTTTTACTCTACTCAGCATAGATAACCAAAGTTAAGAAAGTCTCTTATCTTATGACCCCATTAATTTTTCCAACCCTTTAAATCTAAATTGAACCATTTACAGTGTGTTTCCTTTATTTAGGGAGTTCTTTCTCTTAAATTGAATCTTTAAATCTGCTGTGGCCAATAGGAAAGGAAAAAAAATGCATGAAACAAAAAGTTAGTGCAATTTTCTATGAGTTGATTTGCCCAAATTGTTATGAAAAGGAAATAGAAAAAGAAAAAATTCAGCAAAGCACAACCTGTTTCGATGGTCTAAGACTATGAACTGAGCTAATAGTCACTTGGACAAGTGACCAACTAAGTAACCAGGGGTGTATCACCCATATGCACCTTCGCTTAAAAGGCTGGTGATTTTTTCAAGCAAAAATAAGTTTCGATGGTCTAAGATTATGAACAGAGCTAGTAGCCACTTGAACAAGTGACTAACTGAGTAACCGGAGGTATATCACCCATATGCACCTTCGCGTAAAAAGGTTGGTGACTTTTTTAGGCAAGGAGAAAAAGTGTAACGACCCGAAAATCGGACCGCTACCGGCGCTAGGATCCAAATCGACTTAAGGCCGCCGGGACCCGTAGCAAGCCTGACATATAACCTGTAAACCTGTTTAATCCCATACATGATCAACATACATAAAAATTAAAACTTTCCTTTTCATCATACACCAAACTCAACCTGTGCATGCACTATACATAGCATATACATAAACATTAATCCCTCTGTGGGATTTCATCATTTCCCCAATGGGAGACATAACCTGTGTTGAGTTGGTTTACATAAGCATCATAAAAATATCTAAGATCATGTATAAAAGGGATAACAATACCAATAGGGTCAAGCACAACTTCTAATCCTCAATATCATTATACATAACATGACTATTCAACTTTACATCATCTTACAATTTATCATGTCCACTTTCTATCTATTACAAACACATGACTTTACTCTTCTTGACTTCTCTGCCTAGCCCGTACCTGCAAACCTGGGGGATTAGGGAGAGGGGTGAGCTACAAGAGCCCAGTGAGCAGAATGATAAAAACATATAAATCATATGCCATAATGGAAATGCAACACATCACAGACAAATCACATCAAGGATGGTATTTTCACTAATAGTCCTCTACATAGTCCAAAGTGCCGGGACGTAGAATGGGTCAACCGGTCTTTCTCTTACATAACATAACATAATATTCCAAAGTGCCAGGGACGTAGAATGGGTACAACCTAGACTTCCATACCATATCATGTCGTAACATCATCATAACATATGAGGACTAAGGGATCATCCAATAACCAATCCACATCAACATCATAAGTGCAATGCAACATATTCGTGGATTCTAATGCAAACAACCTAAAATCATTACATGGCATTCATGATGCATGAACATGCTCAAAACTTTATAATTTATTTGCTTTAAATCGTAAAGGTTTATTCTACTCACCTCTGGCTAGCTCTGACACTGACTGAAGCAGCTGACTCACTGTTGGGATCCTCGGTTCCTCGGGTCCGAACCCACACAGGTGCACTTAAATGAGGGACCAAACCACTAGAACACAACTCTAAAAGCATCCCCCCAAAACCCCCTAAAACACCTCAAAACAATCATGCAAAACATGCAAAGGAAGGCTGGACAGGGCACTTTCGGCGGCAGGTTCGGCGGCCGAAAGTCCCTCCAGAGCCGAAAGTCAGGCAGGTTCGGCGGCACCTTAGGCGGCCGAAACTCCCAGACAGAGGCGAAACTCATGCATGTTCGGCGGCACTTTCAGCGGCCGAAACTCCCAAACAGAGATGAAAGTCTCCTTTCGGGGGCAAGCTTCGGCAGCCGAATGCTGCCTCCACAAGAGGGTTCGGCGGCCGAAAGTCCTTTCGGCTGCCGAACCTGGTTTCTCCCAAAGGGCAGAAACTTGGTTCAAACATGCACAAATGCCTCAAACTCCTACCATCATGCATTTAGCTCAACCAAAATATGCATACAAGCTCCTAGGGGTCTCAAACTAACTTAAACCCCAACTACAACACACATACACAAGCATTTGCAAGCCACATTGTTCAAAACTCATCAAAAACCCATAAACCTAAACATAAGCTAAACATGCATTCTACCCCATAGATCTTACTTAAAACTTGTTTAAAACAAGAAAAGGATTCAAGATCGACCCTTACCTCTTGAAGATCGGGAGAGAGATGACCTCAACTTGAAAAATGGAGGGATTGAGTTCTTGAACCTCAAAGCTCCAAAACTTGCTTTAAACTTGAAAATCTTCAAAACAAATCAAAAACTCATGAAAAACTCGAAAGATCTGAAGGAAGAACTCAAAGATGGGTGAGGAACGGCGGAGAGCTCACCTTGGCCGACAATAGGGAGAAAAGCTCGCCCGTTTTCGGCTAAAGGACCCTTTTATAGTGGCTGGCCAGGCCACGTTCGGGGGCCGAACGTGCCTCCGCATGCATGCCATGTTCGGCGGCCGAACTTGAGGTTCGGCGGCCGAACCTGGACTTCCCTCACCTATGCCTTCGGGGGCCTAAGGCACACCCGAAATGCATGCATGTTCGGCGGCCAAACTTGAGGTTCGGCGGCCGAACCTGGGTTTTCCTCCAAAGTTGTTTTCATGCAAAAACTCATTTTCTTTTTACTTAAAACCATAAAACTCATTAAAACATTTTATAAAAATATAGTTCTACCCTTCTAGAGGTCTTCGACATCCGAGTTTCCACCGGACGGTAGGAATTCCGATAGCGGAGTCTAGCCGGGTATTACAAAAAGTGCTGCTAAATAAAAATGCTTAAAATGGGCAAGTCACTCTTAGGGGTTGTATTAAGCCTAATATGAAAGAATAAGCATGATCAAGTCAAAAACTTTCCCTTGGCCATGGTAGGTGATGGGAAACAAGGAAAGAGGGGACAACCTTAGTGCATGCATCCTACACCGTAGTGTTTCAACTTAGGAGTCTAGGGGGGCTGATTAAGTGGTACTTAAGCTCAAAAGAAAAGGGGGCTTGATTGACTAAGTTATTTATTGCTTGAGGACAAGCAAAAGGTTAGGTGTGGGGGTATTTGATCAAACATAATTTAGCCACATTTTTATTATCTTTATTACTGATTAATTACACATTTTCCAACTTAATTTATGGTTTTTGTCATTTTTTTGCAAAAAAAGAAGAAAATGAAAAGTTGGAGAAAAAGTGAAGAAAAAGCTGGAAAAGTGATTGAGTCAGAGTAATTTGGCCAAATCACCCGCAGGAATCAGAAGTAGGAAGCTGAGGCAGAAACTTGGAAGAAAATTCGCAGAAACGATTTGGCCAAGTGATCTGCCCAAATCACCCGCCCAAATCACATTGACGCAGAGAGACAATAGAAGCGGGAAAAGAAATTCAAAAGTGGAGAAGTCCAAATCCACTTTAAACACTGCAAGATCAGTCCCAAGAACCACGTCCATCATTTAAAGAATTTCACTCTCAATTAAATACAAAATTAAAAGAGGAATCAAAGACTACAAAGAAGACCAAGTCAAATTGGGATTTCCAAACCCTAATTGAATTAGGGTTCTCCATCTATAAAGAGGACATAAATTAAACCAGCAGAAAGCATCTTCTCAGTTTGGGATTTTCTGTAGAATTTCAGGAGTCATACAGCAGCTTCTCCATTCTTTTCTTTCTTACCTCTTTTTGTGTGTTTTGTCCACCATGAGTGGCTAAACACTTTTCCTTTCTAGTTGAAGTTGGAAATTTCAGATTTGTGATGAATTGGGAGATTTAATACTCCATTATTAAACTCTTGTTTATTTTCAATATTTATGCAACTTGATATTTCTATAATTATTGCTTTGCTTTTAGAATCAATTAAGGCATGTTGTTTTAATTGCTTGAGTAATATATTATTTAAATAATTTAGGTCCGTAATTGCTTAGATTATTTAAACACAAGTATAATCAGTTGTATAATCTAAACTTGACCACGCGGTTGGCAAAGTTAGAGTTGGGTTTCTCTAAGTCCTAATGCAGTTAACAGTTGTTCGATGCTAAAAGCCCCAAGGACGTTCATTGGCAACTTGTTAACTAGAGTTTGATTAGTGAACGTTTCCTAATCAAACTAAAACTAAGGAGGAATTTGGATTGTGAGAAGCGTCTTCCACATCCTAAGCTAACTTATTGAAATAAATAAGAGTATCAAAAAGTCAATGATCAATTCTAAACAAACTGAAATTCATCCATGCTTCAACTAGAATCATTTTCCCATTGAAATTCTTATCTTTTAATTTATTGCTTTATCTTGCTATTTAGTTTTAATTCATTATCATCATATCAAACCCCCTCTTTTATTTATTTTTGTTATTTGTCCAAGTCATTAATAGGAAAATTCGTAGTGTCAAATCTCTGTGGTTCGACCCTATTGCCACTGTCTACAAGTTAATTGTTGATTGTTTAATAGGTTTCTTTTTTACGGCTTCGACAACCGCTATCAGTCTCATTGAGGAAAAAATAGATAAGTTTACAATTCTCTATGGATTCGATCCTTTACCACTATCTGCAGTATTAATATTGTTGATAACTGGAAAGGTTATTTTTGACCGGCTTCGACAACTGCGAATCAAGGTCATCAGTATATTTTTCTCCATGGCAAGCTCAAAGATTCAATTCAAAAGGCAATTCCCAAAAATGAATACAATTCACTGCAATTGATTTAATACAGGTTTAAAGAGTCATCACATCAATGGGGTCATGGAAAGAAAACTAATCCAACATAGTCTATGAGATTGAGTAGAGCAAATCAAAACAGAAACAAAACAAAAACTGTGGCTACATGTGTGTGTTATTGAAAGCAAAAATAAAAAAATTTCAACTGTGGTTATTCAGAACTAAGCAAAATGCAAAAATGAAACTGAAATACTGAAAAACATAAAAACAAAAGTTCAAAGATATGCACCCCCACACCTAAATCATGCATTGTCCTTAATGTATAGGAAATGTTAAAATGCAAAAGAAACTAAGTACTCCCTTTGGGTGTGGTGTGCATGGTGCGATTTCCTTAGGCTGACTGAGAGGGATGGAGTAGTGGAATTTCTTCCACCACTTGCACTGCAAATCCCTCATAGTATGGTTTCAGACAATGTCCATTCACCTTAAAGATCTTTCCAGTCTCTGTGCTTCAAATATCTCTAGCTCCATGGGGATGGGCATGCTCCACAATGAATGGGCCAATCCACCTAGATCGTAGCTTTCCTGGAAATAATTTCAAACGAGAATCAAAAAGTTAGACTTTATCACCAACCTCAAAGTGTTTTTTTGAAATCTGATTGTCATGGGAGGCTTTGGTTTTGGCTTTGTAGTTCCAATAAGTTTCATATGCATCTCATCTTATCTCTTCTAGCTCTTACAGTTGCAATTTGCGATTGTGGCCGACCTCTGTGAGATCCATGTTGCAACTCTTGACTGCCCAGTAGGCCTTGTGTTCAAGCTCAACTGGAAGATGACATGCTTTCCCATATACTAATCTATAAGGAGACATACCTATGGGGGACTTGTAGGTTGTCCTGTGGGTCCATAAAGCATCTTCCAATCTTGCACTCCAGTCCTTTCTATTGGGGGACACTGTCTTTTTGATCAAGCATAATTTAGTCACATTTTTATTATCTTTATTACTGTTTAATTACACAATTTTTCAGCTTAATTTATATTTTTGTGATGTTTTTGCAGAAAAAAAAGAAAATGAAAAGTTAGAGAAAAAGTGCAGAAAAAACTGGAAAATTAATTGGGTCAAAGTGATTTGGCCAAATCACTCGCAGGAAGCAGAAGCAGGAAATTGGGGCTGACTTGCAGAAATGATTTGGGCGAGCGATTTGGGCAAATCAACTGCCCAAATCAAACTGATGCAGACAAAGGACAGAAGCGCGAGAAGCGAGGAAAATTCAAGATTCAAAGGCATTGAAGTCCAATACTACTTCAAACTCTTCAAGACCAATTCTATGACAACTCTAAGAGCTACACCAAACAAAACACTCCACCAAAAAAGTTTTATTCACAATTAAATACAAAGACAAAGGAGGAATATGTTAGTGTATATGCTCTAGGCCATTATCTTAGACCTTTATGTATGTCGTTTTGGTTATTAATAAAAGAGATTTTTATCATTATTATTTGTTTGCATGTTACATAATAATGATTATCATCCCTAGTTATTATTATGTTGATAATAATAAAATATAACTGTTATGATTATTGATTGATAATCATGAGATGATTATTTATATGTTGATATAATTCAATAATCATAAATATTTGTTAGAGAATAAAGTATTGAATGGACCCGCATTGAGATCACTATATGGGTCATTGTCATAAGTGAATCTCAAAGTGTTAGTGTATATGCCCTAGGCTATTATCTTGGACCTTTTTGTATGTCGTTTTGGTTATTAATAAAAGAGGTTTTATCATTATTATTTGTTTGCATGTTACATAATAATGATTATCATCCTTGGTTACTTATTATTATGTTGATAATAATAAAATATAACTGATATGGTTATTGATTGATAATCATGAGATGATTATGTATATGTTGATATAATTTAATAATCATAAATACTTGTTGGAGAACAAAGTATTGGATGGACCCACATTGAGATCACTACATGGGTCATTGTCATAAGTGAATCTCAAAGTAGTTATGTCTTAATCCTTTGACTTGAGATTGTCATAGTTTCCAACATAAGGACTATTATGTTTTGACATAACCAAACATTGTCTTTAATCGGACAATCATAAAGGTTATGATTGAGCATAATAGAAATTATGTAGAGGATAATGAACAACCAAAATAGGATTTGTCCCTCTCTATGAGAGAGAGATATCTTCTGGGCCCCTCGATAAGTGAGACTGAGAAATGCATGGCCATGCTCAAATGAATTGATAGTATGATCAATATCATTTGAATTTATTAGTCTAATTAGATATCGAGAAATCATAAGTTTGAACATTATAAGTTTGACATTGAGCATGACTTATGTTCAAACTAGATATCGTGTGACAAAGGGATTAATTCATGTTCTATTTATTAGGCTTTATCGGACTATTGATCCTCATATTAGTTGGGTAGTCATAATGTCTTGCTAGATGTCACTTATGACTTATGGGCCTTGTGGGACTGAGCCTATTGCCAATTAATGTGAGCCTATTGGGTCACACACAAAAGAACGTTGTTGATGTGTTATGTCATATTAATGGGCTAAAAGCCCAAAGCCCATTAATATAATTAATAATAATAAAGTGTTATTATTATTAATGATTAATATATTTAATAATAATAAAGTGTTATTATTATTAATATATTTAATAATAATAAAGTGTTATTATTATTAATATATTTAATAATAATAAAGTGTTATTATTATTATTATTAAATATTAATATAATTAATAATAACAAGTGTTATTATTATTAATATTAATTATTAATATAATTAATAATAATAAGTGTTATTATTATTAATCATTTATTATTATGAGATAATAATATTTAAAAGATCTGCAGTCTATCTGTAACTGTTATAGATAAAGAATAAACACAACTCCTTTTAGGAAAAGGAGTTGTGGGAAAAACACAACTCTTTTTAGGAAAAGGATTTGTGTAAAAATAAAAAACTGAAACATATAAATACCCCTTCTACGAATTGTGGAAGGTGTGTGTTTTTTAGAAAACTCAGTCTAAAAGATTGCAGATAGTGGAGCACATAATCTATCCATCCTTGAGAGAGCTAGCACTCTAGAAGGATAGAAGATGTTCGTGTGGATACCATAGAGGGTGTTCGTTTGAAAAAGCAGCACCATCAGTTCAACATTGTTTTTTCTTGACGAGATTAACAGGTTAGTCTCATATCCATCTTATTAATTAAACGAAGCACTCGGATTCTGGAAAAGGAAATCAACAGAGATTTTATTTTTCTGCTGCGCAACTGGGTTGCAATAATCTCGGGATTTCCCAACACAAAGTAGTTATGTCTTAATCCTTTGACTTGAGATTGTCATAGTTTCCAGCATAAGGACTGTTATGTTTTGACATAACCAAACGTTGTCTTTAATCGGACAATCATAAAGGTTATGATTGAGCATGATAGAAATTATGTAAAGGATAATGAACAATCAAGATAGGATTTGTCCCTCTCTTTGAGAAAGATATCTTCTTGGCCCCTCGATAAGTGAGACTGAGAAATGTGTGGCCGTGCTCAAATGAATTGATAGTGTGATCAATATCATTGGAATTTATCAATCTACTTAGAGATCGAGAAATCATAAATTTGAACATTATAAGTTTGAACATTATAAGTTTGAACATTATAAGTTTGAACATTATAAGTTTGACATTGACCATGACTTATGTTCAAACTAGATATCGTGTGACAAAGGGATTAATTCATGTTCTATTTATTAGGCTTTATCAGACTATTGATCCTCATATTAGTTGGATAGTCATAATGTCTTGCTAGAGGCCACTTATAACTTATGGGTCTTGTGGGACTGGACTTATTGCCAATTAATGTGAGTCTATTGGGTCACACACAAAAAAACGTTATTGATGTGCTATGTCATATTAATGGGCCAAAAGCCCAAAGCCTATTAATATAATTAATAATAATAAAGTGTTATTATTATTAATCATTAATATAATTAATAATAATAAAGTGTTATTATTATTAATATTTAATAATAATAAAGTATTATTATTATTAATATTAATTATTAATATAATTAATAATAATAAAGTGTTATTATTATTAATCATTTATTATTATGAGATAATAATATTTAAAAGATCTGCAGTCTATCTGTAAGTGTTACAGATAAAAGACTCTATCACATAAGATATTTGAGTATCTACGAGATTGTGATAGTGGGTTATGAACACAACTCCTTTTAGGAAAAGGAGTTGTGGGAAAAATACAACTCCTTTTAGGAAAAGGAGTTGTGGGAAAAATACAACTCCTTTTAGGAAAAGGAGTTGTGGGAAAAACAAAAGACTGAAACATATAAATACCCCTTCTACGTATTGTGGAAGGTACATGTTTTTTAGAAAATTCAGTCTAAAAGCTGCAGATTGTGGAGCACATAATCTATCCATCTTTGAGAGAGCTAGCACTCTAGTAGGATAGAAGATGTTCGTGTGGATACCATAGAGGGTGTTCATTTAAAAAAGCAGTACCATCAGTCCAACATTGTATCTTATCGACGAGATTAACAGGTTAGTCTCACATCCATCTTGTGAATTAAATGAAGCACTCGGATTCTGGGAAAGGAAATCCGAGATTTTTATTTTTTCGCTGCGCAATTTGGGTTGCAATAATCTCAGGATTTCCCAACAGAATAAAAGATTACAAAAGAGACTAAGTTAAATTAGGATTCCAAATCCTAATTGGACTAGGATTCTTCACATATAAAAGGAGGCAGCCATAAACCAGTAAGGGGGCATCGATTTCACTGCAAAAATTCAGCAAGCAACACAGCAGCTCTCCTCTTCTACTTTTCTTCTTTCTTTTTTGTGATTTTGTCCACCATGAGTGGCTAAACATCTATTTTCTAGTTGAAGTTAGGAATTTTCAGTTTTGTGAGGAATTGGGAGATTTAAAACTCCATTATTAAACTCTTATTTATTTTTAATATTTATGCAACTTGATCTTTCTATTATTATTACTTTGCTTTTAGAATCAATTAAAGCATGTTACTTCTAAATTGCATGAGTGATATATTATTTGAATGATTTAGGTCCGTAATTGCTTAGAATGTTTAAACATAAGTACAATCAGTTGCATAATCTAAACTTGACCATGCGGTTGGCAAGATTAAAATTAGGTTTCTCTAAGTCTTAAGGCAGTTAACAATTGAAAAGTAAAAAACTCCAAAGACGTTCCTTGGCAACTTATTAACTAGTGTTTGATTAGCGAACGTTTCCTAGTCGAACTAAAACTAAGGAGGAATTTGGATTGTGAGAAGCGTCTTCCACTTCCTAAACTAATTTATTGAAATAAATAGGAGTATTAAAGAATCAATGATCAATTCTAATCAACTGAAATAGATCTATACTTCAACTAGAGTTTTTCTCCCATTGATTTACTCATCTTTTTAAATATTGCTTTCTCTTACTATTTAGTTTTAATTCATTATCATCAAAACAAACCCCCCTCTTTTTATTTATTTTCATTATTTACTTGTCCAAATAATTAGGAAAATCTTTAGTGTTAAATCTTTGTGGTTCGACCCTATTGCCAATCTACAAATTAACTTGTTGATTGATAATAGGTTTATTTTTTACGGTTTCGACAACCACTATCAAAAATTGGCGCCGTTGCCGGGGATTTGATCTAACTAACGAATTTTCCTTTTATGACCAGGGCTGACCGTAAAGAATTGAACGTACTACCAAGAGCTTGAGGAAGCAAGCAAACTTGAGGAAGCAAGCAAACTTGAGGAACCAAGCCTCAAAACCATCTTCATCAGCAACAGTAACAAATCTGGTATCTGCGATACAATCTGTTGCACCTGCTGCAAAATTTGTTGAACCTGCTACTACACCTGCTGCTATATTTACTGCATAAATCACTGTTGTATCTACTGCACATATCGCTGTTGTACCTGCTGAATAAGTTGTTGAACTAATTGCTGAAACTGTTGTACATGCTGCACTTATTGAATCTATTGTTGCACAAGCTGCTGCACTCAAAACCAGCCCTTAAAACTACACCAGAACCACCCAAAAACAAGAAATTTTTGCTAAAAAAATCCCACAATTTTAAGTTTTAATGCCACCCATATATTAAATACCTATCAAGACTAAGATCACCAAAATGCAGGTTTTGCCAAAGCAAAGTGCTTAGGTTATCCTATTAAGATAGGATAAGTAATAGTTACTCATTTATTTTATTTTGGTTGAGCTTAATTAGGCTATCAAAACGGTTTTGGGCCTAAGGCATTAAATGGGGTATAACATGCATTTGACATATGATGTCAACACCTCATAATTTAGAAGTTACATTAGATGTAATTGGTAAGGGGTTACCTACCTAAATAACTTAATTCTAAGCATAATGCCAAAGCTGACTTAGAATTAGGTGAAATATGGATCTTAGCCCACTAAAATATTATTATTTTTTAGGGTTATATTTTAGTGGGAGATTATTATCACCTTAATATTAATTTACTAAATTGATTATATTTGCATATTTTGTAGACAATTATGGCTGCTAATAACAATTTCACCTTATTACTGCGATCCATCCTTGAGAAGGATAAACTGAAAGATAATTGGCCTAAGGGACGGGACAAGCCTAGATGGCAATCCAAGGCAAAAGTTCCTAAGGAAATAGTTCCTAAGGAAATAGTTCCTAAGGAAGGAATTTGCTTCCATTGCAAGGAACTAGGCATTGGAAGAAAAATTGCAAACTCTATTTGGATGAGTGCAAGAAGAAGAAGAGTAGTGAGACTACGACTTCAGGTATTTATGTTATAGATATTAATTTATCTATTTCTATTTCATGGGTATTAGATACCGGATGTGGCTCTCACATTTGTACAAATGTGAAGGGTCTCAAAAGAAGTAGAAAACTGAAAAAGGGCGATGTAGACCTACATGTAGGCAATGGAGCAAGAGTTGTTGCCTTAGCTGTAGGGACATATGAACTTGTGTTGCCCAATGGGCTTTTGTTAGTTTTGAACAATTGCTTTTATGTTCCTACTTTGAGTAGGAATATTATTTCAGTTTCTGTTTTGGACGATGAAGGCTTTTCATTTCTTATTAAGAATAAGAAATGCTCCATTAATAAAGATGATTTCCTTTATTGTATTGGAAATTCAATTGATGGCCTTTATGTCCTTAATCTAGATGATTCTAGAGGCAACAATATCTATAACATAACTTCTAAAAAAATTAAGCCGAATGAGTTAAACCCGACATATTTATAGCACTGTCGTCTTAGCCATATAAATGAGAATCGTATATCTAAGCTCCATAAAGATGGTTTATTAGATTCATTTGATTTTGAATTATTTAAAAATTGTGAATCTTGTTTGCTTGGTAAGATGACAAAGAACCCTTTTACTGGACAAGTTCAAAGGGCTTCAGACTTATTGGGCTTAATACATACAGATGTATGTGGCCCACTAAGCATTAGTGCTAGGGGAGGTTATCAGTACTTCATTACATTCACTGATGATTTCAGTAGGTATGGCTATGTCTACCTAATGAAACATAAGCATGAATTAATCTTTTGAAATGTTTAGAACTTTTCAAAATGAAGTACAAAATCAACTTGGTAGAACTATTAAGATGCTTCGATTTGATTGAGGTGGTGAATATTTGAGCCAAGAGTTTGATGAACATCTTAGAAATTGTGGAATTGTTTCACAATTGACTCCTCCAGGAACTCCATAATGGAATGGTGTTTCTAAAAGGAGAAATCAAACTTTATTAGATATGGTTCGATCTATGATGAGTCAAACAAATCTCCCTTTATCATTTTGGGGTTATGCCTTGGAAACAGCTGCATTCATTTTAAATCGAATACCATCGAAAGCGGTTGAAAAGACACCATATGAGTTATGGACTGGCAAGATGCCCAGTTTGTCTTTCCTTAAGATTTGGGGTTGTGAGGCTTATGTGAAACACACAATTTCAGATAAGCTAGCACCAAAATCTATCAAGTGCAATTTTGTGGGGTATCCTAAGGAAACCAAAGGATACTACTTCTATATTCCTTCAGAGAACAAAGTGTTTATTGCTCAAAATGGTACCTTTTTAGAAAAGGAATTTATCTCTTAGAGATTCAGTGGGAGTACAGTGCGACTTGAGGAAACTCAAGCACCACAAGAGAGCATTGAACTGCCAGTAGAACCACTTCAAGAACCACAAACAGTTGTGGAGACTGAAAGGGTGACACAAGTCCCACGCAGATCTGATAGGACACATCATCAGCCTGAGAGATATGGATTTCTCATGACTGATAGTCGTGATCTTTTGCTCATTGATCAAGATGAGCCTACTACCTATCAAGATGCTGTATCAAGTCCAGATTTCGAGAAATGGCTTTCTGCCTTGAAATCTGAAATGCAATCCATGTATGACAATCGAGTTCGGTCATTAATTGATCCCCCTAAGGGTGTTAAGACCATTGGTTGCAAATGGGTTTTCAAGAAGAAAACTGACATGGATGGAAATGTGCATACCTACAAAGCAAGGCTTGTTGCAAAAGGTTTTAAGCAAACTCATGGTATAGACTATGATGAGACCTTTTCGCCAATTGCAATGCTTAAATCGGTGAGAATTCTCATTGCCATTGCTGCGTACTATGATTACGAGATATGGCAAATGGATGTCAAAACAGCTTTCCTTAATGGAAACTTGCTCGAGGATGTGTACATGACACAACTCGAGGGTTTTGTAATCCCTGAGAATTCTGGAAAGATTTGCAAGCTTCAGAGATCCATTTATGGATTGAAGCAAGCTTCTCGGAGCTGGAATCTTTGTTTTGATGAAACAGTCAGGGACTTTGGATTCATCAAGAATGAAGATGAACCTTGTGTTTACAAGATGGTTATAAGAGTGCAGCTGTGTTTCTAGTCTTATATGTGGATGACATATTACTCATTGGAAATGATATCCTTACCTTGCGAAAGGTTAAGACTTGGTTAGGGAATTCTTTTTCAATGAAGGACTTAGGTGAGGCCACATATATCCTTGGTATTAAAATCTATAGGGATAGAACCAAGAGGATAATCGGTCTGAGTCAAAGTACTTATATTGACAAGGTGCTGAAAAGGTTCAACATGCAAGATTCCAAAGGAGGATTCTTATCCATGTCTCATGGTATTCATCTCAGCAAGAATCAATGTCCTATGACATCTGATGAGCAAGAACGGATGAATAAGATTCCTTATGCTTCTGCTATTGGATCTATCATGTATGCCATGTTATGTACTAGACCAGACGTCTCATATGCATTAAGCACAACAAGCAGATATCAGGCAGATCCCGGTGAAAGTCACTGGACAGCTGTTAAGAATATCCTAAAGTACCTTAGAAGGACTAAGGATGCATTCCTAGTTTATGGAGGTTTGAAAGACGAGCTAGTTGTAAATGGTTACACAGATGCTAGTTTTCAAACCGACATAGATGACTTCAGATTGCAGTCAGGATTCGTATTCACTTTAAACGGTGGAGTTGTTAGCTGGAAAAGTTCCAAGCAGAGCACTATTGTAGATTCTACAACAGAAGCTGAGTATATAGCAGCATCAGATGCAGCTAAAGAGACAGTCTGGTTGAAGAATTTCATCACAGAGTTAGGAGTGGTTCCCAGCATTGCAAATCCTATGGACCTTTATTGTGATAACAATGGTGCTATAGCACAGGTAAAGGAGCCCAGATCTCATCAGAGATCTAAACATATACTCAGACGATATCACCTTATTCGAGAGGTCATTGATAAAGGAGATATCAAAATATGTGAAGTAGACACAAATGACAACATTTCAGATCCACTAACCAAGCCTCTTTCACAGGTCAAGCATGATCAACACACTAGGTCTATGGGTATTAGATACTTGTATGATTAGGCCTAGTGCAAGTGGGAGATTGTTAGTGTATATGCCCTAGGCCATTATCTTGGACCTTTTTATATGTCGTTTTGGTTATTAATAAAAGAGGTTTTTATCATTATTATTTGTTTGCATGTTACATAATAATGATTATCATCCTTGGTTACTTATTATTATGTTGATAATAATAAAATATAACTGGTATAGTTATTGATTGATAATCATGAGATGATTATGTATATGTTGATATAATTCAATAATCATAAATACTTGTTGGAGAACAAAGTATTGGATGGACCCGCATTGAGATCACTACATGGGTCATTGTCATAAGTGAATCTCAAAGTAGTTATGTCTTAATCCTTTGACTTGAGATTGTCATAGTTTCCAACATAAGGACTATTATGTTTTGACATAACCAAACGTTGTCTTTAATCGGACAATCATAAAGGTTATGATTGAGCATAATAGAAATTATGTAAAGGATATTGAACAATTAAGATAGGATTTGTCCCTCTCTCTGAGAGAGATATCTTCTGGGCCCCTCGATAAGTGAGACTGAGAAATATATGGTCGTGCTCAAATGAATTGATAGTGTGATCAATATCATTTGAATTTATCAGTTTACTTAGAAATCGAGAAATCATAAGTTTGAACATTATAAGTTTGACATTGACCATGACTTATGTTCAAACTAGATATCGTATGACAAAGGGATTAATTCATGTTCTATTAGGCTTTATCAAACTATTGATCCTCATATTAGTTGGGTAGTCATAATGTCTTGCTAGAGGCCACTTATGACTTATGGGCCTTGTGGGACTGGGCCTATTGTCAATTAATATGAGCCTATTGGTCACACACAAAAGAACGTTGTTGATGTGTTATGTCATATTAATGGGCTAAAAGCCCAAAACCCATTAATATAATTAATAATAATAAAGTGTTATTATTATTAATATTTAATAATAATAAAGTGTTATTATTAATAATATTTAATAATAATAAAGTGTTATTATTATTAATATTAATTATTAATATAATTAATATTAATAAAGTGTTATTATTATTAATTATTTATTATTATGAGATAATAATATTTAATAGATCTGCAGTCTATCTGTAACTGTTACAGATAATGGATTCTATCACATAAGATATTTGAGTATCTGCGAGATTGTGATAGTGGGTTATGAACACAACTCCTTTTAGGAAAAGGAGTTGTGGGAAAAATATAACTCCTTTTAGGAAAAGGAGTTGTGGGAAAAACAAAAGATTAAAACATATAAATACTCCTTTTATGAATTGTGGGAGGGATGATGTTAAGTTTTGAGAAAACTCAGTCTAAAAGACTGCAGATTGTGGAGCACATAATCTATCCATCTTTGAGAGAGCTAGCACTCTAGAAGGATAGAAGACGTTCGTGTGAATACCATAGAGGGTGTTTGTTTGAAAAGGCAGCACCATCAGTCCAACATTGTATCTTCTCGACGAGATTAATAGGTTAGTCTCATATCCTTCTTGTGAATTAAATGAAGCACTCGAATTCTGGGAAAAGGAAATCAGAGAAATTTTATTTTTCCGCTGCGCCTCTGGGTTGCAATAATCTCTAGATTTCCCAACGCCTCCAACCTGGGTTGTAGGTGTTAGAATAGGGATCATACCTCCTTTGCCCATTAGATCCTCCTACTTGCTGGTCCTCTTCTTGAAGGGAAGGACATAGATCAGTTGGGTGGTTTATGTTTGCACATATCCCACATGGTTTTGGCTACTGAATTTGTTGGGCTTGTTGGGCTTGTCCCACAATAAGGTTACGGACAGCATTAGTCAGATCAGATATTTAAGAAGCCAAAGTGGATGTACTCACCTCATTCACCCTTCTTGGTGGCTGTTCTTGGTCTCCAAATTACTGAGAAGCTGTTGCCATGGTGGAAATTAAATTCCTTATTTCTTGAGGTGATTTGTCTTCAATGGATCCTCCATATGCTGCATCAATAAATTTTCTTTCTGAAGGTAGCAGACCTCCATAGAAATATTCAATGAGATTTGTCAGAAATATCATGCTGAGGGCAGCTTGTGCACAACCTTTTGAACCTCTCCCAGTACTTATACAAGCCTTCAGAATGCTTTTGCCTTATGCCACTTATCTCTCGACAGATGCTAATGGCTTTTGAGGTTGGGAAAAATTTGCTTAGGAAAGCCCTCACCATACCAGCCCATGATGTGATGGATCCGGGTGGTAAGTAGAATAGCCAATCCTTGGCATAGTCATCAAGGGAAAAAGGGAAGGCTCTAAGTTTGACATGTTCTTCAGAAATACCTTGAGTTCTCATGGTTGAGCATATAATGTGGAATTCCTTAAGGTGCTTATGGGGATCTTCATTTTCTAGGCCTCTAAACTTTGGAAGGAGATGGATCAGCCCTGTCTTCAGTTCAAATAGTGCTGTCAATGGGGGGTATGTGATGCATAAAGGCGCTTGATCCCCTGCTGGTACAGCTAGCTCGCGGAGGGTCCTCTCCCGTGGCTGTGGTGCCTGGATGGGCACGTTTCCAGCTTCAACTTCAATTTCTTCATATGCAGCAGGTGGTTCTACCATTATTTGATTTTTTGCAACAACCTGGAATTCAGTTTCTGGTTCAATGGCAACAGTAGCTGGCGTGGCAGTAGGCGAATCTGTTGGTGTAGGAAATTCTGCTAAGGGGCAGTGGCTATTGGGGCAGTAGTGGTCTTATCAGATGGTCCTGTAGTAGCCCGAATGGTTGACACCAGATTTGTAGTTGATGAAGATGGCTTTGAGGCTTGGTTCCTCAAGTTTGCTTGCTTTCTTAAGCTCTTGGCAGTGCGTTCAATCTCCGGATCATAAAGAAGAGTTTCTTTACGGCTAGACCTGGTCATAAAAGGAAAATACGTTAGTTTAAATGAAATCCTCGGCAACGGCGCCAATTTTTGATAGCGGTTGTCGAAGCTGTCAAAAATAAACATATTCTCAATCAACAAAATAATTTGTAGACAGTGGTAATAGGGTCGAACCATAGGGATTTGACATTAAAGTTTTTTCTAAATATGCCTTGGACAAGTAAATAACAAAAATAAATAAAAAGAGGAGGGTTTATTTTGATGATAATGAATTGAATTAAAGCTGAATAAAAGAAAGCAATAGTTAATAATGAGTAAATCAAATGGAAGAAGGATTCTAGTTGAAGTATGAATCTATTTCAGCTTGTTTAGAATTGATCATTGATCTTTTCGATACTCCTATTTATTTCAATAAATTAGTTTAGGATGTGGAAGACGCTTCTCACAATCCAAATTCCTCCTTAGTTTTAGTTTGATTAGGAAACGTTCGCTAATCAAACACTAGCTAACAAGTTGCCAAGGAACGTCCTTGGGGATTTTTACTTTTCAACTGTTAACTGCCTTAAAACTTAGAGAAACCTAATTCTAACATTGCCAATCGCATGGTCAAGTTTAGATCATGCAACTGATTGTATTTATGTTTAAAAAATCTAAGCAATTACGGACCTAAATTATTCAAATAATGTATCACTCATGCAATTAAAAGCAACAGGCCTTAATTGATTCTAAAAGCAAAGCAATACTAATAGAAAGATCAAGTTGCATAAATATTGAAAATAAATAAGAGTTTAATAATGGAGTTTTAAATCTCCCAATTCATCACAAATCTGAAATTTCCTAACTTCAACTAGAAAAGAAGGTGTTTAGCCACTTATGGTGGACAAAATCACAAAAAGAGAAGAAGAAAAGAAGAAGAAGTTGCCGCAATCTTCCTGCTGTGTTTCTGCAGAATTTTCGATGAAGGAGAGATGATTTTTGTTGGTTTGATTGCTGTCCACTTTATAGATGGAGAGTCCAAGTTCAATTAGGGTTTGAAATCCCAATTTTGACTTGGTCTTTATAGTCTTTAATTCCTCTTTTGCCTTTGAATTTTATTGTGGATGGAATTCTTTTGGTTGAAGGGTCTCCTCGTGGCTTTTGGAACTGATCTTGTGGTGTTTGAAGTGGATTTGGACTTCTTTACTTTTGAACTTTGAATTTCTGCTCTTCTTTCCCGTGTTGTTGTCCTTCTTTGCGTCAGTGTGATTTGGGCAGTTGATTTGGGCAAATCGCTTGCCCAAATCGTTTCTATGTGTTGCCTCCAGGTTTCTGTCTTAGCTTTCTGCTTATGTTTTCTGCGGGCGATTTGGCCAAATCATTTCGACCCAATCAATTTTTCAGCTTTTTTTGCACTTTATCTCCAACTTTCCATTTTCTTCCTTTTCTGCAAAAACATCACAAAAACATAAATTAAGCTGAAAAAATGTGTAATTAAACAGTAATAAAGATAGTAAAAATGTGGCTAAATTATGCTTGATCAATTGGAAATATTAAAGTGCAAAAGAAACCAAGTACTCCCCTGGTGTAGTTGGTATGGTGTGATCCACTAAGCACACTGAGAGATGAACAGATGTTCGTCTGGAAAGTCTTCTTTGATTAGACATGGCTCAAAACTAGTAGGAATTCGGCTTAGGTGATCAGCCACTAGATTCTCTTTCCCTTTCTTGTCTCGTATCTCCAGATCAAACTCTTGTAATAACAGAATCCACCGAATAAGTCTCGGTTTTGCCTCCTTTTTCTTGATCAGATATCACAAGGTTGTATGGTCAGAATAGATGATGACTTTAGTCCTCAGGAGGTATGCTCTGAATTTCTCTAGAGCAAATACAACAGCCAAGAGCTCTTTTTATGTTGTTGAATAGTTGCTTTAGGCAGCATCCAATGTGCGAGATGCATAGTGAATCACGTGAGGTGAGTTCCCCACATGTTGTCCCAAGACTGCCCCCACAGTATAGTTGCTTGCATCACACATGATTTCAAAGGATAGGTTCCAGTCAGGTGCCTGAATGATTAGGGCAGTCACAAGTAATTTCTTTATCAGATTAAATGTTGTCTTGCAATCTGCATCAAAATCAAATGTTACATCCTGTTGAAGCAATCTGCATAATGGCAGTGTGATTTTGGAGAAATCTTTTATGAATCTTCTGTAGAACCCTGCATGGCCAAGGAAAAAGTGGATCTCTCTAACATTTGTAGGATAAGGTAGATTTTTTATGGTATCTACCTTGGCTTTATCCACTTCAATCCCTTTAGCTGAAACAACATGGCCTAAGATCAAACCTTGGTTAACCTTTTTCATAGTTGAGTACAAGATTTGATTCAAGGCATCTTTGTAGGATCTTCTCCAAATTGGCAAGGCATTCTTCAAAGGAGTTACCATACACTGTGAAATCGTCCATGAAGACTTCAATGATTTTCTCCATATAATCTGAGAATATGCTCATCATACAATGCTGGAAGGTGGCAGGTGCATTACAGAGTCCAAATGGCATTCTTCTAAATGCAAAGGTGCCAAAAGGACAAGTTAAGGTGGTCTTCTGGAGCCACTGGAATCTGATAAAATCCTGAAAAGCCATCTAGACAGCAATAGTGGGACTTACCTGCAAGCCTCTCTAGCATCTGATCAATGAAAGGTAGGGGAAAGTGATATTTCCTTGTTGCTGCATTTAGCTTTCTATAGTCCATGCATACTCTCCACCCATTCTGAACTCTAGTTGGAACAAATTCTCCTTCAGCATTTGGTACGATGGTGATCCCAGTTTTCTTTGGGACTATATGCACAGGGCTTACCCATTTGCTACCAGAGATAGGGTAGATGATACCTACGTCCAGAAGCTTGACTATCTCCTTTTTCACCACTTCCATCATAGGAGGATTCTGTCTTCTTTGGGCATCTCTGACTGACTTGCACTCCTCTTTCATGTGTATTCTATGCATGCATGTGGTGGGGGAGATGCCTTTGATGTCATTTATGGTCCATCCTGTGGCTCCCTTGTGTTTCTTTAGTACTTTCAGGAGGCTTTCTTCTTCATGTTGGCTCAATTGATTTGACACTATCACTGGAAGTGTCTTCTCAAGTCCCAAGTACACATATTTCAAATGGTCGGGAAGAGGCTTCAGATCTGATTCTAAAATTTTCTAATCTGCAGTCTGCTGTTTGGGCAAGCAAGGGGGTGTCTGTGTTGGTTGTCTGGCTGAACTGGATTCATCTTTCTCCTTCTGCGCAAGACCTGTCTGCAATGGAAGGCTGGAGGAACTGAATTGCGATATGAGCTGAAGAGGTGCAATCGGTCCCTTGTCTTTCTGTGCTTGGACATAGTCCATCTGCTGAATGTTACAGACTGTTGCTTTCAGTTTTTGCTCTTTCTGGCTCTCTTCCCTACAAAGATCATTGTTTAGTATATCATCTCGATTCATATCAAAAACTTCCTGGCTCAAGCAATCAATGATATCTAAACCATAAACAGGGACATGTCATGGGGATATTTCATAGCATCATAAACATTATACTTAATAACTTCTCCTTTAAATTCCATGGTCAATGTGCCATCATGCATATCTATCTTGGTTCTGGTTGTGCTCAAGTCGTCCAAGTAAGATGTCTGAAGTAGTGTTACCATTGTCTTCCTTTGTGTCAATCACATAGAAGTCTGCTAGAAAGACAAGTTGATCTACTTGTACTAGAACATCTTCTAGAACTCCATTTGGATATATCACAGACCTGTCAGCTAATTGAATCACTACTCTTGTGTCTTTTAGTGCACCTGCATTCAAAGAATTATAAATAGAAAGAGGCATAACATTAATGGATGCACCTAGATCACACATAGCTTTCTTTATCCCAACATTGCCAATTTTGCAAGAAATAGCAAACATCCATTTATCTTTACATTTGGTTGGGAGTTATCTTTTTATGACAGCAGTAACAACCTCACCTACACTTATATTTTCTCTCTCAGCAAGCTTTCTTCTGTTGGTACACAATTCTTTCAGAAATTTTGGGTACTTGGGAATCTGTTTCACAGCATCTAACAGAGGTATATTGATCTCCACTTTCCTGAAGGTCTCTAGGATCTCTTTTTCTTCTTTTTCTTTTTGTGACTTTTCAAACCTTTTTGGAAAGGGAGGTGAAATCTTGAAACTTACTTGTTGATTTGCATTTGGCTGATGAACCAGTTTGATTTGCTCATTCGGCTTGGTCAGATGGCATTCAGGTTGCTCTTCTGAAACAACTTGACCTTACGCTTTTGGCCTTCATCAGTCTTGGCATCTTGAAGCTCTTTCCCACTCCTTAACATGATAGCACTCACATTCTGTCTGGGATTAGTTTCAGTTTGTGAAGGAAACTTACCTTGAGATTCAAGCTTACTCATTGAGGTGGCCATCTGTCCCATCTGTTGTTGGAGACTTTGCACAGAATTTGCCAGTGTGTCTATCATCTTCTCAAGGTGCTAGTTGGGCTTAATTTCTTTGATAATTTTGGTGGTTGTTAGCCCTTGCATAGCTGAAGTTCGGATGGTCTCTCCAACCTGGATTATAAGTGTTGGAGTATGGATCATGTCTAGGCTAGCTGTTGAATCCTCTAATTGCATTCAGTTGCTGACCATCCTCTTGAAGTGTAGGACATTGATCAGTTGGGTGTCCTACATATGCATAAATCCCATATGGCCGAGGTGGCTGGGGTGGCTGAGCTTGTTGAGCTTGGCCTATGACAAGACTTTTCACAGCAGAGATTAGTTCAGAAATCTGAGAGGAGAGAATAGATGTACTTACCTCATTGACTCCTCTTTGCAGTTGCTTTTACTCTTTATATTGCCTAGATGAGGCTGCAAGTGTTGAAATCAACTCTCTCATCTCCCTAGGTGTTTTGTCTTCAATTGCACCTCCACATGCTACATCAATGAATTTCCTTTCAGATGGTAGCAAACCTCCATAGAAGAATTCTATGAGTGACTTGTCTGAAATATCATGTTGAGGACAACTTGTACACAATCTCTTAAACCTTTCCCAATAGTCATACAAATCCTTAGATTGTTTTTTGCCTAATGCTACTAATCTCTCTTCTTATGCCAATGGCTTTAGAAGTTGGGAAGTATTTATTCAGAAAAACTCTTACCATATCATCCCAAGAAGTGATAGATCCAGGTGGTAAATAAAACAACCAATCTTTAGCATAGTCATCAAGTGAAAAGGGAAAAGCTCTCAATTTAACATGTTCTTCAGTTATGCCTTGTGGTCTCATGGATGAACAAACAACATGAAATTATTTTAAGTGCTTGTGTGGATTTTCATTCTCTAAACCTCTAAACTTAGGTAGTAGATAAATCAAACCTGTTTTTAGCTCAAAAGATACTGTCAGAGGTGGATAGGTGATGCAGAGAGGTGCTTGATCACCTATAGGGGCTGCCAACTCCCTAAGTGTTCTTTCTCTTGGCATAGGTGGCCTTATTGCTGGATTTTCTTGAATTAATTCATCATGGACAACATGTTCAGCATGGGTAGCAGGTTGCGCATTGTGTTCAGCCATCTCTGCGGCTGTTTGGCGCGATTCAGAGGCTTCAGAAGGTTGATCTGTGATAGGGTGCTCCTTGGGCGCGGGCTCAGCTTGAGTTGTCTCCCAAAGTCGAGTTGCTTGCTTTCCAAGTCTCCTGATTGTGTGCTCAATTTTTGGATCGTAAGGCAGAGTTTCTTGTGTCCAGATCTGGTCATGAAAGAAAAATAAATTAGTTAAATCAATTCCCCGGCAACAACGCTAATTTTTGACTCGCAGTTGTCAAAGCCGGTCAAAAATAACCTTTTCAGTTATCAACAATATTACTACTGCAGATAGTGGTAAAAGGATCGTATCCACAGGGAATTGGTACTCACCTATTTTCCTTGTCAAGACCAAGATAATAAACTGAAAGATAGTAAACTGAAAGAGAAATAAACTGAAAGCAAAATAAAAGGGGGGTGTTTTGAGATTGATTGAAGTAAACTAATATTGAAAGCAATAAAGTAAAGCAACTAATAAAGTAAAAGAGAGAAATCAATAATAAAAAAGCTCTAGTTGAAGAATTGGATCCACTTCAGTTGTTGAGATTGATCATTGACACTCAAGTTCCTTTGTTTGATTCAATAGATTAGTTATGGAGATGGAAGACATTTCTCACCACCATGTCTTTCCTTAAGCATAAATCAATCAGGGAACGTTCTCTAATTGATCACTAGTCAACAAGTTGCCAAGGAACGTCCTTGGGCCTTAGGCATCAAAACAATTGTCAATTGCATTAAGAAATAGAGAGATCTAATCCTAACTACCCAAACGTATGGTGATAACGCTAGATCATGCAACTTCCTTAGATTTTACACCAAGTGTTCTTATGTTTAAATAATCCAAGAAATTACGGACTTAAATCATCCAAACTAACAAATTATTACCTTGCAATCAAGAATCAACGTAGATCTAAACAACAAAGCAATAATGAAATTAAGCATGAAATAGCATAAATATTGAACAACCAAAAGATGAACAATGTATAATCAAGTCTCCCAATCCATAAAACAACTAAAGTATCAACCCATTTTCAGCTAGAATAAAAGGTTTCAGCCACTCATGGCTGAAACAAAATAAGAAAATAAAAAGAAGGAGGAGAAGAGAACAAGGTCGAAGCCTTGGTGTGCAAAGGAGGTGCGGCGGCTTGAAGACCTTGTGTGGCCGAATGTGTAAAGATGAGGGAGAGAGTGGTGCGACAGCCTTTGTGGTCTTTATATAGCTTTTGAGTGTTGCCCTAGTTGCTGCCCATGTCCTTCCCTTGCCGCCCATGTGCACATTGATGAGGTGGAGCCTCTCTTTTGAATTTTGAATTTTGAATGTGCAAGACTTAGAAGGCAAGTATATGATCTTGAGATTTGGCTTCCTTAACAAGCTGAATTTGAATTTCAAATTTTGAATTTGCATCTTGAAGATTTGAATTTCAAATTACTTTCCTTATTTGTCTCTTCTTTGGTTGCAACTTGAGATTTGGCTTCTTGAATAAGGGCAAGACTTCTTGAAGATTTGAAATTTGAATTTCAAATTGCTTTGGCTAAATGTACTTTCCTTATTTACCACTTTCTTTATTTGGAACTTTCCTTATTTATCTTCACTTGATTTGCAACTTGGCAAACTTGCTCTCCTTTGTTCCATTTTAGGCAGTTTTAAGGGCATTTTCTCCAAATCACCTTTTTACACCATTTTCTGTAGAATAATATCAAAATCACAAAATTAGACAGAAAATATGTAAATTAATATTAATAACATTATGATAAAGTGGTCTAAATTTGGACTGATCAGAAGGTAAAAAGGTCATAAATTTGAATATTTGATTCGTGTAAACTGAGCAACAATAGCAGACAATCTTGATATCTATGTGAATCTCGTGAGAAGATGAATCTAAAGAGACCAATCTTGCTTCAAATGGTGGTCAAGAGAGGGAGAAATCAAAGAGAGAGAAACGATAAAAGAGAATAAAGGGAAAGAAAATAAGAAAAAAAAAAAGGAAAAATGAAGGAGAAGTGTCGCGCGGAGAGGAAAAGGGCTGGGACCAGTTCGATTCAATCGGTCTGATTCAATTTTCTTTTCATATTAAAATTTTATTTGTGGTCTTTTAGCTCTACTCTAGCACCATAAATAAATTTAGAAAAATTCATAAAAATTCATGAAAGTCTGAAAAATTTTTTAGAACATTAAAATAATTTAAAAACTTCAAAATTTTTACCAATAATAAAATAAAATAAGTAAAGAAAATTTGGATTGTTACATTCTTTTCCCTTCAAAGAAAATTTGTCCTCGAATTTAAAAGAAGGTACTTACAGTAGGCCAATTGCAAAGCATGCTAAAGGTCACATGTGAAATAAATGAGAATACTTATTTTACATCTCTCTCTCTGACTCCCAAGTGCAGTCCTCTAAAGACTGATTCCTCTATAAAACCTTGACCATAGGTATCTGTTTTGATTAAAGTTGATGTATCTCATGATCCATTATGGCTATAGGATACTCATCATAAGATAGATTCTCATTAATTTCTACCGACTCTAGTTGTAATATATCTAATAGATCAAATATGTACTTCCTCAGCATCGAAATGTGAAACACCATATGAACATGTGAGAATTTTGACGGTAACTCTAATTGATAAGCAATTGCCCCAACTCTGTCTTTGATTTCAAAAGGAGTCACATATTAAGGTGCCAACTTACCTTTCTTTTCAAACCTCATCACACCCTTCATACAAGAGACCTTCAAAAATACATAACCTCCCACCACATCTCGCCTCTTAGGGTTTGCAAAACTCTTCTGTCAAAGCTATTTTAAGCGCTCCCGAATCAATGGGACTTTTTTTTATTGTATACTAAACAAAAAAAATATCATGGACTTTAGCTTCACCAACCTCTATCCAACATAAGGGGGATTTGCATTTTCTTCCATAGAGAACCAATTCAATATGTTGACCAGAACTATTATGTGGTTAGGGACTAAGACCCGAGACCCAGTTCTACCAATTTAAGTACTTAGATTTTTATGGATTTATATCAATAATGTTGATTATATGATTTCTTTGGTTTAAGTGCATACCAGAAAAAGAATGTGCAATGTCTAAGCCAATGTCGAAGAAGGCTCTGATATCAATCAAGTCACTTTCATATGAACCGGTAAGTAAAACATCATCAACATAGACAGTAGGCACTTGGAAATTTGACTTAGAACCTTTCTTGAATAAGCAATTATCATTTGGAGATGGATGAAATCCAAATTGAAAAAACTTTGATATAAACCTTTTATTCTATTGTGGCCTACTTGTTTAAGACTATACATGAATTTACATAACATACTAATTTAATAACTTATAGACAACTGGTAGGGTAGCTATCAGATGCATTTTCAATCGACTCTTAAGTATAAAGTCGCTTCCTAATTCTTATGAGTAGGTAGCTGATTTGACTTTATTTTTTCTACTTAAATGAAATTTACCTTTTAAAATTTATAATTTATGATGTTCTTTTTTAATTTTAAATTAATTGTTACATCAATAAGTTATATTTTATTTATTATAGATGTCGTATAATTAATTGTTACATCAATAATATTATATAAATTAGAATCAGCTATCGGCTATCGGTCTTTAGCTATTAGAAACAATTAAAAGTTATAGTCAACCGTTAAACCAAATGTACCCTTATTCTCCTATAAAACTGTTACTTGTAGTATTAGTCCTTCAATTCTATTGTTAATACAGTTTAATTCATTTAATCCCATTAATATAGTATTATTTAACTTCGTAGAGAAAATATATATTTTTAATCTAACTTTTCACTTCAATATAGAGAATATTTATTTTCTATATATCATAATAGACATATGAATAAATATATCTCAATATATACTTACACCTTTATACTAATTGAGATTTATAAATGCAGAGAGATTAATTGGGGTTAAAACTTGTTTTTCCTATTCAGAAATGACTCTCCTTAAATAGAGACATCAGCAAATACAATCTGTTATAAAGATAATATCACACAGCTGTACACTTATCAATATACACTTTTTGTGATCAAACTAAATCTTATCACTCTGCTTAATACTCCCCCGCAAGATTGGGGTACCACTTCGAACACCAATCTTGAATCTGTTTGAAACAAACACCTGCTTCGATAGAGGTTTGGTTAAAAGATCCACTAACTGGTCTTTAGATGAGACATGTGCTATGCGTAACTTCTTCTTTTGCACCAAGTCGCGCACAAAATGTATGACAATCTCAATGTGTTTCATCCTTGAGTGATACACAGGATTTTGACAAGCATACGTGGCCGAAATATTATCACAAAAAAGTATAGGATATAAAGTTGAGGGTCTCAAATACCCAAGCTCAGAGAATAAAGACCTCACCCACATTATTTCAGATGCTGCAGATGCTACTGCTCGGTATTCAACTTCCGTAGAAGACCTAGCAACTGACTTTTGTTTTCTTGAAGACCAGAAATGTAACAGCCCGAAAACTGAACCATTACCGGCACTAGGATCCAGATCGGCTTAAGGCCGCCGGGACCCGTAGTAAGCCTACTGTGAACTCTGTGTACCTGTGAAAACTCATACATGATCATACATTTTCTATAAAAATTTAAAACTTTCTCTTTCCTTTTCATTTCCAGGGCTTAACCTGTGCATACCATACTCATCCTATGTTAAGCCTGATTTTCGTCACATACATCTCATAAAACATTTGCATAAGAAGATCATGTATACACAAGGGTAACATCAAACTAGTCAAGCACAATCTATACACTGTACATTGCAATCTATCTCATAACAATTCATGTCCACACTAGCTATTACATATCCTTCAATCCTTCTATACTCTGTTAACCTCGCTCTCTGTACTCTGAGGACTAAAACCTGCAAAACTGGGATAAGGGGAGAGGGGTGAGCTCAACTAGCCCAGTGAGTGGCGAATAAAACATGCTCTTATGGAATGCATCATTTCTCAGGTAATCACTGCATGGAACGGACAGAATCGAAAACCCTATCATGCAAGCTTTGCCCGGCCCGAAGGCTAGCGGGACTTCAGTATCATGCAAGCTTTGCCCGGCCCAAAGGCTCGCGGGACTTCAGTACACACATCCTTATGCCCGGCCCTAAGGCTCGCGGGACTTCAGTACACACAACTACAGGGTTATCGAATCCGTGCAATGTCCATTCCGTCATGTCACAAATCAGATAAATGCATCATATTCGTGATCTCTAATGCAAACACCCTAAGTACATCATGGTGCATGAATCATGTCATGAACATTAGTGAACAAGTTATAAAGTTTAGTTCCACTCACCTTTGGGCGACTCTAAACTAACCTGCAGGTTCTGAACTGTGCTCACTGTTGACCACTCTGATTCCTCTGGTCCGTTCCTACACAGGTGGACTTATATGAGGGGTCAAACTATCATAAGAACGACTCTAAGAAACTCCCCAAAACCCCTCTAAAAGATCCTAAAACAATTACATAAAACATGCAAAAGAAGACTGGACAGGGCACTTTCGGCGGCTGGTTCGGCGGCCGAAACCCCCCTCCAGAGACGAAACTCATGCATGTTCGGCGGCACCTTCGGCGGCCAAAAGTCTCGTCCAGAGACGAAACTCACACACTTTCGGCAGCCGAACTTCTTTTTTTCGACGGCCGAAAGTCCTTTTCTAAACCGAAAGCCTAGCTTTCGGGGGCAAGCTTTGGCAGCCGAAACTGCCTCCTCAAAGGGTTCGGCGGCCGAACCTTCCTTCGGCGACCGAACCTGGTTTTGCCCGAAGGGCAGAACCTTGCTCTACTTCATGCAAACTTTGCCCAAAATCCTACAACATGCATATCAACTACTCCCAACTAGCATATACACATATATATGCACAAAGGGGTCCAAAACTAACCTAAAACCCCAAACAAACATCATCAAACAACACATAACATGCTTGAACACCAAAATCAACAAAAACCTCCTCTAAACCTAAACATGCATACTACCCATACAAACTTCATAAAACCTTCAAAAATCAACAAAGGAGGTTCAGGATCTTCACTTACCTCTTCCAAACAAGAGATCAGACGATCCTAACGTGGAGATATTGAGAAATCCTCTCTTAAACTCTCCAAGCTTCAAACTTTGCTCTTTTTGCTTAAAACCTTCAAAAATCACCAAAACTCTTAAAAACTTGGAAAGATTTGAAGGAAAACATGAAAGTCAATCTAGGGAGGGTTTGGAGTCACCTCTGGCTGAAGATGGAAGCAAAATATCCTGCTTCCACCGACTTGACGCCCTTTATAGGTGGCTGGCCAGACCACCTTCGGCGGCCAAATGTGCATCCGAAACCATGCAGGGTTCGGCGGCCGAAAGTGACCTTCGGCGGCCGAACCTTTGCATTTCTTCCTAAATGCTTTTCTTTCAAAACCTTAGTTCTTAAACCATTTTAAAACATTAAAAACACTTAAAACATCTTAAAAACATATGTCTTACCCTGCTAAATACTTCCGACATCCGAGATTCCACCGGACTACAGGAATTCCGATGCCGGACTCTAGCCGGGTATTACATTCTCCCCCCCTTAAGAACATTCGTCCCCGAATGTTCCTCAAACATATAAACATATAAGCACATAGAAAAAGGGGAAAAACTAACCTCAAAACAGATATGGGTATTGCTGGAGCATAGACTCCCGTGTCTCCCAGGTGCACTCTTCTAAGTTGTGGTGGTTCCATAGGACTTTCACCATTGGTATTTCCTTGTTCCTCAGCTTCCTGATCTGGGTGTCTAAGATCCGCACTGGCTGTTCTACATAGGTGAGATCCCCTAAGATCTCTACATCTGGTTCACTGAGAACTTTACTCGGATCGGACACAAATTTCTTCAACATAGAAACATGGAACACCGGGTGAATCCTCTCCATAGATGCAGGTAAATCCAGCCTGTATGATACATTCCCGACCTTCTGCAGGACCTCAAAGGGACCAATGTACCGTGGAGCTAGTTTACCCTTCTTTCCAAAGCGAACCACTCCTTTCATCGGAGACACCTTTAGCAATACCATATCCCCCTCCTGGAACTCTATCTGCTTCCTATGGATGTCTGCATAGCTTTTCTGTCTGCTAACAGCTGTCTTGATCCTCTCTCTGATGATAGGCACCAACTTGCTGGTAACTTCCACTAACTCTGGCCCTGCAAGAGCCTTCTCTCCAACTTCTTCCCAGCAAACAGGTGTTCGGCACTTCCGTCCATATAGAGCTTCATAAGGAGCCATCCCTATGCTAGCATGATGGCTGTTATTGTAGGCAAACTCCACCAGAGGTAGATGCTGCCTCCAAGAACCGGCAAAGTCTAACACGCACATTCTTAACATATCTTCTATGGTCTGGATGGTCCTCTCGGACTGAGCGTCTGTCTGTGGATGGAAAGCAGTGCTGAAATCCAATCTTGTGCCCATCTCATTCTGCAGACTCCGCCAAAACCTAGAGGTGAACTGAGGTCCTCTATCTGATACTATTGACACTGGAACTCCATGCAACCTCACTATCTCTTCCACATACACCTGCGCTAACTTGTCCACAGAGTAATTACTCCTGACTAGAATGAAGTGAGCAGATTTAGTCAGTCTATCCACTGTCACCCAGATGGAGTCTAGCCTGTTGGACGTCGCCGGTAACCCCACTACAAAATCCATAGCTATGTTCTCCCATTTCCATTCTGGAATCGGCAGTGGGTTAAGCATTCCAGCCGGCTTCTGGTGCTCTAGCTTCACCCTTTGACAAACCTCGCAGGCTGACACAAACTGTGCCACTTCTCTCTTCATTGCTGGCCACCAATACACTCTCTTCAGATCTTGGTACATCTTGGTGGCTCCAGGGTGAACGCTATACCTCGCATTATGAGCTTCTCTCATAATGTCTTCCTTCAAACTAGAGTCATATGGTACACATAACCTCTTATCATGACGAAGAATCCCTTCACTGTCAAATCTGAACTCTGCACTGTTGCCCGACTGAACAGTCCTGGCAATCTTCACTAGCTCGGGGTCCTCGTGCTGTTTCAGAGCCACTTGCTCCAGAAACACTGGTGTAACTCTCATCTGTGCAATCAAAGCACCTGTACCAGATAACTGCAACTGTAGCCCTTCTTCCATGAGCTTGTAGAAGTCCTTCACCACCGGCCTTCTCTCTACTGAAATGTGGGATAAGCTGCCAAGTGACTTCCGGCTTAAGGCATCAGCTACAACATTAGCCTTACCCGGATGATACTGGATCTTACAATCATAATCACTGAGCAGTTCTACCCACCGTCTCTGCCTCAAGTTTAGCTCTCTCTGACTTAAAATGTGTTGCAGGCTTTTATGATCCGTATAGATCTCACACTTTACCCCATAGAGGTAATGCCTCCACATCTTAAGTGCAAAGATAACAGCTGCCATCTCCAGATCGTGTGTCGGGTAATTCAGCTCGTGCTTCTTCAGCTGTCTAGAAGCATAAGCTATCACTCTGTCATTCTGCATCAACACACAACCTAATCCCACTCGGGATGCATCACAGAACACTGTGAAATCTTCATCACTGATTGGCAGAGCTAACACCGGTGCTGAAGTTAAACGTCTCTTTAACTCCTCAAAACTCTCATCACATTCCTCTGACCATATAAACTTCTGATTCTTTCTGGTCAGTCTGGTCATAGGAGCAGCTATCTTCGAGAAGTCCTGTACGAACCTCCTATAGTAGCCTGCCAAACCCAAAAAACTCTTGATCTCTGTCACGGTAGTGGGTGTAGGCCAGTTGGCTACTGCCTCTACCTTCTTGGGGTCCACTGCTATGCCTTCCTCTGATACTACATGCCCCAAAAAGGAAATGCTCCTTAGCCAGAACTCGCACTTAGAGAACTTGGCATACAAGCCATGCTCTCTTAAGGTCTGTAGAACTATCCGCAGGTGCTGAGCATGCTCCTCTGCATTCCTGGAGTACACCAAGATATCATCTATAAAGACGATCACAAAGCGATCCAGGTACTCCCTGAAAACCCTGTTCATGAGATCCATGAATGCTGCAGGGGCGTTAGTCAACCCGAACGGCATTACTAGGAACTCATAATGCCCATACCTGGTCCTGAAAGCTGTCTTGGGTACATCCTCTTCCCTGATTCTCAGCTGATGGTATCCGGATCTCAGATCTATCTTCGAAAAACAACATGCTCCTGACAGCTGGTCGAATAGATCATCAATCCTGGGTAGAGGATACTTGTTCTTGATAGTGACTTTGTTCAACTGCCTGTAGTCGATACAAAGTCTAAGAGATCCATCCTTCTTCCTGACAAACAATACTGGAGCACCCCAGGGTGAGGTACTCGGGCGGATGAAACCCTTATCTACCAAGTCCTGTAACTGCTCTTTTAGCTCCTTTAGCTCGGCTGGTGCCATCCTGTAGGGAGGTATAGAGATCGGTCTGGTACCAAGCATCAACTCTATTTTGACCTCTATTTCCCTATTAGGCGGTAACCCTGGAAGCTCTTCAGGAAACACATCTGGGAATTCTCTAACAACTGGTACTGAGGATGGTTCCCTAACCTGCTTATCTAGCTCTCTCATATGAGCTATGAACCCCTGACAACCCCTCCTCAACAACCTACGAGCCTGAAGGGCTGAAATCAAACCCTTAGGTGTCCCCCTCCTATCTCCTTTGAAGACATACAATGACCCATCCTGGTCTCTGAAACTGACTACCTTGTCTCTACAGTTCAAGGTAGCATCATACGTAGATAACCAATCCATCCCTAGAATGACATCAAAATCTGTCAACTCTAGAACCACAAGGTCAGCTGGAAGGTATCTACCCTCTATACATACTGGACTGAACCGACAGACTGACTCTGCCAATGATGGGTCACATTTGGGTCCACTAACCCAAAGAGGACACTCTAACTCGGAGACCATCAAACCCAACCTCTCTACGGCTCTAGGCGCAATAAAAGAGTGAGAAGCACCGGGGTCCATCAAAGCATACACCTCTGAACATCCAATGATGAGATTACCTGACACCACAGTGTTCGAAGTGTCTGCCTCCTGCTGAGTCATGGTGAAAATCCGTGCTGGGGCTGACGGACCTGCACCTCGGGAACCCATCCCTGATGAAGAGGCTGCCCCTCTTCCTCTGCCTCTGCCACTGCTCTGTGGTACGGCTGAAGCTGCTGGCTGTGCTACACTGCCAGAAGTCATCTGCTGAGATGGTGCAACCAAAGTCGCTTGAGGACATTCTCGTGCCACATGTCCTTCCTGCCCACATCTGAAGCAGGCTGTAGTCCCCAACAGACAAACTCCTCGGTGTAGTCTTCCACATTTCTTACATACTTGACTATTCGTGCCAGAACTTGAGCTTCTACCCATTCCAAAACTGGATTTCACTCTGCCCCAGAATTTGTTCTTCTTCCCTTTTTCCTTCTCTCCTCTCCTATCTCCTGACGAAGCTACACCAGTAGCTTTAGAACCTGAGGACTGTGCCACCTGCCGCTTAGCTGTTTCTTGAAAACTGACACTTGCCTCCATCATTCTCGCTGCATCAACAATTGAGTGAAAACTCTCTTTATCAGCTGCCTGGATCAAAGAGAAATACCGAGGGTGTAACCTCATGGTATATCTCCTAGCTTTCTTCTTCTCAGTGTCGTATGCTTGTCCCACATACTGGAACAAGTCCAGAAACTTGTCAGTATACTCATCTACACTCATCCCCTCCGTCTGTCTCAACTGTTCAAATTCCACCATCTTCATTTCTCTGGCACTATCAGGAAAAGCCCACCCTGTAAATTCATTGGCGAACTCTTCCCATGACATATTGTCTATTCTGGACTCCACATAGTGCTTGAACCATTCTCTAGCCTTTTTGCACTTTAATGTGAATCCTGCCATCTCAATGGCCCTGTGATCATCAGCTCCCAACTCACTAGCTATCATTCTAACTGCACTGAGATACTCGAAGGGATCATCTCCTGTATTGAATTTAGGAGCATCCAACTTCAAGTACTCTGTCATCTTCACCTTACTTCCCCCTGAGGAACTGGGTTGCTGTACTTCAACAACAGGGGCTACTGGTTCAGGTGGTGGTGGAGGTACTGCTTCTCTAAGTTCTGGTTGTGCTGAGCTTGTTGGATAAGGTGGAGGTGGATACATGGGATAGGGTGGATAAAAGGATGGATAAGGCATGTAGGGCATATAAGGTGGATATGGAGCAAAGCTGGAGTAATCCGACGTACCTCCCATCGGATACCCTGGGCCCTGTGGAAAGGGTGGATAGCCATATCCCGAGGCCTGTGCGCCTCCCTGTGACTCCCCCATACCTTCTTCTGAGCTTCCTACATCCATGCTTACATCTCTACTCTGTTCAACACCCCTAACTTCTCTTTCTTCCTCTAATCTTCCTCTTCTGTTTACTCCTCTTCTGCTTTCGTCAGAAGACCTTCTAAGGTCTTGTGACGTTCCCTCTCTGCTTGACCTGTGAGTCCTTGCCCTTGGCAAAGCAGGAGGACGAGCAGCTGGTTCCTCACTTACAGGTGGGACTCTAGTCAATCTCGCAGATCGACGAGTTCCTCGCATCTTAACTCTCTGAAAAACAACATATAGCATAGCACATAAGCACATAATCATCACATATCATAATGCACATGCATATATCATGGCATTTCACATCATCATCAAATAGACAGGACTAACATCCTATCCTAGTGGACATGTTTTCCTATTGTGCTTGACCAACTAAAACCTCTATGAGCCCTTCTTTTTCTATAGGTCCGACCATACGAACCTTGTGCTCTGATACCACTCTGTAACAGCCTGGAAACCGAACCATTACAGGCACTAGGATCCAGATCGGCTTAAGGCCACCGGGACCCGTAGTAAGCCTACTGTGAACTCTGTGTACCTGTGAAAACTCATACATGATCATACATTTTCTGTAAAAATTTAAAACTTTCTCTTTCCTTTTCATTTCCAGGGCTTAACCTGTGCATACCATACTCATCCTATGTTAAGCCTGGTTTTCGTCACATACATCTCATAAAACATTTGCATAAGAAGATCATGTATACACAAGGGTAACATCAAACTAGTCAAGCACAATCTATACACTGTACATTACAATCTATCTCATAACAATTCATGTCCACACTAGCTATTACATATCCTTCAATCCTTCTATACTCTGTTAACCTCGCTCTCTGTACTCTGAGGACTAAAACCTGCAAAACTGGGATAAGGGGAGAGGGGTGAGCTCAACTAGCCCAGTGAGTGGCGAATAAAACATGCTCTTATGGAATGCATCATTTCTCAGGTAATCACTGCATGGTACGGACAGAATCGAAAACCCTATCATGCAAGCTTTGCCCGGCCTGAAGGCTCGCGGGACTTCAGTACACACATCCTTATGCCCGGCCCTAAGGCTCGCGGGACTTCAGTACACACAACTACAGGGTTATCGAATCCGTGCAATGTCCATTCCGTCATGTCACAAATCAGATAAATGCATCATATTCGTGATCTCTAATGCAAACACCCTAAGTACATCATGGTGCATGAATCATGTCATGAACATTAGTGAACAAGTTATAAAGTTTAGTTCCACTCACCTTTGGGCGACTCTGAACTAACCTGCAGGTTCTGAACTGTGCTCACTGTTGACCACTCTGATTCCTCTGGTCCGTTCCTACACAGGTAGACTTATACGAGGGATCAAACTATCATAAGAACGACTCTAAGAAACTCCCCAAAACCCCTCTAAAAGATCCTAAAACAATCACATAAAACATGCAAAAGAAGACTGGACAGGGCACTTTCGGCGGCTGGTTCGGCGGCCGAAACCCCCCCCTCCAGAGACGAAACTCATGCATGTTCGGCGGCACCTTCGGCGGCCGAAAGTCTCGTCCAGAGACGAAACTCACACACTTTCGGCAGCCGAACTTCTTTTTTTCGGCGGCCGAAAGTCCTTTTCTAAACTGAAAGCCTGGGGCAAGCTTTGGCAGCCGAAACTGCCTCCTCAAGGGGTTCGGCAGCCGAACCTTCCTTCGGCGACCGAACCTGGTTTTGCCCGAAGGGCAGAACCTTGCTCTGCTTCATGCAAACTTTGCCCAAAATCCTACAACATGCATATCAACTACTCCCAACTAGCATATACACATATATATGCACAAAGGGGTCCAAAACTAACCTAAAACCCCAAACAAACATCATCAAACAACACATAACATGCTTGAACACCAAAATCAACAAAAACCTCCTCTAAACCTAAACATGCATACTACCCATACAAACTTCATAAAACCTTCAAAAATCAACAAAGGAGGTTCAGGATCTTCACTTACCTCTTCCAAACAAGAGATCAGACGATCCTAACGTGGAGATATTGAGAAATCCTCTCTTAAACTCTCCAAGCTTCAAACTTTGCTCTTTTTGCTTAAAACCTTCAAAAATCACCAAAACTCTTAAAAACTTGGAAAGATTTGAAGGAAAACATGAAAGTCAATCAAGGGAGGGTTTGGAGTCACCTCTGGCTGAAGATGGAAGCAAAATATCCTGCTTCCACCGACTTGACGCCCTTTATAGGTGGCTGGCCAGACCACCTTCGGCGGCCAAACGTGCATCCGAAACCATGCAGGGTTCGGCGGCCGAAAGTGACCTTCAGCGGCCGAACCTTTGCATTACCTTAGTTCTTAAACCATTTTAAAACATTAAAAACACTTAAAACATCTTAAAAACATATGTCTTACCCTGCTAAATACTTCCGACATCCGAGATTCCACCGGACTACAGGAATTCCGATGCCGGACTCTAGCCGGGTATTACAAGAAAATAGGAACCGAACCAATATACAATATAAACCCAGTGGTAGAAAACCTATCTGAGGGATCACCCGCCCAATCTGCATCAAAAAATGCATGAAAATTGAATGAAGATTGTGGAGTAACTAATATAGCATGATCAATGGTTGACTTCAGATAACGAAGCAGCCTTTTCAACGCATTCCAATGACTGTTGTTGGACTTTGCATGAATTGAGATAATTTATTAACAGAGAAACAAATATCAGGGGGGTCCAAGTGAGATATTACAAGGCACCAACAAGCTTTCGAAACTTTGTAGCTTCAGCAACTGAATCTAATGATACATTTTTAACCAATTTAGTTGTTGTAGCAAACGGAGTACTCACCGGTTTCGCACCGTCCATTTTGGCCATCACTAATAGTTTATGAATATAGTGATGCTGGGATAAGAATAGGCCATCTTTGCAGGGATGTATATCAATACCCAGGAACAAATTCAAAGGCTGCGGTTCTTTTAAGGAAAATCGGGCTGCAAGCTCACTAATAAATGAATTTATGAACAATTTACAACTCCCTGTAAGAAGTAAATCATCAACATATACCAAAAAGAAGCAAACCACAGTAGCCTTGTGAAATATAAACAGTGAATGATCACATTGAGATTGAATAAAACCAAACTGCAATGCACAATCCCGCAAAGCTTGGTACCAAGCCCTTGGTGCCTGACGAAGACCATATAAAGCCTTTACAAGCTTACAAACATACTCCGGTCTAGTCGAATCAATAAACCCAGTAGGCTGCATCATAAAAACCTCTTCCTGCAAAGGTCCATGCAAAAAGGCATTATTGATGTCCAATTGACAAATATCCCACCGATTTGTAACTGCAATTGTAAGGACAATACGAATAGTGGCAGGTTTCAAAACAGGACTAAACGTATCCCCACAATCAACTCCTGGTCTTGGACTATATCCTTTGGCAACGAGGCACGCTTTATATTTAGCAAGTGAACCATCTGGATTCTTCTTGACCCGAAAAACCCACTTGCAGCCAATCAAATTCTGACTGCTATCTGGAGGAACCAAAAGCCAAGTACCATTAGTAATTAAAGCATTATATTCAGCAGACATGGCTGACCGCCATTCAGGAACATTCAAGGCCTGTGTCACACATGAAGGTTCAATGGAATGAGGTAAAGGATGCTTTGTAAGTGTATGAAGTATTTTAGGCTTGAAAATGTTATTCTGTGACCTTGTGTGCATAGGATGAGTACGCATAACTGTACCGGAAGTAGCAGACGAAGACTCTAATAGAGGAGGAGGTTGGATGGACGATTCTGGTATAGGAGGAAACAACGATTCAGAAGACACGATTGGAAGCGCAGACCGGGTTCCGACTGGAATTGTGGACCGATTGTCAATAGACGACTCAAGGGAAGAAGACACAACAGCAGAATTTGAAGGACTTATACTTGAACGAGATGGATAAAATGGGACTACTGCTAAGGGAGCTTCATCAGAACTTGATGGATAATCGTACCAAGAATTAGAATTACTCTGAACTTGGAACATTTGACTCCGACCAGGAAATTGATTTTCAATAAAAACGACATGACGAGAAATATAAACCCGACCTGTAACATAATCAAAACTCAAATAAGCACTCTGTCCTAATGAATACCCAAGAAAAAGACAAGGTTTCGACTTCTCATCAAATGTAGTCTTGGTATAAGGTCGAAGACATGGATAGCACAAACAACCGAAAACTCGTAAACTAGAATAATTTGGTTGCTGCTTAAAAAGCTGAAAGAATGGTGAAGAATAATTTAGAATTGGAGTTGGCAACCGATTAATTAAATAGGTGGCTGCTTGGAAAGCATATGACCAAAATTTTGGAGGTAAAGACGCATGGTGAAGGAGAGTAAGCCCTGTTTCAACTAAATGTCTATGTCGTCTTTCAGCAGTTCCATTATGTTGTGGGGTATAGGGAGGAGTTTGAAGATGAGTTATACCACTAGCCCGAAATATGGATTTCAAAGTAGTAAATTCCCCTCCCCCATCAGTATAAACTGAAGTAATTTTTGAAGAAAATTTATTTTCGACAAGTTTTTGGAATGCGGGAAAAATTAAAGAAACGTCCGACTTTTCTGTCAATGGATAAAACCATATGTACTTTGTAAAATGGTCCACAAATATCAAATAATACTTAAAACCATCAATAGATTTAACAGGAGCAGGTCCCCATAAATCTGAATATAATAATTCTAAAGGACGAGTACTTTTTAACGATGATGTATCAAACGCGAGTCTATGACTCTTATTGCAATGACATGAATTGCAATGAAAAACTCCATCAGACGAAACAGGTAACTTAAACTTAGACAAAACAAATTTAGAAATTTTTGAGGCAGGATGACCCAAACGTTGATGCCAAAACAACGATGAAGCACGAATACTAAGACAGGCTGTTGGATGAGACAAAGCAGAACAAATCCTTGACAGGGATGAGAGATGATATAATGAATTCTTAATTTGCCCCCTTGTGATTATCTCCCCCATGGATAGATCCTTCACAAGAAAACAATCACAGAAAAATTCAATTGACACATTATTTGCTAGACAAAATTCAGACACAGAGATAAGATTTTCTTGTGACTTAGGAACACACAAAACATTCTGTAGTGAACATGATTTTAATGGAAAAGAAAGAACACGTGAACCAACATGTGTGATACGCAAACCTGAACCGTCAGTTAAGTGTAGTTCATCAAGGCCATCATATGGAGCATGCAAAGAGAGATTTTGCAAGTCATTTGTCACATGGTGAGAAGCTCCTGTATCAAGTACCCAGCTGTTGTCTGGTGCAGTATTAGAATGTACATGATTTGCACAAGGTCGAGGAAAATTATTTCTGAAGTAGTCTTTAGCACGGAAGCACTGACGAGCACTATGACCCAATCGTTCATAGATGTGGCACTGAATCGTCGACCCACCAGCCGCTAGTTTAGAAGCAGGTTGTGAGACACGAAAGTTTTGACCATTAGAAGACCGAAACCCGTGATTATCACTCCTGCGATTAGAAGTCTCTTTCCGAACATTATTTGCAGTAATCGGAACTGAATCAAGAGAAGCTTCAGATCGTTTAAGATACAGTTCATGAGACAGAAGTTTATCCTCAAGCTCCTTAACGAAATTATGGAATCTCTTGCACGAACTGCTGCTGCAATCTCTTTAAAATCACTCCCAATGCCATTCAGAACATGAATCACAAGATCAACAGGGGATACAGGACTTCCAGCTAAAGCTAAGTCCTCAGACATATTCTTAACAATTTGCAAATACTCAGATACAGACCTTGTTTCTCGCTTCAGATGAGATAGCTTCTCATGAAGAGAAAGAAGTCTCATTGCAGATTTGTTGGCAAAAGAAGTCTGAATTCTTTCCCAAGCATCGGCGGAAGTCTGCGCAGAAGAGACAACATGCATAGCAGAAAAACTTGTAGAAGCGATGATGGCAGCCAATATTAACTGATCTTGACAGACCCAAAATTCATAATCGCTATTTGGAACATCCACAGCTTTATTTGAACCATCCTTTCCTTCTTGATGAATAACTGGAGAAGGAGCCGATAGCGTTCTATCAACATAACCAATTAGATTATGACCATGCAAGACAGGAACCACTTGTGCACGCCAAGTAGGATAATTTTGAGATGTAAGTTTCAATGGAAATTGAGATGAAGTAAAAGAAATCAGAGTCTTGCCGGATGAATGAACAGTATTAGAAGGACTGGAAGAGGATGCCATTCTCGAAAAGAGACGTAAAGTGAAAAATGGCAGAAGAAAATGAAAAGACGGAAACTGGATCGGATAAAAACTTTTTGTTTTTAACGCTTTGATACCATATAAATACAGAGAGATTAATTGGGGTTAAAACTTGTTTTTCCTATTCAGAAATGACTCTCCTTAAATAGAGACATCAGCAAATACAATCTGTTATAAAGATAATATCACACAGCTGTACACTTATCAATATACACTTTTTGTGATCAAACTAAATCTTATCACTCTGCTTAATAAGATTAACCTATTGAATACCTTAACTAAAATTGCAATCTATTCAACACATAAATTTATAAAAATTATAATAATTAAATACAAATTAGTCTAACAACATGTCCAGACTACCTAAATATTCGAAATGTCAAAAGTGGTTTGACCTAACCTTTCTGTGTATGGTTTGTTAGTGTAATTAATATCCATTCATCACAAATATCCCAATTTAACATTTGATGTATAGAACGTGTCTGCAATATTAAATCATATTAGTTCTCACTTATTAGTCATTGACCTATTGAATGAAATTCCAAATCTCATTTGCTAATTTCATTCCATCTTGCGCAAAGATTTCATGGTCAATACTAGCAGAGAACAAATTGGACATTCTCTAATTTAACTTAAGACGATAAATATTATCTCAATCACATAAATACTTTCATACAGTTTCTAATATATCTAATTCATCTCCATTTGTTACTCATAAATTAAGTAATGTGTAAGATGAATCAAAACATAAAAGTTCATATATAAGATTATTTATTGATTTTAAGTTAAAGTATCACTTACACAACCATCACTTAAGTAATCCATAGGCACAAGTTATTTTTCATATAGATTTCTCAGGTGGGTCAGTTCAGTGCACTTATTTATAAAATAAGCACTTACATATTAGTTCTAGATATTTCACATATCTCAATCTATGAGATTAGTTGCTTCCTCTAAAAGGAAACAACATAATATATACTAGTCTCAACAGCTCTAATCATTATCCAATCATAATAAGAATATCAGCCAGGAATATTTTTAGAAACGTTACTTAAATGCAATAGAAATCTCATAATTATAACTACATTATAATGTCATTTGCATAGTAACATAGTCTCATAGACTTTATCTTTACTCGAGATTCAATTAAATTAACACTAAAGATAAATAACTGTCTTTATAAAATTGTATCTAAATACTTAAAATACACGAACAATAATATCCAACTACAACCAACAAATTGGCTGTAGGGCATATTACTAACAATTTCCCAGTTTCACAAAATGACTTATCACATAAGTATAAATGCGGTAATTGTGTTTCTACTGGAATAATGCCTTAGTAAGAGAATCTTTAAGATTCTTATTAGTGAAACTCGCTTTATCTCCACATATTTCCTTTCAATGATATCTCTCTAGTCATTTGGAATCGTCTAAGTACATACTTGGATCTTTAATGAGATCTGGGTTCCCTTGCTTATGCAATGACTCCATTGTTATCACAGTTTAATGTAATTGGATCAACAATATGAGGAACTATACTAAGTTCAAAAATGAACTTTTGATCCAAAACTGACTCCTTTGCTGCCTAGAATATAGAAGTGTACTTGACTTTTATCATAAAATCTGCAGTGATCTATAGTTTAGAACCTTTTCAACTCACTGCTGCACTATTTAGAGTAAAATTGTAACCAGATTGAGATTTGTTATCATCAAAATTTGATTGGAAATTTCCTTCAAGTGACATAGTCAGGAATCCTTTCTTGAATTTCTTCATGCTAAACTGTTTTAGCACTTGGTCAATGTAAGTGGAACAACCTTTTAGATCTATCTCTATAGATCTTAGTGGCTTTGCCCAAATTCTTCATAAAGAAATTCTTAGATAACTAAATCTATACAGATCATAGTAGTGGAATATCATTTCCTATTAATATGTCATCTACATATAAAATAAGAAATACAAGTCCACTCTCACTAACCTTCTTGTACACAAGGTTCATCCATGATAAAATCAAACAGTTTGATCATTTTATCAAAACATATATTCCATCTGCATGAAACTTTGTGTTTTCGTGGAAGACAATACAATCTCTAGTTCCGGTTCCACTTGGATGTTTGTTTGTGATTCTTGAACTTCTTCAAGTTCTGTCTGACTCCCACAGAGTCTTTCAAAAGAAATATTTTTCTAGGAAGATAGTATATTATGAGACAAACACCTTTCCTCAATGGGATGATAGAAGTAATATCTAATAGTTTTTATTGGATATCCTAAAAAATCACATTTATCTGACTTAATTTCGAATTTATCAGATATCAGACGTTTCACATAAGCATCACATCTCCAAATCTTAACGTGTAATAAGACTGGTTTTTGTTAGTCTACATCTCATATGGACCTTATCAACAAATTTGGATGGAACACTATTAAGAAGGAATATCGCAGTTTGCAAGGCATATCCCCAAAGGGATAGAGGTAAATCTGCAAGATTCATCATGGATTGTACCATATCTAATAAAGTACAGTTTATCCTTTCTGAAACTCCATTATGTTATAGTGTTCTAGATAAAGTCCATTGTGAGAGAATCTCATTTTCTGTTAGATAATCACAAAATTCATAACTTATGTATTCATCAGTTTGATCGGATCTAAGTGATTTAATACTTTTACCAGTCTATTTTTCAACTTTAATTTTGAATTCTTTGAACTTTTCAAATTATTCAGATTTGTATTTCATACACATAACTATATTTAGTATATTCATCAATGTAATGAAATATAGGTACCCACTTATGGCTTGAGTAGTCATTGGTACGTATACATCTATATGTATAAGGCCCAATGATGCTTGTGACTGTTCACCTTTTTCTTTAAAAGGTATTTTGATCATTTTACCCATTAAACAAGTTTCACAAGTTTAATATGATTCATAATCAAATGGATCATAATATCCATCTTTATTTAACTTAGAGATAATGCCAAATAAAGATGGAAGTTGATTATCTAATTTGAATCTTTTTTATATTGAGAATAGGCTTTCAGAAGAAACATTATATAGATCACCTATATAAATTTCAGTTTCATAATAAGCTCTTTTATTATAAAAGAACAAGTGTTGTTCTCAATAATACACTTGAATCTAATATTCAAGGCTAAAATGAAATTGAAATAATGTTTCTGCAAAGTGTTAGAACATAATAACTGTTATTCAATTCAAATAATAAGTCAAAAGATAAAGGCAGATAATAAATTCCTACAGCTAATGTAGCAACCTTTATGCCACTTGCCACTCATAGGTCCACCTCTCCTTTCCTCAAGCATAAATATACCCGAAACTCAAGACTCATATTAGCTAACATCACACATGTAGCTTGCACATTATGATCAATATGATGATCGTACTTGTACTTAACATCATCACTAGTATTCTCATAAAGAACATTAGGTATGTCTTGATTAAGAATATATAATCTTTTTTCTTGCTTGAGAACCATTTTTAAATTGCGATACCAATCCAAGAAGTTCAATTTGGTTAATTTGTTAGCATCAAGTATGTTATGTAGGAATAGATAATTTACTCATGGTGGAACTAGATTCTATTCATGTAGAGATATTTTAATTATTACTCTCATGTATTATCCTAATTAGTAGATAAGGTCTTTAATCATTTAATTAGTCTCCCACTATTTTATTCAAATTAATATCCCTATCTATTTATTTGAAAAATCTAATGGTAGATCTCCTAGTAGGCTATGGATCTCATATAATTTAAATAATATTGAGTTTTCCCAACAAATTATTATAAACTAAATTAAATAGATAATATAGTTTATCAATCATGTCTCTATTGCAATTGGATTACAAAGTCTTTACCATGACTTGAAACTAAATTTAATAGATGAGCAATTTAGTTCTTAAAAGTTGGACGGACTAAAAAAGAAATTTGACATTTTCTTCTTAGAACTCACTATGGGCCTTGAAGAAGAAATAAGTATGGGCTTTCTCTTAATCCAAATGGTCTGGACATGAACCTCGTGATGAGCCTTGTTGGAAGAACATATTTGGAGTCCATGGGTTAAGCCCATTCTTCCATTAAGTTAATGGTGGATTAATTAGATTTGATTAAAAGTTAATTAAGTGCTTAGTGGGGCATGTGGCAGCTCTTTTCTCCTCCATTTGTTAGAGTTGAATGCTCTCACTGAGACATGTATTCTACTAAGAGCATGTCTCTTTTAAATAGTCATACTTATGGAAGAAAGTGGTCTTCTCCTTTTGCCAAATTGATACCTTGTAATCCAGAGAGAGAGCTTTAATTGCTTCTTCCTTTGCATGTTTGTTGTGCACACATTTCTCTTCTCTCCATTTCCTTTTTTGCACTAAAGAGGTAGTAAGGTTTGATGAAGATAGAATGCTTATCCTTGCTCCAAGGTTGAAGTTTGGGTGTTGGTTTCTCCTTTCTTTCTTTGCTGGCCAAATTAGAGAGTTAGAACAAATTCTACAAAATTGTTTTGAGAGCTCTTGGAGAATATCATTTGTGTGGACTAAATTAGAGGGGCTACATTTAGAGCTCTCAGAAGTTCCATTTGAAATTAACGCTTCAAGAGGTAACCATTTTGTTTTTATTGTGTAGTCATTTCCTCTCTTCTACATCAATTCTAAACAATGGGTAAAGGTGCAAATTTACTTACACGTTGATTCAGCATCGAGAAACTACTAGAAATGTATTTGAAAATTTTACACCTATCAAAACCATCCAAACAATCCCACCCAACACAAACAAAGGATATATGTATTATTGAGATAAGAGGGATGTATAAAGAATTTATTTATCATCTACACCTTAGAATTCGGAAAATAAATATGAAATTATTATTTATAAATTATTGTTATTATTATATATTGACGTTACTATAAAATCATATCGTAAGTTTAAAACAATTACAAGATATGTGTGTTAACGAAAATATAATTACATATTTTTTTTTACTAACAAATATAAAATTTAAATCTCATAACTTTATGTGAAATCACATTCACATGCAATAATATTAACATATGAAGATTATAATTTGGTTAATTATACTTTTTTTAAATAATATTTATTACTTATAAAATTGATTTTTTATCATAAAAATACATTAGTTAAATTCATATATTAGTAAATCGTATGCAACCATATATTTAGTATATGAGAAAAATATAAAATAAAATACGAAAAATATAAAATAAAATACTTAAAGATTATATATGTATAAATATAATTTTCATTTTTCCTTAGTTTAATTTTGGTATAAGATAATGTATTTGATTTTTCAATAGATATTTTTATTGAGTTAAATTATATTTTTTAGGCAAGTAAGGAGCTTTGTTTTTTAGGCAACTTTTTATGAGAGGGCTAAAGAGAAATTTTTTATGAGTTACAAAATGAACAAACATTTTAGTAACTAAAAAAACCCCTATCCCATAAAATCATCTTACTTTTTATTTCTATATTGAATTATAGACTATTTTATTTTTGAGATAATAAATTATTTAAAATTTTTATTAATTTATTATATTTTTAATTAATTATTTACTAAAATGTAAATTATTAATAGAAAAATTACTTTAAAGTTCCTAAATTTTAAAAAAATTTATTAAATGGTTCTAATGAATTAATATTAATAAGGAGTATGTTCAAAATATAATATAAAATTTTAAAAATAAAAAGTAATATAATCTTAAGTTTTGAGTTCATCTATTTTTTTAAAAATATTTTCTCCTATAATGAAAATGTACAGCACTCAGCTATAGTATTTTTTTTAGGAGTGAGCAGTATTCGGTTCAAATTGAAAAGACCGACTGAATCAAATTGATTTGAAAATTTAGTTCGGTTTTTTATACATTTCAATTCGGTTCGGTTTTTAATTTTAGAAATTTCAGTTATTTCGATTCGGTTCGGTTTTGATCAGAAAAAAGCTAAAAAATTGAACCGAACCGATTAGTGATAATAATATGTTTTTTTAATAATATAGAGAAATTAAATCATATTAAGATTAAAATATTTTAATTAAATTTTAAAATATTAAAAATAAAGTGCAAAAAATAAAAAAATTATTAAAAATTGAAACTGATCAAATCGAACCGAATCATACCGATTCAATTCGATTCGATTTCTAACCAAAATCGGTTCGGTTCGATTTTTATAAACACTAAAATTTCGATTTTTAATTTATTCAGTTCGGTTAGATTTTGAACCGAACCGACAGAATGCTCACCCCTATTTTTCTTAAGAGGGTTCATTTGAATTAAATTTGAATATAAACTATTTTTATCCATTATAATATATAATTATTTAATTTTATAATTAAATTTAATCTTATTCATATATTTTAGGGAAATTTACTTTTTAGTCCCTGAAGTTTAACGTAATTAACACTTCTGTCCCTCTATTTTGGCGACCCAACACTTAAGTCCCTCACTTTCTCTTCCGTCCAAATTCGCAGTCCTTCCATCCAAAATAACCGTTTGGGACACGTGAATTGACAAAATTAACCCTCACTAAACCCAAATCCAAATACCCCTTCTTCTTCTTCTCCTTCTTCTTCCTACCCTTTTCTGCAACTTCTTCTTCTTTTTCTTCTTTCTCCTTCTCCTTCTTCTTCTTCTTCTCACTTTTGACTCTTTGACCAAACGGTTTAAATGGACGGAAGGACTGCGAATTTGGATGGAAGAAAAAGTGAGGGACTCAAGTGTTGGGTCGCCAAAATAGAAGGACAGAAGTGTTAATTACGTTAAACCTCAGGGACTAAGAAGTAATTTTCCCTATATTTTATTCATTGATTAAGTATTCAAACTATTCAATAGTTCCATACTTTACAAACTATTAAGATAAATTTTATTTAAATAATATTATACTAATTATGAATGCAATAAAGTTATTCAAATCTCAATTGCAAAATTACTAATATAATAAAAGCACAATTATATAAAATATAAATTAAAAAATATCATAAAAATTAAATATAAATAATTAAATTTAAATATTACATCTCAAATAATAAAAAAGCTAAAAACCATCTAATTAATTTTATAAATTATACACTTTTAAAACTTATAAACTAAAAAAAGTTAATTTTAAAATAAAAACTATAACTTTAATTTAAATTTTTCAGAAATTACAAAATTAACATATTTTCTGTATATTTTTTTTTCAAGAATATAACTAATTTTAATTTTATAGAAATTAAAAAATAAAGTAAAAAATAAAATACATTTCACACTTTATTTTAATTCTACTTTTAGAAATGTGACTATTTTTAAAATTTATACAAATTAAAAAATTAAAATAATTTCTACACATTAGTTTACTTTTTTAAAAAAATAGGATTAATTTTGATTTATAGAAATTAAAATTATTCCACTTGAATAATTATAGAAAAATAAAATAACGTGTTTGCAAAATATACTGTGTAAAAATATGATAAATTTTATCTTTAGAAATAAAAATAAAAATAAAAATAAAAATAAAAATGAAAATAAAAATAAAAATAATTCAATTCAGATATTATATTCTTAATTATAATAGAAATATAAAAAATCTAATTACTATTATATTTAAATTAAATTAAATACAACAACTACGGAAGAGAATGTGAAATTAGAATTAAAATATATAATGGATATAAAATAATTATTACTTTTTAATAAAAAAGATAAAATATTTAAATCAATTCAAGGTAACCGTTGGTTTAAATTGAATTAAATTAATTGAATTTTATAAATTGAATAAATTCATGAGCACTTTTAGCATTTATTTTATAAAAAAAATTATAAAATTTTAAAAAATTATAAAAAAATATAACGTAATTTTATCAATTTTTCTTTTTAAAATCTATATTATACTTGTCTTAATATAATATTTTACAATATATCATTATTAAGGTATGATTCAAATATTTCAACGATCCCAGGTATGATTCAAATATTTCAATGATTTGTCTATGATACTATTTTTATTTAAAAATTATTATTTCTTAATAATTGATCTAAATAGGCTATAATGCAATTAAATAAATCTAAAGTTCTTTGTGTTTCCCTACAATCACAAAAATTGTTATGGTTTGTTATATGTCATTCATACATATTTGTTCCTTGTCGTACTAAACAATGTCTAAAAATTTTTACTTCACCTTTATTTGTTAAATCTATTAAACTTAATTGTTCTAATGCAGATATGATAAACCTCATAATAATAATTTAATTAATATACTCATAAAAGCAATATGCAATTATATATTCTATTTCTGTTGAAATATAATATTTTAAAATATAACCATTGTCTAATTCAATAATATCAAATAAAACGATAAACATGATTACTTCAAATGAGCAACACACTTTCTGGTGTGGAAGATCGGTATAAACCGCAACCACAGAGCATACTTATCATGGAATGCAATTGATCGGTATAAATAGGCTATAATGCAATTAAATAAATCTAAAGTTCTTTGTGTTTCCCTACAATCACAAAAATTGTTATGGTTTGTTATATGCATTCATACATATGTGTTCCTTGTCGTACTAAACAATGTCTAAAAATTTCTACTTCACCTTTATTTGTTAAATCTATTAAATTTAATTGTTCTAATGCAGATATGATAAACCTCATAATAATAATTTAATTAATATACTCATAAAAGCAATATGCAATTATATATTCTATTTCTGTTGAAATATAATATTTTAAAATATAACCATTGTCTAATTCAATAATATCAAATAAAACGATAAACATGATTACTTCAAATGAGCAACACACTTTCTGGTGTGGAAGATCGGTATAAACCGCAACCACAGAGCATACTTATCATGGAATGCAATTGATTTTAATTGGTTTAAGGTTCCTGCACCGTTAACCTGGATTTCCAGAGTTAACTCAGATTGGTATACGTAGAGAGAGAGAGAAAATAGTTTGCCGTCAACACGGACTTACACAGTATCAATTGTATAATACAGATATTATTAATACAAAATAGAAATACAACTTACTTAGTACAAAATACTTTAAAATAATACTGCTACAACCGTGTTGTAGTAAACAGCGGTTTCCTTACAATTTGTTGAAAAAGAAACTAAGCTAAGCATTGAATACATAAAGAGATTTGAGAGAGAATTTCTTGGTGAAATTTCGGTGTGTCCCTGAATGGTCTGGAGTTCTCCTTTTATAGGCCGCGGACGCCAAAATTTTCTTCAATGGAATTGAGCGGTCCGTTACTGTTTGGTACTGTTTGGTAACTGTTCATGTCGGCCACTTGTCGGCATCTTGCGTCATGGCTTACGTCATGGTTTTTGTCTTTGTCTGCCATTTGTCTGTAATGCGCCATGGGTTCTACCATTTATGTTTGTCGGCCATGTTGTCGGCATTTGCTGTGTCTGTTTAGTGGGTCCTACATATCTTGTGTAAAGAAATCATTATTGTCATCTGCTAAGTCTGCTGGGGATGGTGATACAGAAGAGCTTCTGGTTTCTTGTAATTCTTCAAGTAATTTTTCATATTCTTGTTCTGAGGTGCATGCTGCCATTTGAACCATAATTTGTTTTTTACGGGCTAAAAAGGTCTCTTGTTTGGTAATTGCAGATGGGTTTGGAACTTTGCAATATTGGGGGTAGTTTGTAAAAAACTGGTCTACTGCTTTTGGGCCACAGGCTTCTTGGTCAGTTTTAGCCCACCATTTGATTTTATATTTGCGGACTAATATAGGAACTTGAAAATTATCCAAGGTTTGATCCTTAATTTGGTATTCAATCATAAGGATCCATGGTATATGAAAGTAATGAGAATATATAAGCCATTTTGGAGAACAAATGATACTGTCTGGTAATTTATTGTTTTCAAAGAACTGAGTCTGTGCAAGCTTAATGTGGTCAGGAATAATGGTTTCAATGATTCCAAATTTATGCCACCATTGGTGAAACCAATATGGTATAGGATAGGTGAACGTGTCAGATATATAGAAAAAGAATGAAATATATAATTGGTCATTTTGTTTGAAAAAAGTTCTTTCCCAAGCTATCTGATAATCATAGTAATTATACTTAGCATTTTGTCCATTGGTCAAAGTAAAATCTTTGGTTCGATGGGGCTCTTGTCCCCATTCAGTCAGAGTCCATACTTTTAAAAGTCTGACTTTGCAGTATCTTAGTTTGGTATGATTCTTTGGGTCATAATTATTTTGAATGAGAATAGAATTGGTATGAACTAATAGGGCCTCATAATATGGTTGGGATTTCTGAAAATTATCTGGGAGATAATAATGGGTTTTTGGGAAAATGGATTCACAAAGTTGGTAAATATTCAAATTGGGATTTTGGGCCCAATATTTTGGTTCTATTGTAATTACAAGGTCTTCAGCATCTTTATATGTATATTGGGTTTGGTCTGTTTGACTTAAAGATGGTGAGCTTGCCGAAGCTATTGGGCTTGGTGAAACTGGTCCGGTTACTATTTGTTTGAAAGTAGATGGGGGAATTGGTTCGGCTTGTAAAGGGCTAAATTTATTTAATGAGGTAAAGTATGGTCTTGAGGATCTGGGCCGAGGATAATTTGGCTGTGTAATTAAGGCACTAGAAATATGACCAATAGGTCTATTAATAATACTAGTAGTATTTGTATACAATGGTCTAGGAGTAGCAAGCTGTCCTGTAATATTTTGTCCAGATGTGAGACTTTGTATAGAGCTATGCCCTGAAGTAAATAATTGCAATTTGGTCGAATTTGTTTTTGAAATATTGGTTTTTGATCTCAAAGAGATCTTCTCAACTTCCTTGCCTTTGTCTGTCATGGCCCTGCAAAAATTCTCTGGTTAGGAAATCAGCAATGGAATTATCAGTTCCTTTAATATGAATAATTTCAAAATCAAAAATAGATAAAAATGCTTGCCATCTGGCAAAAATATGTTTGGCTGCTAAATTTTTTACATCCTTTGTTAATACGTCTTTTGCAGCTTTATAGTCAACCCGAATGGTAAATTTCTGATTTAAAAGATCACTTTGAAATTTGGTTACACATAAAACTATGGCTAAAATTTCCTTTTTTATTGTAGAATATTTTTCTTGAGTTGGATTCCAGACTCCTGAATAATATCTTATAATATGGTCTTTATTATTGATATTTTATTTTAAAATGCCGCCATAACCTTGGTCAGAAGCATCTGTTTCTACAATTTTGGGAATGTCAGGATTACAGATGTTTAGACAGGGTAAAGTCTTCACATGTTTTTTGATTTCTTGTATTATTTTTGTATGTTCTTCTGTCCATGGTTTAGGATTCTTTTTCAATCTATTGTATAAAGTTTACATAATATTCTTAAATTTGGTAAGAAATCAGCAATATAATTTAAGGATCCTAAAAATCTTTGTAATTGGTTTTTATCTTTAATTATGTCTGGAAATTTGTCGGCAAACTCTATACTTCTCTGTATTGGTACTATGGTATTCTGATATATTTCATGTCCTAAGAATCTAATTTTTGTTTGAAATAATTTCATTTTTGGTTTTGATAAAACTAAGCCATTTCTTTTTACTGCTTTATAAAATATGTTTAAATGTCTAATATGTTGATCTATATTTTGACTAAAAATTAAGACATCATCAATATATGTAATTATAAATTCATATGGATTAAATATATCATTCATTATCTTTTGAAACTCACTTGGTGCATTCTTGAGTCCAAAAGGCATAATATTCCATTCGTATTGTCCAAATGGTACTGTAAAAGCAGTTTTGTATTTATCTTGTTCAGCTATTTGAATTTGCCAGAAACCTGACTTCATGTCAAATTTTGAAAATATTTGTGCTTTGTATAACCTATTTAATAGGTCTTGTTTATTTGGTATAGGGTATCTAATCCATTGTAAAACTCTATTTAAAGGTTTGTAGTTGATGACTAATCTAGGTGCCCCTCTTTCTATTTCTGCATTTTTAATTACATAAAAGGCAGCACAAGACCATGGTGATTTACTAGGTCTAATTAATTTTTTATCTAATAAATCTTGTATTTCTTTTTTGCAAAATTCTAACATGTCTTGGTTCATCTGAATAGGTCTGGCTTTAGTATGAATATTTTGTTCTTTGAAGTCTGGTTCGTATGGTAATGTAACTATATGTTGTTTTCTATTCCAGAAAGCAGTTGGTAAATCTAAACATAAATCCATTTCAAATTTGTCTTGGATTTCTTTTATCTGTTGTTGAATATTTGGTTTTTCTAATTGTTCTTCTATTTTTACAGATTGTAAATCTTCTTTAAAAAATTTAATTTGATTTTCTAAATTATTTATTTTACTTATATTTTCTTGTTGAAATAAATTTACATCATGGTAATTAATTGGTGATATAAATTTAAATATAACATCTTGTCCTAATACATTAGTTTCTAAACCTAATTGTGTGACTTTGAAGGGATATAACATTTGTAAAAATGGATTTCCTAATATAATTTGTGTATTAAGGTTTTTTATCAACATAAAACTTGTTTTAAAACAAACTCCATTGTTACAAATATGTGCACTTGGTATCTTATAATCTATTTTTACCTTAGTTGAATTTGCTGCTGACAAGGTCTGTCTAGTTTTTTGGAAGTATTTACTTGGTATAATCCCTTGGTCTATACAATTCATGTCTGCTCCTGAGTCTAACATAGCTATGGTTTCTAATTTAAAATCTTTAATTGTCAACATAATTTTTACATACCATTTTTGGTATCTAATTCTAGTAATGTCATTAAATTTTAAATCTTTATCACTCTCATTGTCTGAATCTATTTTTTCTAGGTTTTGTTCTGTTTTTATGTTATCTTTTCCAGAACTTTGTCCTATTTCTAGATTTTGTTTTCTGTTTTGATTTTGTTCTAAATAATCACATCTTAATTTTAATTGTCTTACTTCTAATTTTAATTGTTTTATTTCTGATTGTAGATCCATGGAAGAGATTGTTGTTACTGATTTTTTGTGTTTAAACATTTGTTCAATGTCTTCGAACTTAGTTGGTGGTTCAGTTTCTTGTTTTATTTCTTCATTAATTAATTTTGTTAATTTTTTGAAGAATTTTCTTTTAATATTTGAGTCTTGTACTTGTTCTATTTGTTCTAATACCTGATTGTATTCTGTTAAAACATTTATTTTATTATTACAATTACAAATTTCTCCTTTACAATCATGATCACTATCTGTACTAGTTATTGTGTCTGAAGAATTATCACTATGATAGTCATCATCTAATTCTGAAGAAGATAACTTAATTTGGTCAATCTTTTCTAACAATTGTTCTATATTATCTATTTTTAATTCTAAGCCTAATTCATGTATTTTTCTTCTTGCAGGACACTCTTTTGCATAATGTCCTTTTTGGTTACACAAATAACAAGTTATGTTAGTTTTATCATTGGATCTTCTAAAATTGTTTTTCTTATAATTATTTCTTTTAAATGGTCGTTTGTTAAAAGGTTTTCTAGTAAGCTGTTTATCATATTGTTTATTATATGACTGTAATACCCAGCTAGACTCCGGTATCGGAATTCCTACCGTCCGGTGGAATCTCGGATGTCGAAAGCCTCTAATAGGGTAGAATCATGTTTTCATAAAATGTTTTAAGGTATTTCATGGTTTTAAGTAAATGGAAATGAGTTTTTGCACAAAATCAACCTTGAAGGAAAACTCAGGTTCGGCTGCCGAACCTCAAGTTCGGCCGCCGAACATGCATGCCTTCGGGAGCGCCTTTAAGCCCCCGAAAGCACAAGTGAGGGAAGTCCAGGTTCGGCCGCCGAACCTCAAGTTCGGCCGCCGAACATGGCATGCATGCGGAGGCACGTTCGGCCCCCGAACGTGGCCTGGCCAGCCACTATAAAAGGGTCCCTTAGCCGAAAATGGGCGAGCTTTCTCCCCATTTCCGGCCAAGGTGAGCTCTCCGCCGCCCCTCACCGATCTTGAGTTCTTTCCTTCCCATCTTACTCGATTTTCATGAGTTTTTATCTGGTTTTGAAGATTTTCAAGCTTTGAGCAAAGTTTTGGAGTTTTGAGGTTCAAGAACTCAAAACCTCCCACCTCCGAGTTTAGGACGTCTCTCCCTCGATCTACAAGAGGTAAGAGCCGATCTTAAGCTCATTTTATGTTTAAAGTAAGTTTTATACTAGATCTATGGGGTAAATGCATGTTTAGCTCATAGTTAGGTTTATGGGTTTTATATGTGTTTTTGGGCAATGTGAGTTGCTTGTGTGTTGTAGTTGGGGTTTTTGATGGTTTGATGCCCCTAGGAGCTTGTATGTTTGCTTGTGAATGCTTGGGAATGTTGTAGAATAGGTTTATGCATGAATGGTTAGTTTTGGAGGCACAAATGCATAAGGGAGCCAAGTTTCTGCCCTTTGGCAGAAACCAGGTTCGGCAGCCGAAGGAACTTTCGGCCGCCGAACATGGCTGGGGAGGCAGGCCTTTCGGCTGCCGAAGTTGCCCCCGAAAGGAGACTTTCGTCTCTGTCTGGGACTTTCGGCCGCCGAAGGTGCCGCCGAACATGCATGAGTTTCGCCTCTGTCTGGGAGTTTCGGCCGCCGAAGGTGCCGCCGAACCTGCCTGACTTTCGGCTCTGGAGGGACTTTCGGCCGCCGAACCTGCCGCCGAAAGTGCCCTGTTCAGCCATTTCTTGCATGTTTTTCTATGATTATTCCATGATGTTTTAGGGGGTTTTTGAGGAATAGTTTAGGGTTATGTTCAGGTATGTTTGGTCCCTCATTTGAGTCCACCTGTGTAGGTTCGGACCCGAGGAACCGAGGACCCCAGCAGTGAGTCTGTTGCCCCAGTGTCTGGTCAGAGCTATCCAGAGGTGAGTGGAATAACTTATTATGTTTTAAAGCAAAGAATGAACTTTTTAGCATGTTTCACGCATCATGAATGCCATGTGATGAATTAGGTTTCTTGCATTAGAATTCACGAATATGTTGCATTGCATATGTTAAATGTTGATGTGGATGAATGTTGGATGATCCATAGCCCTCGATCTATGATATGACGATATGATATGTACGGTACGGAAAGTAAGACCAGTGGGACCCATTCTACGTTCGCTGGCACTATGTAAGGGAAAGACCAGGACCCATTCTACGTTCTGGCACAGTTGGACACTGTTATGTTATGATATGTAAGGGAAAGACCAGGACCCATTCTACGTTCTGGCACAGTTGGACCATGTAGAGGGCTATTGGTGACAAGTTCATCCTTGATGTGATTAGTTGTGATGTGATGCATTCCATGATCCATATGATTTAAATGTTTTTATTATTCTGCTCACTGGGCTCTAGTAGCTCATCCCTCTCCCATTTTTCCCCAGGATTGCAGGTACAGGGTAGACCAAGAGGTTTATAAGAGTAATGAAGTCTGGTTTATGTAATAGATAGTGTGGACATGATAAATGTATTAATGTTATGTAAAAGTACAGTTTCAGTCATGTAATGATATTGAGGATTAGATATTGTGCTTGACATTGTGTATGAGAAATCCCTTTTATTGCATGATCAAAAATGTTTTATAATGTTCATGAAATCCAACTCATCTCATGTTGTATCGCCCATTGGGGCATTGTTGAGATCCCACAGAGAGATCATGATTATGATCATGACTATGTACATGTATGTTCAGGTTGAGTTGGATGATGGAAGGAAAAGTTTTAAATTTTTATGCATGTTGTTGATCATGTATGGGATTATACAGGTTTACAGGATGAATGTCAGGCTTGCTACGGGTCTTGGCAGCCTTAAGCCGAACCGGATCCTAGCGCCGATAATGGTCCGATTTTCGGGTCGTTACAGAATGGTATCAGAGCCCTAGGTTCATAGGATCGAACCTAGAGTATCGGGCTCATAGATGTTCTAGAAGGTCAAGCACAATAGGAAGATCATGTCCACTAGGATAAGATATGTAGTCCTGTCTTGTATGATGATGTGAAATGCCATGATTATATACATGTGCATTGATGCTATGATATGAATGATGTATATGTGATGAGGGTTCATGTGTGCCCACATGAACCATATGATGCAAATGTTTGTATGATGTGTACTGTTTTTCAGAAAACAGGATGAGAGGAACTCGTCGATCTGCACGATTGACTGGAGTGCCACCTGAGGATGAGGGCACGAGCGCCCGTCCTCCTACATTGCCTAGGGCAATGTCTTGTAGAGCCAACAGAGAAAGAGTGTCAAGGGACCCTAGAAGGTCTTTTGATGCTAGCAGAAGGGGGACTGATAGAGGAGGAAGTTCGGCAGATGTGAGGGAGGTTACGGAAGAGGATCAGAGGAGGGATGGGAACCTGGATGTTAGCATGGAGGAAGAAGGGACAGGGGAGTCTCAGGGAGGCGTTCAGGCCTCGGGGTATGGTTTTCCACCCCACTATCCACCCTTCCCACAGGGTTCAGGGTATCCGATAGGAGGCACATCGGATTTTTCCAGCTTTAACCCCTACCCTACCTACATGCCTTATCCACCTTTCTATCCACCTTACACACAGTACCCAGCTTATCCACCCTCACCCTTCTATCCAAACCCGGTAAACCCCACCTCGGGGAATGCTGCACCCCCACCTCCACCACCTACAGAACCAGCAGCCCCAGTTACTCAACCTTCCAGACCTAGCTCAGCCGGTGGGAGCAAAGTAAAGATGACAGATTACCTTAAGCTGGATGCTCCCAAATACAAGTCAGGGGATGACCCCTTTGAGTATCTAAGAGTAGTGAAGACAATAACTGATGAGCTAGGGGCGGATGACGGCAGGGCCATTCAGATGGCAGGGTTCACTTTAAAGTGCAAGAAGGCACGGGAATGGTTCAAGTGTTATGTGGACCCGAGACTAGACGGTATGACATGGGAGGAATTTGCGAATGAGTTCGCTGGATGGGCTTTTCCAGACAGTTCCAGAGAACTGAAGATGATTGAGTTTGAGCAACTGAGGCAGTCAGAGCACATGGGTGTAGAGGAGTTCACGGATAAATTCTTGGAGCTGTTGCCTTTCTCAGGGCAAGCTCTAGATACAAATACGAAGAAAGCCAAGAGGTATGTTATGAAGCTGCATTCCAGGTACTCCTCGTTGATTCAGTCAGCTGAGAGAGACAGTTTCCACACTGTGGTGGATATGGCTCGAAGGATGGAGGCGAGTGCTATAGTTGAGGGGTCAGTGAAGCAGTCAGTGACCCAGTTTTCAGGGGTTAAGACCCCAGGCAGAGGAGGGCCAGGTCTCTCTTCTCAGAGCTCAGGAAAGAAGAGGTGGGATAACACCACCAAGAAGCCGAAGAAGAATAAGTTTTGGAATAAGTTGAAATCCGGTCTGGGATTTGGTGGTGGCTCGAGTTCAGGCTCAGATGGTACAGAATGCCAGAGATGTGGAAGGCCGCACAGGGAAGTGTGTCGAGCTGGGACTAATACATGTTTCAGATGTGGTCAGGAGGGACATATAGCTCGGGAGTGTCCTAGAGCGCCTTTTATGGGCCAGCCCCAGCAGGCAGCCTCCGGTAGTGTGGCATAGCCAGCAGCTCCAGCCACAACTCAGGGCAGTGGCAGAGGTAGAGGGAGAGGGGCAGCCTCTTCTTCTGGTTCCCGAGGTGAAGGTCCATCAGCTCTAGCCAGGATCTTCACCATGACTCAGCAGGAGGCTAACACATCCAACACCGTGGTGTCAGGTAATCTCGTCATTGGGTGTTCTGATGTGTATGCTTTAATGGACCCGGGTGCATCTCATTCATTTATTGCTCCGAGAGCCGTTGAGAGGTTGGGTCTGATAGTCTCTGGGTTAGAGTGTCCCCTATGGGTCAGTGGACCCAAGTGTGACCCGTCAGTGGCAGTGTCAGTCTGCCAGTACAGTCCAGTTTTTGTTGAGGGAAGATGCCTCTCCGCCGACCTTGTGGTTCTAGATTTGACAGACTTTGACGTCATTCTAGGGATGGATTGGCTATCTACCCATGGTGCTACCTTGGACTGCAGGGACAAGGTAGTCAGGTTCAGAGATCAGAACGGGTCAGAGGTCGTCTTCAGGGGAGACAAGAGGGGCACACCTAGAGGTTTGATATCAGCTCTTCAGGCTCGTAGGTTGCTTAGGAAGGGATGTCAGGGGTACTTAGCTCATGTGAGAGAGCTTAGTAGTCAGGTCAGGGAGCCAGCCTCGGTGCCGGTTGTCAGAGAGTTTCAGGATGTCTTTCCAGACGAGCTTCCAGGTTTACCACCTGCTAGGGAGATAGAGTTCGAGATAGAGTTAGTGCCTGGAGCTAGACCGATCTCTATCCCTCCCTACAGGATGGCCCCAGCCGAGTTGAAGGAGTTGAAAGAACAGTTGCAAGAGCTGGTAGAAAAGGGTTTCATCCGACAGAGTACCTCACCTTAGGGTGCTCCGGTCTTGTTTGTGAGGAAGAAGGATGGATCCCTTAGACTTTGTATCGACTACAGGCAGTTGAACAAAGTCACTACCAAGAACAGGTACCCTTTGCCAAGGATCGATGATCTATTCGACCAGCTAGCAGGAGCGGGTTGTTTCTCCAAAATAGATCTAAGATCGGGGTACCATCAGCTAAGGATAAGGGATGAAGATGTGCCGAAGACAGCTTTCAGGACCAGATATGGGCATTTTGAGTTCCTTGTAATGTCGTTCGGGTTAACCAACGCCCCTGCAGCATTCATGGACCTCATGAACAGAGTATTTAGCCAATACCTGGATCACTTCGTTATTGTCTTCATAGATGATATCTTAGTGTATTCTAGGAATGCAGAGGAGCATGCCCATCATCTGAGGTTGGTTCTGTAGACTTTGAGGGAACATGGCTTGTATGCCAAGTTCTCTAAATGTGAGTTCTGGCTGAGGAGCATTTCGTTCTTGGGGCATGTAGTGTCAGAGAATGGTATTGAGGTGGACCCCAAGAAGACAGAAACTGTGGCTAACTGGCCTAGACCCACTTCAGTGACAGAGATTAGAAGTTTCTTGGGTTTGGCAGGTTACTACAGGAGGTTCGTTTAGGACTTCTCGAAGATAGCAGCTCCTCTGACCAGACTAACCAGGAAGAATCAGAAGTTTGTGTGGACCGACCAGTGCGAGGAGAGTTTTGAAGAGCTTAAGAAGAGGTTGACTTCAGCACCAGTTTTAGCTCTGCCATCCAGTGATGAGGACTTTACAGTCTTTTGTGACGCGTCCCGTGTGGGACTGGGTTGTGTACTAATGCAGAATGAGAGGGTGATCGCTTATGCTTCTAGGCAGCTGAAGAAGCATGAGTTGAATTACCCCACACATGACCTGGAGATGGCAGCAGTAATCTTTGCACTCAAGATGTGGAGGCACTACCTCTATAGGGTTAAATGTGAGATCTTCACGGATCATAAAAGCCTGCAGTACATCCTGAGTCAAAGAGATTTGAATTTGAGACAGAGGAGATGGGTGGAGCTGCTGAGTGACTATGATTGCAAGATTCAGTACCATCCGGATAAGGCGAATGTCGTGGCAGACGCCCTAAGCCGGAAGTCACTAGGCAGTTTATCCCATATATCGGCAGAGAGGAGGCCAGTGGTGAAAGAGTTTTACAAGCTCATTGAGGAAGGTCTACAGATGGAGTTGTTTGGTACAGGTGCCTTGGTGGCCCAGATGAGAGTGGCACCCGTGTTTCTGGAGCAGGTGGCTCAGAAACAGCATGAGGACCCGGAGTTAGTGAAGATTGCCAGGACTGTTCAGTCAGGCAATGACAGTGAGTTCAGATTTGACAGCAAGGGGATCCTCCGCTATGGGAGCAGACTATGTGTACCAGATGACATAGGGCTAAAAGGAGACATTATGAGCGAGGCTCATAATGCAAGATACAACATTCACCCCGGAGCCACCAAGATGTATCAAGATTTGAAGAAAGTTTATTGGTGGCCAGCGATGAAGAAAGAAGTGGCACAGTTTGTGTCAGCCTGCGAAGTGTGTCAGAGGGTGAAGCTAGAACATCAGAAGCCGGCTGGAATGCTTAACCCGCTACCTATTCCAGAATGGAAATGGGAAAATATAGCTATGGACTTTGTAGTGGGGCTACCGGCGACGTCCAACAGATTGGACTCCATATGGGTGATTGTGGACAGACTCACCAAATCTGCTCACTTCATTCCTGTCAGGAGTGGCTACTCTGTGGACAAGTTGGCGCAGGTGTATGTGGACGAGATCGTCAGGCTGCATGGGGTTCCTGTTTCGATAGTGTCCAATAGAGGGCCCCAGTTCACCTCCAGATTTTGGCGGAGTCTGCAGAATGCCATGGGTACTAGGTTGGATTTCAGTACTGCCTTCCACCCACAGACGGACGGACAATCAGAAAGGACCATCCAGACCATAGAGGATATGCTCAGAATGTGTGTGCTGGACTTTGGCGGTTCTTGGAGGCAACATCTACCCTTGGTGGAGTTTGCCTACAATAACAGCCATCATGCTAGCATCGGGATGGCTCCATATGAAGCTTTATATGGAAGGAAGTGCAGGTCACCTGTTTGCTGGGAAGAAGTTGGAGAAAAGGCCTTGGCAGGGCCTGAGCTTGTTGAGATCACCAGCAGGGTAGTACCCATAATCAGAGAAAGAATCAAGACTGCTGCAAGCAGACAGAAGAGTTATGCAGACGTCCGCAGAAGACAGTTAGAGTTTCAGGAGGGGGATCTGGTATTGCTCAAGGTGTCTCCTATGAAAGGAGTGGTTCGCTTCGGAAAGAAAGGTAAATTAGCTCCACGGTACATCGGACCCTTTGAAATCTTGCAAAAGATTGGGAATGTGTCGTACAAGCTGGATTTACCTGCCTCAATGGAAAGAATCCATCCGGTTTTTCCATGTTTCGATGTTGAGGAAGTTTGTGTCAGATCCGAGCAAGGTTCTTAGTGAGCCTGATGTGGAGGTCCAAGAGGATCTCACCTATGTTGAACAGCCAGTACGGATCATAGACACCCAGATCAGAAAGTTAAGAAACAAGGAAATCCCGATGGTGAAAGTCTTGTGGAACCACCACAATTTGGAGGAATGCACTTGGGAGACACGGGAGTCTATACTCCAGCAGTACCCTCATCTCTTTTAAGGTTAGATCTCTATGTGTTTATGTGCTATGTATGTATGTTATGTTTTATGCCATGATATGTGCTAGTTGAGAAACATTCGAGGACGAATGTTCTTAAGGGGGGAAGAATGTAATACCCGGCTAGACTCCGGTATCGGAATTCCTACCGTCAGGTGGAATCTCGGATGTCGGAAGCCTCTAGTAGGGTAGAATCATGTTTTCATAAAATGTTTTAAGGTATTTCATGGTTTTAAGTAAATGGAAATGAGTTTTTGCACAAAATCAACCTTGAAGGAAAACTCAGGTTCGGCCGCCGAACCTCAAGTTCGGCCGCCGAACATGCATGCCTTCGGGAGCGCCTTTAGGCCCCCGAAAGCACAAGTGAGGGAAGTCCAGGTTCGGCCGCCGAACCTCAAGTTCGGCTGCCGAACATGGCATGCATGCAGAGGCACGTTCGGCCCCCGAACGTGGCCTGGCCAGCCACTATAAAAGGGTCCCTTAGCCGAAAATGGGCGAGCTTTCTCCCCATTTCCGGCCAAGGTGAGCTCTCTGCCGCCCCTCACCGATCTTGAGTTCTTTCCTTCCCATCTTACTCGATTTTCATGAGTTTTTATCTGGTTTTGAAGATTTTCAAGCTTTGAGCAAAGTTTTGGAGTTTTGAGGTTCAAGAACTCAAAACCTCCCACCTCCGAGTTTAGGACGTCTCTCCCTCGATCTACAAGAGGTAAGAGCCGATCTTAAGCTCATTTTATATTTAAAGTAAGTTTTATACTAGATCTATGGGGTAAATGCATGTTTAGCTCATAGTTAGATTTATGGGTTTTATATGTGTTTTTGGGCAATGTGAGTTGCTTGTGTGTTGTAGTTGGGGTTTTTGATGGTTTGATGCCCCTAGGAGCTTGTATGTTTGCTTGTGAATGCTTGGGAATGTTGTAGAATAGGTTTATGCATGAATGGTTAGTTTTGGAGGCACAAATGCATAAGGGAGCCAAGTTTCTGCCCTTTGGCAGAAACCAGGTTCGGCAGCCGAAGGAACTTTCGGTCGCCGAACATGGCTGGGGAGGCAGGCCTTTCGGCTGCTGAAGTTGCCCCCGAAAGGAGACTTTCGTCTTTGTCTGGGACTTTCGGTCGCCGAAGGTGCCGCCGAACATGCATGAGTTTCGCCTCTGTCTGGGAGTTTCGGCCGCCGAAGGTGCCGCCGAACCTGCCTGACTTTCGGCTCTAGAGGGACTTTCGGCCGCCGAACCTGCTGCCGAAAGTGCCCTGTTCAGCCATTTCTTGCATGTTTTTCTATGATTATTCCATGATGTTTTAAGGGGTTTTTGGGGAATAGTTTAGAGTTATGTTCAGGTATGTTTGGTCCCTCATTTGAGTCCACCTGTGTAGGTTCGGACCCGAGGAACCGAGGACCCCAGCAGTGAGTCTGTTGCCCCAGTGTCTGGTCAGAGCTATCCAGAGGTGAGTGGAATAACTTATTATGTTTTAAAGCAAAGAATGAACTTTTTAGCATGTTTCACGCATCATGAATGCCATGTGATGAATTAGGTTGCTTGCATTAGAATTCACGAATATGTTGCATTGCATATGTTAAATGTTGATGTGGATGAATGTTGGATGATCCATAGCCCTCGATCTATGATATGACGATATGATATGTACGGTACGGAAAGTAAGACCAGTGGGACCCATTCTACGTTCGCTGGCACTATGTAAGGGAAAGACCAGGACCCATTCTACGTTCTGGCACAATTGGACACTGTTATGTTATGATATGTAAGGGAAAGACCAGGACCCATTCTACGTTCTGGCACAGTTGGACCATGTAGAGGGCTATTGGTGACAAGTTCATCCTTGATGTGATTAGCTGTGATGTGATGCATTCCATGATCCATATGATTTAAATGTTTTTATTATTCTGCTCACTGGGCTCTAGTAGCTCATCCCTCTCCCATTTTTCTCCAAGATTGCAGGTACAGGGTAGACCAGGAGGTTTATAAGAGTAATGAAGTCTGGTTTATGTAATAGATAGTGTGGACATGATAAATGTATTAATGTTATGTAAAAGTACAGTTTCAGTCATGTAATGATATTGAGGATTAGATATTGTGCTTGACATTGTGTATGAGAAATCCCTTTTATTGCATGATCAAAAATGTTTTATAATGTTCATGAAATCCAACTCATCTCATGTTGTATCGCCCATTGGGGCATTGTTGAGATCCCACAGAGAGATCATGATTATGATCATGACTATGTACATGTATGTTCAGGTTGAGTTGGATGATGGAAGGAAAAGTTTTAAATTTTTATGCATGTTGTTGATCATGTATGGGATTATACAGGTTTACAGGATGAATGTCAGGCTTGCTACGGGTCTTTGCGGCCTTAAGCCGAACCGGATCCTAGCGCCGGTAATGGTCCGATTTTCGGGTCGTTACAATGACTTCCTCCTAGGGTACTTATATTGTCTATAAATTTTATCTTTAAAAGGTCTATATCTTTTAGGTTTCTGTTTCTTTATGGTTCCGAATCCAAATTATTCACACCAATTTCCTAATTCTTTTCGAGATTGTTTGTTTTCCATTTTTAATTTTTGTTGTAATTTCATATCTCTGCATAATCTGATTCCTGTTAAATTTACACATGTTATTAAGTCTCCATATGTTAAATCATCATAAGAAATGTGTCCAAATTTTTGTTCAATTGTTTCTTTGACTTTAGTTGAAAATAATCTAGGTAATCCTGTTAAAAATTTTTCTTTCCAATGGTATGCATTTGGATCTGCTAGTGCATAAACTCTTTTCAAGAAATTGTCTTTGTACCATCTAAAATTTTCTAGTTTTCTACATTTAAGATTTTGTAATATTTCGCTATTCCTTTCTGTGTATAAATCTAAGTCTCCTATAAAATGTGATATAATATTGTAAACTAGGTATGCTAAGGTAAAAGATTGTGGTTGTCCTGTCGTTGGGTCAATAACGGGTTCTCCTGTAGTACTATCAATTCTTCTTGCTGTTAGTATATTGGTTTTTATTTCATTACTGAGTAATTTGTCCCACCAAGTTCTTAGTTCTCCGGTGAATCCTAATATTATATTTTCAGCTGCATCTCTTTCAGTAATACCGACCCTTTGTTTATAAATATTTCCTACGATGACCATTTCTTTGGTTATTTGTATTATTTCTATTTCTGATAAATCATCTATATTTCATTCATAAATATTCTTTGCATTATATTGTTTTTGTTTTCTATCTAAGATTTTTAAATCATCTGGTCTATTATTTTGCCTTTCTATGGTATTTATGGGAACATTAAGTTCTTGGTCAGAGTCTGATATGTCTAAGGGATTGTATATGGTTCCATCATCTGAAGAAGAAGTTTCATTATATTCAGTTAGAATGGTGATTTTTCCTTTATCTTTATTAGTTCCTGGTTCTTCTATCTTTATACCTCCTGAGGTGCTAGTTTTTGGAGACTTACTCTGTTCATTTATTATTTTTTGTAATAATTTTGACATATCATTTAATTCTGTTTTTGGATTTATTGTTACTGTATCAATGGGATTTTGTGAGGGTGGTATCATTTTTGTGAAAAGTTTGTTACGTTGTTTGTTAGCTGGATCTATGTCATATGGTTTTGGATTACTATAACGTTGGGATAAATATGTTGTATTTGGTTTAATATTAATGGGTGATGGAGTTGTAGGTGTTTCTATATGTTCTATATCTGTTATGGCATTATGGTTTCTATCTATTTTTTCCTCCATTCTATCTAATTGAGTTCCTATGAGATGTAAGGCTACATTTGTCCAATTATTTTGTAAATTAACGTCTCTTATGTCATTACTCTGTATATTTTTAGTATTTACAATTGGTTGCATTCCATAAGCAATTTGGTTCTTTTTGAAGAACACTCTATCCATGGGTGTTTTTTCACATTCATGATATATCTCACTTGGTTCACCATTATCATTAACTTTGTGCCATTTATGTATTTTCTTTTCTAATATATTTAACTTATTTTCATGAAAATATTTTAAGTATGTAAAAAATGGAATAGTTTTCTCTACTTGTTCACAAAATGTAAAAAATTGTTTTTTAATTAAATTTTGTTCTTTTCTGGAATAGGTTTGTAAAAATATGTCTCTTTTCCCTCGGTTTTTATCTGACATATAGTCAGTTTGAATTTGGTCTCTGTCTAGTGTAAAAGTCTGGGTTAAGGTATTAATAGAAAAATTACTATCTTCATATGGTTGACTAAATTGGCCTTGTCGAAAGACGCCTTCTTGTATTTTGATACCTTTGGTAGGTTGTGGGATGGTTTGATGATTAAATGTTTCTTCTATAGGTTTGGTTCCAGAGGTTTCTCCAACAAAAGGTCCTGTATATGGTGGGATAGTAGTTTCGTCAGAAATACTAGTATCTGTATTAATCTCAATATTGGGTCTTCTTTGGGAAGATCCTAAGGAATGTCTAGATGGTTGATAAATGGTTGAACTGGTTTGTCTAAAAGAATTTGATCTTTTATATTTCAATTCTATTGAACCATCATCATTTTGTATGATATAATCTATGTCCTTGTTTTCTTTTGCAGGTAATTTTGGTATGGTGCTAACTGGGTATTTCCAGCTATCTGGTAAACTAATATCTTTCCATTGTATAGTTTTTGGTATATTTATGTTTGCTTTAGTTTGGTCAATTTCCCAGAAAATTGTTTCTCCTGTTTGTCTATTATGATCAATAGCATTTGGACATAATCCTGTGTTCATTATTTTATAATTCATTCTATAAAATACTTCATAAATATGTGATCCTTTAAGCATATTGTAATTATGAGTTAAAATGTCTAATGTTAATATTTTCATTATATGGGGATCAGTTAATGAAATTGTTGTTGGAGAAACCTCTGGAACCAAACCTATAGAAGAAACATTTAATCATCAAACCATCCCACAACCTACCAAAGGTATCAAAATACAAGAAGGCGTCTTTCGACAAGGCCAATTTAGTCAACCATATGAAGATAGTAATTTTTCTATTAATACCTTAACCCAGACTTTTCCACTAGACAGAGACCAAATTCAAACTGACTATATGTCAGATAAAAACCGGGGGAAAAGAGACATATTTTTACAAACCTATTCCAAAAAAGAACAAAGTTTAATTAAAAACCAATTTTTTACATTTTGTGAACAAGTAGAGAAAACTATTCCATTTTTTACATACTTAAAATATTTTCATGAAAATAAGTTAAATATATTAGAAAAGAAAATACATAAATGGCACAAAGTTAATGATAATGGTGAACCAAGTGAGATATGTCATGAATGTGAAAAACCACCCATGGATAGAGTGTTCTTCAAAAAGAACCAAATTGCTTATGGAATGCAACCAATTATAAATACTAAAAATATACAGAGTAATGACATAAGAGACGTTAATTTACAAAATAATTGGACAAATGTAGCCTTACATCTCATAGGAACTCAATTAGATAGAATGGAGGAAAAAATAGATAGAAACCATAATGCCATAACAGATATAGAACATATAGAAACACCTACAACTCCATCACCCATTAATATTAAACCAAATACAACATATTTATCCCAACGTTATAGTAATCCAAAACCATATGACATAGATCCAGCTAACAAACAACTTAACAAACTTTTCACAAAAATGATACCACCCTCACAAAATCCCATTGATACAGTAACAATAAATCCAAAAACAGAATTAAATGATATGTCAAAATTATTACAAAAAATAATAAATGAACATAGTAAGTCTCCAAAAACTAGCACCTCAGGAGGTATAAAGATAGAAGAACCAGGAACTAATAAAGATAAAGGAAAAATCACCATTCTAACTGAATATAATGAAACTTCTTCTTCAGATGATGGAACCATATACAATCCCTTAGACATATCAGACTCTGACCAAGAACTTAATGTTCCCATAAATACCATAGAAAGGCAAAATAATAGACCAGATGATTTAAAAATCTTAGATAGAAAACAAAAACAATATAATGCAAAGAATATTTATGAATGGAATATAGATGATTTATCAGAAATAGAAATAATACAAATAACCAAAGAAATGGTCATCGTAGGAAATATTTATAAACAAAGGGTCGGTATTACTGAAAGAGATGCAGCTGAAAATATAATATTAGGATTCACCGGAGTACTAAAAACTTGGTGGGACAAATTACTCAGTAATGAAATAAAAACCAATATACTAACAGCAAGAAGAATTGATAGTACTACAGGAGAACCCGTTATTGACCCAACGACAGGACAACCACAATCTTTTACCTTAGCATACCTAGTTTACAATATTATATCACATTTTATAGGAGACTTAGATTTATACATAGAAAGGAATAGCGAAATATTACAAAATCTTAAATGTAGAAAACTAGAAAATTTTAGATGGTACAAAGACAATTTCTTGAAAAGAGTTTATGCACTAGCAGATCCAAATGCATACCATTGGAAAGAAAAATTTTTAACAGGATTACCTAGATTATTTTCAACTAAAGTCAAAGAAACAATTGAACAAAAATTTGGACACATTTCTTATGATAATTTAACATATGGAGACTTAATAACATGTGTAAATTTAACAGGAATCAGATTATGCAGAGATATGAAATTACAACAAAAATTAAAAATGGAAAACAAACAATCTCGAAAAGAATTAGGAAATTGGTGTGAACAATTTGGATTCGGAACCATAAAGAAATAGAAACCTAAAAGATATAGACCTTTTAAAGATAAAATTTATAGACAATATAAGTACCCTAGGAGGAAGTCATATAATAAACAATATGATAAACAGCTTACTAGAAAACCTTTTAACAAACGACCATTTAAAAGAAATAATTATAAGAAAAACAATTTTAGAAGATCCAATGATAAAACTAACATAACTTGTTATTTGTGTAACCCAAAAGGACATTATGCAAAAGAGTGTCCTGCAAGAAGAAAAATACATGAATTAGGCTTAGAATTAAAAATAGATAATATAGAACAATTGTTAGAAAAGATTGACCAAATTAAGTTATCTTCTTCAGAATTAGATGATGACTATCATAATGATAATTCTTCAGACACAATAACTAGTACAGATAGTGATCATGATTGTAAAGGAGAAATTTGTAATTGTAATAATAAAATAAATGTTTTAACAGAATACAATCAGGTATTAGAACAAATAGAACAAGTACAAGACTCAAATATTAAAAGAAAATTCTTCAAAAAATTAACAAAATTAATTAATGAAGAAATAAAACAAGAAACTGAACCACCAACTAAGTTCGAAGACATTGAACAAATGTTTAAACACAAAAAATCAGTAACAACAATCTCTTCCATGGATCTACAATCAGAAATAAAACAATTAAAATTAGAAGTAAGACAATTAAAATTAAGATGTGATTATTTAGAACAAAATCAAAACAGAAAACAAAATCTAGAAATAGGACAAAGTTCTGGAAAAGATAACATAAAAACAGAACAAAACCTAGAAAAAATAGATTCAGACAATGAGAGTGATAAAGATTTAAAATTTAATGACATTACTAGAATTAGATACCAAAAATGGTATGTAAAAATTATGTTGACAATTAAAGATTTTAAATTAGAAACCATAGCTATGTTAGACTCAGGAGCAGACATGAATTGTATAGACCAAGGGATTATACCAAGTAAATACTTCCAAAAAACTAGACAGACCTTGTCAGCAGCAAATTCAACTAAGGTAAAAATAGATTATAAGATACCAAGTGCACATATTTGTAACAATGGAGTTTGTTTTAAAACAAGTTTTATGTTGATAAAAAACCTTAATACACAAATTATATTAGGAAATCCATTTTTACAAATGTTATATCCCTTCAAAGTCACACAATTAGGTTTAGAAACTAATGTATTAGGACAAGATGTTATATTTAAATTTATATCACCAATTAATTACCATGATGTAAATTTATTTCAACAAGAAAATATAAGTAAAATAAATAATTTAGAAAATCAAATTAAATTTTTAAAAGAAGATTTACAATCTGTAAAAATAGAAGAACAATTAAAAAAACCAAATATTCAACAACAGATAAAAGAAATCCAAGACAAATTTGAAATGGATTTATGTTCAGATTTACCAACTGCTTTCTGGAATAGAAAACAACATATAGTTACATTACCATACGAACCAGACTTCAAAGAACAAAATATTCCTACTAAAGCCAGACCTATTCAGATGAACCAAGACATGTTAGAATTTTGCAAAAAAGAAATACAAGATTTATTAGATAAAAAATTAATTAGACCTAGTAAATCACCATGGTCTTGTGCTGCCTTTTATGTAATTAAAAATGCAGAAATAGAAAGAGGGGCACCTAGATTAGTCATCAACTACAAACCTTTAAATAGAGTTTTACAATGGATTAGATACCCTATACCAAATAAACAAAACCTATTAAATAGGTTATACAAAGCACAAATATTTTCAAAATTTGACATGAAGTCAGGTTTCTGGCAAATTCAAATAGCTGAACAAGATAAATACAAAACTGCTTTTACAGTACCATTTAGACAATACGAATGGAATATTATGCCTTTTGGACTCAAGAATGCACCAAGTGAGTTTCAAAAGATAATGAATGATATATTTAATCCATATGAATTTATAATTACATATATTGATGATGTCTTAATTTTTAGTCAAAATATAGATCAACATATTAGACATTTAAACATATTTTATAAAGCAGTAAAAAGAAATGGCTTAGTTTTATCAAAACCAAAAATGAAATTATTTCAAACAAAAATTAGATTCTTAGGACATGAAATATATCAGAATACCATAGTACCAATACAGAGAAGTATAGAGTTTGCCGACAAATTTCCAGACATAATTAAAGATAAAAACCAATTACAAAGATTTTTAGGATCCTTAAATTATATTGCTGATTTCTTACTGTAACGACCCGGAAACCGATACCCCTCTGTAACGGCCCGAACCGCCACCGGCGCTAGGATCCAGATTGGCTTAAGGCCGCCGGGACCCGTAGCAAGCCAAACATACCTCCTATCACCTGGTCAAATCCCATACATGAACAAAACTTTAACATAAAAAACTGAAACATATGATGTATAAACTGAGCTTGTCCTGTATGCAACATAACTGGAAACATAAAGAAACCCCCTTTTTTCTAGAGCCCTCAAAACTCTAGCTGGGTCAACATAACATACATCAAGCTGGGATACATCCAAAGAACTAGAACCTAACCTGTGCATGCATCAAACCACAAACACAAGACCTCTACAAGGGTCCTCATCCATAACATAACGTGGTAAACAACACATGCCACAAGATTAGTTCAACACAACTCAACATCTAAAACATTACATACATCATGTATTGAACCGGGACTAACCAAGTCTTAGGGCCAAGCACAGTACTAATCCATGAACATAACTCTGCTCTACTTTACATTACATTCTCTTACAAATCATTATCTCAATTTATAATACATGTCCACACTAAATGTGCTAATCTAAAACTATTACATAAGCTTAACCTTTGCTCTGAGACTTCCCGATCAACCTCAAACCTGCAACACTGGGGTTAGGGGAGAGGGGTGAGCTAAAAAGCCCAGTGAGTAGAAACAAAGAAAACAGTTCATTAATTACATGCTTTCATGAAATGCGTCACATCACAACTATTACACAACAATCCTTTTCACTCCCGCTTGAGTTCACGCTAGCATTTCCTTCCTCTCGCGGGTGATTTTAGAGGGTTCTCGAAACGTCCTTCCCCTCAGGGTTAGACATGACCCCAACATTCCCTCTGTCATAACTCGGCCCCGAAGGAGCTCTCATTGCGCTTTCCTACATGTACTCGCCCGACTAACAAGGACTCAATGACAGACTTACGGGCTATTGAGGTCGCCTTGGTCCACCCATCTCATCATATAATCAACAATTTATGCAATGCGTCACATTCGTGAAACTAGTGCAATCATCCTATTACATATAAACATGATGCATGAGCATGCTTTAGGCATTTGATTTTATAAAATAAAGATTAAGTTTAGTTCTACTCACCTCTGGCAGACGCCGAACAGACTCTGCAACTGCTAACACTGATGGCCTCCTCGGTCCCTCGGGTCCGATCCTACACAGGTGGACTCGAATGAGGTGTCAACACACTCTAAACAACTCAAAAACAACTACCCAAAAACCCCTTAAAACCTCACTTAAACATGCATAGAAAACAACCTTGAAAAGGCTGGACAGGGCACTTTCGGCGGCACCTTCGGCGGCCGAACCCTCCCTCCAGAGACGAAACTCGGGCACTTTCGGCGGCACCTTCGGCGGCCGAAAGTCCCACTCCAGAGACGAAAGTCAGGCACTTTCGGCGGCCAAATCCTTCCTTCGGCGGCCGAAAGTCTGCCTTCAAGCCAAAACTCAGCTTTCGGGGGCAAGGTTAGGCGGCCAAACCATGCATCCAAAGGCAGGTTCGGCGGCCGAAGCCACTTTCGGCTGCCGAACCTGAGTTCTTCCCAGAAGGGCAGAACTCAGCTTCTCATGCATTCAAGCCTCCCAAACCTTCCAATACCCCAAAACAAACACCCAACCTTACCAAAACATGCATAAACCCTTAACCATGCACAAATGAGCTTAACAACTAGATTAAACTCCAACAACAACATCAAAACATACATAGATAGCTTATGACCCACATAGGCCAAAACCATCAAAACAACCCATAATCTCACATACTCTCTCCCCATCATGCATACTCACTCCCACAAGCATAAACTAGCTTAAAACTTCTTCATAACATCACATAAACATACATGTGCATAAAAACCCACATAATGCCTAACATGCATATCTACTCATACTCAACCATTAAAACCTCTTAAAACTTACTTAAAACTTCATGAAACAAAAAAGAAAGCATAGATCCACACTTACCTCTTGAAGATCGAGGGCTGGTGCGACCCAAAGCTTGAGGTGTGGAGAATCCAAGCCCCAAAAGCTCCAAGCTCTCCAAACCTTGATCCAAGCTTTAAAACTCTTCAAAATAGCCATAAAACTCATGAAAACATGAAGGAGATGAAGAAAAACATGAAAACGGCCAAGGGAGGACAAAAACTCACCTGAGCTCGAGAATGGGGAGAAAACTCGCCCATTTCCGATCTGAGGGCCATTTATAGGTGGCCTGGTCAGAGAACTTCGGCAGCCTAACGTGCCCCCTAAACTCATGCATGTTCGGCGGCCGAACTTTGGCTCGTTCAAACAAGACTTTCGGAGGCCAAAGGCGCTCCCGAAGCCTTCCCATGTTCGGCGGCCGAACTTCACTTTCGGCGGCCGAACCTGGCAATTGCCTCCTTGGTCTTTTCTTTTCAAACTCAATTCTTTTTCATTTAAAACCATGAAATCAGTAAAAACATTTTAGAAAACACATTTTACCCCTTTAGAAACCTCTGGCATCTTCAAAACTTCCAGATTCCAACGGAGATTCCGCCGGAGGTAGGGATTCCGATGCCGGAATCTAGCCGGGTATTACACTTACCAAATTTAAGAATATTATGTAAACCTTTATACAATAGATTGAAAAAGAATCCTAAACCATGGACAGAAGAACATACGAAAATAATACAAGAAATCAAAAAACATGTGAAGACTTTACCCTGTCTAAACATCTGTAATCCCGACATTCCCAAAATTGTAGAAACAGATGCGTCTGACCAATGTTATGGCGGCATTTTAAAACAAAATATCAATAATAAATACCATATTATAAGATATTATTCAGGAGTCTGGAATCCAACTCAAGAAAAATATTCTACAATAAAAAAGGAAATTTTAGCCATAGTTTTATGTGTAACCAAATTTCAAAGTGATCTTTTAAATCAGAAATTTACCATTCGGGTTGACTGTAAAGCTGCAAAAGACGTATTAACAAAGGATGTAAAAAATTTAGCAGCTAAACATATTTTTGCCAGATGGGAAGCATTTTTATCTATTTTTGATTTTGAAATTATTCATATTAAAGGAACTGATAATTCCATTGCTGATTTCCTAACCAGAGAATTTTTGCAGGGCCATGACAGACAAAGGCAAGGAAGTTGAGAAGATCTCTTTGAGATCAAAAACCAATATTTCTAAAACAAATTCGACCAAATTGCAATTATTTACTTCAGGGCATAGCTCTATACAAAGTCTCACATCTGGACAAAATATTACAGGACAGCTTGCTACTCCTAGACCATTGTATACAAATACTACTAGTATTATTAATAGACATATTGGTCATATTTCTAGTGCCTTAATTACACAGCCAAATTATCCTCGGCCCAGATCCCTAAGACCATACTTTACCTCATTAAATAAATTTAGCCCTTTACAAGCCGAACCAATTCCCCCATCTACTTTCAAACAAATAGTAACCGGACTAGTTTCACCAAGCCCAATAGCTTCGGCAAGCTCACCATCTTTAAGTCAAACAGACCAAACCCAATATACATATAAAGATGCTGAAGACCTTGTAATTACAATAGAACCAGAATATTGGGCCCAAAATCCCAATTTGAATATTTACCAACTTTGTGAATCCATTTTCCCAAAAACCCATTATTATCTCCCAGATAATTTTCAGAAATCCCAACCATATTATGAGGCCCTATTAGTTCATACCAATTCTATTCTCATTCAAAATAATTATGACCCAAAGAATCATACCAAACTAAGATACTGCAAAGTCAGACTTTTAAAAGTATGGACTCTGACTGAATGGGGACAAGAGCCCCATCGAACCAAAGATTTTACTTTGACCAATGGACAAAATGCTAAGTATAATTACTATGATTATCAGATAGCTTGGGAAAGAACTTTTTTCAAACAAAATGACCAATTATCTATTTCATTCTTTTTCTATATATCTGACACGTTCACCTATCCTATACCATATTGGTTTCACCAATGGTGGCATAAATTTGGAATCATTGAAACCATTATTCCTGACCACATTAAGCTTGCACAGACTCAGTTCTTTGAAAACAATAAATTACCAGACAATATCATTTGTTCTCCAAAATGGCTTATATATTCTCATTACTTTCATATACCATGGATCCTTATGATTGAATACCAAATTAAGGATCAAACCTTGGATAATTTTCAAGTTCCTATATTAGTCCGCAAATATAAAATCAAATGGTGGGCTAAAACTGACCAAGAAGCCTGTGGCCCAAAAGCAGTAAACCAGTTTTTTACAAACTACCCCCAATATTGCAAAGTTCTAAACCCATCTGCAATTACCAAACAAGAGACCTTTTTAGCCCGTAAAAAACAAATTATGGTTCAAATGGCAGCATGCACCTTAGAACAAGAATATGAAAAATTACTTGAAGAATTACAAGAAACCAGAAGCTCTTCTGTATCACCATCCCTAGCAGACTTAGCAGATGACAATGATGATTTCTTTACACAAGATGTGTAGGACCCACTAAACAGACACAGCAAATGCCGACAACATGGCCGACAAACATAAATGGTAGAACCCATGGCGCATTACAGACAAATGGCAGACAAAGATAAAAACCATGACGTAAGCCATGACGCAAGATGCCGACAAGTGGCCGACATGAACAGTTACCAAACAGTACCAAACAGTAACGGACCGCTCAATTCCATTGAAGAAAATTTTGGCGTCCGCGGCCTATAAAAGGAGAACTCCAGACCATTCAGGGACACACCGAAATTTCACCAAGAAATTCTCTCTCAAATCTCTTTATGTATTCAATGCTTAACTTAGTTTCTTTTTCAACAAATTGTAAGGAAACCGCTGTTTACTACAACACGGTTGTAGCAGTATTATTTTAAAGTATTTTGTACTAAGTAAGTTGTATTTCTATTTTGTATTAATAATATCTGTATTATACAATTGATACTGTGTAAGTCCGTATTGACGGCAAACTATTTTCTCTCTCTCTCTACGTATACCAATCTGAGTTAACTCTGGGAATCCAGGTTAACGGTGCAGGAACCTTAAACCAATTAAAATCAATTGCATTCCATACTTATCTCTGTGGTTGCGGTTTATACCGATCTTCCACACCAGAAAGTGTGTTGCTCATTTGAAGTAATCATGTTTATAATATTTTACAATATATCATTATTAATAAATAATGATCTAAACATGTTAAAAATTATTAATGTAAAAATTATATTATAATATATTATTTTGACCCATCATAAATATTAAAGAAAAAATAAATAAAATTATACCATTTTTTTCCAAACACTTTTTTATATTTTCTAGTTAAGAAAAATTAAATTAATATTATTTATTAACCGTTCAATATCACCAGACATATTTCTAATTTGCTTCTCGTGATATTACTACAATTTTATTTATTAAAATTTCTTAATTTATGTCTTAAAAGAAAAGAATCCTCAACTCATAAGCACGTATCTGGCACGGAGGGAGCACATTAGTTGTCGTGAGCGTGCTACGTTGTTAAGCAAAAATAAAAGGAAGGAACCAAATGGCACTGTAATAAATGACAGACAAAAGCCAAAATAAGAATACAAATGATACTTGAGAAAAGCGCTCTTTTCACGCAATTACTTGCTTTATCTACACAGATTCTTCCAGATAATTGCTGAACCGTCCTCCGATTGTGAAAAACCCATTCAGATCCAGAGACTACTTCAGAGATGTGTGGCGGTGGTGTTCAGAGTTTTGGTTAAATTAATGGTCGCAGATAGTATTGAAATTGAAAAATAATTATAAATCCCTACCTACATCCTTTTAGGGCTCGCAATCCTGGGGGGATTTCGGTGTATTTTGCCCTTCTGTTGCTCAGATTGGCTGCTGCGTATTTGCCATCTTGGTATGGATAACATGGATATCGATTCGCCTGCTGAACCTAAAACTCTCAAGCGCCGTGATCGAGTTATTCGGGTATGACTGTGGCTTGTCTATTAGATTTTGTTTGGTGATTTTTCCAATTATTTTTTCTCTGCTGGTTTTAGTTTTACGGGTGTTTAATTACTTGATTGCTCCAGTTATTTGATTTTCCAGTTTGCTTATATGTTCAGTGTCTTTCATCAGTGAAGAAATTGAGTTGCTATAACTAAGTTTGATGTTTTGAAAGAAGACACTGATTCATGTGGCACGGCAAAATTAAGTTCAATTTTTTCCCCATTTTGTTATGATTCAATTGTGCTTCTACATGACAGTTGCAGTGGACTGTTTAGTGGTTATGTCAGTGGTATATTCACATGTAGTTATTTTGCTCACGATTTTGTAACAGAGGCTTGCTCAACTTGGAGTTCCTGAGGAGTACCTTGAAAGACGGTATCCTGGTATAGTTGCTTTTGTCATGGATAATCCAACCTGGATTCCCGATATAGTATCTGCTATTTTACCTCCTGATGAGGATGTAGCAGATAATCTCCAGGAAACTAAGGCAGGATTAAAAAAGGTGCTGAACCCAACGATGAAACAACAGTTCAGGGAATGCATGTGTTGGTTACAGTGGATCATGTTTCTGGGTGAACCAGCAGTCGCTCTAAAAAACCTTTCCAAAATGAGTACCAGTCGTGGTGTTTGTGGGGCAGTTTGGGGAAATAATGATATTGCATATCGGTGTCGAACATGTGAACATGATCCAACTTGTGCCATTTGTGTTCCTTGTTTTCAGAATGGAAACCACAAGGACCATGATTATTCTATTATTTACACAGGTGGAGGATGTTGTGATTGTGGGGATGTGACAGCATGGAAACGGGAGGGCTTCTGCTCAAAACACAAAGGTGCCGAACAGATACAACCTCTTCCAGAGGAGTTTGCAGACTCTGTAGGGCCTGTGCTTGATGCTTTATTCATTTGTTGGAAAAATAAACTTGTATCTGCTGAAATCATTTGCCAGGAAAATCCTAAAACAAGTGACTGCATTTTTATGCCAAAGAAGGTTGCAAATGAGCTAACGTATGTGGTGGTTGAGATGTTGCTCGAGTTCTGCAAGCAAAGTGAGAGTTTGCTTAGTTTTGTTTCTAGGAGGGTGATCTTAGTGGTTGGTTTATTGGAGATTTTGGTAAGGTCAGAGAGGTTTTTGAGTGAAGGTGTTGCAAGGAAACTTAATGAGCTGCTTCTGAAGTTACTGGGAGAACCGGTCTTTAAGTATGAGTTTGGTAAAGTATTTTTAAGTTATTACCCATTAGTTGTATGCGAAGTCATAACAGAAGGCACTGATGATGCTCTCAGGAAATACCCACTGCTATCAACATTCTCGGTGCAAATCTTTACAGTGCACACTCTAACCCCACGACTTGTGAAGGAGATGAACCTACTTGCCATGCTTTTGAGATGCTTAGGAGATATATTTATCCATTGTGCAGGAGAAGATGGTCGCCTACAGGTATGTCCTGTGATGCTTGTTTGCATATGCTTTGGATCCTATTTGGTATTGAGGTTTGGATATGCTTTTGGAGAAGCACTCTTTTAGATGCTGTTGGAAAAAGTCTAAAAATTTTTAACTAAAATATGTTAATTTTAACTTAGCAGAAATTTAATTGACTTCAATTATCATATTCAAGGTATTGATTTTCTAAGATAGCAGCTCAAAACACCAAATCTAATCATTGATCCTCCTTGCTTCATGATTAGATTCTTTATGGGGTGCCATTAATTGCACATGGATGAGTGTGTATCATGGTAACGTAACGGTTGTCACATAACGTAACGGGTAATGGGTTTTGGGGGGTCGTCACCCGTTACCCATTATGTAACGACCCGAAAATCGGACCGCTACCGGCGCTAGGATCCGGGTCGACTTAAGGCCGCCAGGACCCGTAGCAAGCCTGACATAAAACCTGTAAACCTGTATAATCCCATACATGATCATCAACATACATAAAAATTAAAACTTTTCTTTACATACTCATCAACCAAACTCAACCTGTGCATAAACATTAACATAACATTGATCCCTCTGTGAGATCTCATCTGTGCCCTCAAGGGGTAACATAACCTGTGTTGAGCTGGTTTACATAAACATTTTCAAAATCTCTAAGATCATGTATATGAAAAGGGATACAACATTCTATGGTCAAGCACACACTAACATCCATAAAACTCATTACATAACTATGCTGTACTTTTACATTACAATTTGATCATGTCCATTACTAGCTATTACATAACATGACTTCTTTACTCTATCCGGACTCCCGCTCTATACTGTACCTGCAAGCCTGGGGGTAAAGGGAGAGGGGTGAGCTAAAAGCCCAGTGAGTAGAGCTAGTAAAACACATTAACACTATGCTCAAATGGAATGCATCATAACACAGACAATTCACATAAGGGTTGGGTGAACTTGTCACCAAATAGTCCAAGTTAACTCTGTGCCAGGCCTGTAGAATGGGGCCTGGTCTTCCTGTCATAACATACATTACTTACCATTTTCCAGGGCCTCCTCTGGGCTCCTGGTCTTTGAGTCCCATAACCGTGCATTACTCTGTGCCAGACCTGTAGACTGGGGCCTGGTCTTTCTTACTCTGTGCCAGGCCGTAGCATGGGGTCCTGGTCTTCCTGTCTTGGACTAATTGGGTCATCCAACATTCACCCACATCAACAACAATTTATGCAATGCGGCATATTCGTGAAAACTAATGCAATCATCCTATTGCATAATCATGATGCATGAAACATGATAAAACATTTAATTTAAAAGATTCAGTTTAGTTCCACTCACCTCTGGCTGACTCTGACAACACCGCAGCTGAACTCACTGCTGGGGTCCTCGGTTCCTCGGGTCCGAACCTACACAGGTGGACTCAAATGAGGGACCAAACATACTTGAACACAACTCCAAACTACTCCCCAAAAACCCCCTAAAACATCCTGAAAATATCACAGAAAATATGCATGAAATGGCTGAACAGGGCACTTTCGGCGGCACCTTCGGCGGCCGAAAGTCCTGGACAGAGACGAAACTCAGCTAGGTTCGGCGGCACCTTCGGCGGCCGAAAGTGCCAGACAGAGACGAAAGTCTCTTTTCGGGGGCACCTTCGGCAGCCGAAAGCTGCCTCCACAAGAGGGGTTCGGCGGCCGAAACTCCCTTCGGCTGCCGAACCTGGTTTCTGCCAAACGGCAGAAACTTGGTTCAAATGAACCTCCTGCCTCCCAAAACCATAAATCATGCATATTTCTCAACCAAAACACACATACAAGTTTCTAGGGGTCTCAAACATGCATATACCCCATCTACAACACTTCATTCATACACAATCAAGCTACATTGCTCAAAATCACAACATAAACCCATAAACCTACACATGAACTAAACATGCCTTTAATCCTATGAATCTTGCATGAATCTTATTTAAAACATTACAAGAGTTCAAGATCGACTCTTACCTCTTGAAGATCGAGAGTAGAGGCGATCTAACTTGGAGTTGGGAGAAATCTAGCTCCTTGGGCCTCCAAGCTCAAAACTTGCTCAAAACTCGATTCAAAAGCTCAAAAACTTCAAAGCAAGATGAAACCTTGTTAAAACCATGAAAGATCTAGAGGAAACACTCAAGATCGAGGGAGGAACGGTGGAGACTCACCTTGGCCGACAATGGGAGAGAAAAAGCTCGCCCGTGCGGACCAAGGGGACCCTTTTATAGTGGCTGGCCAGGCCACGTTCGGGGGCCGAATGTGCCTCCGCATCCATGCAATGTTCGGCGGCCGAACATAAGGTTCGGCGGCCGAACCTGCACTTCCCTCACTTAGACTTTCGGGGGCCTAACGTGCCTCCCAAAGTCCATGCAAGTTCGGCGGCCGAAAGTGAGTTTCGGCGGCCGAACCTGGGTTTTCCTCCAAAGACCTTTCATGCAAAAACTCATTAAATTTCATGCTCAAAACCAATAAAAACATGAAAACATTTCATAAAACACATTAAAACATTTTTATAAAACATGATTCTACCCTTCTAGAGATCTCCGACATCCGAGATTCCACCGGACGGTAGGAATTCCGATACCGGAGTCTAGCCGGGTATTACATTCTCCCCCCCTTAAGAACATTCGTCCCCGAATGTTCCTCAACTAGTATATGCATAGCAATCAACATAACATACATACAACACATAGGGACTAACCTTAAAAGAGATGAGGATATTGCCGGAGCATGGACTCCCGTGTCTCCCAGGTACACTCCTCAATATTGTGGTGGTTCCAAAGGACCTTCACCATCGGAATTTCCTTGTTTCTTAGCTTTCTAATCTGGGTGTCTATGATCCGTACTGGCTGCTCAACATAGGTGAGATCCTCTTGGATCTCCACATCAGGCTCACTAAGAACCTTGCCCGGATCTGACACGAACTTTCTCAACATAGAAACGTGGAAAACCGGATGGATTCTCCCCATTGAAGCAGGCAAATCTAGCTTGTACGATACATTCCCAATCTTTTGCAAGACTTCAAAGGGTCCGATGTACCGCGGAGCCAGCTTACCCTTCTTCCCGAACCGAACCACTCCTTTCATTGGAGACACCTTGAGCAATACCAGATCCCCCTCCTGAAACTCTACTAGTCTTCTGCGGATGTCTGCATAACTCTTCTGTCTGCTTGCAGCTGTCTTGATTCTTTCTCTGATCATGGGCACCACCCTGCTGGTGACCTCTACTAGCTCGGGTCCTGCTAAGGACCTCTCTCCTACCTCTTCCCAGCAAACAGGTGATCTGCACTTCCTTCCATATAAAGCTTCATATGGAGCCATCCCAATGCTAGCATGATGGCTGTTATTGTAGGCAAACTCCACCAAAGGTAGATGCTGCCTCCAAGAACCGCCAAAGTCCAGCACACACATTCTGAGCATATCCTCTATGGTTTGGATGGTCCTTTCTGACTGTCCATCAGTCTGGGGGTGGAAGGCAGTACTGAAATCCAATCTAGTACCCATGGCATCCTGCAGACTCCGCCAAAACCTGGAGGTGAACTGGGGCCCTCTATCTGACACTATAGAAACAGGAACCCCATGCAGTCTGACTATCTCATCAACGTACACCTGCGCCAACTTGTCCACAGAATAGCCACTCCTGACAGGGATGAAGTGAGCAGATTTGGTGAGTCTGTCCACAATCACCCATATGGAGTCCAATCTGTTGGACGTCGCCGGTAACCCCACTACGAAGTCCATAGCTATATTCTCCCATTTCCACTCTGGAATAGGTAGCGGGTTAAGCATTCCAGCCGGCTTCTGATGTTCCAGCTTCACCCTCTGACATACTTCGCAGGCTGACACAAACTGTGCCACTTCTTTCTTCATAGCTGGCCACCAGTAAACTTTCTTCAGATCTTGATACATCTTGGTGGCTCCGGGGTGAATGCTGTATCTTGCATTATGAGCCTCTCTCATAATGTCTCCTTTTAGCCCTATGTCATCTGGTACACATAATCGACTCCCATAGCGGAGGATCCCCCTATTGTCAAATCTGAACTCACTGTCCTTGCCTGACTGAACAGTCCTGGCAATCTTCACTAACTCTGGGTCCTCATGCTGTTTCTGAGCCACCTGCTCTAGAAACACGGGTGTCACTTTCATCTGAGCAACCAAGGCACCTGTACCAGATAACTCCATCTGTAGACCTTCCTCAATGAGTTTGTAAAACTCCTTCACCACTGGTCTCCTCTCTGCCGTGATATGGGATAGACTGCCTAGTGACTTCCGGCTTAGGGCGTCTGCCACAACATTCGCCTTACCCGGATGATACTGAATCTTGCAATCATAGTCACTCAGCAGCTCTACCCATCTCCTCTGTCTCAAATTTAAGTCTCTTTGACTCAGGATGTATTGCAGGCTCTTATGATCTGTAAAGATCTCACATTTAACCCCATAGAGGTAGTGCCTCCACATCTTGAGCGCAAAGATTACTGCTGCCATCTCAAGGTCATGTGTGGGGTAATTCAACTCATGCCTCTTTAGCTGCCTAGAAGCGTAAGCAATCACCCTCTCATTCTGCATAAGCACACAACCCAGTCCCACACGGGACGCATCACAAAAGACTGTAAAGTCCTCTCCACTAGATGGCAGAGCTAAAACTGGTGCTGAAGTCAACCTCTTCTTAAGCTCTTCAAAGCTCTCCTCGCACTGGTCGGTCCACACAAATTTCTGATTCTTCCTGGTTAGTCTGGTCAGAGGAGCTGCTATCTTTGAGAAGTCCTGAACGAACCTCCTGTAGTAACCTGCCAAACCCAAGAAACTCCTGATCTCTGTCACTGAAGTGGGTCTAGGCCAGTTAGCCACAGTCTCTGTCTTCTTGGGGTCTACCTCAATCCCATTCTCTGACACTACATGCCCCAAGAATGAAATACTCCTCAGCCAGAACTCACATTTAGAGAACTTGGCATACAAGCCATGTTCCCTTAGGGTCTGTAGAACTAACCTCAGATGATGGGCATGCTCCTCTGCATTCCTGGAATACACTAAGATATCATCTATGAAGACAATAACGAAGTGATCCAGGTACTGGCTAAACACTCTGTTCATGAGGTCCATGAATGCTGCAGGGGCGTTAGTTAACCCGAACGGCATTACAAGGAACTCAAAATGCCCATATCTGGTCCTGAAAGCTGTCTTTGGCACATCCTCTTCCCTGATCCTCAACTGATGATACCCGGACCTCAGATCTATTTTGGAGAAACAACCCGCTCCTGCTAGCTGGTCGAATAGATCGTCGATCCTCGGCAATGGGTACTTGTTCTTAGTAGTGACTTTGTTCAACTGCCTGTAGTCGATACAAAGTCTAAGAGATCCATCCTTCTTTTTCACAAACAGAACTGGAGCACCCCAAGGTGAGGTACTCGGTCGGATGAAGCCCTTGTCTACCAGTTCCTGCAACTGTTCCTTCAACTCTTTCAATTCTGCTGGCGCCATCCTGTAGGGAGGGATAGAGATCGGTCGGGTTCCAGGCATCAGTTCTATCTCGAACTCTATCTCCCTAGCAGGTGGTAAACCTGGCAGCTCGTCTGGGAACACATCTAAGAACTCTCTAACCACTGGCACCGAGGCGGGCTCTCTAACCTGACTATTTAGCTCTCTCACGTGAGCCAAATACCCCTGACATCCCTTCCTAAGCAACCTACGAGCCTGAAGAGCTGAGATCATACCTCTAGGTGTACCCCTCCTGTCTCCTCTGAAGACAACCTCTGATCCATCCTGACCTCTGAACCTGACTACCTTGTCCCTGCAGTCCAAGGTAGCACCATGGGTAGATAACCAGTCCATCCCTAGAATGACGTCAAAATCTGTCAAATCTAGAACCACAAGGTCGGCGGACATGCATCTCCCCTCAACAAACACAGGACTACACTGACAGACTGACTCTGCCACTGATGGATCACACTTGGGTCCACTGACCCAGAGAGGACACTCTAACTCAGAGATCATCAACCCCAACCTCTGTACGGCTCTCGGAGCAATAAATGAATGAGATGCACCAGGGTCCATCAATGCATATACATCCGAACATCCAATGACGAGATTACCTGCCACCACGGTGTTGGATGCGTCTGCCTCCTGCTGTGTCATTGTGAAGATCCGTGCTGGGGCTGACGGACCTTCACCTCTGAAACCCGCTGAAGAAGAGGCTGCTCCTCTCCCTCTGCCTCTGCCACTGGCCTGAGTCATGGCTGGAGCTGCTGGCTGTGCTACACTGCCTGAAGCTGTCTGCTGGGACTGAGCCATCGGGGCCGCTCTTGGACAATCTCGAGCCATATGCCCCTCCTGACCACATCTGAAGCAAGTGTTTGTCCCAAACCGACATACTCCCCTGTGTGGCCTTCCACACCTCGCACATAAAGCATTATCCGCACCAGAGCTTGAGCCACTCCCAAATCCCAGACTAGATTTGACCTTGTTCCAGAACTTGTTCTTTTTACCCTTGGGTTTACCCCATCTCTTACTGCCTGAAGCTGCTGCACTCAAGGTAGAGGGATCTACCCTTCCCCCTCCCGGAGTTTTAGAACCAGAAGCTTGTGCCACTGTCTGCTTAACTGTCCCTTGAACGATGGCACTAGCCTCCATTCTCCTAGCCATGTCTACTATGGCGTGAAAACTCTCTCTATCTGCTGACTGTACCAAGGAGGAATACCTGGGGTGGAGCTTCATGATATACCTCCTCGACTTCTTCTGGTCTGTGCTAAGGTCTTGCCCTGCAAATGGCAGCAACTCCATAAACCTGTCGGTATATTCGTCTACACTCATGTCATCAGTCTGCCTCAACTGCTCGAATTCTATCATCTTCAATTCCCTTGAACTATCAGGGAAAGCCCATCCTGCAAACTCGTTTGCAAACTCTTCCCAAGTCATGCTGTCCACTTTCGGGTTCACATAATTCTTGAACCACTCTCGTGCCTTCTTGCACTTAAGCGTGAACCCGGCCATCTGAATGGCTCTACTGTCATCCGCCCCTATCTCATCTGTAATTGCCTTGACCCGCTCCAAGTACACGAACGGATCATCACCGGTCTCAAACTGGGGAGCACCCAGCTTCATATAGTCTGTCATCTTAACCTTGCTCCCACTGGCTGAGCTAGATCTAGGTGGCTGAACAACTGGGGCTGCTGGTTCTGCAGGTGGTGGAGATGGTGCAACATTTTCTGAGGTAGGGTTTGCTGGATTTGGATAATAGGGTGGAGGTGGATACATTGGGTACTGAGAGTACGGTGGGTAGTATGGTGGGTATGGCATCTGTGTGGGATAAGGGGTGAAACTAGGGTAATCCGATGTACCTCCCATCGAATACCCTGGATGGTGTGAATAGGGTGGGTAGTGAGGTGGCTGTACATAACTCGAGGCCTGAGCGCCTCCTTCTGATTCTCCCATGCCTTCTTCCGGCATGCTCACACCGAGACTGCCATCCCTCCTCTGATCTACTTCCATATCCTCAGACGCTCCTCCTTGCACTGTTCCTCTTACTGATCTGCTTCTACCCAGATCCAAAGACCTTCTAGGGTCTCTTGCTACTCTGTCCCTGTTGGACCTGCTAGACATTGCCCTAGGCAATGCTGGAGGACGGGCGCTCGTGCCCTCATCCTCAGGTGGTACTCCAGTCAATCTTGCTGATCGACGAGTTCCTCTCATCCTGTTTTCTGAAAAACAGTACACATAGCACAAACATTAGCATCATATGGTTCATGTGAGCACACATGAACCCGCATCACATATCATAGCATATCATTAATGCACATGCATATTATCATGGCATTTCACATCATCATGCAAGACAGGACTCCACATCCTATCCTAGTGGACATGATCTTTTCCTATTGTGCTTGACCTTCTATGACCTCTATGAGCCCGACACTCTAGGTCCGACCATATGAACCTAGGGCTCTGATACCATTCTGTAACGACCCGAAAATCGGACCGCTACCGGCGCTAGGATCCGGGTCGACTTAAGGCCGCCAGGACCCGTAGCAAGCCTGACATAAAACCTGTAAACCTGTATAATCCCATACATGATCATCAACATACATAAAAATTAAAACTTTTCTTTACATACTCATCAACCAAACTCAACCTGTGCATAAACATTAACATAACATTGATCCCTCTGTGAGATCTCATCTGTGCCCTCAAGGGGTAACATAACCTGTGTTGAGCTGGTTTACATAAACATTTTCAAAATCTCTAAGATCATGTATATGAAAAGGGATACAACATTCTATGGTCAAGCACACACTAACATCCATAAAACTCATTACATAACTATGCTGTACTTTTACATTACAATTTGATCATGTCCATTACTAGCTATTACATAACATGACTTCTTTACTCTATCCGGACTCCCGCTCTATACTGTACCTGCAAGCCTGGGGGTAAAGGGAGAGGGGTGAGCTAAAAGCCCAGTGAGTAGAGCTAGTAAAACACATTAACACTATGCTCAAATGGAATGCATCATAACACAGACAATTCACATAAGGGTTGGGTGAACTTGTCACCAAATAGTCCAAGTTAACTCTGTGCCAGGCCTGTAGAATGGGGCCTGGTCTTCCTGTCATAACATACATTACTTACCATTTTCCAGGGCCTCCTCTGGGCTCCTGGTCTTGGAGTCCCATAACCGTGCATTACTCTGTGCCAGGCCTGTAGACTGGGGCCTGGTCTTTCTTACTCTGTGCCAGGCCGTAGCATGGGGTCCTGGTCTTCCTGTCTTGGACTAATTGGGTCATCCAACATTCACCCACATCAACAACAATTTATGCAATGCGGCATATTCGTGAAAACTAATGCAATCATCCTATTGCATAATCATGATGCATGAAACATGATAAAACATTTAATTTAAAAGATTCAGTTTAGTTCCACTCACCTCTGGCTGACTCTGACAACACCGCAGCTGAACTCACTGCTGGGGTCCTCGGTTCCTCGGGTCCGAACCTACACAGGTGGACTCAAATGAGGGACCAAACATACTTGAACACAACTCCAAACTACTCCCCAAAAACCCCCTAAAACATCCTGAAAATATCACAGAAAATATGCATGAAATGGCTGAACAGGGCACTTTCGGCGGCACCTTCGGCGGCCGAAAGTCCTGGACAGAGACGAAACTCAGCTAGGTTCGGCGGCACCTTCGGCGGCCGAAAGTGCCAGACAGAGACGAAAGTCTCTTTTCGGGGGCACCTTCGGCAGCCGAAAGCTGCCTCCACAAGAGGGGTTCGGCGGCCGAAACTCCCTTCGGCTGCCGAACCTGGTTTCTGCCAAACGGCAGAAACTTGGTTCAAATGAACCTCCTGCCTCCCAAAACCATAAATCATGCATATTTCTCAACCAAAACACACATACAAGTTTCTAGGGGTCTCAAACATGCATATACCCCATCTACAACACTTCATTCATACACAATCAAGCTACATTGCTCAAAATCACAACATAAACCCATAAACCTACACATGAACTAAACATGCCTTTAATCCCATGAATCTTGCATGAATCTTATTTAAAACATTACAAGAGTTCAAGATCGACTCTTACCTCTTGAAGATCGAGAGTAGAGGCGATCTAACTTGGAGTTGGGAGAAATCTAGCTCCTTGGGCCTCCAAGCTCAAAACTTGCTCAAAACTCGATTCAAAAGCTCAAAAACTTCAAAGCAAGATGAAACCTTGTTAAAACCATGAAAGATCTAGAGGAAACACTCAAGATCGAGGGAGGAACGGTGGAGACTCACCTTGGCCGACAATGGGAGAGAAAAAGCTCGCCCGTGCGGACCAAGGGGACCCTTTTATAGTGGCTGGCCAGGCCACGTTCGGGGGCCGAATGTGCCTCCGCATCCATGCAATGTTCGGCGGCCGAACATAAGGTTCGGCGGCCGAACCTGCACTTCCCTCACTTAGACTTTCGGGGGCCTAACGTGCCTCCCAAAGTCCATGCAAGTTCGGCGGCCGAAAGTGAGTTTCGGCGGCCGAACCTGGGTTTTCCTCCAAAGACCTTTCATGCAAAAACTCATTAAATTTCATGCTCAAAACCAATAAAAACATGAAAACATTTCATAAAACACATTAAAACATTTTTATAAAACATGATTCTACCCTTCTAGAGATCTCCGACATCCGAGATTCCACCGGACGGTAGGAATTCCGATACCGGAGTCTAGCCGGGTATTACACATTACCCCGTTATATAACGGCCCACATGATTCGTTACGGCTGTTATGTAATGGTAACAGTCGTTTTCGATAATTAAAATTCTTTTATATCCTTCCTCTCTCTGCTTTCTATTCTCATTTTCATTAGTTTTTAGACTTTTCGGTAGCTTCATCAATAGCTTCAAAGACTATATTTTCTAGGTTTTCTCTTCCCTTTCTCTTTCAAATTTTAATCTTTCCTGCATATTTCTCATATAAGTACTACTCTATTTTCAAGCTTATTTCTTTTACAAGGTTAGTTAAATTATATCTATTTTAGTTTTTAATTTTTGTTTTTTCCTTCTTTTTTTTAAGTTTTTGTGGATTAAAGTGTTAATTTTGAGTTAAAATTGTACTTTGAGCTATTAGTTTACTTGATTTATAAAGATTATGTTGATTTTTCTTATTTTAAACTATATGATGTTTAACTTAAGTTGAATAATCTATATTTTATGTATTTATGTGTAATATGCATTTGTATACATTGTTTTGAATTAAATCTAATCAATATCATTACATTTATGAAAAATTTGCGTAGTGTCAGGCCGTTACCCTGATTCCGTTATCCGCGACCGCGACCGCGAACGTGGCCGCTACCGCAATTTAAAACCATGGTGTGGATATATATATAATACACACTTAATGGGTTTGTCTTTAGTACAGTTTTGTAGTCCTAGAACTGTGGTGTTCTTTAGTGTCTTGTATTGAATTAGGAATTACTGGTATTGCTTGTTGCTTCCTTTCCTTAGGCTTGTCTGGGCATAGACTTCTGATACTTTGAATTGAAATACAGCCATGGATAGCAATTGAAATTCTTTGCAACAATGAAAGTTGCATAATTGTGTTCTCTGTATGATGATGTTGGGCCTCTTGTTGCTCAACTTAGCTTGTGGGCTTGCTTTCTTTCTCAAGTCCTGAGTGATGTTTTCAAGGAAAATTGGAATTAAGGGATTATTTTGATCTAATTATTAACTATAAAATTCAGAATTTTTTCTTGTACTTTTTCTATTGAGAAAATTTACGGTTTAGTGTTTTTTAGGAAATTAGATATGGATTATTTTTTATTTGATTAATCTTGAAATTCAGAATGTTCATCTAAATTTTCTATTTTCTGTTTAAGATATATAAGGTTTCGTGCAATTCAGGAATTTTATTATCATTAGGAATGTTTGAAATCGTTTTTCCCTAACCTATTTAGCTTTGGCTGAGAATTCTTGTAGATTGAGATTCTTGATGACTTGATCCCAGTATGATTAAATCTTGCATGTTGCTTACTCTCTTCTCTCTCTTGCTCTCCTTCCTGCTGCCGCTACAGTACCTAGAGTCCTATTCATAGCTTCGAATACAAACAACAAATTTTATTCTTTTTTTCTTTATAATACTTGTAACTGTAGTTATTCTTCTTTCTCAAATCAGAACCCTAACATGATATTCCAGTTAAGACCATAAAATCTTTGATGGCTGGTTCCTCACTGAGCACCATTCACCAATGATATTTCTGTTTATTGATCGTGTAATTTTGCAACTTGCTACATTGCAATCCATTTCGTTGAGAACAATGTTATTAAACAGAGAATCGAGGCTCACAAGTTCCAACCCTAAAGCCTCTACAAGAGAAAGGTAGGCGACCTTTAACAAGTGCTTGTGTATGTGCCTAGGTGCAAGGCTCTAGATATAATTCCCGCCTCCAATGGGCACTTCCATCTATCAGTAGACTTGGAATTTGCTAATTCACCAGAATATTGTGTTGACGCTCCAATAAGTCATCATAATTAGGTGTAGCTAGTGATAACAAGCCTTCTAAATCTCATTAAACCACCACATCCAAGATTGGCGTCCACCCATATTTCCATTTCCAGCAATCATGCCTCTTTAATCCCTCTCCCAATACTCATACCTTCTGTTAAATCTCTAGTTTATCTGAAATTTCCCCCTTTTTAATGACATTTATTTGAGAATTTTCCTGAGATCGCTTCTTTGTTATTTATTTTCAAAGAAGACATTAACATGCTATTTAGGTCATATAATTCTTGATCATATTCCCTTTGTTTACCCAAAAAAAAAAAAAAGAATCATACCAGGTTGGCTAAAATTCCTTTTCTCTCCTTTTTTCTAACAACACTTAACGGGTTTATTTGGATTTGTTTGTGAATGTCCCACTATTGAGTTTGTTTTATATTTTAAAAAGCTCTTATAGTGTTCTCTTAAAGAGAAGAAATATCCTCTATGTTTATTATTAATGCTTTGCATATGGGTTATGTAACAAGTTTAGTTAAATGAGCAATATAGATGAGTATTTGATTTTAGTTATAATTTCTTGTAAGAAAAAATTTTTTTGAGCCTCCCTTATTTATACATGCACCTAAGCTTTAGTACACTTTTGCGCTTTAATGAATCTTGCTCCTTTAATAATATTCTCGGTTGTTCTAACTTATACATCATATTATTGAAGGCGTTCTAAAATACAAAGGGGTCTTAGGGCAAAGGCTCAAGGTGCAGGTGCATGCTTGAACGAGGTGCAGCAAAAAAATATTTAATTAAAAAAAAACAGATGTCGTTATTTAACCAAACTTATCTAATTCCCAATACACAACAAAGCATTAGTAAGTAGAAAAAAGTATGAAAATAATGATTTTACCAATTAATCGCCTTTTTAGGGAACTTGTTAACGTAAACTTAAATTTTGGATGCGCAAAAATACCTTTGATTTTTGATATTCACAAAAGAATCCGAATAGTGTAAAAAAAAAGAGAAAAAAAAAACAATTTTAAATAACCTAGAAATAGAGGACCCAAATTACATATTAATGTCAAATAATCAAGAAGTAAATTACCTAAATAGTATGTTAGTATATTCTTTGAAAAAATAAAAAAGAAATATCAAAAAAGATGTACTGAAATAAAGAACCCACATAATGATATGTAAGATTTGTGATGATGGGTGTGGTGGTTTGATGAGATTTTGGTGACTAGTTATTGCTAGCTGTACTAATTTTGACAACTTCACAAAAAATGCACTAATATAGGATTCTAGCAGATATGACAAATTTTGGGTTGAGTATTGTTTTTTTGCTAATGGAAGTGCTAGACAAAGGTGGAAATGAGAAAGACACGCCTTTCTAGAGCCTTGAGAAGGTGAGGGCCCAGTGAATGTCGCCTGCCTTTCTCCTGTAGAGGCTCTAAGGTTGGAGCATGGTGAGCCTTGATCCTGAGGCTTGCCTTTAATAACTATATTTTCCATTTTGGAGCTTTGTTAGTTTCACATAATAAGGAATCACAGATGATAAAGTCAATGAATAGGTTTTTAATTGATTATGATTGCAAAGAAGTTCATAGAGGCTCTTTTCAATTGAAAGCAAGATGAAGCAAGTTAAAATTTTCAGCTATCTTTTGTTGCTGTTATTTTTTATAAGAATCATGAAGAAAAAAGTTTTCTCAACCTACTACTGTTGGCTTTGACACCTTAAATTTATATTTTTGTCTATATCAGCCTTCGTCACCCATTACTTTGGACTAGGCATGCGAGTTAGGTGGATTAGTGGATAGTGCTGATCTATCTTTAGTTTTGTTCTTTCTTTGTTTTATTGTTTTCTTCTGTTTGATCAGGCAGTTTGTCTTGGAAGTTTGGCTCAAAGCCCCCTCCCTGTGTACATATACATTATGTACAATTGGGTCCTTAGAAATTAAAATATTATTTTTTCCATTTGGGCATCTTTTATTTTTTATCCAATTGAACCCTCTGGAGAACAAATTATTCATGTATTTTGCTTGACAATGTAAAAAAAAAAAATTATTATTCTTTTGAATTTTTAATATTTTGTTGAAATTTAAGTAATGTTAAAGTTAAATATTCCCCAAAAAAAAGGATGAAGAACAGAGAAGAAGGGAGAGATTGATTTAATGGAACAAGAGGACCTGAAGCTTCAAGTTACTCCTATGGCTGTTTTACTGCCATGAGAACTTGAGAATGCAAAGTCTTTCTTTGAGGATGTAATTGTTACTAAGATCTCCCCAAGTTTTCATCAAACTTTACTCACTTCTCTAATGGAGTCCTTTTGTTTCATTTCTTATCTTATATCAGCTGTTGATAGCTACATTCTTCTAGTTAGCGATTGGAGTTGTCCATATATATTCTGATACTGAACTGTTCTTAGAAGGTCATGTGCCTTAAAAATGAAGAAATTAGGCTGTAAGACATGAAAATGGAAAATCTGAGTAGCAAAATGCCAATCTACAGCAGGTTGTGGAATTTCCTCTCAGGTTTTAGGGACACACTAAAATCTGACTTGATGCTAATGTAAATATTTTAAGTAATATGACCATATTTTCTTTATGGCCTTCTCTTTGAAATTTCATTTTGTAGGTTAGCTTCTATCTTGCCTTAGTAATTGCAGTTCTCTTTGCAAGAGATTGTATTCCTCTTCTCCTCCCTTTCCAAACTGCTGGCCTTGGGTGGTTTGTGGAGTTGAATACATATCTGGTGCTGTTCTATGATGGTTTATCAGAAGAAATGATGGATGATGTTGGTGGTAGGTTAGGTAAAACAATATTTCTATTTGAGGGGATTAGAGGAGTGCGAGAGAACAAAAGAAGGTGATAATGATAAAAGAAACATGAGTAAATCCGAAACCTTTTTTTTTTGTGTTTTCCAGTGAAACTAAAAACCATAAAAAAATAGCCCTACTGAGTGCACCCTTAAACTTTTGTGTAAATTTTTCCTGTCATTGTCTTTTGTTTCTCTATCCTATGCAAAGTTCGTTGATTACTTTATCTTGCAGGTTAGCAAGTGGGGAGCTTTGTATGAGACGACTATTCGTGTGGTTGAAGATATTCGATTTGTTATGAGCCATGGTATTGTGCCTAAATTTGTAACTAACGCCCAGCGTGATATCTTGAGAACTTGGATGGGACTTCTGTCTTTTTTGCAAGGAATGAGTCCCCTAAAGAGGGAAAATGGCCAACCCCCTGAGGAGGAAAATGATAATGTGAATTTGCTTTTTGTTTTAGATCATTCTTTTGCCAATATTCATTCTCTTTTGGTGGATGGAGCATTTTCTAGTAATGAAGAGACGGATAATATTTTTTCTGTCATGAGTAAACAAAATGTGGATGAGGAAGATAGCATGAGACTTGCAAAAGTAGGAAAGTTATCTGAGGAAAGCTCAGCTTGTGGTGTTCCAGGGAGGAACCTTTCAGTTGTTTCAGCAATGCAGGTTGTTGAAGATAAATCAGATTCCTTTGCTAGTTCTTTCATACCTTCGTCTGCAACAAGGTTAATATATGATTGCTTGCGGGCCATTGACAATTGGTTAGGAGCTAATCATACATATGGGGCTGTATCATCTTCAAGTACTGACAGCAGTTCCAATAGCAACTTTTTACTGTTGAAGAAAACTTTATCTAAGATTAGTAAAGGCAAACATATTTTTAGTGGATTTGCTTGTTCAATTGAAGATAATAGTAGGAAGCGTTTTATGGGTGCAGAAAATATTAAAAATATAGGGCAGGATAGCAATGCAGTGGTTTCTGGTGACAATGATACTGCCAGTTTTGATGAGAGCTCAATGGAGGCAAATACTTCCACAGAATTAGACTCCTTGCATATTTTGAGTTCATCTGATTGGCCAAATATAGTTTATGATGTTAGTTCACAGGATGTATCTGTTCACATTCCCTTACACAGATTACTTTCATTGCTCTTACAAAAGGCATTAAGAAGGTGTTATGGTGAATCTGAGGTGCTTAGTGCATCTAGTGCAAGCATTTTCACCCCATCATCTTCAATGTATGATGGTGATTTCTTTGGAAATGTCCTTGGTGGATGTCACGCTAACGGGTTTTCTGCATTTGTCATGGAGCATCCATTGCGCAATAGGGTGTTTTGTGCTCAGGTTCATTCTGGAATGTGGAGGAGGAATGGTGATGCTGCCATTTTATCTTCTGAGTGGTACCGTTCAGTTCGATGGTGGGTTTATGCTTCACTTGATTCATGTATTTTAGTAAAATTTTTCTTAATTAGTTCACCCAATTTTCTTTCTCAGTTTGCTCGTCATTGTGTTAGGGAGTCTATTGAGAACAATAGTACCTAATGTACCTCTGGTGGTTTGTCTTTGCAGGTCTGAACAAGGTTTAGAACTTGATCTTTTTCTCCTGCAGTGCTGTGCTGCATTGGCTCCTGCTGACCTTTTCGTCAATAGAATTATAGAATGCTTTGGGCTATCAGATTACCATTCTTTGAGCCCTGAGAGATCTACCGAGTATGTAAACTTCCTCATAGCTTTTTCTCTGATAGAAAAATATGGTGTTTAGATGTTTTGTGTTCTGAATGATGTACCTGTGTGTCAACATGAAATGTTTGTTTCATAGGTTTCATATTCTATTATGAGTTCCTAATTTTTTGACAGTCTAGCTGGAGGAGGAAGAGGGGTGTGATTTAAATTCTTTAGAAGGATGGTGGCTCTTATGTTTGAGATGTTTAGCGTTCAGATTGAAGGTCGGATTATGTATTTTTTTGTTCATTATCCTCAAACTAGGGAATAGTATTCTGCTGTTGTTTTAAATCAAGTACTCATAGAGGGCAGTGTGTGTGTGTTATGGATCATTCATTGCAAGCACTACAAAAGGCGTGGTGTCACGGTCCCGGATTATGGCTCGCGTCATAAGTTTGCATACAGTAAAATCAGTATCCAAGGCCGAAGCCGGTGGTTTTCCTTGGTTCTTTCCTTGCCCAATTGTTGTTGTTGTGTGCCCCATAAAGGGAGCTCTGACTTTTTAAACTCGTTGAGAGGGAGTTCAGATTTCAATTTAAATGAAATAAATTTGCTTGTAGCCTTATATATATATATATATATATATATATATATATATATATATATAGGGAATAGTGTTACTGTGTAACACAATTCTACTAGGATAGGAGTCCTAAGGAATAAGAAAACTAAGAGATAAGATAAAATAATTTAATCCTAAAATAAATCAAATACTTTGCAATTTGATCCTAAAATAAATTAAATACTAGAAAAGAGTCCATAACATCACTCCCCCCAGACAAAAAGCTTGTCCTGATGCTCAAAGGTTCATTGAATTAAAACCTCTGGACTGTTACTTCAGTGTGTACTTTCACTATTGTCGACCTGTAACCAAAATAGCATCTTACATTGATGACCCGCAGTATAACGTTCATCAAAGTTGTGACACAGCCCCTTTGCACGTCTATCCGCCATTTCACCTTTTACCATAAGGCCTTGAGTGCTATTGTTGTGACTAACTATGGACATTGTTGGAGTGTTATTGGTGCTTTAGTTTTGGAGTAATGTGGATGATAAGGGTGCATATTGTTTATTTCCCACCCCAATTGGTGAAAAATTTCCTATATCTCCATTTTGCATCAAACTCTGTGGTCCTTGCTCAGCTCATGGTCGTTGCAAGATTGGGTGGACTTTGAAGTTCCACATCCATTCTAATCAATTCAGTTAATCCAACTGTGAATATCTCCACCTGTTGTGGACCTGTAATTGAGTGTACCCTTGCTAATAAAGCCTGAAATTTGTGTTGATACTCTTTCACACTGCTGGTTTGTTTCAAGTTGGCTAACTCACTCAAAGGATTGCTTCTTAGTGAACCTGCGCAAGTGGCAATAGTTTTTATTAAAGGTGTCCCAAGTTATTCCTAGTTCTTGGTCTAGTTTGAAAATCCATAATTGAGGATCTCCAATCATGTGGAATGCTGTATGTCTCACTTTGTCGGCCTCTGCAGTTCTTTGATTTTGGAAAAATTTGATCACAATGGTTCAGTCACCGCAATGGGTCCTCTGTGCCATCATTAATAAGTAGAAAAGTCCAGCTTAGTGTAGCGCGACACTACTGTAGTTCTAGGGCTAACATCAATCTGATCTTTATTTCTCTTTGGAAAATTTGATTGGTTGTTGTTTGGAAAATTTGATTGGTTGTTGTTGCTGCTGCTTATTCCCATTTCAGGATCTTGAATTTTCCTTTGTTCAGTTTTTGAGCCAAAGTTAATTGCGTAGTTATGGTCTTAAGTAATTCTCGAATCTCTCTTTGTTTCTGACATTGTTGTTGGTAACATTCTTAAGAGAGCTTGACATGGGATTCTAACTTTTGCTGTAGATTATTTTGATCTCCCATGACGCTTGTTATGGTCTCGGGTTATGGATCACATCACAGGTTTGCTTACGCAGTTGCTTACAGTAAAATCAGTGTCCACGGTCCGTTGGATTCCTTAATTCTTTCCTTGCCCAATTGTTGTTGTTTTGAGTTTCACAAAGGGAGCTCTGACCTTTTAAACTCGTTGAGAGAGTTCAATTCTCAATTTAGATGAAATAAATCTCCTTACTTTATTTCTTTTTTTTTAGCAACATATATAAGGAATAGTGTTAATGTTTAACACAATTCTACTAAGATAGGAGTCCTGAGGAATAAGAAAACTAAGAAATAAGATAAAACAATCTAATCCTAAAATATAGGATAAAGCAATCTAATCCTGAAATAAATCAAATACTTAGCAATCTAATGCTAAAATAAATCAAATACTAGAAAAGAGTCCATAACACGTGGTGATCAACAAGCAGCAGAACGTGGGACTTGGTGATAAACATGCAGCAGATGGCAACAACTAAACTCAGTTATACTTTCAGATTAGGATTATTATCTTCATATTAGGATTATCTTGGAATTATTTTTATTTAGTAGGATTATTATCTATTTGAGACTTTGTTGTTAGTAGGATGTCTATTCAAGCCATGTAATTCTTACTATAACAACGAGATTACAATTATGAATAAAGGCATGAATGAGATAAATTATAATTCCTTGTGAGATTTGAGATTCTCTCTTCCTTTTAAACGAGTCTTGAGGTTTAATAGCTCCCTCAAACAAGCTCTCCTTATCAATCACCATAGTTCTACACATAGGGGAAGGAATAGGAACAAAGGCAAGGCTGTTGCTGTTGAAGGTGATTTTGAATTCAATTGTCTTATCACTCGATCCTTGGCACAAGAGCTTAACAAATGGTACCAAAGCTAATTGAGATGGACGATTTGAATCGGAGAGAAGAACTGAGGGATCTTTTGCAAGAAGCTCAAGCAATGACAAAAGTGCGAGTTGTTCAAGCAGAATCACGAATGGAGGCTGAGTCCAACAAACAGGGTCCAAAATGGATAGACAATTACAAGATCTCGACATCAATAAAGGTGGAGTGGAAAAGAGGTAGGAAGGAGTTCAAGTAGCAATACCCAGCCAAAACAACTTGGGTAACTGGCTGGAAGAGAGGATAGAGGCGACCTAGGGTGGGAGCGGTTCCTAGGTGCACAAGTTGGATTTTCCGACATTTGATGGCAATGAAGATCTCTTGATATAGTTGTAACGCCAGAAGAAGATAAAGTAAGACTTGTTGTCTTTCCTCCAATTTCCAATTGAAAAAGGCAATGGGGTGGCCTCCTTATTGTAAGACAATGCCAATGTCAAAATTGAATTCATCACATTCAACTTCAAATTCTGCATCACAATTGGGTAAATGTATAACATGAGCTTGTAGAGTAATATGGCTGAATCTCCCCCTCCCTCCCATTTAAAATGGTTCTTCAACAATCGAGTTAGCGAAGTTGCAATTTGCCCATAGTCATGGATAAATTTTCTATAATAATCAAAAAGCTCCAAAAAGCTTTGCATTGCTTTAATGGAATGAGGTATCCACCATTGGATGATAGCATTAGTTTTAATTGCATTTACAGACACGCTGATACAAAGTTAGGAACTTGAATACTAAAAGAAAGAAAGAACAAAGAATTTAGAATCAACAGTAACTTCAACAGCAGCAATGGCTCTGCTATTTCTTACTCGTTAACTGTTATAAGTTATAGAAAGTAAATATGTTAATATAGGAAGTAAATATTGATAGATGGGTCAGTTGCTTAATCTTAGGGATTGTATAATCATAGGCTTGATTTTCCTTCCTGTTTAGATACTGTCTCTCATGTATAAATAGATTGTAATCTCTATTGTGAGATAATAACAATTATTATATTTCTATATGGTATCAGAGCCTTTCTCGTAGAGATTTAATTTTTTTTCTCTCTCTCAAGTTTTAAATTTTTTTTGGAGACTTAGGGCTCTGATCATTTGGGTTACCTATAAAGGGTAACATTTGGATCTCACCGTCGTTAGAGTCGCCACACCATCACCTTGTCAGATCTGAAGTTTGTTTGCCGTTCGGGTTTTGGGTGGAGGTGTTTTAGGTACTATTCATATTCGGGTACTGTTCACCGGCACTGTTCACGGGTACTGTTCATGTGATACTGTTCATCAGTACTGTTCACGTGGTACTGTTCATCGGTACTGTTTACGCCGGGTACTGTTTTCTAATTCTGTGTTTCTTTTATTGCTATCGTTTTGGGTTGGTTGTCCTTATGGCTGAAGTTAAAACCACCACCGTAACTGATGTGATTCCTATGATGACTAAAATCACGAAACACAAATTGAATGGATCTTCCGATCAGGGAATTTTGATATCTGCAGATGAGTATGTACAATTCATCCAATACCAAGCATCTCTAAAATCCTCTAATTCCTCCTCTATCACTGCAATTGCCGAGTTAGGTAACTCTACTGCATGTCTTGTGTCTTCATCCTCCAAATGGGTTATTGATTCTGGTGCTACCGATCATATGTCAGGTAATTCTACCCTTTTGTCCAATCTTGAGTCTCATACATCGCCTTCTTATGTTACTCTTGCTGATGGCACTAAATCTTCTGTCATGGGTTCTGGTCATGTCAACTTAACTCCTTCTCTTTCTGTATCCTCTGTGTTATGTCTCCCTAAGTTCGCATTTAATTTGCTTTCCGTGAGTAAACTCACTCGTGCATTGAATTGTTGTGTTTCATTCTTTCCTGATCACTGTGTTTTTTAGGATCTTTCGACGAAGCAGATTATTGGTAGAGGGAGTGAGTCAGAGGGTCTTTACGTCTTGGATCAGCAACTATCTCGATCTCCTCGATCTCTAGTATGCTCCACGCGTTTAACACCTTTTGATGTTCATTGTCGTTTGGGCATCCTTCTCTCTCGGCTTTGAAGAAGTTATACTCACAGTTTCATTCTTTGTCTATTCTAAATTGTGAGTCTTGTCAATTTGCCAAACATTATCGTTTACCTACATTGTCTCGAGTCAATAAGCGGGCTTCGTCCCCCTTTGAATTAGTCCATTCAGATGTTTGGGGTCCTTGTCCTATTGTGTCTAAGTCTGGCTTTAAGTATTTTGTTACTTTTGTTGATGATTTCTCTCGTACTAAGTTATTTTTAATGAAGAGTCGTTCAGAATTATTTTCTATTTTTTTGTGCATTTTATGCTAAAATCCAAACCCAATTCAATACTTCCATCCATATATTGCAAAGTGATAATGCTAAAGAGTATCTCTCTGGGGAATTTCAATCTTATTTATTACAAAAAGGGATTCTTCATCAGTCCTCTTGTGTTGCCACTCCTTCATAAAATGGAGTTGCTGAAAGAAAAAATCGACATCTTCTTGAAGTAGCTAGAGCTCTCTTATTCCAAATGAAGATATCTAAATGTTTTTGGGTTGATGCTGTATCCACTGCTTGTTTTTTGATCAATCGCATGCCTTCCTCCATCCTTCATGGTGATATCCCTTATAACATTTTGTTTCCCACTAAATCTTTGTTTCCTATTGAGCCACGTATCTTTGGTTGTACTTGTTTTATTCGTGATGTTCGTCCACAAGTTACTAAATTGGATCTCAAATCACTCAAATGTGTCTTCCTTGGCTACTCTCGACGTCAGAAAGGGTATCGTTGTTTTTCTCCTGATCTAAATCGGTATCTTGTGTCTGCGGATGTAACATTCTTTGAGTCCACTCCGTTTTTTCCGCCATTATCTGTTTGTAACACCCAAGAGGAGGAAGATGACCTCTTGTTATACACTGTTCGCTCTCTGTCTCCTCAGACTACTCCTACACCTTTTGCTCATGTGCCAGGTCGCCCTCCCATCTTTCATGTGTATTCCAGACGCTTAGAGGACTCTGACTCCGTTCCGCTACCCGCTTCTTCGTCGACCGATCCTGCTCCCACTGATCCTTCACTGTCTGATTTGGATTTGCCCATTGCTCTTCGCAAAGGTAAACGTACTTGCACTTATCCTATTTCATCTTGTGTCTCTTATGATCAATTATCCTCCTCTTCTCGTTGTTTTGTCACTGCTTTAGATTCTATTTCAATTCCCAAAACTGTTATTGAGGCTTTGTCCCATCCTGGTTGGCGTGCTGCAATGGAAGAGGAAATAATGGCCCTTGACACTAATGGTACTTGGGAGTTGATGTCCTTGCCCCCAGGAAAGCGGGCTATTAGGTGCAAATAGGTGTTTGCAGTGAAAGTAAACCCTGATGGATCTATTGCTCGCCTCAAGGCCCATTTAGTGGCCAAAGGTTGTGCACAAACTTATGGAGTTGACTATTCTGATACATTCTCCCCAGTTGCCAAGCTCGCATCTGTTCGATTGTTTATTTCCTTTGCGGCTACTCATGATTGGCCTTTGCATCAATTGGATATTAAAAATGCTTTTCTTCATGGCGATCTTCAGGAGGAGGTTTATATTGAGCGACCACCTAGTTTTGTTGCTCAGGGGGAGTCATGTAAGGTTTGTAAACTTCGAAAATCCCTTTATGGCTTGAAACAGAGTCCTCGGGCATGGTTTGACAGGTTTAGTGAGGTGGTCCAACAGTTTGGAATGAAGATGAGTAAGTGTGATCACTCAGTGTTTTATATAAATTCTGATAATGGAGTAATTCTGCTTGTAGTATATGTGGATGATATCATTATTACAGGAAGTGACATTGCTGGCATCACATCCCTAAAAGAATTTCTTAAAACACAGTTTCATACAAAGGATTTGGGTTCCTTGAAATATTTCTTGGGAATCGAAGTTATGCGGTGTAAGAAAGGCATCTTCTTATCTCAAAGAAAATATGTTCTTGATTTGTTGGCAGAAACAGGAAAATTGGATGCTAAGCCTTGTAGTGCTCCAATGACCCCTAACCTTCATCTTACCACAGAAGACAGTGAGCCATTTGCAAATCCTGGAAGGTATAGAAGATTAGTTGACAAGCTGAATTATTTGACGGTGACTCGTCCTGATATTGCATATTCAGTGAGTGTGGTAAGTCAGTTTATGTCTTCTCCTACTGTTGCCCAGTGTGATGCTCTGGGACAGATTCTTTGTTACCTTAAAGGGGCCCCAGGGCGAGGCCTATTCTATGGTAACCATGGGCACTCAAATATTGAATGCTTTTCTGATGCTGATTGGGCAGGCTCGAAAGTTGATAGGAGGTCAACTACTGGGTATTGTGTTTTTGTGGGAGGTAACTTGGTCTCATGGAAAAGTAAGAAGCAAAATGTGGTCTCCCGTTTTAATGCTGAATCTGAATATCGAGCCATGGCACAAGCCGTTTGTGAAATCTTGTGGGTACGTCAACTGTTGGAAGAAGTTGGGTTCACAAATTCGGTGCCTGCTAAGTTGTGGTGTGATAATCAAGTAGCTATCCACATTGCCTCCAACCCAGTATTTCACGAGAGGACTAAACACATCGAGATTGATTGTCATTTTATTCGTGAAAAGGTCCAACTAAAGCTCTGAATGGGACTCAAGTTGATTATATATGTAACAAGTTGGGCATGATTAACATCTATGATCCAACTTGAGGGGGAGTGTTATAAGTTATAGAAAGTAAATATGTTAATATAGGAAGTAAATATTGATAGATGGGCCAGTTGCTTAATCTTAGGGATTGTATAATCATAGGCTTGATTTTCCTTCCTGTTTAGATACTGTCTCTCATGTATAAATAGATTGTAATCTCTATTGTGAGATAATAAAAATTATTATATTTCTACATTAACCAAACAACAAACAACAATACAATTCCAAGAGAGATATTCTCTAGTCCTAAGCCACAAGCCGAACAAATGACAAGAAAAGATACCCTTTATTCATGACTTCCATATTTTTATACACTCCCCCATAACTAACTATGACAACTGTCATTTTGTAGTATCCGTTCCCTTAGCACCAGAATCTTCTTTCCCCTAAGCCAGCGAATGACTCACCACTTTCCTTTTTCAATATACTCTTTAACTTCTTTGGCCCACTCAACCCTTGGCCCACTCAACCCTTGGCCCATCTGTGATGCCATGCTTGTATCACTGCCACCCAGAGTAACTGCAACCTTGTCCTCAAGGTTGTGATCTGGAAATTGGAGTAGAAAATCACTGTGATTAACCTAAGTAGCCTCATCTTGAGTGTGACCACGCTAATGAATTAGGACCTGTGTGACTGTCTTACCATCAACGACCATTTCATGTTTCTGAAAAATAGCTGTAGGTTCTGTAATTTGCTCATCCATGACATATCTTGAGGAAGGTCGGTGACAACAGGGTGATTACCAACGACTTTCTTCAACTGCGATACATGAAAAACAGGGTAAATTCGTGTTTCAAGAGGAAGTAGTAATTTGTAAGCCAACAGAGCCAACTCAAGCAAGGATTTTGAAAGGACCATAGTATTTTGCCGCCAATTTAGGAGCTACACGAGGATGAAGTGAGGGCTGTTGATGGGGTCTAAATTTCAAGAAAACTGAATCTTTCACTTGATACTGTACATCCAGGCGATGACGATTGGCAACTTTAGTCATATGTTGCTGATCTCAAGTTAAATTATATTGCAACTGGCGTAATATCTTATCTGTGTCCATCAATTCTTGCTCCACAGCTTCAACCTTTGTTTAACCCAGCATGAATTTAGGAATGGAGAGGGGTGGCCTACCCTAAACAACTTCGAAAGGAGTCATTCCTGTGGCACTATGAAAGCTGTTATTGAACTGGTATTCTGCCCAATATATCCACTTCACTACTGCTTAGGTTACTTGGATGAGAAACATCATAAGTATGTCTCTAAGCATCTGTTTAAGACCTCGGTTTGACCATTCGTCTCAGGATGATAAGCTGTACTCAGTCTGAGCGTTGTTCCCTACTGCTTAAGTAGCTCCTGCCAAAAGGTATTGAGGAATAATGGATCTATGTCACTAACAATAGAGCTAGAAATGCCATGGAGTCACACTACTTCCTTTGAAAAAATCATAGCAATAGACTTGGCAGTAAAAGGGTGTCTAAGGCACATGAAGTGTGCATATTTAGAAAGTCTTTCCATAACCACCAATATGCAGTCAAATCCATGGGATCGTGGAAGCCTAGTGATAAAGTCCATGGAGATGTCCTCCCACACAGCTCCGGAAATTGGCAGAGGCTAGAGAAGACCGGCCGGATTGGTAGCTTGGTATTTCTGTTTTTGTCAAATGAGACAAGCAGCAACAAAGTTTTTAACATCTTGCATCATTCGTTTCCAAAAAATACTAGAAGCTAACCTGCGATAAATTCTATAGGCCCCAGAATGTCCACCTACTGGGGTGGAATGAAATTCCTGCAATAGCTGTGGAGTAAGGACAAAAGTGGAAGGCAATAGTAAGTGCCATTATAAAAAAGGCGACCCTGGATCAGTTAGTAATGAGAATGGGCGTGAGGTTCGACTTCCAGTCAGTAATAATTTTGTGCCGGTGAGTATCTTGCTGAAGTTCCTTAGCTAATATGCTCCAATCAATCCAAACTGGGACCATAGTTTTAAATTGCGGTCGCGGCCACGTTCGCAATCGTGGGTAACGGAAACAGACAACACCGTAGCGTAATGGTAACGGCTTGGCGCTACGCAAATTTTTTAAAAAAATTTGCAAAGTTCATAAATAAAATGATATTGATTAGATTTAATTCAAAACAATGTATACAAATGTATAATAAACATAAATATATAAAATATAGATTATTTAACTTAAGTTAAACATCATATGGTTTAAAATAAGAAAAATCAACATAATCTTTATAGATCGAGTAAACTAATAGCTCAAAATATAATTTTAACTCAAAACTAACACTTTAATACACAAAAACTTACAAAAAAAGGAAAAAAACAACAATTAAAAACTAAAATAGATAAAATTTAACTAACCTTTTAGAAGAAATAAGCTCGGAAATAGAGTAGTTTATAATGGATCTAAGTTTATACGAGAAATATGCAAGGAAGATTGAAATTTGAAGGAGAAAGGGAAGAGAAAACTTAAAAAATATAGTCTTTGAAGCTGCTGAAAAGTGTAGAAACTAATGAAATGAGAATAGGGAGCAGAAAATAAAGGATATAAAAGAATTTTAATTATTGATAATGGCCATTACCATTATGTAACGGTCGGTAACGACCGTTATCGTTATGTAACAGCCGTAACGGCCGTTACGCCTGCAGATCAAGAGTGGCCGTTGTATAATGGGATAACGGATAACGGCCTCCCCAAAATCCGTTACATAACGGCTGTTACGTTACGTAACGGCGTTTATTTAAAACCATGACTGGGACTGAAATCATGTTGCACTCAAGCTCCTCTCCACAACGAGATAGAACATTGGCTGCTTTATTTGTATTACTAGGCTTATAGAGAATTGAAAAATCATATCCCAACAACTTCGCAACCCAATTTTGTTGATCAGGGATACAAGCAGGTGGCGTAGACTCTTCCGATCTGTTTGACCACAAATTTCCTTCCAATGAGGTATGGCCACCAATGGTTAATTGCTAATGCCAGGGTCATCAACTCCTTTTCATAAATAGATTTAGCTAAGGTGCAAGCGAACAAAGCCCTGCTGAAGTAGGCAATTGGACGCTTGCCCTTCATCAACACTGTCCCAAGACCACGACTGGAAGCATCACATTCTAAAGTAAAAGTTTCTTGAAAATTTGGCATTATCAAAACGGGTGTTGTTGTGATCCTGCAATTTTTTGCTGAGAAATCCTAGATAAAAGCAGAATTCTCTTTCTTAAGCAACTTCGTAAGAGGTTGAGCAATTTTTCCTAATCCTTGATGAATTGTCGGTAATACCCAATAAGTCCCAGGAACCCTCGAACTTCCTTTAGGGAGACTGGAGTGGGCTATTTAAGGATGCAAGAAATTTTTGTAGGAACCATTGAAACACCTTGCCCTGAAATCATATGCCTTAGATACACTACCGGAGTTTGGCCAAAAGAACTCTTCTTTCTGTTAACCACGAAGGCATTTTTTTCAATAATCGCAAAACAATCTAGAGGTGATGGAGGTGCTCAGTCCAAGAACTATACACCATAATGTCGTCAAAAAATACCAGTACAAATCGATGGAGATAAGGCTGGAATAATTCATTCATTGTAGATTGAAAAGTTGCCAATATATTCATAAGTCTGAAAGCATTAATAAAAATTCATAGTGCTCTGAATGTGTTCTAAAAGCAGCCTTCGATATAATTGGTGTTTTTAACTATGATATGGTGGTATTTAGATTTGAGATCAAGCTTAGAAAAGTACTTGGACCCATGTAACTCATTGAGCGTCTTGAATTTGCGGTATGGGATACTTCTTTGGAACTGTAACCTCGTTTAATGCCCTATGATTCACACAGAATCTCTAACTTCCATCCTTTTTCTTGACTAAAAGCACGAGACTTGAGAAAGAGCTAGTGATGGGCCATATTATTCCTGGGGCAAGCATTTCCGCGACCATATTCTCAATTTTGTTCTCTGCCAGTGGCTATATCTATATGGCCCCACACTTAATAGATGTGCCAGGTAGGAGAGGAATGGGATGATTAGTAATTCGACTTGGAGGAAGGCTGTTGGCTCTGTAAAATGGATTCATACGGCTATAGCACTTGCAGTTGAATTTGCTAGAACTCGTTCAATTCACCCTCTTGTACTCCCACAAACATCTCACCCAACAGATTTAGTAATAGGGCATAATACTCCACAACTATAGCTTTGTTCACATTAGAAAATAGAATTGATGATTTGGCTAACGAAGGATCCCCTTTTAAATTTACTGACTTGCCGCCGTTCATGAGCAACATTGTGAGTTGAGCCTAGTTGACCTGCATGTCACCAAGAGTAGTAAGCCAAAGCCATTCCCAGAATCAAATCGATTCCCCCTACAGGAAATAAGAAACAATCAATGGTCATTACTATAGATCCCAACTCTAATTGCACATCCTGACAAATCCCATTCGATTCTGTTCGATGCCCATTGCCTAATCTGACTCCAAACGGTGGGGTTGGAAACACCGGAAGAGAAAGCCTCTCTGCTAATTAGGGGTAATGAAGTTATGGCTTGCCCCACTTACAATCGTAATCAAAATCTCTTGATTTTGGATGCGACCTTTAAGCTACATGGATTTAGGTCCTGTAATACCTCCAATCAAAAAGAATAGCAAGTCCATCTGTGCAAAATGCCCTTCATTAGATACCTCCAATAGTTGCCATGTGTTTGATTCCTCAATATCCTCTGACGGCACATCTTCGTCTTCCCCAACTAAAAGAGTTCGAAGTGATTTATTTGGGCACTCATGCAATGGGATGGGTGGTAAGGCTGTTTACGTTGGAAGCACAATCCCTTCACACGGAGGTCCATGAATTTTTGCTTTAAAAAATAGTGTGTTTTTTGCCAACGAGAATTCCATTTCCCATATTCTTATTCTGATGGGCGTTCCCAGAACTTGCCAATCGAGGAACATTGGAGGCAGGCTTGTCTAACATCTTGGAAAGCCCAATTGAATTAGTTCCTAGTGGATTTATTTGAAGAAGAATACCCATTATGAGATCCAAGCCCAAAACTCTTGTTTCATCGACTTCATCCTTAGTCATTCCCTTTATCTCCATGGTTATCTTAAGCATGTGAGAGTTTCATCGACTTCATCCTTAGTCATTCCCTTTATCTCCATGGTTATCTTAAGCATGTGAGAGTTTCCGTTCTACCTCACAAGCTAATGTCATGGTGCGATAAACGTCTGTGGTATCATGACAGTGAATCTGAGCTTGTATTTTGATTTTAAACTCATTGAGAAAATAACCCAAGTAATGTTGGTCACTAATCATCCCTTGTACTTGCGCAACTCTGGCGATAAATTCTTCTATGTATTCATTAACACTACTTTCCTATTTGACGGCAGCAAGTCATACAAAAGGATTTATCAAAATTCTCCATTGTATCTCTGCAACAACTCATAAGAAAACTGCTCCCAAGTCATATTTGGGTTCCTTTGGCTCAACCATCAAAACCAATGTGAAAAAGATCCTTCCATGCACACGAAATCATTTAAACCTTCATATTGGTGGGAGTTCTACTAATGGCAAAATATTGGTCAGCTCGCTCTAACTAACCAACAGGGTCCTCTCCGTTAAACTTAGGCAACTCTATCTGCTTTACCGATAGTTGTTGCTCAAGAGCTAATTCCACAGGAGTTTTGAACCGTTGCATTGATGACTCTCCAACCACGTTGCTGCTTGCTGGTGAAGTTGGCAAGCAATCCGAGGTCCCATTGGAAGTTTTTCCCTTAAACAAGGTGGCCAACATTCCTTCCAAAACATCCAGCTTTCTAGTCTGAATAATCTCCTCTTTCATGACAGCTTTTTCTTGTGATAGCCTTAAGATTCCCTCTTCTAACACCATCAAACCATCAAGTTCTTCTCTATATTTTCGATTTTAGAGTCCATCCTTGTTGTTGGCATGAACCCCCGAATATAATCCGGTAGGTTAGACCAAATGATAGAGAGTTAAGAATATGAATACTAAAAGAAAGAAAGAACAAAGAATTCATAATCAACGTTAACTTCAACAGCAACAATGGCTTTGCTATTTCTTACTCATTAACCAAATAGCAAACAACAATACAATACCAAGAGAGATGTTCTCTCATCCCAAGCCACAGGCCGTAATACAAATGACAAGAAAAGATACCCTTTAATAATGAGATCTTTATTTTTATACAGTCCCCCATGACTAACTATGACAACTGTCATTCTGTAGTACCCATTCTCTTAGCACCAGAATCTTCTTTCCCCTAGGCCGGCGAATGTCTCACCACCTTCCTTCTTGAATATACTCTTAACTTCTTTGGCCCCACTCGACCCTTGGCCCATCTGTGATGTCATGTTTGTATCACACCTTGGTCATGAATAATGTGACCCAGGTAGGAGACTTGCTCCTTCAAAAGGAACATTTAGATTTCTTCAAGAAGAGTTTGTCTGCATGAAGCAACTGAAAGATAACCGAATATGGTGAAGATGCACTACCCATGTCTTACTGTAAATTAATGTATCATTGAAGAAAACTAAGACAGATTTTCAAAAATAAATTGGAATACCTTGCTCATCAAGGGCGGAAAGTCGATGGGGCATTCATCAAGCCGAATGGCGTGATAAAAAAATACAAAGTGTCCATGATGTGTTCGAAATGCCGTTTTTATGACATCTCCAGAAGTGATTCGAACTTGATGATATTCAGAATGAAGGTTGAGTTTAGTGAAAAAAATTTTGCCCATGGAGTTAATCTAGCAACTCATCAACAACAGGAATTGAAAATTATATTTAACTGTTTTGGCATTTAACTCTCTGTAATCCATGGAAAACCTCCATGATCCATCATTCTTTTTATTTTTTAACCAACAATATAGGTGAGGAAAGGATTATCCCTTCCTAGAATGTACTAGCACTTTGATAGGAGAACCTCTCACCTTAGCTACCAACTGCATGGTGGAATTTTGAAGCCTTGTAATAGCATTTAATGAAATGGCTGGTGTTGTGTTCTCAAAATCGTCTTGCCCCTCAACTGAATCTGCCACTTCCAGCTAAAATAACTTCTCGCATTGATGACCAAAACTGCATGATTCATCATAGTTATAACAAAGCCCTTTGGCCCTCCTTGCAGCCATTTTTGCCTGCGATAATTGTTTTAGGAAGGGAGGAGAACTGCTGTCCATGTTTGAAAGAGGTTTTTTGCTGGCTGCACCAGAATTTGCTGTGGACATGGATGGAGGTTTGGAATTAAACTAAGCACTCTTACATTGACCAGCATGTTTGCCCAATTGTTGCTTCCTCTCAAAAGCTCTGCCAAGATTCATAGTGGTCACAAGATTGGGGGGATTTTGCATCCCCACATCTAGCTGTATATTTTCTGTTAGATTAGACCAGCTGTGAAGAGGTCCACTTGTTGGTCCACACGTACTATTGTTGCATGGGCTAACAAAATCTGGAAGATTTTTTTGATATTCTACAACAGTTCCCACTTGCTTAAGATCAAGTAATTCGTCAATGGATTGCCTCGAAGAGGTGGTCCAAATTGCAGTTTGCAAAACTTTCTAAAAGTGTCCCATGTCATTCTTGGTTCCTCTTGATCAGCTTGTAGAACCATAGTTGGGCTTCACTTGTTAAATGGAAAGCTGCCAATCCAACCTTATCACCTTCCTGTGTTCTTTGATTCAAGAAAAATTGATTGCATCTATGCAACCAACTTAGGGGGTTGATGGAACCATCAAATGTAGGAAAGTCTAATTTAGTGTATTGTGGCACCACTCCAGCCCCAGATCTCATTTCAGTCCTGTCGACCATCTCCTGAGGTGAATTTGGCTGTTTGTTACTGCTGCACGATCCTGTTCCAGGTTCTTTCCTGCAGCTTCTGCTCTGGTTTCCAAACAGCTCCTGCATTTGTTGCGATAAGCTCTGGATTTGAGTTTCAACTTGTGCCATTTTAGCATCATTTTGTGCTTGAATTTCCAGGAGCAATGATTTCAGTTGTTGTGTTGAATAATGGTTGGCTCTGATACCAAGTTATTAAGTTCCCTGGTAATGGATCATGTCATGGACTCACGGGCCTATGGACAGAGAAGTCTTCCTCTGCAACAGCCTTGCCCTTGCCTCTGTTTCTGCCTTTTCGTGTTGATTGCTGAACCTATGGTGAATGCGAATAGAGCTCATTGGAGGGAGCTCCAATACCTCAAGATTCGTTCAGTGAGAGAGAGAGTCTTAATCTCAGGTTCTTTGTGATTAATTGCTTCCTTTATTCCTTGAATCCATCTCTATAAATAAGAGACTTTTACAAGCAGTAACAGAGTTCTAAAACAAATAATTTTCTTACTGGATAAAATGAAACAGATAAACATAATTTTGATCCTAAAAGAAGAGATAAGATAATGAAGATAAGACGTGGATAATCAATCAGCTTCTTAATCATGCTTGCCAAGAATCTTGTGCTGCTGGTAAAGCTTTCCAACAAATGCGTCTATAACATTATTGCTTTCTTGCCTTTCCAGTTTCTTTAATGGATAATGGCTTTTTTGTTGCCTTGTGTGATTGTGGGCATGTTGAATTTGATTTGATCTCTTTGATTGTATAATATTGAAGTTAAAGGCATGAACAACTGTCCCTTCAGGTATGAACCAGTTCTGGTGCAGGAAATGCTTACGCTTATCATGCAAATTGTTCAAGAAAGGCGATTTTCAGGGCTAACTCCTGCTGAAAATTTGAAAAGAGAGTTAGTTCAAAAGTTAGCCATTGGAGATGCTACACATAGTCAATTGGTGAAGTCTTTGCCTCGGGATCTTTCAAAGTATGACCAACTTCAGGAAATTTTAGATTCAGTTGCTGTGTATTCTAATCCATCTGGCTTCAATCAGGTTTGTTTTGTGCCCTATAATATGTTTTATCTGGGATTTTGTGTTGATATTTCTGTAAGTTGTCCTTGTATATCTCTACATCTTTTAGGGAATGTACTCTTTACGCTGGACATATTGGAAAGACCTGGATCTGTATCATCCTCGATGGAACTCAAGGGATTTGCAAGTGGCAGAAGAAAGATACATGCGCTATTGTAATGTCTCAGCAATGACCACTCAGCTGCCCAGGTGGACAAGGATTCATCCTCCTCTCAAGGGTGTAGCTGGAATAGCCACTTGTAAAGTGGTCCTAAAAATTATCAGAGCTGTTATATTTTATGCTGTTTTCTCTGATAAGTTGAACGCAACACGGGCACCTGATGATGTTCTTATAATGGCTTTACACTTGCTGTCATTGGGTTTAGACATTTGTTTGCAGTGGAGAGAACCTAGTGGCATGTCATGTTCCAATGGAGATTCCATTACCATGCTTGCATTTGCTTGTGAAGAAATTCACGATGGATTAAATTATGGTGCTGGTAAACAGAGTTTGCTGTCACTTCTTGTATCATTGATGAGGATGCAGAAGAGAGAGAATGCAGACAACTTTTTGGAAGCGGACTCTTCTAACTTTTCTTCTTTGATTGAAAGCTTATTGAAGAGGTTTGCAGAGGTAGATTCTGGGTGCATGGCTAAACTGCAACAGCTCGCACCTGAAGTGGTCATTCATTTATCAAAAGCACTTCCTAGTAATGATGTGCATACTGCAGGATCAGTTTCTGATAGTGAGAAGCGCAAGGCCAAAGCCCGAGAGAGACAGGCTGCTATATTGGTGAGATTTCATTGTACATTTTCTGTCTAGATTCCTTCTGATGTTGTTACTTTTGTTATTGTAGTTGTTGTTATTATTATTACATCAAACAAGACAAATATGGAAAGTCACACTTGATTGTAGGAAGGGTACTACCAATGTTTTTCCTTTTTCCTCTTTCGTTTTGCGTACATGGATGATTACTTAGTTCTCTCATGGGAAATTTAAAGTCCATTTATTTATGATGAATTATGTCTGGTCCGTATTCTTAATAAGACTGAAGATTACTTAGTTCTCTCATGGGAAATTTAAAGTCCATTTATTTATGATGAATTATGTCTGGTCCGTATTCTTAATAAGACTGAAGACAATTATTGAAGCAATATGAACTTATTCTTTTAACATCTAATTCGTGGAGCTTGCTTGGTTTTCTTGCAGGCAAAAATGAGAGCTGAGCAGTCCAAGTTTTTGTTGAGCATTAATTCTGCTTCTGATCATGATTCAAAATCTGGATTAGATGAAAGCAACAAGGATAGGGAAGATCTAGAAGAGTCTGCACAAGATATTTGTTCCCTTTGCCATGATCCTAATTCCAAAAGTCCTGTGTCCTTCTTGATTCTTCTTCAGGTAAGCAAGTCATTTGTGTATATATTGTTCTGAGTCATTGACTCTAGTGCTGAAACATTTATATTGTTCACTTGCAACAACTGATTTTCCACATATGTTTTTACCTTTTTTCATAAAGAAATCAAAGCTTTTGAGCTTAATTGACAAAGGTCCCCCATCTTGGGATCAAGATTGGCCGTCTGATAAGGAGCAAGCTGTTCTGAATCTAGCTACAAACAAAGTAGGTGATCAAGCTGGCTCAAACTCTTCTTCAAGCGGTACAGGAGTGATTTCATCTAATCAATTAGCGCGGCTGGTTCAAAATGCAATTAATGAGTTTGCTGATTATGCTCAACCTGGGGAAATAAGTAATTTTCTAGAATTTGTGAAAGCTCAGTTTCCATCATTCAGGAATGCTGCAACCCCTAGCTCATTGAAGAATGGAGTTGATAGAACTGCATGTACCCTAGAGACACTAGAACAAGATATGTACAAAGCCATTCGTAAAGAGATGAGTGATAATATTCTACTTTCCGGTTCTGGAGTCAAGAATGCAGAATTTTCAGCAGATGAAGGTTACATTAGAGGCAGCAAGGGTTCTGATTCTGTGTTGCTTGGAAAATACATAGCTGCCTTTTCGAGAGAGAGGACAGAGCACCCTTCATCTTCTGAAGATACTCTTGATGACATTGCTAGGGTGGATTCCACTTCTCAGGTTTCCACGTCTTATGGACTTGGACCAGCTGATTGTGATGGGGTTTACTTGTCTTCCTGTGGACATGCTGTGCACCAGGGCTGCCTTGATCGATATTTATCTTCATTGAAGGAAAGGTAAGTGCCATTGGTAAGAAAATGTAGAGATTAACGGTCAGATCTTATTTAATTTTTAGTTTTAATCAATATTTGAGAAACTGGCCTAATCATAGAACGAGATAAGGCATAAGCTTGATGGTCAAAAGGTTTAATCAGGATGAAACTAGGATTCAATTGGGGTCGCAATAAATATATGTTTATCATATATTTATAAAATATAATAGAATATAAGCATTTTGATAATCCATAATGTAATCTTTTTAATTTTTGAATATCTTGTACTCTTAAATATAAGATGCAATGAAATCACAGTTATCCTAGCGGCTTGGTGGTGGTCAGTTCAACTATCTGAACCTAAGGAGCTTGGTTCAGCTTCTCACTTAGCGATTGTGCTATCTTCTGTATCTTTCATTGAACCCAAAACTAGTGCAACCTATTCGTGGTTTAACCGTCTGTTTTGGCTGGTCAAGGCAGTTGCCTGATAGCATTTTGTAATTATCTTGCCATTTGGCAGGGGGAAGATCTCATTATCCCTTATATTACAAGTATCAAAGAGATTGCTTTAGACTCTCAAGTTCATGGTTATTAAAGGCTCAAGGTGCACTATGATGCTCAGGAATCTTCGGGCCTGCACGCATGGTGCAAAGGGCAGTCGCCTACATGAACGAAGTGATGCACAAAAAAAAAAATAATAATAATAAAATAGCAATTTTAGATAACCAATAACCAAGACGCATAGGACCTAAATGACATGTCTTGTTTATAAAAAAAAAAAAAAAAAAAAAAAGGAAGCAATATCATAATACTATTTTGAATTACTCCTATAGTGTTGCCATTGATATTTAAAAAGGATAATTTTAAATAAAGTATAAATAAAGGAGTATTACAAGCAATTAAGATGAGAAGGATGATAAGATTATATTGAAAGCAACATATGTGGAGAAATTAAAAGCGACTAGTTATCACTACTCACTAGTAATACTAAGTCCGAAAACATTGCGGTCATTAATATTTGCTTTTGATAGATTGGCAAATCTTTAAGTCAAGAAGGTTTTTTGTTATTGGAAGTGCTTGCCAAAGGTGGAAATATAGGTGCGTTGTCTTCCTAGAGCCTGGCACCTGGATCAAGGTGCAAGCCTAGGTGCTTAAGGCATTAGGATTGGAGTCCGGTGAGCCTGAGCTTGAGGCATGCTTGAGACGCGCCTTTAATAACTATACTCAAGTTATCTGGGATGCTTTTGTTCTTTTTCTGCTGATTATCCATTCTTTATAAATGTCTCACTAATATAATGCCTGTAAAGCTATTAGATGTACATACTTCTTGAAAATGAACAGGATTAAGATAATGTCTTTATATTGTTTATACAGATATGCAAGAAGAATTATTTTTGAAGGAGGGCATATTGTTGACCCTGATCAGGTACTAACATCATTTTTTTGAAGGTTCTGTACTGTTGATGTGGTATTCTTTCCACTGAAAGAAAACTCACTTGTACTTTACTTTCTTTTTCAAGGGTGAATTTCTCTGCCCTGTGTGCCGTCGGCTTGCCAATTCTGTCTTGCCTTCATTGCCTGGGGATTTCCAGAGGGTTTGGACGGAGCCTAAGATATCAACTGTTACTTCAACAAATGCTGTAGGACATTTAGCTACATCAATTGAGGGAAGTAATTTGCTTTGGCTGCAACAGGCCTTGGCTCTCTTAAGATCTGCTGCAAACTATGTGGAGAAGAGAGATATTTGGAAGATTTTTCCCCTGCAAAGAAATGAAAGAATGAAGCAAAGTCTTAATTCAATTTCTCATGTTCTCTGCAAAATGTACTTTCCAAGCAGGCAGGACAAGTTCTCAAGATCCAAGAAGGCAAACCATTATGTAATTATGTGGGACACACTTACATATTCCCTTAAATCTATGGAGATCGCTGCTCGTTGTGGTAGGACTTGTATGACTCCAAGTTACAGTCTTAATGGCTTGTACAAGGAACTTGAAGCTACTGATGGATTTATATTTTCATTGTTGCTAAAGATTGTGAATAGTTTGAGAAGTAAGAGCTCTCTTCATGTGCTTCAAAGATTTAGAGGCATTCAGATCTTTGCTGAGTCCATTTGTTCGGGAGTTGAGATGGACCATGCTGATAGTGCTTATGGATGTGGAGGTGAGTTGTTACCTTGTGGCTTTTATGCACTCAGTATACGACTGATGCTTTTTGCTTTCTCAAGAGCTTCTATTGTTCTTGTATTTATAGGTTCTGTTCTCTTCTTAGCTTTCAAATTATTTTTGGGCTAGTTTTATTTGATTTGAATAACTCATTATAATGTAGGCACTGATTATGAACTATGGATTATGAATTTTTCGGAACATCTGGAATCTTGATAAATCTGCATGACCAATTTACAAAGACAAAAATAGTATCACAAAGGTTTCTTAAAATGATGAAACATATTATATTTTTGACCGATTTTAGCTAGACTTGAAATGTTATAACAGAATTGGACCTTTTTGCTTTTTTTAACGGACCATTAGCAAAATTGCTAAAATCTTTAGTAACACGGTGATAGAACTAAATATGCAACATGTCAAATCAATAGACACCCAAATAGACGTAGTATCAAATGTTACTTACAAAGTTATAATTAAATACATTTCCAAACTTAATGATACAGCTAAAAAGTTAGAACTGATTTTGAAATTTATTATTGTTGTAAATCTGAACTTGATAGTAAGAATTTAATTATTTAAATAAATATAATTAATTTATTTCAGTAAATTATAGAATACTCTATTATTATGGAACTCAGAGTTATCAAGGTAGAATTACTAGCCTAATTTATTACTCAATACTCATCAAACTTTCAAAGATAACTTCAACATCAACAAAATATTCACATAGTCAATTAGTCATATTTATTATTCATATCTCTTCAACTAACTTCAACTTCAACACCGTCAAAATTATGAATAAGCAACAATTTAAAATCAATAACACCCATGACCCATTCAATGTTGTTCTCAATAAATAAACAAAAATTCTCACAAATAAATGAACGACAAATCATAAATCAACAACACTCATTATAACTAATTTCTAAATAAACATTTATTCATCACAAGATTCACAACAATACCTATTCTGTTTAGAGACAGGCTAGAGAGTGGAGAGTGAAGACAATGATGTGGAGAGGAGAATAATGAGAGGGAAGGAAGGGAGGAGATCGGGAGAAGATCAGAAGGAGACTCGGTCGACAGAGTGTAGAGGAAGGAAGGGAGGAGAAGGAAAAAGAAGAAAGAGGAGACAAGACGCGACACATACCTGTGGTGTCAGTCGGCTGCTGCTGTTTGGAGAAGGCAGCAGATATTGGGACTCTTGGCTGGAAGGGTTTTAATTTGAAAACCCTTAAATTTTTTTTAAAAAAAAGATGTGGCACCAGGCAACGCCTCGCTTGCCTTGCCTTGTCTTGCGAGGCAAGGCAAGCGCCTCAATGAGAGGCACCAAGGCGACAACACTGATGGAACTTCCAACAAAACCTTAAGTTCATCCGTATTGTAGAAGACTTATGACTTGCAAAATATTTTTATATAAATATCCATAACCATCTGTCATTAATTTATCCTAAATCAAGACTTCAATTAAGTAAATTAAAATATTATACCTAAAATTCAAAATATGGACGTCAAATATCAAGGAATCAAGCAAAATACTCAAGATATTAGAGAAATAAATATTTATTTGCATGAGTATAAAAAAATTATACAGTTTACGAAGTGAGAAAAAAAGAAAAGAGAAGTTGCAGGTAGAGCTGCCAGTGGGTTAGTTTCTTCAAAGTTACCAGCTATCCAAAGTGATAATTGTTGAATCCTACATCGGTTGTGGAAAGGGTAATGTGCCCCTTATATGGGCCATAGGCACTCCTTTCCCTTAAGCTAGCTTTTGGAGTGAGTTAGGCCTATTCCAAATTTATCATGGTATCAGAGCCTCTCCATCCGATGCTGGACCTCCTATAAATATGTACACCAGTAAAATTTTGGGCGTGAGGGGGTGTGTTGAATCCCACGTTGGTTGTAGAAAGGGGTAATATGCCCCCTTATATGTGCTATAGGCACTCCTATCCCTTGAACTAGCTTTTTTGGATGAGTTAAGCCTGTCCCAAATTTAACAATAATAATAGTAGGCACGTGAATTAAACCTTCCTTTTATCCACCAAAAGCTCGTGCTGTCCAAAAATATAAGCAAGCTTTTTATATTTTGAGTACATCTGTCATTCCCCAAGCCAAAATGACTTTGAATGGCAATTTCTTCCTACCCCCTTTTCTTCCAACATGTCATGTTCAGCCAATATGGATGTAATAGTAATAAACTGATCTCTGAATCACAGTGGATGAATCAAGCAATATTGTATTGATTAGCCTAATATCTATTAGATGGCATGTAATTCGTCACTTATACTTAATGCCCAGCTTGGGTTAGGTGTAAAAACAATGTATTTGTATTCTTTTTCTTTAAATATTTTTGAATGCCTCTTGATCTCATAAATCTTTTATTTTCTCAATTATATTCTAATCTTTTAACCTAATCATTTTGGTTTGTGAGTATAAAAAAATTTCAATTGTATCCATTGAATTTTTTGGACATTCAGTACTTGCTCTTTGCAGAGCATCTGTTTTTTTTTTTTTTTTTTTTTTAATTCCCTAACCATATGTTTTTAACAGATTCCTTAATCATAGAAAAAGATCTAGAGTCTGTTTTTCCAGGTGGTGGTATTGGTGAGGGAGACGAACAACTTGAGTGAAGTAGGGAGTATCAACAGTTTTTCAGTTTGGGAAGGGGACATAAGTATAGACAAGGATGTTTTGTGCCTTTTTGGCTGATACGATGTCCACATAATCCTACTATTTTCTTCCCTAGATCAACAGAGGCACGTGATTTGAAAAAAATTTCAGATACTAATGAATCAAATGGGATATGATTGAAAAGATGCAAAATGTTGAGGATTTAGGAGACCACTAGGTTAATTTTCAAATTTTTGAAACACTAATTTATCAATTTTTTTGTTTGCTGTATAGGTGATATGTCATCCATTTTGAAACATGTCGAGAAAGAAGTACCATATCCTGACATGCAATTTTGGAAGCGAGCATCTGATCCCATCCTTAGTCATGATGCTTTTTCGTCGTTGATGTGGGTTCTCTTCTGTCTTCCACACCCATTTTTTTCATGCGAGGAATCTTTGTTATCCCTTGTCCATATCTTCTATATAGTCTCTATAACTCAGGTATGATACCTTCACTTTTGTGCTTTATTAATTTGACATACCATTACTACTAACTTTCTAATTGATGTTCATTGGAATGCAGGGTATACTTACTTGTTGTGGGCAGCATCAATATACAAGGGAACCAGGTTTGAATGATTGCCTGATTTCTGACATCACCAGAGTTTTAGAAGAATCTGGATGGATCCAGCAGTATTTTGTTTCAAAGTATATGGATACATATTCCAATACCATAGATGCAATTCGTAGATTGAGTTTCCCTTATTTGAGGAGGTGTGCATTGCTTTGGAAATTGTTAGGCACTTCTTTCTCAGAACCATTCCATAATGGGGATCATGTGCTGCATGCCCTCGATGATGACACAGTGGACTACATGGATGATGGCATAGTTGAGCTCAATGAAGTTCAGAAACTAGAAAAGATCTTCAAGATTCCACCACTGGATGTTGTTTTCAAGGACCATGGAATACGATCTTTAGTTATGAAATGGTTACGTCACTTTCAGAAGGAATATGAATTCTTTGGTTTTCAATCTGTTTTGCATTCCACACCTGTAGTTCCATTCAAATTGATGCAGCTTCCTCATGTATACCAGGATCTACTTGAGAGGTTCGTAATGATTTTTATACTTTTCAGTGACATCAAAGTTAGGACGTTTTTCTTCATAGAAATTGCAGTTGATTTGAATCATATGTGCGCTTCATTCAGGTATATAAAACAACGTTGTGCTGACTGCAAGACTATCATTGATGAACCTGCTCTATGCCTGTTATGTGGTAGATTATGCTCCCCGAACTGGAAGATGTGCTGCAGGTTCATATTACTGCTTAGTTTCACTTTGACTACGACTTGCTCCCTATGCTTTGTGTGGATATTTGAATTATGTTGAATTGTTTCTTAACTTCGAGAAGTCTAACAAGAATTTGTTGTGCAATATACATATGTTAATATGTAATGACTTTCTTGGTTGTTCCAACAACATTTTTTTAGGGACACTTTTGATAATGATATTGGATTGATGTCATTTTAACTTTAAGCTAGTGTTTAAAGCCAAGGTAATTTTGAATAAACCGAATATTGAAGAGTAGATGATGAAGTACACAGAAGTCATTGAATCAAACATAGAGGTGAAATAATTGGAGAAGTGAAATAGAAATGACTAGGAACAACAAGGTAAATGCAGGATTATATTAATGTCGTACATGCGTTTTCATTTGGTTCTCTCTTCTACAGTAGCTTTTTGGGTATTTTATTTTATTTTTGTTTAAATATATCCTTCTATTCAAATCTACTTGATTATTTTGGAGATATATTTGCTCTCAACAGCAACATAGTTGTTCTCAATCAGGCTGGCAGATGTGTACCAAGGAGAGAGTGGTAACATTTAATTAACTTGGTCACAGTGTTGACCAACATAGAAAGTTCCTAATTAGGAGGATTCAGATATAATCCTAATTAGGTTTGATTATAGGGTTTGATATTAGAGATTTTATTTTTATTATAAATATTCCTAATTTAGATTGATTTTTTGTGTATAAATACTCAAACTTTGTAAAGATCAATTCAATTGGAATAAAATTTAAAATTCCTCCCAAAATTCTTTCTGGTGTCGGAGCCTTGCCACTTGAATTGGCATAGATTTCAAATCTGTTACAAAAAGTTAGGTTAACTAATAGGTCAAGCTTCTAGGTGACTATATCAAGGGTGTTGTTTGACACTACCTGTACCAAGAAAAGCTCATCGAATTTTCAGCCTATCACCGAGACGCGACCCTTCTCCGAGCACGTGAATGTCCTCATGCGACGCCACAACATTCTGCATCTCTTTACACGCGTCGACACTTGAGCCTTTCTCCGGCATCCTTTTCCCTCGACGCTCCTTTTCGGCCCTCTTTCCAGCATGTTGCGCTTCTGACTGGCCTTTTTCCAGGTGTTTTAACAATAACTTGGTTGTTCCTGTCTTTGTGTTGCTAGCCCCTGTTTACCTTTAAAATGTCAGATAAGAAAGGCATTAATGGAGGTGATGTATGTGTTTTTTATACTGTTCCATAGATTATTGATTCTAGTGCAAATAGATACATGACAGGTTCCTCTAAAAGCTTCCTTAATTACCTTCCATGTCTATACAGTTAGAATAGTTGATGTTTCTTTTATTCCTATCTCTGGAACAAGATCGATCGATTGTATTTTCAATATTAAGCTACTTCTGTTCTCCATGTTTTTCATTTTTCTGCTAATTTAATCTTTTATTTGTCAGTGTTTTTACCAAAATCTTTAATGGTAAAATTGAGTTTTTTTTCTGACTATTGTGTTATTCAGGACCTTCAAACTAGAAAGAGGATTGACTATGATAGACTACACAATGACTTATATATGTCGAAAGGGAATCTGGGTTTGAATTCACCTGGCTCTTTTTGGAAAAAATCATGATGTCAACTAGGAAATCATACAATGACATAGATAGTTAGGACATCCATCATTTTTTATTTTAGAGAAACTTTATCTTAATTTATTTTCTGAAGTTCAATGTGATTCTTTAGTTTGTGATGCTTGTGAGTATGCTAAGTATACAAAAACCTCTTATCCTTTCGGTAACAATTAGAGTACGGTCCCTTTTGTAATCATCTATTATGACGTTTGGGAACTTACTCAAACAGTCTCACTATCTGGTAATCGTTGGTTTGTTACTTATATTGATTGTTGTATTCGCATGACTTGAGTTTATTTGATAAAGATAAAGAGTAATGTGGTTTCTTGCTTTTAATCTTTTCACAAGATGCTTTATACTTAATTTGATGCTAAGATAAAAGTTTTGAGAACTGATAATGGTATAGAGTACAGGGATGACCGTTTTTTAGTTTATCTGGAGTCCAATGGGATACTGCATCAAACTAGTTGTCCTTACACTAGTGTCTAAAATGGTGTTGCTAAGAAAAAATAGGCACCTATTGGAAGTAGGCTGATTTCTTCTTTTCACCATGAACCTTCCAAAAACCTATTAGAAGATGCAGTCTTAGCCGCAGTTTATCTCGTTAATAAAATGCCTCTCAAAGTTTGTCTTTAAAGCCCTTTAGAGGTGCTACAGGGAAAATGCTTATACTGTTTTACTAAAGGTGTTTGGATGCACGTGCTTTATTCATATTACGACAGGTGGAAAGCTCGATCCGAGGGCTCTTAAATGTATGTTTGTTAGGTATTCTCTCACACAGAAGGATTACAAATGTTACCGCCCTCCATTTAGAAAATGCTTTAGAAAATACTTTAGAGAGTCTGAACCTTATTTTAATACTATCCCATCACCTCTTCAGGGAAAGAACAATGAGAGAAAAGTGATGATTTCTAATTCTATAATTTTAGTGCGTTTTAATTTAGAGGAGACTACTATATAGGGAGAGACTATTGGTGATCAGAAAAAGATAATTGGGCATTTGGATAAACCAGATTTAAGGAGATGCTCAAGAAGAGACACAACAGAAGCAGAAAAAGCTATTCTGCAGCCTACTCAAATGTCATGAATCTTCCTCTTCTCTATCTGGTGAGTCATCCTTAAATCTTGAGTCCATTGACGATCTAAATAAATCAATTGCTCAAAGAAAAGGAGTTACATCTTGCACAAAGCACTCTATTTCTATTTTTCTCTCTTGTGGTCCTTTGTCTTCATCCTATAGAGTTTTTGCCTTGTCTTTTTCCTGTGTCTATGTCACAGGACTGGAATGAAGCTCTCAAAAATTCTAATTGGAAGGGAGCAATGATTGAAGAAATGAAAGGCTTGACTAAAAATTAGACCTGGGAGTTGATCTCTCTTCCATCTGAAAAAAACCAGTTGGCTGCAAATGAGTGGGTGTTCACTGTGAAATACAAAGCAAATGGATCAATAGAAAGATTTAAGGTCAGACTAATTGCCAAGGGATACACTCAAACTTATGGAGTGGATTACCAGAGACATTTGCCCCTATTGCTAAAATGAACTCAATCAGAGTAGTGCTATCTTGTGCTCTCAATCTTGATTGGGACTTACAACAATTTGATGTGAAAAATACATTTCTTTATGGAAATTTGGAGGAAGTGTATATAGAAATAGCTTATAGATTTGCTGATGAAAAAATACAAGGAAAGGTGTGTAAGTTAAAAAGCGCTTTGTACGGGTTGGAGCAATCACCCAGAGCTTAGTTTGGTCGATTTAGTAGAGCTATGATTTTTTTTGCCTATCAATAGAGCAATGCTGACCATACTCTATTTATTAGAGATCTTAAAAGTAAAATTACTCTTTTTATAGTCTGTGTTGATAGCATAATAATGACCGGGGTTGATATTGAAGAGATGATTAGGCTGAAAAACCTTTTGGTTCGAGAGTTTGAAATTAAAAATTTGGGAAAACTTCAATATTTTCTGGGAATTGAGGTTGTCAGATTAAAGAAAGGGAATATTTATTTCTTAGAGAAAATACATTCTGGATCTTTTGAAAGAAGCTGATATGTTAGGCTGTAAACCAGCATAAAGTCTCATTGTTAGAGCAATTACAAGTTACGAGTAAGGATCAGTGAATCAGTGAATATTGGGAGATATCAGAGGTTGGTAGGCAGACTGATTTATCTTTCGTATACTCGACCAGACAGCAGCATATGCAGTCAGTTTATGCATCGTGAATCTCACATGCAAGTTGTTTTTCACACTTTGCGATATTTGAAATCTGCTCCTGGAAAAGGTCTCTTATTCTCTAAACACGGTCATCTCTGCATACATGGATTCACAGATGCAGATTGGATTAGTTGATGATAGAAGGTCGACTAGTGGTTTTTATACACTTGTGGGAGGAAATCTTATCACTTGGAGAAGTAAAAATCAAAGTGTTGTTATTCAATCAAATGCTGAGGCGGAATATAGAGCGATGGCACAAGGTGTTTGTGAACTCCTATAGTTGCAGAGATTGTTGGACGAATTGAAACCTAGAATCGGCAAATAAGTCAATAGTTGTAAAGAGAAAGAAATGAACAAACTCAAAGGAGATCATATATGTATATTTCACCTACATTCTTATTGACGTGGGAGTGGGACCTTCTGCTGCATATTTAGCCTATGTATTTTAGGAAGGAGTATGGAAAATTCAGTAGAGTAGTATTTTACTTACTTAGATGTTTGTGTCGAAGGGTAGCTTCTTATTTTAGGATATTATAAAATAATCTAGGTATCTTGGGGAAACTATTATTATTGACATTTGACAATTAAGAATTAATCAAAATTTGGGAGTTCTGTGGTTTTCCCATTGATTTTTCTTGTGGTTCTACATCACTTGGAGGATAGCTATGATCCTTTTCATTAGCTTGCATATGTGTTGTCCATTTCTCCTCTTCCTTTGTTGTGTAAACTGAAAGACTTAAAACTACAGGAATTTCTAATTGGATCTTCATCACATGGTAGACTAGATGTCTTCTAATTTTAACGACAAGTTGAGTCGTCTAATACAATAATCCTTTTGCTTCTTATCAAAGGGAAAGTGGATGCCAACCTCATGCAATGGCTTGTGGTGCTGGGATATGTGTATTTTTGTTGATCAAGGTATATCTCTATTCTGGCAAGCTCTATTCAGTTGGTGTATTTTACTCAATTTATTTATTTATTTTGTGCTAGTTACTATTAGAAGTGGAGAACAATAATAGTTTTGTCATTGCAGAGAACTACAGTTCTGCTACAAAGATGTGCACGACAGGCTCCTTGGCCATCTCCTTACTTGGATGCATTTGGTGAAGAGGTATATTAATTTTTCTACTTTGCTAAAGGTGTGAGCATGAACATGGAGTTTTCCATGCTTTTGTGTGTTTTAGATTTTTTTTTTAACCATCCCAGTAATCTTGACTGATATAAATGTGGCTGCACAACATAAAACGAATGGATGGTCCTATGCATGAATCAATTTCTCTGCTCTGTTGTGTGAGATTCCTTGGTATTTGGTTGGTGCTAGTCTTGGTCATATTAGCTTGACGCATGCAAAGAGTTTAATAATGAAGCTTGGGTGCTATCTCTATGAAGTTAAATATCTCTATGTATGCAAAGCTTCTTTTTTTTTCACTTTTTTTTTAGGGTTTGCTTGATTGACTGAAACTGCATACTTGTGGGTTTTGTTTCATTTGGCAAATATTATAACTATGCTAACTAATTAAGAAGTAATACAATATCTATAATTATATGCATGCATACATATCTATACATACTTGTGTATTCACACGCCCGTGCAAACACACACAGACATACACACCTCTCGCCTCTTGTATCCTCCATAGGGTACTCCATTGCCTTAGTATCGCTTGCCCTGATAACATTGAAAAATACACAACAGACATTAGTGTTCGAGAGAAATTGTTTATTACATAAAACTAGTTGGGTGTTATGGAGTTGAGACCCCTAAACTAACTGGGAAAATATATCTGCTGTCTAGAAAACAAATCGAAATGCATTAGGAAAATCTAGGTAAAATAGGAAAGCCTAAATTCTAGATGAAATAGGAAAATAGAAAAAGAAATCCAGTGGATCGTTTATTTATATGCAAGACTGCCAACCAATGTTGAGGAGCACTTCTGGTATAGGCAGTGTATTATTATATTTTATATTGGTGTTTTAAGGATTTTCATTTTGTTACTCTAATGTCTGATACATGATGCTTTCTTGCAGGATATTGAAATGCATAGAGGAAAGCCACTGTATCTGAATGAGGAGCGTTATGCTGCTCTAACATACATGGTGAGGGAGAGATTTTGGCATTTTTAATATCCCATGCCCCTTCTCCCCCAGCAAGCCAGAAAAAAAAAAAAAACCACCCAGCCTACTGAAGAAAAGAAGTTTAAATTGATTAATTTAATAATTATGTTTGTTAGGTTGCTTCTCATGGCCTTGATCGAAGTTCTAAAGTCCTTGGACAAACTACCATTGGTTCTATCTTCTCGGTGTAGTTTGGTAGATGTTCTTCAAGGTTGTTGTGCCACCTCTTTGTTCTCATCTTCGCTTGTAATGCTTAGTTTTTTGTTAAGGTGCTGAGTATTTCATGTGGATCTTTCATTTAGTGGATAATTTTCCACTCAGGTCTGTATGAAGAATCTTCTGCAAGTGCCAAAAAGCTGACCTTTGATTGGGCTGAATGTGTTAGAATCTTGGACTAAGCTGTTGTTTGTTAAGGTTGGGTAAGCAGCAGTTCATTCAGTTAAATTTGCAGGTAGTACACTGTTTTATGGTTGCTCTAGTTGTTTTTATTTATTTTTTTTTTGTGTTGGTGATTCCCTTTTTTCATCTTTTTCTTAACAATTCTTTTACCATGTTGACAAAATAACCTTTGAAGAAATATATACAAAGGGAATTTAAAAAATCTAGTAGCAAAGTGCAAAAGTGATAAGCTAAAATTGATAGAAAGGGGAGTGTCAATGGAATATCTGTTCGAGTAAATTGGAGTAGATATTATCCCAAATGTTCTTCCCTATTTGTGCAATGATCTGTGTTATGAGTTGCCTGTGAAACCGTGAACCTGCATTGCAGAATTTTTTTTCGAAGGTGTTATAGTTTATTTATTCCTTCTTTGCTGTGTGTGAGGCATTGGAGTTTGGAGTCTTCACGCCATACAAAGCTAAAATAAAACTAGTTTAGTTCCACTTTTGGACAAAAACAAAATGCTGAAAAGATTTTTAATTTATTTCCTTGATATGGTATGTCCTGCAAATTATATTACCACCCGTTGTTCCATGTGTTTCCTATGTTCCTACTGTGCAATAGCGATCATTATGACATTAGTGCTTTCCTACAGCTAGACAAGCCTGTAAGCACATCTAGTTTTTAGGATTTCATGGATCTATTTCTACTTCCTATCCCAAGCTTGGTTCCCCGAAACTATGCATATCGGCTTCCTGCTCTTACTATTCTTACTTGAATTCAAAATATAAACAGGCAACAGATCCTGATTGTAGTGTTGATTATTGCTAAATCACAGCACAGAATTGGCCAATTGGGATTTTGAAGCTCTGGTTTGAGGCTTACGGAGAGTTGCACATTTCTTGCTGTTTGTTAATACAATTTGGAAAAATAGGATTAGTTGTTACTTGGGAGGTTTGATCTGCCCTGTATTTTGCTCTTCTGTATCCCCAACAACTGTGATTATCTACTGTGTTGTAGAAACAATCTTAGCCAAATATACGCTCAAATGATGGAAATTTTTGCAGGAATTTTGGAGTCTTCTTTCCAGGCCAGATCTAATGGTTATGTTTCCCGCCTCTGATGTTCAGTGGTTGTACAGTTATTAGTGCAGTGGAAGGCCCCATTTGCGATCATGTTCACTAAATTAGGGATATCCTTCATGTAACATTCAAATCTGCATCTGATGACCTGTACAGCTACATGTTCTCTTCCATATCAAGTAGCCGATAGAAAACCAGTATTCACATTACTTCTCATTTTCTTCTTATGTTTATTTTCCCCTTCTTTCTTTTCTTTTCCCCCGGTATTTTGCCATTTGTGTGGGATGGGATTTTCAGCTGGCAAAGGTTGTGGTAATGATGCATGAGTGAAGTGGTGGATGACATTTTGTAAATGCTGTACATAGCTCTCTTCTCTATCATTTAGCGAGCCGTTTTTTAAAATGATAAATGTAGCTCAAAATATGAATCGGTTTCGACCTACCATCTGAGAATGTACTCTGTTTGGCTGATGTATTAATTTTAGATTGTCTATGTAATCTGATTCTTCCCAGGATAAAATTCAGAAGGTGTGAATATTGTTGATTTTTTATTTTGTCAGGAGCTTGAGTTTTCTTCCACTTCGAAAGATGATCAACTGTGTTAAAAGTTTATTATTTTCATATTAATAAAATTTATAAACATAAATTATTAAAATTAATTATATGTATATGTATATATTTGTAATTGTTATTATTGTTCTTATGTATATATATATGTTATTATTATTTTTATATATATATAATCATTAACTAAATTATATATATCGATAAAATATAATTTGATAAAATTATAAATAAATTAAATTAAATTAATTGTGATTATTTTTAAAAAGTAAAAAATAAATTTAAATATTATGTAATTATTATTGTTCTTATATAAACTTATTAAAATTAATTAATTTGTTTAATTAGAGTTTAATTTTTGTAAAAATATTGCAGTAAAGTTTTTAAAAATTTTATTAGAAGCTTTTAAGAGTTTAAAAATTGTAATAAAAAGATTATATTATATTTATGTAGATGGATATTTTTATCTATGATTTTTTTCGAGTGTTATAAAAAAATTTTATCTGGAGAGAAATAATATATTACATAATATAATATAATAAAATTGAATTAAAAGAGAATATTTTTAATTTTTATTTAAATTTTCTTTATATTATGTCGAAAAATAAGGAAATTAAAAATAATATAAATACTAATATAGCTCCAATTAATAATTACGATAAATTTTATATATTTTATTTTATAATATATGATATTTAATAATTATAAAAATAATTTATTTAATATTCATAGTAATTTTTTATTATAATCTATATTTAGAGTAAAAAAATATTTATAATATTATACAAGTGAATTTAGTATTTAATGTTATTAATTTTAAATTTAGTAGAATTAAATTACTCATTATACTAAACATTATTCATTAAATTTAATAAATGTTAATATTTAAAAATTTTATATATTATGTAATCTACAAATATCTAATTAGTTGCAAATATATAATTAAATTTGAACTGGTTGCTAATAAAGTTAGCGATGATACAATTGTCGCTAAACAAAATTACATTTAGCCAATGTTGTATTCTAAAACTTTTGATAATGAATTTTTCTCTATTGAACTAATAATTTTATTTAATTAAAACTAATTTTATTTATTTCTATAAAATATATATGTATAATTTTTAAATTTTTTAATTTTATTCTCAAACAATTATTTATACTTTTAATTTTTTTTAGATTAATTTTATTTTCATTGAAAATATAATTTTATATTCAATAAGATTAACTCTTTATAATTTAAAATACTATAATTATTTAAAACATATATGATTTAATATATATTATTATTTTATTTTCATCCATTGATAAAGGATTTTTCTGCACTATCATTATGTTTTTTTGGTTGTCACCGAAGAATTGCTTCAATTGAGTTCGCATACTTTGGCAGTCCCCATTAATAGAAACCAATAAGATATTATTGTATGATTGAAAATCTTCAGTTTTTTTTTTTTTTTTATCACCATTGTTGATGGGAGGTGAATCTATAAATATTAATATATTCCCTATTGCCAGAACAACTATTGATAAAACTTTCTCGCAAGCTCAGTGAGAAAGTGATAGTGTTTCAATCATTTTCATACACATCATTTATGGTGTCAGGAACATAGCCACATAATTTCAAGTCATGGTACAAAAGCTGTAGCGTTTCATAAATATGCTCAGTTTCGTAGTGAGATTTATCCCCAGCGACGAATTCATGAATGCTACATCCAACCTCAATTGAACTAATCCCTGGCTTCTTCTGGATACCAAGGGCCTTCATTCTCCTCCTAACCTTGCCTGCCCCATCCCATCTTCCAACTGCTGCATATATATTTGCAAGCAGCACGAAATTGGAGTCAACACCAGGATCTAAATCAGCAAGATAGTTCATTAACCTTTCAGCTAATTCAACATTTTCACCAGTCCTACAAGCAGCCAACAATGATCCCAGGATAACCTCATTTGGCTTCATGGCCATATTTTCTATTACACTCCATGCATCTTCTAACCTCCCAGCACGGCTGTAAAGATCTACTATGCATCCATAGTGTTCAATTCTGGGGGAGAGTTTGTACACTTTCTTCATGACATCAAAATACTTGAGCCCTTTATCCACCAAACCAGCATGGCTACAAGCAGTAAGTGCTCCAGTGAAACTGACTCCATCTGGCTTGAATCCTTCTTTTTGCATGAGCACAAAGTACTCTAATGCTTCCTCTGCAAACCCATTAGTAGCAAAACCCACAATAATGGAGTTCCATGAAACCAAAGTTCTCTTCAACATTTTGTGAAACACTTGACGAGCTATTTCAATGCATCCACATCGAGAATACATAACAATCAATGAATTACTTATCCTAATATTGTCCCTAAACTCTTGCTTCAACACATATCGATGTATCCACAAGCCTAAACCAAGCGCACCCAAATTTGCGCAGGCAGATAGAACTGCAATAATGGTTACATAATCAGGCTCCATCATAGAAACCTGCATTTCTCTAAACCATTCCAATCCTTGCTCAAAAAGACCCTTCTTAACAAATCCATCAATGAACACCGTCCAAGAAATTGCATCCCTCTCAGGCATTTCATCAAACAACTCAATCGCATCTTCTATCTCCCCATTCCTCATGTATCCATCCATCATTGTGTTCCAAGACACTGAATTCTTGATCTTTAGCTCATCAAAGCACAACCTTGCTAGTTCTACCTGACCACACTTTGCATACATATCAACAACAGCAGTACCCACCATCACATTACGCGTATCAAACCCACGTTTCCGTACATACGAGTGAATCAAAGGGCCCAAAGATTTGCCATGTGAGGGAAAATCCGCACAGCCAGACAGAAGAGTCGTGAATGTGATGTGATTGGGTTCAACGCCAGCGAGAAGCATTTGGGTGAACTGTGAAGCCGCTTCTGGCAGCTGGCCGTTGCGGCAATGGCGGGAAATGGAGTTCGTCCATGCAACAGTGAGGTCAATACTTTTATCGGATTGCTGTTTAAGGGGAAAATTAGGTTTCGAGGTCGGATTAACGGGATTTTGACCTGGGATTAGGTGTAACGGCGGCGGTATTGGTCTGGTGTTGGAATGTGGAGTGAATTGGGTGACGGTGGGTGCGGATGCGAGGGCGGCAAAACCCATTTGTTCAAATTTCGTTAAGGGATTAGACTCTGGCCTTCGACTTTGGCCTTTACGCTTCCGTTTGGACAGAGGAAAATGCATAGAAGAGAAAAGAAAAGAAATTATCTTATTTGGACATAAATAAATGAGAGAAATGGATCGAAAGGAGAGGAATTGACGTTATAAACATTTGACTTAATAAATATTTAAATTAAAAAAATATTATTTTTTAAATATAATTTTACTAAATTCAATATTTTACAGTTGTGTTTAAAAAAAATTTCAAATTAATAATTAAATTTATAATTTTAAAATTATATTTTAAAGTAATTTTTAAATTTATAATTTTAAAGTTGTATTTAAAAATATATATTTTTACAGTTTAGAGATTTAAAATAATGTTTTTTAAAAATTTTAAATATTTAAAATTTAAAAGTAATATTTCTTTTATGATTTAAGTGTTTATTAGGTCTTTAATAAAATTAAAATATCTAAAAAATAAAAATATTAAAATATGAATACAAAAATATATATTTTACTAATTTATATTTCTCAAATCATTTTTAACCCAAAACATCTCTCTTGGAGAGATGAGAATTGGAGAGAAATGAGTATTAAAAAAATACCTTCATTTTCTAAATTTTTTTTATTTATAAAAATATAATAATCATTTAATATATTTTTATTCAAAAGAGAAATTATATTTCTCCCTTTATTTTAAGAATTCATTTAAATAAAAGAAAGTAAATTAAATTTTTATTCTATTATTTTCTTTTATTTAAATTAAATTTTTATTCTATTATTTTCTTTTATTTTTACTCTTTAATTTCTTTTTATTTCCCTTCTCAGTATGGGGTTAGAGTTATAAGTTCTAACTTACCTTTCTTGAGAAATGAGAATCCAATGAGATCGGCTTCCTCACCTTCCGGAAGAACACAGAAATCTGAATTGCTGTTTCTGGTTGCTCAAAATGGACCACAAAATATATTTTTCTTGTTTTTTTTTTTTTTTTTAATTGGGAATTGAGGATGGAAGGAGTAGAAGGATTGAACAGTTTTTAATTTCAATAAAAAAATTAAAATAAATTAAACTGATTTTTTATTTTAATTTGATTTTTAAGTATAGTCAATTTTGTTCGGTTATTATTTTAAATTTTTTTTTAATTTTTAATTCGGTTTGATTTATTAATTAAAATTAATGGCAAAACCAAACCGAAACCGAGCCGCCCTCCCATTTTGCCTTTTGGCCTTCTCCCTCAAATCCCTAGCGTTATTTTCTCTCTCTTATGTTCTGCTAACCCTCCAATCTCACAATCATTCTTTGTACATTCTACCATTTTGCTTTCTCCCTCCTCCTCCTCCTCCCCCTCCCCCTTCTTCTTCTTCTTCTTCTTCTTCTTCTTCTTCTCTTCTCTCTCTTATGTTCTGCAAACCCTCCAATCTCACAATCATTCTTTGTACATGTCCCATTTTGCTTTCTCCCTCCTCATGGCCATCCCACAATCCATTGAGAGCGTAAATGAGACAGACCTCGTTTCATCTTCTTCTTCTTCTCAACTATTGCGATTCAGAACATAAATGATATAGGATGGTTAGTTTCACTCCTGCAACCATAGAACCTGATGTCGTTTTTGGGTCTTCTCACTAGCACATGCTTCTTGTTTTTTCTCCAAATCTGTTCCAATTACGAGTTTTCTTATGGTAGTTGTATATTTGTGTAGAGAAATTTCTTTGGTATTGAGTTGAGTTTGCATCATTGAAATTTGTTATTTTAGATTTTATTTGTATAATGTTTCTTGATCTGGATTCTTTGAGCTTTAATTTGTTTTACGTTTTGATTCATTTTGTGAGTAATTTACTGTTAATTGCATTACTGGGTATATTGGGTTTGATGTTTAAGATTTTATTTGTGAAATGTTTCTTGGTATGTATTCTTTGAGTTTTGATTATTTTGCGTTTTGATTCATTTTGTGAGCACTTTACTGCTAATTGGTATATCGGCTCTTCGGAAGTTCTGGATATAGGAGTGGAATGCATGGGGTAGGTTGAGCAGTATTATCTTCAAATTGAAAAATTATGCAATAATTAATTTAAAAATTCATTTTATTTTTTATTTATTTTGATTAGGTTAAATTTTTAATTTTAAAAATTTTAATTATTTTAATTTAATTTGATTTTAATTAAAAAAAATTAAAAAATTAAAAATTAAATCGATTATTAATAATAATATATATTTTTTATAAATAAATTAAATTATAGTAAAATTAAAATATTTTAATTAAATTTTAAAATATTAAAAATAAAGTGAAGAAAATAAAAAATTTATTAAAAATTAAAATTGATTAAATCGAATTGAATTAGATTGATTTAATTTGAATTTTAATTAAAATTAGTTTAGTTTGATTTTTATAAATATTTAAATTTTAATTTTTAATTTATTTGATTTGGTTCGATTCAAAATTAAATTTAATGGATGGGGAGTGGGGTATATTGAATTTGATTTTTTTAATGAAATCTACTCTTAATGAACTGAAATCAGTTTCATTATTTTGACACTTAATTTGATTCGGTTAAAGTAAAGAAGTTCTTTTAATTTTAATTTCGATTTAAGATCGAGCAGACTGAATAGAGAATCCTAAATCTAACGAAATAAGTCCAAACCGCTAATCCATACCCAAATCAAGCCCACAACTCATAGCACCTCTTAACCGTTTTCCACAGCCATCAGATCTCAAAGCAAAGCATCGTTAGCACAGCCTCAACAGCCATCGCGGGAGAAAAAAAGCAAAGATTTATAGCATGTCAAAATCAATCTACAAAACAAATTACTAAGGCACCACTAAAATCAACATCCAACTCTATACTAAGAAGCAACAAGAGCATGAGCAAGAAATCTGCAAGCTAAACTCAGAAACCACCCACCCAACAGCCAAACATACCTAAATAGTATTTAAGGGAAAGCTTGAAACCCAAAAAATCACGCATACACCATAGGGGAGGAGATGCGCTAGAGCCCATTGCTTATCAAAGTTACGGGAACATTATTCACTGAATGCACCAGTGAGGTTTCGAGTCTCATGAACAAGAATGACCTTTGAAAATCCAAATCTAAAAATCCAACTGAGAACAAAACACAACCATATATTGTAACTAAAACACACTTCGACTGAATAATTAACAAAATCATACAACACTAGACGGAGAGAAGACGCAAAGGCGAAACCTCCTCTCTGCCGGCTAGCGACAAACATGTGCCACTTGCCTTTTTTATGTTCTCTTTTTCGCTCTATTCTTTCGTATTCGATTTTTCGTATAGAGTTTGATTCAAAATTATTTAATTAAATCCTTTTATATTTTATAAAAGATATATTGAAAAAAATTTAAATATTTATATCCATTTATATATTCAAAATTTTAAATATTGAATAATAAGATAAAAAATTTTCAATTTGTCATGAACATAGCTAAAATGCAGAATTGAATTTAAAAAAGTTAATAATAAATTATAATATAATTCATAAAATTTTGTTTAACTAATAAAATAATACTTAAAATACATATAATTTTTTCAACAATGCCTCTTATCAATCCTATTGTTTACCTTTCATTCTCACTTATATATATATATATATATATCATAAATTTATGAAAATTTAAAATGTGAAATAGAAACTTTATAGACTAAAATATATAATATTTTTTATTTAATATTATTGATATGAAATAGAGTTTTTTATATATGAAAATACACATATTTTATATCATTGTGTATAAATGGTTAATGAAATACTTTAATATATAGTATGAATAAGTGATATTTTATTTAATAGGAATTCATTTGTAATAATATTTATTATATAAAATATATAACATATTTAATTTCAATATGAAATTTAAATTAAGGAACTTTAAATTTTATTAATATAAAATTTTAATTTTTGAATTATAATTTACCATTAATTTTTTTAAATTTAAAACATCGCTCTTAAATATAATTATGACAAATTGAAAATATTTAATTTTATTATCTAAAATTTTAAATTTTAAATATAAATGTAAATGAAACTAAATGTTTACATTTTTTTATCTAATAAAACTTTATACAATAAAACTTTTTATTTTTTATTAAAAATCATTAATTAATTTAAATATTTATATTATTCAGTCATATAATTTTAATTATATATATTATTTAATTTATATAATTTTAAATATTTATTTTATTTAGTTTCTCTAGTACACACTAAAATAACTTGATTAATAGGTTTTTAAGTGAACCATTAAACGATTTGATTTTACAAATGCAAACAATTGAATGAATTTAAAATAAAAAAATTAAGACTCAAATTGAACATCTTAATTGTTTTGGCTTGTGCATTGCGAAGAGAAGTAAGTCTATTATGTATGGGATTGTATTAGTCTGTTATGTATGGGATTGTATTAGTCATTTATTGGTGTTGTATTTATTTTGCCTCTAAAATCATTGTATGAATACAATTTTGTGATTAATGAAATATATGATTAATTAAAACCTTTTATAGTATCAAAGCCTTAGCCGCCTAAAACCTTTTCTTCTCCTTCTCTTCGTTTCACCATGAATAGGACCAAATCTACTCTTATTTTTTCGTCTTCTTCTACTCTTGTAGTCACGCCCGTCAATGAATTTCTCTCCTATACCCAATCTTACCTATCAAATTCCTTTAAAATTAACTTCTATCAATTTTCTCTCATAGAAATTATAGTTCTTACCTAAATTGCATGGATGTGGGCTTGAGCATCATATTGATGGCTTACAATTCGATCCTGTGATCTTCTTATCCAATAATTAATTTGATTCTGATTATTTTTTATGGTTCATCAAGATTAGATGGTTCTTAGTTGGATTGTTGCCCATGTTTCAGAATTCATTCTTCCACATATTATAGGTGTTGAAATAATTAAGGAGGCGTGAGAAAAACTGGTCATCTTCTACACTACGGCCTTTAAACCCAAAATTTAAGAACTCAAAATTCAGCTTTATATCTTGAAGTATAGAGCTAATTCTATTGAAATAGATGTGCAAAAGGTAAAAAGGAATAAATTTGTTGCGTTACAACATTCTATTTCAGATGATAATTTGGTCGAATTCATTAAAGCCGATTTTGGATGTACACATTAACGGATCCACAGTGGGGCCAAAGGGAATTTTTTAAATTACCTAAGTGTGTTTAGGTAATTTTCCTTCAACTTTAAATAAATGAAAGAAAAATTATTATTAAGTCTCTAAATTTTTAAAAAATTTATTAGTTCATCCCTATTCAAAAATTATACCATTAACCTATATTAAATATTTATATTTTTAATCCATATAATTTTAAATATATATATTATTTAGTACCTATAAATTTAAATATACATACTATTCGATTTTTTTTTATCAAAGCATAAATAATTTTACTAATAATTTTTTAATAAATTACTAAATAACTTAATTTTATAAAATATAGAAATATTTCTACTCGTGTAATTTTAATATAAAGATGAACTAATGAATTTCTAAAAACACAGGAACTTAATAGTTATTATCTCATAAATTAAATCAAAACGCTAAATATTATTTTTATAGCAATCAACTACTTTGTTCTATTTCAATCTAAAAATTTACTTTTTAATTTTCGATACTTCAACTTCAAATATACTAATATTTTTCCTTTTCAAAAATATTTATAAGCTAAGTTATTCATATTTATTTTTTACAATCACTTTTTAATAACTAATAATTAATAATAGTTATTTTTATTTACTTTTATTTATGTGATTAAAATTATATATTAGATTATTTAAATTTATAAAAAATAAAATTTAAATTTTTAGAAAAAAAAGAGTACTGGTTAGATTATTTAATATTTTCATAAACTATTTAGATATAGAAAAAAAATCTAGAAAAAAAAATGAGTTTAATAAATTATGAATTAGATTAATATTTAAAAAAAATAAATCATAAATGTAAATAAAATTAAATAGTATTTATATGGGTAATAGGTTAAACTATTTAAACAAAAAAAAAATAAATGAGAAAATTCATTCAATTTGCAAAATTTTATTTATATAAATTTTCTCCACTGACATTGACTTTCAACTTGAAAGCTTTATCTTTAATATCTACGTCAAAAAAAAATTAAAATGAATAAAATTAAAAGTTTTACAGAAAAAATGAAATTCGGCGTCCTAACTTAAATTTCTGAATGCTTCACTGGACATACAAGCTCTTGAATCTCGACAAATGGATATTTCTTATGATACACTGTATGATATGCTCCTTAATAAAGAACGCCAATTACAATTAGATGAGTCTGCTGTTATCGCTCCTGCAGCTCATTACGGTAAACTTCAAACCTTTACCCATGGACATGATAGAGATCACAGACAGAATCATGGGCGGGACAGAGGTCCAGTCTCTTCTTCTACTTCTGGTCTTCATTTTTCCTCCTCTGCTCTACCACTTTTACCTATTCCACCAGCATATACCACTGCAACCCAGCTAAGTTTAGTGGATGCTTTGGGTATAACATGTTATAATTGTAGAGTTTTGAGTCATGTGTTGCGCGTGTGTCATTCGCCAAAGGCAGATAATTGCAACCGTATTATTCTTCCTGTTTCCAATTTAGCTTGCACCAACCTTTTTGATAACCTTGCTATTCATTATAAATATCAAGGACTTGAAAAAGTGACACTTGATAATGACTCTCGTTTACCTATCTCTCCTATTGGAAAGTCTAATTTATCTATTTCTAATCATTGTTTTCTTTTGGATAATTGATGAGTTACAAAATTCACAATTTTTTTCTCATTTAATTCCTTGATTTTATTGTAATTTTGATATAAAAATTTAATTTGAATTTGAATATAATTTTGGACAGGTTTGTGAGCAAAAGATGAGAAAATGAAGGAAAAATGCTAAATTAAATGATTTTTTTATACTGGGAGGTACAACATTGACCAAACCTGTAGCCTAAGGCAATGGGGAGATAAGATAAAGTTTGCCACCTAAGCAAAGATAAGATCATATTCAAATGGGTTAAATTGAAACAAACTCAATCAGATTAGGATAGAGATAATATTAGATAGAGATAAAGATAGGAATAATAGATTTTATTTTAAATTATTAAGTTTTATCCTTTTGTGCCTATATAAAGGCCCTTAGTATTAAACCTAGGATATCATATTTTACCTCTCACTCTTATTTCCTCTCTTATTGTTCTCCCACCTTATTCTCCATCTTCTGTTCTTCTTCTTTTACTTAATTGTTATAATTTTATTATGGCCATGAGTGGCTAAACATTTATTTTCAGTTGAAAGTTAATTTAAATTGAGATTTGTTCAAATTGTGAGGCTATGCACTTTAATTCTCTTCATCTTATTTCTATTTTTTGTCAATTTCTGATTTCGAGGAATACCACCTCCATTGTTGTTTTCTTGAGAATTCAAGAGGCCTATTGAATCTCTTGGGAAAACAACTTATAGCTAATTAATCTAATTAAATCTGTAATTGTTTAATTGGGTTAATAACAAGTAGTAATTAACATATTAATTTATGTTAAGAAATTGACATAACATATTTGATTTAAATAAAACGCGTATTTTTATTGGTCAAGTTTGGGTTATTCTCTCTGACTAATTAAATCTACACGCGTGTTGAGATTGTTAGTTAACTAGGAATTAATTTAACCGTGAAGCGGATTAATGTATTCATAAGGAAGAATTGGTGGGATTCGCGTGTTTGACCACTATAACCAAACAATAGATAATAAAATGAATTATTTTTTTTAGTCGATGATCAACTGCAGAACACCTCAATTTGATTACCTTCAGCTGAAAGTTTTAATTAATTAGTTTCTCAATTTTCAATTACATTATTTTTTTTCCTTTTAAGTTTATTTTTATTAGCTTGCCCAAGACACAACCATTTTCATAAAAAAAAACTCTCTTCTTCTCACTTTTTTGTATTAAACTATTTCTTTATTTGAATTTGGTCATTTAAATTAAGCAGATTTGAGGTCTCTGTGGGATCGATACTCACTCACCCTATCTTCAAATTATTAACAATCAAGAAAATGGAAGTAAATTTAATTGACGGATTCGACACTCGTCAATAATATCTTACATGCGCCCACCGCTGAACAAGATTTATTATTAGTTAGTTTTTTTGTGAAATCTAACAATATTTATGTGGAATTCTTTCCTGATTTGTTTCTTGTGAAGGATTTGGTAACGAAGGCCATACTCTATCAAGGCCGGAATGAAGTTGGTATCTATGTTCTCCTTGCTGCCGATGAGTCGTCTTTTGCTTGGATGCAACATTCTCTTCAATTGTCTTCTAATGTTTTGTTAAAGTCTTTGATCAAGCATAATTTAGCCACATTTTTATTATATTTATTACTGTTTGTTTACACATTTTTCTAGCTTAATTTGTGCTTTTGTCATGTTTTTGCAGAAAAGGAAGAAATTGGAAAGTTGGAGAAAAAGTGAAGAAAAAGCTGGAAAAGTGATTGGGTCTGAGTGATTTGGCCAAATCACTCACAGGAACTGGCCAAATCACTCGCAGAGACAGAGACAAAAACTGGACTGAATCCCAGAAAGCGATTGGGGCAGATTGGGCAAGTGATTTGCCCAAATCACTCGCAGAAACTGCCCAAATCACCTTGACAGCAGAAGTTGACAGCAGAGCGGGAAAAGTGTAGAAATTAGAAATTCGAATTATCAGAAGTCCAAATCTAACTCAATCACTACCAACATAATTCCAGGAGCCACGAGACAATTTCTCACCTAAGGAATTCCTTTTACAATTAAAATCCACATCCAAAGAGGAATCAAAGACCAAGTCAAGAAGGGATTTCAAAACCCTAGATGGATGAGATTCTCCAACTATAAAAGGGCAACCTCCAAACCAGCAAAGGATCTCTTTCAGCATCTGCCATCCTCGGAAATTCTCCAGCAACACAGCAGAAACTTTTCTTCTTTCTTTTCTTCTTTATTTTTGTATTTTAGTCACCATGAGTGGCTAAATTCATTATTTTCTAGTTGAAGTTGAGAATATTCAGATTTGTGATGAATTGGGAGGTTTAATACTCCATTGTTGAACTCTTGCTTGTTTCAATATTTATGCAATCTGATCTTTTCCATAATTATTACTTTGCTTTTAGAATCAATAAGGGCCCATTGCTTTTAAATTGCTTAAGTGATAAATTGTTTGAATGATTTAGGTCCGTAATTGCTTAAATTGTTTGAACATAAATATAATCAGTTGCATAACCTAGCCTTGACCACGCGGTTGGCAAGGATAGAATTGGGTTTCTCTAAGTCTTAATGCGATCAACGGTTGTTCGATGATAAATGCCCCAAGGACGTTCCTTGGCAACTTGTTGATCAGTGTTTGATTAGCGAACGTTTCCTAATAGAACTAGAACTAAGGAGGAATTTGGATTGTGAGAAGCGTCTTCCACAACCAAAACTGATTTATTGAAATCAAATAGGAGTCTTTAATAATCAATGATCAATTCTGAAGAAATTGAATTAGACTCACACTTCAGCTAGAATCTCTTTCTCATTGAAATACCTTTTCAATTAAATTATTATTCTCTTTTGCTTTTAGATTTTAACTCATCAAAACAAGCCCCCCTCTTTTACTTATTCGTTATTACTTGCCTTAGTCATTATTAGGAAGATACTTGGTGTCAATTCCCTGTGGTTCGACCCTATTGCCACTATCTGCAAATTTATTTGTTGATTGATAATAGGTTATTTTTGACGGCTTCGACAACCGCTTATCAAAAATTGGCGCCGTTGCCGGGGAATTGATTTAAACTAACATATTTTCCTTTTATGATCAGGGCTGATTGTAAAGAAGCTCTTCTTTACGATCCAAAAATTGAACACACTGCTAAGACCTTACAAGCATGGCTACGGTAAGTATGTCTTTTCTCTCTTCTCAAATTTCTGAACTAACCTCTATTGTGAGAAATTATGGTCAAGCTCGACAACTTCAACAACTTCAACAAGCACATGCATTTGAAGGATTCTATGGACAGCCAAGACATAATCCCTACCTTGACACATACAATACAGGTTGGGGAGACAATCTGAGCTATGGCTATGCTAGGACAGACCACTACCATGACTACCAAAGAGATCTGCAATATAATCCAGGTTGGAGGGACCACCCAAATTTCAGCTATGCAAGGGGAAATTAATATCCAAGCTACCAGCAAAGGAATCAAGCTCAAGCTGCACCTCAGAACTCCAAAGTACCTCTTGAAGAGATTGTGCAAAATTTAGCAAATACTGTGCAAAGTCTTGAGAAACAAGTGAGCCAAGTGGCCACTTCAATGAGCAAATTTGAGTCTCAAGGGAAGCTACCCTCCCAAACTGAGATAAATCCAAGACAAAATGTTAGTGCCATCACATTGAGGAGTGGAAAGGAGTTGCAAGACAGTAGGTCTGAAAACTTACAAAAACAGGCCATGGAGGAAAATCTGCCAGAAAGTGATCAGGGCAGTTTCTGCGATCGATCTGCCCAAATCACCTGCGGTAATCTGCCCCAATCGCTAGAGAAGGCAGAACTTGATCTGCCCAAAACAATAGATGAGGCAGATTCCAGTCAGAAGCAGAAACAGCCACCAGCAGAAAAATTCAAGGTACCTCCTCCCTTCCCCAAAAGATTTGCAAGGTCTCAAAAAGAAAAAGAGGAGAAAGAAATACTTGAGACCTTTCGCAAGGTGGAAATCAACATTCCCCTACTTGATGCTGTAAAGCAAATTCCAAGGTATGCTAAGTTCCTCAAAGAGCTATGCACCAACCGAAGGAAACTTGCTGAACGTGAAAAAGTGAGTGTGGGGGAGTGTGTCTCAGCTGTTATTCAAAGAAAACTTCCAGTCAAATGCAAGGATAGAGGGATGTTCGCTGTTTCATGCAAGATAGGCAACGTGGGGATAAAGAAAGCCATGTGTGACCTTGGAGCTTCAATCAATGTCATGCCCCTCTCTATTTTTAATTTATTGAATGCAGGTTCACTAAAAGGCACCAGCATTGTAATTCAATTGGCTGACCGATCGATTGTCTATCCCAAGGGAGTGCTTGAAGATGTGTTGGTGCAAGTGGACCAACTAGTCTTCCCAGCTGATTTTTACGTCATTGACATGGAGGAAGACAAGAGCAATACCACCTCTGACATCCTACTTGGAAGGCCATTCTTGAGCACAGCAAGAACTAAAATTGATGTGCATGATGGCACATTAACCATGGAGCTTGAAGGGGAGATTATCAAATTCAATGTTTATGAAGCTATGAAATTCCCTAAAGATGTTTCTCCTGTTTATGGCCTTGATGTCATTGATGACTTGAGCCAAGAAGTCTTTGATTTTGATATAGAGGAAACACTCCATGCTGATTTGTGCAAATATGAAGAGATGGACAGAAACCGCTCAGAGACAGACCAGACAGTGATGTGGGCAGTTTCTGCGAGTGATCTACCCAAATCACCCAGACAATCTGCCCAAATCAGTGAGCAGACAGACATGACAGAAGGAGATTTGCCCAGATCACCAGATGATTTGCCCAAATCAACAGGAAATCTGCCCCAATCAACCAGCAGACAGCAGGCTGAGACAAAGACAGAAAGTGCACCAGATCTGAAACCCCTGCCAGATCACCTCAAATATGCCTACTTGGGGGCTGGAAATACACTCCCAGTAATCATTTCCAACCAGCTCAGCCAAGAAGAAGAGGAAAAGCTCCTTGATGTGTTGAGGAAGCACAAGAAAGCAATTGGGTGGACCTTGGAGGACATAAAAGGCACCTCAAGACCATTCGGTGGAGGCTCAAGACAGGATGCAGCACATGGAAAGCATGTTGCAGCTGCTAGTTCAACACTTTCTACCCACAGACCATGACAGCCAGTGATTTGGCTGGGTGATTTGCCCAAATCACCTGCTCAAATCACCCACATCCCAGGCAGTCCCTTTCCTTCTCCTTATTAATTTTTTCATATTTATGTTTAAACATTGAGGACAATTGTAATACCCGGCTAGACTCCGGTATCGGAATTCCTACCGTCCGGTGGAATCTCGGATGTCGGAAGCCTCTAGTAGGGTGGAAACATATTTTCATAAAATGTTTTAAAGTATTTCATGGTTTTAAGTATGAAAATTAAATGAGTTTTTGCATGAAAAGTCTTTGGAGGAAAACCCAGGTTCGGCCGCCGAAAGTCAAGTTCGGCCGCCGAACATGCATGCGTTTTGGAGGCACGTTAGGCCCCCGAAAGCATGAGTGAGGGAAGTTCAGGTTCGGCCGCCGAAACCCAAGTTCGGCCGCCGAACATGGCATGCTTGCGGAAGCACTTTCGGCCCCCGAACGTGGCCTGGCCAGCCACCTATAAAAGGGACCCTTGGCCGAAATGGACGAGCTTTCTTCCATTTTCGGCCACAGCCAGCTTCCAACCTCCCTCTTCCAAATCTAGTGTTTTTCCTCCAAATCTCCACCATTTTTCTTGAGTTTTAAGCTTGCATTGAAGGTTTTGAACTTTTGAAACAAGTTTCGGAGCTTTGGGGAACTCAGGAGCTCATTTTCTTGGATCTCCAAGTTTAGGTCGTCTCTCTCTCGATCTTCAAGAGGTAAGAGCCGATCTTAAGCTCAATGCATGTTTTAAGTAAGTTTTAAGTTGATTTATGGGTAGAGATGCATGTTTAGGCTTGTTGATGAGTTTATGGGTTTTGATGTTTTGATGAACAATGTATGTTGATTTTTGTGTGTTTGAAGTGTTGTAGTTGGGGTATATGCTAGTTTGAGACCCCTAGGTGTGATGTAAGATATGTATGCATGTTTTAGAATAAGTTTATGCTTGATTGGTGAGTTTGGAGGCAAAAATGCATAAAGGAGCCAAGTTTCTGCCCTTTGGCAGAAACCAGGTTCGGCAGCCGAAGGCACTTTCGGCCGCCGAACATGGCTGGGGAGGCAGGCCTTTCGGCTGCCGAAGTTGCCCCCGAAAAGAGACTTTCGTCTCTGTCTGGGACTTTCGGCCGCCGAAGGTGCCGCCGAACATGCATGAGTTTCGCCTCTGTCTGGGAGTTTCGGCCGCCGAAGGTGCCGCCGAACCTGCCTGACTTTCGGCTCTGGAGGGACTTTCGGCCGCCGAACCTGCCGCCGAAAGTGCCCTGTTCAGCCATTTCTTGCATGTTTTTATGTGATGATTTCATGATGTTTTAGGGGGTTTTTGGGGAGTATGTTAGAGTTATATTTATGTATGTTTGGTCCCTCATTGGAGTCCACCTGTGTAGGTTCGGACCCGAGGAACCGAGGACCCCAGCAGTGAGCCAGCTGCTACAGAGTTTGTCAGAGCTAGCTAGAGGTGAGTGGAATAAACCTTAAAGTTTTAAAATAAATAAAATATGAATTTTTGAGCATGACCCATGCATCATGAATGCCATGAGATATAGTAGGTTGTTTGCATTAGTATTCACGAATATGTTGCATTGCATTTATGATGTTGATGTGGATTGGTCATTGGATGATCCTTTAGTCCTCATATGATATGATGATGTTATGGCATGATATGGTATGGAAGTCCAGGTTGTACCCATTCTACGTCCCTGGCACGATGTAAGAGGAAGTCCAGGTTGTACCCATTCTACGTCCCTGGCACAGTTGGACTGTATGATATGTTATGTTAAGAGAAAGACCGGTTGTACCCATTCTACGTCCCGGCACAGTTGGACTATGTAGAGGACTATAGGTGACAATACCATCCGAGATGTGATTTGTTGTGATGTGTTGCATTACATGATGGCATGAACTTTTAATGTATGATTTCACTATTCTGCTCACTGGGCTTTGTAGCTCACCCCTCTCCCCTAACCCCAGGTGTGCAGGTACAGGGTAGACCAGAAGGTTAGCCAGAGTTTTTTTGAAGTATGTTGATGTAATAGTTAGATTGTGGACATGACAATTGTATTATGATGTAATGCAAGAGATTACAGTATGTTATGTAATGAGGTATATTGAGGTTATAGATGTGCTTGACCCTATGAGTATTGTAATCCCTTGTTGATGCATGATCTTAGATATTTGTTGATACAGATGTAAGCCAACTCATCTCATGTTGTATCGCCCGTTGGGGCATTGATGAGATCCCACAGAGGGATCATGATTATGATCATGACTATGTACATGTATGTTCAGGTTGAGTTGGGTGTTTGAAAGAAAAGTTTTAAATTTTTATGCATGTTGTTGATCATGTATGGGATTATATAGGTTTACAGGTTCTATGTCAGGCTTGCTACGGGTCCCGGCGGCCTTAAGCCGATCTGGATCCTAGCGCCGGTAGCGGTCCGATTTTCGGGTCGTTACAGAATGGTATCAGAGCCCTAGGTTCATATGGTCGGACCTAGAGTGTCGGGCTCATAGATGTTATAGAAGGTCAAGCACAATAGGAAGGTCATGTCCACTAGGATAGGATGTTGAGTCCTGTCTTGTATGATGATGTGAAATGCCATGATTTTATACATGTGCATTGATGCTATGATATGACTGATATTTATGTGATGAGGGTTCATGTGTGCCCACATGAACCATATGATGCTAATGTTGTATGATGTGTACTGTTTTTCAGTATATAGGATGAGAGGAACTCGTCGATCTGCACGATTGACTGGAGTGCCACCTGAGGATGAGGGCACGAGCGCCCGTCCTCCTACATTGCCTAGGGCAATGTCTTGTAGAGCCAACAGAGATAGAGTGTCAAGGGACCCTAGAAGGTCTTTTGATGCTAGCAGAAGGGGGACTGATAGAGGAGGAAATTCTTCAGATGTGAGGGAGGTTACAGGAGAGGATCAGAGGAGGGATGGGAACCTGGATGTGAGCATGGAGGGAGAGGGGACAGGGGAGTCTCAGGGAGGCGTTCAGGCCTCGGGGTATGGTTTTCCACCCCATTACCCACCCTTTCCACAGGGATCAGGGTATCCGATGGGAGGTACATCGAATTACTCCAGTTTTAACCCCTACCCTACCTACATGCCTTATCCACCTTTCTATCCACCTTACACACAGTACCCAGCTTATCCACCCTCACCCTTCTATCCAAACCCGGCAAACCCCACCTTAGGGAATGCTGCACCCCCACCTCCACCACCTACAGAACCAGCAGCCCCAGTTACTCAACCTCCTAGACCTAGCTCAGTCGATGGGAGCAAGGTAAAGATGACAGATTACCTCAAGCTGGATGCTCCCAAATACAAGTCAGGGGATGACCCCTTTGAGTATCTGAGAGTGGTGAAGACAATAACTGATGAGCTAGGGGCAAGTGATAGCAGGGCCATTCAGATGGCAGGGTTCACTTTAAAGTGCAAGAAGGCACGGGAATGGTTCAAGTGTTATGTGGACCCGAGACTAGATGGCATGACATGGGAAGAATTTGCGAATGAGTTCGCTGGATGGGCTTTTCCAGACAGTTCCAGAGAACTGAAGATGATTGAGTTTGAGCAACTGAGGCAGTCAGAGCACATGGGTGTAGAGGAGTTCACGGATAAATTCTTGGAGCTATTGCCTTTTTCAGGGCAAGCTCTAGATACAGATACGAATAAAGCCAAGAGGTATGTTATGAAGCTGCATTCCAGGTACTCCTCGTTGATTCAGTCAGCTGAGAGAGAAAGTTTCCACACTGTGGTGGATATGGCTCGAAGAATGGAGGCAAGTGCTATAGTTGAGGGGTCAGTGAAGCAGTCAGTGACCCAGTCTTCAGGGGTTAAGACCCCAGGCAGAGGAGGACCAGGTTTCTCTTCTCAGAGCTCAGGTAAGAAGAGGTGGGATAACACCACCAGGAAGTCGAAGAAGAATAAGTTTTGGAACAAGTTGAAATCCGGTCTGGGATTTGGCGGTGGCTCGAGCTCAGGCTCAGATGGTACAGAATGTCAGAGATGTGGAAGACCGCACAGGGGAGTGTGTCGAGCTGGGACTAACACGTGTTTCAGATGTGGACAGGAGGGACACATAGCTCGGGATTGTCCTAGAGCGCCTTTTTTGGGCCAGCCCCAGCAGACAGCTTCTGGTAGTGTGGCACAGCCAGCAGTTCCAGCCACAACTCAGGACAGTGGCAGAGGTAGAGGAAGAGGGGCAACCTCTTCTTCTGGTTCCCGAGGTGAAGGTCCATCAGCTCCAGCCAGGATCTTCACCATGACACAGCAAGAGGCTAACACATCCAACACCGTGGTGTCAGGTAATCTCGTCATTGGGTGTTCTGATGTGTATGCATTAATGGACCCGGGTGCATCTCATTCATTTATTGCTCCGAGAGCCGTTGAGAGGTTGGGTCTGATAGTCTCTGGGTTAGAGTGTCCTCTATGGGTCAGTGGACCCAAGTGTGACCCGTCAGTGGCAGTGTCAGTCTGCCAGTTCAGTCCAGTTTTTGTTGAGGGAAGATGCCTCTCCGCCGACCTTGTAGTTCTAGATTTGACAGACTTTGACGTCATTCTAGGGATGGATTGGCTATCTACCCATGGTGCTACCTTGGACTGCAGGGACAAGGTAGTCAGGTTCAGAGATCAGAACGGGTCAGAGGTCGTCTTCAGAGGGGACAAGAGGGGCACACCTAGAGGTCTGATATCAGCTCTTCAGGCTCATAGGTTGCTTAGGAAGGGATGTCAGGGGTACTTAGCTCATGTGAGAGAGCTAGACAGTCAGGTCAGGGAGCCGGCCTCGGTGCCAGTTGTCAGAGAGTTTCAGGATGTTTTTCCGGATGAACTTCCAGGTTTACCACCTGCTAGGGAGATAGAGTTCGAGATAGAGTTGGTGCCTGGAGCTAGGCCGATCTCTATCCCTCCCTACAAGAGGGCTCCAGCCGAATTGAAAGAATTGAAAGAACAGTTGCAAGAGCTGGTAGAAAAGGGTTTCATCCGACAGAGTACCTCACCTTGGGGTGCTCCGGTCTTGTTTGTGAGGAAGAAGGATGGATCCCTTAGACTTTGTATCGACTACAGGCAGTTGAACAAAGTCACTACCAAGAATAGGTACCCTCTGCCAAGGATCGATGATCTATTCGACTAGCTAGCCGGAGCGGGTTGTTTTTCCAAAATAGATCTAAGATCGGGGTACCATCAGCTAAGGATAAGGGATGAGGATGTGCCGAAGACAGCCTTCAGGACCAGATATGGGCATTTTGAGTTCCTTGTAATGCCGTTCGGGTTAACCAACGCTCCTGCAGCATTCATGGATCTCATGAACAGAGTGTTTAGCCAGTACCTGGATCACTTCGTTATTGTCTTTATAGATGATATCCTAGTGTATTCCAGGAATGCAGAGGAGCATGCCCATCATCTGCGGTTGGTCTTGCAGACTTTGAGGGAACATGGCTTGTATGCCAAGTTCTCTAAATGTGAATTCTGGCTAAGGAGCATTTCGTTCTTGGGGCATGTAGTGTCAGAGAATGGTATAGAGGTAGACCCCAAGAAGACAGAAACTGTGGCTAACTGGCCTAGACCCACTTCAGTGACGGAGATCAGGAGTTTCTTGGGTTTGGCAGGTTACTACAGGAGGTTCGTTCAGGACTTCTCAAAGATAGCAGCTCCTCTGACCAGACTAACCAGGAAGAATCAGAAGTTTCTGTGGACCGACCAGTGCGAGGAGAGTTTTGAAGAGCTTAAGAAGAGGTTGACTTCAGCACCAGTTTTAGCTCTACCATCTAGTGATGAGGACTTTACAGTCTTTTGTGATGCGTCCCGTGTGGGACTGGGTTGTGTACTAATGCAGAAGGAGAGGGTGATCGCTTATGCTGCTAGGCAGCTAAAGAAGCATGAGTTGAATTACCCCACACATGACCTGGAGATGGCAGCAGTAATCTTTGCACTCAAGATGTGGAGGCACTACCTCTACGGGGTAAAATGTGAGATCTTCACAGATCATAAGAGCCTGCAGTACATCCTGAGTCAAAGAGATTTGAATCTGAGACAGAGGAGATGGGTAGAGCTGCTGAGTGACTATGATTGCAAGATTCAGTATCATCCGGGTAAGGCAAATGTCGTGGCAGACGCCCTAAGCCGGAAGTCACTAGGCAGTCTATCCCACATCACGGCAGAGAGGAGACCAGTGGTGAAGGAGTTCTACAAGCTTATTGAGGAAGGTCTACAGATGGAGCTGTCTGGTACAGGTGCCTTGGTGGCCCAGATGAGAGTGGCACCCGTGTTTCTGGAGCAGGTGGCTCAGAAACAGCATGAGGACCCGGAGTTAGTGAAGATTGCCAGGGCTGTCCAGTCAGGCAATGACAGTGAGTTCAGATTTGACAACAAGGGGATCCTCCGCTATGGGAGCAGACTATGTGTACCAGATGACATAGGGCTAAAAGGAGACATTATGAGAGAGGCTCATAATGCGAGATACAGCATTCACCCCGGAGCCACCAAGATGTATCAAGATCTAAAGAAGGTTTATTGGTGGCCAGCTATGAAGAAAGAAGTGGCACAGTTCGTGTCAGCCTGCGAAGTGTGTCAGAGGGTGAAGCTGGAACATCAGAAGCCGGCTGGAATGCTTAACCCGCTACCTATTCCAGAGTGAAAATGGGAGAATATAGCTATGGACTTCGTAGTGGGGTTATCGGCGGCGTCCAACAGAGTGGACTCCATATGGGTGATTGTGGACAGACTCACCAAATCTGCTCACTTCATTCCTGTCAGGAGTGGCTACTCTGTGGACAAGTTGGCGCAGGTATATGTGGATGAGATCGTCAGGCTGCATGGGGTTCCTGTTTCGATAGTGTCAGATAGAGGGCCCCAGTTCACCTCCAGGTTTTGGCGGAGCCTGCAGGACGCCATGGGTACTAGGTTGGATTTCAGTACTGCCTTCCACCCCCAGACTGATGGACAGTCAGAAAGGACCATCCAGACTATCGAGGATATGCTCAAAATGTGTGTGCTGGACTTTGGCGGTTCTTGGAGGCAGCATCTACCTTTGGTGGAGTTTGCCTACAACAACAGCCATCATGCTAGCATCGGGATGGCTCCATATGAAGCTTTGTACGGATGGAAGTGCAGATCACCTGTTTGCTGGGAGGAAGTTGGAGAAAAGGCCTTGGCAGGGCCTGAGCTAGTAGAGATCACCAGCAGGGTGGTACCCATAATCAGAGAAAGAATCAAGACTGCTGCAAGCAGACAGAAGAGCTATGCAGACGTCCGCAGAAGACAGTTAGAGTTTCAGGAGGGGAATCTGGTATTGCTTAAGGTGTCTCCAATGAAAGGAGTGGTTCGCTTCGGGAAGAAAGGTAAACTAGCCCCACGATACATTGGACCCTTCGAAATCTTGCAAAAGATTGGGAATGTGTCGTACAAGCTGGATTTACCTGCTTCAATGGACCGAATCCATCCGGTTTTCCATGTTTCAATGTTGAGGAAGTTTGTGTCAGATCCGAGCAAGGTTCTTAGTGAGCCTGATGTGGAGGTCCAAGAGGATCTCACCTATGTTGAACAGCCAGTACGGATCATAGACACCCAGATCAGAAAGTTAAGGAACAAGGAAATCCCGATGGTGAAAGTCCTTTGGAACCACCACAATCTGGAAGAATGCACTTGGGAGACACGGGAGTCTATGCTCCAGCAGTACCCTCATCTCTTTTAAGGTTAGATCTTTATGTGTTTATGTATGTATGTTTTGTGGTTTGCCATGCTATGTGTACTAGTTGAGGAACATTCGGGGATGAATGTTCTTAAGGGGGGGAGAATGTAATACCCGGCTAGACTCCGGTATCGGAATTCCTACCGTCCGGTGGAATCTCGGATGTCGGAAGCCTCTAGTAGGGTAGAAACATATTTTCATAAAATGTTTTAAAGTATTTCATGGTTTTAAGTATGAAAATTAAATGAGTTTTTGCATGAAAAGTCTTTGGAGGAAAACCCAGGTTCGGCCGCCGAAAGTCAAGTTCGGCCGCCGAACATGCATGCGTTTTGGAGGCACGTTAGGCCCCCGAAAGCATGAGTGAGGGAAGTTCAGGTTCGGCCGCCGAAACTCAAGTTCGGCCGCCGAACATGGCATGCTTACGGAAGCACTTTCGGCCCCCGAACGTGGCCTGGCCAGCCACCTATAAAAGGGACCCTTGGCCGAAATGGACGAGCTTTCTTCCATTTTCGGCCACAGCCAGCTTCCAACCTCCCTCTTCCAAATCTAGTGTTTTTCCTCCAAATCCCCACCATTTTTCTTGAGTTTTAAGCTTGCATTGAAGGTTTTGAACTTTTGAAACAAGTTTCGGAGCTTTGGGGAACTCAGGAGCTCATTTTCTTGGATCTCCAAGTTTAGGTCGTCTCTCTCTCGATCTTCAAGAGGTAAGAGCCGATCTTAAGCTCAATGCATGTTTTAAGTAAGTTTTAAGTTGATTTATGGGTAGAGATGCATGTTTAGGCTTGTTGATGAGTTTATGGGTTTTGATGTTTTGATGAACAATGTATGTTGATTTTTGTGTGTTTGAAGTGTTGTAGTTGGGGTATATGCTAGTTTGAGACCCCTAGGTGTGATGTAAGATATGTATGCATGTTTTAGAACAAGTTTATGCTTGATTGGTGAGTTTGGAGGCAAAAATGCATAAAGGAGCCAAGTTTCTGCCCTTTGGCAGAAACCAGGTTCGGCAGCCGAAGGCACTTTCGGCCGTCGAACATGGCTGGGGAGGCAGGCCTTTCGGCTGCCGAAGTTGCCCCCGAAAAGAGACTTTCGTCTCTGTCTGGGACTTTCGGCCGCCGAAGGTGCGGCCGAACATGCATGAGTTTCGCCTCTGTCTGGGAGTTTCGGCCGCCGAAGGTGCTGCCGAACCTGCCTGACTTTCGGCTCTGGAGGGACTTTCGGCCGCCGAACCTGCCGCCGAAAGTGCCCTGTTCAGCCATTTCTTGCATGTTTTTATGTGATGATTTCATGATGTTTTAGGGAGTTTTTGGGGAGTATGTTAGAGTTATATTTATGTATGTTTGGTCCCTCATTGGAGTCCACCTGTGTAGGTTCGGACCCGAGGAACCGAGGACCCCAGCAGTGAGCCAGCTGCTACAGAGTTTGTCAGAGCTAGCCAGAGGTGAGTGGAATAAACCTTAAAGTAATTTTTGAGCATGACCCATGCATCATGAATGCCATGAGATATAGTAGGTTGTTTGCATTAGTATTCACGAATATGTTGCATTGCATTTATGATGTTGATGTGGATTGGTCATTGGATGATCCTTTAGTCCTCATATGATATGATGATGTTATGGCATGATATGGTATGGAAGTCCAGGTTGTACCCATTCTACGTCCCTGGCACAGTTGGACTGTATGATATGTTATGTTAAGAGAAAGACCGGTTGTACCCATTCTACGTCCCGGCACAGTTGGACTATGTAGAGGACTATAGGTGACAATACCATCCGAGATGTGATTTGTTGTGATGTGTTGCATTACATGATGGCATGAACTTTTAATGTATGATTTCACTATTCTGCTCACTGGGCTTTGTAGCTCACCCCTCTCCCCTAACCCCAGGTGTGCAGGTACAGGGTAGACCAGAAGGTTAGCCAGAGTTTTTTTGAAGTATGTTGATGTAATAGTTAGATTGTGGACATGACAATTGTATTATGATGTAATGCAAGAGATTACAGTATGTTATGTAATGAGGTATATTGAGGTTATAGATGTGCTTGACCCTATGAGTATTGTAATCCCTTGTTGATGCATGATCTTAGATATTTGTTGATACAGATGTAAGCCAACTCATCTCATGTTGTATCGCCCGTTGGGGCATTGATGAGATCCCACAGAGGGATCATGATTATGATCATGACTATGTACATGTATGTTCAGGTTGAGTTGGGTGTTTGAAAGAAAAGTTTTAAATTTTTATGCATGTTGTTGATCATGTATGGGATTATACAGGTTTACAGGTTCTATGTCAGGCTTGCTACGGGTCCCGGCGGCCTTAAGCCGATCTGGATCCTAGCGCCGGTAGCGGTCCGATTTTCGGGTCGTTACAACAATGTTTGGGATAGGTGTGGGGTTAGGTTCTTTATGCATTGATTCCATCATCTTTTGCTTTCTACTTGTGTCTTTTTGCTTCTTTTTGCATCTTTTTGCCCCATAAACACACACCAAAATTTTTTCTTCTTTCACACATTTTTTTTCACACACACACAAAGAATTTTGACTTAGCTTTTGCCCTACTCAGCATAGATAACAAGGTTAAAAGAGCTTCCTATCTCATGACCCCATTGATTTTCCACCCCTTTAAGCCTAAATTGAATCATTCACAGTTTAATACCTTCACTTAGGGAGTTCTTTTCTTGAATTGAATCCTTAAACTTGTTGTGGTCAAGGAAAATAAAAATATAAATACATGCAAATAAAAAGTTGGTGTAGCCCCCTGAGAGCTGATTTGCCCAAACAGTTATGAAAAGAAAAGAAAAAGAAAAACCAGCACAAAGCACAAATCATAAAAATTGTTCCAATGGCCAAATAAGCTATGAACAGAGCTAGTAGCCACTTGAACAAGTGACTGACTGAGTAACCGGGGGTGGGTATCACCAATATGCACCTTCGCGTAAAAAGGTTAGTGACTTTTTCAGGCAAGAATAAAAAGTGCTGCTGAATAAAATAAAATAAAACACTCAAAGAAGGGCAAGTCACTCTTAAAGGTTGCATTGAGCTCATATAAAGAGAATAAGCATGATTAAATCAAAAACCTTTTTCTTGATCATGGTAGGTGAGGGGAAACAAGGAAAAGAAGAAACAACCTTGGTGCATGTACTCTATACTGTGATACTTCAATTTAGGAGTTTAGGGGGGGCTGATTAAGTGGTACTTAGGCTCAAAAGAAAAAGGGGCTTGATTTACTAAGTTATTTATTGCTTGAGGACAAGCAAAAAGCTAGGTGTGGGGGTATTTGATCAAGCATAATTTAGCCACATTTTTATTATATTTATTACTGTTTGTTTACACATTTTTCTAGCTTAATTTGTGCTTTTGTCATGTTTTTGCAGAAAAGGAAGAAATTGGAAAGTTGGAGAAAAAGTGAAGAAAAAGCTGGAAAAGTGATTGGGTCTAAGTGATTTGGCCAAATCACTCACAGGAACTGGCCAAATCACTCACAGGAACTGGCCAAATCACTCGCAGAGACAGAGACAGAAACTGGACTGAATCCCAGAAAGCGATTGGGGCAGATTGGGCAAGTGATTTGCCCAAATCACTCGCAGAAACTGCCCAAATCACCTTGACAGCAGAAGTTGACAGCAGAGCGGGAAAAGTGTAGAAATTAGAAATTCGAATTATCAGAAGTCCAAATCTAACTCAATCACTACCAACATAATTCCAGGAGCCACGAGACAATTTCTCACCTAAGGAATTCCTTTTACAATTAAAATCCACATCCAAAGAGGAATCAAAGACCAAGTCAAGAAGGGATTTCAAAACCCTAGATGGATGAGATTCTCTAACTATAAAAGGGCAACCTCCAAACCAGCAAAGGATCTCTTTCAGCATCTGCCATCCTCGGAAATTCTCCAGCAACACAGCAGAAACTTTCCTTCTTTCTTTTCTTCTTTATTTTTGTATTTTAGTCACCATGAGTGGCTAAATTCATTATTTTCTAGTTGAAGTTGAGAATATTCAGATTTGTGATGAATTGGGAGGTTTAATACTCCATTGTTGAACTCTTGCTTGTTTCAATATTTATGCAATCTGATCTTTTCCATAATTATTACTTTGCTTTTAGAATCAATAAGGGCCCATTGCTTTTAAATTGCTTAAGTGATAAATTGTTTGAATGATTTAGGTCCGTAATTGCTTAAATTGTTTGAACATAAATATAATCAGTTGCATAACCTAGCCTTGACAACGCGGTTGGCAAGGATAGAATTGGGTTTCTCTAAGTCTTAATGCGATCAACGGTTGTTCGATGCTAAATGCCCCAAGGACGTTCCTTGGCAACTTATTGATCAGTGTTTGATTAGCGAACGTTTCCTAATAAAACTAGAACTAAGGAGGAATTTGGATTGTGAGAAGCGTCTTCCACAACCAAAACTGATTTATTGAAATCAAATAGGAGTCTTTAATAATCAATGATCAATTCTGAATAAATTGAATTAGACTCACACTTCAGCTAGAATCTCTTTCTCATTGAAATACCTTTTCAATTAAATTATTATTCTCTTTTGCTTTTAGATTTTAACTCATCAAAACAAACCCCCCTCTTTTACTTATTCGTTATTACTTGCCTTAGTCATTATTAGGAAGATACTTGGTGTCAATTCCCTGTGGTTCGACCCTATTGCCACTATCTGCAAATTTATTTGTTGATTGATAATATGTTATTTTTGACGGCTTCGACAACCGCTTATCAGTCTTCTTTCTATTCTAATATTGCTTCTTTAGAAACATGGCATGTACGTTTGGGATATGCCTCTTTTGCTACTGTTAGAAAAATCGTATCTTCTAGTGTTATTTCTGAGTCTAATAAAAGTCTATGTCAAGCTTATACTGTCAGCAAAATTCATAAAATATCGTTTTCAATTTTAAGTTTTCATGATACTAGTCCTTTGGACTTAATTTGTTTAGATGTTTAGGGCCTTGCTCCTATTATATCTACTGATGACTTTTTGTTATTATGTGGTGTTCTTTTATCATTTTAGTAAGTATACTTGAATCTATTTTCTCAAATAAAAATCTGATGTGTTGGATATCTTTCATTAATTTCGTACTCTAGTTGAAACGTATTTTAGTCGGTCAATTAAATAATTTCAGGCTGATTTGGGGGTAAGAAATTTCAAGCCTTAACTTCTTATTTGTGCACACATAGCATTACTCAGCGCATTTCATACCCTCGCATACTAGAACAAAATGGTTGTGCTGAAAGAAAGTATTGCCATATTTCTAAAACTGGTTGTGTATTATTAATCATTCTTCTATTCCTATCTGCTTTTGGACCAATGCATTTGATACTGCTGTCTATCTCATTATCTGCTTGCCCACTCTACTGCCGAATCATCGCACTCCCTGTGAGATTTTGATTACCACCAAGCCTAATTATAGTATTTTCCATATCTTTGGTTGTTTATGTTATCCTTGGTTGTGTCCATATTCAAAGAGTAAGTTGGAACCTTGGTCAAAATCATGAGTTTTCTTGGATTATAGTCGTACTCATAAGGGTTATAAGTGCTTTGATTCTTAAATAAATTTTTTGTCTCCCGTTATGTTCTTTTTGAAGAAGTTATTTTCCTTTTCAGGCATAAGGTAATGTGAATTTCACTTTCAAATCCATGGATAACTCCTCATTGATAATCAGTTTGCCCTTACCTGTGCCCATGCCTAACTTATCCATGCCCACGCCTACCTTACCCATGCCCATGACTAACATACCCGTGCTCATGGCTAACACACAGCTAACATACCTGTGCCCATGACCAACATACCAGAATCAGAATCACCTCCTTTCACTTCAGATACTACTCCATCCTTTCCATCTTCTCTCAACACATCTATGCCATCATCTTTTCTGCCTTCTGGGTCGGCTACACTTGCTTCTCATGGCAAAGACCTTGGTTTACTTGTTGAATTTGATGCATCCTTTTCTCCTGACTGTGGCTCTATTCCTGTTAAGAGCCAACCTTCTTCTCCACCTGGTCGTACTCATCCCATGGTGATAAGAGCACAAACGGTAATCTCAAGCCAAAGTATAATCAGTCTTTCAATGCTTATGCGTCTTCTGCTTTGGAGCCAGTACTTATGCTCAAGCTATTAAGCATGCTCATTGGCGTGAGGCCATGTCCAAGGAGTATAATGATCTTATTTACAATGGCACTTTGAAACTTGTACCTCCTTCTCCCTCTCATAATATTGTTGGTTATCATTGGGTATTTAAGACAAAGCGACATGTGTATAGCACTATTGAACGACATAAAGCCTGCTTGGTGGTAAAGGGTTTTCATCAAAGACTTGGACTTGATTTTGAAGATACATTTAGCCCGATTGTTAAGTCCACAACAATCCATTTACTCCTTTCCATTGTTGTGGCTAATAACTAGTCTGTCACTCAATTGGATATTTCTAATGCTTTCCTCCATGGGAAGCTTGATGAAGTTATTTTCATGACTCAGCCACCGGGCCATGTTGATCCTAATCATCCTAATTTTATGTGTCGATTGGGGAAGTCCATTTATGGTCTTAAGCAAGTGCCAAGAGTGTGGAATCAGTGCCTCACAGATGCCTTGCAAGAGCTTGCATTCATTGGCTGTTTCCCTTAACCATGCCCATGGGAAGTTGTGTTGCCTCATTTAGGTGGATGATGTTATTTTCATTGGTTCTAATAAAAAACTTATTGATTCACTCCTTGTCAAGTTGCAGACTCTTTGCAATGTAAAATTTGCACAAGTTGCACTTCTTTCTTGGCATAAAGGCTACTTGGTGCTCTAATGGACTTTTGCTTTAGGAAGGCATCTCTTATTCATCTCCTCATCCCTTCATTCAGCACATATCTCTTCATTTTCTTTTCTATTCATCTCTTGATATCTTCAGCATCTTAAGCTGAACTGGATTTTCTTCATTTTATTTTTCTGCATTTTTGTAATGACTCTTAGTAGTTAACTCCTTTTTATCGGTTAAAGGTTAATTTAGTTGAGATTTTTATCAAGTTGTGAGATCTAATCTTATTTTCTGTTCATTTTAATTTATGTTTTTATTATTTTTTTTCTGTTTTTGAGGAACGCCACCTCAATTATTGTCTTCTTAGATATTCAAGAAGTCCATTGAATATCCTAACTAGATAATATATAGCTAATTAACTCAAGTAATTATGTAATTATTTAATTAAATTAATAGAAATAGCAGTTAACATATCTATTTATGTTAAGGAATTGAGTGATTTGGTTTAAATAATTCATTTGCAATTTTTAATCAAGTTTGGATTTCTTTTTCTTTATGTGATTAATTAATTAAATATACACGCTCATTGGAATTATTAATTAATTATAAATTAATTTAGTATTTTGCAAGTCTTAAATAAAAATTGATGGAATTCGCTTGTACAAATACTTAATCAAATAATAAAAAATTAAGTAAATTACCTTTTGAATCAATGATCAACTGACAAACCTCTTAACTTAGATTATCTTCAACTAAACTTTTAATTAATTATTTATTTCATTATTCCATCACACATATTTTCTTCCCACTTAAGTTTTCTTGAGCCAAAATTTCTAATTGAAATTTTCCTTTTTCTCTTTTTATTTTAAATTCTTTTTCTTCGCTTTTCTCATATGGTATTTAAATTAAATAAATTTAAAATTTCTATGGGATCGATACTCAATCACTGTATCTATAAGAATTATTGAATTGAAAAAAGAAATCAGTTATAATTGACAGATTTGACGCCCGTCAAATCACCTATAAAAGAGGCACAACTCTAAAGTAATAGTACGCTCCACACATTGAAAAACCCTTTCTCAAATTCAAGTAACCTATTGCACCTTAGGAGACGCAAGAGCGCCTTTTTAGACAACCAATTACTCACTTAAGCGATATAAGAGCGCTCCTAAGCGATGTAAGAGCGCCCTTTCAGCACTTAGGCAACATAAGAGCGCCTCCAAGCAACATAAGAGCACCCTTACAAGTAACCGATTGCCCACTTAAACGACATAAGAGCACTCCTAGGTGACGTGAGAGCTCCCTTTCAAGTAACCAATTGCCCATTCAAGCGACGTAAGAGTGTCCTTAAGTGACATAAGAGCACCCCTAGACGATATAAGAGTGTTCTTTTAGGAAACCAATTGCCCCCTTAGGCGATCTACTCGCCCTCATCAGCAATTGATGCCCATGCAACTTCTCATGATGGTAGTATAATATAAGATCTCATCAATGTCAAGCCATCAAAACAAATGGGAATAAAAGTCAGATAATATTTATTTAACCGTACAAGTCCATCTATTCAAACACTTATATTTTAGTTATATATTGATAACTTTAGTCCTCTTATATGAATTAAAATGCATCCACAAGTAGCAAAGAAACCATGGCCTCCAAGGTCAAAAAATAAGGCGATAAATTCGTCAGGGAAAAAAATCAAAGCAAATCATTACTAGAGTCTCACAAGGCGATAAGTTCGCCAAGGAAAAAGTCAAGGCAACACCAAAGTGATTTGTCCATAAGGCGACAAGTTCGTCAAAGAGAATAATCCAATATCGAATCTAAAGATTCTATCACTTTACGGGAATTACTGATATAAATAATATTAAAATATATTAAATTCAAATCTCAATAATCCAAATCACATTAACTATTCAAATATCTTATAACTTCAAATAAGGTGGTAGAATCTTAATATAATAGGATATTATCAATATCAGAATATTATCCTTATCTAATAGAATTTCATATTCTATTTTATTTATGACTCTGTATCCTATCTCATTTAAGATTTCATATCATATCCAAATTCTATCTTACACACTATATAAGGAGTTTACAACCTCCATAATGAGATACTTTATTCTTTCTACTAATAAATTTCATAATTTACTCATCACACATATTAACTTAAGTATAGGAGAGATTACCAAGCCAACCCACTCAGTGTTCTTTTAGGTTTATACCCGATGGATTATGATGTGAATAATATCAATAATATTTATATATAATTTATAAATATAAATAATTATATTAAAATTTATTTATTATAAAAAATTTATAATTAATAAATGCTAAAAGGATAATGTGGTCCAAATAAAAAATAAAGTTTCGTCGGCTATCAACTAATGAGAAAAATCTCTACAGTAAGAGCTTTCAAGGCAGATGATAAGGCATCTATCAACTGTCTTATTTAAAGTTTACCAAACACATAAAGCAACTTTGAAGACCGATCATCCATAAAAGAAAAGGTCAACCAAACGCACTCTAATTAGTAAATTTTTTAAAATATTAAAAATATTTTAATATATTTTTTAAAATTAATATATTAATTAATAAATTTTTTTATAAAATAAAAATTAAATAATAATTTTTTTTTTTAATTTTAAGAACAACAAATATAATTCTATATTTAATAAATGAGGTAAAGATATATATTATAATTTAATTTTAATTCTTGAAATAAATTGATTAATAGATTATTTTTATTATATAATCACTTGAATTAAATTATTTCAACCTATTAATTAAATATTTGAATTTCAACACAAAAATAATTTCAGTCCGGAGAATATCAATAGTGGAAGATCATATTGCATCTGAAAATGGTGGTATTCCAATGCAGGAAAAATGGGAAGAAATTTTGTACATACCTACAGAGAATGCAATAGGGTAGAACTCAAATTGCTTAGTTAATCTGAATTACACGGAAAATTTTTCAATAAAATTGTTAGTATAATTACAGCCAACTTTTCCTTTCTACCTATCTAACACTAATTACATATTTAATGAAGAGAAGAAAATTATTCAAAAGGGAAACTAAATTAAATTTGACTCGAAAATATCACTAAAACTAATACAATATAAAAATATAATTGTAAAAAAAAATTATAAAACTTCTATTAAGAAAATACCTTCAAAATTTGGAAAGTTGCCTATTAATGGGTCTGCTCAGGGTGAACTGAGCCAATAAGCTGCTTTCCAACTGCGGGTTTTAGAAAGAAAAACGAAAGGAAAAATTCTGCTGAGAAGAAACTCAAGTGAAAATGATTTCTTCTAAAAGATTATCAAAAATCAAGTCCTCAATCTCAAGCCCCACACATTCACTATCAAATTGAAGGTTCATCCACCCATCATTCTTTGCTAAATCTCTACTCACAATATAATCCAATAGTAGGTCAGCCTCTGGAATTGAGTTCAAATACCAGCTTATATTAGCCCAAACCTCCTCTAGAATATGGCCTCCCACTGGCATTAGACGGATATGGGAGAGTGCAGACAGAGACCTTGGACAATATGTGTATGATTTTGCATAAATCTCCATCAGTACCTCGTTGATCAGATCAAACAACAGCAGATGATGACAATAGTTGCCTTCAATATTTCCTGAACACTCAGGATCAAGGACCATGCACCCTTCTTCCATTTCCTCAAACAGACCAGGATCCATTGGCTTGTCATTTGAATGCCAAGATCCAAGCAACTCACTCCCACTGAAACCAGATAACTCAAGTATGTCTCTCACGTAATCAAATTGAGCTTTCTCTTTAACACCCACACGAAACCTTAGATTATTGCTTGGAAATTCAAAAATTTCTGCTGTTGGTTTATCCTGGAGAATTGTTTCTACTGGCTGAGCATCCAAAGAATCAATAATGTCGGGAAAGGGAAGGCTTATCATCATTTCTGAATCTTCTTCTACATATTTTATTTCAATAAGAAACGTTAGAGTTAGTGACGATTTTTTTTATTATTTGTTGTGAATTTAACTGGTAGCAAAAAGTGTACCTTCTGAAGTGGAAGAGCTTGCAAGCTCTTCTGTTTCCTCTTGATATTTGGAGTCAAGCACAAGGAGACTAATGGGTTCTTCCAGTTCCACGGCTAAGTTATCTGGGCTTCCAGTATCCTGTTCCTTAGATTCTTCATCCCTCGTCACTAGATGGTCCAAAACATCACTAACTAAATCCAACTTTGCATTTGGGTCGATATTAGATTCTGCTGTCATCCCCAACTGATCTTCTTTTACTGAGTTTGATTCACTGGCTATGTTCTGTTGGACATCACTTTCTACTTCACTTTCTGAATCTTCTGATTTTTCAGTGACATTATCGGTTGTGCTCATAATTGAATCCACAGCATTCTTGATCTGATTTAATGAAATGAGATCGGAAGAATAATCACTATAACAAACATGAGATTTGAGGTTGGGTGAGGAAAACATCCTTCTCATGGATTTGGAATCATTATTTTTGGGTGAGCTAGCATCTTTAATTGTTGTTTTTGATGTCTCGAGAGTAAGCTGTTTCGGTTCTCTGTTAAAACTAGATTCGTACAGCCAAGAATACCTGTGTAATGATTCACAAAGAGATGATGTTCTCTGAAAACGACGCGATTCATTTTTGTTGTTACAAGGAAGAGAAGGATCACCGTCGTTACTAATGGAACTTTCTTTGCCATCTCTGATCAAGGGGTGACTTTTCAACTCACAGGCTAAAACGCGACCACGAGGAATCTTGTGAAGGATCCCATCCATGGTAATCCTTTGCTTCTCATTTTTGCTTTGTCTAATAGCGCTTCTTATCTTATGTCTGAAATCCTTGAAACTCTTGTTCTTTCTTTTCTGGACTAAACTTGAAGATAAAGGATCAAGAGTCTCAGAAATTGCTTGGTTTAGTTTCAGAATTCTATCCATCCTGTTCCCAGCAGCCATTGATGGCATTGATTTTGAGCGAAAATAATCTTTCGAATTGGGCTTTACATCGTCAGAGCTAACACCCTCTTGCACTGGCTTGTGTTTTCTTGACGCAGAACGTCTCATATGGCTAGCTGAAGAGAATGACTGAGACTTTGAATATTTCTTTTTACGGCTTATCGCCTGTTGATTGTGGAAGAGATGAGCCAATGGAGAACCTGGGTCTTGTAAGATTTTCATCAAGAAGTCTTTATTCATATTGATCATGTCAAGGGCATCCAAAGCTTCCTTTGATTGCTTGGTTGAAGAATTCACGTTAAGTTCCTTTGAATGAGCTAAATTTTGCTTTTCACTATCAGAATTTTCAACAAGATGATTTTCAATCAACTGTTTTCCAGTCTCATCATCCTGTTTATGCTCCAAGTGATTGCCAGTCTCATCAGAATACTTCCCTTCAGAAGAATCAGGCAACAATAGATCCAACTCGCTAGCAACCCAATAGTTGCTATCGTCAAAAACTGTGGGATTTGCTTCTTTTGAGGTCTCATCATTTGAAAGCTGCAATTGATTGCTGGAGTCTTTTCGCGACGTGGGCGGATGAAAAGGGCAAGAATCGCTTCGTCGTTGTTTGTTCTTCCTTCTATACAACTCCTCTGTTAAAAGTGCTTTTAGCCGAGATTTAACAGAAGATTTGGTTGCTGGAGCAGGCTGTGTCGTCTTCTCATCAACCTGATACATTTCAACTCAGCTGCCTTATCAAAAAGTACAAAACTATGTGAAGGAAATCACATTCAAAGAACTTACAACAGAGCTGTTTCTATTGCTTTGATTGTCAGAAATTTTATCAGTATTCAACTCGTTTATATCATTTCCTGGATTTTCATACCCTGAAAGAAGTGACAAGGTTATTAAAACTTGAAAATTAATAATAAAAAGTTGATATTAAATGGGAAAATAATTCTGCTTACCAATTTCATTTTTATTACTTGGACCTCTCTTGTGTGGGAGCCTTTTCTTAATGTGACGCCAGTGATGGTACTTGAGGATATGAAGCACACCCCACATGCATCCTGGGGTAGACCTGCTCTTCCCAATAATTTCAGGGCCACCTTGCTGCAAATTCTTCCCCATTGCTGTCAACGAATTCAGCTACAAGCTTGCAAAATCTAAGTGAAGCAAATAATCACTTTGATATTAGCACAAGTATTCAAATTCCAGAGGAACATAAAAGGCAAGCTTTCCATATAGTTGAAGGTTATAGATTGAAAATTTTCATAAAAATTCAATTCAATTTATTTTTTTCAATCAATTATTATTTGAATGAGAAAATTCAATTTTTTTTAACTTTTAAAAGGAATTGAAACTATTGATTTTGTAAAAATTCATTTTATAAAATAAATTATTTATGAAACAAGTTAAAACAAGCATCTTGAAAAGCACTAAAATTACCAACAAGAGAAATGGGTCATAGCAAAGAAAACAATTACATTCTTTGATATAGGCATACCATGGAATTGCGGAGAAAGAATTAATAATTCTTTTTTTTTTTTAGAAAAAAGAAAATCAACAATTAGAAAATAAGGAAAGAAAATCCTTCTATTTTTCATGACATAAAAAAACTCAAATCAACTCATTATAATTAAAATGAGGTAAAAAAATCATTCCCTTGATAAGAAACCATTTCTAAAAGGCATCTTTTGCAGATAAATAAAAAAATGAATTGATTTCTCAAATAAATATATATTTTTTTCACTAATTTCTTTTAAATAAATTCATTTAATGAGTTAAAAGAATCAAATTCTTTCACTTATCATATTTTTTTAAACATAAAAATTAATTGAATCAGTGTAAATTTATAAATTTCAAACAGCAAAGACAGAATCTATATATATGAGGAATAACTGAAGAAATTAGAGAAGAAGAAAAGGGAATTAGCTTGTTTACCTTGAGAAACAGAGTGCAATGTGAAAACAAAAACTTTGAAATTGTCATTAGCCATCAAGAAAAAGGGAGAAAAGAAGAAAACCAAGAAAATATAAAATGATTAAAAGACAAAAGACAGGGTAAAGAGAAAAAAATGCTCATGAAATGCGGATTGGAATTTCATGGTGTTTCCACCTTCTACTTTTAGTTTTTTTAATAATTTCTTTCACCATTAAAATTCCATATTTCCTTATTTAATTTTAACAGTGAACTTATATTTATTTTTAGATACAAATTAAAATTCAGTAGTTTCAGTTCGTGTGTGCGTTTATTTTCGATAAAAATATATATATAATAAAAAAATTTAAAATTTAATTTGATTTATGATTAATGGCATATTACTCATTATCCGAATTCTATATCCGAATCTTTTAAAATAATTTTTTTATATATTTTTATTAATTTTATATAAATTATTATTATTATTCATTTTTAATCAATCAAATTTAATTATCCATTATTATAATAATTTCACGAATATAGTTAACTCTTAAATTAAAATGATTAATTAAACTTTTATATTTCATTCGATTAAAATTATCATTTTTTAACTATATATATTTTTCATTTAATTAAAATTATCATAAACATTTTAATACTTTTTACAAAATCTTTTAATTAAAAGGAAAAAAAAAATATTTTTTTATATTTTTAATGAAATATTTACAGTTTTAATATTGTTAGAACACATTTTTTTCAAAAAAATTGGAATTATAATAAATATAACTATAAGAATCTAAATAGGGAAAAGATTAATAATTTGATATTTATATAAATTCTATGATTAATTTAATTAATAAATTTTAATTAAATTAATTTTAACAATTAATTTATTTTTTATTTTTTATTTTTTTTAAATCACTAAAAGTATAATTGGAAATTCCATTATTCTCTCTTTTCACTTCTATATATAATATAGTTAATAATATCATGATAACATAAAATATTCATCTATAAAATTAAAATGATGCTTGCTTTAAAATTTGATAAGGTTTTTATATTTTTATTCTTGCCCTTATTTTTTGTGTAGCTAAATAATTAAATTACTGTAGGTTAAGATGTAATACTATTTGAGCTATATTTACATGAATTAATTCTTGTCTTAATTCTCATACCTTCCCATTTTGGTTTAAAAGTTGGATTTGTAATTTTAAATAATTAATTAGAAAATAATTCAATTATATTAATTGGAATTCGAATATTTCATGATTGCAAATATTAATTTCACAAATGTTATGGATGTAATTCTAATACCAAATTAATTTTTTAATTTTATTTTTTCTGCTTATTTTCGTTTTATAATATATTTAATAATTTAATTTAATAAAATAATAATTTAATTTCAGAGCAATTATTCTCATGGATCTGATTTAACTTTCATCTGATATATTTAGAATTTTACCTTTGATTTATCTTTATGAGTTTTTAATACTTATTTTGTATTTGGTATCTATAGAAATACAGTATAAAAGTAAAGCTTTAAATTGTAAAGTTGTAAATTTCAGTCATTTTTTATATTCTGATTGTATGAGAGCATGAATTATGTTGTTTTTATGGACCATCTGTTTAAAGCTCTTAAAATAGGAATTTTTTTTGGACTAAATTGATAATAAATACTATTTAGGAGGATTATTACAACTATTTTTTCAGCACATATCAGAAAAAGAAATAATTTCTTTTTTTTGTTCTTTTCTCATTTCTCTCTCTCCTTAGCTTTCTTTTACATGGTATCAAAGAGGGTTAGGTTTCCTCACAGCTCACCGTAAATCTTTCTTGTTGGATCTCATCGCTCTTGCATGTAAAAACGGCCGGAATAAAATGCCAAAGCATGGTACTAGTAGCAAAGAAGAAGCTATCGCTATGGTGATTGAAAAGGACCATATCACAAATCTTGAAACAGAGATTTGCTCGTTCTACACTCGTTGGATCATCCAATTACGTCTCTAGTCATCGCCCCTTTAATTGGAATTAACTTCTGATCTTGGCATACGGCTATAAAAATAGTCTTAGAAGCTAAGAAAAAGTTAGGGTTGATAGAAGGAACTGTTACCATGCCTATTAGAGGGTCTGTGGGGCATGAACAGGGAAAAGATGTGACTTCATAGTCACATTTTGGATTTTAAATTATATATCCAAAGATCTAATGGATGGATTTATCTACACAGTTTCGGCTAGGGATCTTTGAATTGAAATAACTGAAAGGTTTGACGAATGTGACGGGCCAACGATTTACCAGTTACACAATAAGATCTACCGAATGATCCAAGGTAGTATCTCTGTGTTTGTCTATTTCACAAGAATGAAAAGACTTGGGATAAGTTAGAGTCTATGAAGGCCCTACCTCCTTGCACCTACAGTGCTTCTAAGACTATCGATTAAATAAATAGTCATAATAAGCTAATGCAGTTCTTAATAGGGCTCCATGATGCCTACAGGACTGTGAAGAACAAATTCTGGGAATGGATCCTCTACCTTCAATTAATAAAGCCTACTCCATGGTTTTGAAATTTAAACAACAAAAGGCTGTCTTAAGAAGCATGAATGAAAATGTTGAATCACTTGTGCTACTAAATAAAGTACAAGGGCAACTACAAGGGAGACAGAGAAAATTTGACTCCAAGAAAGGTCACTTTTCTCACTGTAACATGGATGGACATGTTAAGGAAAGATGTTTTAAGCTAATACGGTATCCAGAATGGTACAAACCAAAAATTAAAGCTGCTGGACAACCTGATAAGCAAACAAAAAACTTAGGCAATGGAAATAGGATAATAGTTATTACTGAAGGATCATTCCTTGCAGAAGATAACCCCCTTGAAGCTAAAACAAAAATTGATGAGCTTAGTGCTATGCTAAGCAATCTCCAATAGGAGGTGACCAAATTAGTAAAAGGCAAAAATGCTTTAGCAGCTAATGCCACACAAGGAGACTCCTACTTGGGATATGAAGTTGAATCAAATACTCTGGGCTTTGCAGGGTCAGTCTCATTTCAATACTGCTTGTTATACTAAAATGCGTATGAATACATATTGGATTCTAGATAGTGGGGCAACTGATCATATGTCATTTGATAAATCTTTATTTAGTACTCTACATTCCCTAAATAACTGCATTATTGTTCATCTGCTTGATAGCACATCTGTTAAGGTTTCATATGCAGGTCAAATAGCTTTGTCCAAATCTCTTAAACTTGATCAAGTGCTTTACATACCTAAATTTCACTATAATCTTCTCTCTATTAGTAAGTTGGTCAGAACCTCTTCCATGAGTCTAATTTTCTGCTCTACTTGCTGTATAATTCAGGACCCTCTGATTAAGAGAGTGGTTGCTATGGGAAGGGAAGAGGGAGGTTTATACAAATTGAATCACATGAGCTTCTCTCCTGTAGAAATCAATACATGTTTGTTTGAAGTAATGACTATAATGCCTACATTGACATCCTTTGTAAATACCATGCTTTCTCAAACTTGCATCAATAAAAAAGCTTTAATTTTGTTAATGGTACATGCATGGATGCTAATAGCATTCAAGATTTTCATGAAAGATTAGGACATGCTTCCTTAGGAAAACTGAAATACATTCAAGGTATTCATGCTAATGATACCACTGATTTTTAGTGCCAGGTTTGCCCACTGGCTAAACAATCTAGACTACCTTTGTCTCTTAATATTTCCATAGCCAAATATGCCTTTGACTTAGTGGATGTGGATATTTGGGGACCCATAGAGAGGGTGCTAAAAATTTTCTCACCATGGTAGATGATTACTTTAGAGCCACTTGGACTTCATGATGCACCTTAAGGGGCAAGCCACTGCTGCCCTATCTAATTTTATTCACATGGTGGAAAATCAATTTAGCATAACTCTTAAAACCATAAGAATAAACAATGGTTCTGAATTTCTTAGTCAAGAATGCTCCAAACTATGTTAAACTAAGGGCATCATCCATCAAACAACATGTCTTTATACTCCACAACAAAATGGAGTTGTGGAGAGAAAACATAGACATATTCTGGATATTGCTAGAGCTCTAAAGATTTAATCTAATATTCCAAAATAATTCTAGTCTGAATGCACTCTTACTACTACTTAGTTGATAAATAGACTCCCTATGGAAAAGCTAGGATGGATCAGTATTTACCAAAAGCACTTTGGCAAAGCTCCCCAATACACTTACCTTAGAAAGTTTGGTTGTCTTTGCTTTGCAACCAAACTAAAACCTAATAAAGATAAATTTGAAAATAGATCCACCAAAGCTATCCTCATTGGATATGATGGAAATCACAAAGTTTATAAGCTCTATGATAATGATCATACTATCTTTATGAGTAGAGATGTAATCTTTCATGAACATATCTTTCCTTTTAAAGATTCTTATAATGAGTATAATATTATTCTGCCTTTGCCTATCATAGAACTTAATCTAGAAACCCTTAAACCGCTTACCAGTCTCTCTACCTCTGTAAGTAATTCTCTACCAGAACCTAGAAGGTCAACCAAATTGACCAAGCCACCTTCCTGGCTACAAGATTTCATTCATACTGCTAGTACAACAACCAATTCAGCATCTCCCTCCATATCTTTTACCCCTTCACACCATTCCTTTCTCTCCAATGTCTCTCACATCATTGAACCCCACACCTATGTCTAAGCCTCTTAAGATGCCAAATGGGAAAAAGCAATGCAACTTGAATTGCTTGCTCTTGAACACAATAACACTTGGGTGCTTACTGACCTTCCCAAAAGGAAGAAAGCCATAAAATGCAAATATATTTACAAATTAAATATAAACCTAATGGTGAAATTGATAGATTTAAAGCTTCTTTGGTAGCCAAAGATTGTAATCAATTAGAGGGCCTAAACTATAAGGACTGGTTCTCTCCTGTGGCCAAATTCACCACTATTAGGCTTGTTATAGCCTTAGCCACAAATAAAAAATGGCATATCTTTCAATTAGACATCAACAAAGCTTTCCTAATCTGAATGAGAAAATTTATATTCAACCTCCATAAGGGTGTGACAAAACCTTACAAGGGCAAGTCTACCTTCTCAAAAAATTTCTTTATGGGCTCAAAAAAGGCTCAAAAAATTTAAGGAAGGGTCGATTTGTCTAATGGAAGCAGGACTGATATAGACAAGCCTGATGAAAGAAAGGCTAGAGTGCCTGGAAGTCCTAAATGCACAGATTCTTTAAAGTGCTCGGAACATCTGAGAAGAGTAAGAGGAACGACGCCATTTTATTCATCCGGTTTCATTTAAAAGAACTTAAGGGCTTTTCAGTATTTTGAGATGTAGAATGATTATCAAAAGTCAATTTGAATTGAACTCATAAATCTCTGTATGTCTTCTTCTTCTCTATTTTTCTTTCATTTTTTTATTTTATCTTATTTATGTTGCATTGCTCACGAGAAACTGTGTCCCATTAGTTTTTATTCCGTATTTGAGTATCTAGAAACTATAAACATACTTATAATATGAAAATAACAATAATATTTAAATATAATTAAAATTAAAATTAGGAATATTTATAGTATTATTTAAAAATTTATGAATTATTTTAATTTATTTAACATTGAATTTTTATTTATTTATTTATTTAATATTTAATTTTATTAAAAAGTAAATAAATAAAAATAAATTCTAACTCTATTTAAAAGAATTAAAAATTTATATTTAATAATTAAAATAATAAAAAAGAACTTTATATCGTGTGATTAGTGTAAATATATAATTATTAGTGTAAATATTTAAAATCTATTAAATTTTAATAAAAAAAATGAAATATATGTGATATAAAAAGAAAAAGAATATTTTAATTGAATTAATTTAGAAATCAGTTGTTTAATAATATTTAAATTAAATTTAGAATAGTTATAAAAAAAAACTGAAGTTTAGTGAACAGATCGAAAACGCAATAAAATTGGAATACTTCGCATGAAAATTACTTGTCAAGAAATTGAATTTTATTGATTGTGGGATTTCTGAGATGATCAAATCAATCCAGTGTCACTATCCTTTCAAATAACTGAAAGAACTGAAACCTAGTTTAACTGTTGCACGCACTTCCCAAATCCGACCTAACTAGGGATTAAAACGAAACTCCAACTCTCCTAGTCCTAATCTACTTGTAATAATCTTCAAGAAATAAAATCCTCGTTTGTCACAGAGCTTCTTATGTTTTCTTCAACAATGGCGCATCTCATCTCTGCGGTGGGGACCTCCTCGTCCTCGTCTGTGGTGGTGATATCGTCTTTTTTCATTTTTTTATTTTTTATTTTTTTGATAAAAGTGGTGATATCGTCTTCTTCCTCCTCTGCTCGTAAGAGTCCAAAACATGCTTCTAAATGGTATGCATTCGTTAAGAGGAAAAAGAAGACTCCTGTTGTTCGTTTCAAAGAGGCTACTGCTTTAGAATCCTCTCATGGGCTTTCATGGACAAAAGTACGCTTGCTTGGCAAGGGAGGCTTTGGTTCTGTCTTTTATGCTAAAACAAGAACCACCAACAATCAGAAAACCAATCTCCCTTCAGAGATGGCTGTAAAATCTGCGATTATGCTTCGATCATCTTCATTAATTCATGAGAAGCGAGTTCTTTGCCATCTTGGAAACAGTCCTCATGTGGTTCGTTTTTATGGACATGAAGTTACGGTTACAGCCAACGGGGTGATAGTATATAACCTGCTCTTGGAATACTGTTCTGGGCTTAGTTTGCAACGGCAAATAAGAAAATCAGATCATGGTTTGGCTGAGTCTGATGTTAGGTCTTATTCAAGAGACATTCTACGAGGTTTGAAGTACATTCACTCTCGTGGTTACATCCATTGCGATATCAAGCCAGCTAACATTTTGCTGATGCCTGGTAGACCAAACAGGAATGGAACTTTCAGAGCAAAGATTGCAGATTTTGGAGTGGCTAAGGCGGTGAATGAAGAGTGCCATAATCTGAGGGGCACGTTAAGATTCATGTCTCCAGAATCGGTGAGAGACAGAAAGATTGAGTATGCTACAGATATTTGGGCCTTTGGATGTGTTGTATTGGAGATGCTGACTGCAAAATCAGCTTGGGGATACCGAAGAGTTAAAGATCTTAAGGAGGTGATTGGATATTCAGATGAAATGCCAAAGATTCCCACAAACATATCAGAGAACGCAACGGATTTCCTCAGCCGATGTTTAGTTCGTATTGCTGCTTATAGGTGGTCTGCTGATATGTTACTACAACACCCTTTCCTTTCTGTGAACTAAGGGATGGAGAAACTCTAATTTCCGTAATGTGATTACAATTTTGAAGCTTCCTTTTCATTAATGGAAGGCTATTTTTAAGTGACATAATATATCTTAGTTCCTCACTTTTTATATGAGATAATCCGGTTCAAACTAATTCAAATAATTTTTGAATCTATTATTCAAATTATTTAACAGTTGCGTATTAGTTATTATATATAATTTTAATTTTATGTATGAATTCTTTTCCACAAGCAGGCAACTGAACGTCATATTATATCTGATTTAACTATTTTTATTTGTAAAAAGAAAACTATTAGGCAACTAAATTTCTTTGGTTTGTTATAATATTCTGTATGTACAATATTTTTTGTTAGTATATAATCTAATTTGAGATGGTTCAAATTTAAAAATTAATACTAATAATAGGTTTGAATCGGTTCAGGTTTTATATATAAATTATTCATTATCTGAATTCGTTTATATAAACAATTAACTTAATATAAAAATATATTTTATTAATAATATTTTTAAATTTTATATGTGTTTTATATGAAAATTAAAATTTAAATATTTTTTAGAAATACTAGTTTTTAAAATAAAAATTATTAATAAAATTATATTTTTATATAAATTACTAATTAAAATATATAATATTAAACACGATTAATTAAAATAGATTTAAATAGTTTTAGATTTTAATTGGTTTTGGAGCGGGTTTAGATATTGATAATTTTAATTGAATTTGGATAGAATGATTTTTGTAGGTAGTCTGCTCATTTACATCCTTAGTTACAGCATCTGTAGCATAGAATTTTATTGATGAACAATTAATTTTTGCATCTTGTGTACATCTACAGTGTGGTTCAATTGCATGGAACTTCCTGAAACTCCAATTTCTGTAAGTGGAATGGAATGTGATGACAATTTTGATATTCTTGAGAAACAGTTCTTATGTTGTCTGTAAAAAAGCTTCACGTCAAACTGACAGACTTGTCAAGCTCTTCAGGTAACACGAGCAAATCCAGTGGCAACATTAGATTGAACTCCAACAGCTTCTGTCTTGTTGTAACCATATATCTTTGTAGCTGACATATTAATTTGTCACAAATAGTTTTCTTGAATTTATTAACTATCAGTGTAAACTTGATCTTTAAAGGTTTGGAATGTCTGGAGTGATTAACTTTTCCTTCCAGAGTATGCTTGCTAAATCTCTAAAAGAAGAAACCAAAATTGTTGTTATCTTTGTTTCTGCTTTTTCTTTTGTATTTTTTTTTTCCGTAAAGATAAAAAATTTATTAATAGAAGCCCTAAGACCTATAACAGATACAACCCAAATAAAACAGACTTGAAAAAGAACTGTTGGAGGCCTAAAAACTTAAAACATAAGGCCCGAGGTCTATGACACTTAACCCTAGCAGTTAGAAGAGTCGAGAAATCCCAGGAGTAGTGCCGCTGTCGACGGGAAAGATCCACCGTAAAAAATGGCTAGAAAATAGAATCCTCCATCCAGAGCCTCCAATAGCCAACAAAAGCAAAGAAACTTGATCAAGCCAAAGACTATCATTGTGGATACGAAAAGTGGATCCGACCAGAGCCTCAGCTTCAACAAGGTAACCTAGAAGGTCAACCATCCATGCAATAAGCGGCAGCTTTAGGACCTCAAAGTACAACAGATTTAGCGAATAAAAGAACCACAACTGTAACCCAACATCGATAAACACATTTTGAAGCTCAACCAATGGTGGAAGAAAGATAAATATTAAATAACGGCAGATTAACAGAGGAGATTCTCTTTCAAAGTACCGATCATGCTGGGGAGAGCTAGATCAAAGAACAAAGGTGGAGGAAGATAGAGGCTGAAGGAAATAAGCTTGTTGCCAGCTGTTACGCCAGCTGTCATTTGGTTGATGAGCATGTACCCATTACACGTTGTTTCTGCATGTTGCACGTTGTTCCTGCATGTGTGGCTTGAACTGTTCAACGCCCGTTTTTTCTTTAACCCATTTAGCGTCAGTTTCTCTTTTAATCTGAGATTTGCGGCTTCAAGCTCGGATTGTTTTGTTTTTCAGTTGTACATTCTACTATAAATAACAACACTATGCTGATCAAAGGAATCGGCAGGTGAGCTAAGTTCTAAAGGAATCTGTGTCAATTTCTTTTCCTCTGTTCCAAAAATCCTTTCCTCTGTTTTTCATAAATCTGCAGAAAATTTCCAGAAATTGCAGAGGCTCCTAAACAGTGCAGAATCTTCAAAGCCTAAGATCCACAGCTTCGCTTGCAACTTTGGGTGATCATATTCACAGTTTACAGAGGCGTCCTCAACATGCTGGTTCTATTGAAGATTGATTTAAAATTTGATTTAGTTTTTATTAGTTATTTTCCTTCCATATTCTTTAGGTTCAATTTTCTTGTGTATTATTGAGTTAAGTCAAGTTAATTATAGTGACATTATTTTCTCATTTTTATTTTGTTAGTTTCTTTGTAACGTCTATTTAAAAGGTACTGACTTATTATTGCACTGAAATGAATAGCATATCATACTGTAAGATATATATAATCCAGTTTGCTAGTTTTAATTAGCTATATTTTTGTTGCTATCTGGTATGTTATCTAATTTAAGTATCGCTCAAATTTAGATAACTAATTTTATCCTCTGTTTTTTACAATTGTCAATTTCTTTTTCCCAACAAAAGTGATATTAGAGTCTGATTCATTCAGAAAATTGGGCATTAGCTCATGGCATCAAATGACAACATTGTAAGTATTTTTCAACCAGCAATTTCTATTTTTAAAGATAAAAACTTTGAATTCTGGAGTATCAAGATAAGAACTCTGTTTAAGTCTCAAGATTTGTGGGATTTAGTTGAGAAAGGGTATCCCGATCCAGATGAAGATAGAGGCGTCCTCAACATGCTGGTTCTATTGAAGATTGATTTAAAATCGTTAGTTTGATTTAGTTTTTATTAGTTATTTTCCTTTCATATTCTTTAGGTTCAATTTTCTTGTGTATTATTGAGTTAAGTCAAGTTAATTATAATGACAGTATTTTCTCATTTTTATTTTGTTAGTTTCTTTGTAATGTTTATTTAAAAGGTACTGACTTATTATTGTACTGAAATGAATAGCATATCAGACTGTCATATATATATATATATATATATATATATATATATATATATATATTGTAATGTCTGAATAAAGTCGTCAGTTCCAAAATCCAGTTTGCTAGTCTTAATTAGCTATATTTTTGTTGCTATCTGGTATGTTATCTAATTTAAGTATCGCTCAAATTTAGATAACTAATTTTATCCTCTGTTTTTTACAATTGTCAATTTCTTTTTCCCAACAAAAGTGGTATTAGATTCTGATTTATTCAGAAAATTGGGCATTAGCTCATGGCATCAAATGGCAACATTGTGAGTATTTATCAACCAGCAATTTCTATTTTTAAAGATGAAAACTTTGAATTCTGGAATATCAAGATAAGAACTTTGTTTAAGTCTCAAGATTTGTGGGACTTAGTTGAGAAAGGGTATCCCGACCCAGATGAAGAAACCAGGTTAAAGGAAAATAAGAAGAAGGATTCCAAAGCATTATTTTTCATTGAGCAAGTTGTGCACGAGTCAGTCTTTTCAAAAATTACAGCAGCAACTACTAGTAGAAATGCTTGGGTGACCTTGCAAACGGCGTACCAAGGCTCTTCATCGTGATATTGAAACCTTGCAAATGAAGAGTAGAGAAACAGTGCAAGATTTTCTCCCAAGAGTAGGTACAATTGTTAATCAAATGAGGTCTTATAGAGAAGAAATCTCGAATCAAACTATTGTTGCAAAGGTGTTAAGGAGTTTAACTCCACATGCAAAGTTTGATCATGTTGTGGTAGACATTGAAGAGTCTAAAGACTTGGCCACATACTCATTTGATGAATTGATGGGATCCTTGCAATATCATGAAGTGAGATTATGCAGATCAAATGAAAAGAATGAAGAGAAATCTTTTCATGTAAAATGTGAAGTAGCTGGTAGAGGACATAGAAAAGGAGGATACAGAGGTAGAGGAGGTTGTGGTAGAAATGATCGTGGTAGAGACGATGGGCAAAGAAATGAGCAGGAATGTTTTCTTTGATGAAAAGGCAAGTTGGCCTTGGCAAAAAGATTCAGATAGCATACAGTTTGAAAGTTCAGTTGAAATACAGCAAGCTAATTCTCCACCTATTCAAATACAATAAGCTACTTTTCTATTACAGCAAGCTACTTCTCCAATTTCTGAAAGCTCATCTTATTCCGATCATTGGCTGAAATTTATAAGACTTCACAAGTATTGTTTGTAGCTGATCCAACAACTTTTGAAGAAGCAGCGGAGAAAAAAAAGTGGCGCAATGCTATGAAAGATGAAATTGCAGCAATTCAAAGGAATGAATTAAAAATTGGTGGATCTTCCTAAAGACAAGAAAGCCACTGGTGTCAAATGGGTTTTTAGAACAAAGTTTCAAGTAGATGGCAGCATTCAAAAATGAAAAGTACGACTTGTAGTAAAAGGCTATTCACAGCAATAAGGTGTGGATTACTATGACACCTTCTCTTCCGTTGCACAGTTTGAAACGGTGAGAACTCTTTTTGCCTTAGTTACTCGATTAAATTGGCCAATCTACCAATTTGATGTTAAATCTGCATTCCTAAATGGAGAGCTGGAAGAGAAAGTGTACGTATCTCAACTTGAAGGTTTATTGTTTGTAGGAAAGAAGAGCAAATGTACAAGCTAAGAAAGCATTGTATGGGCTTAAGCAAGCACCCCGGACATGGTACAACAAAATATATAACTATTTTCTATAGAATGGTTTTGAACAAAGTAAGAATGAACTTACTCTCTAGTTAAAGAGGCAAGGTACAAATGACCTTCTTATTGTTTGCCTTTATGTTGATGATATGATACATATGGGTTCTTCTTCTTCTCTAATTATGAGTTCAAGCTATGCATGAAGAAAAAGTTTAAAATGTCAGATTTAGGATTGTTGCATTATTTTCTTAGATTAGAAGTCAAGCAAGTTGAAGATGGAATCTTTGTGTTTCAAAGAAAATATGCAATTGATTTACTTAAGAGATTTAATATGCTGAATTGTAAGATTGCAGCTACCCCCATAAATTTAAATGAGAAGTTATAGGTTAATAATGGAACTGAACTAGCTAATGCAAGCTATTTTAGAAGTATGGTTGGCGCCTAATATACTTGACCCATACAAGACCTGATATGCCTTTTCAGTTGGAGTAATTTTGAGGTTCATGAACTATCCTTCAAAGTATCATCTTGGAGCTGCAAAACGAGTCATGCGCTAAGCAGCTGGTACTATTGATTTTGGGTTGTGGTAGACAAAAACTGCAAATTTTAGACTATCTGGTTTCAGTAATAGTGATTAGACTGGATGTTTGGAGGACAAAATAAGTACCTCAAGTTATATGTTTAAGCTTGGATCAACAGCTATTTGCTGGAGTTCTAAAAAACAAAGTACAATAGTTTTGTCTTCATCAAAAGTAAAATATGTAGTTGTAACTGCATCAGCATGTCAAGGAATTTGGCTAAGAAGAATTCTTGCAGATTTATGGCAATAACAAGATTGAGCAACTGAGATTTATTATGACAATAAAGCAGCAATTGCAATATCTAAAAATCTAGCTTTTCATGGAAGAACAAAGCATATAGATATTTGAGTTCACTTTATTCGTGATCTTGTGGCACAAGGGGTGATTTCATTACAATATTGTAGTACAAATGATCAAGTGGCAAATATACTCACGGAGTCACTTTCTCGAGACAAACATGATTATTTCAGAATCAACTTGGAGTGTGTAATTTTAAATTAAGAAGATGTGCTGAAGATTGATTTAAAATTAGCACATGATTAACGTTAGTTTAATTTAGTCTTTGTTAGTTATTTTATGTTCAAATTTTTTAGGTTCTATTTTCTTGTCTGTTATTGAGTCAAACCATGTTTACTGTAGTGACAGTATTTTCTCATTTCTATTTTATTAGTTTTTTTTATAATATCTATTTAAAAGGTACTGAGTTATTATTGCAGTGTACTGAAGTGAATAGCATATCAGACTATCAGATATATTGTAATCTCTGAATAAAATTGTCAGTTCCAAAATATAGTTTGCTAGTTTCAGTTAGCTATATTTTTTAGCTATATAGTATGTTATCTAATTTCAGTATCGCCCAAATTTAGATAACTAATTTTATCCTTTGTTTTCTGCAATTGTAAATTCCCTTTTCCCAATAGATTCTACATTAACGCCCCAAATCTACTTTCCTACATAAAAAACCAACATGAATCTAAGTCACTTGCATGTAATGGGCTAGAAGAACATAAACACAAAACGAAGGAAAGTAAAAGCAAGCAGATCTCTAAAAGAATCCTCTCAATGAAGGTTAGATCTGCAACTCCAAGAAAATAAAAACTATATACATCCACCTGGAGGGGGATGGGAGGAACCCACAACTCTAGGTGGTAGGAAGAGTCATCTCCCACCTGGAAGGGGCACGAACGACTGATCGGAGAGTAAAAGAGGACCTAATCCTCATAAAGATGAATCTAGAGTTTGGGACAAAAAATCTTTCTAGACTAAACTAAAGAGATAATAATAACTTTGATATGTCCTATCTTTGCTTCTGTTCATTCATATATTTAGATGTGCGTGAATTTTTTAGTGTTTTTCTGTAATTTTGATTAATTTCGCTTCTGCAAGATTGTTTACACAAAAGTAGCAAATGATTTGACATACAATTATGCTGTATAGATTTGTTGAGAATTAATATCTTACTGCTGCATTAAAGTTATTAGAAGTTTGTCTTGAGATTACACTGTATTACACACTATCATGGGCTATAAGCATAACCCTATAACAAGCTTATCAACATAATTAGAGTTAACTACGAATTTATGGAGATTGTAGAAAATTCCATTGATTTTAATGATTATAAAACTGTAACAGAGAATGTGCTAAGAACTAAACTTGGGATCAGAAAATAATTCAGATAAATTTTTCCAGAGCTTTGTTTTGAGAATTGGTTATTTTCGAATCTATATTTCCTACATTTGAGAATAAGAAGTTCAAACATCTTTTTTCTAACTGCATACCATTTTGGACAGTCAGCTTTCCATGGAACGAAAAGTAGATATTTGAATAGCTTAGCATTTTTATAAAGTATCATGCATTTTATTTTTACTCGTTTTATTTATTATTTAATTTTTTTATATATATATTTTAACTTTTTATTTTTTTTCATTCTTTTAAAATATATTACTCATTTTCTCCAACAAAGAAAAGTTTATTTTTATTTTTTTATATATTCTAAATCATATGATATTTTCTTTTTCTTTAAATGATAATTTATTTTTTAACTTTCTAATAATATGTTTGTATTCAATATGCTTTTAAAGATATAAAATCTATTAATTACAATAATAATTTAAGAATAGAGAAATATGAATATATGGTATATACTATATAAGAAATACAAAATAAAATTTATTACTTTAATTATATTAACTGATACGATGTAATACCCGACTAGACTCCAACATCGGAATTTTTACCTTCCGGCGGAATCTCCGTTGGAATCCGAAATTCCTCGGATGTCGGAAGCCTTCTAGAAGGGTAAAATAAAGGTTTTCTAAAATTTTTTTATATGTTTTTAAGGTTTTAATACTAAGTTTTTGAGTTAATGTTTTAAAAATGAAAAAGAAAAGAGCTTGAGGGAAGGACCCATGTTCGGCCGCCGAACATGGGGCAGAAGCGGAGGCACTTTTGGCCCTCGAAAGTGGTCTGGCCAGCCACCTATAAAGGGCCCCCTGTCCGAAAATGGGTGGATTTTCTCTCTCCATTTCCGGGCAAGGTGAGTCTCCGCCACCCTTTGTCGATCTTGTGCTCTTCCTTCAAGTCTCTCATGATTTTTATGAGTTTTGATGAGTTTTTATCTTGTTTTTGAACATTTTTTAAGCCAAGATCAAGTTTTGAAGCTTGGAGACCCCCGGAGCTCTTTTCCTCCTAATCTCCAAGTTTGGATCGCCTCTCCTCTCGATCTTCAAGAGGTAAGAGTAGATCCTCACCCTCTCTTATGTTTTAAGTAAGTTTTGAGGGGTTTTAAGGGTATATGATGCATGTTTAGAGTAGATCTAAAATGTTAGGGTTTATGTACCCTTTATGATAAATGTATGCTAAATGTGATGTTTGTTGGGGTATAGGCTAATTTTAAGCCCCTAAATACTTAAAAATATGTTTATGCATACTTTTGTGTGAGTTGGTGTGAGTTGAGAGGCTTTGGGGTGGCTGGATGTGCATGTGAGGCTCGGGTTTTGCCCTTTGGGAGAGCCCAGGTTCGGCCGCCGAAGCCAGTTTCGGCCGCCGAACCTGCCTAGAGGCAATTTTAGGCTGCCTAAACTCGCCCCCAAAAGTTTGGACTTTCGGCTCTGGAGGGGAGTTTCGGCCGCCGAACCTGCCCCCGAAGGTTGTGACTTTCGGCTCTGGAAGGACTTTCGGCCTCCGAACCTGCCCCTGAAAGTGCCTGACTTTCGAATCTGTAGGGACCTTCAGCCGCCAAACCTGCCGCCGAAAGTTCCCTGCCCAGCCTTCCTTTACCTGTTTTACATGCATGTTTTATGATGTTTTAGGGGGGTTTTTGGGGAGAAGTTTAGAGTTATGTTAGAGTATGTTTGGTCCCTCATTTGAGTCCACCTGTGTAGGATCAGACCTGAGAGACCGAGGAGGTCAGCAGTGAGCTAGCTGCTACAGAGTCAGTAAAACATTAGCCAGAGGTGAGTAGAACACAACTCTTTTATTTTTTTTTAAAGCAAATAAACTTTTAAGCATGTTCATGCATCACGATTGCCATGTTTATAGGTTGTTGCATTAGAATCCACGAATATAACGCATTGCATTATTCATTATGATGTGGATGTGGATGGATATTGGATAATCCATTAGCCCTCGATGTGATATGATATGATATGATATGAGATGGAAAGACCAGGTGTGGCCGTATCGCCCCTGGCAACAAGTTATATGTAAGAGAAGACCAGGTGTGGCCGTATCGCCCCTGGCAACAAGTTATATGTAAGAAAAGACCAGGTGTGGCCGTATCGCCCCTGGCACAGTTGGACATGTTATGATATGTATATGTAAGAGAAGACCAAGTGTGGCCGTATCGTCCCTGGCACAGTTGGACATGTTACGATATGCAGAGGGTTACTGGTGACAAGTCCATCCGTGATGTGAATTGCTTGTGATGTGATGCATTTCATGAAAGCATGTGTTTAATTAACTGTTTTACTATTCTGCTCACTGGACTTTAGTAGCTCACCCCCTTCCCCTAACCCCCAGGTTTGCAGGACCAGAGATAGCACAGGGAGTCAACAAAGGTAATGGCTATAGTTATGTCATGTAATAGAGTTTTAGTGGACATGCAATGTAATGAAAATGATGTAATGTAAAGTAATGTAATGAGGATTAGTATTGTGCTTGGCCTTAGTGTTTATTGTAAATCCCTGTTGTACATGATCTTGATGTAAATGTTTTAATGATGAGACATGTTGAACCAGGCTTGACATATGAGATGTTGACCCAACTAGAGCATTTGATGAGGGCTCCAGTAAGGGGTTTTATGTTTACAGTTATGGTGCATGCACAGGTCAAGCTTGGTATATGTGAAAAGTTTAAAGTTTTTATGAAAATGTATGATCATGTATGGGATTTTATCAAGTGTACAGTATGTATAGTAGGCTTGCTATGGGTCCCAGCAACCTTAAGTCGATCTGGATCCTAGCGCCGGTAACGGTCCGATTTCTGGGTCGTTACATACGATATAATAATCGTTCAAAGTAAGATATGAGTTGTTGCCATAGGACAGGGTTATATTGTAACGACCCGAAAATTGGACCGCCACCGGCGCTAGGATTCAGGTCGGCTTAAGGCCGCCGGAACCCGTAGCAAGCCAAACATGAACTCTGTGTACCTGATAAATCCCATACATGATCAAACATAAATATAAAAACTGAAAACAACCTTCCTACCACTTACCAAGCTTGACCTGCATGCACTATGTCTGTAAACATAGAACCCACTCTCATAGGGTCAGCATAGCACAAGTCAGCCTTGGTTCAACACATTTCTCATCAAGAAACATAAAACAAGATCCATGTACAAAGGGATTATCCATACACTAAGGCAAAGCACAACTCTATCCATTATGTGACATTACAGATCTAGACATTACTTTACATACTAGTCTTGTAATTTACATCATGTCCACTACTCTATTACATAGCCAAAACCTTTACCCTTGACGTTTTCCTGGACTTCCTCTGACCTGCAAAACTGGGGTTAAGGGAGAGGGATGAGCTAAACAGCCCAGTGAGTAGTGTAACGACCCAAAAATCGGACCGCTACCGGCGCTAGGATCCAGATCGGCTTAAGGCCGCCGGGACCCGTAGCAAGCCTAACATACATCCTGTGAATCTGTTTAATCCCATACATGATCGATAATATACATAAAAATTAAAAGTTTTCTTTCATACATTTTCTCCTGTACCAATCTCAACCTGTGCATGCACTAAACATAAACATGACCATAACCTTGACCCCTCTGTGGGATCTCATCAATGCCCCCAATGGGTGGCATAACATGCGTTGAGTTGGTTCACATATACATCATAAAACATCTGAGATCATGAAATAAAAGGGGATAACAATACCCATAGAGTCAAGCACAACTTCTAATCCTCAATATCATTATACATAACATGACTATTCAACTTTACATCATCTTACAATTTATCATGTCCACTTTCTATCTATTACAAACACATGACTTTACTCTTCTTGACTTCTCTGTCTAGCCCGTACCTGCAATCCTGGGGGATTGGGGAAAAGGGGTGAGCTACTAGAGCCCAGTGAGCAGAATAAAGAAAAAACAAAATTTAAATTCTCATGCCATCATGTAATGCAACACATCACAACAAATCACATCTCGGATGGTATTGTCACCAATAGTCCTCTACATTCCAAAGTGCCGGGACGTAGAATGGGTACAACCGGTCTTTCTCTTAACATAACATATCATAACATTCCAATGTGCCAGGGACGTAGAATGGGTACAACCTGGACTTCCATACCATATCATGTCGTAACATCATCATACCACATGAGGACTAAAGGATCATCCAATAACCAATCCACATCAACATCATAAATGCAATGCAACATATTCGTGAATTCTAATGCAAACAACCTAATTCATCACATGGCATTCATGATGCATGAACATGCTCAAAACTTTATAATTTATTTGCTTTAAATCGTAAAGGTTTATTCTACTCACCTCTAGCTGAAGCTTTACTGACTCAGAAGCAGCTGAACTCACTGCTGGGGTCCTCGGTTCCTCGGGTCCGAACCTACACAGGTGGACTCAAATGAGGGACCAAACAACTAGAAGATAACTCTAAAAACATTCCCCAAAAACCCCCTAAAACATCATGAAACAATCATGCAAAACATGCAAAGGAAGGCCGAACAGGGCAGGTTCGGCGGTCGAAAGTCCCTCCAGAGCCGAAACTCAGGCAGGTTCGGCGGCACCTTCGGCGGCACCTTCGGCGGCCGAAACTCCCAGACAGAGACGAAAGTCTCCTTTCGGGGGCAGGCTTCGGCAGCCGAAAGGCTTGCCTCCCCAGCCATGTTCGGCGGCCGAAAGTCCTTCGGCTGCCGAACCTAGTTTCTGCCAAAGGGCAGAAACTTGGCTCCTCTTGCCTCCAATGCCTCCCAAACCTTCTAAACATGCATAATCTTATTCTACAACACACATACTCAAGCATACAAGCTCCTAGGGGCTTCAAACTATCCTAAACCCCATCTACAACACATCAAACAACACAAATCCAACATACATTGCCCATAAACCAACATAAACCCAAAAACTCATAGAACCCTACTTATGCATTTCTACTTCAAGAATCAACCTAAAACTTGTTAAAAACATGTAGTGAGCTCAAGATCGGCCCTTACCTCTTGTAGATCGAAAGGGAAATGGCCCTAGCTCGGAGATGGGAGAGATTTGAGTTCTTGAACCTCAAAGCTCCAAAACTTGCTTTAAACTCGAAAATCTTCAAAATAAGGTGAAAACTCATAAGAAAAACATGAAAACTCGAAGGGAGAAGCTCAAAACAGAGGAGGGGCGGTGGAGAACTCACCTTGGCCGAAAACGGGAAGAAAAACTTGCCCGTTTCGGCCATGGGGTCCTTTTATAGGGCTCTCCGTACCACCTTTCGGCGGCCTAACGTGCCCCCACAACGCATGCAAGTTCGGCGGCCGAACATGAGGTTCGGCGGCCGAACCTTGGCTGATTCAAACAAGGCTTTCTGTAACGACCCGAAAATCGGACCGCTACCGGCGCTAGGATCCGGGTCGACTTAAGGCCGCCGGGACCCGTAGCAAGCCTAACATGCATCCTGTGAACCTGCTTAATCCCATACATGATCAACAATATACATAAAAATTAAAACTTTTCTTTCCATGGAACATCAACCAAACTCAACCTGCATAAACATAAACATAATCTTGATCCCTCTGTGGGATCTCATCTGTGCCCTCAATGGGTAACATACATCTGTTGAGTTGGGTTATATAAACATCATAAAAATCTCTAAGATCATGTAATAAAAAGGGATACAACATCTATGGTCAAGCACACACTAATCATCAATAAACCTCATTACATAACTATACTGTACTTTCACATTACAATTTGATCATGTCCATTGCTAGCTATTACATAAGCATGACTTCTTTACTCTATCCGGACTCCCGCACTATACTGTACCTGCAAGCCTGGGGGTAAAGGGAGAGGGGTGAGCTAAAAGCCCAGTGAGTAGAGCTAGTAAAACACATTAACACTATGCTCAAATGGAATGCATCATAACACAAACAATTCACATAAGGGTTGGGTGAACTTGTCACCAATTAGTCCAAGCTAACATAGTGCCAGGCCGTAGCATGGGGTCCTGGTCTTCCTGTCATACATACATCACTTACCATTATCCCAGGGCCTCCTCTGGGCTCCTGGTCTTCGAGTCCACAGTCGTGCCAGGCCGTAGAATGGGGTCCTGGACTTTCATTTCCGTGCCAGGCCGTAGAATGGGGTCCTGGTCTTCCTGTCATGGACTAATTGGGTCATCCAACATTCACCCACATCAACAACAATAGATGCAATGAGGCATATTCGTGAAGCTAATGCAATCATCCTATAGCATAATCATGATGCATGAAACATGATAAAACATTTAATTTAAAAGATTAAGTTTAGTTCCACTCACCTCTGGCTGACTCTGACAATACCGAAGCAGCTGAACTCACTGCTGGGGTCCTCGGTTCCTCGGGTCCGAACCTACACAGGTGGACTCAAATGAGGGACCAAACATACCTGAACATATCTCTAAAATATCCCCCAAAAACCCCCTAAAACATCCTGAAAATATCACAGAAAACATGCATGAAATGGCTGAACAGGGCACTTTCGGCGGCACCTTCGGCGGCCGAAAGTCCTGGACAGAGACGAAACTCAGCTAGGTTCGGCGGCACCTTCGGCGGCCGAAAGTCCCAGACAGAGACGAAACTCATGCATGTTCGGGGGCACCTTCGGCGGCCGAAACTGCCCGACAGAGCCGAAACTCCTCTTTCGGGGGCAAGCTTCGGCAGCCGAATGCTGCCTCCACAAGGGGGTTCGGCGGCCGAAAGTTCCTTCGGCTGCCGAACCTGGTTTCTGCCAAAGGGCAGAAACTTGGTTCAAACATGCACATTTGCCTCCCATATCATCAATCATGCATAAATCTTACTCTACAACATGCATACTCATACCACAAGCTCCTAGGGGTCTCAAACTACCTTAAACCCCATCTACAACACATCCAACACATACACATTAACCACATTGTTCACAAACACATATATCAACTCATAACTCAACATATAACCTAACATGCATTCCTACCCATAGATCTTGCATAAAACTTGTTTAAAATGCATAATAAGGGTGGATCCGAGCTTACCTCTTGAAGAAATGAGAGGGAAGACGATCCTAGCTTGGAGATGAAGAGATTGAGCTCCTTGAACCTCCTAGCACCCAAAACTTGCTCTTTGCTCACAAATCTTCAAAATAGAAGTTAAAACTCGTGAAAACCATGAAAGATCTAGGGAAAACACTCAAGATCGAGGGAGGAGCGGCGGAGACTCACCTTGGCCGACAATGGGAGAGAAAAAGCTCGCCCGTGCGGACCAAAGGGACCCTTTTATATGTGGCTGGCCAGGCCACGTTCGGGGGCCGAATGTGCCTCCGTATCCATGCCAATGTTCGGCGGCCGAACATGAGGTTCGGCGGCCGAACCTTGACTTCCCTCACTCATGCTTTTGGGGGCCTAACGTGCCTCCAAAACGCATGCATGTTCGGCTGCCGAACTTGACTTTCGGCGGCCGAACCTGGGTTTTCCTCCAAAGCTATTTTTATGTAAAAACTCATTTAATTCACACTTAAAATCATTTAAAACATAAAAACATTTCATAAAAACATGAATCTACCCTTCTAGAGGTCTCCGACATCCGAGATTCCTCCGGACGGTAGGAATTCCGATACCGGAGTCTAGCCGGGTATTACATTCTCCCCCCCTTAAGAACATTCGTCCCCGAATGTTCCTCAACTAGCACATGCATAGCAATCAACATAACATACATACATAAACACATAAAGATCTAACCTTAAAAGAGATGAGGATATTGCCGGAGCATGGACTCCCGTGTCTCCCAAGTACACTCCTCAATATTGTGGTGGTTCCAAAGGACTTTCACCATCGGGATTTCCTTGTTCCTTAGCTTTCTGATCTGGGTGTCTATGATCCGTACTGGCTGCTCAACATAGGTGAGATCCTCTTGGATCTCCACATCAGGCTCACTAAGAACCTTGCCCGGATCTGACACAAACTTTCTCAACATAGAAACATGGAAAACCGGATGGATTCTCTCCATTGAAGCAGGTAAATCCAGCTTGTACGATACATTCCCAATCTTTTGCAAGACTTCAAAGGGTCCGATGTACCGCGGAGCTAGCTTACCCTTTTTCCCGAACCGAACCACTCCTTTCATTGGAGACACCTTAAGCAATACCAGATCCCCCTCCTGAAACTCTACTAGTCTTCTGCGGATGTCTGCATAACTCTTCTGTCTGCTTGCAGCTGTCTTGATTCTTTCTCTGATCATGGGCACCACTCTGCTGGTGATCTCTACTAGCTCGGGTCCTGCTAAGGACCTCTCTCCTACTTCTTCCCAGCAAACAGGTGATCTGCACTTCCTTCCATATAAAGCTTCATATGGAGCCATCCCGATGCTAGCATGATGACTGTTATTGTAGGCAAACTCCACCAAAGGTAGATGCTGCCTCCAAGAACCGCCAAAGTCCAGCACACACATTCTGAGCATATCTTCTATGGTCTGGATGGTCCTCTCTGATTGTCCGTCTGTCTGTGGATGGAAGGCAGTACTGAAATCCAATCTAGTACCCATAGCATTCTGCAGACTCCGCCAAAACCTGGAGGTGAACTGGGGCCCTCTATCTGACACTATAGAAACAGGAACCCCATGCAGTCTGACTATCTCATCTACGTACACCTGCGCCAACTTGTCCACAGAATAGCCACTCCTGACAGGGATGAAGTGAGCAGATTTGGTGAGTCTGTCCACAATCACCCATATGGAGTCCAATCTGTTGGACGTCGCCGGTAACCCCACTACGAAGTCCATAGCTATATTCTCCCATTTCCACTCTGGAATGGGTAGCGGGTTAAGCATTCCAGCCGGCTTCCGATGTTCCAGCTTCACCCTCTGACATACTTCGCAGGCTGACACAAACTGTGCCACTTCCCTCTTCATAGCTGGCCACCAATAAACTTTCTTCAGATCCTGATACATTTTGGTGGCTCCGGGGTGAATGCTGTATCTTGCATTATGAGCCTCTCTCATAATGTCTCCTTTTAGCCCAATGTCATCTGGTACACACAATCGACTCCCATAGCGGAGGATCCCCTTGTTGTCAAATCTGAACTCGCTGCCTTTGCCCGACTGAACAGTCCTGGCAATCTTCACTAACTCTGGGTCCTCATGCTGTTTCTGAGCCACCTGCTCCAGAAACACGGGTGTCACTTTCATCTGAGCAACCAAGGCACCTGTACCAGACAACTCCAACTGTAGACCTTCCTCAATGAGCTTGTAAAACTCCTTCACCACTGGTCTCCTCTCTGCCGTGATGTGGGATAGACTGCCTAGTGACTTCCGGCTTAGGGCGTCTGCCACGACATTCGCCTTACCCGGATGATACTGAATCTTGCAATCATAGTCACTCAGCAACTCTACCCATCTCCTCTGTCTCAAATTCAAATCCCTCTGACTCAAGATGTATTGCAAGCTTTTATGATCTGTGAAGATCTCACATTTTACCCCATAGAGGTAATGCCTCCACATCTTGAGTGCAAAGATTACTGCTGCCATCTCAAGGTCATGTGTGGGGTAATTCAACTCATGCTTCTTCAGCTGCCTAGATGCATAAGCAATCACCCTCTCATTCTGCATAAGCACACAACCCAGTCCCACACGGGACGCATCACAAAAGACTGTAAAGTCCTCACCACTAGATGGCAGAGCTAAAACTGGTGCTGAAGTCAACCTCTTCTTGAGCTCTTCAAAACTCTCCTCGCACTGGTCGGTCCACAGAAATTTCTGGTTCTTCCTGGTTAGTCTGGTTAGAGGAGCTGCTATCCTTGAGAAGTCCTGGACAAACCTCCTGTAGTAACCTGCCAAACCCAAGAAACTCCTGATCTCTGTCACTGAAGTGGGTCTGGGCCAGTTAGCTACAGTCTCTGTCTTCTTGGGGTCTACCTCTATACCATTCTCTGACACTACATGCCCCAAGAACGAAATGCTCCTTAGCCAGAACTCACACTTAGAGAACTTGGCATACAAGCCATGTTCCCTCAAAGTCTGTAGAACCAACCTCAGATGATGGGCATGCTCCTCTGCATTCCTGGAATACACTAAGATATCATCTATGAAGACAATAACGAAGTGATCCAGGTATTGGCTAAACACTCTGTTCATGAGATCCATGAATGCTGCAGGGGCGTTAGTCAACCCGAACGGCATTACAAGGAACTCAAAATGCCCATATCTGGTCCTGAAAGCTGTCTTTGGTACGTCCTCTTCCCTGATCCTCAACTGATGGTACCCCGATCTCAGATCTATTTTGGAGAAACAACCCGCTCCTGCTAGCTGGTCAAATAGATCGTCGATCCTTGGCAATGGGTACTTGTTCTTGGTAGTGACTTTGTTCAACTGCCTGTAGTCGATACAAAGTCTAAGGGATCCATCCTTCTTTCTCACAAACAAAACTGGAGCGCCCCAAGGTGAGGTACTCGGTCGGATGAAGCCCTTGTCTACCAGCTCCTGCAACTGCTCCTTCAACTCTTTCAATTCTGCTGGCGCCATCCTGTAGGGAGGGATAGAGATCGGTCGGGTTCCAGGCATCAGTTCTATCTCGAACTCTATCTCCCTAGCAGGTGGTAAACCTGGCAGCTCGTCTGGGAACACATCTAAGAACTCTCTAACCACTGGCACCGAGGCGGGCTCTCTAACCTGACTATTAAGCTCTCTCACATGAGCCAAATACCCCTGACATCCCTTCCTAAGCAATCTACGAGCCTGAAGAGCTGAGATCATACCTCTAGGTGTACCCCTCCTGTCTCCTCTGAAGACAACCTCTGATCCATCCTGACCTCTGAACCTGACTACCTTGTCCCTGCAGTCCAAGGTAGCACCATGGGTAGATAACCAGTCCATCCCTAGAATGACGTCAAAGTCTGTCAAGTCTAGAACCACAAGGTCGGCGGACATGCATCTCCCCTCAACAAAAACTGGACTACACTGACAGACTGACTCTGCCACTGATGGATCACACTTGGGTCCACTGACCCAGAGAGGACACTCTAACTCAGAGATCATCAACCCCAACCTCTGAACGGCTCTCGGAGCAATAAATGAATGAGATGCACCAGGGTCCATCAAGGCATATACATCTGAACAACCAATAATTAAGTTACCTGCCACCACGGTGTTAGATGCATCTGCCTCTTGCTGTGTCATTGTGAAGATCCGTGCCGGAGCTGATGGACCTTCACCTCTGAAACCCGCTGAAGAAGAGGCTGCTCCTCTCCCTCTGCCTCTGCCACTGGCCTGAGTCATGGCTGGAGCTGCTGGCTGCGCTACACTGCCTGAAGCTGTCTGCTGGGACTGAGCCATCGGGGCCGCTCTTGGACAATCTCGAGCCATATGCCCCTCCTGACCGCATCTGAAACAGGTGTTCGTCCCAAACCGACATACTCCCCTGTGTGGCTTACCACACCTCGCACAAACTGCATTATCCGCGCCAGAGCTTGAGCCACTCCCAAATCCCAGACTGGACTTGACTTTACTCCAGAACTTGTTCTTCTTACCCTTGGGTTTACCCCATCTCTTGCTGCCTGAAGCTGCTGCACTAAGGGTAGAGGGATCTAACTTTCCCCCACCCGGAGTTTTAGAACCAGAAGCTTGTGCCACTGTCTGTTTAACTGTCCCCTGAATGATGGCACTAGCTTCCATTCTCCTAGCCATATCGACTATGGCGTGAAAACTCTCTCTGTCTGCTGACTGTACCAAGGAGGAATACCTGGGATGGAGCTTCATGATATACCTCCTTGACTTCTTCTGGTCTGTGCTAAGGTCTTGCCCTGCAAATGGCAGCAACTCCATAAACCTGTCAGTATATTCGTCCACACTCATGTCATCAGTCTGCCTCAACTGCTCGAATTCTATCATCTTCAATTCCCTTGAACTATCAGGGAATGCCCATCCTGCAAACTCGTTTGCAAACTCTTCCCAAGTCATGTTGTCCACTCTCGGGTTCACATAATTCTTAAACCACTCTCGTGCCTTCTTGCACTTTAGCGTGAACCCAGCCATCTGAATGGCTCTACTGTCATCCGCCCCTATCTCATCTATAATTGCCTTGACCCGCTCCAAGTACACGAACGGATCATTACCGGTTTCAAACTGGGGAGCACCCAGCTTCATATAGTCTGTCATCTTAACCTTGCTCCCACTGGCTGAGCTAGGTCTAGGTGGTTGAGTGACTGGGGCTGCTGGTTCTGTAGGTGGTGGAGGTGGCACAACATTTTCTGAGGTAGGGTTTGCTGGATTTGGATAGTAGGGTGGAGGTGGATACATGGGGTACTGAGAGTATGGCGGGTAGTAAGGTGGGTATGGCATATGTGGAGGACAAGGGCTAAAACTAGGGTTATCCGATGTACCTCCCATCGAATACCCTGGATGGTGTGAATAGGGTGGGTAATGATGTGGCTGGACATAACTCGAGGCCTGACTGCCTCCTTCTGATTCTCCCATGCCCTCTTCCGGCATGCTCACACCGAGACTGCCATCCCTCCTCTGATCTACTTCCATATCCTCAGACACTCCTCCCTGAACTGTTCCTCTGACTGATCTGCTTCTACTCAGATCCAAAGACCTTCTAGGGTCTCTTACTGCTCTGTCCCTGTTGGACCTGCTTGACATTGCCCTAGGCAATGTAGGAGGACGGGCGCTCATGCCCTCATCCTCAGGTGGTACTCCAGTCAATCTTGCGGATCGACGAGTTCCTCTCATCCTGTTTTCTGAAAAACAGTACACATCACAAGCAACATTAGCATCATATGGTTCATGTGGGCACACATGAACCCGCATCACCAACATCACATATCATAGCATATCATTAATGCACATGCATAAAGTCATGGCATTTCACATCATCATGCAAGACAGGACTCCACATCCTATCCTAGTGGACATGATCTTTTCCTATTGTGCTTGACCTTCTATAACCTCTATGAGCCCGACACTCTAGGTCCGACCATATGAACCTAGGGCTCTGATACCATTCTGTAACGACCCGAAAATCGGACCGCTACCGGCGCTAGGATCCGGGTCGACTTAAGGCCGCCGGGACCCGTAGCAAGCCTAACATGCATCCTGTGAACCTGCTTAATCCCATACATGATCAACAATATACATAAAAATTAAAACTTTTCTTTCCATGGAACATCAACCAAACTCAACCTGCATAAACATAAACATAATCTTGATCCCTCTGTGGGATCTCATCTGTGCCCTCAATGGGTAACATACATCTGTTGAGTTGGGTTATATAAACATCATAAAAATCTCTAAGATCATGTAATAAAAAGGGATACAACATCTATGGTCAAGCACACACTAATCATCAATAAACCTCATTACATAACTATATTGTACTTTCACATTACAATTTGATCATGTCCATTGCTAGCTATTACATAAGCATGACTTCTTTACTCTATCCGGACTCCCGCACTATACTGTACCTGCAAGCCTGGGGGTAAAGGGAGAGGGGTGAGCTAAAAGCCCAGTGAGTAGAGCTAGTAAAACACATTAACACTATGCTCAAATGGAATGCATCATAACACAAACAATTCACATAAGGGTTGGGTGAACTTGTCACCAATTAGTCCAAGCTAACATAGTGCCAGGCCGTAGCATGGGGTCCTGGTCTTCCTGTCATACATACATCACTTACCATTATCCCAGGGCCTCCTCTGGGCTCCTGGTCTTCGAGTCCACAGTCGTGCCAGGCCGTAGAATGGGGTCCTGGACTTTCATTTCCGTGCCAGGCCGTAGAATGGGGTCCTGGTCTTCCTGTCATGGACTAATTGGGTCATCCAACATTCACCCACATCAACAACAATAGATGCAATGAGGCATATTCGTGAAGCTAATGCAATCATCCTATAGCATAATCATGATGCATGAAACATGATAAAACATTTAATTTAAAAGATTAAGTTTAGTTCCACTCACCTCTGGCTGACTCTGACAATACCGAAGCAGCTGAACTCACTGCTGGGGTCCTCGGTTCCTCGGGTCCGAACCTACACAGGTGGACTCAAATGAGGGACCAAACATACCTGAACATATCTCTAAAATATCCCCCAAAAACCCCCTAAAACATCCTGAAAATATCACAGAAAACATGCATGAAATGGCTGAACAGGGCACTTTCGGCGGCACCTTCGGCGGCCGAAAGTACTGGACAGAGACGAAACTCAGCTAGGTTCGGCGGCACCTTCGGCGGCCGAAAGTCCCAGACAGAGACGAAACTCATGCATGTTCGGGGGCACCTTCGGCGGCCGAAACTGCCCGACAGAGCCGAAACTCCTCTTTCGGGGGCAAGCTTCGGCAGCCGAATGCTGCCTCCACAAGGGGGTTCGGCGGCCGAAAGTTCCTTCGGCTGCCGAACCTGGTTTCTGCCAAAGGGCAGAAACTTGGTTCAAACATGCACATTTGCCTCCCATATCATCAATCATGCATAAATCTTACTCTACAACATGCATACTCATACCACAAGCTCCTAGGGGTCTCAAACTACCTTAAACCCCATCTACAACACATCCAACACATACACATTAACCACATTGTTCACAAACACATATATCAACTCATAACTCAACATATAACCTAACATGCATTCCTACCCATAGATCTTGCATAAAACTTGTTTAAAATGCATAATAAGGGTGGATCCGAGCTTACCTCTTGAAGAAATGAGAGGGAAGACGATCCTAGAGGTCTCCGACATCCGAGATTCCTCCGGACGGTAGGAATTCCGATACCGGAGTCTAGCCGGGTATTACACTTTCGGAGGCCAAAAGCGCTCCCAAAACCTCCCCATGTTCGGCGGCCGAACATGACTTTCGGCGGCCGAACCTGGCAAAGTCTCCAAAGCCCTCTCCACTAAAAACTTGGATTTATTTTCATTAAAAACCATAATATACATCAAAACATTTTATGAAAACATGGTTTTACCCTTCTAGAGGTCTCCGACATCCGAGATTCCACCGGACGGTCGGAATTCCGGTACCGGAGTCTAGCCGGGTATTACATTCTCCCCCCTTTAAGAACATTCGTCCCCGAATGTTCCTCAACTAGCATATAGCATGGCATACACATATCATACATACAAAGCACATAAAACTCACAAGGAACTAACCTCAGAAAAGATAAGGGTACTGCTGGAGCATGGACTCCCGTGTCTCCCAAGTACATTCTTCCATATTATGGTGGTTCCAAAGGACTTTCACCATCGGGATTTCCTTGTTTCTCAGCTTTCTGATCTGGGTGTCTAGGATCCGTACTGGCTGCTCAACATAGGTGAGATTTTCTTGGATCTCCACATCAGGCTCACTAAGAACCTTGCCCGGATCTGACACGAACTTTCTCAACATGGAAACATGGAAAACCGGATGGATTCTTCCCATTGAAGCAGGTAAATCTAGCTTGTAAGACACATTCCCAATCTTTTGCAAGATTTCAAAGGGTCCGATGTATCGTGGGGCTAGTTTACCTTTCTTCCCAAAGCGAACCACTCCTTTTATTGGAGACACTTTGAGCAATACCAGATCCCCCTCCTGGAACTCTACTTACCGTCTGTGGACATCTGCATAACTCTTCTGTCTGCTTGCAGCAGTCTTGATCCTTTCTCTGATTATGGGTACCACCCTGCTGGTGATCTCTACTAGCTCAAGCCCTGCCAAGGCCTTTTTCTCCAACCTCCTCCCAGCAAACAGGTGACCTGCACTTCCTTCCATATAAAGCTTCATATGGAGCCATCCCGATGCTAGCATGATGGCTGTTATTGTAGGCAAACTCCACCAAAGGTAGATGCTGCCTCCAGGAACCGCCAAAGTCCAGCACACACATTCTAAGCATATCCTCTATTGTCTGGATGGTCCTCTCTGATTGTCCGTCCGTCTGTGGATGGAAAACAGTGCTAAAATCCAACCTGGTACCCATGGCATTCTGCAGACTCCACCAAAACCTGGAGGTGAACTGGGGTCCTCTATCGGACACTATTGAAACAGGAACCCCATGCAGCCTGACGATCTCATCTACATACACCTGCGCCAACTTGTCCACAGAATAGCCACTCCTGACAGGAATGAAATGAGCAGATTTGGTGAGTCTGTCCACAATCACCCATATGGAGCCCAATCTGTTGGACGTCGCCGGTAACCCCACTACGAAGTCCATAGCTATATTCTTCCTTTTCCACTCTAGAATAGGTAGCGGGTTAAGCATTTCAGCCGGCTTCTGATGTTCCAGCTTCACCCTCTGACACACTTCGAAGGCTGACACAAACTGTGCCACTTCTTTCTTCATCGCTGGCCACCAATAAACTTTCTTCAGATCTTGATACATCTTGGTGGCTCCGGGGTGAATGCTGTATCTTGCATTATGAGCCTCCCTCATAATGTCTCCTTTTAGCCCTATGTCATCTGGTACACAAAGTCTGCTCCCATAGTGGAGGATCCCCTTACTGTCAAATCTGAACTCACTATCTTTGCCTGACTGAACGGTCCTGGCAATCTTCACTAACTCTGGGTCCTCATGCTGTTTCTGAGCCACTTGCTCCAAAAACACAGGTGTCACTCTCATCTGGGCCACTAAAGCACCTGTACCAGACAACTCCAACTGTAGACCTTCATCAATGAGCTTGTAAAATTCCTTCACCACTGGTCTCCTCTCTGCCGTGATGTGGGATAGACTGCCTAGTGACTTCCGGCTTAGGGCGTCTGCCACAACATTCGCCTTACCCGGATGATACTGAATCTTGCAATCATAATCACTCAGCAGCTCTACCCATCTCCTCTGTCTCAAATTCAAATCTCTTTGACTCAGGATGTACTGCAGGCTTTTATGATCTGTGAAGATCTCACATTTAACCCCATAGAGGTAGTGCCTCCACATCTTGAGTGCAAAGATTACTGCTGCCATCTCTAGGTCATGTGTGGGGTAATTCAGCTCATGCTTCTTCAGCTGTCTAGAAGCATAAGCAATTACCCTTTCATTCTGCATTAGTACACAACCCAGTCCCACACGGGATGCATCACAGAAGACTGTAAAGTCCTCATCACTAGATGACAGAGCTAACACTGGTGCTGAAGTCAACCTCTTCTTAAGCTCTTCAAAACTCTCTTCGCACTGGTCGGTCCACACAAACTTTTGATTCTTCCTGGTTAACCTGGTCAGAGGAGCTGCAACTTTTGAGAAGTCCTGGACGAACCTCCTGTAGTAACCTGCCAAACCCAAGAAACTCCTGATCTCCGTCACTGAAGTGGGTCTAGGCCAGTTAGCCACAGTTTCTGTCTTCTTGGGGTCCACCTCTATTCCATTTTCTGACACTACATGCCCCAAGAATGAAATGCTCCTCAGCCAGAACTCACACTTGGAGAACTTGGCATACAAGCCATGCTCCCTCAAGGTCTGCAGAACCAACCTCAGATGATAGGCATACTCCTCTGCATTCCTGGAATACACCAAGATATCATCTATGAAGACAATAACAAAGTGATCCAGGTATTGGCTAAACACTCTATTCATGAGATCCATGAATGCTGTAGGGGCGTTGGTTAACCCGAACGGCATCACAAGGAACTCAAAATGCCCATATCTGGTCCTGAAAGCCGTCTTTGGCACATCTTCTTCTCTGATCCTTAGCTGATGATACCCAGATCTCAGATCTATTTTGGAGAGACAACTCGCTCCTGCTAGCTGGTCGAATAGATCGTCGATCATTGGCAACGGGTACTTATTTTTGGTAGTGACTTTGTTCAACTGCCTGTAGTCGATATAAAGTCTAAGGGATCCATCCTTCTTTTTCACAAACAAGACTGGTGCACCCCAAGGTGAGGTGCTCGATCGGATGAAGCCCTTTTCTACCAGCTCTTGCAACTGTTCTTTCAATTCCTTCAACTCGGCTGGAGCCATCCTGTAGGGAGGGATAGAGATCGGTCGGGTTCCAGGCATCAGTTCTATCTCGAACTCTATCTCCCTAGCAGGTGGTAAACCTGGCAGCTCGTCTAGGAAGACGTCTACAAACTCTCTAACCACTGGCACCGAGGCGGGCTCTCTTACCTGACTGCTAAGCTCTCTCACATGAGCCAAATACCCCTGACATCCCTTCCTAAGCAACCTACGAGCCTGAAGAGCTGATATCAGACCTCTAGGTGTACCCCTCCTGTCTCCCCTGAAGACAACCTCTGACCCATCCTGACCTCTGAACCTAACTACCTTGTCCCTGCAGTCCAAGGTAGCACCATGGGTAGATAACCAGTCCATCCCTAGAATGACGTCAAAATCTGTCAAGTCTAGAACCACAAGGTCGGCGGAAAGGCATCTTCCCTCAACAAAGATTGGACTGTACTGGCAGACTGACTCTGCCACTAATGGATCACACTTGGGCCCACTGACCCAGAGAGGACACTCTAACCCAGAGATCATCAGACCCAACCTCTCGACGGCTCTCGGAGCAATAAAAGAATGAGATGCACCAGGGTCCATCAAGGCATACACATCTGAACAACCAATGACTAAATTACCTGCCACCACGGTGTTAGATGCATCTGCCTCCTGTTGAGTCATCGTGAAGATCCGTGCTGGAGCTGATGGACCTTCACCTCTGAAACCCGCTGAAGAAGAGGCTGCCCCTCTTCCTCTGCCTCTGCCACTGGCCTGAGTCACGGCTGGAGCTGCTGGCTGAGCCACACTACCAGAAGCTGTCTGCTGAGACTGTGCTCCAAAAGCTGCCCTAGGACACTCCCGAGCCATGTGTCCCTCTTGCCCGCATCTGAAGCAGGCTGCTATCCCAGCCCGGCAAACTCCCCTGTGTGGCCTACCACACTTTGCACAAACTGCATTATCCGCACCAGAGCTTGAGTCACTCCCTAATCCCAGACTAGACTTGACTTTGTTCCAGAACTTGTTCTTCTTCGGCTTCCTAGTGGTGTTACTCCACTTTTTGCTACCTGAAGCTGCTGCACTCACAGAAGAAGAGCCTGGGGTCTTGGAACCAGAAGACTGTGCCACTGACTGTCTGACTGTTCCCTGAACGATGGCACTGGCCTCCATTTTCTGGGCCATATCCACTATGGCATGGAAGCTCTCCCTATCTGCTGACTGTGTAATACCCGGCTAGACTCCGGTACCGGAATTCCTACCGTCCGGTGGAATCTCGGATGTCGGAGACCTCTAGAAGGGTAGAATCATGTTTTATAAAAATGTTTTCATGTTTTTAATGGTTTTAAAGTATGAAACTAAATGAGTTTTTGCATGAAAAGTCTTTGGAGGAAAACCCAGGTTCGGCCGCCGAAAGTCAAGTTCGGCCGCCGAACGTGCATGCGTTTTGGAGGCACGTTAGGCCCCCGAAAGCATGAGTGAGGGCAGTCCAGGTTCGGCCGCCGAAAGTCAAGTTCGGCCGCCGAACATTGCATGGATGCGGAGGCACATTCGGCCCCCGAACGTGGCCTGGCCAGCCACCTATAAATGGGGCACTTAGCCGAAATGGGCGAGCTTTCTCCCATTTTCGGCCACAGCAAGCTTCCGACCTTCCCTTTGCAAATCTAGTGTTCTTCCTCCAAATCTCTTCCATTTTTCTTGAGTTTTAAACTCACATTGCAAGTTTTGAACATTTAAACCAAGTTTTGGAGCTTTGGGAACTCAGGAGCTCATTTTCGTGGATCTCCAAGTTTAGGTCGTCTCCCTCTCGATCTTTAAGAGGTAAGAGCCGATCTTAAGCTCCTCATGTGTTTTAAGTAAGTTTTAAGTGATTATATGGGGTAGAATGGCATGTATAGGGTTGTATGAGTTTTTAAGCAAATGTTAGGTTTTATGTGATTCTTGAACAATGTGGCATGTTTGAGTATGCTTGAAGTGTTGTAGTTGGGGTATTTGATGTTTTGAGGCCCCTAGGAACTTGTATGCATGTTTTAACTGAGGTATATGCATGATTGGTGAGTTTGGAGGCGAAAATGCACAAAGGAGCCAAGTTTCTGCCCTTTGGCAGAAACCAGGTTCGGCAGCCGAAGGCACGTTCGGCCGCCGAACATGGCTGGGGAGGCAGGCCTTTCGGCTGCCGAAGTTGCCCCCGAAAAGAGACCTTCGTCTCTGTCTGGCACTTTCGGCCGCCGAAGGTGCCGCCGAACCTACCTGAGTTTCGTCTCTGTCTGGGACTTTCGGCCGCCGAAGGTGCCGCCGAAAGTGCCCTATTCAGCCACTTCATGCATATCTCTATGTGTTATTTTCAGGATGCTTTAGGGGGTTTTTGGGGAATATATTAGAGTTATGTTTGTGTATGTTTGGTCCCTCATTGGAGTCCACCTGTGTAGGTTCGGACCCGAGGAACCAAGGACCCCAGCAGTGAGCCAGCTGCTACAGAGTTTGTCAGAGTCGGCCAGAGGTGAGTGGAATTAAACTTAACTTTTTTAAATTTAGAAATGAAATGCTTTTATCATGCTTCATGCATCATGATCATATTATAGGTTGTTTGCATTAGAATTCACGACTATGCCGCATTGTATTGTTGTGATAGATGATAGTGGATGGACATTAGGATGATTCATTAGCCTTCTGAATACGAAGTCCTGTGGTGCCCATAATAGGGCCGGGCAATACGAAGTCCTGTGGTGCCCATAATAGGGCCGGGCAATAACTCCGAGTACGAAGTCCTGTGGTGCCCATAATAGGGCCGGGCAATACGAAGTCCTGTGGTGCCCATAATAGGGCCGGGCATGGAGTTGAGGGATTTTTGAATCAATCCATCCGTGGTGTGATTTGTTTGTGCAGTGGCGCATTTCATGATAGCATGTTTTAAATATTCTTTTTATAGTTCTACTCACTGGGCATCTAGCTCACCCCTCTCCCCTAACCCCCAGGTTTGCAGGTACGGGATAGATAGAGAAGGCAAGAAGAGCAAAAGTCATATGTATGTAATAGTTAGATTGTGGACATGACAGCTGTATTATGATGAAATGTCAAAATATTCAGTATGTTATGTAAAGAGGTTATTGAGGATAGAGTTGTGCTTGACCACAGTACATTGTTAATCCCTTTTGTATGAACATGATCTTATGTTATGATGTTTGTGTAAACTAACTCAACACAGGTTGTTTTGCCTTTGAGGCTTGATGAGATCCCACAGAGGGACTATGTTATGTATATGTTCAGAGTATGCACAGGTTGAGTTAGTTGATGACAATATGTATGAAGAAAAGTTTTATCTTTTTATGTATATGGTTGATCATGTATGGGATTAAACATGTTTACAGGTTATGTTAGGCTTGCTACGGGTCCCGGCGGCCTTATGCCGATCTGGATCCTAGCGCCGGTAGCGGTCCGGATTTTTGGGGCGTTACAGAATGGTATCAGAGCCCTAGGTTCACATGGTCGGACCTAGAGTGTCGGGCTTATAGATGTTATAGAAGGTCAAGCACAATAGGAAGGTCATGTCCACTAGGATAGGATGTTGAGTCCTGTCTTGTATGATGATGTGAAATGCCATGATTTTGTACATGTGCATTGATGATATGCTATGCTATATGATGTATGTGATGAGGGTTCATGTGTGTCCACATGAACCATATGATGCTAATGTTTGCTTGTTATGAGCTGTTTTTCAGAGAATAGGATGAGAGGAACTCGTCGATCTGCGCGATTGACTGGAGTGCCACCTGAGGATGAGGGCACGAGCGCCCGTCCTCCTACATTGCCTAGGGCAATGTCTTGTAGAGCCAACAGAGAGAGAGTGTCAAGGGACCCTAGAAGGTCTTTTGATGCTAGCAGAAGGGGGACTGATAGAGGAGGAAGTTCTTCAGATGTGAGGGAGGTTATGGAAGAAGATCAGAGGAGGGATGGGAACCTGGATGTGAGCATGCAGGAAGAAGGGACAGGGGAGTCACAGGGAGGCGTTCAGGCCTCGGGGTATGGTTTTCCACCCCATTATCCACCCTTCCCACAGGGTTCAGGGTATCCGATGGGAGGTACATCGGATTACTCCAGCTTTAACCCCTACCCCACCTACATGCCTTATCCACCTTTCTATCCACCCTATACACAGTACCCAGCTTATCCACCCTCATCCTTCCATCCTCACCCAGCAAACCCCACCACGGGGAATGCTGCACCTCCACCTCCACCACCTACAGAACCAGCAGCCCCAGTTACTCAACCTCCTAGACCTAACTCAGTCGATGGGAGCAAGGTAAAGATGACAGATTACCTCAAGCTAGATGCTCCCAAATACAAGTCAGGGGACGACCCCTTTGAGTATCTGAGAGTAGTGAAGACAATAACTGATGAGCTAGGGGCAAGTGACAGCAGGGCCATTCAGATGGCAGGGTTCACTTTAAAGTGCAAGAAGGCACGGGAATGGTTCAAGTGTTATGTGGACTCGAGACTAGACGGTATGACATGGGAAGAATTTGCGAATGAGTTCGCTGGATGGGCTTTTCCAGACAGTTCTAGAGAACTGAAAATGATTGAGTTTGAGCAACTGAGGCAGTCAGAGCACATGAGTGTAGAGGAGTTCACGGATAAATTCTTGGAGCTATTGCCTTTTTCAGGGCAAGCTCTAGATTCAGATACGAAGAAAGCCAAGAAATATGTTATGAAGCTGCATTCCAGGTACTCCTCGTTGGTTCAGTCAGCTAAGAGAGAAAGTTTCCACACTGTGGTGGATATGGCTCGAAGAATGGAGGCAAGTGCTATAGTTGAAGGGTCAGTGAAGCAGTCAGTGACCCAATCTTCAGGGGTTAAGACCCCAAGCAGAGGAGGACCAGGGTTCTCTTCTCAGAGTTCAAGTAAGAAGAGGTGGGATAGCACCACCAAGAAGCCGAAGAAGAATAAGTTTTGGAACAAGTTGAAATCCGGTCTGGGATTCGGCGGTGGCTCGAGCTCAGGCTCAGATGGTACAGAATGCCAGAGATGTGGAAGACCGCACAGGGGAGTGTGTCGAGCTGGGACTAATGCATGTTTCAGATGTGGACAGGAGGGACACATAGCTCGGGATTGTCCTAGAGCGCCTTTTATGGGCCAGCCCCAACAGACAGCTTCTGGTAGTGTGGCACAGCCAGCAGTTCCAGCCACAACTCAGGGCAGTGGCAGAGGTAGAGGGAGAGGGGCAGCCTCTTCTTCTGGTTCCCGAGGTGAAGGTCCATCAGCTCCAGCCAGGATCTTCACCATGACACAGCAGGAGGCTAACACATCCAACACCGTGGTGTCAGGTAATCTCGTCATTGGGTGTTCTGATGTGTATGCATTAATGGACCCGGGTGCATCTCATTCATTTATTGCTCCGAGAGCCGTTGAGAGGTTGGGTCTGATAGTCTCTGGGTTAGAGTGTCCCCTATGGGTCAGTGGACCCAAGTGTGACCCGTCGGTGGCAGTGTCAGTCTGCCAGTACAGTCCAGCTTTTATTGAGGGAAGATGCCTCTCCGCCGACCTTGTGGTTCTAGATTTGACAGACTTTGACGTCATTCTAGGGATGGATTGGCTATCTACCCATGGTGCTACCTTGGACTGCAGGGACAAGGTAGTCAGGTTCAGAGATCAGAACGGGTCAGAGGTAGTCTTCAGGGGAGACAAGAGGGGCACACCTAGAGGTCTGATATCAGCTCTTCAGGCTCATAGGTTGCTTAGGAAGGGATGTCAGGGGTACTTAGCTCATGTGAGAGAGCTAGACAGTCAGGTCAGGGAGCCGGCCTCGGTGCCAGTTGTCAGAGAGTTTCAGGATGTCTTTCCTGATGAGCTTCCAGGTTTACCACCTGCTAGGGAGATAGAGTTCGAGATAGAGTTGGTGCCTGGAACTAGACCGATCTCTATCCCTCCCTACAGGATGGCTCCAGCCAAGTTAAAGGAGTTGAAAGAGCAATTGCAAGAGCTGGTAGAAAAGGGTTTCATCCGACAGAGTACCTCGCCTTGGGGTGCTCCAGTCTTGTTCGTGAGAAAGAAGGATGGATCCCTTAGACTTTGTATCGACTACAGGCAGTTGAACAAAGTCACTACCAAGAATAGGTACCCATTGCCTAGGATCGATGATCTATTCGACCAGCTAGCCGGAGCGGGTTGTTTCTCCAAAATAGATCTAAGATCGGGGTACCATCAGCTAAGGATAAGGGATGAGGATGTGCCGAAGACAGCCTTCAGGATCAGATATGGGCATTTTGAGTTCCTTGTAATGCCGTTCGGGTTAACCAACGCCCCTGCAGCATTCATGGATCTCATGAACAGAGTGTTTAGCCAGTACCTGGATCACTTCGTTATTGTCTTCATAGATGATATCTTGGTGTATTCCAGGAATGCAGAGGAGCATGCCCATCATCTGCGGTTGGTCTTGCAGACTTTGAGGGAACATGGCTTGTATGCCAAGTTCTCTAAATGTGAGTTCTGGTTGAGGAGCATTTCGTTCTTGGGGCATGTAGTATCAGAGAATGGTATTGAGGTAGATCCCAAGAAGACAGAAACTGTAGCTAACTGGCCTAGACCCACTTCAGTGACAGAGATTAGAAGTTTCTTGGGTTTGGCAGGTTACTACAGGAGGTTCGTTCAGGACTTCTCGAAAATAGCAGCTCCTCTGACCAGACTGACCAGGAAGAATCAGAAGTTTCTGTGGACCGACCAGTGCGAAGAGAGTTTTAAAGAGCTTAAGAAGAGGTTGACTTCAGCACCAGTGTTAGCTCTGCCATCTAGTGATGAGGACTTTACAGTCTTTTGTGATGCGTCCCGTGTGGGACTGGGTTGTGTACTGATGCAGAATGAGAGGGTGATCGCTTATGCTTCTAGGCAGCTGAAGAAGCATGAGTTGAATTTCCCCACACATGACCTTGAGATGGCAGCAGTAATCTTTGCACTCAAGATGTGGAGGCACTACCTCTATGGGATAAAATGTGAGATCTTTACAGATCATAAGAGCCTGCAGTACATCTTGAGTCAGAGGGATCTGAATCTGAGGCAGAGGAGGTGGGTAGAACTGCTGAGTGACTATGATTGCAAGATTCAGTACCATCCGGGTAAGGCGAATGTTGTGGCAGACGCCTTAAGCCGGAAATCACTCGGTAGTCTATCCCACATCGCGGCAGAGAGGAGACCAGTGGTGAAGGAGTTCTACAAGCTTATTGAGGAAGGTCTACAGATGGAGTTGTCTGGTACAGGTGCCTTGGTAGCCCAGATGAGAGTGGCACCCGTGTTTCTGGAGCAGGTGGCTCAGAAACAGCATGAGGACCCGGAGTTAGTGAAAATTGCCAGGACTGTTCAGTCGGGCAATGATAGTGAGTTCAGATTCGACAGCAAGGGGATCCTCCGCTATGGGAGCAGAATATGTGTACCAGATGACATTGGGCTAAAAGGAGACATTATGAGAGAGGCTCATAATGCAAGATACAGTGTTCACCCTGGAGCCACCAAGATGTATCAAGATCTGAAAAGAGTGTATTGGTGGCCAGCTATGAAGAGGGAAGTGACACAGTTCGTGTCAGCCTGCGAAGTGTGTCAGAGGGTGAAACTGGAACATCAGAAGCCGGCTGGAATGCTTAACCCGCTACCTATTCCAGAGTGGAAATGGGAGAATATAGCTATGGATTTCGTAGTGGGGTTACCGGCGGCGTCCAACAGAGTGGACTCCATATGGGTGATTGTGGACAGACTCACCAAATCTGCTCACTTCATTCCTGTCAGGAGTGGCTACTCTGTGGACAAGTTGGCGCAGGTATATGTGGATGAGATCGTCAGGCTGCATGGGGTTTCTGTTTCTATAGTGTCAGATAGAGGGCCCCAGTTCACCTCCAGGTTTTGGCGGAGTCTGCAGAATGCCATGGGTACTAGGTTGGACTTCAGTACTGCCTTCCACCCCCAGACTGATGGACAGTCAGAAAGGACCATCCAGACCATCGAAGATATGCTCAGAATGTGTGTGCTGGACTTTGGCGGTTCTTGGAGGCAGCATCTACCTTTGGTGGAGTTTGCCTACAACAACAGCCATCATGCTAGCATCGGGATGGCTCCATATGAAGCTTTATATGGGAGGAAGTGCAGGTCACCTGTTTGCTGGGAGGAAGTTGGAGAAAAGGCCTTGGCAGGGCCTGAGCTAGTAGAGATTACCAGCAGGGTGGTACCCATAATCAGAGAGAGAATCAAGACTGCTACCAGCAGACAAAAGAGCTATGCAGACGTCCGCAGAAGACAGTTAGAGTTTCAGGAGGGGGATCTGGTATTGCTCAAGGTGTCTCCAATGAAGGGAGTGGTTCGCTTTGGGAAGAAAGGTAAACTAGCCCCACGATACATCGGACCCTTTGAAATCTTGCAAAAGATTGGGAATGTGTCGTACAAGCTGGATTTACCTGCTTCGATGAAAAGAATCCATCCGGTTTTCCATGTTTCAATGTTGAGGAAGTTTGTGTCAGATCCGAGCAAGGTTCTTAGTGAGCCTGATGTAGAGGTCCAAGAGGATCTCACCTATGTTGAACAGCCAGTGCGGATCATAGACACCCAGATCAGAAAGTTAAGAAACAAGGAAATCCCGATGGTGAAAGTCCTGTGGAACCACCACAATTTAGAGGAATGCACTTGGGAGACACGGGAGTCTATGCTCCAGCAGTACCCTCATCTCTTTTAAGGTTAGATCCCTATGTGTTGATGTGTTTATGTTTTATGTTTTATGCCATGCTATGTGTGCTAGTGAGGAACATTCGGGGACGAATGTTCTTAAGGGGGGGAGAATGTAATACCCGGCTAGACTCCGGTACCGGAATTCCTACCGTCCGGTGGAATCTCGGATGTCGGAGACCTCTAGAAGGGTAGAATCATGTTTTATAAAAATGTTTTCATGTTTTTAATGGTTTTAAAGTATGAAACTAAATGAGTTTTTGCATGAAAAGTCTTTGGAGGAAAACCCAGGTTCGGCCGCCGAAAGTCAAGTTCGGCCGCCGAACGTGCATGCGTTTTGGAGGCACGTTAGGCCCCCGAAAGCATGAGTGAGGGCAGTCCAGGTTCGGCCGCCGAAAGTCAAGTTCGGCCGCCGAACATTGCATGGATGCGGAGGCACATTCGGCCCCCGAACGTGGCCTGGCCAGCCACCTATAAATGGGGCACTTAGCCGAAATGGGCGAGCTTTCTCCCATTTTCGGCCACAGCAAGCTTCCGACCTTCCCTTTGCAAATCTAGTGTTCTTCCTCCAAATCTCTTCCATTTTTCTTGAGTTTTAAACTCACATTGCAAGTTTTGAACATTTAAACCAAGTTTTGGAGCTTTAGGAACTCAGGAGCTCATTTTCGTGGATCTCCAAGTTTAGGTCGTCTCCCTCTCGATCTTCAAGAGGTAAGAGCCGATCTTAAGCTCCTCATGTGTTTTAAGTAAGTTTTAAGTGATTATATGGGGTAGAATGGCATGTATAGGGTTGTATGAGTTTTTAAGCAAATGTTAGGTTTTATGTGATTCTTGAACAATGTGGCATGTTTGAGTATGCTTGAAGTGTTGTAGTTGGGGTATTTGATGTTTTGAGGCCCCTAGGAACTTGTATGCATGTTTTAACTGAGGTATATGCATGATTGGTGAGTTTGGAGGCGAAAATGCACAAAGGAGCCAAGTTTCTGCCCTTTGGCAGAAACCAGGTTCGGCAGCCGAAGGCACGTTCGGCCGCCGAACATGGCTGGGGAGGCAGGCCTTTCGGCTGCCAAAGTTGCCCCCGAAAAGAGACCTTCGTCTCTGTCTGGCACTTTCGGCCGCCGAAGGTGCCGCCGAACCTACCTGAGTTTCGTCTCTGTCTGGGACTTTCGGCCGCCGAAGGTGCCGCCGAAAGTGCCCTATTCAGCCACTTCATGCATATCTCTATGTGTTATTTTCAGGATGCTTTAGGGGGTTTTTGGGGAATATATTAGAGTTATGTTTGTGTATGTTTGGTCCCTCATTGGAGTCCACCTGTGTAGGTTCGGACCCGAGGAACCAAGGACCCCAGCAGTGAGCCAGCTGCTACAGAGTTTGTCAGAGTCGGCCAGAGGTGAGTGGAATTAAACTTAACTTTTTTAAATTTAGAAATGAAATACTTTTATCATGCTTCATGCATCATGATCATATTATAGGTTGTTTGCATTAGAATTCACGACTATGCCGCATTGTATTGTTGTGATAGATGATAGTGGATGGACATTAGGATGATTCATTAGCCTTCTGAATACGAAGTCCTGTGGTGCCCATAATAGGGCCGGGCAATACGAAGTCCTGTGGTGCCCATAATAGGGCCGGGCAATAACTCCGAGTACGAAGTCCTGTGGTGCCCATAATAGGGCCGGGCAATACGAAGTCCTGTGGTGCCCATAATAGGGCCGGGTATGGAGTTGAGGGATTTTTGAATCAGTCCATCCGTGGTGTGATTTGTTTGTGCAGTGGCGCATTTCATGATAGCATGTTTTAAATATTCTTTTTATAGTTCTACTCACTGGGCATCTAGCTCACCCCTCTCCCCTAACCCCCAGGTTTGCAGGTACGGGATAGATAGAGAAGGCAAGAAGAGCAAAAGTCATATGTATGTAATAGTTAGATTGTGGACATGACAGCTGTATTATGATGAAATGTCAAAATATTCAGTATGTTATGTAAAGAGGTTATTGAGGATAGAGTTGTGCTTGACCACAGTACATTGTTAATCCCTTTTGTATGAACATGATCTTATGTTATGATGTTTGTGTAAACTAACTCAACACAGGTTGTTTTGCCTTTGAGGCTTGATGAGATCCCACAGAGGGACTATGTTATGTATATGTTCAGAGTATGCACAGGTTGAGTTAGTTGATGACAGTATGTATGAAGAAAAGTTTTATCTTTTTATGTATATGGTTGATCATGTATGGGATTAAACATGTTTACAGGTTATGTTAGGCTTGCTACGGGTCCCGGCGGCCTTATGCCGATCTAGATCCTAGCGCCGGTAGCGGTCCGGATTTTCGGGGCGTTACAGACTGGATCAAGGAGGAATACCTGGAGTGGAGTTTCATGATATACCTCCTTGACCTTTTCTGGTCCGAGTCAAGATTTTTCCCTGCAAATGGCAACAGCTCCAAGAATCTGTCTGTGAACTCCTCTACACCCATCTCATCAGTTTGCCTCAACTGCTCAAACTCTATCATCTTCAGCTCCCTTGAACTATCTGGGAAAGCCTATCCTGCAAACTCGTTTGCAAACTCCTCCCAAGACATGCTGTCTACTCTCGGGTTCACATAATTCTTGAACCACTCTCGTGCCTTCTTGCACTTAAGCGTGAACCCAGCCATCTGAATGGCTCTACTGTCATCAGCCCCAATCTCATCTGTGATCACCTTAACCCTTTCAAGATACACAAATGGGTCATCCCCTTTTTCATACTGAGGAGCACCCAGTTTCATGTAGTCGGTCATCTTGACCTTGCTCCCACTGGCTGAGCTAGGTCTAGAAGGTTGAGTAACTGGGGCTGCTGGTTTTGTAGGTGGTGGAGGTGGGGGTGCAGCATTCCCCGAGGTGGGGTTTTCCGGGTGAGGATAAAAGGGTGAGGGTGGATAAGCTGGGTACTGGGGGTGAGGTGGATAGAAAGGTGGATAAGGCATGTAGGTAGGGTAGGGGCTAAAGCTGGAGTAATCCGATGTGCCTCCCATCGGATACCCTGAACCCTGTGGGAAGGGTGGATAATGGGGTGGAAAACCATATCCCGAGGCCTGAGCGCCTCCCTGAGACTCCCCTGTCCCTTCTTCCGTCATACTGACATCCAGATTCCCATCCCTCCTCTGGTCCTCTTCCATAACCTCCCTCACATCTGAAGAACTTCCTCCTCTATCAGTCCCCCTTCTGCTAGCATCAAAAGACCTTCTAGGGTCCCTTGACACTCTTTCTCTGCTTGATCTACATGATATTGCCCTAGGCAATGCAGGAGGACGGGCGCTCGTACCCTCATCCTCAGGTGGCACTCCAGTCAATCGTGCAGATCGACGAGTTCCCCTCATCCTGTTTTCTGAAAGGCAGCACATAACAAGCAAACATTAGCATCATATGGTTCATGTGGGCACACATGAACCCTCATCACATACATATCATTCATATCATAGCATTAATGCACATGTATAAAATCATGGCATTTCACATCATCAAACAAGACAGGACTCTACATCCTATCCTAGAGGACATGATCTTCCTATTGTGCTTGACTTTCTATGACATCTATGAGCCCAACATTCTAGGTCCGACCATATGAACCTAGGGCTCTGATACCATTCTGTAATGACCCGAAAATCGGACCGCTACCGGCGCTAGGATCCAGATCGGCTTAAGGCCGCCGGGACCCGTAGCAAGCCTAACATACATCCTGTGAATCTGTTTAATCCCATACATGATCGACAATATACAAAAAAATTAAAACTTTTCTTTCATACATTTTCTCCTGTATCAATCTCAACCTGTGCATGCATTAAACATAAACATGACCATAACCTTGACCCCTCTGTGGGATCTCATCAATGCCCCCAATGGGTGGCATAACATGCGTTGAGTTGGTTCAAATATACATCATAAAACATCTGAGATCATGTAATAAAAGGGGATAACAATACCCATAGAGTCAAGCACAACTTCTAATCCTCAATATCATTATACATAACATGACTATTCAACTTTACATCATCTTACAATTTATCATGTCCACTTTCTATCTATTACAAACACATGACTTTACTCTTCTTGACTTCTCTGTCTAGCTCGTACCTGCAATCCTGGGGGATTGGGAAAAAGGGGTGAGCTACTAGAGCCCAGTGAGCAGAATAAAGAAAAAACAACATTTAAATTCTCATGCCATCATGTAATGCAACACATCACAACAAATCACATCTCGGATGGTATTGTCACCAATAGTCCTCTACATTCCAAAGTGCCGGGACGTAGAATGGGTACAACCGGTCTTTCTCTTAACATAACATATCATAACATTCCAATGTGCCAGGGACGTAGAATGGGTACAACCTGGACTTTCTCTTACATAGTGCCAGGGACGTAGAATGGGTACAACCTGGACTTCCATACCATATCATGTCGTAACATCATCATACCATATGAGGACTAAAGGATCATCCAATAACCAATCCACATCAAAATCATAAATGCAATGCAACATATTCGTGAATTCTAATGCAAACAACCTAATTCATCACATGGCATTCATGATGCATGAACATGCTCAAAACTTTATAATTTATTTGCTTTAAATCGTAAAGGTTTATTCTACTCACCTCTGGCTGAAGCTCTACTGACTCAGAAGCAGCTGAACTCACTGCTGGGGTCCTCGGTTCCTCGGGTCCGAACCTACACAGGTGGACTCAAATGAGAGACCAAACAACTAGAACATAACTCTAAAAACATCCCCCAAAAACCCCCTAAAACATCATGAAACAATCATGCAAAACATGCAAAGGAAGGCCGAACAGGGCAGGTTCGGCGGCACCTTCGGCGGCCGAAAGTCCCTCCAGAGCCGAAAGTCAGGCAGGTTCGGCAGCACCTTCGACGGCCGAAACTCCCAGACAGAGACGAAAGTCTCCTTTCCGGGGCAGGCTTCGGCAGCCGAAAGGCTTGCCTCCCCAGCCATGTTCGGCGGCTGAAAGTCCTTCGGCTGCTGAACCTGGTTTCTGCCAAAGGGCAGAAACTTGGCTCCTCTTGCCTCCAATGCCTCCCAAACCTTCTAAACATGCATAATCCTATTCTACAACACACATACTCAAGCATACAAGCTCCTAGGGGCTTCAAACTATCCTAAACCCCATCTACAACACATCAAACAACACAAATCCAACATACATGGCCCATAAACCAACATAAACCCAAAAACTCATAGAACCCTACTCATGAATTTCTACTTCAAGAATCAACCTAAAACTTGTTAAAAACATGTAGTGAGCTCAAGATCGGCCCTTACCTCTTGTAGATCGAGAGGAAAACGGCCCTAGCTCGGAGATGGGAGAGATTTGAGTTCTTGAACCTCAAAGCTCCAAAACTTGCTTTAAACTCGAAAATCTTCAAAACAAGGTGAAAACTCATAAGAAAAACATGAAAACTCGAAGGGAGAAGCTCAAAACAGAGGAGGGGCGGTGGAGAACTCACCTTGGCCGAAAACGGGAAGAAAAGCTTGCCCGTTTCGGCCATGGGATCCTTTTATAGAGCTGTCCTTACCACCTTTCGGCAGCCTAACGTGCCCCCACAACGCATGTAAGTTCGGCGGCCGAACATGAAGTTCGGAGGCCGAACATGAGGTTCGGCGGCCGAACCTTAGCTGATTCAAACAAGGCTTTCGGAGGCCAAAAGCGCTCCCAAAACCTCCCCATGTTCGGCGACCGAACATGACTTTCAGCGGCCGAACCTGGCAAAGTCTCCAAAGCCCTCTCCACTAAAAACTTGGATGTAATACCCGGCTAGACTCCGGTATCGGAATTCCTACCGTCCGGTGGAATCTCGGATGTCGGAAGCCTCTAGTAGGGTAAAACCATGTTTTTATAAAATGTTTTAATGTGTTTTATGTTTTAAGCATGAAATACAATGAGTTTTTTCATGAAAATAGCATTGGAGGAAAACTCAGGTTCGGCCGCCGAACATGCATGCGTTGCGGGTGTGCTTTAGGCCCCCGAAAGCATAAGTGAGGGAAGTCCAGGTTCGGCCGCCGAACCTCAAGTTCGGCCGCCGAACATGGCTTGCATGCGGAGGCACATTCGGCCCCCGAACGTGGTCTGGCCAGCCACTATAAAAGGGTCCCTTAGCCGAAAACGGGCGAGCTTTTTCCCCATTTTCGGCCAAGGTGAGTCTCCGCCGCCCCTCACCCATCTTTAACGTCTTTCCTCTATATCTTTCAAGGTTTTCATTTGTTTTAACTTTATTTTGAAGATTTGAGCATTTGAGCAAAGTTTTGGAGCTTGGAGGTTCAAGAACTCAAGCTCTCCCAACTTCGAGTTTAGGTTGTCTCTCTCTCGATCTTCAAGAGGTAAGAGCCGATCTTAAGCTCATTGCATGTTTAAAGTAAGTTTTAAGTAGATCTAATGGGTAGAATGCATGTTTAGGTTATGGTTATGTTTATGGGTATAAATGTAGGTTCATGATCAATGTGGATGCTTGATGTGTTGTAGATGGGGTTTATGATGGTTTGAGGCCCCTAGGAACATGTATGCTTGTGTTTGTGTGTTGTAGAATAGGTTTGGTGCATGTTGGAAAGGTTTGGAGGCGAAATGTGCATAGGGAGCCAAGTTTCTGCCCTTTGGCAGAAACCATTCGGCGGCCGAAGCTTGCCCCCGAAAGGAGACTTTCGTCTCTGTCTGGCAGTTTCGGTCGCCGAAGGTGCCGCCGAACATGCATGAGTTTCGTCTCTGTCTGGGAGTTTCGGCCGCCGAAGGTGCCGCCGAACCTGCCTGACTTTCGGCTCTGGAGGAACTTTCGGTCGCCGAACCTGCCGCCGAAAGTGCCCTGTCCAGGCCTCCTTTGCATGTTTTTCTATGATTGTTTCATGATGTTTTAGGGGGTTTTTGGGGAGTAGTTTATAGTTATGTTCAGGTATGTTTGGTCCCTCATTTGAGTCCACCTGTGTAGGTTCGGACCCGAGGAACCGAGGACCCCAACAGTGAGTTCAGTTGCTTCAGTGTTGTCAGAGTCTGCCAGAGGTGAGTGGAACTAAACCTAATCTTTTAAATTGAGAAATTGAATGTTTTATCATGTTTCATGCATCATGATTACGCAATAGGATGATTGCATTAGTTTTCACGAATATGCCGCATTGCATCGATTGTTGTTGATGTGGGTGAATGTTGGATGACCCAATTAGTCCATGACAGGAAGACCAGGATCCCATTCTGCGGCCTGGCACAGAGTAAGGAAAGACCAGGACCCCATTCTACGGCCTGGCACTGTAACGACCCGAAAATCGGACCGCTACCGGCGCTAGGATCCGGGTCGACTTAAGGCCGCCGGGACCCGTAGCAAGCCTGACATAAAACCTGTAAACCTGTATAATCCCATACATGATCAACAATATGCATAAAAATTTAAAACTTTCCTTTGCATACTCATCAACCAAACTCAACCTGTGCATAAACATTAACATAACTTTGATCCCTCTGTGGGATCTCATCTGTGCCCTCAATGGGTAACATACATCTGTTGAGTTGGTTTGCATAAACATTAACAAAATCTCTAAGATCATGCATAAAGGGGATACAACAGTCTAGGGTCAAGCACATACTAACATCCATAAAACTCGTTACATAATTACACTGTACTTTTACATTACAATTTGATCATGTCCATTGCTAGCTATTACATAAGCATGACTTCTTTACTCTATCCGGACTCCCGCACTATATCCTGTACCTGAAAGCCTGGGGGAAAAGGGAGAGGGGTGAGCTAAAAGCCCAGTGAGTAGAGCTAGTAAAACACATTAACACTATGCTCAAATGGAATGCATCATAACACAGACAGTTCACATAAGGGTTGGGTGAACTTGTCACCAAATAGTCCAAGTTAACTCTGTGCCAGGCCTGTAGAATGGGGTCCTGGTCTTTCCTATCAGAACATACATTACTTACCATTTTCCAGGGCCTCCTCTGGGCTCCTGGTCTTCGAGTCCCATAACCGTGCCTTACTCTGTGCCAGGCCTGTAGACTGGGGCCTGGTCTTTCTTACTCTGTGCCAGGCCGTAGCATGGGGTCCTGGTCTTCCTGTCTTGGACTAATTGGGTCATCCAACATTCACCCACATCAACAACAATTTATGCAATGCGGCATATTCGTGAAAACTAATGCAATCATCCTATTGCATAATCATGATGCATGAAACATGATAAAACATTTAGTTTAAAAGATTAGGTTTAGTTCCACTCACCTCTGGCTGACTCTGACAACACCGCAGCTGAACTCACTGCTGGGGTCCTCGGTTCCTCGGGTCCGAACCTACACAGGTGGACTCAAATGAGGGACCAAAAATACCTGAACATAACTATAAACTACTCCCCAAAAACCCCCTAAAACATCCTGAAAACATCACAGAAAATATGCATGAAATGGCTGAACAGGGCACTTTCGGCGGCACCTTCGGCGGCCGAAAGTCCTGGACAGAGACGAAACTCAGGCAGGTTCGGCGGCACCTTCGGCGGCCGAAAGTCCCAGACAGAGACGAAAGTCTCTTTTCGGGGGCAACTTCAGCAGCCGAAAGGCCTGCCTCCCCAGCCATGTTCGGCGGGCGAAAGTACCTTCGGCTGCCGAACCTGGTTTCTGCCAAAGGGCAGAAACTTGGCTCCCTTAGCACATTTCGCCTCCAAACCTTCCAAACATGCATATTTTTCAACCAAAGCATGCATACAAGTTCCTAGGGGCCTCAAACAAACATATACCCCATCTACAACACTTCAAACATACTCAAACAACACACATTGTTCAAAACATCAATATATATACCCATAACTCAACATATACCCTAGCATGCATTTCTACCCTTAGATCTTGCATAAAACTTATTTAGAACACATAATAAGGGTGGATCCGAGCTTACCTCTTGAAGAAATGAGAGGGAAGACGATCCTAGCTTGGAGATGAAGAGATTGAGCTCCTTGAACCTCCAAGCACCCAAAACTTGCTCTTTGCTCACAAATCTTCAAAATAGAAGTTAAAACTCGTGAAAACCATGAAAGATCTAGGGAAAACACTCAAGATTGAGGGAGGAGCGGCGGAGACTCACCTTGGCCGACAATGGGAGAGAAAAAAAGCTCGCCCGTGCGGACCAAAGGGACCCTTTTATATGTGGCTGGCCAGGCCACGTTCGGGGGCCGAATGTGCCTCCGTATCCATGCAATGTTCGGCGGCCGAACATGAGGTTCGGCGGCCGAACCTGCACTTTCCTCACTCAGGCTTTCGGGGGCCTAACGTGCCTCCAAAAAGCATGCATGTTCGGCGGCCGAACTTGACTTTCGGCGGCCGAACCTGGGTTTTCCCCCAAAGCTATTTTCATGTAAAAACTCATTTAAAACACACTTAAAATCATTTAAAACATAAAAACATTTCATAAAAACATGACTCTACCCTTCTAGAGGTCTCCGACATCCGAGATTTCCACCGGACGGTAGGAATTCCGATACCGGAGTCTAGCCGGGTATTACATTCTCCCCCCCTTAAGAACATTCGTCCCCGAATGTTCCTCAACTAACACATGCAAGGCATACAACATCTCGTACACATAAAACACGTAGAGACTAACCTTAAAAGAGATGGGGATACTGTTGGAGCATGGACTCCCGTGTCTCCCAGGTACACTCCTCAATATTGTGGTAGTTCCAAAGGACTTTCACCATCGGGATTTCCTTGTTTCTTAACTTTCTGACCTGGGTGTCTATGATCCGCACTGGCTGTTCAACATAGGTGAGATCCTCTTGGATCTCCACATCAGGCTCACTAAGAACCTTGCCTGGATCTGACACAAATTTTCTCAACATAGAAACATGGAAAACCGGATGGATTCTCTCCATCGAAGCAGGTAAATCCAGCTTGTACGATACATTCCCAATCTTTTGCAAGACTTCGAAGGGTCCGATGTACCGCGGAGCCAGCTTACCCTTTTTCCCGAACCGAACCACTCCTTTCATCGGAGACACCCTGAGCAATACCAGATCCCCCTCCTGAAACTCTACTAGTCTTCTGCGGATGTCTGCATAACTCTTCTGTCTGCTTGTAGCTGTCTTGATTCTTTCTCTGATCATGGGCACCACCCTGCTGGTGATCTCTACTAGCTCGGGTCCTGCTAAGGACCTCTCTCCTACCTCTTCCCAGCAAACAGGTGATCTGCACTTCCTTCCATATAAAGCTTCATATGGAGCCATCCCGATGCTAGCATGATGACTGTTATTGTAGGCAAACTCCACCAAAGGTAGATGCTGCCTCCAAGAACCGCCAAAGTCCAGCACACACATTCTTAGCATATCTTCTATGGTTTGGATGGTCCTCTCTGACTGTCCGTCTGTCTGTGGATGGAAGGCAGTGCTAAAATCCAATCTAGTACCCATGGCATTCTGCAGACTCCGCCAAAACCTGGAGGTGAACTGGGGCCCTCTATCTGACACTATAGAAACAGGAACCCCATGCAGTCTGACTATCTCATCAACGTACACCTGCGCCAACTTGTCCACAGAATAGCCACTCCTGACAGGGATGAAGTGAGCAGATTTGGTGAGTCTGTCCACAATCACCCATATGGAGTCCAATCTGTTGGACGTCGCCGGTAACCCCACTACGAAGTCCATAGCTATATTTTCCCATTTCCATTCTGGAATAGGTAGCGGGTTAAGCATTCCAGCCGGCTTCAGATGTTCCAGCTTCACCCTCTGACATACTTCGCAGGCTGACACAAACTGTGCCACTTCTCTCTTCATAGCTGGCCACCAATAAACCCTTTTCAGATCTTGATACATCTTGGTGGCTCCGGGGTGAATGCTGTATCTTGCATTATGAGCCTCTCTCATAATGTCTCCTTTTAGCTCTATGTCATCTGGTACACATAAACGACTCCCATAGCGGAGGATCCCCTTATTGTCGAATCTGAACTCACTGTCCTTGCCTGACTGAACAGTCCTGGCAATCTTCACTAACTCTGGGTCCTCATGCTGTTTCTGAGCCACCTGCTCCAGAAACACGGGTGTCACTTTCATCTGAGCAACCAAGGCACCTGTACCAGACAACTCCAACTGTAGACCTTCCTCAATGAGCTTGTAAAACTCCTTCACCACCGGTCTCCTCTCTGCCGTGATGTGGGATAGACTGCCTAGTGACTTCCGGCTTAGGGCGTCTGCCACGACATTCGCCTTACCCGGATGGTACTGAATCTTGCAATCATAGTCACTCAACAACTCTACCCATCTCCTCTGCCTCAAATTCAAATCCCTCTGACTCAAGATGTACTGCAAGCTTTTATGATCTGTGAAGATCTCACATTTTACCCCATAGAGTTAATGCCTCCACATCTTGAGTGCAAAGATTACTGCTGCCATCTCAAGGTCATGTGTGGGGTAATTCAACTCATGCTTCTTTAGCTGCCTAGAAGCATAAGCAATTACCCTCTCATTTTGCATCAGTACACAACCCAGTCCCACACGGGACGCATCACAAAAGACTGTGAAGTCCTCTCCACTAGATGGCAGAGCTAAAACTGGTGCTGAAGTCAACCTCTTCTTAAGCTCTTCGAAGCTCTCCTCGCACTGGTCGGTCCACAGAAATTTCTGATTCTTCCTGGTTAGTCTGGTCAGAGGAGCTGCTATCTTTGAGAAGTCCTGAACGAACCTCCTGTAGTAACCTGCCAAACCTAAGAAACTCCTGATCTCTGTCACTGAAGTGGGTCTAGGCCAGTTAGCCACAGTTTCTGTCTTCTTGGGGTCTACCTCTATTCCATGCTCTGATACCATTCTGTAACGACCCGAAAATCGGACCGCTACCGGCGCTAGGATCCGGGTCGACTTAAGGCCGCCGGGACCCGTAGCAAGCCTGACATAAAACCTGTAAACCTGTATAATCCCATACATGATCAACAATATGCATAAAAATTTAAAACTTTCCTTTGCATACTCATCAACCAAACTCAACCTGTGCATAAACATTAACATAACTTTGATCCCTCTGTGGGATCTCATCTGTGCCCTCAATGGGTAACATACATCTGTGAGTTGGTTTGCATAAACATTAACAAAATCTCTAAGATCATGCATAAAGGGGATACAACAGTCTAGGGTCAAGCACATACTAACATCCATAAAACTCGTTACATAATTACACTGTACTTTTACATTACAATTTGATCATGTCCATTGCTAGCTATTACATAAGCATGACTTCTTTACTCTATCCGGACTCCCGCACTATATCCTGTACCTGAAAGCCTGGGGGAAAAGGGAGAGGGGTGAGCTAAAAGCCCAGTGAGTAGAGCTAGTAAAACACATTAACACTATGCTCAAATGGAATGCATCATAACACAGACAGTTCACATAAGGGTTGGGTGAACTTGTCACCAAATAGTCCAAGTTAACTCTGTGCCAGGCCTGTAGAATGGGGTCCTGGTCTTTCCTGTCAGAACATACATTACTTACCATTTTCCAGGGCCTCCTCTGGGCTCCTGGTCTTCGAGTCCCATAACCGTGCCTTACTCTGTGCCAGGCCTGTAGACTGGGGCCTGGTCTTTCTTACTCTGTGCCAGGCCGTAGCATGGGGTCCTGGTCTTCCTGTCTTGGACTAATTGGGTCATCCAACATTCACCCACATCAACAACAATTTATGCAATGCAGCATATTCGTGAAAACTAATGCAATCATCCTATTGCATAATCATGATGCATGAAACATGATAAAACATTTAGTTTAAAAGATTAGGTTTAGTTCCACTCACCTCTGGCTGACTCTGACAACACCGCAGCTGAACTCACTGCTGGGGTCCTCGGTTCCTCGGGTCCGAACCTACACAGGTGGACTCAAATGAGGGACCAAAAATACCTGAACATAACTATAAACTACTCCCCAAAAACCCCCTAAAACATCCTGAAAACATCACAGAAAATATGCATGAAATGGCTGAACAGGGCACTTTCGGCGGCACCTTCGGCGGCCGAAAGTCCTGGACAGAGACGAAACTCAGGCAGGTTCGGCGGCACCTTCGGCGGCCGAAAGTCCCAGACAGAGACGAAAGTCTCTTTTCGGGGGCAACTTCGGCAGCCGAAAGGCCTGCCTCCCCAGCCATGTTCGGCGGGCGAAAGTACCTTCGGCTGCCGAACCTGGTTTCTGCCAAAGGGCAGAAACTTGGCTCCCTTAGCACATTTCGCCTCCAAACCTTCCAAACATGCATATTTTTCAACCAAAGCATGCATACAAGTTCCTAGGGGCCTCAAACAAACATATACCCCATCTACAACACTTCAAACATACTCAAACAACACACATTGTTCAAAACATCAATATATATACCCATAACTCAACATATACCCTAGCATGCATTTCTACCCTTAGATCTTGCATAAAACTTATTTAGAACACATAATAAGGGTGGATCCGAGCTTACCTCTTGAAGAAATGAGAGGGAAGACGATCCTAGCTTGGAGATGAAGAGATTGAGCTCCTTGAACCTCCAAGCACCCAAAACTTGCTCTTTGCTCACAAATCTTCAAAATAGAAGTTAAAACTCGTGAAAACCATGAAAGATCTAGGGAAAACACTCAAGATTGAGGGAGGAGCGGCGGAGACTCACCTTGGCCGACAATGGGAGAGAAAAAAAGCTCGCCCGTGCGGACCAAAGGGACCCTTTTATATGTGGCTGGCCAGGCCACGTTCGGGGGCCGAATGTGCCTCCGTATCCATGCAATGTTCGGCGGCCGAACATGAGGTTCGGCGGCCGAACCTGCACTTTCCTCACTCAGGCTTTCGGGGGCCTAACGTGCCTCCAAAAAGCATGCATGTTCGGCGGCCGAACTTGACTTTCGGCGGCCGAACCTGGGTTTTCCCCCAAAGCTATTTTCATGTAAAAACTCATTTAAAACACACTTAAAATCATTTAAAACATAAAAACATTTCATAAAAACATGACTCTACCCTTCTAGAGGTCTCCGACATCCGAGATTTCCACCGGACGGTAGGAATTCCGATACCGGAGTCTAGCCGGGTATTACAGGCACGGTTATGGGACTCGAAGACCAGGAGTCCAGAGGAGGCCCTGGGACAATGGTAAGTAATGTATGTATGACAGGAAGACCAGGACCCCATGCTACGGCCTGGCACAGAGTTAGCTTGGACTAATTGGTGACAAGTTCACCCAACCCTTATGTGAATTGTCTGTGTTATGATGCATTTCATTGGAGCATAGTGTTAATATGTTTTATAGTTCTACTCACTGGGCTTTTAGCTCACCCCTCTCCCTTTTACCCCCAGGCTTGCAGGTACAGGATAGAAGAGGAGGTCGGTTGGAGTAAAGCTTGTATATGTAATAGATAGAATGTGGACATGACAAATCGTAGAACGATGTAATGTAAAAGTACAGTATAGTTATGTAATGATGTTTATGGATATTAGAGGTGTGCTTGACCATAGAATGTTGTTATCCCTTCTAATGCATGATCTTGGATATTTTATGTCATTTATGCAACCAACTCAACATATGTTATGTCACCTTTTTAGGGGCACTGATGAGATCCCACAGAGGGATCAATGTTTATGATTTATGTTATTTGCAGTGCATGCACAGGTTGAGTATGGTTGATGTATATGGAAAGAAAAGTTTTAATTTTTATGTATGTTGTTGATCATGTATGGGATTGTACAGGTTTACAGGTTTACAGGTTAAGATGTCAGGCTTGCTACGGGTCCCGGCGGCCTTAAGCCGATCTGGATCCTAGCGCCGGTAGCGGTCCGATTTTCGAGTCGTTACAAAATGGTATCAAAGCCCTAGGTTCATATGGTCGGACCTAGAGTGTCGGGCTCATAGGTGTTATAGAAGGTCAAGCACCATAGGAAAGATCATGTCCACTAGGATAGGATGTGGAGTCCTGTCTTGTATGATGATGCGAAATGCCATGATAATATGCATGTGCATTAATGATATGCTATGATATGATACGTATGTGATGCGGGTTCATGTGTGCCCACATGAACCATATGATGCTAATGTTTGCTTGTGTTGTGTACTGTTTTTTCAGAAAACAGGATGAGAGGAACTCGTCGATCTGCACGATTGACTGGAGTACCACCTGAGGATGAGGGCACGAGTGCCCGTCCTCCAGCATTGCCGAGGGCAATGTCTAGTAGGTCTAGCAGAGAAAGAGCAGCAAGAGACCCTAGAAGGTCTTTGGATCTGGGTAGAAGCAGATCAGTCAGAGGAACAGTTCAGGGAGGAGCGTCAGAGGACATGGGGGATTATATGGATGTAGAGCAGAGGAGGGATGGCAGTCTGGGAGTTAGCATGTCAGAAGAGGGAATGGGAGAGTCCCAAGGAGGCACTCAGGCCTCGGGATTTGTTCAGCCACCCCACTACCCACACTTCTCGCAAAATCCCGGGTATTCGATGGGAGGTACATCGGATTACCCTAGCTTCACCCCTTATCCCACACAGATGCCATACCCACCATACTACCCACCATATTCACAATACCCAATGTATCCACCCCCACCTTACTATCCAAATCCAGCAAACCCTACCTCAGAAAATGTTGCACCACCTCCACCACCTATAGAACCAGCAGCCCCAGTTACTCAACCTTCTAGACCTAGCTCAGCCAGTGGGAGCAAGGTCAGGATGACAGATTACATGAAACTGGGTGCTCCTCAGTATGAAAAAGGGGATGACCCATTTGTGTATCTTGAAAGGGTTAAAGTGATCACAGAGGAGATTGGGGCTGATGACAGCAGAGCCATTCAGATGGCCGGGTTCACGCTTAAGTGCAAGAAGGCACGAGAGTGGTTCAAGAATTATGTGAACCCGAGAGTGGACAGCATGTCTTGGGAAGAGTTTGCAAACGAGTTCGCAGGATGGGCTTTTCCCGATAGTTCAAGAGAGCTGAAGATGATAGAGTTCGAGCAGTTGAGGCAGACAGATGAAATGAGTGTAGAGGAGTACACCGACAGATTCTTGGAGCTGTTGCCTTTTGCTGGGCAAAGTCTGGACACAGATTCGAAGAGGTCAATGAGGTATGTCATGAAACTTCATTCCAGGTATTCCTCCTTGATTCAGTCCGTGGACAGGGAGAGCTTCCATGCCATAGTAGATATGGCCAGGAAAATGGAGGCCAGTGCCATCATTCAGGGGACAGTTAAGCAGACAGTGGCACAATCTTCTGGTTCAAAAACTCCGGGTGGGGGAAGGTTAGATCCCTCTACCTTGAGTGAAGCAGCTTCAGGCAGTAAGAGATGGGGTAAGCCCAAGGGTAAGAAGAACAAGTTCTGGAATAAAGTCAAGTCCAGTCTGGGATTTGGGAGTGGCTCAAGCTCTGGTGCGGATAATGCAGTTTGTGCGAAGTGTGGTAGGCCACACAGGGGAGTATGTCGGTTTGGGACGAACGCCTGTTTCAGATGTGGTCAGGAGGGGCATATGGCTCGAGAATGTCCAAGAGCAGTCCCGATGGCTCAGTCCCAGCAGACAGCCTCAGGCAGTGTAGCGCAGCCAGCAGCTTCAGCCATGACTCAGGCCAGTGGCAGAGGCAGAGGGAGAGGGGCAGCCTCTTCTTCAGCGGGCTTCAGAGGTGAAGGTCCATCAGCTCCAGCACAGATCTTCACAATGACACAGCAGGAGGCAGATGCATCTAACACCGTGGTAGCAGGTAACTTAATCATTGGTTGTTCAGATGTGTATGCCTTGATGGACCCTGGTGCATCTCATTCTTTTATTGCCCCGAGAGCCGTGGGGAGGTTGGGTCTGATGACTTCTGGGTTAGAGTGTCCTCTCTGGGTCAGTGGACCCAAGTGTGATCCATCAGTGGCAGAGTCAGTCTGCCAGTGTAGTCCTGTGTTTGTTGAGGGAAGATGCTTGTCTGCCGACCTAGTGGTTCTAGATTTGACAGATTTTGACGTCATTCTAGGGATGGACTGATTATCTACCCATGGTGCTACCTTGGACTGCAGGGACAAGGTAGTCAGGTTCAGAGGTCAGGATGGGTCTGAGGTTGTCTTCAGAGGAGACAGGAGGGGCACACCTAGAGGTCTGATATCAGCTCTACAGGCTCGTAGGTTGCTTAGGAAGGGATGTCAGGGGTACTTAGCTCATGTGAGAGAGCTAGACAGTCAGGTCAGGGAGCCAGCCTCGGTGCCAGTTGTCAGAGAGTTTCAGGATGTCTTTCCAGACAAGCTTCCAGGTTTACCACCTGCTAGGGGGAGATAGAGTTCGAGATAGAGTTGGTGCCTGGAACTAGACCGATCTCTATCCCTCCCTACAGGATGGCCCCAGCCGAGTTGAAGGAATTGAAAGAGCAGTTGCAAGAGCTGGTAGAAAAGGGCTTCATCCGACAGAGTACCTCACCTTGGGGTGCTCCGGTCCTGTTTGTGAGAAAGAAGGATGGGTCCCTCAGACTTTGTATCGACTACAGGCAGTTGAACAAAGTCACTACCAAAAATAGGTACCCTCTGCCAAGGATCGATGATCTATTCGACCAGCTAGCAGGAGCGGGTTGTTTCTCCAAAATAGATCTAAGATCGGGGTACCATCAGCTAAGAATAAGGGATGAAGATGTGCCGAAGACAGCCTTCAGGACCAGATATGGGCATTTTGAGTTCCTTGTGATGCCGTTCGGGTTAACCAACGCCCCTGCAGCATTCATGGATCTCATGAACAGAGTGTTTAGCCAGTACCTGGATCACTTTGTTATTATCTTCATAGATGATATCTTAGTGTATTCCAGGAATGCAGAGGAGCATGCCCATCATCTGAGGTTGGTTCTGCAGACCTTGAGGGAACATGGCTTGTATGCCAAGTTCTTCAAGTGTGAGTTCTGGCTGAGGAGCATTTCATTCTTGAGGCATGTGGTGTCAGAAAATGGAATAGAGGTAGACCCCAAGAAGGTAGAAACTGTGGCTAACTGGCCTAGACCCACTTCAGTGACGGAGATCAGGAGTTTCTTGGGTTTGGCAAGTTACTACAGGAGGTTCGTTCAGGACTTCTCGAAAATAGCAGCTCCTCTGACCAGACTAACCAGGAAGAATCAGAAATTTCTGTGGACCGACCAGTGCGAAGAGAGTTTTGAAGAGCTTAAGAAGAGGTTGACTTCAGCGCCAGTTTTAGCTCTGCCATCTAGTGATGAGGACTTTACAGTCTTTTGTGATGCGTCCCGTGTGGGACTGGGTTGTGTACTGATGCAAAATGAGAGGGTGATTGCTTATGCTTCGAGGCAGCTAAAGAAGCATGAGTTGAATTACCCCACACATGACCTTGAGATGGCAGCAGTAATCTTTGCACTCAAGATGTGGAGGCACTACCTCAATGGGGTAAAATGTGAGATCTTCACAGATCATAAAAGCCTGCAGTACATCCTGAGTCAAAGAGATTTGAACTTGAGACAGAAGAGATGGGTAGAGCTGCTGAGTGACTATGATTGCAAGATTCAGTATCATCCGGGTAAGGCGAACGTCGTGGCAGACGCCCTAAGCCGGAAGTCACTAGGCAGTCTATCCCACATCACGGCAGAGAGGAGACCGGTGATGAAGGAGTTTTACAAGCTCATTGAGGAAGGTCTACAGTTGGAGTTGTCTGGTACAGGTGCTTTAGTTGCTCAGATGAAAGTGACACATGTGTTTCTGGAGCAAGTGGCTCAGAAACAGCATGAGGACCCAGAGTTAGTGAAGATTGCCAGGACTGTTCAGTCAGGCAAAGACAGCGAGTTCAGATTCTACAACAAGGGGATCCTCCGCTATGGGAGTCGTTTATGTGTACCAGATGACATAGGGCTGAAAGGAGACATTATGAGAGAGGCTCATAATGCAAGATACAGCATTCACCCCGGAGCCACCAAGATGTATCAAGATCTAAAGAAGGTTTATTGGTGGCCAGCTATGAAGAAAGAAGTGGCACAATTTGTGTCAGCCTGCGAAGTGTGTCAGAGGGTGAAGCTGGAACATCAGAAGCTGGCTGGAATGCTTAACCCGCTACCTATTCCAGAATGGAAATGGGAGAATATAGCTATGGACTTCGTAGTGGGGTTACCGGCGGCGTCCAACAGATTGGACTCCATATGGGTGATTGTGGACAGACTCACTAAATCTGCTCACTTCATCCCTGTCAGGAGTGGCTATTATGTGGATAAGTTGGTGCAGGTGTATGTCGATGAGATCATCAGACTGCATGGGGTTCCTGTTTCTATAGTGTCAGATAGAGGACCCCAGTTCTCCTCCAGGTTTTGGCGGAGTCTGCAGAATGCCATGGGTACTAGGTTGGATTTCAGTACTGCCTTCCACCCCCAGACTGATGGACAGTCAGAAAGGACCATCCAGACTATCGAGGATATGCTCAGAATGTGTGTACTGGACTTTGGCGGTTCTTGGAGGCAGCATCTACCTTTGGTGGAGTTTGCCTACAATAACAGCCATCATGCTAGCATCGGGATGGCTCCATATGAAGCTTTATATGGAAGGAAGTGCAGGTCACCCGTTTGCTGGGAAGAAGTTGGAGAAAAGGCCTTGGCAGGGCCTGAGCTAGTAGAGATCACCAGCAGGGTGGTACCCTTAATCAGAGAAAGAATCAAGACTGCAGCAAGCAGACAGAAGAGTTATGCAGACATCCGCAGAAGGCAAGTAGAGTTTCAGGAGGGGGATCTGGTATTGCTTAAGGTGTCTCCAATGAAGGGAGTGGTTCGCTTCGGGAAGAAAGGTAAACTAGCCCCACGATACATCGGACCCTTTGAAGTCTTGCAAAAGATTGGGAATGTATCGTACAAGCTGGATTTACCTGCTTCAATGGAGAGAATCCATCCGGTTTTCCATGTTTCTATGTTGAGAAAGTTCGTGTCAGATCCGGGCAAGGTTCTTAGTGAGCCTGATGTGGAGATCCAAGAGGATCTCACCTATGTTGAGCAGCCGGTACGGATCCTAGACACCCAGATCAGAAAGCTAAGGAACAAGGAAATCTCGATGGTGAAGGTCCTTTGGAACCACCACAATCTGGAAGTGTGCACTTGGGAGACACGGGAGTCTATGCTCCGGCAATATCCTCATCTCTTTTAAGGTTAGTCTCTATGTGTTTTTAGGTGTATGATATGTTGTATACCTTGCATGTGCTAGTTGAGGAACATTCGGGGACGAATGTTCTTAAGGGGGGGAGAATGTAATACCCGGCTAGACTCCGGTATCGGAATTCCTACCGTCCGGTGGAATCTCGGATGTCGAAAGCCTCTAGTAGGGTAAAACCATGTTTTTATAAAATGTTTTAATGTGTTTTATGTTTTAAGCATGAAAGAAAATGAGTTTTTGCATGAAAATAGCATTGGAGGAAAACTCAGGTTCGGCCGCCGAACCTCAAGTTCGGCCGCCGAACATGCATGCGTTGCGGGTGTGCTTTAGGCCCCCGAAAGCATAAGTGAGGGAAGTCCAGGTTCGGCCGCCGAACCTCAAGTTCGGCCGCCGAACATGGCTTGCATGCGGAGGCACATTCGGCCCCCGAACGTGGTCTGGCCAGCCACTATAAAAGGGTCCCTTAGCCGAAAACGGGCGAGCTTTTTCCCCATTTTCGGCCAAGGTGAGTCTCCGCCGCCCCTCACCCATCTTTGGCATCTTTCCTCTAGATCTTTCAAGGTTTTCATTTGTTTTAACTATATTTTGAAGATTTGAGCATTTGAGCAAAGTTTTGGAGCTTGGAGGTTCAAGAACTCAAGCTCTCCCAACTTCGAGTTTAGGTCGTCTCTCTCTCGATCTTCAAGAGGTAAGAGCCGATCTTAAGCTCATTGCATGTTTAAAGTAAGTTTTAAGTAGATCTATGGGGTAGAATGCATGTTTAGGTTATGGTTATGTTTATGGGTATAAATGTAGGTTCATGATCAATGTGGATGCTTAATGTGTTGTAGATGGGGTTTATGATGGTTTGAGGCCCCTAGGAACATGTATGCTTGTGTTTGTGTGTTGTAGAAAAGGTTTGATGCATGTTGGAAAGGTTTGGAGGCGAAATGTGCATAGGGAGCCAAGTTTCTGCCCTTTGGCAGAAACCAGGTTCGGCAGCCGAAGGACTTTCGGCCGCCGAACATGGCTGGGGAGGCAGCCTTTCGGCTGCCGAAGCTTGCCCCCGAAAGGAGACTCTCGTCTCTGTCTGGCAATTTCGGCCGCCGAAGGTGCCGCCAAACATGCATGAGTTTCGTCTCTGTCTGGGAGTTTCGGCCGCCGAAGGTGTCGCCGAACCTGCCTGACTTTCGGCTCTGGAGGAACTTTCGGCCGCCGAACCTGCCGTCGAAAGTGCCCTGTCCAAGCCTCCTTTGCATGTTTTTCTATGATTGTTTCATGATGTTTTAGGGGGTTTTTGGGGAGTAGTTTATAGTTATGTTCCGGTATGTTTGGTCCCTCATTTGAGTCCACCTGTGTAGGTTCGGACCCGAGGAACCTAGGACCCCAACAGTGAGTTCAGCTGCTTCAATGTTGTCAGAGTCTGCCAGAGGTGAGTGGAACTAAACCTAATCTTTTAAATTGAGAAATTGAATGTTTTATCATGTTTCATGCATCATGATTACGCAATAGGATGATTGCATTAGTTTTCACGAATATGCCGCATTGCATCGATTGTTGTTGATGTGGGTGAATGTTGGATGACCCAATTAGTCCATGACAGGAAGACCAGGACCCCATTCTGCGGCCTGGCACAGAGTAAGGAAAGACCAGGACCCCATTCTACGGCCTGGCACGGTTATGGGACTCGAAGACCAGGAGCCCAGAGGAGGCCCTGGGACAATGGTAAGTAATGTATGTATGACAGGAAGACCAGGACCCCATGCTACGGCCTGGCACAGAGTTAGCTTGGACTAATTGGTGACAAGTTCACCCAACCCTTATGTGAATTGTCTGTGTTATGATGCATTTCATTGGAGCATAGTGTTAATATGTTTTATAGTTCTACTCACTGGGCTTTTAGCTCACCCCTCTCCCTTTTACCCCCAGGCTTGCAGGTACAGGATAGAAGAGGAGGTCGGTTAGAGTAAAGCTTGTATATGTAATAGATAGAATGTGGACATGACAAATCGTAGAACGATGTAATGTAAAAGTACAGTATAGTTATGTAATGATGTTTATGGATATTAGAGGTGTGCTTGACCATAGAATGTTGTTATCCCTTCTAATGCATGATCTTGGATATTTTATGTCATTTATGCAACCAACTCAACATATGTTATGTCACCTTTTTAGGGGCACTGATGAGATCCCACAGAGGGATCAATGTTTATGATTTATGTTATTTGCAGTGCATGCACAGGTTGAGTATGGTTGATGTATATGGAAAGAAAAGTTTTAATTTTTATGTATGTTGTTGATCATGTATGGGATTGTACAGGTTTACAGGTTAAGATGTCAGGCTTGCTACGGGTCCCGGCGGCCTTAAGCCGATCTGGATCCTAGCGCCGGTAGCGGTCTGATTTTCGGGTCGTTACATTGGATTTATTTTCATTAAAAACCATAATATACATCAAAACATTTTATGAAAACATGGTTTTACCCTTCTAGAGGTCTCCGACATCCGAGATTCCACCGGACGGTCGGAATTCCGGTACCGGAGTCTAGCCGGGTATTACAAGTAGAAACAATGAAAAACAGTTCATTAATCACATGCTTTCATGAAATGCGTCACAGCACAAACATTTCACATCTCGGATTGGACATGACCTCAAAACTCCCTCTGTCAGCGCCCGGCTCCTCCTAGGAGCTCACACAGGTCTTTCCTTGCTTAACAGATCGTGGACTATTGAGATCGCCTTGGTCCATCCACATCAACAAGAAATAATGCAATGCATCATATTCGTGTTTACTAATGCAATCAACCTATTGCATTCTCATGGTACTCATGGTGCATGAAACATGCTAAAAGTATATAATTCCTCAATGTAAAACATTAAGTTTAGTTCCACTCACCTCTGGCAGACGCTGGACTGACTCTGCAACAGCTAACACTGATGGCCTCCTCGGTCCCTCGGGTCCGATCCTACACAGATGGACTCGAATGAGGTGCCAAACACACTCTAAATGACTCATAAACAACTCTATAATACTCCCCAAAAACCCCCTCAGACATCCTAAAACAAACAAGTAAAACATGTAAAAGAAGGCTGGACAGGGCACCTTCGGCGGCAGGTTCGGCGGCCGAAAGTCCTTTCCAGAGCCGAAACTCAAGCACTTTCTGTAATACCCGGCTAGAATCCGGCACCGGAATTCCTATTGTCTGGTGGAATCCGGGGTGCTGGGATTCGAGAAAAGGGTAGGAGTTTTGTTTTCTAAGTGTTATGACGTGTTTTAAGGTTTATAAGTTATATAGTTTTGAGTTTTGAAGAAAAAAGAGTTCATGGAGACTTCAGCCAAGTTCGGCCGCCGAAGGTAAGTTCGGCCGCCGAAAGTGCCCAATGTTCGGCTTCTGAAATTCAAGTTCGGCCCCCGAATGTTGAATGGTTTCGCATGCGATTGGGCAGCCGAAGCTGAGTTGGCTAGTGAGCTGAGTCATGTTTTTTTTTGACAAGTGTTGGCCTCAGATTCTTGCCATGGAATGACCACGTCTCTTATGACTCATCTGTACATGTTTTGGGTTGTTCTTACAGCAGTTTGAGGTGCTTGCAAAGGTGTTGAGAGTTGAGAGAAACAAAAGTTACGCTTTTGAGATTTTTGAAGAGAGGTTGATCTGTTTTTCCTTTGTTCAGTGTGTGTATCTTCCTGTTTCCAGAGGTAAGGGCAGTTTTAGACCCTGTTTATATGTTTTCTGAAGAGTGAAAGGAAGGAGAAGCATGCTTAGGTTATTCATGGTAGTTGTTGAGGATTTATGTATGTATACATGTTGATGTGTTATGTTTGTTTTGTTGTTTGGGGTTATTAGCTAGTTT